>NC_090929.1:925883114-927206477 GCF_040938575.1 Ambystoma mexicanum | reverse complement strand
TAATGTAGGTGTGATATATGTGCATTGTCTGCCGTGATGTCACCGCTCATGTTATTTTTGGCATTACTGCATAACTTCTTTAGCTTGTACGTGTGCATGCCGCATGGTGAAGTCACTCATCAAATTGGACCACATTGGCCAAAAAAGTGTTGCACTTTCACCAAAAACATTGGCCCACACCAGCATTTTGCGTTTTTGGTTCAGGCATTGCCCTCTATGCCAGTCCGAGACTGGCCATCCTCCACTCCAAGAAATGGTCCTGACCAAAGTCTTTAGCATTTTGTTGCACTGTGGGTTTCCTGTTTTACTGGTAAGCAACGTAATGCTCATCATGTCATCTACTTGCTTTTTATTCCATGTCATTCTTTTTGCTTGCTTTTTCGTCTCTTCCTTTCGCCTTTTCATATATAGCCTGGCCCCTTGATTTTTTTCTTACCAAAGCTCTTGTCCATCTGAATGCCCACTCTGCTTTCTCTCACTTTCTTTCATTTTCACGTTCCTTGTCTCCAACCCCAAATCCCTACTTCCACTCGTATTGTCCTGAAGCTTGCTTCCCATTCTACTATACATGCCTACACGCCCCATCCAGCTCCAGAGGTGGTTTTTCAAGCCTGGCTTATCTTTGCATTGTGAGATGTATAGTCCTGTACTTCGCACGAGAAAACACCAATTCAACTCCAAGAATGCACAGAAAGCAAGCACTGGCAAAGCCAAGAGTGTTGGCTGTGTGCAGCCATTGGGTAGACGTTTGACAGAAACTGCCTTAATGTTAACACCAGCAATACGCTGGCAGCAGCAGGACAATGGTGTGAATACCTTGGCATATGTGAGCAGTGCCTAACAAAATATCCAATACATTTGTGTTTCCCAAATAGCACATTGGAAACTCATTAACTCTCCGAACACTGCTGAGAAATATGTAGTCAAGCCCTGTACCTCAGAGTTTTCTGTGGCTGCTTGATAGTGTCAGCTCAACAAGATCCCAGGAGGATGGGTTTTTGGGTCGGGAGGTGCAGCTGGTTGGTGGAAAGGGACATGGGGATTCATTTTGCCCTTTCCGGTCAATAGGTGGGTAATAAAGCAATACTCACCTTCTGTGTCTCTCTCCTGCCATTCCCATAACGCTCCTACCTGTTCTCCAATGCACTCGTGTGTACTTACAGTTGGTGGTTAAGCACCACCTCACTATTAACATTAAACATGGACTAGACAAACACCTACCGAAAGGAATCTGTCTTTTTGGCACATCTGCCACCTCCTCGCCACCTCTTACTTGGCACATCTTGTATTTCCACCATTCGTCTCATGGCATATTTTTCTGCGGTCAATAACTATTTCCTTTTTGTCTGTGCCAGTTTTCCTCAAAACTAGGGTGACCAGACATCCAGGTTTTTGTGGGACAGTCCGGGAAAATCCCCCTCCGTCCCGGGTTCACAGGAGTTTTTTCATTTTTGAAACCCCATCCGGGGTTTGCGTGTTTGGGGGGCTACGGTAATTAAAACCGTAATTATTTTTCACAACACTTTCAGAATTTTGAAGTTGGATGTTTGGCTCCAACCCCCAGCCTCTCAGGTACAAGTCAGAACACTTACTGACTGGCTTAGAAACCATCGTACAGCAAGCCATGTAATATCAATTAGAGCTAACGCTCGTTTTGAGTTAACATGCCCCGATTCACAGACAAAACTGCACAAATGAGATTATATACAGTTTATAGAAAGGAGAAGTGCTGGAAATATGGTTGGGGGTGGTTGTGGGGGCGTGTTGGGGGAGGGGCGGTAATTGGTGGGCTGCAATGGGGTAGTCCCTCTTTTATGTTGTTGGCCGTCCGTTTTTTTGTTTTGAAAATCTGGTCACCCTACTCAAAACCCCATCTCTTCTTCCCTTGTCTTCTCTCCCCGCTCTTTATTGCTTGTTCTCTTTCTACGTTAGCAGCTCGTTCGCCCCCTTTCTTTGCTGGCCTGCGTCTTTAGCCCCTCCCAACCCAGATACATGTTTTCCAACAATCTCCTTTTTGTGCTTCCTAGACTCTAAGAACTATCCTCCGTTTTCCTGGTCCATTCTTTGGCATTCATGCTCTCTCTCTTTCTTGTCCTCTTACTGTACCAGCGTCCCTCGTCCACTTAATTCACTACCTCCAACCCCTACATCTGTCTTCCCTCCCTTAACCCTATTTTCTTGTTTTACCGCATAACTCCTTTTGTTCAAATTCGCCTGTCCCACACAACGCTCTGTCTGTCGCTCTACCTTTCCCACCCCTCAAACCCTCTCGTACTAATCCGAAATTCTGAAACCGCGTTGCAGCCCTCCCTGCCCCTTTCCCTCACCCTGTCCCACTTTCCTCGTCCCCGCCAATCTCTCATTCCTCGATCCGAGTCTCCTCTCCCCTCCCTCCGTCCCTCCTGCATGCTGCAGTCGCCAAGCCCCACATCGACGCGGCGTGACTCCGCCAGCAGTGCAGACTGCAGCATCAGAGCCCAGATGCAGAAAGAAGAAAAAAAACACCTCCGCACACTCGCGCGCCGGTTTCTAACGACGGCAGGCGGTTACGCGGCAGAATCCCAGCTTTTCTTGCTCAGCTGCCACCCCCCAGCGCGTGTTTTATCCACGCACCGACAGCCGGACGGTGCTCGGGGGGGGGGGGGCCTTAGCTAACTTCACAGAGGGGAAGCAGATCTACTGCAATGGCCGCCGCTGTCTGCTCCTTCCCTGATACGTGTCGAGATTGCTCGACATCACACACCTGCTGCCAACTTTGCCATTAACGAACCATTACGCCCAGGGTCCTGATTGCTGGTTGTTGCCAGGCAGAGGGGCTGGAGCTCCATCTAGCAGCACATAAAGGAGTCGGCACGAGTGCATCGTTAAAATGTGGAGCTCCTCATTTCAGGAGAGCATTGTTATGAAGTGTGAAGAGCGCTGGCTCTTGGGATACCAATAGATTAGTGAATTACGTGAAGATAATAACACGCGGAAAGAACGCCTCGCTCTTTCGCCCCGCCTCCCTTTTACACCGTTCTTTTATTTCATCTAATCTGACACGATTGGGGTCCATGGAAAGTTGCATTTCTGAGTGGGCAATGGAAGATAAATAAGCACACAAATCAGAGATGAAACATCTGCCTCCACCCCCACACGCCCATTAAACAGTTATTGCCAATATCTGGCCCTACAGCGGGACCTCTGTCCAGGTGTTGGGCTCTTTCCACGTGACTTTGACAGACCACTCACTAATTCTTTAAGCATAGACAGATCCCCACCCTCAAATCATTTTTTTAGGTTTAACATCGAGTTCTTCTAAATAGGTGAATCTTTCCGAAATTTGACCTCTGTAGCCTTTCGAATTCCACGTCCTGCATCCTTTCTTTAGCACATTTCGTCTCCGCAGGATAGCTCAGGAGCAACGCGCTCGTCTTGGAAACAAGAGATTTGATTCCCTGTGTCCGCGCTTAGATACCTCTGGGTATTAAGAGCGTTATAAATAACCCATAACAATTACCATTATTGTGTTTTTACCAGATTATCCGTAGCACAGAGTACACAACTCTCCTTCCTGCACATAAAACACAAGTGTTGGGGAAGGTCACACAGAATCCTGTAAATGTTGCTAGATGTTTGTAATATTAAATGTGTCTACTACCAGTAAAACACATTGCAACTCATTTTGAATGCCTACACTGCATTGCTTGACACAGTCTTGCACTACTTGACAGTTAATTATATGCTGTCAGTGTGCCTTCGTTTTTTTGGATTAAATTTGCACAGTGAACCAGTGTGCAACCAAATAGTATCCCTAGAGGCAGGACCCTTTCTTGTGTATAGGGGAAGGTCACAAGACACCATGCCTTTAGTGGAACTAGGGGTGGACTGTGCTACAGGGACTGTGGACTGTGCTACATAGGGTAGGCCTATGCACCCGGGCCTCTTTTGTTAGATATTTCAAAGTCTTATCATAGGAAAAGGGTTGGGCTTGCTGAACATATTTTATATGCTGGCACTTTGAACATTATTTCCAGAGCCTCTTTTAGTTCCCAGTCCAGCCCGAATGGGACATTGTAGGAAAATGACAACTAGCAGATGACACTCTGCTGATGAAAACAGTTCACAGAGCACTGGACTCCTCTTCATACACAGCCATCTCGGTTGGGTAAAGTCAAAAGACCCAACATCTCTGAGAGGCTTACGCATTGGCAAACCCACAGCTAAAAGGTGACACAATGCTGATGGACCTGAGACAGGTGACAAGGCGAATAGGCACGTACAATGGCAGACATTGGGCCTCCGCCCTACTACGAGTTCCCTTAGCGGGTCCCTCCTTTAACGCCTGGTCTGACCAGGCGTTATGGACGGGACCCGTTAAAGGAATTCAGAGCTAATAACGGTACTGCAATTTGAGGTACCGTTATTAGCGCCTTCCCCATTCCCATTGAGCCCTATGGGGGCTCAGATGGGAATGGGGAATGGCTTTTTCAATGGGTACTTACCGGTCCTGCGAAGGTCGGACTACACCAGTAAGTCCCCATTGAACCATACCGGTGCCGGACCCGTTATTGGAGGCAGTCATGGCGCAAATAGCACCCTGACTACCTCCAACCTCGGAACGAGGCCATTGTTTTTGAAATATTTTCCATAATATCGGTCAATATGCTTTGTAGGGCATCATTAAACTCATACCCATCGAGGTTCATTTATACTTCTGCGCTTTAGGGCCTCATATCCAATGGTAAGAAGTGGATTGGCCGGTGCATGGCTGAAGGCATGGCTGCGACTGCCGCTGTGTATAATCCTCTATGCCTCTCTGTGTAGGTGGCTTTATTTCCAGCTTGTTTGCCAATATTAATGTTCCTGACTTTATCACTATCCCTCTGTCTGGTTGCCTCTGACAGAATGCTGCCTGTGTGGGTGGTCTAGCCTGAGATGTTTTTAATTTTTGTAATCCAAAATGCTGCTGCTGATTCTGCCTCTGAGATTGAGCTCTGCTATTGAGATGCACTTTCAAATCGTTCAATTCGGAAGCATGTAGTGCAAATATGTGACTCTGTGGAGACTATCTACTGAGAGTTTGGCAACATGGCAGTTGCAGAGTAACCTGTGCATTCATGTAAACAGCTTGCTAGAACCCAATGTTTTAACAGCCAAGGGCCGCCTTTAATCATGGGCAATCTTGACTAAAATTATGTAGGTGTGTGCCCCAAAGGCCTCTTGACAGATTAATAAGTAAATATAAGCCATGTCTAGTTTTGAAATGTTGACCTCTAGGAGTCTACAATTATACTGGCCAAAACCCTCCAGTGTCATTATATTGTCAGTTTGGTTTCTATCAGGGTCTTCTTTGTATTCAGTCTCTGGGATGGAGTTTCATCCAAAAAAGAGCATTTGGATTCTGCTCCAACAACCTCTTTGTTCTCACAGGGAAGCTATGTCAGCTTCCAGGAGACCAGGATCTGCCACTAGGGGGCAGGGATGGGCCCACCATACAAAGGACAGACTCTGCCAGAAAGAGTAAAGTCATTCCAGGGTGGGAATGACTAAATACTCTATGTTGCAAGGCAGAAAGCAGAGAGGGCACAGCTACCATAGCCTGAAGAGGAGTTATATCTTGGAATCTCACGGAGCTCCCACACTTTCTGTGCTCCTCCCAACTTCTTGCGCCAAAACAGGCTGGAACTAACATCACCAAGACAAAACACTGTTCACAGCAGACTGGACTGGACTCTAACAGGAGGCTTTATATGGACCAATCTGATGTTATAGGTTGGCTAAATAAGGGGGCCAGACCTCCCCTATGAATAAAGCATCCATCATCAACAGAAGAATGCACATTTCCTCTAGATCTCTATCCAGTGTACTCTGATGTAGAGTTTAAGATAAAGGCTTCAAGAAGGCAGAAATAACCTTCCTTTACCCATCCGAGTGGAACATTTGAGTTGAACTGATGTCTGGACCTGGCCCATCTTCTGCTTGAATGCTGGAATCGGGATCCTGTTCACTGGAAGTGACAGACCCTGCATTTGCTCTCTGGCAACCATTGAGGCTTGGAACAGCAGAACAAGGTCTCCAGTTATCCCTGCAGACCCTGGATCTTATTTGTTACTAGTATAAAAGAAACAAAGGAACAGCCATGGGCTCAGTTTTCCTCCTCTACCTGCTCTTCCAGCTAACTTGACTCTGCTCAAGTCATTTTGAGCCACTGCAAGACCGCCAGAGTTCCGTTTGTCACTCTATGCACTTCGAACTGCTGTAAGTCCCTCTTTGATCCATCTCAAAACCATCTCGACCATGTGACAGCAATCGTCTTGACTCTCTTGAACAATGACTTCAGCCAGTGGAAGCAATCTTCTTGGCCATCTCAACTACCCACTCAAAAGTGGTATGCCAACTACTAACTCGCCTTGAAGGTTGCCTCAATCTACTGAAATCAGACATCTCGCCATTTTCGCATGGCGACTTGACCCATTGAGAAGCCTGACTCAACCTGTCTCAATTCTGTGTGATCAATGAAAAAGCACCCAGCACCCAGCATACTTTGGATGTCTATGTGCTCTTTAGGTCTGCTTGCTTGTTAGGGATTTAAGCTGCCTGCAAATGGGAGGTATTTATATCCTGACATTAGGCCTGATTAGCTCGACATCAATTCACCAATAGCCACCAGAAACTACTTGTAGCTCCACCCGATAACTGGTGCTGTATACGAATACCTACCTGTGTGTTTCTGTTTAGCTGATTGTGCGCCTGTCAGCTATGCTGTCTGTGTATCTGCAAATGTAGTTGGCTGGGTAGCTGTATGCGCCTGTCTCTAACTCTTTCTGTGTACCAGTCATTGTGCGTGTCTGTGCATATGTGTGCCTATCAGCTTGTGTGTCTGTCTCTGTGCCTGTGAGCCGCTGTGTGGTTGCCTCTATGCTTGTTAGTAGCTTTATCTGAGTGACATACGTAGTGTCTGTTTTAGTAGAAGCATGTGGGCTTGTGTTTCTGGAACCAGCAGAATGGACCTGCTGGTAAATTATGAACATTCTGCATTACTGCAGAATTGTGTGAACTGGGCCAAGATGGAAGAACATGTAGAACAACCCTCATGTTGCCTATATAAGCACGAGCCACTCATGTACTGTTGGTTTTATTCATTGCTCTTGGAGATTTACCTTTGCACTTTCCCATGCAAATGCAGGATTGTAAGACCTATAATGTAAAGCATATAAGAATGGTGTTATGGGCAGTAGCTCCATGAATGGTATCCTGTAACCTGATGCCACATCCCAAATACCTTCTTCATTGCGACCTCACTGGCTTGCTGTTTCCCCTGACCTAGAAGACGGAACATTGAATTCTATAACTTAACCTGCTTGGTCTGAGACCATCTGTCTGGATCAGACCCACATGGTTTACAGGATTGGGACCGCTGCAAGTACTCGAGTGCATGTGCCAAATACCAAAGTAAGTAAGAACTCCACCAAATGTTATTTTGTGCACTTGTGTAACAGTGGCACTTCAAAATGAGGTTGTGACTATGGTTAGTATGATCTGATTCAAAGTACCTAACCTTGCAAACCCTGGAATGGCAAACCTGTACCGAGCCGGCTATTGGTTTGCTGCTCTAAAAAATACATGTGGGCCCTTATGCATCATCCCAGGAGGCTGTAATGAGGATGTTTATGCTCGCTTTCCCATTGCTTGCTCTCAATATGTTCTCACACAACAACAATATGTTCTGAGTAGCTTCTCTCCAGTGCTTAAAGTGTGATACAAAAACCAAAGGGACCCCGTTGAGTCCTCATGCGTCCATAAATAACCCGTGAATATTTCCAGGGCATTTAATTTGATGACTCTCAAGGGGGAGACAAACATTGGTTCCCCCAATGCCCAACCCCTGAAAGTACCTCTAAAGCCACCTTTCAAACCCTCCAAACCCTCCAAGTGGCCCCTATCGCTCCCTCGCACCCTTAGGAACCTTTAACTGTGGTGTGGCAGATGCAAATACAAAGAAGGCCTAACAAGCATTGTCAAGTTTTATATCTATTAGAACATATACCTGGCATACAAGGTAGAAGAGTGTATTTCAAACAGTTGTTACATATAGGACCACTTATTAGTTGTCAACATAATTTACTAATTTAAAATATTTGTATTGAAACAGAAATGAAATTCATATAGGTTAGGGTAGGTTCCAATCATTATAAGAGTGCTGTTTGTGGAGAAGTGGCACCTGCATAAGTATACTTGTTCCCTTCAATTCAGAAATTCCTATCCCAGTAGTTACAAGGGGTCAATGTGACTGCTGCAGCCATTTATCTGTAACTTTTAGGACATAGTTCTTTCCACCCAACTAACAGACACTTTTTTGTCAAACAGTCAATAATTCAGCCCATATACCTCAAACTGAAAACATCTTACTCTAGAGCTTAGCCCTTGGTTTACCAGTGTAGTGACCTCATACAAGCAGAGTACCCTGCTATAGCCTGCAGGCTTTGATTCCTCATGTAACCTGGCAAAGGAGGACATTATACCTTAGAAAAGAAGGGATGGTGGATAAGGAAACACTTAAACTGGAGAAGAGTAACTATAAGAACTTGGTGAAGGGGAGAAAGTTGGACTTTCTCAAACTGAAGTGGGATGATCTTAGAGCGGCATCCATAAGCAAAAACAGTAAGACTTTCTACTCCATAGTTGCGGACCGGAAAGAAACAAAAGACAACACCCTCTGCTGTATGATTACAGCAGAGACACAGTTCCTTCATTTCCGAGGCCTATATCAGGAGGAGGATGATATTGAAAGTACTTTTATAGAGAGCCCAGTTGACATGGATCGGATATCATTTAATCATAGTGGCCAACATATTAATATCCCCCTGATGGCTGTGAAAAAGGCACCACTAAGCACAAAAAGCTATAAGGCATCATGTCCGGACAAAATCCCTGATGACCTCTGCAAAGATGAGCCTGATGTCTGGGTACCTGTAGGTTGTTTTAAACAGTGGTTTGCCTTAATAAGTTCCCTGAGTCAACGCATTGTTCGGAGATCATACCCATTTACAAAAATGGTGGGAAAGAAAAACAGAGCAACTAATGACCGGTCTCCTTACTCGATGCTTGAATCCCAGAACTGGATGATTGTGAGGGGCCTTATTTCACACACTCAGACTGGGTTCCAGAAAGGGGTATGCATGGTAGATCAGTGCTTTCACCTGTCCATGATTCTGAAAAAGTGCACAGTACTGAAAAAAATATGTGTTTATGCAGTATATACAGATCTGAAAATTGCTTTTGACAGTGTAACTAGGGCAAAGTTATAGCAGGGCCTGCTGAGTAGGGGGTGCCTTTCCAGTTGGTATCTATCATCATCCAACTTTATTGTAATAACAAAGCAATAACAAAGCAACTGTGAGATGGGGCCCGTTAAGAGAAACCACTGACCAGTTCCCCATAGACAGAGGGGTGCAGCAAGCCTGTGCCCTTTCCTGCTTCTGTTTTGGGATTATTCACAGTCTGATGGTGGAATGTGAGAGGGGGAACGTAGATTTACTGAAAACCAATGCTGATGGTTTTCCGGCCCTATTCTTTGCACATGACCCAGTTCTGTTATCTACGTCACCCATGGGGATTAAGCAGGGTCTGGAGTGCTTTACTAGGAAGTGCTTGCAACCATGACTAGCCCTCAATATAAATAAGACCAAGGTAATGGTGTTTAGGCCAAGGAGGTCTAGGGTTATGACCCTGAGACTAGAAGTAGAGAGGACTGTCTTGGGACAGGTCCTGTACTGCCACTTCTTGTGGGTACAATCCTCCGACACTGGGTCATGGGCTGGTCAATCCAGCAGGCTGTAGTCTATTTATGAGAAGAACAGCTGTGGCCTTAGATCATTTTATGTATCTCCTGGTGAGCAAGAGGTTTTTCCTACCCTTGATATTTAAATATGCCAGGTCACATCAGCAGTGTTGTATGGAGCTGAATTATGGGGCCAATGTAATGGTTCAAAACTGGACGTGACTGACAATCCATTCTTTAAAAAAATACTTAGGCTACCATGTAGTTCACCATGTGCACCACTACTCATGGTGTTGGCCTTGAACTCTAAAATATTCATCACCCATAAACAAGGATAACTGGAAAGAATCGGAAAAGGCCTATAGGGAAAGTATTCATCAGGCAAAGAAAACATGTTATGACAACCAAAGTAAGACTGCGACAATGCCACTGGCACATTATTTAAAATCTTGACATCCATAGAAAAGCCTAATACTAACATCCCCACCTTCATCCCTTCTCAGGAACACTGTGACACGGTCCGGACTGCCTTCTTTGATAAAAATCAACAAGGCTTGGGACCAGATATCAAGGGCTCAAACAGTACAGGCCATATTTAAACAACACCCCACAAAGGTTTCATCAAACCTCACAGAACCCTCTAAGTTCCAAACAACTTTGTTAGAAGAAACATTGAAAGTCCTAGCCACCATGAAGCCCACAGCTTGTGCAGAGAACATCTTGCCACCCAAAATAATACTGGAGAATGCAGACTTATTTGCAACACTACTCATGAGAACTGTTAACACATCATTTCAGGACAAGCTAGTGCCTATGAGTACGAAGACAGTCAATGTCACTGCTCTAGAAAAAATGCCTAACCTCGATCAGCAGGATCCTACCAACCTAAGACCCATCACCAATTGTAATTTCATCTTGAAGGTACTGGACAAGATCCCACTGCCCAACTAAAATCATATGTGGAGTTTAACGACATTTTGCACCATCAATAATCCGGTTTCTGTGCTGCCCACAGCACGGAAACTGCTATGTTCAACCTCCAGGTACACATGCTGAATATTGTTGATAAAGGGAAAACCGGACTATTAATACTTCTTGACCTGAGTGCAGCTTTCGATCTCCTTGATCATAGCCTTATCTAACGCGTGCTGGAAAGAGTCACATATTTCTCAGAAGAGGCAACTGGATGGCTCTTATATTTTCTTTCCAAAAGCAAATCCAAAGTTCACTGGGGTGATAAATTCTCCTATAGAATGCACATTCTCTGTGAAGTCCCACAGGGAGCTAGCATCTCACCCATACTGTTTATCCTTTACCTAAGACTCTGCGTCGAATCTTGGATGGACCCCAATTGGCAATACCTTAACGGCAAGAAAACGGAGCTAATGATTTTTGGCTCCCATCAAGCGCAAGCCAAATTATCTTCCCAAAACAAGCCATTCCTCATTAAGGAACTCCCAATACAGGTTGTAGGAAAGGTTAAGACACTGGGTATGTTCAGGAAGGCCTCCGTGAGTGCTGATGCTCAAGCGGCTTATGTGACAAAAATGTGTTCGTATTGTCTCAGGCTATTAAGAGCAATAAAACCCAACTTTAACAAAAAAAACTGCACGACGATAGCCAGAGCTATCATTCTGTCGAGGCTGGATTATGGAAATTCACTTTTGCTAGGCGCCAATAAACAGTACACCACAAAACTACAGCTCATTCAAAATAATGCATCAGGACTATGAAGCAGAAATCCAAATCAGATCACATCAGCAACGCCAGAAGGGAGCTCCACTGGCTCAAGCTGGAAGACAGAGTCCTATTCAAGGCCATGACGCGGGTCCATAAATGCCTTTATGGGAAAGCACCAGCCTATCTCTAATCAAAAATCTCAAGTGACGTTCCAGGCCGATCATTAAGATCTGAACATAGGGATCAAATCACAGTTGCCACTCACAAGAGATGTAACGGAATGGGTAAGGCCTTCCCCATATCTGCAGCTGCCAAATGGAATAGTCTGCCTTTTGACCTAAGACTAGAAACCAACCTCCTGAGCTTCAGAAAAAGTTGAAAACCCACCTCTTTAAATAACTCTCAGCTACCAATCCATACATAGCTCTCAGGCACTGTTCTATAATACTGCCTTGTCCCCATGTCAGTCTATTTGTTTGTGGAGTCTTTTTGTGGTGCTCTGATGCCCGCGGGCGACCAGCGCGATATAAGTGTATACATAAATAAAAAATAAATAAATACATAAATAAATAACCCACCAAATGGCCTGAAAACCGGTCTTCTATTGGGAAAGTACCAAGAAGCTCTCTCTGACTTGTTGAGCCATCCAGGAGGCCGATCTCTTCAATGGGCTACCCACGTAAAACAACCACTGAGCTTGGTGGGTCTAGACAAACTCTGGAAGAATCCACAGAATATGTCACGCAATGCCAAAAAATATGTCAAGCGACTTGCTAAATGGGAGAACCAGGAATACCTCCTAAACCAATGCTTGAGATTGAAAAGGGCCGGATTATCTCTCTGTAAAACTCATTGTGAGTCGTGAGAGTTATTTAGACCTAATAACACTGGCCCTTGCGCGTACCCTATTTATAAAATTCAGGATTGGCACCCTCCAGGTTGTGACTTTCACCCACTGCTGGAGGGATGGCAATTCTAAAGTTTGCCTGGCCTGTGGTATGGCAGCTAAGTCTGTTGCGTAGTTCTTACTCTTCTGTGAAATTTAAAATGAATTGAGGAGGATGTACTTGATCACACTATTTAGGAATAAAGATGTAGAAAATACTGTGGATTCAGTTTACCTATGCCAATCGACTGAAATTCTAAATGAAATATATTTGTTTGCCAAATGTATTCATCGTGCTTGGCTTTGCAGGAAACTCTTGTTTGTAGTGTAATTGAATTTTATGTATTATGTAATTAATTGGATTTTTTTGTACATTTGAATGCTAGCTTTGTCCTGGATTCAATTTGTCAGATTTCTACAGCAATGTTTTAAAACTGTTTTGTATGCTAATCGCAAACCTGCTGTATAAGAAATGTCGAAGTGAAAAAAAAAGTGGGCACCACTGAATAACCTGAATGATAATCCAAAAAAAATAAATAACTTTGCAATGTTAATTATGCAAATAGTTCAAGTAACAAGGAGCCGACTGAGAAAAGTCCAGCGACACCTGGACCCAAATAAATTGCCACACAAAAAATGGAGTGATAAACACTCAGCTAATCATTAACTCACATACTGTGCACCACCAGAAGTTACTGTTAGGTTTTGCAAAAGTTCAGAAATATCAACATTGATTCCAACTTTCTTTGGCTATACAAAAATGGCTATGGCAAACGCTGTTCATTCCAAAACACAGGGTATAAACAGAAACATTGAATCCACCCTCAAACAAGAACAGGGAATGCCATACACTACAAATTAAACCAAGTGTGATAAACAATGGTAAAAAAAATCACAGGAGCGAAGAGGAGGATGAAGAGGAGGAGAGATTTAGGGAGTAAGATTAAGCAGGATTACACTGTGAGTGAAGGTGACAGGAAAGTAAGGCAAAAGCACTGAGGAGTCTGTGACAAATGGGAGAAAGAAAATTCTGGCAAATGCTGAAAAAACAATTTTTAATGAATGAGTGGTGCTTCCACATATGAAGAGTATACTCGTATGTCTAAACTCTAAATAGTATATCATATTCATCCATTTTCTTCTTTTTCAGGGTGGAATCTAGACTCTCAAAATTGTAGATTAGGGGTCACATTTTGAGACACATCCAGCATTACACCCGCTCAATTTAAGGGGTCAGATCAACCATGGTCCATGCAGCTGCATCATCAGTTTGAATATAGGATTTACAATGCAAAGTCAAGAGTTTGAAGCTATGAGGTAGTCATATATTTAATAGTGTGAACAAAGCAACAAAGGATCTAATTCGTAATAGTTAATGTTTCCAAATCACAATAATGTGGACATTTAGAGAACAATAATAGCTATAATAAATAACCTTACAAATAATTGGTCAAATTAATTTAGTAAAATAGAATGCAGTAAGGATGTCTGACAATGCATACAGAACTGACATGTCATGTATGGTGAAAGCTAGTGCTGAATGAGCAGACATCCTTGATATCTGTAAACAATCTGATTTGAGATTTGGGTTCTAAATGCACACCTAAGGTAGAGGTTTTAATCCATCGGAACCAAATTACTAATCATTCGTTGGGATGAAAGGACTCAATCTGCTCATGCTCCTTGCTAACGTTATGCAAGATTGCTATTTCTATACTGGATCTCCAAGAATAGTTTTTCACAAGGAGGTTATGGAGTTGTGAGTGCAAATGTTGTCAAGGGACATCTTTTGGGATTAACAGTCTGGAAACTGCCTCTCGCCATTGTGGAAGAAATGTATCTTGGTACATTTAAGCAGGAAACATCACAAGAATGCCATGGGACGATCGCTGTTTTTCGATTGGTTGACTATGAATAATTTGAACAACGCTTTAGACCATAATTGGTGAAAAACCCACAAGCCATATTTCAGCAATTGCCAGTGTAACATGGGTCTACTGCCTACCAACATTCTGATACTTCAAATCGAAGTGTGAGAAGAGAGCCAGATAACTGAACTTACGCATTTTTAGAGTTAAATAAATGCTTAGACGGAATGTAGGAGTACCTTGTATCCAATCTCATTGCAAGGAGGATACATGAACCAGGTGCATGATTGAGGATGGGTTTCTAGAAGTAACCACAGTGACTCAGTGACGTTTGGTTTTGGAAGTGGCCATTTTGTTATCTGCCTCACATTGAAAGAAAAACAATAATTGTGGAAACATGTGATCCAATCACAGGCGATTGATGGGTCTTTCTATTTTGTATACAATTTGACGCCTGGACTTTGACACTGCAATATAACATTCTGGAGGAGTTTAATGATCTCCAGCAAAGACATGACATGGAACTGAGACAACATATATAGACTCTTAGGAGATATAAATAATTTAATACATGGAATCAACCAACCTGCATAGGCGTATAGCAGAGCATTCAGAGGCGTGCATTGTGAATGAGGATATTGCGTTACCTGCTTTAATTTACATGGAAATTTCATTTTTCAGAATAAAGAGTATTGCCAAGTTATTCAGACTGTTATGCTTCCATGTCATATTGTACGGGCAAAAAAAGATCAGGAATGTGTCCAGAAAAGCTCCTGCTTATCTGTAATTGATTTTATATCCCACAATCTCTGAGGATTTTCCTACGGTCGACCTCGGGGTAGGAGTAAGCATTCAGGGTCACACCTGGCCACAGCCATCCTGAGAAATCTTGTCATGAATATAGTTTTCTGCTGTATTATTATTATTATTATTATTATTATTTTGGTTTTTAAAGTGACCAGAACATTGAGGGGAAAGAGGGTGTAGGATCTGCAACATGTGTACAGGACCACAACCGTTGAAATAATATTGGGGCCATCCTATAACCTACAACAGACATCTCCACTCAAACCAATCACAACCTTTCACATTGTTAAAAGGGACAGCTGTTGAAGGGTTAGCCGAGTCTCACACCACTCCCATCATGTTGCAGAATATTCGGTAACTTAACATTGCAAGTTGCTCCTCCCATAAGTTCCACTTAATTTCACAGAGATACGATTGGGAACAATGTGATTATTTTTTTTGGAGTTTCCTGCCATAGGTTTTAATTACAAAATTAGCAGACAATATCAAATGATATGTTTTCTTTTCCAAATGAGAGGTTGTGGCAATGTAGAGGAAAACCACGACAAAACAACCATACAGTACACACATTTCTTTAGAAGGATGAAACAAAACAAATTAAACATTGTGGTCCAAATGAGAAGAAAGCTGTCATTGCATACAGCACTGGGGGCCTTGCATATAGGGGCTTTAGAATGTGCTAGAAAACTGATAGCTGAATCAAGTTCAGTAAGTTAAATTACATATTCTAGTTCATTAAGAATATCTCCAAATAGGCAGAGAGCTTGAAATGCCTCAGCGAGAGCTCATTACAGGTTCAAGGGGAATGAATCCTTCTGTATTGGTAAGATTTTTTATGTGTTTTATCTGTCTCGCCAGGGGTTTTCCCAGATGTTTGTGACCCCTATTGCAGCTGACAACACTGGTTCGGTCAATGTGTAGCTCATTGAATTAATGTTTATATTGTCTGAGGACCTTCAGCAGGTAATCGCTCCCATTCCAGATCCCTACTTTTCCTCTGCAGCACCGACAAGTGTACTGTGGGCTACACATTGTGATTGGGCTGCGTGTGAAATCAAGAGGACCCTGAGAGAGAACCTGCAGAAATTCCATGAAGTTCAACACCCAAATTAGAGTTTAGGGCAAAGATGTTCAGGAAGTGCGCATGAAAGTGATGGCATTGCCTAGTGTTTTGGAATAAGGCAGCACCAGCTGCCATTTTACAGATTTATGAATGTGCAGTTTTCACTCGAAATAGAAATGGCAGGGGCATTTTGCGAAACCTAGAGTACAGCAGCATCAGCTTAAGATAGGAACTTATTTTAAATTGTACAATCAATTATAGAGCGTGAGCCTTAACAAGAGTAGATGTATAGATTAAATATTAGATGTGTGGTGTGTGGTGTGATAGGTTTCAAGGAAATGTCCTAGTAAATGAAGCACGTTATTAGGGACTTGAGGCTGCTTGATTTAGAGAATGAAACTGACGACCTTCATTCTAGATATGGTCTGAGGTGTATATTACCATCACCACTTATAACATATATGACATATGTTCACTGCTTGCAATTCTTGCAGACTTGTCCAGAATTAGGGAATTAATCCTTGCAATGTACATGTCTAGCTCTTCATGTAATTTCTCTGTTCTCTTGAAGACGTACATTGGACACGTGTACAATCAGCTCAAAAATCTATGTGCAGCTATCTGTCAAAGCCCTGGGAGATTCAAGACTTCTGTCTTCTGAGGTTGATGAATTGTGTACTTTTAAGATTTATACAGTATGCAATAATATCATATGTCAATGGATTATTTCCTCCATGTTAATAAACATGACAAGATGGCACATTTAGTTACAGTAACTGAATGTTAGTCTCCTGATTACCCCCAAACACTTATAGAATGATCTCCTATCTAGTGACTCGTAAGAAATGTCATATGCAGGCATGTCATGCAATGTGGTTGCTGTGATTCCCTCCTCGTTAGTTCCAAGAAGCTGATACTTGTGTTGCACGCTCACTTTCATCCACTGAATGCATTCCCCTGAATAAAACACATTCTGGGATTTTCTCTCCCTTAAGTAGTAACACAAATGGAACACTTAATTAAAGCCACAGAATGGTAATCTCTGGAATTTTCTCCTCTGACTCACTGGCAGAAAACGTCATGAGGCGTACATTGTTTGAGCTGCTCACTAAATGTCTCTCATCTCTAGAAGTCATAAGCAACAGATGGCAGGTTTTGCGATAGTCACAATTTAGACCTGTCCTTCTTGCCGCTATACAACTTTGGATTTTCAACTAAATAATCAGCCTATCGTGTTCAATTTTCTACCTTGCCCTCAACTAAATCTAATTTCATTTTTTCTCCTCTCCTCAACTCAATCCAAATTCAATTCAATTCTCAACCTCTCTCTCACGTATCTAAACCCTATTTCAATTTCGATTATATACATCTTCCTCAACAATTCTAGCAATCTCCTAATGACTTTTACAAAACTGATGTTGACGTCGAGTGGTACATGCCTCGTAATAACTAGTAGTGCAACTGTACTCCCCTAAACCACCCTGCCAAAACCTAAGATGAAGTCTGATAATGTTTGATCCAGCTGAATCAATGGAAATTCAGGTGCTTCACAGTTTGTCTAAATCAGTTTGACTGGACTTAAATGCAGGTCTTCTCCATTCCAAAGGCTCTTCGTTCCTCAGATGAGCCACACGTCTTTTACAAGCAGGCATATTCTACCTTTTATTGGACTCTTCAATATTCCATAATACAAAGCCTTGTCCATGTCAAGTGTCAATTTGTTTGTGGTTTGATTGGTGAAGGGAAAGGGAAATATTAGTAGAACTAAAGGCACTTAGAACAGCCTTACAGAGAGGATAGAGAGAAGCTCATATCATTTCAATTTACGAAAAAGCAAAAGATGTTGTTGAGAGCTGCTGACCAGGATCAAGTTTAGATACTTTTTGCAGGAAAGGGAACATGGCAAAGGTAACTGGATGATGGCAGATGAAAAATATACATATACTTCTGTTTAAAATATTTCTGTTGTTCAATGCAATTTCTTCAGTCCAGTTTTGCTCCAGAGTTAACACTCTGAGACACCTGCTAACAACTGTAAAGCGATGAATAAATAAACCCTTTTCAAAACAGCTCTTTGAAAGGCTCCACTTTCTATTTCTCTAACCAGTGCATGTGGATATATCACAGCCATATCTAATCGTAGGGAGTGATGAAAAAAAATTCTATTTAGAAGAGACAAATGTAATGCCCTGTAAGTGGTTGCCTGTTGTAACTCCTAAGTGTGCCTATCATTTATTAATGGCTGGATAATTCTTAAAATGCTCATCTTAAAATGTCAAGTGAATCAACATTAACTGGAAAACTGTAGCAAGGAATGCAGAATCACAGCGAGTTTATCAAATTAATTATATATTTATGCAGCATTGATATGAGGAATTTATACAAGATTTCACATTATCTACAATGGATGTTATAAGAAGGAGCTCTATTAAGATGGTGAATAGCTTTGCAATACTGATGGGAAACAGGGCACACTTAGAATGCAGCACCTATTTGGAATTAATCACACCTTGCACGACCATTTATGTTGATTAGTGCCCACAGGAGGACTCAATACACATTAGAAAGGATCATGTTAAATAAAGACACAATGGTAGCCCTCAACCTTGGAGAGGTTGCTTAATATTTGACCTGGCTCCTCCATTCTAACTTCATGTTTAATCTTTTACACACGAAGGGTAGAATTCCAATCATAGTTACCAAATAAAAGCATATTACATATGCTGTGCCTTGAGGACGCTTGTAGGGACGTCATTTCGGTGTCGCCACCCCTGAGATCTCCCTTGCTACCCCTGAGGTCTCCCTTGCTACCCCTTTGTTTCTAGAGTGGCTGGCTTTCTAGTTCAGGCTTCCTTAAAAAACTGGGGGTCCCACAAGTGCAACACACTTTGAGCAGTGACCCTAAATAAGAAAGAATAGAAATAACAAACCATTTGTCTTTCTGGAATTCTACGCAATAATTGCTAGACTCATTAAAGGTTCATTTCAGGCAAACTTCAGGGAGTGAGTCACTGATTTAGTCTGTTCTTAAACAGCTCAAATGCACAATGCAGACACAATCCCCCAAAAAACATTTAGAGTAGAATAAGCATCCATTTCAGACTATGTATTTTGCTTTTCGCAAGTAGCAGGTATAGCATGTTTTTTTTCTGCCAATACATATGGTGATCAATTCTTGTATGAAATGAATATCAGGTTACAGTCATATTGTAACCATATTTTTGATAGTGTACTTAGAAACAATGCTATGTGATGCCACTTCCTGTTTTTTGAAGGGGTAAATGGTCGTGTTCCACCGTTTCTCGTGATGCCACTTCGGGGGTGGGGTCAAATGACATCACTTCATGCTATGTCATCAGAGCACAAGGATTATGTGATGTCACTTCCGCTACCCCTGGTATTAGATGAAATGACGTCCCTGGACACTTGGTGTTTAACTGATTGAAATTCTCAGGGCACCATGTTGATTTTCAGAAACTGCTACAAATAATTGCACAGCCATTTCTGTGACGTTGAATGTGCTTAGACTAATTCGCCCCTGAGTTTTGCAAAATTGTAGTCCCAAATTGATGAGGATGCAAAGAGGGCATCCCCTTTGTATGTCTAAATGCTTCCATTACGAAAGCATGAGAAAAAGAAAATAAATTTGAGGGAAGTGGGCTAAATGTCTTATCAACTCTCCCATCCGCATCCTTTGGTGACTGGATAGTGGAAGTCATAGACAATGTGGCCCTGTCCACATTCAATAATACAGTGTACCTATTCCACAATTGGGGTGTTTTGGCCTGTGTCCAAAGTGGCAGATACACTCACCATATCCTAAAAGTATGTTCCCGTTCGGGTATACTCTGGAATCGTTATGGAAGGTAATTGGGGTACATGCCCTAGGAATCCAATATGGGAGAAACAGAAATGTCAGTACCCATTTTTACAAAACATAAATAGCACTTGTCACATTATTCTGAGGTGCACTGCACCCAGTCTGAATCTGCAACCCTTCTGTTGTCGATATGTTTATTGTGATCTGATCAATGAATCCTGCAATGTACTGTGTGTTCACTGTAGGATACGTAGTTAAATCCTTTACTAAATCAGCAGTTGAGTCGAATTTTCATCTTACTGTGTGAGGATAAATGTATCATAGGCAATAACCAACAAATGCTGCTATTGTTCAGAAGATAGCTAAGTGTACCAATCATCTATTGCAGAGATATTCACATTGTTTTCACATTCATATTCCCAATCACAGCACACGTTTTGACTAGCTTGACTCAGTCTGTCCTCTTCGAGGTTGAGCTACTCTGGTGATAGTATAACCTACTGTGCTGAAAAACAACAGAACTGCAGCACATGGGGCTAAACACACATGACATCAGTATTGAGCAGACCTAGAGTGCAGTTCCTCCAAACAAGGGTTGTAAAAAGTGGCAGCCGCCCGCATATATGAGCATGTATTTTGAGTCAGTAGGGGTGATTACGTAGTTCAATTCAGGGCTCTGGAACCACAGTGTTGAGTCCCATATCCGACTTTTACACCAGATGATACAGTGATCCTGGATAAATTATCCATTCTCACTGTAAAATAGAGTGGTGTCTTTTATGAAAAGGCTTGCCTACTCATTGTTAAGTGGCATTTAATGCATTGCTGGCTCTTTCGTTTCATTTAGGCCATTCGAGTGTAAGTGGTTGGAGACAGAAGAGGGCCACCAAAATGTCATATGCCTCTGACTAGCTTATTTTTTGCAAAACAAAGGGGGGGTCTGGGAATCTCTCTACCAGCACAAACACAGCCCAATGACCTGTTCTTGGGAGAATAACCCCTGGAAGACACTACCAAGTCATTAGCTCACTGTCCCTTTCACAGAGAAGACATTTCCCTGCATATCAGTCTTTGTTCTGCCCTGGGGCAGTCCAGCACCGGAATGCGAGGCAATTCTCCTCTGAACAAGAGTACCAACAGCAACCCCATACACCTGTTTCAGCCTTGTTGGGCATCATCAGTGAGGTGGAGCTGTGTCTCTCTAAGAACAGTGAGCAAGGGGTCCACGTCTGGATCACCCTGGTATTTTAGGGTGAGACCCAAAGTTAATTTATGCAAAACAAAGGGGGGTCTGGGAATCTATCTACCATCACAGACACAGCCCTATGACCTGTTGTTGGATGAATAACCCCTGGGAGAGACTATTCCAAGTCTTTAGCTCACTGTCCCTTTCACAGGGAAGTCATTTCCCTGCATAGCAGTCTTTGTCCTGCCCTGGGGCAGTCCAGCACCAAAATGCTCAACAATTCTCCTCTGAACAAGATTACCAACAACAACCCCACAAACATGTTTCAGCCTTGTTGGGCATCATTAGTGAGGTGGAGCTGTGTCTCTCTAAGAACAGTGAGAAAGGGGTCAACGTCTGGATCACCCTGGTATTTTAGGGTGAGACCCAAAGTTAATTTATGCAAAAAAAAAGGGGGGTCTGGGAATATCTCTACCAGCACAAACACAGCCCAATGACCTGTTCGTGGGTGAATAACTCCTGGGAGAGACTCTATCAAGTCTTTAGCTCACTGTCCCTTTCACACAGAAGAAATTTCCCCACATATCAGTCTTTGTCCTGCCCGGGGGCAGTCCAGCACTAAAATGCTAGGCAATTCTACTCTGAACAAGAGTACCAACAGCAACCCCATACACGTGTTTCAGCCTTGCTGGGCATCATCAGTGAGGTGGAGCTGTGTCTCTCTAAGAACAGTGAGCAAGGGGTCCACGTCTGGATCGCCCTCTTAACTTAGGGTGAGACCCAAAGTCAATTTATGCAAAACAAAGGGGGGTCTGGGAATCTCTCTACCAGCACAAACATAGCTTATTTTATGGTCTGCTTATCACACACCAAACACTTTTTCTTTTCTATAATTCAAATGTCCTTCTAAACATAAGGAATAACAACATGCAAATATGTGTTTTGGGTGTATTTAAATCCTTAAAGTACTATAGAAAAACAACAATGTGATATTTTTCAGGCCCATATGAATTTGTAGTTTGGTCCTTACATACTTTGCTTATGTATTGAGAAAATAAAGCTCAAATCATTCTCCTTTTTCATGACATTTTTCAGTGACATTCTCTAAAAAAAATAATGTCCTGTTGCGTTATTATCTGATATGTGTACTTACCAAGGCAGGTCTACAAAACACTGTATTATTTTGGTTCTTGAAACTCAAATATTCACAATGATTGCAACATTTTGTAACAAAAGACGTGTGAAAAATTGTGTCAAGTGCAGCCAGCCATTGCAGACTGATCTCAAATCCCAGCTTTACTGCTTAATCAAAGTGTGTGATCCTGGGTAGCTCATGTTATCTCTTGGGACACATCCTGGCACAATCCCTAGGTCCTAAATGTTTCAAAAGTGTCATTACCTAATAGTTATTTACTCCCGAAGGTAGCCTCTTCAAAAAGCCCCAGTCGCGGTTTCCCCGGCTATAATGTTGTTTTGTAACTAATTGTAGTGGCCAAAGATATTGCAAGAGGTTTTCTTGGGTTATGTTTAGTATTTTATGGTATTTTGTGGTATTTTACGATGGTGGTACTTTGTGGTATTTTGTGGTAATATATTGTAGTAAAGTTATTGAGGTATATTTATAGTGGTGAGATTACTTTCAGAACACTGCCTAATAATTATATCACCAGGGTCAATAACGGTAAATAAATACTGGACTTAGGAAACTTTGAGTCGTTGTCTCATACGCTCCTGTGTTATTATATCACTCTTATGCCGTTTTGGCAGTGTTTCATTATATATATATATATATTAAACATGCAAATGAAATACAAAACATTCACTCAGCCTCTCTTGGTAAACAATTTACTGAGACTAACTTTGCTTTGAGATTTCTTACCACACATTTTATCACCCAGTGCATACCAAATAAATGAAACTGAATGCAGAAGAAATACACTGAAACTAAAGTAGCTGTTTGAATAATTGTTTTTTTATCATAAACTAAAACTCTGAAAGTTACACAGAATGAAACGTGCACCCACATTGTGAATTCAAACATAAACAAGGTCTTATCTGCGATAAAGTGCAGAGCTCTGCCTGTCGCCGCTCTTTACTTCACAACAAAGCTGGCAGGAAAAATACACTCTTTATTACAGCAAAACTTTGAGAAATATAAACAGAGTTTTACATGCATGTTAAATCATTTTTACTAACACAGTGTCTAAAAATCAACTGAATTATTCAAACTATACTACATAGTACCAAACATGCACTTCACAGGCCCCTCAATTAAAAACATAATTACTTAGGTCTGTTGGTGATATTCCTCGACTTAGCTAAGCAGTGGCCCAGGGTCATTCACAGATAAGGTTGCTCAAGACTTCGCAGCTCTTGTAAGGACTGCCAAGTGAGGAGAGAGACAGCCTCAGCCCTGACAACTTTCAGCCCATTAACAAGCCTTCTGCTCCCTCTGCCAGAGAGTGAAATAATGCCTAGCCGTCTCTGACGCAAACCTTTTTCACAAAATCCTCTGTCACCCCCTGTCACTCAAAAAGCTTCTAACCTTGTCAAGATCATCCCACTAAAATAGCATGTGATTTCCTGTGTGCCTTTACCTGAAACACAAACAGCATTTCTGAAGAGAAAATTATATATCTCTTCTGTGCGTCCTGCCCAGAGACAAGGCAATGGGCCTCATTACGACCCAGGCGGTAAGGGGTTAACGGCAGCGTTAACAGCGCCGACCCTTACCGCCTGAGTACGAGGTCCCTTAGCGCCATGGCGCTTTTAACACCTGCTTTTAGCAGGTGTTAAAATCCATGGCGCTAAGGGACCATGGAGTTAATTACGCCACCGTAATTTACGGTGGCGTAATTAACGCCTTCCCCACTCCCATTATACCCTATGGGGCAAAAATGGGAATGGGGAAGGGTAAATGGGGATTGGGGACTTACCGCCCCGCCAAGGTCGGAATGGGGCGGTAAGTCCGCCAACCACCATGGCGTAAACGTAGTTTACGCCATGGTGGTAAAGTCACGGCCCAGGCGGTAACTTACCGCCTGGGTCGTAATGAGGCCCAATGTCTTTAGCAGAACGGATGTTCTTATTCCTCATCTTACAACACAATGCAGTTTGTCGCCTGCAGGTTTAAAGTTTGACATTTCCAGAGCATCATACATTTCCATTAACCTGCATACAGATTGTATAACGGATTGATTTGCACTACATTTTATTATGGGAATTATATGTTAAATGGGTTTGGGTAAATTAGTATGTTAGTTTCATGTTATTTTCATTTTCTAGTGCAACTCAGCCCATTATAATAACATCATGGAGCAAAGTGATCATTTTCTAGTATGTGTTCTGTGCATTGGCACCTATTTAAATTCACTCTTGGGCCCATCTATGAGTCTCTCACCCTTGGCCCTATTTAAATTCAAACTTTTGCTAAAATGTTAATGTTGAAATGCAGAGGCTACATTCTTCCTACACCATACAACACACCACAACATTGATTTGTTTTCTTCATTAATGTCAACACCTCTTGAAAATGATAGACTTCTTTTGAACTTAGTTTGTGTTTATATATGAGCAAAGTCCTAGTAGCCCTCAATTGGTATCTACTAACAGCATGACTGTGTCTGTAACTTTCTTGTTTCTTCTAATCTGTTTCCTGTATCCTAACTTGAGCATGTGTACATTCGTTGAGGCTGTTAATGTGAGTTCTCTTATACATTTGGGCATGTGTACATTCTTTTATTCATTCTTCATATTTGGTTTTGCTAAAGTGCAACTTGCACATATGCTATAACACAAGAACCCTCATCGTTACTGTTAATGCTACCATGATATGCCACCCTTGTATCGTTCTGATTCCAGCAAGTATACAGCATGTAACACAACTTGTAGCAAGCATCCATCTTTATTTTATCACTTCTGGGTCAGCATATCAGGGTGTAGGTAATTATCAACATGAGGTCAACCATAGGTTCTGAATGCCCTATTAAAATGCATATTTCTTGGAGTTTAGCTGTTGCCCCAAATGTGTCTCTGCACCGGGCCCCAAAATCCCCTTAAACGGCCCAACCCTCACTACAGAATTGACAAAGTCAAGTTCAAGGTTTAATGGAGAAGTGTGCAATGCACAGCCACTGACTGCAACAGTTCGCAGATTTGCAGCACACAACATGTCAACCCTTTTTCACAGAGTGTTTTTCAACAGGGGTTTCCCATAATAAGACGCTTCTTTGAAATAGGTCCTTCTTTTGTATAATATTGAGCAGGCCTCCTGTTTGCACAAAGTGCAAGCAACTGGTGCAGCACATGGAGACCGTGCAAATGGCAGAAGTGCGGGTGTAGATCCCAGCAACTTCAATGTCACATATTCCCCAATTCTGCAATACACCTTTGCTGTGCAGGAATCCACACACTGAACTGCTTGTCAAAGGATGCATATTATGAGGAGGAGAGGGCTAACATATCTGATTGCTCATAGTTTACTCACTAGGACGTTAATATGCACAATTTCAGCTCCAGGGGAAATCTGTTCTTGACTTTTCGCTTTAGAACGTGATTCTTTCGTTTATAAATCATTGTTCAGAAAGCAGGGAATCTGAGAGGCTGTTATACGCGGATTCCGAAACCTGCAGGAACGACAATTATCTTGTTACTGAACTCTGCGACAATCTTTTCAATCTACAGTTACCCACCGAGCCATTCATCACATCTTCCTGGGAAATAGGACAGTGAACGTTCTAAATATAGGTGCATGTTTGCCGTCCTTGACGAAGAAAGACACGTTCTGCACACTGCTCCTAACCAGCTGAGCCACAGCTCTGCGCCGTGTTCATCGCGTTCCATTGTGGATTGGTCAGAGCTGTACTGTTAATGACGCTGGTTACCTACAATAAAACACGTGCAATTCCATCTCACTCTAGAGCTGGCATAAGAGCAGGACCGGCATAAGACGTTTGGGGGCCCATTTCAACATGATGGTTGGGAGCCCACCTTTGAAAAGCGAGGAAAGCAGTCCGGGGCACACGTCGAGTGCATACATTAACATGAAGACAAATACAGCTAGGGGTTAATAACCGTGTATTATCACGAGTCGGCCAGCCAATAGGGAGCGTCAACACTGAAGGGCCACTGATTATCACCTCATTGGGCCTCATTATGACCCTGGAGGTAACCATGGCGCTATTAGCGCCATGGTTGCCTCCAAAACCTTACCGATTCCGCCATGGTGAATGAAGCAATTACCGCCCCATTCCAAGGTTGGCGGGGGCTGTAATTCCCCATTCACCATGGCCCTTCCCCATTCCCATTTTAGCCCCCATAGGGCTCAATGGGAATGGGGAAGGTGGTAATAACGGAACCGCAGATTGCGGTACCGTTATTACCTCTAAAGTCCCTTTGCGAGTCCCGTCCATAACGGCTGGTTTTACCAGCCGTTAAGGGAGGACCCGCAAAGGGACCTCGGAATAGGGCGGTAAGGGATTATCGGCACCGGTGCCTTTACCGGTACCGGTAATCCCTTACAGTCCGGGTCGTAAGGAGGCACATTGTCTTTTAACAGTGGTTGCTCCACATCAGCCCCTTGCTGTCAAATAATTATGTGCAGCTGTTCAGTGGGCATTTAGTGTTTCAGCTCCCTGCTGGCTTGCTGGCCATCATGTGATAATGGGTGTATATTAACCCCCATGTGTAGTTCTTTTTTTTTTAAATGTGAGCTTTGAAGCACTCACGTTACATACTTCATTTGCAGGAGTCCTTTAGGACGTAACATTCAAAGTGACAGCCTGAACGGATCCAGCAAATGAAGCTTCTAACACAATTGCTGCATTTAGAACCCCAGAAAGAGCACGGGACAGAAAGAACTCTATTGCTGTATTATTAGACTGCTGACTGGCAACATAGGAGCAGTTGCTGGTCGGGCCCAGAGGCTTGACGCACCTTTCATTAAAAAGGGTTGAACAGCCGTGAAACCATCCCTGCAAAAGCGCATGAGTTTTGCACCCTGCATTGCCATGTAAAACTGCTCGGCTTGTGGGCTGAGTCAGAGCTGGAACATGCGCAGTGTATGGATGTGATCATGTGGCGGTGGCACTTACAAAATCACTTGAAATGTAGTACTGCTGAGTTAAATATGTCTCTTTTGAGGGATGTGGTGACATTACAGCTCAGACGATGTGCTGTTGCTTCGTTGCTACTGATTGTGGTTGCATTGATTGCAAGTAGAACACATCTGTTTGTGAGTCATACTCCACGGAGCTCATGCAAGCCTCCTATCATGGTAGCATGCTTTTAAGTAAATATGTGAGGGTGTGGGTGTGTCTGTGTGTGTGGCACTGGCAGCATGCTA
The DNA here is from genome assembly GCF_040938575.1 of Ambystoma mexicanum. Taxonomy (NCBI): domain Eukaryota; kingdom Metazoa; phylum Chordata; class Amphibia; order Caudata; family Ambystomatidae; genus Ambystoma; species Ambystoma mexicanum. The sequence goes on along the minus strand of NC_090929.1, from coordinate 927,179,061 downwards.
TCAATATCTGAGCAGTCACTGGCATTGGAAACCACATATGCGCTCTCAAGTGCTTCTAGAATGAGGTACTGTGTTCTGATATGAGGATTTGAACATAGCAGCAACATGTCATCAGCAACACTGATGGCACAACTGGGGATCGGGTAGAACATTAAAGCAGCCACCAGAAGTTCCTCTGGCATTTGCCTTTGGTTCCTGGTCAGCAAAACAACTAGTATAGGAACACTAAATGGAAGTACTGTGGCTAGAGAGCCCATGCCAAGCTTGCCGAGTATATGGGGTTGCTAAGGAAACACTTTGTGCAAGGGTATACAGGTTGTTTAGCCATTATAAACAGAAATCCTATGTATTGCAAGAGAACATCCAAAGTCGCACAAGTGGAAAATTGACTTGATTTGTCTAATTGGGTTCTCTTATAACACAATTAATAATGTATGTACATAAGTCCTATGTGCAGCATTTCAGATTAAAGTGCAATATAACAAACACATTATTAGTATTATTATTAGTATTATTATTATTATTATTATTATTATTATTATTATTGTTATTATTATTATTTTGTCAATTGCAAGATTTCCCTGTGGGATGTTCACTCTTCGCGAGCAGAGATAAGAGAGTCTGCTTCCTCCTGTCGCAGTCACCCAGAGGTCTGAAGGAAGCCACTCTAGGGTTGTTCAGCGGGAAGAGACAGGTACTTGGTGAGGCCAGTACCACGGCCAGAAGATGAAACTAGATGTACGAATCAGGAAGAAACCTCTGCGCGCAGCTCCTTTGAAGACCACAGGCAAGGACTAGAGAACAAGAACTAGCAACATCCAATTAACAACAATTATACATAGTATCCCAAAACAATAGGTAGGTATCCAGAGAGAACAGTGGGTGGGGGACCTGCAACGTGGTGATGTGTTGTTCTATACGTAGCAAAACCCTCCTTGACTCATAAGTAGTAGGGCACTGTTTTACTTTGGGAAGGGTGAAAAGCACAACTCAGCACATGGATTCAGCCATTCATGTATAGGAACGGTCATGTGAGAGTGTTTAAGAAATAAGGGAAGAAAAACTACAAAGAATAAAGTAGTGCTGTACTCAATGATGCACACAGTGATGGCTCTCAGACAGTATCTTCAATGAAAGGCAGTTTATTAGTTACTGAACACATCAGTGGTAATCTATGGTGCTGTGATATATATCTGTAATCACAGCCACCGTTCATCCATCTCTTCTCTTGCCAGGACTCCTTCTCAACGGCTCCCAATGGGCACTCATCCAGTCAGTACACAGAAGTTCCATCATGTCATTAGTCTGCTTACTCAGCCAGGAAAGCGTAGGATAGACTGCTTAGGATAGCCTGCTTACTCAGACAGTAGATGAAGTGAATGAATTGTATGGGTGGGAAGGAAACAGCAAGTGAGCAGATGTCAATATCCCCTAAGGATAAAAGCTACTCATGATATCAGTATCCTGCCTGCTGAGGGTGGCCTCAGCCCAACACGTGTACATCTGAGCCCTGTTTCCTCAAGTGGTGGGTGAAAGTAGATCAAATAATGCGGGTAAAGCAGCTCATACCTGGAGGGCATCCCCTAACTTGAGATTCTCTGTGGGCAGAGCTAGGAGGACAAGCAGAGCTGTTTGGAGAGTTATGTGGGCGAATGTAGATGTGGGTTGGAGGGTCACCACCAGCCAGGCTGTGAATGTACTCCCAACTGGAGTATTCATGATCATCAATGCAAAAGGTGTGACCCCACTCATGGTTGAGGCTTTCAAAAGGAGAGCAATGGGTAAATCTACATGTACCCCGGCAGTCGTGGGTGGAGCTCTGAGTGTGCACGCAGCCTGGAGACTTTTGAAACGTCACTGCAGGGCCAGCGCTGGTGCAGCCATGATATCACTGGCAGATCACTCTCCCAGAAACATAGGACTGTAAGGGACATAGATGCCATTCAATAATGTATATATTTGAACACAAGCAATGCTTTCATGCATTGTATGAGAGGGTAATGCTTTTCTGGAAACCCTTTTTATATATTTTTACTCGTATATAGTAATAAAGCCCTATTTGTTTCTTAGAGAATTGCTCCAATGTGGAGTTGGCAGAGGGAAGCAGGTGTGATCACTTTCTTTTGGCATTTGGGCAGACTGTGTGCCAATAGAAATTCAATCTGATAAAATAATGTGTGTAACATTGCAGCAAGATGGATTACTGAAGAATTTGAATATGGCTCCCCCCACCCCCCGCTTGGAGGAGGAGGGGAGGGCATAGCCTTAAATGGGCGAGCCTAGCTAGGGCCCAGTGAAAGCCATTTGCACCTCTGGGTTTATCCAGGGTGCAATTATGTTTTTTTCCTTGCGAGAATGGCTGCCCAAGTAATGCCAATCTCCCCAGAAAAAGAAAACTAAAAAAATAAAAGATGGCTACTGCCGTAGGGAAAACGGACTAAGTCCCTTTCCCATTTCTGTGGTAGCCGGGAGAGGGAGGAGCACCTGGACCCTAGAATAAAACTGTGGTCGAGCAGGTCAGTGGGGAGGTGGGGATGAGATGGAGAAGGGGCTGGGTTTGTTATGGTGTGTGGGAAAGTGGGGAGGCAACAGGGAGATACTCCCTGTTACCTCCCCACATAAAAAAAGATATATGGTGCTAGCCTGGATGGGCCTCAGGTGGCTGGATCAGCAGATAGAGAATGTTTATTCTCACCCAGTGTTCCAGCCGCCTGATTGGCTAATGGCACTTCACTGGGTGTCGAACCATAAAGAAGAGCACCTTGTTTGGCCTCAGTAGGTAGGCAGTTGGTTGACGTACGATTGGAGAAGGGTGGTCTCCATGTGATTTTCTGCAAGGAAATGGTCTGGCCATGTATTGTCACGTCTTATGACCAATGGAGGGGGAGGTCTGTCCAATCCACCTGTATCCTCATACAGGTGTGGGATTTCATGAAAACACTCTGGCTTTAGATCATCCATCCCACTTCTCCCTGCTGTTCTTTAGGCTCCTGGAGTGTACAATGAATGTTGCGACGGGCATTGCTCTGTGTACTCTCCAAAACACGACACTTGAGTACTAAGTTAGAAACACCACATTCATGAGATTGAAAAATATGTGGAGGGCAGTCACCAATCATGTGAACTTATTAAATAATCTTTCCATATTTCGTCCATCTCATCAATAGAGGAGATATCCAAATTGGTGCATTTAGTTTTGAACTTGCCTTGCCCACCTGGCACCATGTGAAAGCAGCCAACCTTATGTTCTGTTGCTTTTACCCATGCCTAATCACTTGTTACTCATAATGTCACTCCCCTTTTTTCTTATTTTTAGGATCTATTTTAGTTTACTTTGCAAACACCGCTTAGATTCCAGAAAATCTTCCATACATGAGAACTACCCCCACATTCTTGCATGTTCTCTTACGCTTGTGTGATAGTCTAGGGACGCGCATACACATTCAAGTTGCTCTTCACTATATATACACAAATGGTGAGTTGAAGTCAGAGGGCCCCAATCCCCTTTGTACGCGTGTTTGTGAAAGAGGATGGGGTTTGGATGAAAGACGATGGCGCCACGATGCCTGCGGGCTGTTGCGCGCTCAACAAATGTGAATAAATAAATAAATAAATAAATACCTTTTTAGCCGTGCTTATCCAGGTGAGTTTTTTGATTGTTTTTATTGCAAACGCTCTTGGTGCTGCAATTTGCAGGGATGGGTAACAGTCAACCAACGTGTTACTATAGTAATAGTATGTGCTTAGAAAGGGACATCCCTATGCATCTTTCTTATCACATTGCCAAGAGCAGGAGTCATTGACATTATGCTGAAATGAAATTTTATGTAAATCACTTACTAACATTCTCACATGCAATGATATATGTGGCTGAGTAAATCACACATAACCAGTTTGGTTTACGCCACCTAATAAACTGAACAATACACTTATACGTCGCTGATTTAGCGCTTGCATAGGGATGTCCCTTTCTAAGCACATGCCCTTTTTACATGTGTCTTAATAGATACATCAGCATATTATAATTTGCGTGAGTGCTTGTCGTCATTAATGCACAGCAATGCTTGGCAGGGTAGCTGGTATGCGAATTCTATGCCACCCTTGAGATTACTTAGCAAGCCGAAGGTGACACTTTGAACCTAGCTCCCAGCCAAGTGTGACCATTTCCGGCAATATTGCTCTTCACCGCAGTGCATTATCATTCATAACCATCTTTAAAATTGTGTAAATCTGAGCTCGGAGCAGCGTCCCTCAGGCTGACTTCATTCATCACATGGCTGTCATGGCTGTGCCTTTTCTCACTGGGCTTGAACCACTTTCCTTATAGAACAAAGGCTGCGTTCTGTGTCTTCTTTTGAGGAGTGCAGAACGCAGGTTCAGTCGCCATCAAGTGACAGGTGTCTTTTCCTGGAGAGCCTGGGCAGGCTGTGAAGTTTGCTGCCTGCACAACGTTTTACAGCAGCTTTTGTGGACATGTTGATGGCTGCCAAGGAATGTTTTAGAAAAAAAAATGCAGGTGGGATTTGATAGCTGCATGAATTGAGGCTTAGACAACACGTGGTGACCCAGAATGCGCTTTTAAAAAAAAAAATGTTTATAGCGCCAAAGCCCAGAGACATCAGGGAACTGGTCAACAAAAAACTGAGAAACAGGTAAAACAATCACAAGACAAAAGTAGAACTGCAGAGGGCAGCTTACTAAAACATTATTCAAGCAACCATGTTTTCAAATGTTTCTCGAACAACATGTGCAATTTCTCAGTCCGCAAACTCAGTGGGAGTTCCAAGCTTTTGGTAGAAGACAGTCTAGGGAGCAACCCTTTCCCCATTTGTTTGGGCCCTCAGGACTGTCAGTTGTTCCTGCTTGCCAGATCGTAGGTTCCTGACAACATACTTTAGACATGTTGGGAGATAGGAGACTCTTTTATAAATTGACACAGGATTTAGAACATATTATTAATAATGCACCTTTGTATAGGTCTGAAATGATAGAAATAATGGCCGCAGCGTTCTACATGGTAGAAGGAGAAATTAGTGTGTGATGAAGGTACACCGAGTCTTTAGCTCCTGAAATAATGTCACATTATTATCAGCCCATGCAGTTGCATGCCATATTAAAAAACCTACAAAGAACTATAGAAAGTGGCTTAGATTACACAAAAGGGATTGTGAGATCAAACAGTGGAAAAACATAGCATTGATGGCCTTATCAAACAATAATCAAGGCATATGGCAGCTGCTCAGTAGACAGAAAAAATAGTAACTGACAATAAATTGTATTACTGAAGTATTGTGGGAACAATACATAAAAGAGACTTTGGGAAAGACTGACCTGTCGGGTGATATTCTTCCAATTTCAAATGTAATTTGGGATTGCAAAGCCTCCAAACTAGATATTATTATGATTATTGAAAACTTGAAGAACTCTCGTGCCGCTGGGCCTGATGGTGTTTGTAATTTAGTGATAAAAAACAACCAGAACTATGGGGTGCTGCGTTATTGTTACTTTTCAAACAAATTGGTAAATTGGGAGTGATTCCTGCCTCATGGCAACCTAGCCATATATTAACGGTATATATGAAGGGGTCGTGGGATTAGCCGCAAACTTTAGAATGCTGGCGAGGCTTGATGCATCATCCAAGATATTCACAAAAGTATTGCTTTGGGAACTTAATACTTGGATTGCCCAGACAAAATTTTTACCATCGAATCAAATAGGCTTTAGGGATAAGCTTAGTACCACACATAACCTTTTTATGTGTACATCTGCAATAGAGCACGCTTGGGCTACTCGTAATCTTGACGTCTATTGTGCGCATATGGATTTTTCTGCCGCATTCGATACTGTCCTGTGTAATAGATTATGGCATAAACTGAATTCCTCGGGGATTCCTCAAGGCCTCTTAAGAATGCTGATGCTACTCCATACAGATACTTCAGTCAGAATAAGATTAAATGCAGCAGGAAGACTCTCACACAAAATGGCAACCAGTTGCAGGGTCAAAAAAGGATGTATGATTGCTGCAATTTTATTTAATCTATACTTGTCCGATATGATGAAAGCCTTCATCATACCGGAAGTAAATCCGATAAAGATCAATGATGTGATTATCGGATGGCTTGCTTATGCTGACGACCTGCTGTTATTAGACTACACACCAGGAGGTCTGCAGCATATGCTTGACTCCTTAGTGATCTATTCTGCTGAAAATGGTTTGAGCATCAACATAAAAAAAAGCAAAATTATGTTTTTTTCTAAAAAACGTAGACCTAGGAAATACCACTGGTATTTGGACTCAAAAAGAGTAGACCAAGTTTCTTGTTATAAGTATCTCAGGATTATTATTGATGATAAATTAAATTGGGATTTTATAATGCAGTGCACTGAAAGATTGGTGTCTCGTATCTACGAATGCTCTGAGTGCTTTTATCGGTAGAAACATTAGGTATTCTGTATCAGTTGTCATTACCATCTATTTAGCCAATGTTAGATCAATGCTACTTTATGCTGTGGAAATATGGGGCCATAGCTTTGTAAAACGCTTAGTAACATTTGAAACGAAAACTTTGAGGAAATTACTGCACTACCACATAGTCTCAGTGTTGAATATTTGTACCTTGAGTTTGCTATCAAAGGAATATGGTATGCATATAAATGACAATGGCCCTCATTACGACCCAGGCGGTAAGGGGTTTACGCCAGCGCTAACAGCGCCGACCCTTACCGCCTGAGTATGAGGTCCCTTAGCGCCATGGCGGATTTAACACCTGCTTTTAGCAGGTGTTAAAATCCATGGCGCTAAGGGACCATGGAGTTAATTACGCCACCGTAATTTACGGTGGCGTAATTAACGCCTTCCCCACTCCCATTATGCCCTATGGGGCAAAAATGGGAATGGGGAAGGGTAAATGGGGATTGGAGACTTACCGCCCCGCCAAGGTCGGAATGGGGCGGTAAGTCCGCCAACCACCATGGCGGAATTGCAACCTTAGCGCCATGGACCATGGTGCTCATAGCACCATGGTCCTCCGCCAAGGTCGTAATGAGGGCCAATGTGTATTGGCCTACGAAAAGGTTTGCATCCTACAAACGGATACGATCATAGTTCCATATGTGAAAGCATATCTACGTATGGAAGGTAATATGTCAATTGGTATTATGGGTATCCTGCAAAGAACTCACAGGAAATGGATATCTGGGTGTGTTCCTGGTACTGCCACCTTATTCGTCTTACAAAATTGTTTGAAAAATAAATTGTATTTTTCCTGGTACGAACAAAACATAGTTAACATTGCATCTAAAGCTAACAGGGGATTGTATCTAGAAGAGTTTTTAACTTGAAATATGTCTCTGATGTATATCAAAGCTTACCCAAGTATCAGTACGTTCAGAACATACCGATTGATGAAATTCAATATGACAGAAGCTCTTGAGACAAAAGGTGATAGATTAGGGATACCACGAACATCAAGAAAATGTTGGTTATGTGGTAATGATGTCTCTGAATCCCTATACCACTTGCTAATGTCCTGTGAACATCTAATTGATCTTAGAATCAAATATTTTAAATCTTATAACAACACAATTGACATGATGAATATTGTTGACCTATGGATGAATTTTATGAGAGGCAATGACATTAATCTTATATATTGTATGGTTGTATTTTACTTAAAGATTGTGGCAATTCTAAGATGTATTGAATGATGTGTTTTAATAGCATATATGAATTTTATAATTTGTATAGACAATCTCTTTTTATGTAAATGTGTTGTCTATGTGTTATACAAAGCCTTTTTGGCTAGATGTATATCTAATAAATTTCAAATTTCATACATAATAGCTGCAGAGCTCTACATGGTAGAAGGAGAAATTAGTGTGTGATGAAGGTACAACAAGTCTTTAGCTCCTCCACAACAACAGTAGTCAAAGTGGGGAGGACTGGTTGGGAGCAGTGCTCCTCTACTTTTTAAATTACGTTTTACTGTTCCTATACTTTTATTGTAAAAAGAAACTGGTCCAAAATGGTTTTGTTTTAAAATAAAAGTGTCAGATGAAGTTGAAACTTGCACTTCAGTGCTCTGCACTGATTGTTCCATTACACAGCAGGCACATGTGTTTGAGGGTTTGTATTGTGGGTCGGAGGGGGCGTGGTGATGAAGGTTGTGGGGAGCAGGGGCAGGCCAGCAGGGAACAAAGTTCCACTACTTCTTTTCGTACACATCGACCACTGTGCAGCAAGGACACAATTCTGAAAGGAATGCCTATACATGAACGCCCATGTTGATAAGACCATGTCCTACTAGTAGAATTCAAAACTAGTACTTAGCTGAGCTGTACCATTATAAGTCGACAAACTACACCTGGGTCATTATAATGTGTTCATTTTTTCCTTGTGATTCTTTCCGCAGGGATTGTTCTTCTTTGAGTTTTCTCCTTTCTGCGGATTGGGGGCTTCAGATTTCAGCATTATTGGATGGGCAAATCACGTTTGAGTCAATGTTGTCTAAGCCCCCTTGCTTCGTTTTTCTTTGTACTTGTTATTGTATTAAGCCCATGGGTCCTTCTTCGAGAGATGAAGGACCCTCTCTGTACACACCCTCACTCACCTTTTCTCTATTCCACTAGCCACCTTGCCCAAAAGTGCTGTGGAATGGAACAGTGTGGAAATTAACATAATGTAATATACGACAATTGGGTTTCTGCATGTTGGGGTAATCATCCCTGGTGCATATTTTGCAAATTCAATGTTGAATATAGCATCTCCCTCTAAACTGGTCTTGGAGTTAGAAATCCCAGAAACATGACATCAGATTTATTGGGGCTCCAAAAGTGGAGTTGCCTGTCTGTGAATTTGATATTCAACACCAATGTCCTACCAATGCGCCTATTGTCTTCAACATAGTGTGCGTGATTCAAGACTGTCTGCATACTGGCAAACAGCATACCCTCTTACCCAAAAGAGCATGCTCCTAGATCAATGGCAATGCCTTGCTTCTGCAATGAAGATGCTGCGATATGTTTTACATAAGGTCCAATAATAATATTAATATCCACATTTTATATAATGCTTCATAATGGATTCCTTCTCTGTGTAAGTGTCCAGAAATATACCCAATTTAACACTTTGTACTGCCATCAGAGGGATGAACGCATGAGTCAGACCTGCAAGGATTGGAACTGGCAGCCTCTTGGCTGCCTCCAAGTAACTATCTATTGCATTATAAGCTGTTATTTGTGAACTTTGTATATTGCATATTACCCATCATTTGAAGTAATTCTCCCGTGCATTTTTACCAAACTTCGTCAGATGTATGTGTATTGTGTTAAGGCAGTGCATTATATAGTGTTGCCCACTGACGGACAGTGCCTGCCCCTTAAATATGTTGCTAATATACTTACCCTGCCAGGGAAGTGGTGAGCCCTAAACAAGCAAATTAATAATGCTTGTACTTATTTCTCCCACCCTCAACAAGAAAACTAAATATGGCTTTGAGTAATATTTAGACCATTCTTAAAGTACTTATCAATTATCAATAGAAACTTTATTAGAGATCAAAATATGTTTCCTACTATGGATGTTCATATCAACTGCTTCTTGAGGAATGCAAGGTCTTTCAATTGAGTCTTGCCGGTGAACAGAATTTCATTTAATGTTGCGTGCCGGTGTGCGCGCTGGCAAAATACCCCTTCTTAATGTGCAACAAGTCCATACCTGTTTACTCCATCTTCATGAACCGATAACCAAGAGTTGATGACAGTGGCACCCTTATGGTATGCAAAATAGGTTATTATCCTGAAAAATAAGCACCAGATGTCTTTCTTTGAAAAAGCCTCGTTATACAAGGAATACAGCATGTTGATATCTGGAAGAAATTGAAGGCAGTCTTATTTCTCAGAGTATTCCTCTTTTTATCTTCTTGGATTCCTAGCTGTTCTTGATATCCAATGGGTTGAGATGGTTAATTTTGAGAAAATAAATGTTGAACAAATGTCTTGCACAGATGTGGCTTATGAAGTCTTGTTAAAACCTTTCATTGGGCAAGATGTCCCCTCATCCTCACTCTTAGTTTCTTTTTCTCAGACCTTCGAAGCCCTGTCCTGTTTTTGTTTGGCAACTGTATTGAATTACATTGCATTTGTTTGGGATTACTCACTCAGTGAAGTGTTTAATGATAATCCTGCCAGTTTTCTTCATAGCTGTGCTAATACACACTATGGCTTCATTACGACCCAGGCGCTAAGTGGTTAACAGCGCCGTAAAAGGCTGCGGCGCCGTTAACCACTTAGCGCCTTACTACGAGGTCCCTTTGCGGGACCCGACCTTAACGGCTGGTCTACACCAGCCGTTAAAGTAGGGACCCGCAAAGGGACCTTGGTGCTAATTTGCAATTTGCGGTACCGTACTTAGCGCCTTCCCCATTCCCATAGAGCCCTATGGGGTGAAAATGGGAATGGGGAAGGGCCATGGTTAAATGGGGAATTACCGCCCCGCCAACCTTGGAATGGGGTGGTAATTCCCCATTGAACCATGGCGGACCCGTTACAACACCGGCACCAAACATGGTGCTAATAGCGCCATGGTTTAGCGCCGGTGTTGTAATGAGGGCTGAGAGGTGCCATTGTCAGATCTTGGTTCTAAGCATGCAACTCCAAAAGGCTTCTAGAGACTGTTTAGTTCAGATTTAATGCAATGCAACTATTGAAAATTTGATTTCCACAATAGCACTTACTGTATATGCACTTTTAGACCCCATTGCACATTTATCTCTTGAGTAAACTGTATGTACTTTCATTCCAGCCCCCCCCATCTTCTCTCTGCTCCCTGCAAATTTACTCTGCCCTCCTCTCTCCATGTCACTTTAGCAATTCTGGAGCGCACTCTCTTGTGACTTCAAAGTGTTTGCGAATTAATCGTAGATAAAGGTTCACTTTCGGTACATGCTTTTACATCTGTGCTGTGACCAGTTGAGTTTAGCACCATGAAGCCCCCATGTGATCTGGCACCTGCATATAAGACATCAATAACATTAAATAATAGAGTAATAAAGCAAAGTGGGGTCTGGTGCATACATCACCAGCTGCAGAACTAGAACAATGGTGTTTGAATTGTGACTTCCAGATGAAACAAACCTTCCTAACCCTGAGATGCTTGTGTTGTCTACTTGTACCATAGTTCCCTAAACCACAGAAAATGGGAGCACATACAGCCCAGGTAACACAGCAGCATTTATAGAGTAAAATAAATTACCCACACTTTATTATTGTGAGCTTTATTTGTGCACACATTTTATGCCTCTGCAGCACCAATTCGCGAAATTCAATCCATTTCCTAGTAATGCACACACCCTATAATTTAAGTTGTTCCCCATTTCACAGATCTAAAACTGCAATAGCATTGATGAATGGGACATGGTGCTTCTTATGGTACCATTTCAATCAAAAAAATGTTTTGTTAAAGGAAGAGTGAAAAGATCCCACACAAACACATTTCTGACATTGCTTTTCTCTGAGTCAGGTGGTTGAAAGACCATGCTTTAACACGGCTGACCTTTCTCTTGGTCAATTTATGCATTGGGCCTCATTACAACCCTGGCGCTAAGGGGTTAACAGCGCCGTAAAAGGCTGCGTCGCCGTTAACCCCTTAGCGCCTAATTACGAGGTCCCTTTGCGGCTCCCGACCTTAACGGCTGGTCCGGACCAGCCGTTAAAGTAGGGACCCGCAAAGGGACCTTGAAGGAAATTATGGTACCGCAATTTGCGGTACCGTAATTACCGCATTCCCCATTCCCATTGAGCCCTATGGGTCAAAAATGGGAATGGGGAAGGGCCAATGGTGCATGGGGAATTACCGCCCCGCCAACCTTGGAATGGGGTGGTAATTCCCCATTGCACCATGGCGGACTTGTTACAATACTGGCAGCAACCATGGTGCTAGTAGCGCCATTGGTTACCACCGGTGTTGTAATGAGGGCCATTATGTGTACCCATATCCTGGAATTTGTGAGTAGTTCCGTTAAAATGTTCAACCCTTTCCCGTGTTCATCGGACTTTCCATGTGTAATTTTACCATCCTGCACAACAAGGCAATCAATAAAATATGCTGGTTCCATACTTCTGTACTTGTTGTGTTTTCGTAATATGCATCATGCAGCCAGGGGCCTCCTGAGGGGGCACAGCATGGGGGAAGGCTCCCATAGATATTGGTGCAGCTGTTCTGCTCCGCTGGGTGAGACATCACTCACAGAATGCCCAATGTCCAGAGGTATTGTAGTCCATTTTCAGTTTTCCTCTGAACTCTAGATCATCAGACATCAGACAGTTGCCATATATGGCAGCAGAGTTTGTTTCAAAGGGAGCTCCCTTGATGCTGCCAAGGGTCTGCACCCAAAATGATGGTATCTATTTTGTTGACTCCAAAATGTCTTGGACAGATGTTCTAAGGGAAATCAGCCTGCAGTTGGAAAACTGTTTAGTGATAAAGAATGTGGAAGGGCCATATGATGATTGATGTGCAGAGGATCCTAAAGCATATTGTGACCTTTACTGTGCTTTTGGGGTGGGTGTGTTGAGGCCAGTGCTCTTTGTGTTAAATATCAAGTTAGCGGCATCATTTAGGGGCATGTGCAGCTTGAGAAAATCTGTTCCTGATTGGCCAGCATACTTGTTATATCAGTAGTCAAGTAACACGAACAATGGGGCAAAATGCATCTGTACTGTGATAAGTTACAGCCTAGTGTGTCCAGTTTCTGAAAAACAGTAAGTCACCAAATTGTTTTCGGAAAAACCACTGTGGTTGAGGTAAAATAGTAGCAGAAGAACAAGGCTGTGGAAAAGGACAGAAAGGATACAATGATTTTCTAACTATACTTTCCTCCTATACTCACCTCAACCTAGGAAGCGCTGGTGTAACGCTTATCAAAAAGGGATAGGATAAGAAGGTAAACTACTTTCTACTTTCAGTTGTAAAACATCCAGCCTTGTTCATGTAGTGCCCATCAACCACTCTCTTCCACTATGTGTACGTATTGGAAGAGACAAATAGCCAAACAGCAAAACTCTGGTTCTTTCCTTATTTCTGGTGGACTGCAGGCCTCCGGAGATGCTGAGTTGCTCAGTGAGGTAGCTTGGGGACTTCAGGATGACAGCCTTGTAGATGATGCAACAGGATTTGTTGATGATACGGGATTGCAGTGCAAGCCAGGGCAGTTCAATGTGATTGGGGTGATGTGATTGAGTTTGTGGAATCCTTTAATGAGTCTTGCTGCAGCATGCAGTACACATTTCAGGGGTGCCATGGTATTTGCTAGAAGCCCTTCCAAACGGCCATTGACACCATCCACGTGGGAGAGAATGGTAGCAATGTGTAGAAGGCATACGTATATATAGAAGGCACTAACCTATCAACTTGCAGCCTTCCGTCTGCTTGATCAATTTGCTGTGAAGCTGCGTGCCACCGGTGCACATGTGAAACCCCAACACATGTTTCAAAGATGAATGCTAGGATATCTTTGTAACTAGCTCCACTAGTTTGCTCAAACTCTTCATGGTTACTAAAAATGAGTAGTTCTATATTCTTCTTAGCATTACCATTTGCAACTCTTTATTGCCACCTGAGCTAATCACCATGAAGTTGTGAGGTATTGATTTTGAATACTATTAAAAAATTACATTGAATGTAGTTAACGATGTACATTTTAAAGCAACGAATCATGACCAACAGTGACACTTATTAAAGCGTGTGCTAAAAATAAGGAAAACTACCAACCAGACTCCGACTTTGCCAATCTCTCTTAGTCCTCTGGAAGTGTACGAACATTGTGCTTAGCCAACATAGGGATATGCCCAACCCTCTGTCCATTTGTTTAATTATCAGCTCATCCCTCTACTGTTTCTGTCTGTGTGTGTGTCTGCCTGAGGCCAACATACCAGCTATTCCCTGAACATTCCTTCCAGGGTCAGATATGTGGTTTGACTTCTGCTTTTACATCTTACATGTTCATGCATTGCTGGTCAAGCCCCTGCCTTCCTTTGCTCTTCAGTTACGGATACATATGTTTTTTTTATTTTTTTTGTTGCAGTTGATAAATCAACTTTTCAATATAATATATCTATGAATATAATAAAATCAAAAATTAAAATATTACAATTCATCCTTAACAACTTAACAATTAAAAAAAAAATCCTCATTCTCACTAACTAACTAACACAATTTTTCTAGCTCTGTACAATACAATTAAAACAGCAAAATAGCACAGGGACAATACATTCATCATTACTTTTGTTTCCACAGCCCATAACCAGCAATAATCATAGATGCGATTAACAAATCAAGATTTTTCACGCTATTTCCTAACAGCCATACTCAGTGGCCATCAATCAACTCCAGCACAATTGTTGTCGTCTGTTAATTTCAGGGCTAATAAAAAATTGACTACCGCAATTCTTACTTTAGTCAACCTAGTGTTGTATATATACCACCACAATGATTCATTTGTTCGCAATGTGTAACCTTCAAAATGTGGTTTGAAGAACACAGTTATTTTCTCAATTAGAGAAGGACAGATGATCATTAGGTGATGCAATGGTTCCTTCACTTCTGGATCGTCACAGAATCTTCAAAAATTCATCTTTCTCGGTATTAACTTCCATTTATCCAAGATGTCCCTAGTATGCCATATAGTCAATCTGTATCTCAAAAACACATCCCTGTATTTTGCTCCTGGGAATTTCAATATGTATGATTCTGCTGTTCTTAACTTTTTTATCTCTACCTTATAAGCAATTCCTTGTTTGTTATTTACACATTGATCATAAGTATTGCACCAATCCCATAGCAGCATTTTACTCTTAGCCTTCATTGGATTATTTATAAGCATATCATCTGACACATTGGCATTAATCAGGAATTCTTGGACCTTTTGCCTCCATATAGCCATTGCGCAATGATCTGTTGTTATTATATATGTAGACAATATTTGCATAATTGAGTTCACCTCAGACGTTATTAAGCATTTATGATATATGCAACATAATTTCCACATGTACATTGTGTAGAGCGAAGTCAGCCCCAGCTCATATCGAACCAAACAGATTGACACCGACTTAGGTAGCTTCAACTGTGATTTCCAATAGGAGCCTTTCCTAACAGACCAAAACGACTCATCCTTCTAAGACCGTGTCTCAGCGCCATATATCACTGTTGGCACTGCTTTCTGGCAGTACAATATAACTACAGGTTTCAAAGAGAACATTCCGTATTTATAATTCAACAATGAAGCCTGTGCAATAGCTGTTTTCATTTACACTTGGATTGCATTATAATAAGGCATATCAGACTTAAAGATATTCATATTGAGTCCTAGATATTTATATCCTTTAACGTTTTCAAGACGCTGAGACTGCAGATGCCAGGATAGATGAGGGGCTTTTTTATTGTGCATTGTTCCAATCTTCATAGTTTTAGATTTTAATAAATGTATACTCAATTCATTTTTTCGCACATACGTTCCTAGTACATCCAAAAGCCCCTGCAAACCACTAGCTGTTTTAGCCAACAGTACTAAGTCATCAGCATAAAACAGCCAGGGGATTGCAGCTATCACCAACCGAGGCGAATATGACAACATAGGGATATGCCCAACCCTCTGTCTATTTGTTTAATTATCAGCTCATCCCTCTACTGTTACTGTCTGTGTTTTTGTCTGCCTGAGGCCAACATACCAGCTATTTCCTGAACATTCCTTTCAGGGTCAGATATGTAGTTTGACTTCTGCTTTTATATCTTACATGTTCATGCATTGCTGGTCAAGCCCCTGCCTTGCTTTGCTCTTCGGCTACGGATACATATGTCCTAATGCACTTACTTCATATGCCAATGTACCATTCCCACAATCTCATCTCTTCATGTAGGACAGGAAGGGCAAATGGCTTTTTCTTGTCTGTTTTGCAATTAGAAGATCCCATGCTTGCCTCCAAAGCCAGCAGGGTGTATGTGTGTTCTACCAGATATTATTTAACTTTACTTTGACATTTTCCGCATGCTTACACCCATGGAGTGTCCTGTGTTTACACAGTCACAGGGTATTGATTCTGGTTGATGCATCCACCACAAAATACAGAAAACAGGTTGAGACATTCTCACGCTATGACCCCAGGATGTGGAACCGCATACCCATCACCATTAGACACCTCTGCCATACAAATTAGAAAGGCACACAGGACCCACATTTATAAGGCACACCTTCTTCAAACAGGCGATACACCCACAATTCACCCTGCCGGCCGAACACACCTCACCATTAACGTATAGATTCATTGTATACAAAGAAAACGGCCCTGCTGTGGCTTGTGCCTGCTTACCTGTATCCCTGTTAACCCAATATTATACAGTGATCTGCTGTTTCGTGAAGCTAAGGCAGCACTAAATAAATACACAAAATAAAACAATAAAAGAAACAATCAGTGTTGTTCTGGAAAGAAAACCCAGAGTGGTTCAACAGAAGACTAAGATAGCAGGTAGACAAAATGAAGGCTACTGAGACCCTCACCCCTTTTTTACATCTGGTTTATTAAAAATGTACACATTCGAGAACTTTGAAAACATTATAGAACAATTCAAAAGTACAAGTTTTCCTTGTGACTTTACTTTAAAACACATTTGTTCAAACATGCTGAATCATAACTTTTTGCAAAACATAATCGAGCTAATGCAAGCGGAATCTGGAAAGGAACAATTGCTGATTCGTGACAGTCCTGGACACATCCTGGGAGTGGACATAGTCCCCTTGACATGGCATGTCAGCAACAATCTTGAATGTGAATAGAACAATTTAAAATGATGTAAACACTTTATAAAATAGGAGAGAGAACCTGCCATGCAAATTGAGATCTGAGGACGTGTCATTGTGGAGCTTGGAGCATTCAGCAATGCGCATTTACATGAATCATATATATTTGTAACTGCTGTATTTTGGATATGTTTTACATGCACCAAGTACCAGATGTCAGTGCCACCAGTACACGTGACGTTAGTTACATAAATGAATCATGGAAGTACAATTAGAAGATGGTATTAGTGAAGAAAGGGTGAAAATAGGCAGCACAAACATGTTACTGACTTCTGCAGTGACAACATATTAGCCGAAAAGACAACAGCATTTGTGAATGGACTCTCTCGAGATCTCTGAGTGCTGTGCACCGAGTCTAAACATAAAACTACATTTTCCACGGCGCATCATGGTTTCTTCCCATGGGCGATATGAAGGCCTATTTTTAAGTTCCTGTAGAGTTGTGTAATTAGAGTAGTACTTGCTGCATGCTTTTTTGCCTGTGCTCAGGTTCTGATAGTTGGTAATTGGCTAGCAGAACGTGATATGGCATCAATGCGCCACGGCAATGCTTTGTTAAATTATCAGGGGCCTCACAACAGGTACAATGTCACATGACATGTACCAGCCCTCTTTGCATTTATAATATTAATTAACAATTTGAGAACAATACCTTCTGATGTAAAACATAATTTCACAAATTGAATCTAGTCAATACATTTATTTATTGTTTTATTTATTTTCTTTCTTCTTTTATAATATAAACATCATCATATCTAAAAATGTGTACAAAAATTACAATTGTTGATTGCCAATCGTTAAAAACTTTATAAAAACACCACACCAACCTGTGACCTCATATATCAAAACATTCATCACAATCACTTTTATCCTCATTCAGAAAAAAACATTTATACTTGTGCAAAAATAACGCAATACTGATTATTTGTTCAAGAAGAACCAACAGGTCTATCCCATAGACCTTTAGATGCTAGACGATATTCGTCGTCAAGTAAAGTGCATCAAAATTGAATCTGTAATTGGCATATATTGTCAAATCTCTTTGAATACATTCAATCACCACATCATTTTTATGTAGACCCAAGTACAATCAGACTCCTAAGGGGAGTTAAAACTGTAGTCATTATCAAGGGCCAGCATGAACACTACTGAAGCCAATATTCCCACTGAAACCTTTGTGACAAAACTCAGTGGTGCACAATATGTGGCGACTAATATAGAGCCTCAAACATTGAAATGAGTCTTCAATAAGCATGATATGATATGATAGGTTATTTATAACGCACTTAATCCCCAGATGTTTCTAAGCGCAGACCCGTTGATTGAACCTGTGTTTCTCCGTGTCGTCTTGCTTCCAAGGCGACCCATGCGGCCAAGTATTTTAAATAAAGGAAATCGAAAACACTCAGACCAAAATTCTCCATCATCCATGAAGGCAAAGAGGTAGTTTGTCCTTTTGATGGATAAGAGTTACCTTCACACATTCTCACTGCTCACAAGGATAGCAAAAATAACCCAGATAAACGAAAACAAGGTAACAGTAACATGGACATCCATAACGAGAATTCTACATTTCATGTTACAGTATTCAATGCACTTTCCAAACTCATATACCTTCTTCTGGATTTTAGTCTTGCCCTGGAGCACTGTCTAGTGACAGACTGATATCAAACTGAGTTTGTATGTGTAGCCACAGCTTGGAAACCTCTGTATCACAATTTGTGATCAAGACTTTGCTAGAAATTTGGTATTTGGCTTTTACACATCTTCTTGACTTTTGAAGCGTTACATCGGGATACAGACTTCTCCATTATTAGCAACTTCAACCTGATGGATACATTGTCAATTTTGGAAACATGCAATCTGGGCTCTAATATCCGCTTTCCACCTTGGCCAAAATGTGTGCATACAGTTTCCAAAGCATCTGACAATGGAAGCGCTTGGTCTAAATGTCTTACGAAGCATGATACGAGGAGCTGGAAATGTGCGCAATGATTATATAATGTGATTACCTTTGAATCACCTGAACCGTGCAAAAAGACTGAACCTTTTCAGTCAAGTTATAAGATAAGGACAATGTCACGGGCATCCGCCGTTATTTGTGGACTTCACTGCATCTTCTCCGAAATCGCCCCATGCTACAACACAACAATCCTTCTTCAGATCATCCACAGTGAGTAAGAAGACATATCATTGTGCACAAGTACGTGTTGGACTTGCAAGCGGTGGGTTTACAAAGCACAAACCTAGCTGTAAAACAACAGCGTACAGTATCACAAGGGGATACTCTCGTAGGGTAGCACTGCATGGATAATAGTGAAAGGAGGTCATTACGAGTTTGGAGGCAGCCATGGTGCTAATAGCAACATGGCTGCCTCCAAACCCGTGTCCAGGTCCGTGGTGTCGGAATGGGGACTTACCGGGACATTCTGACCCTTGCGGACCTCGTAAAACCCTATTCCGAAAACCATTCCCCATTCCCATTCGAGCCCCCATAGGGCTCAATGGGAATGGAAAAGGAGCTAATAACGGGCCCGCAAATTGAGGGCCTGTTATTAGCTCCATGGTCCCTTAACGGGTCCCGCTAAGGGCGGCTGGTAAAACCAGCCGGCTCTAGTGGGGCCCGCTAAGGAACCTCGGAATGCAGCAGTAGGGGGTTAATGGCACCGGCATCCTTACCAGTGCCTTTAACCCCCTACCGCGTACTCGTAATGACCCCCAAAGTTTGGAATATTAAGGGCACACCTGGAAAAATATAGAACAAGGGATACAGAGGGTTACAACAAGAGGGAACCTCTCACTGCTATATATCTTTTGTGTCTGCTTTCAGCTGCATTGGTGTAGTTATCATCAGCACCAACATGTAAAGGACACAATGACAAGGGGGCAGTGATTTAAAGTGTGTTTCTAATGGCATGAGACAAAAATAACTATCCCTTCTGTAGCAACTCGAAATGCTTAATGGACCAGCTATGAATGGAGAAAGCCGTAGAACATAGAGGAATGTATTAGAACATGGCTTCAGCATGCACATGTTAAATTCAAAAAAGAAGCCTGACTTTCAAATGCTTAGCTGGGTCAGCCCAATCTGTCCTCCTTACTGTAATCTAGTGTCTAGCTCCCAGTTGCTTGGAGACATCTTAGCCGTCACAGTCACATCTTCCAAACCCACCTCTAAGAATTGTTGGGGTGGTTGAAACATACTCTAGATCCAGTATCGACTGTACTATCCTTCACGCGTTACATACTTGTTCTCTTAACCGTTAACTGTTCTAAGTGCTGCAATATAAGCCACTAATATTATGCAATGTCCGGCTGCTCAATGTATCAACATTTGTAGGATGTAGGATTGAGTCGACCCGGACAGAATTCAAACGTGTAAAGTGCAAGCTGCCCCCATGTGAGGGGCAAGAACTTAACTCTTGATCTATCCTCCCTGACACATCTCTAAAAGCGAATTGAGCCAGAACTTCCATCTGCCTAACTAGATGTTTCTACACTGCCACCCCATGCCTCCACCACAAGCAAACAGACATAGGCTATGTTACAGGATTTTATATTTAAAGCATGCTCGTGTGCAACAATGTTTGTATATGATCGATGCATAGCTAGATGACGTATTTCATCTTTGTCAAGCTTAAGATTCTATATGCTATGGCATTTACATTCAACGTAATTCTCCTGTTGTTATTTTTGTTTGTGAAAAAATGTTCTGTACAATACAATGAATGGAGACACAGTGTTGCTTTATTACAATAATACAATGTGTATACAGGCATTCAAGCGTGTGCACATCAAGGGCCTGACTCATGGACTTTTTTGCACCATTCAAAGTGACTTTGCACTGCTGAAAAGTGACTTTGCACTGCCGACACAAACCTTGATTCATGAAACTGTGCAAGGTCCAACAAAAAGCAATGCTTATCCTAAGTATGGCTGGTGATGGCCATTGAAAGGAATGCCCTGGTATAGTGAAAATCAATGTATGGATGCCCTGCTGACCAGGGTTGCTTAGCAGATCCCGCTACAGTGAATGATCCAGGGGTACAGGCTCTTACCTGGAAGACAACCATTACGAAAAAACCTAAAGAAGCTAACCCATCATAAATACGACTCTATCCTTCACAGAACCACACAAAATATAATACAATGAACAAAGCATTGGATGATGTACACATTTCCTCAAATGAACAGGCCCTAGCAGATCATTGACACACCATGATAGCCTGTGATTTATATCTACATGCGTGGTCATAGAAGAGGTTTGGAAGGGTGGGCAGGGATCCATGGGACATCATTGGGCACACACGGTCCTAGCAGCAAGCTTCAGAATCTTAAAAGGGCCAGACTAGTTACAATGATTTCCAATTTCTTCCGAAGGTCTGCTCCATGTGAGCAGGCAATTGGAGGAGCATGGCATGCTGTCCTCATTGCATCAGCACTTATAACTCTCATCTTGGCACATGGAAGCACAATCTTAACCATTGTGGAGATGGCCATGCCACCTGACACTCTGAATCAAGACCTACGTGAGGTGCCAAGAGAGCAGCCTGTGTAGGGAGTGGTACTTTTTAAAACACTTTACAGTAGTTTTTGTGTCAACTGTTTTTACTTGCTAGTTTATCAAAGCTGAATAATTAGGATATGCATGCTGTTTACTTTTCACCTAGCCTTTAGAGTATATTAGCACCCAGTGAGGGAGTGTGGCGGCCTCTCAGATGATCCGGAGGCTCAGAACAGGGTCTTTACCACAAAGTAAAAATCCTGTTACAAGCATTCCCAAAGCAGGAGGGACTAAGGTAAGTGTTCCTGTGCGTGTCTCCTTCCTGTTGCCTCATATTTAACCTGGCTCCACCCCACTTACCTGGCGCTCCCTTGTCCCTCACCAGCACTGCATCCCCGCTGTGGCAAGGACCACCATGGAAAGGGAAAAGGGACATTGTGTGGCTTCATTCTCCCTCTTCCATGATGGCCATCTTGGATTATAGATTCTTTTTTCAATTTGAAAAACTGAGTGTTTGCTGTTTTTCATCTTGCTTATTGCTTAATGAAATCACCTTAGTCTCACAACACTAGAAATTATAGATCTTGCCACTATCCAACTCAAGAGCAGCCTTTCATTGAACAAATGCATGTAGCCATAACCATTGGTAATGAACTCCAACCTTTCGGTTATGCACAGAAATCTGCAAAGAGCATGTTTGCCCACTAAGCAATCCTACTTGCTTTTATTATGTTCTTTACAAAACCCTATCATTCAAAATATCCTCTTATATTTCTATTCCAATCACATACGCTTAGTTCAGCCTTTGGGGAACAGGATTTGCATTGCAATACTTGCCCTTTGTGTTATTTATTACATACATCTGCTTTTCTATCAGGTGGACAATCTTCCTTACTTTCCATTTTGATTTTGTGTCACCATATGTAGTATGTTTTACGTGACAGGTAAGTGCTTAGCTGGATCATGCATCGGTTGTCACTCAATTTAGCACAGCTTGACATTCTAGAAATAAGCCATCTGGGTCAGATACGTAGACAGTACTGTTTTTGGGAAGAGGATATTTGGAAGCCTTGGAAAACATTCGGCCTGCCAGATGTGTTTCCTATAAATGATTAAGCACCAACCATGTGTGAGATGTGTTGTACCTCATATGAACGAACTGAATAATACAAAGGTTGGTAATACTGATCACACTCGCAAACAGAGTAGCTTTCTGCAATACAAAATGAAAAAAAAGTGCAAATAAAAATAATATGATTTAAAAAAAACCAATATGGATGGCTTTGACTAGACAAAGTGGTTCACTGCA
Organism: Ambystoma mexicanum; assembly: GCF_040938575.1. Classification (NCBI taxonomy): domain Eukaryota; kingdom Metazoa; phylum Chordata; class Amphibia; order Caudata; family Ambystomatidae; genus Ambystoma; species Ambystoma mexicanum. The sequence goes on along the minus strand of NC_090929.1, from coordinate 927,156,398 downwards.
ATTTTACAAACATTACTAAGGTCATTTTAAAGTTATGAAGTGCAAGCATGTATTCAATGATGAGTCAAATGCCTGTAAAATCTTTATCTATTGCAAAAGGCATAATGGCATACTTTGCTGTTAGAAGAAAAATGATAAAAAAAAGGGTGGCCGTCATCAGTCGACGGGAGCTTCTTATATCAATTTTTTAGAGGCTTTGTTCTTTTCCAATGCCAACGCTTTTCAAGTTTAATTTGCACACTTGGTGTAGAAGCTCATTGAATTACCATCCTCTGCTGACCAGCCATTAGGTATTTAACTTCATATTACTCAATATGGCACATTAGCATCATTTCCAAGTATTATTCACAACAGAAAGTGATTTCACGCTTTTGTAATCCAATCCTAAAGATTAGTTCAAGATGAAGAGATAGCATGTGTCAAGTTTCGACCATACGGTATGGCTGGTAATAATTAGCAATGCGCGGGAAGTTATGTTGTGTTATTCTTCAGTGGCTCTCACTGCAGTATCTCTGGTCTTCCATTCTAAATCCCAGAACATATCTTTGAAATGGAAACTATTCTATGCTCATCTGTTATGTGAGCTACAGTTTATCATGGTGGCAGAAGCACTGTATTACAAGTATACGACTAAAATATGTAGTAATGCTTTGGATTAAAACTGGTAATGCATGTGCTCATAAGAACATTTTTAAGCACTTGCAATTGAATGCTCTTTGAGCGTCTAAACATACATGGGAATTTGCATTGGATCCAAATCTCGTATGTATCATCGGTTTTGGCCTGAGCGAGTCTGATGGTGACACTCGTGCTTTAAAAAATCTCTTAAAGGTCTTACAATGGAACAAATGAAACCAAAAATGTATCAGGCCTAACATCAGTTCAATAGTAGCACACGTCAGCTGATCTTTTATCTGACCCAAGCAATCCCGTTCATACCTATTTCTATCGATGACAAAAGACATCCCTTGTCATTAATGAAGTTGAAAAATAGATCTTGAAAACCTTGCCGGGGGATTATCTTGCATCCCTAATATGTACAGACCTCTCAAAAATCGCCTTTGCAGACCAACAAAACACAGAACGAACAAAAGCAAATCTGCAGAGCAGACCTTAAAACAAGCACCATCCAATAAATCTAAACACAGCCATAAAGGGGTTTTCCTATGAGAAAAAGATATAACATTGGCTTAACAATTCCATTACCACAAGAGATGGAATAAACAAGCCTCAAACATCACTCCTCGATCAGAACGCTTCTGAAAACACAGAATAAATAACTACCTAATGAATTTAGAAAATTATATATGACATAGGGTGTGGTCCTCAGTGCCAACTAATTTGCCACACTGTCTTGTTCTAAATTAACATCATCTCCATCTCCTTACTCTAACTAAACCTTGAAAAAGGTGTTCATGTCTCATCCCACAGCTATCTATCAGATATTAACCCACTCATATTAATTGAAAAATCTGCTCAATCTCACAAATTACCAAATTACAGGCTCAATGTAAACAACAAGAAAATAATCAGTCCACTTTAGGGCTCCCCAACATTTTTATTGACGCAAAAGTCAATAGTCAAAAATAGATTCCCCAATGCTAAGTAGATATATATTGTTACATCTTGACTTTGACGTGTGTCCAATTGGAGAACAGGTCTCCTTAAAACCAGTACTATACTGGGATAGGTTATGGAGCACCGAGGGGCTTGGGAAATATTGTGATGCTCTGAAGCACTTACCGAGCTTAGCAGGGGGCTAAAGTATTCCATGGGTGGTCCATGTGAAACAAGCATTGTATAATTTGAAAGAAGCAGGGTTGTGGGAGGAGCCACATACCGCTGTTAGGATGGACACAGCCATGCTTAAGAAAAAAGCACTTGCCAGGATAAAAATGCATGAAGGAGCCAAAATGTTGATGTCTGCCCAGATGATCTTGCATGTAAAGTCGACTTTGGCCCAGCGGATTATCTTGATTATATTAGTCCTTTCTATGCAAGAGCTTTATTTGTTAGCTTCAGGCTAGGAACACTACAGATTTGCAAAGTTCTGGCCCCCGATGGGACTGGTGTGTGCCCCCTTTGTGGTCTAGGCAAAGACACTTCTGTGCACTTTCATCTTGTCTGTGACACGTTCAAATTCCTGAGAGTTCCGTATCTGAGATGCTCATTCATGAGGAAGGGAATTTGTTCAACCCTGGAATCTCTAGACGTGAGGAGTTCGACCATCCAAACGATGGGTGTGCGCTCACCTCTGGCTTTTTTAAAACATTTTAAATGAAATTAAATGATGATAGATCAACCTCTGGAAAATGTGCAGGGCTAATCCGAAAACATTGTCCTATGCTCACTGTACAAAATATGCATAGACCTGAGTAATCTGAGTGGACACAGCCTACATGTGCCACCCCCTTGTCATGTTTAGTTGGGATATGACAGGAGTAGATGATGCATCTCCAGAAGGTGGAGGGCCAAACCTCCCGCCTCCCATGGCCCACCTAATTAACTAACAAAAGGCTCCATGCATGCACCCTGTCCATTTGTTGGACCCTGCAGCTGTAGCAGCTTCACATACCATTCACAGGGTATTTCAAACAGACCCACATGGGGCCTGGCTGAACAGGCTAACAAAGGGGACAGAAAACCCAAAAATCCTTTCATATGAACTGTGTCAACTTGAATCCATCTCCCACCCTCAGAATTGATTCACAGTGAAGCATCATGTCTGCAACTGCATCTTTACAGTAGTCATCCCCACAGGGGTTCCCCATTCAGAAAGTACGAGTATGCGGTTTGACAGAGCCAGAAAGTCTGGTCTCACCACAGCTTCAAGGGAGACCTGCATCTTTAATCAGGAACCAGAGAGAGCTCCATTAACTAGAGGGATCCTTTCATCCACAACAGACAGAAAGATAGGTGAGACTTAGTATTATATGTTTTCACTGCTTTACCTTTTCTGTTGCAAAGCACTCTGGTTATGACCTTCCACATACAAGAGATTGTTGGTGGTGACTCAGTATTGGTTTTTTAAGGTAGGCTTAGCCTACACCAATCCCTGTTGTCCATTTGGTTTTAAAAGAGGGCAGAGCCCCTCTTTTGGCTGATCATCTAAATGCTTCACCAGAAGCAGAAAGACAAACTCATCATTGGATCATGGCTGAAGTTACAGTCTGCTTTATTACTTCCACTAGTGAAGGAAGTCCAGTACCTCCAGAGGGAAGCAAGATCCCTCCCCTAAACATCTCCCAGGGAACAGAGGGAGATCCAAATCAAGTGAATCCTTCAGCAGCTCCAGAACCGGTACCCATCCAGAACACAGCATGTCCTGCTAGGCTCTGCAAAAAAGCTTCCTAAGTGGGAAGTGCCAGAGAGTCTCTGAACCCTAAACCACGGACAATGCAACTGCCTGCAACACAGTCCTCAGCTTTGGGCTATCTGCCTTAAAGGACGACAAAAGGCCAGTTAAGAAGCAAGGAGAAGTGCCTCGACAAGCATCTACCTACGTCTGCCTTAAATGACATTTTTGAGCCAGTCGAGCTCCCTCGAGCTGCAACCGACTGCAATGCTGCAGTCTCTTAAGGACTTCCAAGATGCCTAAACCAGTACTTCAGAACTGCCAACCAGCACTGAGACAATAATTCCTTACCCCAAGCCACTGTGTAGGCCAGCCTGCAGCCATCCATCCAGCTTGCTTGCCGAACTGCCTGCTGCCTGATAACCAAAGCTGTCTCCCATCTTAATCTCTGTTGCAGTAGCTGCAAAGCACCATGAAACTGACTCAACCCTGTTGAGCACCAACAACACCTACAAGCACATGACACATTGTGGTTATGTCTTCTGTTCCTTCTCTGAAGGCCCCTAGTGACATATTACTAATCATTGGTCCCTTTGTGCTGAAACCAAGTATCCTTGAACTATTGTGATTAAGCATTATATTGACTACCTTCCTGCCAGTATCCAGAGTGCATCCCTTTTCCTTCTCCGAAACTGTCTGTCCTCTACATTCCTTTACAGGGTGGATTGTTTTTCAAAGTGTGTTAGAACTGTCTGTTGTGATAATAATAAAGTAGATCTTTTTACACAATCTTAACTGGTTAGTCCCTTTTATCTTTGGGTAATATTGGGCCTCATTATGACCCGGCGGTAAGGGATTACCGGTGCCGGTAAGGGTACTGGTACCGGTAATCCCTTACCGCCCAATTCCGCGGTCCCTTTGCGGGTCCTCCCTTAACGGCTGGTTTTACCAGCTGTTAAGGACGGGACCCGCAAAGGGATTTTGGAGGTAATAACGGTACCACAATTTGCGGTACCATAATTACTGCCTTCCCCATTTCCATTGAGCCCTATGGGAGCTCAATTGGGAATGGGGAAGGGCCATGGTAAATGGGGAATTATCACCCCCGCCAACCTTGGAATGAGGCGGTAATTCCGCCATTCACCATGGTGGAATCGGTAGTTTACCGCTGGCAACCATGGCGCAAATAGCGCCATGGTTACCGTCCGGGTCGTAATGAAGCCCATTGTATTTTAACTGTGTTGAAACTAACCGATGATCCACAACCTTTTGGAGATAAGCCTGCCATTCTGTCCTCGTTACCAAAACTGGACAAGTGGGTTTATAATGTGCTTGTGTTTCCAATCTGTTCGGATCCCTTCTGGTGTACTAGAAGTGTGGGGCTGATTGATGGTTTAGAAACCAATATTCATCCCTGGACCACTGGTACCCCGGAAGTTGATTTGTCACATTAGAACTCTGTAAAAGCAATGTCAATCAAAACACAGTCATTTGTGTAGCGTGGTATGTGATTCGGGCATGGTTGCACAGAAGATAAATGTGTTCAAGCATTACATTTAACATTTGAACTGTCTAAAGAGGTACTTACATGATTTAATGTTTAGTAGTAATGATTATAGGGCTCTGAATATACTATCCCAATTTTGTATGCTCCTTCTTTTTATTCTATTTTAAATTGTAATTGTCTATATCTTGTAAATTTGTGATGTACCTTTTGGCTTTTTAATTGCCAAATTAAGTATGATGAAGATGATATATAAAAGAAAAAAAATACAAGCTTCACTAAGCAGATTTCTTCGAACTAGTGAGAAGCAAAACCAACTGTCAATCTTAAAATATATCTTACTTAAAACAACTTTCAATCAACCACCTAAACATTATAGTCTGCCACTGTGCTAAGTAGCTCACTTTCTTTCCCATAACCCTATGAAAATATATGTTACTGGTTTTCTCATAACATTGGTTTAATATCTTCCTTGGTATGTTTTGAATTCACCTATCTTTATTTAAACATGGTCAATTTTGTCCTCATGTTTTGGTTGTATATATATATATTTATATGTACAGGAATATATATGCTTTGGTGCTTTGGTAAGGTAATCAGACCCATAATCTTTTTTTTTTTACAACAACCAAAACATGATGACCAAACCTACCATGTTCAACTAAAGGGACGTGAAATCACGTAGGTCTAGTTTCTAGCTTATACTCTCCTGGACCGTTACAGAATGTTTGTTTGATCACTTGCATTGTAACTTCAGTATGTGATTTAGCATGACTTCTCACTCCACTTGTAAAATTAAGGACAATAGGCTTGTTTGTAGCCCTTCTTGAGCACCACACATCGTGGGAAATAAGCAGCGCTCAGATACCTGAGGGTTTGTAGCGCTATATAAATGCCCAAAAAAACAAACAAACACACAAAATACTTAAACAAACCTTTTCAAATAACTCTGTAGACTTGTGCAACAACAATCTTACTCACCATAACCATATACAAAAGTATAAATCGTTAATTAAATAATCAGCATCTAAAATTATCAAAACTTAAATATGTAATATATATATATATATATATATATTGAAAAAAGAGGAGAGGGGCGCACTCCAGTTCCCTGCACAGTAAACCTTCTCAGCCACAGGTGTTCTCCTCCGACCGGTTTCTGTGCCAATACACGTCATCAGGGAGGCTGTCTTAACTTGCAGCTCACAGCAAGTGCAGGTGTTAACACTTAGTGATAATTCTGCTGCAAGGACTTCTGGTAGCTGTAGTCATCAGGTTTGCAAGGAACAAACTCACACCCAATCCCATAAATGGGGAAAGGGGGGGAGTAGCCTACAGTGAGGCACTCCAAAGTTGGGCATATATTACCCCGGTGCAGCACCCTATAAGATTTCTGAAGATTCCACCCTTCAGAAAACTTGCAAATGTGTTGAAAAAAGAGGAGAGGGGCGCACTCCAGTTCCCTGCACAGTAAACCTTCTCAGCCACAGGTGTTCTCCTCCGACCGGTTTCTGTGCCAATACACGTCATCAGGGAGGCTGTCTTAACTTGCAGCTCACAGCAAGTGCAGGTGTTAACACTTAGTGATAATTCTGCTGCAAGGACTTCTGGTAGCTGTAGTCATCAGGTTTGCAAGGAACAAACTCACACCCAATCCCATAAATGGGGAAAGGGGGGGAGTAGCCTACAGTGAGGCACTCCAAAGTTGGGCATATATTACCCCGGTGCAGCACCCTATAAGATTTCTGAAGATTCCACCCTTCAGAAAACTTGCAAATGTGTTGAAAAAAGAGGAGAGGGGCGCACTCCAGTTCCCTGCACAGTAAACCTTCTCAGCCACAGGTGTTCTCCTCCGACCGGTTTCTGTGCCAATACACGTCATCAGGGAGGCTCTCTTAACTTGCAGCTCACAGCAAGTGCAGGTGTTAACACTTAGTGATAATTCTGCTGCAAGGACTTCTGGTAGCTGTAGTCATCAGGTTTGCAAGGAACAAACTCACACCCAATCCCATAAATGGGGAAAGGGGGGGAGTAGCCTACAGTGAGGCACTCCAAAGTTGGGCATATATTACCCCGGTGCAGCACCCTATAAGATTTCTGAAGATTCCACCCTTCAGAAAACTTGCAAATGTGTTGAAAAAAGAGGAGAGGGGCGCACTCCAGTTCCCTGCACAGTAAACCTTCTCAGCCACAGGTGTTCTCCTCCGACCGGTTTCTGTGCCAATACACGTCATCAGGGAGGCTCTCTTAACTTGCAGCTCACAGCAAGTGCAGGTGTTAACACTTAGTGATAATTCTGCTGCAAGGACTTCTGGTAGCTGTAGTCATCAGGTTTGCAAGGAACAAACTCACACCCAATCCCATAAATGGGGAAAGGGGGGGAGTAGCCTACAGTGAGGCACTCCAAAGTTGGGCATATATTACCCCGGTGCAGCACCCTATAAGATTTCTGAAGATTCCACCCTTCAGAAAACTTGCAAATGTGTTGAAAAAAGAGGAGAGGGGCGCACTCCAGTTCCCTGCACAGTAAACCTTCTCAGCCACAGGTGTTCTCCTCCGACCGGTTTCTGTGCCAATACACGTCATCAGGGAGGCTGTCTTAACTCGCAGCTCACAGCAAGTGCAGGTGTTAACACTTATTATATATATATATATATCACCACCAGTGAATAAATCGTGCATAACCACCACCAAAATCAGGCAAAATACTCTATCACAGTCTTTGGATATGCCTATTCTCACTCCTATACACTATTAGAGTCTGCTATTAAACACAAACTTGGCAGGTTCTAACACAGTATATTACAACAACTGCCCGACATGTTTTGTCCCTTAGTAATTATTCTCTGATTACAGGGACTTCTTCAGGGGACCAATGTTAAAATGGATTTCTGAACTCTGACCTGGATGGCAGAAGTTCAGAAGGCCAGCCTAGTTTCTTGGAACAGGGTAACCTTCTGGACAAGTCAGACCAATCAAGGTAGAATTGACGGCGGTCAAGACTAGGCCTCAGGAGCGGTGAGGGTAATCGAAAGTCCACAATGAGCACACACAGTAAACAAGCCCGCAAATTAATCTCAGTCAGGTGTATATATCAAAAATACATAACATTTATAAAAGGCCTTTTAACCCAAACACAAGATGAAACCACAGCAATATTGACAATACTAACACACCACTATACAAGGAAACATATATACAGTAACTATTAGTCTAAAGAAATATTCAACAAGTAGAGATCCACAACCTGAAAAAGAAGGGGGTCAGACAGTGCAAATATACTTTAGGCAGTTCTTCAACAACTAAAACCCTAACTAATAAGCAGTCCAGTCCCTACAAAGTGTGGAGCCTTGTGCTCAAAAGTATGTTCAGTGCGGCAGCACTTGATTATGTGGTTAAGTACAAAATGGTTCTCTTCAAGGGGCTGTAGTCACTCAGGAAGGTGGGGTGATGAAGAATAACGTTCTACTACTCAAGGAGGGTCTCCGCAAAAGGGCTGAGTGATTTCCAGGAATCAGTAATTGGATGGTAGCACAGGCTACCCTAATAAAGAAGAGTGGCCCTTGGTGGACACAAGTGCGTAAAAAGTCCATGGATGTGCCAGGGGCCACCGGTAAGTTTTGCAAGTACTCAGGGTGCCAAACCTTCCAGCGGGTCACCAACGGTCCCACCGATCTGCTTCTTCAGTTCAGGATACTTGGCTCCTTTACTAAGTTTGGTGTGAACAAAGAAGTTCGACCTGGAATAGGTCTATAGTGCCTTCTCTCATCCAGAATCTCTGCGGCACCAAAATGAAGTGAAACCAATAGGATATCTGCTCACATTCAACCATTCCAGATGTGCACCAATCACGGACCACAGTGGTCCTAGTCATCCCAGTACACCAGCAACCTGACACCCAGGATGTGCATTGGATCTAGACAGCTCCAGCCCACATCCTGGGTGCACACACACAAAGCATGCAGAAGCCCGCAAAAGCATTGGTTTGCACAGGGGTCTGAATGACCAAATAAGAAATTTCCCAGGTCTGCTCGACCTGGGGAAGGCAAAGGGACAAAATGGACAAAGGACAGAACAAAGGACCTCGTGGCATGGCCATTTTATGCACTGGCCACTGTTCTGGGCCAAACGCTGTAAACACAGTTTGGACCATTGAAAAGAGTTAAAAACCAACAGCTCTGTCCTGGGCACACTTGTACAGTCAATGATCAATTGAGGGTGTCTAGGGCCTTAAAAATGAAAAAAAAGAGATCCCAGCGCACTGTACTGGAAGGCACATTGTGAACTGATAACATTTTACCAAAGAATGGCAAAAAAGTGGAAGATTGAGGGAAACAAAGAAGTCTCCCAGTACTGACAGTCTGAAGGGCATGTCAGTTTCCCCTTAACAAGATTAGCAAAATCTAAGCGGATTACAGCAGAAGGCTCAGCTCCATTAGTAAAAGTCAGGCTAGAATGGTCAGACAAAAGCAAAAAGTTGGGGGGTTCACAACTGGAGGGAAAAATACACATAAATGGAAATCCTTCTGGCAAATGCATTGGTACAGTGATTCTTAACCTACAGAAAACATGCATCATTTTTCAAATACATATATTTTTTAAAAACAGCAAAATCAGGTTTTCATTAGTACTGATTGACTCTTCCTTATTTTAGGCAAGGTAGGAGAGTTATCCATTTCCCCTATACGTGACAAACAATGGCATTTAACTCCATTTGTTACGGTAATGTAACAAAATCACTGCAGATGACACTCACTAGTCAACACGATGCAGTTCATAATACAATGCATTAAAAAAATATAACAGTGAAGCAACGTGGTAAACATGCATTCATTAGACCGGCACACCTTTAAATGAGAAAAGTGTAATATGTAGCAAAGACTTTATGAGCCAACAAAGAAAAATAGCTTTCTCATTATTCTCTAACTTAATTACATGAGTACCACATTCTTCATTAGAACTCTAAAAAAGAGAGAGAGAGATGGAATGGTCACTTACTGGGTGATGTGCAACGCTATGTTATATCTCGCCGCAGTCAATATTCACTTCTCACAAAGTCGCAAGATATATCTTTTAATGCGAATCGCCTAGTTAATGGTCGATCCTTTTAGTCAACATTTTACAACCAGCAAACACCGTCTATTTAAAAAATAAACATTGTTTAGTTGACACAAAGTCTTGAATTACAAAGATTGTCAACGTACTGCTCTATTCTGCTATAGTCTCAATGTCTACGGATATATGGATGCAAATTGTCAGTCCTCAAGGAAAGCACTCAAAATGTGCCCATAGAAGAGATTGTGTGAGGATTTTGAAGAAATACCAGACTATTATATAATAGAACGTACCAGTGGATATTTCATTAAAGCATGAATGTGGCGTTTGATGCATAAGAAACTACAAATGTTGCTCTCCGAAGTTTAAATCAGCAGTGCCTAGACCGAGAAACGTAAACCTACGTGAGATCTCATACCGTGCCAGACTGCACTGTTTGTGTGATGCATATGGGTGCCATCTTGTAATAGGACGTATGTTAAGTCACTAAACTCCAGATAACCACGCATCCATCTTAATGTGAACAAAACAGTGGTCATCTGACTAAACAGAACTCTAAATATGTTGACAGATCTCAAAACAATTTCAAGCTTTCGTCTGGAACTGGTATTTCAAGAGCTTTAAACTTGTTCTTAATTTCATTAATCAGCGTTTAGATGTTTTAATTAAGTTATCCCATCAAAATAGCATAGTTATAGAGGTACGTCTACAGGTAATAGAGTTACGTGCTGCCCCAACATTTACTCCCATGATATCTTCCATTGATGCTTTGAAGAGACGGCAGATCACAGACTGCAAAAAAGATTTCTATTTAATGTTCTTTGCAAGTTGAAAACTCACCAGCAGTGATATTCATTTAATATTAATAATTATGGCGGAATGGAAGACATACTGGCTGGCTGACTGGTTGCCTGGTGCACCCATAGAGCCTTACAGGTCCCAGGCTCGACTGCCAGTCCTGCACTTGCCTCCGGGCCTCCGCACTGTGCCTTGCATCACTGCACTCGGAATACGTTCCATGAGAGTGGCACCCACTCTGCACTTAATCCTTGCCCCTGCTGGACTGGGCACACTTGTTCCCTTCCCTCCAACTTCTGTCTGCGCACTTGCGCGACCTTGAATGTACTAGGCTTCTCATGTTTGTCAGTCCTGTCATCCTCTATCTCCCCTCCCTAGCTGGTTATGCCTGCCTGTATTGGCGCATTGATGACCAACCTTTTTTGTCTTGTATGTTACTCTCCCGCACCTTCCTACCCCCCCACACTTTGTCACACACTTAAACTACTAGAAATGCCCCGGCATAGTATGCTAGTTATTGCTATTAGATCATTCGGAATCTTCAAAGCCTAATAATGACGATGATATCCCCTTGATCCCTACGCGCCTTGAAGCACTTTGAGGCACTTCACTTGTGTATAAGCACTTTACAAATAAACAATTACAATACTCTAGGGAATATGTTCTGCTTAGGTCAAATGCTGGACCATTATTCTCTTGATTACACCTGTTTGCATTATGTCATCTGATCAGAATGAAAAAGTTCAGTTGATATTGTTTGATCTAGCAGTTTCCTATCTGTTGTGATCTTTATGTACGCATCATATATGCTTTACAACAAAATTCCCTGTGAGAAGAAGCATGGAAGAGTGTGCATCTTGCTTCGGCCAGGTTGCAACCTCTGCACCGCCTCCGTGAAGGCAGTCACTAAATTCTGACATGCAGCCACAGCTCACCTTTAGTGGTCAAGGAAGAATGGAGCATGTCTGCATTAGCATGTAAAGGAAACCTCATGCACTATGGTGAAATGTTGCCCTTCCAGAAGGAGCAAGATCGACCATGAAAACACCAAAGCAGATAGGAATCAGACAACCTTATACAGAAGACGGCCTGTTATTACCTCCCTCTTCCCCTCGTGGGACCCGGAAAAGACGTCTGGTTTTACGAGACGTCTGGTCCGGGTCCCACAAAGGGAACCTTGTAATCGGCGCTCCCGTAATGAAGGGTGCCGGTCCCGTACCGGCACCCTTCATTACAAGAGTGCCACCCTTGTAATGAGGCCCATTGTGTACATATTAAAATTGGATTTCATACTCATAATTTTAATATTCCATGACACATCTCTGTCATCTGCCAGCTACCTACCCGCAAGATAATTTACTCTGAAAATTGAGTCATTTTATTTTGTGATGTTCCTGAAATAAGTGGTGAACATTATTGAAATTCGGGATGGTCATATCACAAACCAACAGGAAGCTCCCATCTCTGAGCCCTCTAGGCATAGCAACGGTACACTTCAGATAGTCGTACGAGTTACCTTACTTAAATAGAGACATAGCTGCCTCTGTTTTCTTAAATCTCCTTAATTGCATTCTCCAAAACATGCCCTCCTTAAGCTGGACCTTCATTGTCTTTGGGTATCTTATATTCATCAGACTAGTGCATTGATCAATTAGCACTAGCAGAGCCATATCCTATGCTGTGCTTAGTTGCCGCGGCTGCCTGTGTTGTGCATTTCGTTCACACTGTATATTCCCCAAAGGCATAACGATACACCCTATCATTACAATGTCACAAAGAAATACACGTGTCTAAACTAGTCTCTCCTGTTCCTCCTCTAGTCATTCCTGACATTGCACAACACAAATCAGGAGTGAAACATCTGTTGATTTCGACTGCCAACAACACATCTGTTACATTGCTGTCCATGTGATTAGCAATATCTACAACAGACAACATAAGATATGAAAACAGTCGGATTTTATGAATGCATTATAAAGACTGCCAGAGATAGAGGTATCAGGGTGTGTGCATTAAAATGTGGCTCTAATGTGATATATCTTCAAAACCAAGCAAAGTACCTCAAAACCTTACTAGAGTGTTTTGCCATTGAGAAGCTGTAGAGTCTGTCTCAAATAGGCTTGTGTGAACTTTTTGAAATGAGCTCTGTGATCTGTCTGACAATCAAACATCTGTCTTACAACCCACAACTCCTTTATGAGTTCTACATATCCAGGAACTGTCTGGAAAGTTGAGGGGGTATGATCTGGTTGTGATGAATTCTTTGGATTAGATCACATGAACAAATAATTCAAATGCTTCCAGAAGTATACTTAGTTGAGCAAAAGCAATGTATGAGGTGAGTTGAGGTTGGACAGGAGGAGGAGCATGACAACATTCAGTCCAGTAAATAACCAGATAATCCAGAGCACACACTCTGCACTACGACATCCAAATGGGTTACATCACCTGCCCCCGTTAAACGTGCATAACCTATAGGCCACAGGTTCCAATCCAGGTAGGGACAACACAACCTGTCGACTACTTAACTTTCATAAAATGCTTGTATTTTAAGTTGGTAATTATTTGATTTAATATAGGGCATGCCGACTGAATCAAATGGCAGGCAAGTTTGTGTCTGCACCTGGATGTTTCGAACATGACTAGCAATGTGTATTACAATAGTAAAAGATAGAAATGTCATGACAGACCTTCTGAGCCGGGGCTGAGTCAGTCATACCTTTAGTATATTACACTTCTAGTTCCGTTTCTTACATGTATGCATTGCAACGCTTCAGAATTATGGGGTTACTCCCAGGGGATAGTCATTTTACAAAATTGAGAGTGCATGGGAGGCAGGCAATATCCTCAGAAAAGCCAAATGGACATGGGGAAGACTGGTTAATCTTAACGCGTGTCAAGCTTGTGTGGCACAGTCATGAATCCCTCTGCTGTTGTTATCAGACAGATAGTGCTGCCCTTGTATGTGCCTTTTGCAACCCTACGCCTGGAAAATACAGTATAATCTTTAGGTGGCAACTGCTAGGCGTTAGCCCTGCAAATAGCTGATGGCCGAAAAGGAAAAACAGCCTGAAACGAATGCATATTAACTTAACGTGAATGCAACACAAATCTTTTTTTTGAAGTTCTAGAAGTTCTTCGAATTCAAAAACACCCTGAAAATGTAGGTGATTTGGAGAGCGGGCAGTTGTGTTCACCCAGCCGTTCTAAAACTATAAAGGCAATTCTACGTCACACTCTCCTGTTTTTCTGTGTGTCTATAATTAACAGATATTGGGCATGAATCACAGAAGCGTTTTATAATGGTGCAATCCCATAAGAAAACGTTATGTGAATCAGCCTCATTATGTTTCACAATTTCTTTATAACATGAGCATTGTTTTCTATTTTAATATATGCATGTGGTAATGAAGTGATTTGCTGAAAACAAACCCATCTTGTTGGAAATGCGACATCCAGGGGCACTTCCTTTGATGTAAAGAGGTGTTTCTTAAAAAGGTGACTGAAGTCGACGTGAAACTGTATACTTTCCAGATGCTTTTTCGACTCTCTTTCATAATTTCGTCATTTCTGTGGCCTTTTGTCTAACCTTATATTTCCATCTTGCTTGGAGTTTATAAACTCATGTCAACCATTCCCACTGATGCCCTTTTGAATTGGATCTGTAGTCCGCGTGTACAAATTGTAGAATCTGTGGCAGACATCACGGTTGGCGCTGACTTGTCAAACTATCCGGCTTTCCGTAGCATGGAGATGGTGTGACCTGAGGGTCTCTATGTGGCTCTAGTCCAACCTAAGCTCTTTCCAGTCACATGAAACCCACATAACGTTCTTTCATCGATGGGTGCCATTTTGATGTGTTTTTTACGCATACATTTTACCAAATAAACTCATCGAAATATATAGCGGGGGTTGGAAAAGTATATATACGGGGTGGGTGGTTGGGAATAGGTAAAACAAACAATAGGGTATGGGGGTTGGGAGGGAATCCCCCCAAAAAGAAAAAGAAAATCATCAATTTCAATGAGTTTTTTCGGTAAAACATACTCGTACAAAAACATTGAAATTGCAACCGTCGATGAAATGACAAAGAAACCCCTCAGAGACCACTGCCCTAGGCTTACATTTATATGTTGCAGACCCATCCTGTCATGAAACTCTGCTTACAGAACCGCCTGCTCCACCCCCCCAGATAATACAGTATCTACTACAATGTGCAGATATTAGGGTTCAGGAACAAGTCACTGGGGGATTAGTGATTGCTTTGCAAACCATGTTTGTCAGTTAGTGGATTGGCCTTCTGTGCTAGCTCTTTCATAGCACGCTGCATACCTGGATAGAAATCAATGACTAAGCATCTTCATTTCGCTGATTGTTAATTTGGACTGTGTTTACCCGATGCAATGCCGTTCCCAAGGCAACGCTCTTAATTTGTGGCCTGTGTGATTTAGATACATTTCACTGACACACTGATTTGTATTTTCTGCTCGCTGCAACTTGTTTTCAGATATTTACAAAACGTGAAAGGGACAGCCCGGTGCATGTTGGGCAAGATAAGGGGCATAACGCAGACTGCATGGTGTCGGCACGGGCAACTGAACTGCCTCACTGAAGAACAGCACATGTTATCGAGCAATGGTGTTTTGTCATTTTAATTGTGAACACAGGGACTTTGTACAGATAGAATATCTACAACAATAAGTAAAGTTTGCTAATTGTTCAGGAAAATAAAAATGAAAATATACATATGGGTGAATGTTCTAAACAGAAGCATGATGTAATGTCCTCTTCACATAGTTCTTGCACACACATGTTACCCAAACAGATATGTAATCAAGTGATCCTATATTCAATCGTTGGCATACAGTAACATATTGAGTATACAAGGGTTGCGTTTCACGAAAAGTTGCAGCTGCATTCCATGCATGATCTCATATTTCCATTCAAATCGTCAATAAGTAGCCTGGCAAGATAACTCGGTGAGTCAAGTGCTTGTTTTGGACATCTGTGTTTAACTTGCATGACACATTCCGGATTCCCAGCATGGTAGAGTCTTTCTTTCATCTTTCAAAGGTCGATATATTGTGCGCACAGAAACAATTAGGCCAGAATAACATCTGGTATTAAAGCGGTTAGAAGCTGCAGGTATCCAACATTAAGTGCTACATACACATGTGCCATCGATATATATTGGCAAGAGACTGATAGTTCGCAAGAGATTGCATTACAGCGTTACTAATCGAAAGGTACTACAACCAGAGAACTATTTGAAGCAAGCAGGACATGCAGGCAATTTGCGCAAGGATCTAAACTCCAGTCATGTGTCTCACGGGTGAAGAAGCTCAAGAATTGCAAGCGGATGAGCAGACCAACCTGGCCCTTCACAGGCTGTGCCTGCATTATCATCAAGAGTTGCCACTGCATTAAGAACAACATGACACTTCGAGTGACCCAATACTATGACTTTGATAATTCACTCGCTAACCTCCAAAAAGAACACTAAGCTGGCACATGCGAGAAGAGGTAGCGCCTAATAGTGCTCAAATATATGCACACTGGCATGCAGCTACCGCAGTATTTTCAGCATCCAGCCAAGAGTTGTCTTTAGTGTTCATCAAATATACAGGGGCAAATCCAATGGGTCCTACTTACATGTTGTACATGTTGTGACCGTCAGGGTGTTTTGGGCTACATCCAGTGATCCAAGTCAGCGGGAACGGTTGAGGGCGGTGTTCCACAATTTTTATTTTTATTCTGTTTACCATTCCTCTACTCCTTCCGACCATATGCACCATTTTATACGGATGACTTGTCCACTCATGTCCTTGTGCAACTGTACAGTTGGTATAGTAGCCTTAGCTACTAGGCACTTAGACTCTTGCAATGCCCCGGCCGCAAGGTCTTGTCACATGTTGCACTATGCTTCCGCCTACCCGCTCCCCTGCCGAGACCACAGTTCCACTACTTCTTTCGGTACACTTCTACCACAGGATACATCCCCCATGATCCTTCACCACTGAGTACACTGGCTTTGTATGATGGGAGTAGAAGACCAGATCATCAGAAGTGTCACATGAAAGTATTATACGAAGCACCTCACTGAATCCAAATGATGTACACTGACGGATGTTTATTTCATGCATACTTCATTCATATTATTTAGCTCTTATTGTACTCAATAAAGACTTACTGGGTTTTATTTTTCTATTTTTGTTGTTTTCTTTTGAGACAGAAATCCACTTTACTGTGTTTTGCTGCTCTGCTTATTCTGCGTCTCAACTTTGATGCAGTTAATAGAACTTTGAAAGATACATTGTTGTAACATCTCAGGATATTATTTTCATGTACTGCAATAAAAAAGCCTTTAGCTTTGTGATTCTAAAACTGATCTTATACAGCTTTGTATATTTTTGTTCACATCATTTCAACATCAACCACCTCCAACCAGATTGGGACGCCAAAAGCATTTTACCTGTTTCTAAGTGTTGACTCTCTCTAAATGTGTAAGAAGTAATCCACCATGAGATAACACATCTTTGTTCTTTTGAGCTTGGGGCATGGCATGTGCTGAAGCCTCTAGTTTCATTTGTTTGTATTTTCACATCTTTAAATCAGTATGAACAATACATTACCTAATTCCAGTACTGCCATTCTCGTGACTCTTTGTTTTTTAGTGTGTGTGTGTGTATGTGTTTGTGAGTTTGTGTGCACTCATGTTATGTTATGTTACTTGATATGTGCATCACTCATGCTGCCATCATTATAGCCTCGAAATGTTGTTTGGTGAATGGACCTTAGGAAGACTCCAGTCTGAACATGCATGAACATACAATAGCATTACATTGAATGTGAATAATAATTTATTTTTTGATGACTATTCAATTATTAGCAGAGATGATTAGTTTAAAGGCATTGGACTAGCCATGTGATGCAGTGTGTTCAATGTGTTCAGCGCAAAGAAGATTTCTATATCAGTGGTTAAGTGACAGCAGGACATAATTTTCTGTGAGACTCCGACACATTGTTGAGGGCATTGATAAAGGTGGAATGGACTGATATAAATGAACTATCAACACCAAGGGCTTCTGTCTACAATTGAAGTATCTGCTATACCTCACATGCATAACGCATGCACACTGAATAATATGCAGTCATATATGAATTGCACGAATGATTGTCAGTTTTGACAATTATACATTTAGGGCATGTTTTAGATTGGCATACAAATATCATGTTCCACTGTGGAATTAAGTGAAAGAGACACCTTTAGTATTAGTAGTAGTACATAGCCATCTATAGAGGGTCAATATACGTTGAACAGCCCCCGTAAACCTGAGTTCATTAAATGGAGTGTAAGGCAGAGGTGGAGAAGGGTCAAACAAGGTAGCGAGGGCAATAAGTGACAGAAGTCTGTCTTTCCTTACGCAGGGACCATCTTACATCTTTCTGTTGTGTTATGTCACGTTATTATGGTTTCACTGTCTCTTTAAGGCTATGATATACTATGTTGCATGCACAGTCTTTTATGCCACAATAAAGCCACCTTACAAGACTGAGGAGGAGGGATGGAATTTCCCTGTTTAAATATTTCCAAAAATTGTATGTAAGTGCCATCTAACGGCACACATATCTGTCCCCCTAAATGACCAATATGAACACTTTTTAAAGTAGGCATAACTTTCAATACATTAAATACAACATACCTGTATTTAATGTTTATCTCGATTTAGTATAATATTATAATATGTGTACAAAACAAAAAAGTATATTCTTCCAAACATGATCTAACCGTGACTCTTTGAGGTGGAAAGTCTATTAAGGAATATTGCTCCCCTTTAAGTAACAATTTATTCATGAAGCGATATGCTCTGAGGTGGCGGGCCGACCCTGTAGATAACGGCCTGCCACCCAAGTTAATGGCCCGAGCGCAGTGAGTGTCCCTTAATGCGGGTGGCGGTGCCGTTACTGAATGGGTTGGCACGCCCAAAGAGGCATATCGCCATTAACACCTGTGTAGTTCACTTCATATGAGCTAATGGAGTCTTTTTTTTTGTTTAAAAAAAAAAGAAAAAAACATACATTACTTGCTTGTTCTGGCAGTGCTTCTGTATGTGAAGTCAGTTTTTCATGTTGATGACTGTGACATCATCAACATGGAAAAAAAAGACTTTGCAGATGGCAGCACTGAGCGGTGCCTGGCCGTAAAACAAAGGTATGTTAATTTTGTTTAAAAATAAAAAGACACCATGAGCACCTGTTTAAAGAGCTGCACAGGTGCTAAGGTGAAGAGGGAGCCGGGAAGGGAAGCAACCAACACCAACGAAAATCATCGGAATGCAGGCTTTCCTTTGTGAATACAACCCACGTTCTGAGCTATTTCATTGGTTCACAGCACTTCCCGGGCAGCTAATGAAAATTACAGACATGCAGCAAAAATATTTGGACAGCACAGGACACTTCTCTTTGGTATAACCATGACTGATCTCTTAGAGTGATGTCCAAGTATTCATATGAAAGACTCTTTACTCATCATTCCTATGGCACTGAACAAAACATAGTATGAACACACCCTCTGCTGGATCCTGACACCACATTCATGGCGCTGGCCTGCCTTGTACTCATGGTGAGGCACACCTAAGCCCATCAAGTGGGCTTTCAAGTGGACATGGCTAGCCCATCTTCTAACCAAAACATGTCCTTCTGATTTCCTTGCTTTTATTCAGCATGAATTTGGAAAGCCAGCTAGTTTGCGGTTTGGAGCACCAATGGTGGATTATTCTGTTTGAAAATAACTTTGAAGAATGCAAAATTTGTGGTATTCCAATCTTACTGAATATTCGTTGAACAAACCTAAAATGTTGTTCTTTCTTTGCAAGCTTCAGAAAAACCTAATATTGCCTGACCCACCTATGATGTCAAATGACAACTGTAGCATTTTGTTCTGTTTTCTCCTGTCAACATTTCCTCCTTTTTTGAACATTTTGCTATTGATTCCGTGATGACTGCAAATTTGAAGAGCAGCAACATCTGTTACCTGGCATATCACGGCTAAAACTACGTCTACATTCTTTTCTGCTCCTTTGTGTCCCAAATGCAAGTTTAAGGAGTGCTTTTGTATATTCACTACTGTATTCTTCCTGTAGTGAATTTATCTTTCAGTCACAGTTGTTAGTAGGGTCGATCTTGTGGGTCATGTTATTTAATCTGTGCATGCACCCAATAGGGATGCCTTCTCGTTTTCAAAACTTAATTCCTTAAACATAATTCCTTTTATTAGCATATTTAAATTCAAGGGTATCCATGCTTTCTTATTTATCAGATGCCACTGTTCCTGGTGCTTGTCTGGGTTTGCTTCATCTACTAGGTCTTTGGGATTCACTTGAGTTTCTGTTCTTGCTTTTATTCCTCATGTTAATCATGTGGGGGAGGCTGCCAGCTATCATTAATGTCCTTTGCAAGCTGCTAAGCCTTTCATGTCTGACATTCATTTCCACCTTTATTTTTGTTCAAGAGTTAGTCCTGTCCCTGTTTGATTTTGAAAATTCTGTTTTGGTGGAGCTTCCACTAACTACCTTTACCGCCTTGAGGGCAGTTCTGCATGCTGCCAGCAGGCTGCTATGAAGACACAATTGTATTTAAACTGTCTTTTCTGTCTCACAAAGCTGTTCACACACATTGGCTGAGTTATTTGGCATAGGAATTCGTGTTATATGGAAGAACAAAGGGTCTTGTCTTGGAAGATCTTTTGGTTGGAAGTGTCCAAGTTTCATCTTTCTCTTAAGATATCTTATTTCAGCTGCATCAGTACAGTGTTTGAAATCTCTTACTCCATTACTTTGAATAATTATGGATTGTTTTCCTTCCAGAAAATTGTCTGTGGGAATCGGTTACTTTATTTGTTAAATGTCGTGACGTTTTGCCTTATTGATTGTTGTTTCTTTTTAGCTCTAATTATATCTATTTCTTGTACAGGGCTCTGATTTGCCATATTTGTGCTTCATTAAAACTGTGAATAAATAAATAAATAAATGGTCCTCATACTTGATAAAAACCAGAGAATCTTCATATGACCCACAAACATTATCCTATCACCTGTACACAGCACCAGCTACAACTGTATATAAACCACACAGCTATAACTGCTCTGACATGGCCATAAAGCAAGACGTTTTA
Source organism: Ambystoma mexicanum (assembly GCF_040938575.1). Classification (NCBI taxonomy): domain Eukaryota; kingdom Metazoa; phylum Chordata; class Amphibia; order Caudata; family Ambystomatidae; genus Ambystoma; species Ambystoma mexicanum. The sequence goes on along the minus strand of NC_090929.1, from coordinate 927,135,573 downwards.
ATTTTTGAACTGTTTTAAACATATTTTTAATAAAGAAAACATACAATTGAAAATTAGCAATTTTGAACAACTGTGCAAAAGAACAAATGATAGTTAATTCGCCATATTGTTTGCAGTGCTGCTGAGGTAAAAGTAGGAATGAGAATAGTTTGGGTCATAGTTTCAAAGAGACATTACTGCTATACAAATGCAAATCATAAATATAATTATAAATAAATGGAGGAAGTCATAAGGATAAAAAAAACAGTCATCACAGACATAAAACAAACTATTTCTTTAGTTTGCCTCAGCAATAGATTTAACTATGAAAGTCTGCAGATTGGTCGAACAATAATGGTTGATTCAACCAAGTACATATGCATAGCTGGTAACGTAGCTTAGAGGGTTGAGCGCTCATTGATTTAATCAGGTTCATAATCCGCTATTGTCGGTTCAGCTTTTCTTCCTTAGACAAACTGAGAGCCAATTTCGACTGTATGCAGAATTCGACCATCCGCACAGGAAAAGTGCACTTGTCAGGGCTTTTTTGGGTTATTTTTAAAATAAAATTTCATGATGGGGCCATTCCAGCACACATTTTACATGCTTACCGCACAGCAGAAAAATAGCCGTGTACTTTGGGAGGACACAGTTTACCAGCGCCGCCCTTCCCTGTCATATGTAGGTGACACCTGAAAGCTGTTGGTACATCAAAAGCCTTTGGCCATGGGCAGCCTGATTAGAATTTCACATCCCCATGGATTTTCATCTCCATTGTGAAACTTTTCTGGTGATGGGGAATACTGAAGCATGTTAATTAGCAAGCAGGGCTCAGGGAAGGCCTGGGTGCAGGGAGTGATGATGGAGACCAAACACCAGACACCTCTTTGTAATGCAATGTGTTAACTTGGTACTAGCACCCCTCCTTGGTATGAGAGGGCTATGAATGTCCTGTCTGGAACCACTCCTTTCAGAGTAGAGAAGTATGTGAATTGTAGGAGATGAAAGTCTGCCTGCAACCCCCTACTTCAAAGAAGACCCATGTTGTGATCACGTGCTGCATAAGGCTCAGTTAATTAGGGAGAATTGTTGATGTACAGCAGACAGGAAGATGGGTGGGGCTTTGGAGTATATATTGTCATTAGTCCCATGCCTGTTGCCAAGCGCCTTGGTTCTTTTTTTTTAAAAACTTTTATTTATGGACGGCATGAGTACACGAAGCACACACAAGGCAAAAAATACTTAGCATTTACATCATGAAGCAGCACATCAGAAAGGGATACAGCAATCACAACATAAACAGACGAGCAATGTCCGAAAAGGAGTACACCAGCAGAAAAAACAAAGGAACATATTGGGGCCTCACGTAGTGGGATCAGGGCCCGATGGGCCGGGGGACCGACCAGATTCGGGAGTGCCCTCACTCTGGATGCTAAGGTAAGCATTAAATTCAGCCCAGATGTTCCTGGGGCGAGACTGGGCGGGGAGCATAGCCAAGTATTCTTCCTCACAGCTACGCGACCAGGTGAGCAAGCGCAACCATTTCTGGGAGGCCGGGGGAGCAGAGCTTTTCCAGCTCTGGAGTATACACTTTTTGGCAATCATGCAGCTTATATTTAGGAACTTAGCTAGGCGTCTGGTTTCATCGGTTTTCCAGACCCCGAACAGAATCGCCAGGGGGTCAGGGTCAATCACAGTTTCAGTTATGTCAGAGAGTGTATTCAAGATGCATTCCCAGAACCCGGATAGCTCTCTACAGGACAGAAACATGTGCAAGTGATCGGCCTCCTCAGCTCCACAGCGTGGGCACAGGGCCATCGTGGTGCGGGCGAATGTCGAAGTCCTGTGGGGAGTATAGTAAAGCCTATTGAGGAGTTTGTACTGCATGGCGCGGTAACGGAAATTGAAGGAGACTTTTTTGGTGTGTAAGCACATCGCGCCCCAATCGCCGTCGGACAACTCCAGGCCCAACTCATTCGCCCAGCCGTCGCGCGCCCTAAGCACTGGGACTGTGCTGGACTCCTGAAGGATCCTATATATTGACGAGATGACACCGCGGGCGCCGCCTGAGTTGGCAATGTATGCGATCGCCGGGTTATCCGGGGGTTCATCGGGAAATGAGGGCCACGCATCGCGGAACGCTGCGCGTAGCCGATAGTATTGGAGGGTCTCTAAGGCAGATCTGGTGTGGCCTCGTTTCCATGTTTGAGGGTCAATGAACTTGCCATCCGGGTAGAAGTCGGACAATGCTTGATACCCGAGCGTTCCCCAGTGTTGGGCCAAGGCGTTATCATGTGTTGGTTCCAAGTCAGGAAAGCGCCACACTGGGAGCCATTTGTAGTATGGAGGGGACCCGTCCGTCGGCTGTAGCAGGCGTCTCCATGCGTGGATGGTCACAGCTACAGGGTTAACGGGGGAGTCAGGTATATAATGGCGATGCAATATGAGGGACATCAAGTTGGTGTCGGCGGCCGCTAGTCTCTCCAACTTGACATGTGGACGCGTTGGGGAGCCCGGGTACCAGTGGGTGGCGTGTTGAGCCTGGGCTGCGGTCCAGTAGAGTAGTAGATTCGGGGCAGTGAGCCCCCCTTGTTTATAGGGGAGCACCATGTCAGACCACTTCTTACGCACCGCGCCGGAGTGCCATAAAAACTGTGCGCATTGTGTATGCAGTTTAGTGAAGTAGCCCTTTCCAGGCCACACAGGAACGTTGCTGAAAGTGTAAAGGAGCTTAGGGAGCAGTATCATTTTGATTAGAGAAAGACGACCAGCCATGGATAGTGGGAGCGATCGCCATCTTAACATCTTGGCCTCGGCCATTTGCGCGGCAGCAGAGTAATTGTCAGCTAGCAGAGTGGATGTAGTCAAGGAAATTTGCACCCCCAGGTATCTGACACCGTCCGGGGACCAGCGAAGGGGATACTCGGTGGTAGGTTGTTGGATGGATTTAGTAAGCGGGAAGATGTCTGACTTGGAATAGTTGATCGTGAAGCCAGAGTAGGTGACGATGCGGGTGATGTCTCTCAGTATGGGGTCAATGTGGGTCGAGGGCTCTCTAATGTATAATAGCACGTCATCTGCATATAGGGATATGATTTCGGGGTCATCCTTCAACCGTATCCCCTTACGGGCATGCCGAGCACGGACATAATCCGCCATTGGCTCGATTGCGAGGGCAAAGAGGATCGGGGAGAAGGGGCAGCCCTGCCGGGTACCCCTGAAGAGTGCAAAGGGGTCGGATGTCAAGGAGTTAGCCCTGACCCGGGCTACAGGGGAGGTGTATAGCAGTTTAATGAACCGGATCATGTGTGGGCCAACTCCCATCGTCTCCAGTACTAGCCACATGTAGTTCCAAGAGACCATGTCAAAGGCCTTCTGGGCGTCCAGAGTGACCGCCACGGCCTGGGCGTCTGGATTAATGCGGGACATAACGTTAAACAATCTCCTTATATTGTGGGAGGTGGATCTGCCGGGAATGAAGCCCGCTTGGTCCTCATGGACCAGATATGGCATTATGGGGAGAAAGCGGTTAGCTACAATCTTAGCAATAATTTTCGTATCAAGGTTCATGAGGGAAAGGGGCCTATAGTACCCACACTCGTCATCCGGTTTGCCAGGCTTAAGCAGCACCGTGATGACCGCTTCTCGCATGGAAGGGGGGAGAATAGAAAGGCGGAGCGCTTCGACCCAGACCTCGAGTAACTTGGGAGCCAGTATGGCCACGTGCTCTTGGTAAAACTCCGCCGTGAGGCCGTCAGGTCCCGGCGCCTTGCCTTTGGGTAGGCTGGAGATGGCAGTCTCATCCAGTGTCACAGGGGAGTCCAGTTGGTCGCGGGCAGCGGGGGATATTTCTGTGGTGGGGATTTGAGCGAGCAGCTCGCCATGTGGCGTTCGGCGTGTTCAGGAGGCTGAGAATAGAGGGACCTGTAGAACTCAGTGAACACCTCCAGGATCTGTTGGTCAGCCCACTGCGCATTACCAGATGCGTCCTTGATGGAGGTGATCTGGGTTCAGCCAAATTCCCCCCTCACCACACCTGCCAGCGTCCTCCCCGGCCTGTCACCCTCGCCATACTTCCTAGCAGCCTGTGGGCGGCTGAAATACTGGACTTCGTTGGTAGCGAGCGCATTGTATTCCTGCAATTCTTCGCTAATTTGCGCCAGTGGAGGACTGCTGCTCCAGCTGTTTCAATTTGGCCTCAGAGCGGCCCAGGCTAGCCTGGATAGATTTCAGTACCCCGGCCTCCCGTGAGATGGACATCCCCCTGATGTATACCTTAAAGGCCTCTCATCTAACGGCGGCTGATGTGTCTTGGAGAGAGTTGTGGTCAAAGAAGGATGTAATGTCTGCGAGGATATCAGCCCTAAATACAATGTCCCTGAGGGCCTCAGATTTGAAACGCCAAGTGCTCAGTGTCGGGGCGGGTATACCCAACCTCAAAGAGAGTGTGACTGGAGCGTGATCAGACAGTGTGCGGGGGAGAATCCAGGACCCCTCCACCCCTCCCATGGTTTCATTGGACACTAAGAACAGGTCTATGCGAGACGAGCTGTCGTGGACAGAGGAGTAATAGGTATACTCCCGATGCAGGGGATGTACTGTCCTCCAGGCATCGCAGATATTGAGCATCTGCATATGGCCATGCAGCCTACGTGCGGCACTGGTTAGGGCTCGAGAGGACGTGCCAGTCCTGTCCAGGACGGTGTCAAGGATAAGGTTTAGGTCCCCCCCCCATATAATGTGGACCCCTACGTAGCCCAACAGTATGGCAGTTATCGCATCAAAGAACTCAGGGGAGTCAACGTTTGGGCAGTAGGTGTTAACAAGTAGGTATTCTTTATTCACCATCGTGCAGTGTAGTATAACATAGCGACCCTCAGGGCATAGGTAACTTTTATGCAGAATGAATTTGATCTATTTGTGGATCATTGTGAGGACTCCCCTGGATTGGGAGGAGTAGGAAGTGTAGAATCTGGTGGGACCCCACGATAGGGCCATGGTGCCCGGAATGTGGGCTTTGGAGTGTGTCTCCTGTAGGAGTAGTATCTTACAGTCATGCCTATTAGCAAAGGCCATGATCTTGCGGGCCTTGGTGTGATTGCTTAATCCGCGAATGTTCCAGGACATTATGACAGTAGACATGTCAGTGGCGGATAGCTAGTACTGGTATACTCGCATTAATGAACCTCCCAGATCCAGCAGCAATGCGCACTATCAGGGTTGAAGTCGGAAGTGCGCTTATGTTGCGCCAGTGTGCGTGTCGTGTGCCCTAGCATGCCGTTTTTTTCAAACTTCCCATTCCCACCCGCCACCCTCACCACCGACCCAACTTCAGCAGTGTTAACAATACCCACCCTCAACTGTGCAGAGCCGGGCCGGCCCCAACATGGCCCATACTGCCCAGCAGCCCAACAGGGGCTGATCCACAACAAGGGCATTTCCAAGAACAGTGCAATCGCAGTGGGGTGCGCCGTTGCCGTGCAGAAGCACGCCAGGAACCGGCAGGTTCCGTTGCAGAACGAACATTGTTAGCGGACATACCGTGAGCATCCCGGTCCCACCCAGCTGGGCGCAGGGAGCGACACCTACATCACAGGGCTCCGGCATCCCAGCCCAATCGAGACCATGAGGTGAAAGGGTCACGGTGCTCACGGAGGGAGGGCAGGGGTTGCCGCCAGAGCAGGGAAGCTTTGCATGTAAGAGAGCAACAGGAGCAAGTGTGGGGGAATAACTTGGGCGAAATAACAGTTGCTCCCCAGAGAGGGTAAATGAACCTGCGTAGGTGCGCATTGTATACAAGTGGACGCAAAGGTGTGATCACTCACGGGTGTGAACCGAGAGTGGCACGAAACGGTCTACCTATAGGCATAGTATCAAGGCATCGCAGAGCAAGTACAAAATTCACCCATTGTTCACAATGTCATCAGCAGGAGGGTGCAGGGGAACATGTGCCTCGATGAATTTAACCGCCTCAGACGGCACTGTGAAGAAATAAAGTTTGCCGTTGAACGTAAACTTCAAGCGTGCCGGGAAAAGTATGGCGTAGGGGATGTGCCTCTCCCTAAGGAGTTTCTTCACTCCAAGGAACTGGCGCCGTTCCTGTTGAACTCCGATGGAAAAGTCGGGGAAGATCCTGATCACCTGCGAGTCCATTCGTAGCTCGCCTTTTTCCCGAGCGAGGCGGAGGATCAGGTCGCGGTCTTTGAGGCTCAGAACCTTGACGATGATGGGCCTCGGAAAGTCACCGGGTTTGGGCCGGGGTGACAGCGCCCTGTGGGCCCTCTCGATGGTGAAGAAGGGGGACATGTCGGGGTTGCCCAGTAATTCCTTCAAAAGGTCCTCAACCGCCAATTCTATTCGGCCCTTCAGCGCATTTTCAGGGACACCCACGATGCGTATGTTGTTTCTGCGGGACCTAGATTCAAGGTCATCGCATTTGGCCTTGACCGCCTTCATATCCGAGACCAGAGTAGACACAGTGCCCTGGAGTGTGGAGATATTATCCTCGTTGGTGCCAATCCTATTTTCAGTCTCCGTGATTCGAACCCCCTGCTGATCCAGCTTAGCTCTGAGTGAGGCAACGTTGGCATTAATGTCATCAAGCTTTTCGTGGAAAGCTGCAAAGTTTCTAGCCATGGATTCCATTATCGCTGTGAGGTCGGTGATGGGTACCTCGGCGCATGGCGGGTCGTCGGACAGGTCGGCCGGCGCATGGGCCGAGTCGGGCCTCGGGGCAGCTTTAGCGAATTTGTCCATGGCCCCGGTTTTATTGTTATTCCTGGACCTGTTAGACATCGTGGGTAGCACCGCAGAGAGTACAGACAGCAGGAGTGTGGGCCTAGGTGCAGATGCGGATGTTACCTGGGGCAGCGAAGGCGATGACCAGCAAGGAAGAGAGGCCGTGCCAGGTTGTGGGCCCCGGTGGAAGGCGGGAGCGGGCCAATTCAGGTCCGAGGAGATGCAGGGCCCCGCAGTGTCGCAGGCTATGGGCCCCGGGATCAATCAAGGCGGCGCGGGAGCCAGCCGGGGCCGCGCAGCGCGGGGTGAAGGCCCAGAGAGAAGTATGCCAGTAGGGGATCCGGGGCCAGTGTGGCTTTGGCGGCAGCGGCCCCAGCAGCGCCCCACCTGATGTGTATTCCGCGAATATCCAATAGTGAGTGAGTGCAGTTCCACCGGTCCTCGAGGGCCGCCGAAGGAGGATCAGGTCCCGGCAGCAGCGCAGCACGGGGGGATGTAGGCCGCAGCCCAGGCCTCGGGCGCGGGCCGGCGGCCTCCAGTCGAGCGGCGCAGTCAAGCCCGGCAGCGATCGTAGCTCCGACAGGAGGGCCGCTCCGCCCCGGTGTCAAGTGGCACGGAGGAGAGGCAGTCCAGCCGGAAGGACATCCACCAGGCCAGAGGGCCCGACCACGAGACGGGAAAGAGTCCAGGATGGCCGGCACAGGCACGGCTCAGGCCGCAGCCACCAGTCCAGCGAAGGGCGCGGCCCACGCCCCGGCACCCCCAGCGCAGACCGCAAGGCACCGCAGTATGTGTCCCAGCAGGCGGGCCCGTGGAGGGATGCGGCAGGAGAGGCAGTAGTGTAGTGGCGGGAACCGGGCGGAGAGACCCCGATGGGCCTCCGAGCGCCGCGGCAGCCTCGAGATACCCGCAGCAAAGATCTCCGGCTCCCAAGGTCCGATCCGAGCCGGGACCGTAGTAGTACGTAGCCCCAGTTGTAGGGAGGACAGGGAGTCGGTCGAGTAGATGCAAAGATGTATTAGTCCGCAGATGTCATCGGATAAAGGGCGGCCGTGCACAGAGCTCAGGAGCTAGGCAGCCATCTTGTCGGCTGCTCAACAGCGCCCCCCAAGCGCCCTGGTTCTGGCCTGAAACATAACTGAAGATTGTTGGTGGGGACCCAGGATTGGTTCATTAAGGTGGCCTTAGCTTACACCAATTGCTGGGCCCATTTGGCTTTAAAAGAGGGCTGAGCCCCTCACTGATCAGATCATCTGAAATCTTCACAAGGAGCAAGAAGAAGGACTAATTAGGACCCTAGCTGAAGGTAGAGTATACCTTACATCTTCCACCAGAGAAGGAAGGCCAGGAGTTCCAAGAGGGAAGCAATATCCCTTCTCTGAACACCTTCCAGGAAACAGAGGGCGATACTGGACTCAGAGGACCCGTACAGCAGTTCCAAAAACAGTACCCTGCCAGCTTGCCAAACTGCCTGCTGCCTGGTACCTGTAGCTGTCTCCCAACATGAATTCTGTCTCAAGGGCTGCAAAGTGCCCTGGAATTGTCTTGACGGTGTTGAGCACCAAGAACTTCTGCAGCACCAAGTACATTGTAGTTCTGCCCACCTGGTCCTTCTCTGAAGGCCCCTGGAGATAAGTTATGGCCCTTTGCCATTTTGGTGTTGAAACCAAATAACCTTGAACAGTAAGATTGATGGCTTTACCAACTTCCCTCCTGACAGTATCCAGAGTGCATCCCTTTCCATTGTGAAACTGTCTGTCCTCTGTGTTCCTTTATGCTAGACCTGTCTGTTGTAGTAACAATAAAGTTGATATTTTGTATACAACCTTGACTGGACTTTCCCTTATATCATTGGGTAATAATAGTCGTTTTTTCTGTGTTGCAACTAACCAATGATCCACGACCTTGCAGAGATAAGCCTGCCATTCCGTCCACATTACCATAAGTGGACAAGGAGGTCTAATAATTTACTTGTATTCCAATCTGTTTGGATTCCTTCTGGTGTACAAGAGGTGTGGGATTGATTGATGGTTTAGAAACTAATATTCATCTGTGGACCACAGGTGCCCTGGAAGTTGATTTGTCACATTGGTGGCAAGTGGTCAGATCAGTTGATCCTTGAGCACAGCTTAGTCACCCAATGATAAAAGTACTGTTGAACGCAATGTTTAGTCACTGATAGGTAATAGTAATAGGAGCTTGACATGGAGACTATAAAAGGCATGACCAATGATGTCCTGCATGTCTTATGTCAAGAGAGGGGTCTTCCCCACAGCACTAAGGTTAATAAACCTGATCTGCCAACAGCCTCCAAGCTTGGGTAGAAGCAAGGGCAGTTGGGGAGAAGACCCGAGGGGACTGTCTAGCTGAACTGACAAGACCTTCCAGAGGGGGTAAACGATGAGGACGAACGCATAAGCATTGTTTCTTGCCAATCATCCCGCCGGAGGGCAAGTGTGGTTTCTAAACACTTGAGAGTGTCAGTGAAGACAGGGGCTAGTGCAGCATCCCACAACTCCCAGGCCGCAGCACAGTCTCTAAGTGGCCCAGTAATTGTTCTGGCTCTAAATGAGGTAGCAGCTAGAAAGCTCCTGCTTGAGGAGAGGAGGCTAGCACTAGAGGAACAGAAATAGGGGGACATGGTCACCATAGAGCTGCACAAGTTGGCAGTTGAAGAGCAGATAGAGGTCAACAGGTCTGCCTCTAGTGAGAACAGCAGTAGTAGCTCAAACCAGAGTGCCCGGCATAAGACCCGGCGGCACATCCCAAAGATTTAGTACAGGCTTATGAAGAGAGTAAGGATATTTTTGACTGGTTTGAAGTTCTCGACCAGGCATTCCAGCTGCAGGAGGTAGATGAGGTACTATGGGGTGCAGCCCTGATGAGTCTCTTACCGACACCAGGGACTGATGCAATTATTCAGTTAACTCCTGAGGAAAGGTCTGTTGATGAGAGCATGAAGGCAGCCATCCTAAGGAATTACTGTAAAACCCGAGAACAGTATCTCAAAAGCTTCAGAGATCTCGGAAAGAAAAGTGGGCAGACATTTGGAGCATTTACATACTTGTCGTTGAAATATCTGAGCGGGTGGGTGACTGTTAAAAAGTTGACCCATTTAAAGGGATGTACAATTTGATTGCGTGTGAGCATGTTTTGAAAAATTGTGAGGTTGACCTACACCAGCATGTTGTGGACAAGACTATCACAGAACCTAGGGAACTTGCAAAGGCTGCCAACAGGTTTGTGAGTATTCGAGTCCAGAAAAACGTTCAGGCGAGCACACCCAAGCCGGAAAAGGAATCGTTAGACAAAAAAGTAAACAAGGATGGGAAGGACAAAGGTCCAACCCAATTCTCTTTAAAGTCAGGTCCCCAAAAGAAGGAAGGGAAATCCCCAAACTCTAGTTCAGCCGTGCACACCCAAAAGAAGAGCGTGGGCACCCCTAACACTGGGACACCTGCATTTTCACCACCAAAGGTTGTTCCGTGTGTAAGTGGCTGGGCCATAGGAAAGGGGATACTGCTTGCAAGGGCTTACCCAAGCAAGCCATAGTGAATGTTGGACTCATGGAGTCATCATTAGTGGGGGCCTCTCAGAGAAGAATTTCCCACTAGGACAGGGAGTGGCCAAATGTGGATTGGTTACAATGAGTGGGAACGGTAGCGGATCTCCAGAAGAGACACCAGTTACCAATAATACTCAACTCTATCTAGAGCATGTGTACATCAATTGACAAAAAACTCCTGCGGTCTGAGACACTGCGGCTAGCATCACCTCTGTCACCCGGCAGTTGGTACAGCCAGGCCAGTATATTGATGGGCCTCAGTTGTGCGTGTGTGGATTCGGTGGTAAGAGTAAGTGCCCCTTGGCGATAATAGAGTTTAGGTGGCAAGGTGTAATGATCCAGCGCCGGGTAGCGGTGAAGACTCCATCCCTGTCCCATGTCTGTTGAGTAATAATGTTCCTGATCCTGAAATAGTTGCAGCAGCTATACAGTCGAGGGCCAAAGAGAATCCAAGATTGAACGCTCTGAAAGCCTTTGGGCCTGGAGTGCTTCTAGATGGCTTGTTGGAAGGACCGGCTTAGCCGGTAGCCCTTAGTCCAATTACACACACTAATGAGTCACCTATTTGTGTGGGAGAGTGGCTAGTAGCCACGGAGGACCATGCTTTAGTAGCAGGGGACCTCAACACTTCAGAGTTGCCTGCCGCAGCACAGGAACGTGAGGTGGAGGACCCGATGGGCGCAGATCTGAAGGGTCTACCCAAGCTCGTTGAGTTCGCAATCAGTTGGGGGCCCAGATCAGACTGACACTGAGTTCACAATCCGCTGGGGGCCCAGATCAGACTGACACAGCCGAGAAATAGTGTCCCACTCTGGCAGGTCTGCAGAAGCAGGCAGAGGAGCAGGCTAAGGGCGAGGCCCCTTGACTGTTCAAAGTGTACCAGGAGGATGGACTCCTGTAGAGTGAGCCAAAGGATTCTGAGGGCAAGGACACCAGAAGGTTGGTGGTTCTCCAATGCCACAGAAAGTTCCTTTTGGATTTGGCTCACCAAATTCCTTTAGCAGGTCACTTGGGAGTGACCTAGAAATTAGATCAGACTGGTTTTCAGAGCACTTTTACTGGCCGCCGTTCGGTGTAAAAGTTAAGTATTTTGTCCCGTCCTGCCCAACTTGTCAAGCTTCTGGAAAGCCAGGTGGTGCCACAAAGGCCCCCTTAATTCCACTACCCATGGTTGGGTGGCCTTTTGTGAGAATAGGGATGGATATTGTGGGTCCTTTGGATCCACAAGCCAGCTCAGGGATCTGATATATCTTGGTGGTGGTGGCCCAAGCCACGAGATACCCTCAGACTGTCCCTCTGAGGAGCATCAAAGCCCACGTGGTTGCGAAGGATCTGGTTGGGATATTCTCCCATGTTGGATTCCCCAAGGAAGTTGCTTCTGACAGGGGATCAAACTTCATATCAGCATATATGAAGGCTATGTGGGAAGAGTGTGGAGTCACCTACCGGTTCTCTTTCTCCTTTCATCCACAAACCAGTGGGCTTGTTGAGCGTTTCAAAAAGACCCTGAAAGGCACAATAGGTTGCTTGAAAGAGCACCTGAGGAGAAAATGGGATATTCTCCTGCATTGCCTTCTGTTCGTCTACAGGGAGGTGACACAGAACAGAGTAGGGTTTAGCCACTATGGCCTTCTATTTGGACACCCTGTATGAGGTCCCCTCAGTCTAATGAAGGAGAGAAGGAAAAGCAAACCCTCATCCCCATCATGAGTTCTGGACTATGTACTCGGCCTTCGGTCTAGATGGCAAGGTACATGGAACAGTCAACAAAGAATCTAAAGGCCAGTCAGGAACTGATGAAGCACTGGCACGAACAAAAAGCCACAGTGACAGTCTATTCTCCAGGCCAGTGGGTGTGGATTATGGAGCCTGTCAAACCCAGTGACCTTCCAGACAAGTGGACTGGGCCTTACTGTGTGCTGGAAAAGGTCAGTGAGGTGAATTATCTCATTGAGGTGAAAGGACCTAAACAAATGTGCAGGGTCTTTCACGTCCACCAGCTAAAACCCCATTATAGCTGGGATGACTTTGTCATGGCGTTCGTGACTGATGGAGAGACCAAGGAGGAGATTGGTCCCCTCCCAGACCTCCTGCACACTGAAGCCACAGATGGGATAGTTGACCGTGTCGACCTTGCAACAGACCTGTCAGAACAGCAACTGGTAGTCTGCCACCATTTACTGGGACAGTTTTCCAGTCTGTTTTCACTGACTCCCGGTCACACAGATTGGTGCACCCATGAGGTGGACACTGGGGACAGTAAGCCAGTGAAGAGGAGCATTCACTGGATGTATGATAAGGTCAGGGACACCATCAAGGAGGAAGCTTCCAAGATGTTGTCCCTAGGAGTGATAGAGCCATCCCGCAGCCCAAGGGCTAGCCCACTGGTATTGGTCCCTAAAAGGACCAGTAGCAGGAAGTCTGAAGTTTGCTTCTGTGTGGACTACACGGAGCTCAATTCTGTCACAAAGACAGATACACACCCCATTCCTCGAGCAGATGAGCTCATTGACAAGCTTGGCGCTGCCAAGTACATGAGCACTTTTGACCTCACAGTGGGGTACTGGAAGATCGGCTTGACAGATGGAGCAAAAGAGAGGTCGGCATTCTCAACCCCAGAAGGACATTATCAGTTCACTGTGATGCCCTTCGGATTGAAGAATGCCTCTGACACACTTCAGAGGATGGTTAACCAGGTTTTATGTGGGCTGAAAAACTTTAGTGTTGCCTATCTAGACGATATAGCTGTGTTCAGCCACACTTGGGAGCATCAGCTATCCCACCTGAAACAAGTGCTTCAGGCACTGCAGAATGCAGGCCTGACTATCACGGCCAAGAAGTGCCAGATAGTGCAGGGCACAGTGACTTACCTAGGCCACCTGTTTGATGGAGGTAAGAAACAACCTCTTGAGACAAAGGTACAGGCTGTCAAGGAGTGGGAAATCCCCACTACACAGATGCAGGTGAGAGCCTTTCTAGGTCTCACCGGGTACTTCCACTCATTCATCAGAGGGTATGGGACCATTGCCATTCTCTGAATGATATAACATTATAACATCCAAAAAGATGCCAAAGAAGGTAACTTGGACCCCGCCTAGAAAACCTCCTTTCAGGATTTAAAGAATGGATTAGGCAGTGCCCCAGTTCTGAAAGTGCCAGACTATGTTCAGGAATTCATTATCCAGACAGACACCTGTGGTTTTGGGATTGGAGCAGTGTTAGTGCAGCTTACCTCTGAAGGGTTGGAGCAACCTGTTACCTACATAAGAAGGCAGTTGTCAAACAGGGAAAGGAACTGGGCTGTTGTAGAAAAAGAGGGGTATGTGGTTGTGTAGGCTGTAAAAAAGCTGAAACCTTACATGTTTGGGTCACACTTTAAGATCCAGACAGCCCATAGACCTCTGTAATCGTAAATGGCCATGCAAGGGGAAAACCCTAAGCTTTTTCAGTGGGCCATATCCCTACATGGAATACATATGGACATCCAGCAGAAGCCAGGCACCCAGAATGGAAATGCATATGGCCTTAGCTGGTAGTTTCGCCTTTATGATGAGCCAAACCCTCAGTAGGGTTGTGGTTCACATGTTGAGGCTAGGGGGAATGTGAGGAACTCGACCATCTGCATGGGAAAAGTGCGCTCAACAGGACTTTTTGTGTTTGTTTCAAAAAGAATGAATGATGGGGCCATTTCTGTGTACATTTTCCATGCTCACCGTAAAGCAGAAAAATAGTCATGTACTCTGGGAGGACACATCTTACCAGCACCCCCGTCCCCTGTCATGTGTAGCTGACACCTGACAGCCATGGGTACATCAAAAGCCTTTGACCATGGGAAGCCTGGTTAGGATTTCAAGGCCCCGTGGATTTGCAACTCCAATGTGAAACCTTGCTGGTGCCTGTGAATGCTGAATAATGTTAATTAGTAGGCCTCATAGAAGGCCTGGGTGCAGGGAGTGACAATGGAGACCAAAGGTCAGAAACACATTTGTAATGCAATGTGTCAACTTGGTACTAACACCCCTTCTTGGTCTGAAAGGACAGTGAATGTCTTGTCTGGAACCACTTCTTTCAGATCAGGGAAGTATTTGAATTGTAGGTGACAAAAGTCTGCCTGCAACCCCCAACTTCAAAGAAGGCTCATTTTGTGATCAAGTGCCACATAGGGCTTAGGTAATTAGGGAGACACTTTGATGAACAGCCAAGCCAAGCACCCTGTTTCTGACCTGAAACACCACTGAATATTGTTTATGGGGACGCATGATTGGTTCATTAAGGTGGGCTTAACACTGAGGTTCATTTGGCTTTAAAAGAGGGTTGAACCCCTCACTGATCAGATCATCCAAACACTTTGCAAGGAGTAAGAACAACTCATTTGGACCCGAGCTGAATGTACAGTCTACCTTAATTCTTCCGTCAGTGAGGGAAAGCCAGGAGTTTCAAGAGGGAAGCAACATTCTGCCCCTAAACATCTCCCAGGGAACAGAGGGAGATACAGGATTCAGATGACCCATCAAGCAGCTCCAGAACCAGTACCAAGCCAGCACACAGTGTGCCCTGCTAGATTCTGACAGCAAGCTTCTTAGGTAGGTAGTGCCAGAAGAGAGTCTCTGGGCAAAGGACAAGGCTTTGCCTGTTAACACCCTCCTGAGCTTTGGGGCGTCTGCCTTGAAAGGACAAGAGCCCTGCAAAGAAGAGGAGGTCCACCCAAGCATCATCCAGTGTCCATCTTTTTAAGAACAATTTTGAGACAATCGAGTCCTTGAATCTCATCCAGCCGCACCACTGACTGTTATCATGCTACAGTCACCAGAGCCATCCCAGATGTCTCAACCAGCATTCCAGATCTGCGAACCAGCACAGAGACAATGATTCTTGGCCTCGAGCTTCCACGCCGGACAGCCTTCAGATGTTCATCCAGCCTTGCTTGCCAACCTGTCTGCCTCCTGGTACATGCAGCTGTCTCCCGCCACTAACTCTGTCTCAAGGGATGAGAAGCACCCTGAAACTGCCTTGGCACTGTAGAGCACCAATAACTTCTTCAGCACCAGGTACATTGTGGTTCTGCCCCCCTGGTCCTTTTCTGAAGGCCCCTAGAGACAGTTATGAGCCTTTGACCCTTTGGTGTTGAAACCAAATTACCTTGAAGAGTACCACTGATTGTTTTACCAACTACCTTCCTGACAGTATCCAGAGTGCATCCCTTTCCTTTGTGATACTGTCTGTGCTCTGTTTTCCTTTACAGTGTGGGTTGTAATTTTAGTGTGCTAGAACTGTCTGTTGCTTTTATCATTGGGTAATTATTGTATTTTCGCTGTATTGCATCTAACCAACAATCCACGACCTTGAAGAGATAAACCTGCTATTCTGTCCACGTTACTAAAATTGGAAAAGGTGGTCTTATAATGTACTTGTAGTTAACTCTGTTTCGATCCCTTCTGGTGTACTAGAGGTGTGGGCTTATTGATGGTTTAGTAACCAATATTCATCCCTGGTGCCCCGGAAGTTGATTAATCACAGAGTGAGCGTTAATAATGTATGCAAATGCACACAAGTGCTAACAATTCATATATATGCATATGTTTTTGTAGGAGTAGGGTGGTGTGTGTGGTAGAGTATTGATGCAAATTCCCCATAGCAAGAATAAAAATGGTGAATTCTGGTCGACCAACTGAGCTGAACATGTGGCTACCATGAATCTCTTTCCAATGTTTACATCCCTTAATGAAGGCATTCCCAATTGCATGGAGTGGGCCATGCACATGCAATTGTTAGTGGTTGCAGTCCCCTCAGTGCAAATGGCAATCTACTAACCACGAACCCCAATGAGTTAAACCCCTGCCAGGGCCATCTAGTGGCGCTTCGATAAGGGAAACATTGCTAAGAATAATATGGGACAGAGTATAGAAGTTATTTTTCCACCGCCCACACCTTTTTAACTATGTGCAACACAATGGGGACAGCAGCATCCATCCACACGCACCCATTAAGGCTCTCTGAATATCATTACAGCCCAATGGGCAGCCCATGGGCATGCACATCAGGGCACACACACATGCATTTACCTGCCAAACTCAAGAAATTTCAGCCTTTTAGAACCTTGACATCCTCTGAGGATAACCGAGTGATCATTATTTCAATTAGATATTCCATCGTTGAAGGATGGGGGGCAGCTAGCAAGGCCCCATGCCTAAGATACATATACCCACACACTTGCACATCTGCCATATTTCTGAAAACAGCATAAACCCGATCTTTCTGGTTAAATCCTTTCAGATCAGTGGTGGGCATTACAGCTATGTGTTAGCACACCGAACTGAATACACCAGGAAAGTAAGCCAGCGTATGACGAGGACAGACAAAAGAAAACAACGTGTAACTGTTCTTTATTGATTCACTTAAAAAGGTAGAGTATATCTGCAGACCAACACTTTGAGGTCATATCGTAATAGCAGTCATACATAGAGCATTTTAGTTTTCTTGTCTGTTCCTTACTGTATTGTGAATCAATGCAACGTACCCTGTGAATTCAAAGAGGAAAGTGTAGTAGCTAAACAGTTGGCTAGCTTGATGCAGCCCAGACAATACATGGAAACAATACCAGCGGTAATTACCCGGCTCGTTGTTGCAAATTACCTCAACTTCAGAAGGGAGTCCCCCCTCTGCATATACAGCCCTATCTATGGTTGTGCAGAGATGTCTGTAGCAGTTCTGTTCACCCAGACATTTCTTACTATTGGATTGCAACTGGCAGAGTGCCCTGAAAATTAATGTTCTACCTCAAATCACTCTGGTTCTCTTCAGCTATCCTTGCACTTCAACGGAAGTTTGTAGGTTGTACAGAGCTTTATTTGTAAAAAAAAAAAAAAAGCACCGGGTATCAAATATTTTCTAACACGCACATTAAAAGTCAGGATAGGCAGCTCCCTGGCTACTGTTGCCACCACCCACGTCTGTGCCCCATGCTGTCAGCATAAATGGGGTTAAAGCTGCAACAGTAGGTGGGGAGCTACCTATCCTGACTTTGGTACTGCAATGCTGACTATTGCCAATTGCTAAGCAATGTATGACTTAAAAATGCAATAAACACATTTTCAAAAATATTTAAACATTTAATATAAAGCTGCAACACCCACCAGTTTATTGTGGTTGACAGATGTACTCACTATAGCAGATGCGTGATTTACAATTGCCAATCAACATATTCATAAAATAACATACTCGTCATGTCTTGACATGAGACATATGTTTAAGTGTGTCTTTAAACACAATCATCATTTAGATTTTGCTCTGATTCTGTAGGTGTTTATTATGTGACTGGCAGTTAAAATAATACAGTTGCCAAAACACCACATCATAATCAAACTATGGGCCTCATTCCGAGTTTGGCGCAAAGGGATACCGGGCACCGGTAAGGACACCGTTGCCGGTAATCGCTTTGCGCCCTATTCCGAGTTCACTTAGCGGGTCCCTTCCTTAACGCCTGGTCTTACCAGGCGTTAAGGACGGGACCTGTTAAGGGACTTTAGAGCTAATAACGGTACCGCAATTTGCGGTACCGTTATTAACGCCCTCTCCCTTCCCATTGAGCCCTATGGGGGCTCAAATGGGAATGGGGAATGGCTTTTTCAATGGGGACTTACCGGTCCCACAAAGGTCGGAATAGACTGGTAAGTCCCCATTGAATGAGGGCGGACTCGGTACCGGTATTGGAGGTAGTCCTGGTGCTAATAGCGCCATGATTAGCTCCAAACTCGGAATGAGGCCCTATATCTGAAAAAATGACTGCAGGGGCCAGGGCTGAGCAAGGGAAAACACACCCACAAATTAAGCACTGAGGTTGCAGGAAGGCATTTGTCGATTCAAATAAATATTGAATGCTTCTCGAACTCCCTTAAGTTTTCTAGAATCCCAGGAAGAAAGTGCTATGGGCCTAGAATACTGTTTTTGGACATTTGCCCATTAACTACCCCCAACACTACTAGGCCCTTGAGCAGTTGGGCTGGAACTATAGAAGCAATCGGCATCTGTATGGCATGCACGAGTCACGATGATGTTTTGTTTTTGTTCTTTATCACCTGGGCGTGGCACGGCATTTGAACATCTGCATAATGTGGCTTGGTGTGGATTGCAGGGAAATGGTGCACTGCCACAGGGCATAAAGATATTGCATGCAAAGTACACACCCATGTGTCCCAAAATAAATGACCATAGAGATGGTTCTAACAATTGTTGATCTACAGCGCCCACTAGAAGCAATGACTGACATGACAGATCCACACTGTCTGCATTGTGAGCTGCTTTTATGAAGTGTAATTTCACCCCTGGCAGTGATGATGCCTTGCCTGCCATTGGCCCATTTATCACATAACCTCTGGTGTTTGGTATTTCCAAGGTCTAAGATATCCACATTACATGACTGAGAACGCCCACGGCAAACAGTCATTAACCCCCTAGCCCTCCGTGTATTGAAATGTGACCTTTCAAAACACACGTAGATGAAAGATTCTGACACAAAAAGCTCTGAGCACATGAGGTGTGATGTTTCAATCAGTTGTTCAGTAGTAATCGCTGGATATTCCATTTCTCATTCACGTCCTCAAGGTCAAGGCTCGCTCTGCACACGTCAGCCGGATGTTTACAGCAGGATGGCAGGTGAAAGCTCAGTAAACACCCCTCCTTTCGCGCCTCTCTCGTTCCCCTTTTGTTTCTCTCTTGAACAACCATGGGTTCTCCGTTGGACGAAAGGAAGGATTAGCGTGGAGCAGGGAACTGAAATAGAAGACAGCTAGAATTACTGGGTGGCGGAAACACCTAAGATATAAAAGGGTGAGCAGACGTCCCGGTTTCCCCTGGACAGTCCGGGGAAATCACCTGCCGTCCAGGGGTCACAGGAGATTTTTCATTTAAGAAACCCTGTCCGGGGTTTACATGGTTGGGTGGCTACGGTAATTAAAATGATATTTTTTCTCAATGCTTACAGAATTCTGAAGTTGGAGGTGCGACTCCAACCCCCACCCTTTCAGGTACAAGTCACAATACTTACTGACTGTGCCACAGAGACTGGCTTGGAAATGTTTGTACAGCAAGCCATGTCATATTGATCAGAGCTAACTCCTGTTTTGAATTAACATGCCAAGATTCACATACAAAACTGCACAAATGAGATCGTATACAGTTTATAGAAAGGAGAAGTGCTGGAAATATGGTTGGGTCGTGGTTGTGGGGCGTGTTGGGGGAGGGCCACTAATTGGTGGGTTGCGATGTGGTGGTCCCTCTTTTATGTTGTTGGTCGTCCCGGTTTTTCGTTTTGGAAATCTGGTCACCCTATGCTATAATCACTGTGAAAATCAGGACCCATGGTCTACCGTGAACCACATCACCGCGGAACAAGTTTAGGAGCAAATGTATAGGGGGATTGAAGCACAACAGAAGAATTGATACCGCAGTTAATCAGATTATTATGACTATTCTTCGCTCGGGCTATTACGGGCAATCGGAGGCAGCGGCTTGCTGCTCTGCGACCTTTAACTTTGTGCGTCTTCACCTCTCCATGGCGTATGTTCAATGTGTGCTTTTAGTTGCACGGGGTACTGTAGATGCTGAGCCCTGCTTGCAGTGCCCAAGATAGTAAAAGCATGCCTGTCTGTGGCAGCAGGTTTAGAACTCTTTTAAAGAAACTCTTTGACACAGTTTTTGTAAATACCAAACCTTGAAAGATGGCTTATATTATCTCGTGTGAATGTGGCGTGATATCGCATAGAGGGAAAACAAAAAAAAACAACACATTCCCTTTCTCTTGTGGCTTGTTTACATCCCATCACATAGATGTTCGAGGCACGTGCTTGCGCTGTGTCAAGTGCTGGACAATGGCCCCTAGTGTGGGCCCAACTAGTAGACTGGAGCGTCACACCCCAGGCAGAATAGCATTGTAAAATGACTTCAATGCCTTCTGCTGTCTAATACCCTAGGCGGCTGGTGATAGCTACCTGCCACCTGGCCTTTATTGCGGCAGAGGAAATTCTGAAGTAAAGGTGCTCAAGTTGGGTATGTTTGCATTGGACCTCGTCCCCATTAGTTACTTGCTAAAACTAACAGAGGCATATCATAATAATGTATTTTCTTGTGTACGACCAAATGCCTGTTTCCTCCCACCTCTAATGCTGTAATAACATGTGTTGTTCTCATCCAATTGAATGGTAAATCATTCATGGAAAACTGAAGGCACCAGTTAGTCGTTCCCTGGGATTAAACCTTGCGAAGTGCAGTTCGGTTTTCTGTCGGAATATTTTACCAGTGAGCTATCCACGCAGGCATTCAGATAACATTGCCACAGGCTCAAATTCCCATACTACAAAGCCACCATTTTACATGTGTATTTGCAGGGCAGTTACAATTAATTTGCTTTGCAAGCCCCCCTGCACCCCCAATACTGTTTGTTGACAAAGCAGAGGGCTAGAGTCACCTCCCATCCCTAACCAATGCTGCCTTGATTAAAAGCCTACATTAAGAATCTTGTTTCTGCTCTGCTCCCTCATTGCATCTCCTAATATTTTCCAAACCCATTTATCACATTCACACTCTTTTAAAAACCCTCTTTAAACCCATTGGTCCCAAAATGGGTCTTTTGGCTAGCAAATCCTCTAGAACATAGTATATCCTTCCCAATCATTCACACCATGTCCAAGCTCTCTTTGTTTGTCTCAGAAATGTGTTTGTACACGGGATCTGCACTCATCGTATTTTCGGAACTCCAGTCTTTATTCCCATTGTCACCAAAACCATGTATTACTCCTGTGTATCTAAATTCTTTACTTATGTCTTCAATGTCCCTACATTTGTTATCTACATCGGTGTCTTGGCTATCCTGTACTTTACCCCCAGCATTTTCAAAATTCCTATTTTCCATACACATTTTTAAGAAACACCCATTCTCATGTTCTCTCTCAAAACTCAAACGTTCTATCCTTGGTTTTGCAAATTGATTTATTATTACTAAGAAATTCTCCAAAAATGGTAAATTACACTGACAGTGTTTTCAAAATGTGTATGTTCTTGGCCAGTGGTTCTAAAACACACATCGTCATTATACCGCTCTCAAAAAGCTCTTATCTGCCCGAGTAATTTGCCACGCATTTACCCAATATGTCCATATGTGTTACATTGTCTTCCACTGCTTTCTCTTTCAGGGTATTGCACCCACAACTAAACTGTCACTGGTTGTACATCTCCCATACCTGTTCTGACACCAATTCCTATGCTGCTTCCCATGGATACAACATATCACCAAGGAGTGCTGTGTCCAAATAGAAGAATGAGGCAGAAATCCACATACCTTTATATGGTCACACACAGGACTGTGGTGACCTGTAAAATGTTTTCAGGTGGCTTGAGAGAGCATTGCTCAGATACATATTTTGAAAACCCAAGTGCAATCAGCTGCTACGAAATGCAGACCACCTTGTGAATCCTTCAATTTCTGTATTTACAAATGTTCATTGGGGGCCTCATGGTGCAAGTTATCCCCTACCATCCCTCCCCCCTGTCTCACATTATCCTCAATTCCACCTTGCAGCGTACCTTCTATAGCTGACGTTTATTTCCATCTCCCAAGAGAAAAGTATTTGGAACAATTCTTCACAGTAGAAAATCCATCTGCTTTTCAGTATGGATGTACATGGAAATAATTGAAGTAGAAAAGAGAGTTTTTTTGGTCGAATTACCATCATTAGTTTGGCTTTTTACACTTAAAAATGCAGGCGGAGACATCCTTACCCACACCCACTACCCCCTACATCATGTTATACCCATACCCCACCCACAATCTTAAAAAAAATGTGCAAACATTTTTAAAAGGTTCAACCAAAAAACTCTATCTTTTCTACCTCGATTTTTTCTCGTTTTTTTTCCCCCTACAGATACCATTCAGTATAACATCCCAAAATATTGGTGTATGTTAGTGCATTCCTTTCTAGAATGATAGACAATATGTTTAACTATTAACAATCTCTCCTGCCCCAACTTTTGTTTCATTCAAGGTTTTATTTTGGGGGTTTTTCTACACTCGCTTCAAGGTTCTGTATAAAATGGTGGACTTGGGTGTTAAACATGAAAACATGGATTTGCTTGACACAAGGAAATGTGAAGGCCATTCTTGAATGTCTTAATATCACCAGCAATTTAGGGGAGAAATGACACAGGATTCATGTTTTGATAATGCATTCTTTGCATTTTAGATGTGTTATCAACATGTTATTACTTTCTTAACTGCTTTCCAACTCACATAATTGATTACAGTTCTTTGCTGAAATTGAGCAATAAAAAAAAAAAGAATAATTCTTATACTTTTCAGTGAAAGTGTTAGTGGGAGGAGGTCCTTGCTCTCGAGGCAAAAGGCAAGTGATGGATTTAGTTGAAAGATTTGGGTGGAGGCGACAAGCTGCCTGTGACACAGTGCCATTTGTTTTTCACAATTTCATTCATAGTCACAGAACAGCTCGCACTGGGAAATCCTTTTGTAACATGTCATCCTTGATTCTTTTTAAATTCTTGTTTAGAATGTTCTTGTTTTATTTTGCATATAATGTGTTCATTTTCTTGTGGCCCTTTTCTTGAATCTTTTCCCTTTGAAGCAGTTTAGTGTTTAGAAGCTGTTTGCCATTTTTCCCTCTTTGAAAAAATGGACATCTTGGTTAATATGAACACGATGGTCTGTGTGTTGCTGCATTAAATTGGACTAGATGACTACTATGAAAGGCAGGGTCAAATGCTCTCCACACTGTGTTTCCCAATACTTATTTTCATGTAATGTGTTCATGGTGTGATACAATTATACATTTCCCAAACAAAATTGTAGTACCCAATTTGACTGAAATAGATGTGTTGCATAACTCTTGAACACTTGGTATTGTGTCATCTCAAGAAGCTGTTATGTTGTAATGTAAGATATTTTGATTAATGTATGGCTAGTACATAACGTGGACATCTTGATCTGATCCCCCTAGTTGCATGATCCCACCCCACAATTCTGGGCAAGAAATAGTCGGTTTGATCAAAATTCAAATGCATTTACATAAATTAATGAAATGTAAAATTAAGGCAACGGTGGTCCCCAGCTTTATGCAGGAGCAATCATCACAATGTTACATCTCTGAGAAGATGTCTACAAAAACGTAAATGTACTGCATGCATTTATCTCACTATTTCTCCCACAGATGCATTCATTTCCATAATCAATTTGGTATGCACATTGAGGTTTAAATGTCTAACACATAAAAACTTTAACTTTGCTGCTTACTGGCAGTAGGGTTTACATATCCCACACAGCAATCAAGACAGCAGATGGATTGTAACAATAACAGGTTCGTTCAAATCATGTTATTTTTTTTTATATGCTACCATCTTCAAACTTCACACAAAGATATGCTTGAACATGATACAAATGATTTTTTGTTTCTTCAAATATTACCAACAAAGGATGTCATCAGGGAGCTGTTTCAGGACCCCTTTTTGCCTGTATACATGGTCCTATGGTTTGCTGGTATTTGTGTGTCAATTAAAGTAAGCTTGTAGTCAATTGAATCACACCCCTGCTGGTTTTAGGATAGGGAAACAGTGTCACTGATTTAGAAGGCACACAATTTCAGCCCAATTACCCAACCTGGTAGAATGGTGTTCAGATTGCATTGAACATGTATAAGAACCCCTTCACTTTCACGTCACATATGTATCAATTAAGTTATGATTGCTTCTTGAAGGTGCCCTTGTGGACAGAACTCATCTCCTGGAACAATAATCATCCTTTCTGCAGCTCTTAAATTGGGCTTTCTCTGATTAATTAATCCATAACCAAAAACCTAGCTGGTGTTATTTCCTGTGGGATTTCCAATGTCATCATACCATTCCTCTGTGCTCACAGCTTTTAAAGTGTCCAATATGACCATTCCTATGTCATAATTATGTCACACTATGTGATTGCTCTGATATTTCCTCTGGCCTGCATGGTAGCCAGACTTTTCTATTGACTAATCACCCACAATCTTCATTGGATGATTATATTCTCTTTACTTGTGACCAGAAGAAGTTGGGGGCCCCTTTCTGCTCTAGACAATCTTTAGTGCATTATGATATTTGTTCTATAAATTGTGGTAGGAATATGCTAATATACGGATTGATGTACTCCCCTTTCTGAGATACATGTCTGAATATGCTGCTTGAATTTGCGTTGTAAATATCAGATTGAAGAGGAAACTCATAGCTTCAAAATAAACCTAGTCCTTATGTTTAGCTAGACTGGTTTCTAAGTTATGACGCACACATATATCCACATGTACATCCTGTGTCAATTTGAAATGGTGCATGGTTTCCTATAGATTCACAAACTTAAATTGGTTTCTGTAGTAATGAAACACATGATGCTAGCAGCCCACTCAGCCAATGATTGATTTGGGTGCTATGAGAGGTCCCTTTGTTCTCATTCTATTAGAACAATCATGTGGTCTATCTAATGGAAGGCAGGATCAAAATGTGAAGGTCACTTTAGATCTTAATCTATTTGAACACCATGAATTTAATTTCTATCTGTGTTTTAGTGTGTATTTATAAGCGTATCTTATCTTTAAATGGACTTGCAAAGTTGGAGGCCACTAAGTCTGTGCACAAGGCCTTTTGACTTGGGAATTTAATGGGTTCTTCATGATTAGAACACAAAGCATATATTTCCACCCTGAAAGGCGCAGGATAGTTGCATTGGAGTCTTAGCCTTCCTGTAGGCAAGGCTGAAGTGCCAGTGATTTCACTTGAACATTGCCTACTCATTGCATTGGATATTTCCGTATGCCTGAAAGGCCACCTCACTTTGTTTGTAATAACGAAAAGTAAATCAAAACAACATGCCATCTTTTGTCATATACATAACAAGGTATTTGTAACTCTGAATCGATCCATAATTGACAATTTAAAGTGAACATCACCTTTTAAATATATTGTCACTGTTATACAAATTAGAATCAGCATTTAGATAATATTGGCCTCATTATGACCCTGGGGGTAAGGCAACAACGGCGCCAGTAGTGCTACCGGTGCTGTGTTTGCCTCACCGCCGCATTACGAGTTCTGCTCGTGGGACTGCCCTGTAAGTCTTGTCAGACCAGACATGCAGAGTGGCACCCGCTAGCAGAACAGGATGCTAACAATGGTCGCGTCATTAACGGAACCATTGTTGGCATCCTCTCGATTACCATTGAGCCCTCTGGGGGCTCAAATGGGAATGGGGACGTACCAGGTCCGGGTCCCGTGAATGGGAATTACCGGGCCTGCAAAGGTCAGAATGGCCCGGCAATTCCCATTTATCGGGACCTGGACCCTAGTTTGGGGATATCCATGCCGCTAAAAACGGTATGGCTATATCCAAACCCATAATGAGGCCCAATGTCTTCCATGTACAGTAAAAAAGGTGCTACTAGGAAAAACAATGCACACATTTATTTTAAAATCACATGATGATTTAATTGACCTTTCTCACTTTAACGTTTATTTCATTAACACAGAATGTGTTCTTCTATTAGCTGAATTACATTTCTTACACATTTGGGCCTCCGTATTTTTGGATTTGCAGTTCAATGATTCGTAGGGAATGAAGTAATATCTGCTGAAAAGTAATAATTCTTTTAGAATTCACATTTCCTCTTTAGTATAATTCCATACATCATGTGGTCAATCTGAATGTGGTCAAGGGGCAATTTGTTTGTGAAATGTTCTCCAGGGGTAATAACTGAAGTTTGTGGTAAAGTCTGCACCATGCGTTGGGTGCTACCTGTCAAAGAAGACAAGTGACTGATGAAAATGTCAATGAATAAACAATGCAATCTTTTGTAGCCTCTAACTTGGATCTGCGTGATCCGACCGTGACTGGTTTTCCTGCGACGGAAAAGTTTGCATGGGAAATGTACGCACCACAAAAGGTCGGTACATTTCCCATGTCAAATACATGTCCCCCGCAACCCCGGCTCACTATACTGTAAAGTGTAGTGAGCCGGGTGTTTCAGGGGACACTCCGGCAGCCCCTGTTTTTTTATTTATTTATTTTTTTACCTACCTTAAATGCATACCACAAAAGGTTCAAACTTTTGGTGTTTGAAACTTTGGTGGTATGCATTTTCAGACTTTTACTCGTTAAAAATGTACAATACCTCTAACTTTACATTGAGGCCCTGTCCATGTCTTGTATCCAATGCTCTCCTTTAGACAAGTAGGGACCTTTTCACATGCTTTGTCGGTTCAATGCTTCTCCAGTCAGATGAATCACATGTGTCACACTTGAAGAGGCAGTGCAACTTTTGTAGCACCTCTCACTTTGAATTCAGGTATATCTACATGTGATTTTAGTCCCCCCCCACAGCAACATGCTCTCTAATCAAACAAGGAAATATAGGGTGGCGTTTTTCAGGCTGATTGACAATCACTTAATACTGGAGACTTCCCATAGAGATACATTCATCATACAAGACTTAAATGTATAAAGTGTTTAATGTCAGGTACAGAGACACTCCCTATTTAATGGTTGGTTTATGGTCAGATGAAATATATCAGGAGATTGGTATCTATGTATACGTTCTCCATTTGCATTTGAGACATGAGATCATGCACCTTCAATATTTATTCAGAAGTGGTCAGTAGTAACTGCTAACTGAGCCTGTTGCAGAAAGGAGAAAAACACATGTGTTGTCTTGCACTTCTACCCCTTCAACTCCGCAACATGAAACATTAAAACCACTATAATCTGTTAATGCATCTGGTCAAGGATGACATTTTGTCTTAATAAACACAATTTGGACACATATCCAAGTAGACTACATGGAACTGCCCTGTGGGTGTAGCACCCTTCCCTTGAAACAAAGTCTGCCACCTATTGATTCACATTTTGTTAAATTGGTGTAATTCTCCTCACCCAAAAGTGAAAAAGCTCAGAGCTATTACAATTCAGAGACAAACAGATATTTGCTAAGGCACAGATGGAAAGTGGGCTTATCTCAGCAGGCACTTGGACCATGTAAGAGAGGACAAGATACATGAAGAGGGCTGAAGCAATTATCTCTAGTCAAAATTGACCTCTATGACCTTGGTAAGGGGGGAGAAGGTGACATGAAGATGTGACTCAAACATGACATATTTAAAATGGTGGGCAGAGTAGAAGCCACATTCCAAAACTCTTCTAATGTGCATAGGGATTTAAAATCTAGGGGCCTAGCCAGTGGGTGTGGAAGCCAGGTAAATCGGTCATGGTAGAGATAAGTGGGCTCTGCTGGAGCAGCAGTGGGTTATCAAATGAACAGGCTGTATATTCCTGAAGGTACTTTCCTGGCCTAAGATTGTATATTCAAATGTACTAATACCTGATTACCGTGATATGGGATACCATAGACAAAACATTCCCACCCCCTAATGTTTCCCTTCACAGTTGGGAACTTTCATGATTGTAAGTCATACTAACAGGCCCATGCTGGGCCAGAGCTTTACTGTGGTAGCCTTCTCCAATCTCTTGACTCTTGTCATGTTTGACAGCTTTCTAGTAGTCCTTTTACTCACTGGCCTGGGTTTTATAAACATACTGGTAACATGGAAAAGTTTGTGTTGCCTGTCAATTCAAACAAGATTTGGAAAAACAAATAGGCCTGTCATTGTAGTTCAGGTGGGTGCACCGTTTTTTATACTGCGTGGGATTACCATAATAATCATACCCTCTCATTTTAGAATATCAGGCCTATTGGTTTTACCAGTGATTATTTTCATCAGGGTTTATTGTATAAATTCAAATGCATGGTCACACCATCATCCAAATCAATGCTTAGTGTCATGTTTACGAAGTGGCTATATATCTTACAATTGGCCATATGAAGGTAAAACTAAGAATCTTTTAAGTCAGGCAAAAACAAATCAGTTTGTGTTGTGTTCCAAAAACATAATGTAAGAAAATGTGATAAAAAGCATTTGAAAACCATTTTTGTTTCCTAAAATAATTGGTAACAAGGAAATAGTTGGCAACTCACCTATGATACACTCCAACATTAATCTACATAAACTCTACATAAACTCTAGGTAAACACAATGGGCCTCATTATAAGTATGGCGGTAAGGTAACACCAGTGCTGGTAGGGCTACCAGCACTGTTAATACCCTACCGCCATACTACGAGCTGTGCTCGCGGGTGCCTGTCAGCAAGCACAGCAAGTCGGATGCACCGGCACATTTGTACACGGTGCTGATGCATCCGACGTCCCCATTCCCATTGAGCCATATGGGGCTGAAATGGAAATGGGGAGTGGCAGGCACCGGCACCCGGCAATGTAGGAATTACCGGGTCTGGCAAAGTAAGAATACCCAGGTAATTCCTCATTGCCGGGTGCTGGATTTTCTCCGGAGTTTGGCAGCAGCCTGGCAGTTTTACCGCATGGCTACCGCCAAACTCCTAATGATGCCCAATGACGTTCATGTCCTCTTTACAACATGGCTGTGATTTGCCACAGACACTTCTGAAGAAATACATCTGAAATGCTAAAAACAGTTCTAATTAATTACTCTGAGCTGGTTCAGGCAGCAGCATTGTGGCTTCACACCTGGATGTAATACATGACTGTAGTTGTTTTGTAATGTCGTTGCCTTAGATCTGGACTGTTATAAGGCAATGTTTGTCATGGCAATGCTGTAGGCTTCCATGTATTGTAGGAATAATAGTCACATGCAATACTGTCATTGTTGACATTAGAATCATTACCATTAAAGTTTTTACTATTGCTCTGCCAAGAAAAGCTAAAATAGCCTTAATGAGCTATGCAAAAAATGTTCGTATTATCGCCACACTGTTGTTCCTTTCCACCTTCAGTGAATGTTGCTCTACGGTGAGTTTGAGTTTGTTCATATAACATTTTTGGGGTGTCTTAAACCAGCATCAAACGTATTCCTTTTGGTAAAGCTGTTTAAATTGCTGCACACATGTTTCCGTAAATGCATAAACATCAATACGGTAAAAATAATGATTTCAATTAAAAACACCCAGCAGAAGTGCCTGTGAGTCACATATTTTCTATGTGATTCGAATGCCAAATTTCGAAGCACATTCTTCACACAGTGTTTTTAAGCCGACCTTTGCAATTCCAAACTGCGCCGATATTTCAATTGCAGGCTTCAAATGTTCATTACTGTGTCGAAAAATGTGCAAATAATTCCAGTATAAAGCAAACAATTATTGTCAATTTCATGGATGCTGTGAGAGGTTTAGGGCCTGCGGGCTAAAGGATCTATTGTGAACCTTTACTAGATGGGACACTTTCATTGTGCGGAACACGTGCTCTGTACAATTAACCACCTCTGTGTTGTATTTCACTGCTAATCTTCTGGCCTGGATTTCTAAATACCAATCAAATCCCACCCAACATTATTGTGCTTGCACAGATAGGCATGTTCCTCTAAATAATTGATATACTGGAGGTAATCTTCAAATGAGTATCTGGATGTCAAGGTTATTTGTGGCTTCGAAATGTGTCTGACACACACTTCCATTTCATCTTTCTGGAAGCTGAGTGACGGGAGCGTAAACGTTTAGCAGCTATAACAGTTTGAGCAGTGTTTAAGGCCATCAGATATAACACGGTTCATTAGAACGCGGCCTCACTTATACAAAGAGGTATAACACATTTCTCCCGCAACCCCTTCAGGCTGAGCACAATTTGCAAATATCGCAATGCTAGAACATGCTTAAAATGTAGGATATAACGTCTTCAGATTTTTAGGTATAAACAATCCCCAAAATCGATTACACATTTGGAGTTAGTGCACGCATAGGTAAGGTGAGTCAGAGACACATAGGGGTGAAAGGGAGAGGGCAGGAGAGTTGAGGAGGCCGTCTGGGGTATGGGGGAGCTGGCACAGATGAGGGGGGAACTTGGTGATGGCCTGGGGGCAGGGAAGCATTTTTTTCGTCCAGTCATTTTGCTGATATTTGCAGCTATATTTAAGGTTACAAAAAAAACTACAGATAACCACAAGCATGTGTAGTTTGGTACCCACGGTTACATTTTGAAAATATTTCTATAACGATAGTGACGTCGGGGGTGAAAAGTCACTGGCTATGGCCATAAATCATGGGCAGTGATCCAATTGCCATCCAGGTCTACCATTCATGCAGTAACCAGAACAGACTCTGTGTAGCTTCAAATTGAGGAAGTGGCCAGCGTACTCAGGCCATGTTGCCTCACAAATGAACCAAACTAAGACCACTTAGAGGAATGGGCTGGCCCTTTTGTTGCTTTGAAGCTAAGCACGGTCAGCCACTCTTTGAAGCTCAGCCGGGTTAGTCCCAGTTACTGCATGGGTGGGTGACAGAATGGGGATCTGAAATATTTACTTTTAGAAAACCGTGCTACTGTCAGTCCTTGAAGGTTTTGCACTCAGAGACAATTATTTGCATTTTGCTGAATTGCATTCTTGTATTTGTAGTCTCCCAGTCAATAATACAAAAGAAACAGGTAATTTTCCAGCAACAGAGGTTTTCCCATCCGTGGAGTAACTTGGACAAACCCTGCTTATCTTCAAAGTGAGAAAGGGGTCAGCCCACTAAGGCTATGTTGCCTGATATATGCCCCCTCCCTTAGAAGAACACTTACAGAAACATGGCCTGAGAGGGCTGGATTTTTCCTCGCTTTCAAACTAAGCAGGGTCGGTCCCAGTTACTGCATGGATGGCAGACAGTCCACGGTCCTGAATGCAGTGTGTTTTCTTAGTTTTAAATATCTAATAACACATGCCATCTGCATTTTTATAAAACTGAAAAATTGAAATGAAAAAATTCACATTTATGCTGAAAACCTCTATCAGCGAACCTGGGCCTTAAGGAGTTTGAGACATAACACTTAACCATTATGCTACAATGGTGGTATTGTTTGGATTTTTTACAAGTTTAATAACCTAGCCTTTTATCCTTGAACATATTAAATTATAGGCTAAGTATGAAATGTATGTCCTATGAAGCAGCAAACCATTGTGGCCTAGTGGCTAAATGCAGGGCCTCGAGATCTGGTAGACCTCGGTGCCAGGCCGTATGTTTATTTTTTATTTTTATTGAACTAATTTAATTGAATTAAAAGAAAAGCAATGCAAGTGGGAGATGGCGAGGTTTGTTGCAGTGCAGTCCTGTGATCTGAGGGCATTTCGATGTGGCTGCAATGTCAGCCGTGTCCAAACATCCCTTACACGTAAATAACGGTGCCAGAATGGCTTTCACACCAAAAAGGGCGTGCCGAAATGGGCGCTGCGGCGGAATGCCCATACCAAATTGGCCCGTGCCAAAATGATGGCACCAGAAAGGGGTGTACTGCTTGGAAAACGCTATTTAACCAACATGTGTGCTCCATGGCAAATCATTTAATCCCACTGCACATTGCCTAAAAACATTGTGAGTTCTCATAGTTTTAAATATCTCATGACACACTGCTTCCACATTATTTTTTTTAAAAACGTGCTACTGTCAGTCCTTGAAAGTTTTGCACTCAGAGACAATTTTATTTTTGCCTTTTGCTGAATTGCATTCTGGTATTTGTAGTCTCACAGTCAAAATGGGGTAAATAATGCCACACGTGTACACTTTTTGCCTTACATAGTTCTATAAGGATTTATAAATTTGAATGGCACTATGGTATGTGTTTATTTTACATGTTAGCTTTATAAAGCCTGGTATTGTTGAAAGCCAGACATGGGGGTGAGCATGGGAAATGATGAGAGGGCAAGCAAGTCATGAGTATTTGCCCACAATGCCGCAAGAGAGTTTGCAGTCCTGGGCGCTTGTGCAGTTATTTTCCCATGATTGTGGCTGCTTTTAAGGGCACAAGTTAAAGACACATGGGGGTGAAGAGCATAACTTTTTTTTCAGATGCAGACACAACCCCTTTGTTTTATTTTATGTTGGCAAGCTTGCTCAAGTATTTGGCTACCTGGGGCCAGATTACAGAAACTTTGCACCCTGGCAAGTGCAAAGTTGCACGGTATTAGCACTAGGGCAAAGTTTGCCCTATTTTTAAAAACAGTGGCACACACTAGAAAACGATTGCACCATGTCAAGGGCAGTTTGGCATATTAAAAGCACCAGGTTAGAAATTGCCATAGTGCAAAAAAGATGCATTTTCACTACTTTATTGCACCAGGGCAAAGTTTGCCCTAGTGCTAATACGGAATGGTATTAGCACTAGGGCAAACTTTGCCCTGATACAAAAATGCATCAAAAATGTTTCTTGTTTGCACTAGGACAATTTTTGCCCTGGTGCTTTTAATATGTCAGACTGCCTTTGTCATGGTGCAATCGTTTTCTGCTGTGTGCCACTGATTTAAAAAACACGGCAAACTTTGCCCTAGGGCTAATACCGTGCAACTTTGCACTTGCACTGGTGCAAAGTTTCTGTAATCTGGCCCCAGGACTTTACTCCCAGTGCAGACACTTACTCACAAGACCACACACACTTGTTTCATATTGGGATTTAGTTTTCCATTGAATATTTCATGACAGATTGCTGGGTTTTAAAGGTGAGCACCTTTTATACTTTGTCCGGCTATATTTTGGAACATTTTCTGATGGCATCACTGATGTGATTTGTAATGTCATCAGTGTTCTCATACAGCATGTAATTAGTGATGTCACCAGTGATGTGATCTGTAATGTCATCATTGTGGTCATAGGCTGCGCTTCAGGGTGCGCAAAGTTAGGGTGGCTTTAGCTGAATTTCAGGGGTTTTGTTGCATTTCTCACCTTAACATCCCTGCTACTAAAGTTTTTTCCTTGAATCTTATGTATACATATGTGGGCCTTGCATCTTTTTCCCATCCAGTTATAGTCAAAAAAGGCACTACACAGCAGCAGAGCACCAGAATCTGAGCTAATCACTCCTTACCGACAGCGCACCTACATCTTGCAATATTTGTTATATTTCAGCAGTTGTTTGTACATCTTGACATTTTGCATGAAGTCCAATAATTTCTGAAAAAGATGTGTTGGTTTTTGCATCTAATTTGCATTTTCATTATTCACCTTCTGTAATAGAATGACATCACATAATTATTTAGGAATGTACTGGTCACTCGTGTCGTTCCATGCATTCAGGTTTTTGCCTAAAGAATCTGTTACATTCTTGCTATTTTCGTCTTGAAACTGCATAGTTGATGTTTTCGAGATCCCCATACAAGTCTTTGCATTAGCCATTGAGATGATTTGCTTTTGCCCTCTGAGGCCAAGTGACTCTTGTCTACACAGTCCCTAGGTTTTATGTAATTCCATATTTTAGACCCAGGAGGGCTTGGCATTTCCTTCAGTCTCTGTTATGACAAAAGAAGACCTTCAATATATACCTGGTGAAACTGTACAGGTCTTTCATGCTCCAAGAGTCAAAGAAGGGGTAGCATCTTTCCACATACTATGTCAGATTCCTACATATCGCCAAAAAAACCGAGTTTCTGTCAATTCTTTAGCTTACAAAACCCATGTAACGCTGGAAAATGCACAAGTTCAAGTGTTGTTTTTTTTTTTTTTAACTCATCTTTCTTTCTAAAATACACACCCCACTGGATGAGGGGCCCCGCCGTCCAGCACGGGGTATCCAGGTTGACTTGCTGGAATAATGTTTTATTCACACCCTGGTAAGGGAGCTCAGCCAATCAGGTGGCTGCAAGAGCAGGTGAGAATACATGGTATACTGGCCGCTCTTTCCAACCCGCCAAAGCCCTTTCCCGGGTGGCAACACCTTTTTATTTTTTTATTTTTTAAATGTGCGGGGGCAACAGTGAGTCAATGGCCACCACAGAATTATGAAAGGTACTTAGACGCTTTTCCTATGGTGGCAGCAATCTGTTTTATCTCAGGACATTTTTGCACAGCCATTCTCCTTAAAAAAATAAAAAAATAAAACGTTTCATCCTGGGATGAGAATGGCTATCACTCCTTGTTGGGGCAGACATGGGGTTTTCTCGGGCCGCCTGGGCTCAGGCTGGCAGGCTGTTACTGGCCTTGTCTGTCCCCGGAAGAGCAGTTGATTCCCATAGGATACGTTAGAATGTCATGGTTTTTAAAGGACCTCATGTCAGGTGGTGCACAATTCGCTTAAATTATTAGTGTACTGATCTTTTTTTCAGAGAGAATCATCCATTCTTGTTTTGCCAAAACATTTATTGCAATCTATGTGATCATTGCGCCACCCGTAACTTTGCCGACGAAAAGGTTGATGCCATTTACGGTGCAGAACAGTGATCAAATAGATCACTTTACCCACCTCCCCCACACCGCTTAACCCTACCCCACCCCCCTCCCCTCTTACCTTCATGGCGGCACACTTCAGTGTGCGCCGCTGACTCCCTGCTATCCCTGTGGCATTTGTTGCTCCCACTAGCGTGGGTCGGAGCTGACACTACAGATGCTTTTTTTACTCTGTTGTCCCCCGCTTACCACAATGGTAAGCCGGGGACAACCCTGCAGCCCCTGACTCCTGTTAATGCCCCCAAGGAGAGCAGGGGACACCCCCACAGCCCCCACTCTGCTTGGCGACAGTAATGGGAGTCATTATTTTCTGCACCAGCAAAGTCGCAGTTACAGCGGGGGCGCACAAATGAGGGCGACATTATGAAGTATTTCCATTTTGTGTATAAATTTTCTATTTTGATGTAATGTTGCTTTCAAGTCCCGGTCCACATATTTTTAAGAAAGTAACAGAGTTTTACCACATCCATGAACTTGAGGCAATTTATATTCACCCACGACCCAAATGGAGGAACAATCAGCATTCAATTTCTTCACTTTGAAAACCAAAAATAAATAATTTGCGTCCATATAGCATATATCATTGTGTTAACTCATGTGCACTATTCGAAGGTAGGTGACTTTATCGTTTCTCCATGTTTTTGTCATTTCTTCATGACAATGTGCATCACCCCACCAGACAATGGCATATACACCTATTGTATACAGTTTATTTTGAACCTGACACCAATTCAAACTGATTGACTATTAGATGATGAGTGAAATAGAGGAGTCCATCCCCACTCCTTCTGATTGATGGCTATGCTTTTGTGCTTAGTTCTGTCTCAGAGCTGAGAGCAGGGGTTCAATAAGGTGACTGAGAAGGATCTGTGAGAGAGGCCAGCCTTGTATTGATTCTGTGTAGATTATGGATCTTCAGATATAGATGCCATTTCACCACCACTCACGTATTGTGCCCATGTAGAGAACATTCACATCATTGCACAATACAGGTGGAAAGGTCATTTTGACCAATATTGCTAACAATAAGTTGCAGCAGCCACTGTCAAATTATTTATCCATGGCAATGCTTACGATAACTGCTGGAATGTTCTTTCTACTAAGCCTTCAAGTATGTTGAAGGTCCTCATGTTGACATATGTATGCCTTGACTCAACAAAGCCTAGTTAGAATTTCTGAATGAGCTTTCTAGTAATTAATTGCCTTATTCTGTTTAGTAAAGATTGCTGCGTTGTGAACATTTTAATAACAACACTGATCAAAAAGAAAGGGCAGTATTTACTGCAGAAATGGATTCACTTGTAAGGTTGAAGGATGACTGTACTACTCACCCCAAAGAGCTCTATTCATGGAATTATGTGTGTGGTAAATGCGTGACAAACTGCACGCAAAACCCTGTTTGTCGATTCCTGGAATCGACTGCGCAACACTATTTTGTACTTTGCAGGGTCTTTGAACAGATTCAGCATGTCTCTGCGAGCGGCCGAGTTCCTTGCATTAGACACCACGCAGAGCGTGAGCGTGGCTTGTGCAGAGGGCAGGGAAGGGGGCGGAACACGTAACACGAGGAAGAACAAAGGAAAATATGGCCGTTACAAGGGACGACCCACAGGCAGTCCATTTCATGCCCACTATTGTGTGGAATGACACGTATTCATGGATCGGACCGTGCAAACTCTAGACAGGAGAATGGCCACGCAAAACCTTCATACTATCCGCCACCCAAAGGCAGGCGTACAGACACTTATCCATAGGATTCACTGCATAGAGCTAAGATTGTGTGTCAGATGTAGGGGTGCGTGTACGCAGCCGGGGTTCCGATCTAACTTTGGGATGCACGTACACAGTGTAGCTGGGTGCAGGCACAGTTTATGGGGGTTGGCACCCAGATTTTCAGAGTTTTACCCAGGTTACGATAAATCGTACGCATGTTGTCGGGTGCCGGTAACAGTTACAGGGGACCCCACACAGGGTCCCTGTGATGCAGGCCTGCTTGTGAGAGAACCCACACACTGTTTTAAGGGGGAATGTATTCACGCCCAGGGAGCACACAAAGGTGGCTGTTTCTGTCTGTTTTTGCTTTGCGTGTGGCGTGTCGGGGGAATTCCGACGGTGACTTGCGTATACGGTTACTTTGCACAGACAAT
Source organism: Ambystoma mexicanum (assembly GCF_040938575.1). NCBI lineage: Eukaryota > Metazoa > Chordata > Amphibia > Caudata > Ambystomatidae > Ambystoma > Ambystoma mexicanum. The sequence continues at coordinate 927,098,858 of NC_090929.1, read as the reverse complement.
TCCATGAATACGAGGAGTGTGCAGAAAAACCTTTGCCCGCAGGCACGTGCATAGGCGTTCTCTGTGTGCTGGGATTCTGGTATTTCTGTGCCCTTTTACATAAATCGGGCCTGTAGTCTTTAACGTGCCAACATGCAAAGTAGCTATTAAACTAACATACAACAATCCATCAATTTTCTTTACAAGATCAGATTACCTTAAAACATAGGATACTTTTTAGACATTTTTATTTAAGTTTTCAATAATTAATTCATTTTGTATTGTGTTTAAAAAATGAAGGTCAATGTTACACATATAACTGAAACAAACTCTCTAAAATAAACCTTGTATACTTCTTGAGCATCGCAACATGAAGAAATCAGTCATTTGTCAAATGATATCATCAAGGTGCCAATTTGAAAAATGTACAACACACTTCTATTTGTGAATTTTATGGTCCCTTATTTTTAGCATTAAGACTATGTGTGACATGCAACTGATCATACATTAATTTGGAGGCACATTTGCCAATCGAAATATCTTTAGTAATTTGAAAAGAACAAAAGTGAACTCCAAATATTTTGCTCCAGTATTGATTTTGTAACATCTCTGAGTGATTGCAGATGTCATATACAAAGGTGGAGTAGAATGTTACCAAGCAAAGATTAAATCCATTGCTTAAGAAACTTATATCCCTCTGAATAGATTAGATTACACAAGGGAAGCAAGAGGTACTAGTATATATTAACATGTGCCTATGAAGAACATCTAAAGGTTCCCTGATGGCAGATTATTGATGCCAAATAGGATGAACAGCAGATCCCACAGTCTTCCATTCTGTCACAGTTGTATTACATCTGAATATCCTCTCACTTAACAGACTTCTTTTTCAACGTGAAATGCTCATTTAAAATGAAGCATATTATAGTCAGAAACGTTGTGTTATTAAATGCTTATTTAATTATTATGTACAGCACTGAATTACGTTGCTAGCTATTTCATTTCCTGGACACATCCAGACTGATTGTTTCTTATTAGCAAAATAAATAAATAAATATATAAATAAATAAATAAATAAATAAATAAGATAAAAATTGATGGTGACAACTAAGAAACTGAAGTCAACTATGAAATTGTAAGCATGCTTTATGAATGCTAACCTATCACATCACAGTATAATTTAAGGTAAAACCCTTGAAATTGACCTTCAATTCATCTATCTCTATGAAAAATATGATCAATATGGCAATACAGAGTTTACAGTGTTATATTGGTTAACTCGACCTGGTGAGACATCTATTATGAGAGGAAATTAAAGTGGTCAATGCAGTAACAAACATTGACATCTATTTTGGGTTATTTCAAATACTCGCTCAAAGGTGCTTCAGAAATGCACATGGGAATCTTACCTCTTTCTAGATTTAGCGAATAGAGTTAGCGAATAAACAGATGCCAAAACTTTGAATTACATTCTTACAACACACTGTGGCCTCTACTCTTGCCAGATAACTTTCCTTCTGGACCAGAAAGTGCTATATGCATTGTTATGTTAGCTCACAGAGGTATGTATGACAAGAAATTACTCAACATTCAGAAAATACCAAATGTAAATGAAACAAAAACAATGCCAGGTCAACGTAATCCACATGGATGTCAATTAGAGGTAGATATGGTGTACTGCCTCTTACCCTGTGCAATCTCACTGTAACCCCTAGAAGTGTCTGTATGGCCTCTAGCCTTCTGGAACTGAACCTGACACTTGGATGTCAAAAGAGTGATATGGTGCTAGGTGAAATCCACTGGCTGCCTGACACAAAAAACACACAAAAAATACTTTAGTTTGGCACTTTGTGTCTGATCCAATTTCATGTTTCAAAATTAAGACTGCTCACGTAGTTGGATAGACTAGCAGAAGTAATTCCTAAAAGAGTACACACATTGGCATCAGTAACTAACATTTTTCAGAATAATTCTTATCATAGCATCCTTAGAAGTATTATTGGGTAGGGCTCCAAATTCCACTCTGTGTATTTTCTGTGTGTGTGTGTGTGTGGGTGTGTGTGCAGCATCTCCTTGTTTGCATTTTGCTTAAGTGTAACATGCTCAGCCTTATTTTATAAGGGCTGCCTGCTGATTGCAGGCAGGGATCCATCAAAATCCGTATGTACTTGCTGTGTGATCTGTAGGAATAAATAGCTTCCTTTCCTGACAATCTTATTATACCTCAGGTCCTTAGCTAGATGCTGTCAACCTTCAAGCTGTACTTTCCATCTAAATTGTACATTTACCTCTATATGCAGACTTAAAAATAGAATCTACACAATAATTACCACAACTCACTTTGACTATTAGATTGATATATATATAGATATGTACATATAGATATGTATATATGTGTATATATATACATATATATATATATATATATATATATATATATATATATATATATATATATATATATATTCATACTCAGCAACAAGGGACAAACCACACCACAATTAGATTATGTGTTAGTCATGAATGCATCTGCAATAAAACTGTTCTCATTGGGCACACGTATAAGGTAAAAGTGGATGCAAAAATATCTTTCATTTCTTCATTGTATTTTAAAAATATGCATTTTGCTTTTATACTCTGACACCCGCCACAGTACTCCTTTGTAGGCACGCCATATAACAGGATTACAAATTCAGATGTTCTTGGTTATTCACCTTCCCCTTGTTTATCCTTAACTGAGTTGTAGGATTATGATCCCTCCAACACTACAGGGACACACGCCCATTCAAACATTTGAGTCTGTCTACTCTGGCAATATTTTGGTTGAATGGAGTTATGCCCTTTGTGTCCAGTCTGACACCTTGCCAAATAGCATATAGAAGAGGTGCTAATTAATGGTTGACCTATGTAGATGCACCCACCAAATTATTTCTGGACTGTCTGCCTTTCAGCTCCCTTCCTACAGCTAGGTACATCTTGGCACATCTCTGCCAGGACACTGCCACAGAGTTCAACCACTGCCTTCAAAAGATTCCCTTGTCTGCTTCAACTCCCAGTTACACTGATCGGTAGCCCAGCACACAATCCTCGCCCATTCTCCAGCCATGCAGCACAGTGCCCCAGGAAGTCTGACCACCCCCCTTTTCTCTCCCTCTATTTGAAGACCCACTTTGACACCTCCCCCTCCATGTGTTTTTGTAAATTTTCTTTAACATTTGCCCTCCTACTCAATGGTGTCATCTGTAAACACCCACAAGTAATTTTAGTGACCTTTAAGCAGCGTTTCGAGAAAACACAATTTCCTGTCACTGTGAGAATATGTTGCATCTTCTGCACCCTTCCTTGCTGCTTCCCACACAAGCAATGAATGTTCACTTTCAATGCCTATGGCACTGTTACAATGCTTTACGCGCCATTAATTTCTTTCAAGTGCAACTTCTTAATTCTGTTTCATTTTCTGAAACTGACAATGTTAGTTAGCCTGCTGCTTCCAGCACTTCTGCAGCCTGTGGTTAAACACATCTAACCCTCTCTATTTACCCCCTTTCCTAAATATTATTTTCAAATACCAAACTACACACTGAGAGTACTGAAACTCTTAAATTCACCAACAGATCCCCTGCATGCAATGTTAAACTTTCACCAAGCAGAGGGATAAGGAAAAAGTTAAGTGAGGCAACCTCAACTTTACTCATTTATCTTCCTCTCTATCTTGTGAAAATGTGAGTGCTGCCTTCAAATTATGCTTTGCAAGCAATGCTCGTTAATGGATGCTAATCTGCCTGGTTTTGAGTAGCTGCAAAACCAACATGGATTCCATACAAATCTGTCCCTTTTACACCTGCTTGAAAATGTCAATCTGGCACAAAATGGAACACACAGACAAGATGGAGAAGGCATGTATGGCAGAGATCATATCCCTGCTCAGTGCCTCCCACAACCCACTGTGCTGTCAATTATTCAAAATGAGGAAACATGGTGGCATACAATTTGATTACACCTCACATATACACCTGCATTTAAGGCACCAGCCAATGTATAATGATGTCCATTATATCTAATATGTGGACACATCATTTATTACTTCAGGCACTTTATACAAAGTATAAACAGTGCAAACAGTCTATACATCATGCATTCCACCAAAGTAAATCATACTTGTTTACTTAACAGGTTTCCATAACGCTGTATTTTATATTCTCAGATTGATTTAGAATGTTGTTTGGTGATCCACCTATCCACATTATTAAACACAAACTATTAGTTCTGCTTCTGGAAAGAAAAAAAAATGCAGATCACTTTATATGTTGTATGTTGGTGCAAAACTTAGATGGAGTAGTAAGACACATGGGTTACTGGGTAGATTGGACACAACAAAACAGTAACTTGGCTCATAAATTATAGCTTCTCAACTTCACCAACATGTGTGATCCTGGATAAATCACTTTATCTTATTGGGCCTAATTTTCCTGGAGGTAAATTAGGTCCCCACCAGAAAGGAACTGCTGGTGTCACCTGCACTGCTGATATTGCTGCCAGTAACACCAGCATCCGCCTCCATGGAATGGGGAAAGACTGCTGTTGCCAGTACCTGGATACTGGGATATCAAGGACCAGTAACAGTAGGTCAGTTAGCCAGTTTCCCACCGTTATTCGAAGCAGGAACCCGCAAACACGTAATGACGCCCACTGTTCCTAGACTATGTTGCTTCTGCTGGGTACTACTTCAGCATCCTATAAGTGCACCAAATACATATTGAGGGAGAATAATAGTTTTTACGTGGTTGAAAACTAAAATAGACTTGTGGGGATTAGTGCACCTGTAAGAAGGATCTAAGGAACTCTGCCATCAAGCACACCAACTTGTTTTACGAAGAGTGCCATGCTTCGAAAAAAAAAACACTATTGTAGTTAGGAAGGAATAGAGCAGTACTAGGCAGAGACACTCTTTCTATGTAGGTCATATTACAAGAATGTGACTGGTCAAAAAGGGAAACCCTTTGCAGAGAATTAATGGCACAACCTAGCTGAAGTAGTGCAAAACAATGACCATCGTGTATTTTAGAAACTGGTAACATTAGGTTATTAAAATAAGAAAGATATCATGATTGCTATTATCAGAGAGGAAGTCTGGATTCAACACTTTCCAGAATTGTATTCAGATGTACTACAGTTAGAAAAAGGTACATAAAGGAGTAGATATAAACATACACAATCCATGTTTCAATGACTATCAGGTTCTACGGTTTTCTATAAGCGAGGTTATGGATGCCATAGTGAGCCAGAAAGCTGGGAAAGAACCAAATCCATATAACCTACCTGTAGATCTATTTAAACCTGAGTTGGAAATGTGGGCAATGGAATTATATTTTTTATTTAATGTTACTACTCAGTCAGCCACAGTCTCATTATCTTGGCAGAATGCATAACTACTGCCATTGTACAAAAAAGGAGGGTGGGAAGACCCCCCAACTATTGACCTGTATCGACCAATATTTTAGACTTCAGCTATTAATCCGGAAATATGTGATTCTTAGTAAAAATAATTTGTGTGTAGTGTTCCAAATAGACTTTTGTCCTCTTATGTACTATTAATAATCAATGTATCCTAATTGTGCATGTTATTTTACTTGTTTTGCTTTTGCTTCCTGTGATATCAGCATGTCCAAAAGTCCAAAAGTCACATAATATCACTGACGCTAATGTTTTTTTTTGTTGCAATCAACAGTGTTTTTTATGAAAAATATTACACACTGATCAAAACTTCTCTATGAAACCAAGCAGATGCGTGTTGTATAGTACACAGTTAACCTAATCGCTGCTAGGCAACTCTGGTTTCAGAAGGTAACACAAATTAGACACTCAGAATAAAAACCATGTGCCCAGGATCACACAAGTAGTGAAATTAGAAATCTGCCAGATCCAGTTTCCTTTTCAAACAACGTACAACTTGCTGCGATCCCACCGTTATGTGTACACAACTTCACACGTATTACTGGGAGGTAGTTAATTAAGAACTAAACCAGTGCTATATTCAATGACACTGGCATACCGAGAACCAAATCCCAAATCACATTAGATTTACACTGTGGTGCTCGTGGCCGTACAAGACACAGGCCAATCAGAAAGTAGCTGGACGCTTAGTTGGAAGAGATATACCTTGGGAGATTTTCAGATCAGTTTCGAGACGTAGTAAGAACGGGCGAGACGTAGTAAGAACGGGAAACCGCCTGTACATTGCAAATGAAACAGCCCAAATATAAACAACCTTTCATGAACACATCAATGCACACATTGATCAGCAAACTACAGGTATTAAAATGTATGTGCTGCTTTATTTAGCAATGCAAACGCAAGGAAGAGAAATCACTGTACAAGTGACTAGTTGACAAAGAAATAATCTAAACGAACACATCAGCAGAGGGTGATGAAATACAGTGGGATCACTTATGAAAAAGAGCCAGCACCATGGTTAGATAGCTGGCCCGTCTGTCCCTTTGCATTTTTTCACTTTATCAGCTAGTGGGAGCAATGCCATTGCAAGGAGTATGAGGATAAAGAGGCCGACAGGGCTTGTCATGGATGCCCAGCATGGCGGCTTGTCATCTGTGCCGGCATTAAATGGCAGAACACAGGACAACATTTTTGAATTGGTGAGTAGTGGAAAGGGAGCACTGGGCTTCGACCGTCAGGCAGACATGAGGGGCCCTGCAGATAACAGTTGTGAGAAGCTCTTGGAGTATTCCGAGTCAAGACCCGACAGGTCCCGGCACATTTAAACCACATCATGTGTTAGTTCTCGCCCCGCATGTCACACAACATTCTCCTTTTGCAGGGGCAGCATCAGTGTACCTTTAAGCAAGTCCATTAACATAACCCAATGTGCTCAGCCATCTGCACTACATACAGATAAGGCTGGAGCAGGTCACTTCCTGAAACGTTAAGTGCGTTAAAGCTCATGCACTGCCACTTCCGGTGATCGTCATAGGGTACATAATATCACTTCCTCTAGTTCTGATTCGCTGGAAAATTGAAGACCCTTGTTGACATAACACTTCTTGGAAAAGGGCACAAAGAGGGTAACTTCTTTGTTGCCCATAATTTAACAAATCGCTGAAATTAGCACTCACCAAAGGATGGAAATAAGAATATCTACTTTGCAGACAAGAAACAGGTCACAACATTTTTGCACATTTTCTATTTCTCTTTTGTACCATTTAGCGCATGAGTGCCATGAAACATTTTACATTTATGATCCAATGAAAAGTGACATGTTGCTGTGACGTGATATTTGTGTCCTCTGATAAAACATAATAATTTGTTCTACTTGTCTGTTTTATTGATTTTGACTGTAAGAAAACTTCAGAGTTCATTCATTCCCAAGTCGTGGCTTTCATTTGACCAACATGAGACAGCATGTTGATTTCACTGACATGGAAAACACACTTTTGGAAATAATCATTTGGTCTTTGTGGTGTGTTGAATAAGAGGTCTTGGCCACTACTATTTTGCCTCTGATATTTTTTATCTTGATTTTCCTTAGGATATATCTGTACGTCTTTGTGATCTGTGAAGTCATGAGGATTGTATGCTTCTCTCTTAGATATGTCTAATTTGACAAATGAAACTGCTGCAACACAATGTCCCTTCAACTAATTATTTTTCAGTAACATTCTAGGGTGTTTATCACATATTACCCTTTATGGTGCATAACCTTTTACTATTTTAGTTTGATAGATTGTATAGATTTTTATCTAGATTTATATATAAAAATACAAATCAATTAGTTATCCTAATTCAACTTCTCTGTCATCTGGCGAGTCACACTAGAACACATCATACCAAACACTTACTCTTCCTTTTATTAGACACAATGAACAGGCACACTGCTTGTCAAGCCATGTGGCAGATCATCAGTGTGCTTTACCTCATCTTGTACTCAATATAGTCTTCATCAGGACTAAATGCACCTGTTTCAACACAATGTATGACATTATTCTTGGCACTACTGCACACCTCACGTATTATGGGCATATCTCTTATTGAATCTTATACATATTGAGACATAACTTGTTCAGTTATTTCTCTTTCAATGTATTCTTGTTTCTGTTTCAATTAGCTCAGTTCAGACCAGCACATTTTACATGATCTTCCTTCCTTTAACTCTATGACCATTTTCCCTTCTCTTATATATTAATTTTGATCTAGTTACTACTCTGACGATTTTGATGAAAACATAGCATTTCTTTATTTCATGGCCGTCTCAATATGGGGTTTAATCATCCTAGATCTCAGGGGACAAGCACAGCGCTTCTCGTCTAAATGACAAGGTCACAATATACACATAAACATGACAATTACTACCGACTGCAAGGTCAGCTTTTCATTAGGATCATCATGCCTAGGTCAGAACATCTATTGCTACTAACAAAGGTTGGGTGCATCAATGTCCTAAATATGGGCTTTTTTAAATTTAGTAGAGTTGCTTTCTGGTGAATGAGGGGTCAGCATTTTGATGTGGAAGAATGTAATTGCATAATCTTAAATAAAACACACAAATTTCACATTCTGTTATGATTCAGGCTGTTCATTCACTTAAAATATGTATTCTTTTTAATTGAATGCAATTCTCTTTTATGCACGCTGGAAGTACAATGTTTTTTAATTGTGTGCTGATCCGACTAGGAAGTCATATCTTTTGTGTGGTCATCCAGAGGCAGCTCGGTTGTTCGTTGTGAGGCTGACTAAAGGTTATGACATTTGCTTTCCAAATAATTCTGATTAAGAAATATTATTGGATGTAGAGTGTGTATTTTTATATATATTAAAAACGTTTTGCACCTTTATATGAATATGGACAAATATTATTTCATATTCAATTTCAAAGGGAAGATTGCAAATATAATGAGATTCTCGTTCAACAGTTGTCAATGTTCATGTTGACCTATGCCACACGTCATTGAATTTCTGTTTAGAAACTATTCAGGACATGTTTTGCCTGATTGTCTTGATATTGTCACTGTCCATGCGCTGTATGAAGTTCCCTCCACACGGCGGCATGAAGTGCCCCCATACGTCCATAGTGTAGAAGGGGAAACGCATGTTACCAATCCCTCTGCCTGTATCTGCCGCCATTTAAAATTCTATCGCTGTGTCCTACTCTGCCAACTTCTCCACTCATAGTGAAGGATCAGTCTGTGCCAGCTTTCTAGATGCATGCCCTGGCATTCTAAATGCCGTGTTGCCAAATCCTGCATCCCATCATTCACATCAAAATGGCATATTACCTACATTGATGCAGATTCTAAAATCTCGCTTTTTCAAAGGTTGCTGATGAATGTGTAAAATGCACTAACTTAATACAAGATTTGCTTGCTGCAATAACTTTAGTAGAAAAAAAAAACGACCTAGTGCAACGTAAGTTGATTTTTGCTCAAATAACTCTTTATGTTATCAATTAATACAATTATCTTGTTTGTTGTGGACTTAGAAGCGTTCAAAAAAATGGATTCCAGAAACAATACAAAAAATGCTTTTTTTATATAGTGTCTCATATTGTATTCCAGCCCTTAAGCGCTGAACATGGTTTCAAACCCGTGCAGCTCGGCTTTGTCTTGTTTCCAAGATGAGCGCATTGCACCTGAGCTATCCGCCCCGCCCTGAAGACAGCAAAACGATATTGTTTATGAACACGTTAATTATTCCTCTAGTTGTGTAAGCACAACATCATTAGTCATTGAGTGCAGTCCCCCCAAGTGTCATGGTCGATTCTGAATAAAATAACGTTTCATTTTGAGGGATGGCTCTCGTGAAGGGAAAACATTGTTTTAAACAACCTCGTCTCAAAAATATTAGCCAGGCTTAGGCTCCTCCTACAGGGAAGGCAAGAATACAAATATCAGTGTCAGCAGGCGGGGATTATATTCTTACAATGCACCTTTAAACAGAAGCATCACTACTCTTCCAGCGCCTCGCCATACACACTACATTCAGCTTCCAAAGATAGCCTCTGTACTTCAAAAGGAAGTGCCACGACAGCTGTTCTTTCCCACGTTCATCAGTGTGCACTTCTTGTAGTCATGAATGAATGTGGAAAGATGACCTTTTAACTGTGTCTTTCACTGTTTTCCTGTCCTGTTTTGCGTTTTTTTTTGTGTGCCGTGAGGCCTGCGGGCAGTTTGGCGCGTTGTGTTATGTTACTTGGCATTAATAATTTATATTGGTATGACCTCAACGCGCTGGTAGGTTGAACGCCTTCAGGAACCGTAGTTCAAGTCAGTAGAGAGAGTGTTGTATGGTGCGTGGGCGCACCGGATATGTGTGCAGCTGGTGTGGTTGTTGCATGATAGCTGCTTCTTAGCGGTAGGTGTGTTGCTGAGAAAATCAGTTGGATGTGTTCATTCTGGAGGGTGGACACCCAGACTGAGTTCTGGCTGCGTTAGGCCTGAGGAGACGCTTAAGCTAGCCGGTATGTGCTCAGCTAGCTGTGGTTTAATTAGGATGATGAAGTGTTTGTGGGGTCATGTTAGTATGAGAACAGCTAGGCTGAATGTCTCATAGTGTAGCTATGTTCTAGTTGAATGATGGTGTATAGGAGAGAGTAAGCATAGTAGTGTGACATGGTGGTTATCAGTAAAGCACCTGCGACCAAGCACGAGAGCAGGACAGGGGGCGTACATAGCGGCATACGTATATAAAGCTAAAGGATGGACAGGGGTAAACATGTGATACAGATAACATGGGGATATAGTTACATAGCATATACATAGAATATATAGGAGATACAGAGATATACAGAGATATATCCACTCCATCCACTCCATCCACTCTGTCCTTTCCATCCACTCCATTCATTCTATCCTTTCCATCCACTCCATCCACCATTTTCCATCTGTTCCATCCGTTCCATCCTTTCCATCCACTGCATCCTTTCCATCTACTCCATCCACTCCATCCATTCCATCCACTCCATTCGCTTCATCCGCTCCATCCGCTCAATCCACTCCATCTTTTCCATCCACTCCATCGTTTTCATCCACACCATCCTTTCCATCCTCTCCATCCTTTCCATCCATCCCATCCATCCCATTCTTTCCATTCACATGGTGAACAGGTGTTGTCTCTATCCGCACAATAGTGATGCTACACACTTTCTAGATTCAGCTTTAACAGAGTGACGCTATTAGGGCACACTCAATGTTGGGAATACCTTCTAGAGTTAACTTTAACACAGTGATGCTATTAGGCACATACAATTGTGATGGGAACACTTTTTAAATTCAACATTAGCACAGTGACGCCATTAGGCACACTTTCTAAATTCTACTCTAACACAGTGACGCTAATAGGGCACACTCAATGTTGGGAATACCTTCTAGAGTTAACTTTAACACAGTGATGCTATTAGGCACATACAATTGTGATGGGAACACTTTTTAAATTCAACTTTAGCACAGTGACGCTATTAGGGCACACTCAATGATGTCTGGAATACCTTCTAAATTCAACTTTAACACAGTAACGCTATTAAGCACACTTTCTAAATTCAACTTTAGCACAGTGACGCTATTAGGCACACTTTCTAAATTCAACTCTAACACAGTGACGCTAATAGGGCACACTCAATGATGTTGGGAATACCTTCTAGATTCAACTTTAACACAGTCACGCTATTGGGACACACTTTCTAAATTCAATTTTAACACAGTGACGCTATTAGGGCACAATCAATGATGTTGGGAATACCTTCTAGATTCAACTTTAACACAGTGACGCTATTAGGGCACACTTTCTAAATTTAACTTTAACACATTGACGCTATTAGGGCACACTTTCTCAATTCAAATTTAACACAGTGACGATATTAGGGCACACTTTCTAAATTCAACTTTAAAACATTGACGCTATTAGGGCACACTTTCTAAATTGAACTCTAACGCAGTGACGCTATTAGGGCGCACTCAATGATGTTGGGAATACCTCTAGATTCAACTTTAACACAGTGACGCTATTAGGCCTCACTTTCTAAATTCGACTTTAACACAGTGACACTATTAGGGCACACTTTCTCAATTCAACTTTAACACAGTGACGCTATTGGGGCACACTTTCTAAATTCAATTTTAACACAGTGACACTATTAGGGCACACTCAATGATGTTGGGAATACTTTCTAGATCAAACTTTAACACAGCAACGCTATTAGGGCACAAATTCTAAATTCTATTTTAACACAGTGATGTTATTAGGTCACACTCAATGATGTTGGGAATACCTTCTAGATTCAACTTTAACACAGTGAGCTATTAGAGCACACTTTTTAAATTCAACTTTAACACAGTGATGCTATTAGAGCACAATTTCAAAATTCAACTTTAACACAGTGACACTATTGGGGCACACTCAGTGATGTTGGGCACACTTTCTAAATTCAACTTTAACACAGTGACGCTATTAGGGCACGCTCAGTGATGCTGGGAATACCTTCTACACGGTGATGCTATTAGGGCACACTTTCTAAATTAAGAAGAATTAAAATAAATAAAATACATAAAATAAATAAATACGTGCTGTGTGAATGTGCTATGCATTGCCCCATAACACATGTCTCAACCTGCCGCTGGGCAAAGTTGCAGAGTGCAGTACACCCTGACACTGCCCAGTGATCGTATGAACAAGACCTTAAAGATTGTAGAATAAGCCATTTCAGAAAACAAACCACACATGACACAGTGCCACCTAGTAAACCTCAAAGTGAGCTCAACTCTGCAGACATTAAGTGAAAGGATTGCTCCATGTACTCTCAATGGTGTTGTTGCATAGGGCAGCACTATTGCATGCATAGCTTTATGAGTCCATATCTGGAAGCTTGCAAGGATGCCCTGCTCACCTATGCCTTTCAGTCTCATTGGTGAAATTCAGTGTGCATCAGATGACATTTTTGTGATTGGACTGTAGGGGCATGTTTATGAGACAACATGAAGGTTATGGTGGATTAAAAACAAGTATGAGAAAAAATAAATGTACACCATATAATGTGAGAGTAGAATAGGGCACTTTGGTTTACAAGGGGTGCACTAGTTTTTTTAGTTTGGCCCATTAGGTGTTGCTTGTGACACCTATTGCCAAAACTATTGCATTGAAGTACAGATAGGCAGCAATGGCATTTGAGTACTAAGATGGAGGAATGGCATATGAGGAGGGATACAGAGTTTGCAGGTGTTGTTTTGTTATGTGCCCACCCATTGCTTGCCCATGGCCATGCTAATCCTCATGGCCATGCCAACCCATTCCTACTTCTGCCTGCTCGAAACCCCTGCTCTTTGGAACTCTTTGAGTGCACTTTAATCAAACTTTCCCGTCAGGCTTTGCATTCCAAGTGCCTGCCAGTATTTGTTCAGAGCAGTCTTCTCAGAGTTAATGACTTAATTGGAGTTGTTAACATTGTGACATGAAGTCGACGGGTTGCCCAATTTATACAAAAGCAAATACAAATGTTGAGGAAAAAACATGCGTTCAGATTGTTTGTTCTTTTTCCATATAGATCTGTGCTCGGCAGTGTGGATAGATACACTAACCCGTGAGCAAAATCTGTGTTAGCCTTGTTTTACTCCTTATTAGGTTCTTTCTTCAAGCACAGCATTTAAAGTGGGGGTGATTTACAAGTGATAGCCCATTTAAGAGGCCATTGTTTTGGAAAAGATGTTTGTAACGTTTCTGTCTTAAGGAATGCAAATAGGCATTTTCGTTTTGAAAGCACATAGAATGCACTTGTTAGCTGCATACGTCTATGCTCTCTTCCAGGTCAATTACATAATATCACACAGAATAGTTTTAAACTAACTGCATTATTTTCTGATGTTCATGTTTAAAACGCCAGTGTTTATTTTTGGTAGAATGTTATATTTTCATCACACAATGCATCATGCATTTATCAAACACTGAAAACTTTTCACATATTACATGTTGTTATACGTCTTGAAAGTACATTTTCAAAACCCAAAGGGCATTGTTTGCCTTTAGCTGAGTTGCATTCTGGTATTTGTAGTCTCCCAGGCATGATTGGGGGAATAATGCCACAAGTAAAATTGTTTTCCTAACATATGTCTATGAGGATTTATATATGTGTGAGTGAGCACCTTGCTATGGTATGTGTATTTTTCAATCATTTGTTATAAATCAGAATATTGTTGAAGGCCAGATATGGGGTTCAGGAGGGGTAATCATGAGAGTGCGAGCGAGTCATGAAAACGTGCCCAGGATGTGGCAAGAAATGTTGCAGTCCCGGAGACTGGTGTAGTTATTTTTCAATGGTTGTGACCCTTTGCTCTTTTTAAGGGCAGAAGTAAATGAAATATGTTGGTGGACGGCTTAACTTTTTTAACAAGGTGGACACAACCTCCTTTTGGTGTTTTTGAGGTCAGCAATCTTTCTTAAGCATTTGGCTACCAGAATTTCGCTCAGGTTGTCATGTTCCCAGTTCAGATTGGGAAACTGGGACTCAAAACAAACATCTCGTTTTGGGATTTTGTTTTATAGGAAATATTTCACTACAGGTTCCTGGTTTTAACAGGTGTCCTCCTTTAATACTTTGCCAGCATACTTATTGGAACACGTCCTATCTCAGGTTCTTTTTTTGATAGGCTAATGCTCTTTTGTCCTGTATAGTTTATTCTAAGGGGAAAGGTCAATTGAACTAAGTTTGTATTTTTCACTTTAAGACATGTTCACTTACTGTGCATATATTCATGGGTGCTAGCTTTTGATTGTTGCTATGGGGGAAGAAGATCCCACCCCAAGTGAAGCGAGAGAGCAAAACTCATCCACAGGTTAGAACAGCACATTTTACAGCTCATGTTGCAGCATGAATAGGAAACGAGACATATGATTTACAGAAAGGTATAAACATATAATATCTCACAACAGTCGCCTAACCTGCAGAGTTGCTTCTGCAATATTCTGCTGTCTGGTCCTCTGCCATTCCTGCACCCGGCAAATAGTTCTGGCCTGTTCACCCCCTCCGTTCAGGGCTCAGCGGGTACATCAATGGGACTCCCTTCTCATTTTATAGTGAGTAGCACTTGAAAACATCGTTAGTATCTGATTAGAGTTTATTTCTTTTGACAACCACAATAATTGAGGGTAGCTAAGTGAAGCTGGTTGCCACTTGTAAAGGATTTCTGATGGGGGCTACAGGGAAGAGGTACCTCCACTGGAGGGCTGAGGAGGCAGGAGTGGAGGGAGAAGGAGGAGTGGCAGGAGAGGGATGCTAGTTAATGAGAGATGGTAGACATCTGTCAAGAAGGAGAAGGTTGGGCTGAGAGCCCTGGGCAATGATCATGATATTCAAGTATACATTGATGATGCAGCTGGATGATGCTTCTGAAATGAAAGCATATTGATTATTTGGACAACATGACCAAATATACACAAAATAAATATATAAACAATTGTGAAACTTCTGCAAAAAAAGCAGTTAGTTTCAGTTAGCAAAACCCAATCACCAATATTTTTGCAATACCTTCCACAGTCAGCTAGTGTTTCCAAACAAAAGTTTCAAAAATACCTTTGAAAACAGTATTTCTACCAATTGCATCTGGAAAGAGATGTGTTCAAGTTCCGAAATTGCATGCTGCTCTCCAATTCCGGCTTCGCCACTTAACCAAATAAAGCGAGTGCTCCCGGGCAAAGCCTTTTATCACACCATGCCTTATCTGCGCAAATTAGAAGTCTATGCAAGTTATTCAGATAGCACTGTCTGCTACTTCAAAAAAAGCCTCACTCCTGATAATACCACATAGGTACATATTAATGGTCACAATTCATAAACTGCACATCTCAGTGTATTTTGGCTACTACCTTACACATGGCAACATATTTTTAATTTAATTTCCCATGTTGCTTTTGCGTTCTAAAGATACATTCTATGATATCACGGATGTCACAATTTATAGAAAATATGGAGGCCCACACATCTTGTGCCACCCAAGGCCCCGCAAATTCTAGGATCGGTCATGCTCTCACATGTGACAATTTGCTCAGTTCTGTTAAAAGATCATGCCTTTTAGGTCCAATTACTTTGCAAGCTCTACATGTTATCATTGCCCATATGCTAAATATTACCATGTTGCAAGCAGTGTTGGAAATTGAAGGGCTGCATTTTCAGACAACAGAACTTGCATTCTGGGACTTGTGGTTCTATTTCTCCACTTAGGGTGGAATGACATACAAGGATGGATACAGAGTCGTGGGTGTTATTTGGTTGGTTATGTGCCCACCCACTGCCCGCCTATGGCCATGCTAATCCCTATGGCCATTCTCACTCATTCCTGCCTATTTTTGCACAAAACACCTTCTCATGGGAACTGTTTGAGCTCACGTTAATCAAGCCTTTGCATCAAACTTTGCACTCAAGTGCCTGCCAATGTTTTTTCAAAGCCATCTCCCGAGAGTTAATTTGTAAATTGAAGTTGTAACCATGCTACTGCTGTAATATAAATGTCTTCTTAGACCTGCCTCCAGCAATTAATTTATAAATACTCGCCATGTCCTTTACTGAAGTTCTGTTGAAAACAAACATTGGCAAAGACACTGAAGTCCTGTTTATAACAAGCATTGGCAATGCCAACATTTTTGGGTTGTGCATACATTTTAAGCTTTTGCCCGGCACTGCAATTAGATGCTCGGGTACCTGCAGCATTTTGCTCTTGCTACCAACAATGGGTAGCCAATACCACCATGCCGGGGCCTTGCATGTGCCTTTCCCATATCTATACAAAAGCCCAAACTGTTGGCATTGTCAATGCGTGTTATACAACTGCATCCAACGTATATGTTATTTCGGCCTTTGCAAGTTATCTTGATCCTGCTAGGATTAAACATGATCGTTACATGAAAATTATCTCTATTTAATAAAACAAACATACTCTTACGGTTTTAACTTATCAAATGTGCTTTTTCTGATTGCTGATATTATGAATG
This sequence comes from Ambystoma mexicanum, assembly GCF_040938575.1. NCBI lineage: Eukaryota > Metazoa > Chordata > Amphibia > Caudata > Ambystomatidae > Ambystoma > Ambystoma mexicanum. Next base: position 927,081,899 of record NC_090929.1, on the reverse strand, counting down.
GTTATGCTGTCTGTTTTCCATGTTACTGTTGATAACAAACCACACATGTCACCGTGGCATCTATGGCAATCCCAGGAAGTAAATGCCGTGTTCAAAACCAGAGTAAGTTAGTGTGTGTAGGAAGCCATTAAATGAGATGCTTGTATTTATTCTCCATACAAGATCTTTCTCATCGTGCTCGGGAGGATAGCTCAGGGGCAACACACTCGTCTTAGAAGCAAGACGGGATGTGGAGCAATGCAGGTTCGATCGATGGATCCGTCCTTAGAAACCTCTGGGTATCACACTCGTTATAAATAGCCAATTACAATTGTCTTGCAAATGTTATTTTGAACAAAGATTTAACAGTTCAAGTACAACAGCTCTAAAGGCTGTAGTAACCATGTATGCTTTTCGTCCTAACTGGGGAGCAACAGTGTGACATCTTTGCCATTGGAGTTTTGGGGAGTTTTTCGCGAACACCTAAATATTATTGTTAGTTGTCTGAGAATACTAGTGAAAGTTTCTTTTAGGCACCTCCCAATGCTGGCGAAATTTGTTTAGAATTTTTTAGAACATGTGTTTTACGTCCAGAGCACAGTTCCCACATTCTGCTGACATTGGGCAAAGCCGCATGCCACAAGTTCAACTCCTGACAGGGATAACTCAGGCCTTCAATCTTTCAAAGTAAATATATTGAGAACCAATAGATTGTGTACTCTTAACAAATTGTATGAATGCCCTCACAAGTGTGAAGCAGCCATCATAAAGTGCTAAACAAAGCCATGATGTTTCTACTTAATTGTGTGTTGGCTTGCAGAGTCTCAATATATCTGCATGTTCACGTTCATGTTTCAAATGTTACTCAAAGCCCTAACTCCCGCCTCCACAGAACTCGGCCACTTTCAATTGGCAAGCAGAACATGATAGAGGGACAGGGAAGTAGGAGCTCTTTCTCTGATCCTACGTGTAAAATCTCTTCCCATCGTTGCTTTTATGGTATTTACAGAGTGTGCACGTGTGGAATGTAGTGGACCTGATTAAACGTTTCCTACACTATCATTAAAGGTTTTCATTTTTCTCTGCTGTTTAATAACCCCTCCTACTTAGAACTGACCTGTTACTCTATACAACTGCTGCGTGGCTTAGTTTTATAGTTATTTCCTCCTATGAAGCGTTTGTGAGGGCGGAGGGTCACATGTGCAGCAGGAATTAAAAACATTTCTTCCTATTTCTCACCGGAATCATGTCAAGAATTGTAGGGCCCCGCTTGTTTATCCAGTTCCTTGATTGGTTCTGGTGCAGTGTCTCTTCTGAAAGCATTGATCCGCTTGAAAGATGTGACAACGAACGATTGTATATAAAATCCCCGAGGATCACATACAATTGCAAGCTAGTGAACTTATAGATGTATTATTTTCCAAAAACACACACCACAGAAACCAGTAACAAAGTGGGCCTAAGGAAAATTAGGTGAGTTCCACACGGGGACAGAATTACAATACACTTGCTCATGCAGAGCAACGGACTGTGCTTACAAATGTGATTGCGAGTAGTGCAAAAGCAGTGCGAATATATTGGAGCAGTTGCTGCAAATGTATTGCGCATGCGCAAATGCAGTTGCTACATGGACCTGTACTATATTTCCATCCGTCGACGGCTCCATTCGCTGTGCTCCCTACTGATGAGGAGCTATCGTCAGTCATGTGGGACTCTGAGGAACAATATTACCACAGCTTTCACAAGGATCTAGAGGTAGTGTGCAGTCAGCCACAGGGTCTTCTGACATTTGATTGATACTGACTCAGTCATGCTGGACTTTCAGGGCCAGTTGAAAGATGTTTTTCCCCTAGCAAAATTACGTTATGGTGCTACCTTTCTATAAACAGCTTCTGTAGGTCCAATCTGGCACCCTAAAATGGTGATCAAAATAATTCCATCTAGTTTTGACGTGGCATTGAACTAGAACAGCTACAGTGAGATAGTGTGTATATCTTCGCCTTTCTCTGTACTTAACTGCAACTCATTACTTATCGTCGACACCTGAACGACTGAACTGTGCAATGATAGAAGTCCACTTCCATGGCATGCGGCCATCCCTTTTGAGAAAAAAAAGTATTACAACATTTATTGTAAAGTCTCTAGTTATAGCACAAAAGCTTTGTTTAAGATACATAAGTCATAGGAATCTTCCAACGAATTAAATTTTAGGAAGATGATCTTGCAAATTCATTTAATTTAATTTTGTTGCGTTATTTGTATAGTGCCTTTCACCATGGGTATGGTCTGAACGCGCTGTCGGGTGAACACCCACGGAGGGACCGAAGTATGGGAAAGTTAGGTGGGGCTAGAGTGTGCGTGTGTGTGTGTGCATAATAGCCATTAAAGGTTATGAGGCTTGGCTGATTTACTTGCCTGCCAGCCTTGTCTAATTGGCATGTGTCTGGGTGGATGCACACTAGGGAAATAAACTGGAGGGTGTGTGCAAGGGGATAGTCAGTTATGTTTTTAGCTACAGTTCGGATGTAATGTTGTGAAAGGTAGCTACATTCTGATGCCAGTAGTCTTGTGCAAAGTTTCATTTGAGTTGTATGTGAAAGCAGATGCCTGCGGGAGTGTGGCCACACATTTGGCTATTTTCCCAAAAATTGCGGCGTGCCAGAGTAAAAATGCATGAGTTATAATCAAATGAAAACCTGGAATTGGTACATTCTGAAACATTCTAAAACATCTGTGTTGATAAATTATAATGGTTATAGTCTGCATGCTTCAAGCAATCATTAAGTGGCTATATTCAAGAGCCCACCTAACCGGGAGGTAGCATACTGCCAGCACCTGCATTCCTTGTGGTAGACACATTCGACAGTTGCCTAGAATCCATAGCATGGTCCCCCTCATGGACTTGTTTCAGCACCCTTGTCAACTGCACAACCCTTCCAAGTGCTATACAATGGCTATCACAAGAGATCCTCTGGTACAAATGCTACAGCCTGTGAAATACAGTGGCTACCCTCGCAAAATTCTCTGTTAGCAACACCCGGGTTGCCCTCCTGAATTATTCCAAGTGCAGCACAAAGACCAACCACACAAGTCTTCTAAGTGTAACAAATCTGCTTCACTAATCGATATTCACAGGGCAAAAATCCTTGGCTACACTTATATATCATTTAAGAGCCGAAGCAATGGCCCCCTTTCTAATGGACATGTTGGCCACCCTCAGAAATACCTCCAGTGTGATTCCTTGCAAACCCCCCAAAATCCATCTAAGTGCAAAACATTGCCAACCACAAAATCAATGTAGCAATGCCTACTCCAAATCCATCTAAGTGCCATACATTGCCTACCCCCAAAACCCATCTACGTGCAGTACCTTGCTCACCCCAAATACATCTGAGTAAATAAATTACCTCCCCCAAAGTCATCTACGTGCAATACATTGCCCACCCCACCTACATCTAAGTGCAATACCATGCCTTTCCCCAAAATCCACCCAAGTGCCATACATTGCCATTTGAAGTGCAATACCTTGCCCACCCTCAAAATAAATCTATTTGCAATATATTTCCCATCCCCAAAATCCATCTAAGTGCAATACCTTGCCCACCCCCAACTACATCTTGGCAAAATACCTTGTCTACCCCCTAAATCCATCTAAGTGCCATACATTGCCTACCCCTAAATCCATCTAATTGTAATACCATGCCCACCCCCAAAATATGGTTCTAGTAACTACATTTTTTTTGTGTTGTGTCCAAATGTTCAATTATTTTCATCATCTTGTATTTCCCATCGCTGCCCATAATACCAAGATTTCAACATGTCACTGTGTTTCATCCTATTTATCCATTCTTCTGACTTTTGCTCATAAGCACATTTTGAGCCTGCCCATCTTAACAAGTGGAGTCGAATGCATTTAACTTGCAGGCATGTAAATAGTCTGATCAATGAGGTTTTCAATGTTTCAGAATCTTATCTTTGTTGGAATTAGGTTGTTACTTGCATCCTTCAGAGAGTAGTTGAGGAATCAATAACCTGGTTCATATTTCATCTACCATGTCAATAGTGACTGCTATTCCTTTGCGGTTTATAAAATTGAATCAATGATGAAAAGGTGCCCGCATTCATAGTTTTAATGTTACTCTCTTTTAACAACTATTGTTTTTACAACTGGTTCAGAAATATATTCTCATAGTATCTTCTTCATCCTGTTACATGTTAATTTGTTCTGAGAAGTTGCAAAGTGGCTTGATGGACCAGGAGCAGGACTTGGGAAGTGTTTGATATTGATGATCAAATTATTGATGCCATCAACGTTCCTGATTAACTTGTGAGAGAGAGTTCAAAAGATGCCAGGTTGAACAGTGCATGGATATTGGCTGGTCCTGGCCGTGTCAGGAGCAATAATTATAAGTGACTACTGTGCAGTACTCTATAGGATCATAACTGAAGAACTGTGAGCTATTTTTGAGTTTGAGTCTTTGTAGCCAAATCAAAATACATGCAACTTGACTACTTTGCCAAGTGGAACCCAAGGCATTAATATAGGGGCAGTTTAAAGGTGTCCAAATTGATGTTACCATTGGTTGGTGGGACCACAGAACTTGTTTGTAGTTTTGCGATAGAGGTTACTGTACGATTGACATGAAGGTTACTGCAAATGTCAAGTCAGATTTTTTTTAAAAAATCATCATAACTTGCATTTTAAGATAAAACAAGGCATTGATACATATTAGAATTACGATGCAGGAGCTGAGATGTTTGATTTGGAAGGTTAGGCAACAGTTGTCAATTAGTAGAAATTCAAGGTCTTTAATCTCAGAGATCAGCATGGTTAGAGGCCTCAAACAACTCACCAAGAAGACAATGGACATGGGCCATACCTCAGGTAAATATTGTAGAAATCATACTAACAACAGGGCCAGTGTTGGCATACCATACTAAGCTTAATGTATCCCCCAGCAAACCAAGAGCTTTGGGGGTGGGATCAGGACTATTTCCTGACCTGCACGCTCTCAAACGGGAGGGAGAACACTATTCACACTATATTTAAATTTCAAAGGACATGGGCTCCTCATGTATTTCACTTGCACAATCTCCAATGAAAAAAGGCAAATCACAAACCAAGATAGCTGTAGCCTCAGAAAATAAAATATGTTGCAGGCCCCTATTCTATGTGCATGGTGGTGGTGATGGCTACGTAGCATGGGGCAGCCAAGATGAACAGGTCTTTGGCACAAGCAGGTAAGTTGGTTTGGGCCGGGAGTGTTAGACTTTGGTTGCAGGATTCCCTGGGGCAGGGTGGATCAGGGGAGTAGGCAGGGCTTGAAGGAATAAGGGTGAGGTACAGCTCAAGGGGACACCGATCAAAGTAGAAAATGGCAATACCTATAGAAGGTACTTGGGAGAGTTCTAGTATGTGGCCAGTCAGTGAAAGATTCTGTCCACATTATCCGATACTTAATTGGCCAAACACACTTCAACAGTCCAACTAAGTTTTCATTGTTGTCATTGTTCAGGTTAAGCCATTAGAATACACCCAAATGTTATGAATGGCTTTCATGTACCTGGAGAAAAAAGGGAAATCAAGGAGTGCTATTAATCTTGTGAAATGAAGATTTCAAAGCCCTCATAAGGGGACACGTTGAAGTCTTACAATGGGGGATAAGAAGGAGTGTTGAGTGTCACTGTAAGAAAAGCAACATGGTTTGGATATGAAAGATTTTCTAGAGAAATGGTTGGCTGTTTTTGGGAGGAGGGAAGTTCTCAAGACCAAGCAGATCCCTTACACCAGCAAATTTGTTGTTTTAGGTGGATGTTTTTGTCCAGATAATGGAGAAGGTCAGAGTTATCCATGCACAATTTCTATTGTAACTCGAAAGAAGCATATGGAGGCCATCCAAAACTCACACAAGGATAGATTTGGTTCCCACAAAAAATGGAAAAGTAGAGTTTGTGGACATGTGAGCATACTAATTATCCTGAAGTGGTCTCTAACCAGCAATGTGACTTCCTGGAATATGTCTATTCATATGTGTGCAACGATATATTGTTGTGTAATTATAGATGCAGACAACCATATGCAAATGGGGCTTGGTCCCACCTCAGCTAGGTCAACTAGTAACTGCACAAGACCACGCACAACGCTAGATGTGTTTCGGCTTACGTAGCCATAATCAGAGAGGTGTAGCTTGGATGCTTGGGAATTGAGGCATATCAAGCTTTTGACTCATGTCTGGACTCATCCGTCTGATTTGTGGTGACTTTTGAAAAACTGAAGAGTGATAAGTGGAAGATATTTTATAAATAATATCCATTGGCATTGCTCACGGCCCAGCACTAAAAACCATGGTTCTGGAGACTGCTCTGCCATTATAGAAGGGAACTAAACATATGAACACTTGGTCCCACGCCAAATGGAGCAGTGAAACGAGAACTAATAGGTGACTTTCGTTCTACACAATACTCTAATCAACCACGGGTATGTTTCAACTTACCCCTGTGTTATCAGTTCTGTGTAACCTCGAACTCAAGTGCACCACAAGCTTGGGACACACTTATCCCACTTGGGGTAAACTATCTGCCAACATTCCTCAATTATATTTTTATTAGATTTTTTAAAGGCATATGTATCGATTTAAAGAGCATACCTGCAGAACTGGCAGCTTGTCAGGCACTTTACAGGGAAGCAGAAACATGCCATTCAAGAAGGGGCCAAAGCAGTGTGTTGCTGTGCTGTCAAGCAACTTCTGTAATCGATGTACAATGATGAATAGGTCAGTTGCAGTTAGAAGATATTGAGCCATAATCGTTTTATTTGAAGAGAAATCAGCTGGAAACAGAGTACAGTCTAATAAGTAGATGCAGTAGTCAGTAGGGGTCAGCTGAAAATGTAAAGGCAAGTCACAGCCTTGATTGCATATCCAAAAAGATCAAATGTAGACTTAGATAGAGCTGGCTGCAGACATGACTGAGTGCAATAATTAAGAGTCCAAGTATGGATGGAGATGTAATGGAAATTACAAAACAACTCTCACAGGGTGCAGTAGTCATCTGACTTTGTGACATTTGTATTTGGGACTGGATTATATCGTATTGCTGGTGTGGGAAAATGATGATATGGTGTTTGGTGCAATGTTCTTCAGGAAGCTATCTTTGCCTTCGTCACATGACATTTGGCCAGATATACTTATGCCATTTATGCTCTCATGTTCATTTAATTTGAACCAACTTTCGGGGGAAGAAAATGTATTACATTTGTCCCATAATAGATTTTACATGATTTCATGTGGTTTCATTGAATAAAAGTTACGAGATTCAAACAGGCATTTGTTTCCCCATTAAGGGGTAGCCATTTGATCTTCTCTAGATATTTCCTTATTAGGTCTGCAACCTGCCAGGAGAGTGAAAGTGCTATTTCTATTGGGCCTTCCATCATGCATACTGCTTTATGAGATGCTGTCCTGTATCCTACATTTATTCTATTAATTCATACAAAATACTTACGCAAGATGGCCACCACGGAGGTAGAAGACAGGGCTCCAACTGTAGCCCCTCTTCAATTTCAATGGCAGCCAGCAGAGACCCAGAGCGGCATCGGCAGGGTCACACTCAGGTTGCACGTATCACAGGCTAAGATTGTCCGATTCAGCCCATGATACGAGCAACCTAATCGGTTGCTTCCCACCGCCCCGGGTGCTAAAGATATTCATGAGCATTCTTCTGGTATACTGGGGAAGGAATAGTTGTTTTTGAGTGTATTTTCGCTGTGACTCTCTTGGGCGACAGAGCATTTTCAGTAGTAGGCACTCAACTATGTAATCATCTTCCTCAGGATGTCCGTAACTTAGAGTCCCTTTTAATATTTAGGAAGAAGTTAAACAATTATTTTTCAATATGCCTCTCTAACTTTCTTGTGTTTCATCTGAGCACAGATGGAGGTCCTCTCTGAGGTCCTGTACTTGAGGTTATGCATATTACATGTATTACAATCACAATCTTTGACAGGCACCCAGCTGAGATTTGTTAGGCCTTGTGAGTTATGGTGCCAGTGCTTGTGTGCCATAGAAGGTGTAGCTTTTTTATTTTGGGATGTTGCAGTTGGCGTGTTTGTTTTTTGTTTAGTCTCAGCTCCACCTGGCTCATCCTATACTTTGGTAAAGCATCTTTGCATGCTCACAGAAGGAGCCCTTTCTATGCTTTGGGCTTTAATGTGCATGTACTGAATATGTTGCATATGTGCAACGATTGCTCCACAAAACCCTAGTCCTCCTGCCTGGAGCCCCCCCCCCCCCAACCCTCCAATTCTCCCCAACCCATGGCAGCTACCTCCCATTACTTTGCACCCTATCTGTAACCCCTTAAGTGTGCCCCCTGCTTACAACACTCTGGTGCATCCCAGCTCGTTTTGCACTCTAGAAACCCCACGCATAGATATCCTGAAATCTCAGTGGCCAGCTTCAGTTCTAACCAGACTGAAATGAGCTCGGCAAGACTTCCAAAGTCACCCCATATTTATGTTTAGTCTGTGTGTATAGCGTAACACCTTAAAATAGGCTTATTGCTGAGCGTCACCCGCACAGCATCCATTTCAAAGGGCGGATGTGGGAGTTCAAATTGCATTGCACATTGGTAATTGCAAACGTCCATCAAGGTCTACCACATGCGTAAGATGTTTATGCACATGAAGTGTGTTTTCCAGGAATCTCTTTGTGTGTCTCCAGTAATGCATAATCCCTTCCTTTGATAGGCACTTCAAAATGCTACATTCCACCTCATTAGTCATTCCACATCTTTGTCAAAGGTTAGTCATGTCATAAATGGCGATAAAAAAAATGCAAGTGCTTCACAAATAAATTTGCATGCAGATGTAAAGTTACAGGCACTGCCATGGAGGCTCCCTTTGAGCGCATGTAGGAATCATTAATATTCGGATAACACATCTCTCTCGGGGGGAAAACAACAAGAACACTAAAGGTCATTCCGTGAATGCATTATTGTGACAATGAATTTAGTGGGACCAGCAAATGGCGCACATACAAAACCCAAGACGCATCTTGATCACACACGGCACATTTTGCCATTCACAAACAGATTGGAGGGGGCAGCTGTGTTCGACTTGCGCAAGAATTATATGTCAAAGCACAGAATCCTGTCAAATATGTGTCAGGGGAGCCTAACCAGGCCATTGTAATACAATTACAGACCACAGTCCAAAGACATGGCATGTAGACAAGCACATGCTAGCCTTGAAAAGGACCCTGAGGGGTCGAAACATGTGTTGGCTACCACTTTTGAAAAGAACCCCCCCCCCTGGTGTATCTAAACAAAACTCATTCACAGAATGAAGACTAGAGAGTTCCCTGTCCCTCAAGCCCTCTAGCACCATTATACCTAACTGTGACAACCATTTTAAACATGGCGTCTCTATAATGAACAATATCTGTACTTTCCATGCCCCATTAAGTAATGTTATGTTATGTTATCGGTACTTGTATAGCGCACCGTCACCAACGGATTTGGTCCCCAGGTGCTCTGGCGGATCTGTAAACAGGAAGGGTGGGGGTAGGGTTAGTCGGGAGGAGGGGAGAAGGAGAGTGGGAGATGTGGTGTGCTGTTGGCAGCTTCCGCTCGGTTGACACCGAGTGCTGGACTTTGGTGCTAGTATCGGATCGGATGAAGGCCTCGAGTGCTGTGGGTGAAGTTTATGTGTTGTTGATGCGGTGTGGTAAAGTGCGTGCGGAATGCTGGGAGAGAGATGGTTGTGTGGTTTTTGTGTGGGTTTAAGTAAGCAGAAGATTGAGGGTTGGGTTAGTGGGGTCTGTATCCAGGTTCAGGTACTTACGATTCCGTTAGAGTTGTATACCTGTGGGTTCGGAAGTTGCTGTGGGTTCGGATGTTGCTGGTTCCTGGGGGCCGACTCGATTTGGTGGTGTTGAGCTGGTCCAACTGTATCGTATTGAGTATAGTATGGATTGGTGGGTGCGTCTGCACCTAATCTTCAGGTGTGAGACTGGGTGGGTGATATCTTTTCTTAGGTGATCTAGTGTGACCCTGGTCGGTTAAGGCTTTGAGTGGTGAAAGCAAGTTTTGTACTTTAAGTAATGAAAGCACAAAATAAAATTCCCAAAGAATGGTGTACTCTTCACTTATTAACCCTGAAAAAATCATACAGTGGATTGGAAAGAAGATGGCACAAATCCAAAATGCCAGAATATGATATGATATGGCATTTATAATGCACCTGCACACAGGTGTTTCTAGGCATGACAAGACAAGGAGGGGGGAACACATGGAAGACAGAACTGCGATCTTACTAGGCCTTGTGTCATTCAGATTGCGCAAGTGCCGTGAATGAGGGAGGGGAGAAGTGCCAGGGGGAAGGGGAAGGGAGAAGCACAGGTAGCTAATTTGTGCAGCCAGCAGGTGGTTCATAAGTGCAGAGAGAAGGGACTGAAGGGTTCCAGGTACAGACCCTAAGCTCTGGAGTATCCCAGAGGCAGTACAAGGGCAACTGGTCATACATGAGCCTGGGTTCGAGTTAAGAGTGTGGCCAAGAGAACAGTGAGCAGAGCAGTAAGGGACATCAGCAGGGGAGAGCAAGAGAGAAAGCAGAAGCAAAAAAAGGATTGTTTTGAGTTGCTTCCAGAACCAGGGGTGCTTCTGCTCAAGTTTGAGAGTGGCAGGGAGGCTGTTCCAGAGGGAGGCCCCATCCGAGTAGAGAGATGTATGGCCCACTCTCTGCTTGGAGAAGCGTCTGACCCCCAGAGATTTGGAGTTGGATGAGCAGGGAGCTCGAGAAAGAAGGTGTTTAGGAAGAGAAAGTTGAAGGTAGTGCGATCACAGGCCCCATAGAGCCTCCTGGACAATGCAAAGGGTCTTGAGAGATACGATCCCTGTGGTTGAGGCCAAAGACAAGTATTGCAGACCTGTTCTGGATAAGTTGTAGATGTCGAAGAGTAGAGGCAGGTAGATTTAGAAAGAGGCTGTTGCAGTAGTCCAGCCTAGAGAGGACCAGGGCTATGGGGACAGTGAACCTCTGGGGGAAAGTAAGAAATGGAAGAATACTTCTGAGGAGGAGCAGTTGATAGGTTGACTTCTTAGAGGCGACAAGTTTTGAGGAGAGAAAGAGAGGGTGAAGTCAAAGATGACACCAATGCTCTTAACCTCACAGGAAGGAGCAGGAAGGGGGTCCAGGGAGGGCAGCCGTAGAGAGAGAGAGGAAAGGCGATAGCAGGTGTCCCAATGAGGAGGATCTCAATCCTCCTGGCATTACGGCAGATATCATTGGCAGCACACTATTTCTGAACTGAATTGGCACATGACAGTCTGGTATGAGAGAAGGAGCAGAGGTGGCTCATGGGAACAATGGAACAGAAAGTAGCAATGCAGTGGTCAAGAGGTGCCAGATAGTGGTTGAAGAGCCAGGGAGAAAGGTTAGACCCCTGGGGAAAACCACAAGTGGAGAGAGAGATAGAATAGAGAAAGGACCCCAGTTTAACCTGGGAGGGTCGGTCTGTGAGAAAGCAGGTTAAGCAGCCAGGACCTGACCAGTGATACCCAGGTTGACACAGAGACGGTTGAGCAGGATGGTATGGGTGACCATATCAAAAGCAGAGGATATATTGAGGAGAATGTGGACAGAAGGAAGATTAGAGCCACGATTTGAGAGCAGGTCTTCACGGCTGTTCAGGAGAGCAGTTTCTGTCCTTCTGGCTGTTCTGAAGCCAGACTGGTGGTCATCGAGACAACCAACAGATTCAGCATGCAGACTTGGCTGGGAGATGGCCAGCTTTTCAAGGAGTTTGCCCAGGAAAGGAGTGATGGAGGCTGGCCGATAGTTGGCCGCAGAGGAAGGATTGGCCAAGGTCTTTTTTAGAAGAGGGTGCACACGGGAGTGCTTAAGGGGGGAGGGGAAGGTTCCAGTGGCAAAGGAATGATTGCAAAAATCAGCCAAGGCTGGAGCAAGGGTGTCAATAGGGTCCTTCATGGTTCCGGAAGAGCAGGCAGAACCTGCTTTGATGAGAATTTCATAGATCGGACTTGTCTAGAAACATTGTCAGGGGTGAACAAGGCAAAGGAGGAGATAGGAGGGGGAGAAACAGACAATACTGGAACGGTTAAAACTGCTCTTTCAGACTATAAAATTGCTATTTTTAGAACAAAGTCATCCTTCCTAGCTGGGAAAATTGGCCTAGCAGTTAATCAACATCAAGAGCTGTTTTAGGCTATTTCAAACTTTGTTTGTCCAGTAAGGGTATCCTTAGGGAATGAACCATCAGTCAACCAGGCTAATGTGTTCAAGAATGTTTTCTTGGGGAAGATCGAAACAATTGTAAAGAACATTACACTGGTAAGGAAATCCAATGGAAAAGAAAGTATACGTTCTTTGGATATTGTTCCCCTGTTGAAGGGAGAAAGCAAATTCATTATAAATCCATGTTGCTTCAGCTCAGTGTCAGAAGAGACCATTCACACCCCCATAATAAAGCATAAACCCTCAAACAATACACTCTTTTCCCTTCCTGCGTTTACAGCAAAGGGCCTGACTTCTGACATAAGCCCTTTCTTAACTCTATTTGTAAATGGGTCATTCAGTCAGGGGAACGTTCCTGAGGAATTGAAACTTTCCACTATTTCCCCTTTGTTGAAAAAGGTCAAATCTGGACCCTGTGAATCTCCAGAATTTTCATCCAGTCGCAGGCCTTCCCTGACCTGGAAAAACACTGGAAAAAATTGCCATAACACAATTTCAGAAATATGTCAAAAGAGAAGGCCTCCTGGATCCCCTCCAATTGGGGTTTCGGTCAAAATATGGGATGGAGACTGCATTGGCCACGGTTTGGGACGACATTTTGGAAGCGGGAAACCAAGGAAAATTTTCTTTACGTGTAATGTGGGATCTGTCTGCTGCATTTGACATGGTGGACCATAGATTTTTTTTCGAGCGACTGAGGACCATAGGCAACTCTTCAGCTCGTGCCCTCAAATGGTTTGCTTCATTCCTGTCAGGGCGACAGCAACAGGTAAAGTTAGGTTGTTTAAAATTGGCTGCACGATCTACAAATGCCTGAACAATTTAGCACCCTGATACCTGGTGGACAAGTACCTGCTGGTTGTTCCATCCACTCGTTGCGTATCCCATGGTGATTGCAGATTTTCTGGATTTGGGCCAAGATTCTGGAAAAGTCTCCCTCTGGAACTGAGAAAACTTGACTCCTTGACATCATTTGGTAAAAAATTAAAAACTTTTTTGTTTAAATAATGGCTGGATCATTGTATGAGAGTAGTTGGGACATTTTACAGCCGGGACATGATAGCCCTGTCATACCACCCTCTGCACCTTGATACCATTTAGTTCATTTATGTGCGCAATACAAATGTCTCACTCAATCAATCAATCAAAGAGAAATAGGAGCAGGGGGTGGGAAGGGTTCAATTGCATGTCCAATGAGACAAATGAAAAAGCTGCAGTCCAACATATAGAAAATAACAAGAATCAGGGCATGGCACAGAGGCTGATGGAATCCATCTGTCTCTTAAAAGCCATTCTGAAACTATTATTAGTGTTGGCGCAAGTTATATAAAAAAGCCCTGTGGTATTATCTGGCACTGGACACATGCAATCTCTGGCGGTTAAATACATATTTCTTTTTGAGCGCCCTTTCTATACTTTTGTAATGGAGAAATCCGTGAAACGTTATTCACTAAAGTCTTGCTTTGCCCTCATACGAATATTGAGATTCCCAAAAGAACACTATACAAAAAGATATTAGTCATGATTTGCAAAAGGGTTTTTCAATGGTAAACCGCCATTGAAAAACGATGCGTTCATTGTTTTTTCTCAAGCATTAGCACACGATGGGTCATCATTCTTCAGCATGTGTGCTTGTTATCTGGTCAGCAATGGTGTGCATGCAGAGCTCTTGAATGTTTTTACATCTCAAGCTTAGCAATTATGCAGTAACAACAATTTATCACTGGAATTTTGCATATGACAAACTGAAAGAATGCATTTGTGAGATAATGAAAACATCACATGGTGTGGAGAAGCAAGATATGGCCACATATATTACTCTGGAGATGTTGTGTCCCCCACATGATGCGTGTGAAGGCTCTGAACAGTTGGACACTCTGAGGATCTTGAAAATTCCAGAAACTGAAGTCATGTTTAGACTTCAGTTCAGCTCATGGACGCTATAAAGTACAGCGATTTACATGGGCTATGAAATTGAGTGGGACTCCTTGAATGGCCAAACTGCTGGCTTTGAAGTCTAGAGTGGCCTAACGGCTGGGCAGGTTATGCTAATCTTGAGGCCGTGTAAACATGTATGAGGCCATGTAAACATGTATTATGCGCCACTACGCATTGTAACATGTGGTCTTTTTTGCTTCCAGCTTGGACACTCTCTTTGCCCCCATGTGTTAATACATTGCTGCCTTTAAATAAATCACTATTTCATTCACTGCATAAACAATCGAATCACCTTAATTCTGTTAGTAAATCACCCAGGGAAATTGTGTTTAAAAGCATTGCCAAAGTGTGAATTTCTGGTTTCAGCTTCCCACTAGATGGCTTTCTTTGTTCTGCTGAACAGAGGCCAGTGAGCCTGTCACACAATATTCTGCAGCTAATATTACCCTTCCTCCATTGCGTTATCTAGGATTTTGCCACGGAATAAAGCCCCCCTAGCATGCACATATTTCCTAGGCTGTCACCAGTCTTCTGAAACCAAGACTATGGGCCTCATGACACGGAAGGCGGTAAGGGTTAACGGTCACCGGTAATGGTGACCGTTAACCCTTACCGCCTTACTACGAGGTCCCTTAGCGGGTTGGTACTTTAACGCCTGCTTTTAGCAGGGACTTTGGTGCTAATTACGGCACCGGAAATTTGCGGTACCGTAATTAGCACATTCCCCATTCCCATTATGCCCTATGGGGCAAAAATGGGAATGGGGAAGGGCAGTGGTGGAAGGGGGAATTACCGCCCCACCAACCTTGGAATAGGGCGGTAATTCCCCTTTCCACTAAGGCAGTGCCGGTATTTTACCGGCATGGACCAAGGTGCTATTAGGTACTTACTTCCAAGACCAGCACGTTGCCCCTCCGCTATCCTCCCGAGACATATCAGTACTTATGAATCTACCCGTCTGCTTTCCAGTAGTCGACTTGCACTGTTGCACTGAATGAAACATCTGATTTCGTCTTCCACAGGTTGCACCGTCTGTTGTATCGTCACTGCAGCACAGCTACTGTTATATCACCGCCTCACAGATAACAAGGCACAGTATCAAGCCTCGAGGCCTCCAGTTTGGCATCATTTCACGCATGTCAGCACGTCAGCGAACCACATCCCAGAAATTTGATGAACGAAACACAACTCTGTGTTTTCAGGCTAACTGAGCCAACAGGAATCTCCATTTGCAATCCTCCCTGGCAACTTTCTCTGCTTGACATTATTTGTTTTTCCCGTTAGGTGTGAAAAGGCAACCCAAGCTTTCCTGACCAGGCTGCATGACTGATTTAGACTATTTGCATAGCTGAACCCTCACGCATCATAAACGTTGTTAGAGCCAAAGGAATATATTTTAGTTTGACACTTGTGCGACAAGCAATAAACACCGAATTCCACAAATAACAATAACTCACCTAATCTCTTTGCAGACTGGATTCATGGGGTTAGAAAGTGGGCACTGCATTCCATCAGTCACCCCAGTGTAGGTAGATCAAGAGCAATGACGAGGCCCGGGACACAGGAGGACTCCTGCCATGCAACAGGAGTTCGATGCATTGGTCGGCCAAACCACGAGTGGGCTATGATAGTGACGCTGTTTATTTCAGAATTTAGTAGCCGATCTACATAATGTACTTCAAATTCTTATTGTAACTATATTGGACCATCCCAAATGGATAGTATATAAATTTGTTTCTAAACCTATAGAAATATTTTTTTTGGGGACATGGGTCCCTTATCCTGCTGGGCCTAGAGACTCACGCTACTCATCACTGATGACAACCAATAAGAACAATGGGATGATAGTGGTCTTATGCAGAAGGGATGTGACCTAGCAGTTCGGGTTGGGTTGCCCCTTCTGGGCTGTGGCCAGCCTGGTTGCATATGGCCTCTCCCTTTCTGTAGTGGCTTGGCAGTCAGAACAATGATGGCATGGAGGGTTGTCCAAAGCTGTGCATATGGCTGATATTAATTCTAAACCTTCCAGCCATCACCTTTTGGCTTTTCTTTGGTT
The DNA here is from genome assembly GCF_040938575.1 of Ambystoma mexicanum. Classification (NCBI taxonomy): domain Eukaryota; kingdom Metazoa; phylum Chordata; class Amphibia; order Caudata; family Ambystomatidae; genus Ambystoma; species Ambystoma mexicanum. Next base: position 927,065,673 of record NC_090929.1, on the reverse strand, counting down.
ACACTCTAAACATGTATTTCCCTGCTAAACCTCTTCCTGAAAATGTAGGTAAACTACAACCTTTAATGGAAGACTTGCCAAAATACACCTGATGATCTTCTCTCACAGAGTGTTATGTCTATGGGCTCTGTATAGATACCCAGCCCATCAATAAAAGAGCACGTCAAAAAGAAAACAAATCTAAGACAGGTCAGTAATAACTGCGCTTCTTCCCCTGAATTAAATCATACTCCCTCCCATATACTACTGCTCCACCGTCCAGGCTCTTTCCTCACCAACATAAAAAAGGAACAACCCTTCCCGCTCTCTCATATGCCCCCAAGTAAAATATATTTCACCTTGGAGCATGCCTTCTTTCTAGATAGAGACAATATGATCACATCACCCCCATTCTCCAAAACCTTTAATATATTGCCCTCCCATGAGTATCTACTGTGTTCTGCTCAGGCATATCTGGCAAAGCAGACATGACCTGTTCTACTCTCACATTTCAGGTTGATGGGGGGTTTCATGTTATTTTAAACCCACCATAAAATGGTGGGTGTTTTGTAATTCTACACCAGTGCTCCAGCCACAAAGATGTCAGACTATACCTAATACGGATAGCAGACTGTATTTAATAAGGGTGACATCCATGTGTGGTTTTCTGCATTCCTGATAGCTGCTAGCTTTGAATTGATAAGCTATGTATAACATAGTGCTGCCCTGTAAGACATAGACTATTTCATTGTCAGGAGCAAGAACATGTGCATGGGCTAAATTGCACAGTGTCACGGATGGACATCCAAGAATACTGAGTGGTGTTCTGCCATGGATTACACATCTGAAATTGTCTATACTGGTCTGCTTTAAGTCATTGTATATTATCTACAAAGCAGATCACACAAGACACCAACATTACTAGCTGAGAATGCTCCCCTCTACAGTCCCCCTACCTCTGGCAGCAACAAAATCTTGAAATTAAAGACCGAAAGTTTGTGCAAAGAGATAAACAGGACGAATACCTTCCCCTTCTGTTCCCAAAATGCATGTGGCAGTTTCCCTTATGCCTAATACCTCCTGTGCCTTCCTGACCTCCAGGAAGTAATACAAATTCCCTGGCTTTACCTGCTTCACATCCTTTCAACACTCCTCACAACCCACCCAACCCATCCCACTCGTTGTCCTTCCCTAACTCACCTTCCTCTCCTGTATACCTTAATATGGTACATATCCCCTAAACCATGTGCAAATCACAGCCTTCCTATGAAACACACAGTCCCAGGTGTATGCACTTGACATATGTGAATTAAACCTGATTGACATCCATAACTACCTTTGATCAGTCCCCAACGATTCTCATGCACTGCACACTGTTTGCAATTACAGCAACGCGAGCCCATGATACTGATAGGAGTGCACCCAAACCATGGCCTAAAAACGCATACAATAATATAATTCTGCTGACCCTGGGTGCTAGTCACACAGAAAATATATCCCCCTGAAATAAATAGAGTGCTAAGGATCAACTGATTTGCCTCAGTAATTGTATGCTCTCTCTTACCAGGGTGTGTTTGCAGAAGAAAGGACAGTCCCGAGTTCAGGAGCCATATTACAGAAATCGAAATCAGTGCAAAGTCACTAGCGAAAAAATTTAATTGTGTAAACAATGTATTCTTTTAATGCATCTTTACATCAGGACAAATTAAATAGTAGTACTAGAACTAGGGCTGACAATGCCATGGTACAGAAATGCATTGAAAACATATATATTTTTTGCGCTAGGACAAAGTCCACAAAGCTAATTCCACTTTCAACAATTGCAAATTTAATACAAAACTCTGACCTGACCCCTCTCCATGTCAGTGTCACCCCACGGATGAGTCATTGGACAGCTGTTCGTCACCACCTGTACTCTGCCTAGGAAGACCTATCTCATCCTTTGGATTTCAATATCACCTCTTTGCTGATGATCCTCACATCTTTTCTTCCTTTCCTCCGTTAGCCCTGCCATCTTGGAACAGATTACCAGTTGCCTTAATGCAGTTCATCACTAGTTGGCTCTTCACTGCCTACTGCTGGACGCTTGAAAAAGTAATATTTCTCCTGGTGTCAAAGGCCATCCCTATCCTCTGCTTCCCAAGCTCCTTCCAGCGTGACCCTCTTGTTCCCCAATCCAAGGCACACAAACCTGGTGTTGCCTTTGATAGCGACCTCTAACTGAAACAATCCACCACTACCAGTGACTCCCGTTCTTCTATTGACCTTCTCAAAGTTCATTACTTAGTAACCACTCTGCAAAATCCATAATCTCCGCCGTTGATCTTAGCAAACATGACTTCTCAAGCCTACTTCTTCACCTTACACTATACCCTTTCTCCCTCTATAGAAAGCCTTCCAATTTGCTACCAATCCTCTTTAACCTATCCAGACCCCCCCCACTCCTTCCTCACAGCAACATGTTGCTTTGCACGACATGTACCAATAATCCCCTTTTAAAGTTATTTGTACTAATCTATCTACACAGATATTAACTGTCTTGCTCCTAGGTCATGTCTGATTATATATCTTTCTGACCAGTTTCTCTTTCCCGCCAGTCCTCTTTTACATTCAACCTTATTGTCCAATGCCCTCCTGTGTCTCCTTTCGCTGCTGCTCTGTCTCCCTACTCACCCCACTTCACTGGATTCAGCTGCCCATCTCAATCAAAGCCGGCTTAAGTGTGGATCTCTTCAATGCTTGGATTAAACTTTACTTACTCACTAGAGGGAGGACCGCTCCCTGCCATCTCCCCATCCTCCTGGCCTGACCCCACCACTCCCTCCAGGCATGCCCAGTAATTAAATGGTGTATATCTATACAGCGCTGCTCTTTAGTTTGAAACATTTCCCCTCAAAGGTTAATGTTACCTTTTTAAGTCACTAGTATATGTTTTCAGATTGTTTTGTCTTGTTCCGGGTCTATTTCCCACTCTTTTTTTTTTTACAACCTCATTAACTGGCTCACCACTTACACTCCTCTTTGTGATATTGTACTGGCGCCGTCGGTCAATGCTTTATTTGAAGTCATTTGTTATCACAATTGACATTGCTATCCATAAAATAAACACACATAAAAAAAGCAAATAATATGAGCCCTAGATTTCTATCAGCATTGTTGAACTCATGAAGGGGTTAATATTGTTATGCTCATTTTTACCATGTATTTTTGGCTCATGATTTTAAACCCCCCTGATGATCATGATCCCTTCGCGTGCCTCTTTGAGATGCAAGAACCCAGGCCAATATATTGCATGCCTTACTGCACCGACACCGGCTTCTGTGGAATGAAAAACCCGCTCCGGTGCTGTGTTTGCGCCTTTCCATACCTTTTGTGAAAGAGATGGTGACCCCGTAGCCCAGAGGCATATATTTCCCTTTCTCCATGCATCAGCCCTTAATGCAGTGCAAGCACTTTTGCAAGGCATATTCTCATTTAAAATCCCTCTTATTTACTGCTCACAGACAGCCTGCTCTCCGGGCTGCCATATTAGTTTAATGCTAGAGGTGAAAAGAGTCAAATTACACAGTGCTAGAACAAGGGACTTTCAGGAAGAAACATCCATTTTCCTTATACTATTTTTAGCTAAACGAGAGCAGCAAAATGAATAGAGCAAAAAGGCTTTTTCACATAGTTACTAGATGGGAAAAGAGCTCATGTATTATTTAATGAGGTGCATAAGAAAAAAAATAGCATTTTTTTTGTAGCAGGCTCAACAACTGAAATGTCTCCTGAAGCTTCAAAAATATACCTACTAATTATATCCTGCAAAATGGTTCTCTCCTGATTACCCTTGCAAGGATGAATTGAGTTGGCCCTGATGGCAACTACACTTAGTATTAGGCAATTATACACAGTCACTGAGCGAGTACTCAATCTAGGAAGATGTGATTGTTGGTTTGAGTGGGAAACATATTAGCTGAAGCCTTGGCGAAAGCTATACACAAGATCTCTCAGTGCTTTACATTGCAGTTAGCATATATGGGATAATGTACCCCCTTCCATACATTATGAGGACATTGCAAGTGACTGAGATGTTTTGCGACCAAAGAGAGGAAGGAGGATAAGGGTCACGTTCCTTTATAAGTCACAGATCTCCAAGTTGTAACTCCTTTTTATGTATGTTAGGAGGTATTTTATTCTTTATAATACATGGCCACACACTGTAACTCCCTGTAATTTATCGTCTTTTGCTTACTATAATGTTAGTAATCTGACATTTGCTGACCCATATAATCAATATTGAATCTGTTTGTATCTAAAAAACAACAACAAATCAAACTCCTAATGTGTTCCAAAAAATAGTTCAAGCAGTTTACTAAAATGTATTGTTAAACACGTTCATTTTGTGCTTTACAATAAGTAATACTCTGCACATTCTTGCTCACACGAGTTAAACTCTAGCAGTGCACAAATTAAACATTCTACCATAAACAGTTTCTTGTCAATTACCGACTACAATGTGTCACAGAAAACTACTCTGCAAGCAAGGAATTTGAAAAGCTTTTCACAGCTTTAATTAAGTGCTGCATTGACAGCTGAAATTCTCTCTGCTGGATCAAGCAGGAGGCATTGTGATGTCACAACTGAAGCAAATTAACTTGATTACAGAGCGATAGTGATGTTATTTTCTTTAAACAGGTCAGTTGTGATGTCACATCTAGCCTCTAATAAGAAATGTATTTGCACTGTTTTATACAGACATTGCTGGCTGACATGTATTATAATGTTTAGAAAATGTCATGCATTTTTGAGATGATGTTCATAACATTCCAATGGTCATTTCTAGCCAAGCTGCGTGGGCTACTATGTACTTCACACAATTGGCTTTCTGCTGACTAATTATTGACCTCTATACCCGATGGCTCAGAAATTGACCATTGACGAACAGTTTTGGGCCCCAAATGAAGATATCCATTGACCTTGTCAGTGATCCGTGTTTCTATTTTGATTTATGTTCCTTGCATTAAGCTCTTCTCATTCTATTACCTGCATCTGTGCCTGTGTCTGCGAGGATTCAGTTCAAGACACCCTGCATTGTCCACAAGGCCTTCTGGGGCCTGGGTCCTCAATACTTTCAACTTTCTCTTTGTAAATAGCTTCCTACATGAGAGCTTCGCTCTTCCACCTCCAACTCCCTCAGGGTTAGTCGCTTCTCCAAGCAACGTGTTGGAGGTAGATCTCTTTCTTCGGCCGGTGCCTCCCTCTGGAACAGCCTCACTGCCTCTCTGAAACTTGAGGAGAACCATCTCCTGTTCCGGAAGCACCTCAAGATGTTCCTTTTTGCTTCTGCCTTCTCTCTTCCTCTACTCTGCTGATCTCTGTCTGTTCCTGCATTAGGTATTTGGCTACACTCTGATTTTCGGTGTAGAAACCTTGCCCACCCTGCAACATACCTGCACTTCCTCTGGCAATCCTTGCACAGGGGTATCTATCTGCAACCCTACAGTCCCCTCACCTGCACTTATTTGACACCCATTGTCTGCGCTTAAGTCATGCAGGTTCCATCCGATATCTGCACTACTTTGTGTTATTCTGATCCTGTGTTGTGCACTTTCCACTCCTCCCCTGCATCTTGCACTCTCCCCATCCCTCTCCCCTGCACTTGTGCGTTCTCAATGTCACTAGGCCTAGTATGATCGTTCTTTTGTCCTCTCTTGTACTCCCTCCCTTGCCTCGTTGTGCCTTGAAACATTTGTGTATGGGCGCGATATAAATAAAATATCATATCATATCATCTGACCACCCCTTGTCGTACGACACCCACTGTTTAGATGCTATCCATTTTCCTTGGTAGCCATCTTTGCTTTCATTTTTTTCTCAAAAGTCAGACTAATCTCTGAGGGCAATGCGATTGGAACACATTGAGATGTTTTGTGCTGGTTCGAACAACACTTAGCCAATTTTCCCAGTGGTATAATCCGTATTGCCTGCTGTAGTGGTAAATCCAAGCTTTTAAAAGCATGGAGACTATGCCAAAGGCCCAAGATTTTCTAGTAAATAGGCTTCATCAGGCTTTAAGCTTAAAGTATCTGCAAAGAACTGATCATGTGATAGGATAAATACACCTCTGGCAACATATAATGGATCAATGAACTGATATAATAGCACCAATTCACCTATCACAATTTCATGATTATGAAAAATAGTGTGGGACCTCTGCAGGAAGCGTGGTTATAAAAGCATGCTGGTAAGTCCCATGTAAGAGCTTCAGCTCTTTTACTGCTGCTGTCATTGAGGAAACAGCAGAACGGCAAGGGAGGTGGATGAGAGAGGAGTCCCCAACCATTAGTAGGTTGAACAATTTAAGTGACCTACATTGGTATGGAAGCAGGTTACATAGAATGCAGGATCTCAACTGTACTCCAGAACCATGTCTCACTTCACCCTCATGCATGCTCTGCTTGAATTGCAATTGCTTTACTTGCCTGTGTAGAGATTTAGCTAGAGACCATAGAGTAATTTACTATAGGAGGGACTAGGGACTTGGGAAAATGGTAAATCATTCATCAATGTTTCCATTCTTGTTCTTGCAGCGTAGTTACCTCTTTTTGTCAATCTCTGCATCTTGAACTCTTGATCTCTCTGTTGTTCACTAGCGCATCTTTATCTTAGACATTTTATTTTCATTTTGCATTTTGGAAACATGCTGTATGTGCCCACTCTTCCTGGGGAACAGTATTCTAATAGGAGTAAATCAATGTTTCCAAATACTTGTTGTATAGAAATTCATAGCTGGAAGTGTTGGATCAAGGTCAATCTCTGTTGTTGATAAAAATCTGAGTTATGAAAAGAAGCGAGGGAACTAACAGAACTTGTACTTAATTTATGGAGAACTAATAACAAATTTGAAAATGGAAAGGAGATCAGGGAAACACGGAGGCCAGAACAGAGAAGGACTGAGGGCATCATTTTAAATCATGTATCTCCATGGACTGTGCCAATGTCCAAACATTGAGAGAGACATGCAAGTGAAGGGGTGGCCATTGGTGGAGCATGGGGTTGTAATGGAGTTCAGTGAGTCATCAACATAGAAGTGGAAAAGCAATAGATGATCATAAGCAGTGTTAGGGTGGAGAGTGAGAAAATGGAGGGGAGGAATGAATGAAGCATGAGTGGGTCTTCTGCAGTGATTAAGAGAAGCAGAATGATCACACAAACTGAACTATAGCTTTGCACGGCACAATCACCCACGTATTCATAATATAGAAACACATTTGTAGTAAGTATACCTGCAGGAAATGTTATATTATCAAATATTTATACTGATCCCACTATCACCTTAGTGGTCATACTGCTCCTGAGGTAATGTATTGTGACCTCACAAATGAAGACGTTATGGATTATCCAGCAGGAATATGAGAACATGGAAAGGGTTGCAGATTGTCCTACTGGAACACATGGCCCAATAACCTGCATTAACATATGCCAGAGCATTTAAAAACTAGGAAAGGTCAGGAACACCAGATGTTTTAGAAATTTGGATAGAAAATACACATGAGATATACGATTGAAACTACACGATTAAGAAAAGACGAGTGGAACTATTGAGATGAGGAACACAGGTGGCTTGCTTGAAGGATGTGGGACTATCACTAGAATAAAGAGAACAATTGCTGTTCCAGATATGTGCTCCCACCCTTACGGACAAACATCGATTGACCGTACCTTCAGAATACTGCCATCTCCCAGCCTCTGAAGACTGATAACCAGCAGGCAGAGGTAGGTGCGCAGATAAGCAGCAATATGACTATGTATGCTTGGTTTCACACTGTCACACAACTACGAAAAGATCAGATCAGTCAAGTTGACAAGATCAGTGCCCATGCACTGAACAGGAGTTCACTCACACTCTTAGCTCTCCCTTACTAACCCTCCCTACGTTCCTTAATTTGCAGCATGAACAGGTATGGCTTTCAAAAATGTCTTGGGAATACGACATAAACACTTTGTTTTCTGCAAATAAGCATTTACGGACCTTGAAATACAGGGATGGTGACAGTACCAAGCAATTGGGGGTGACCCATTGCTTCCCCTTTTGTCTCTCAACAGGGGACAAAGGTGACCGCCGAATCCGCAAACACAGAAGATCCTGGAGTTAAACCTGTTATAGAATCAATAGGTCCTGAAGAAGATGATTTCATCAGCTATTGTCATCGAAACTGGTCGACCCTTCAATTCATGAGACCCATCATGATCAAGATTATGTTTTATAAATTAAGCTAAGACACGTCAAACACAACATTGAGACTCACCTGGAGTGAGCATTGCTTTTAGGCTATCCCCAAAGACTTTAGGATATTTTACTATCTAGGAGCGACACCTTCTGGTCTATGCACCGCCTACCCAGTTGATGAATAAAGCTAAAGGAAATACCCTGTGGTAAATTGCGTCTTAGGTACGCAAATGAGAGCTGATCTAACTTGCAGATCTGCCTCTACTCGTTCTCACTCTGTCTGGACTTTTAATTTAGTATGTTTCATTGAGTGTAAAATTGTTGATGAGGGACAGTCCTCTCGCACTATCCCTATTAGATAGGCGGCGCACCTCCAGCCACCTAGGGAGAGCTTGCCCTGGCAGGGTCAGGGTTTGCTTCCAGCAAGGGACAGTCTGTGTGTGTCTGTAAATAACATCACGGATAAGAATTCTAAATCTTTGTGAAATTACTTACTCCTCAATCCGTGTTTGTGTGTTAAAACCTGTAATTGGTAATGGCTGGAATGAAAAGAATGTTCCAATAGCTCGAAGAAATTTCCCTGAGTGTTTCTGCTGCCATTTTGGAGCAGGTTTGCCATGGCAGCCATCATCCAAAAAGGGAACTTGTCTCTTTTCTATGCTTATAGCGGTGGCCATTTCTTCCCCTTTTTAATCCATTCCGATGGGAGATGGGCTCGCCCAGAGTTCATCTGCTGTCGGAACGGTAAAAAAAGAAAGATATTCACACCCAGGTAAATCTGAGTATGCAATGTGCTTACACACCCGGCTTGGGGATGGACACAGGGTTTAATGGGCCGCAGCCTGAGTTGAGGCCCAAGCTTTGCTCGGGCCTACAAAGCCCGGGCTGGCAGTCCATTAAACCCTGTGTCTGCCCCACCGAAGGGGCATGAAAGTTATATTCCACAGTTATTTAGTTCTTTCAAGACAGTGACTATGCTACTAAGAAATATGGTGTAATAGGGAGATTTCATACAATACATACATCGCTCATAGACTATGGATGTCCATCAATTGAAAAGGATGTCTTTAAAAAGACTAGAACCGATCAGTTGGCCAGTATATAGTGTGATCAGTAAAGAATCGGACAGCTAATGCATAGGTAAAGGGCTCTATTTTATTGTTATTTTTTATTTTATTTTTTTAAAGTGCAGACCTAGTTCGAGAGCAACAAAGCATTGTACAGACTGTGTGTAGCTAGCATTTGAGCTGGCATCTTCTACCAGTAGCACAGTACAGTGAGTTGAGGTCTTTGCAATGGTATGTGCGTCCATTGCAATTAGTACTCGGTCAGAAGTTGTTGAAAAATCTGTGTTTTGAGAAATGTATGAAATTGGAGAATTGTGGGACCATTCTGAGCCGACTCCGGGATCGAGTTACATAGAGTGGGTGCATGCCAAGAGAAGGATTGTTGGCTGATTGGCTGACCCTCTCTTTGCGGATGAGTTGTGATTCAAGCTGGTTAGTCAATCTGCTGTGTAAGGAGTGTGTTCCACTAGATATGTTTAGCTTAGCTGACAAGTACTCTCTCTGGTGGCCTATTTGTGACCACTTTGTAGATGATACATGTGATCTTGAACAGTATCCTGGCCCAGAGAGGAAGCTGATGTAGTTAGTGATTTGGTGACATTTCCGTGCACCCGTAAAAAGACATGCTGCAGTGTGTTGGACTCCTTTTAGGAAGCCTAGTGACAATTTGGGAGCCCTGCCAGGAGAGCATTTTCCCCATCGATGTGTGAAACCACAAGGGCATGCACTAAGGTGCGGGAGTCCGGTGGGTGGGATGAACAGTTTTATTTTTCAAAGGGGAGAGATTCGGTACCAGGCTGTTTAGACCTTCTTGGCAGTGTGTTTCTTGAAGGATAGGCTGCTGTCAATTGGGAAGCCTAAGGATGTTGCTGAGTCCAAGACTTGAGGATAACATTCTTCTAACTGCATATCATTGAGTTATTGTTGGAGATATTGTTTTTTAGTGGGAGGACCGATGAGGACGAATTCAGTCTTGGATGGGTTAAGTTTGACGTAGGCAGTCGACACACAGGACTGAAAGATGGCTAGGTAATCGCAGAGCCAAATGATGTCCTGCATGCTATTTACTCTCATGTACAACTGAGTTTTCATCTGTCTATTGGTGGATGTATAGAATTATCCAACCAACTATATTCTTCTAGGTATGTCCAGCCCTGTGCCTATCTTGTCACAGACAATACAATCACCATTTCTTAAAATCTACATGAGAAGTAAATGAGTTTTCTTATGTGTCCTAGATGTACTTTAAAGCCACATTCATTCTACACAGAGTCTGTGAACAAGGGAGTTGAAACTAGCTTAAAGTATTGACCATGTGACTAGCGTAGACAGATAGCTTTCCAAAGACATACCATATTTCATGTACATTTCATCACTTCTTTTCTATTGTAATCATATTGAACTTGCTAGACATCACACACATTCCCGTAATGTTTACCACCATCACTGTTGGCTGAATAGTTTGGAAAAAAAAATCTTAGACAAACATTTCGACATGTGCTCCACTCCAAGGTCAAACAAGCTTCCAATCAGCACGCCTGCGGAGCTATAGGAGCTGCAGATGCACATCATGGATAATCACACTTTCAAATACAAGGAGAGGAAGCGCACAGTAGAAAACATAAAATCATGCTGTATGTGTCTGTGTGCGAGGGGGGGTAGAAAAGGGCTCTAGATTGCAGTGCTATCGTGCTTCACCAGTAGCAAGCAGAACAAAAACATCTGGAATGCTGCACAACATTTTCCCTTCACTTTTCAATTTGATGGCAGGCAAAGTCTAAAGCAGATCATTATAGCAGTGTCTACAAAAATGATTAAATGATTTAATCACCTTCATGATAGGTAAGGAAAGGACGTGGAAGGTAAGGTCCACTGGCTGTCCCATATTAAGAAAAAGGCGAGGGAGATTAACACTTGCATTTGTACCCTCCCAGTAGCATGCTGTCTCTGGGAGAGATACACCAATGAACGGCTTGCTTATATGAGTCTGTCAGAATGGAAAGAGAAAACACAGAAATACTGAAGTCAAATAACCATGGATTGATGACAATTATGTCCCCGGGTGTCCAGCGCGATTTACTATGGGCGGAGTTCCCCGCAGATTGTGTTCTTGTAACAAGGGCAAGGTTTAACTGTATCCACCTAGGGGCTGCGGTGGAAGCATGGTATGGGACGGGATCAGATCGATCCTGCTCGATGTGTGACGCATCTTACGAGGACCTGGTGCATCTGATCTTTTTATGCCCTGGCTATTGACAAGCCAGAGGATGGCTTATATGACCTCTCTTTCAGAAATTGGATTTTGTACAGTATCGGCCTGCCCTCATATATCTGTTATCGGTGAACTCACTATGTGTGGGCTGGTCCTTAATTACATATTTGAAAATTGTACTTTCTCTCAGGAAACAACTGTTACATACTTTATCCTAAAAATGAGTTGTATGTACACTTTTTATTAATTGTCTCTGTGAATTGTCCCACGAGCTATTTTTGATGAGGTTTGCAAGATCATGTGTTTTATTGTGCTACAATTGGTATGTATTTTTGTATTTGTATTGTTTATATGGATTGTTTTTATGCTTATCATGATGATGATGATAATACCCAGCAAGCGGGCAAACACACACTGAGATATATACAGTCAAAATAATGACATTCACTATGTTGGGATGTCAACCATTAGGTCAAATAGCTTTAGAGATGTAATGCACAATACGCAGTTTAATTCTACAAGCTGATATCACTATGGTGAGGTGTGCGCTTCCACATTCCTTATTACTGTCTTTTCATGGCAGAATGGATTGAAACACAAATCTTTTGTGGCAATCCCTTCTGAATGCATAGTTACTGCCAAAGGTAGGGAACCACTGCAAACCATATATTTCAAACCACCTGATCAGATATGTTGGTCTATGAACTAAAATCGTCTTACCCACTACATATGCATTGTTTCCCAGCACGGAGGGTGTGGTTGCCATCATATAGTTGAATTGACCTTTCCATAAGTGTAATGCCAATAACCTTTGATGCATTGGGCAGATTTGGCTGACATCTTTCAATACACTTTTTAGCCTTGGGCCTCTCCAAACCGGGCATTTTGGAGAATTGTGCTAAATGGTTCAAACGTTATTAAGAAAACATAAACATCTGTTTCCAGCACATCTATTCACTTTTTCATAGACAAAATTTTGCTTTCATTGAACACCCACAGCAAGAAAACTGCAGCGCATAAAATGGCAGTTGGGCATGAAGTGTCACAAGCATTCCTTTTTGGTTTAGTGTAAAACAATGGCAATTTCTGAAATTAATCTCGCCCCTATTACTAAAACAAGTGTGCACATCTCCCATGGTGTATTGCAGCAGTGAGGCTTTTTTCAGAAATGACACACAGCCATTATGTTTTACTCATGCAAACAAATATTACCTCAATCCCTTGTGTAGCTGAAAAATAAAGCACTCAAAACAACATTTGCAAGGGTTAACATGGTGGTTTCAGATTAGGTTTGAAGTAGTAAGAGGGAAAGCGGATAGTAAGAGAGGTTTAAGGAAAATGTGCAGATGAAAGGGCCAAGAAAGGATGGGGCACAAGAACAATGTTCATGTACTTTCCCATTACAATGCATTATAATGGGAAAGGTAAATAGCAATGATTAGTAAGGTAATAAACTGCGGCATTGATGTGGTTATGGTTGGTTACCATGTGGATTTCCCTTAGGAAATTGGAGCAACAATGAAAGGGGCATTGGTCAATGGTCAGTGACCCATGCAATGCAAGCTGTGCTGGTGGGACAGTGCCAATGTCCAGTAGGATCTGATATTTTAATAAGAAAGGGATATGGTCCTTGGCTCGAGGCCTCGCTTGCTGGCCATTGCCAATGTCCCACAGTCTTTTTTATCCCATTTTGAAAATGTGAACATTGTAAATGGCTGCTGACCTTAGTTATTATTCAGGTAGATATGTGCCACTGACAAAGGACTTGAGCCACAGTCTTTTTGACTTATCGTTGCATCTTGGACATTGGACACGGCCAAAGGCTGTGTCCGCTGGCCATCGCTGTAGGCCATGGTAGGTGGGATCTGGTGCTTTACTGAACTGGGGATATGGGCCATGGTCGTAGGGCAGTGGCACTTGGCCTTTTATAATAATTGGTGCAACATGGAGCTCAACAAACTGCTCAAAAGGTGCTAAACAGATAAGTAGTGAGACACTGAGGATCACATAGTGGAAAAAGGAGAGACAATTCTGGTATAGAGAGATGATTCATAAAGCAATGCTGGCATACATGTTGTACACAGGTCTAATGATTTCCCTTGTACACAGCAAGCATGAGCATGTCTTTCAGAGTGGAAACACTGACATATATCTTAGAGACGGCTTTGCTCAGCTGTTTCCATTTGGAGACAGCATGCACATGTGTTCTGGATCTGCTCTTATGTCATATTCGAGACCTGTCATCTATTGGAGCATTTGATGTGTTGCCCTACAGATGCAATTGAGCATGCTATGATTTGTACACAATATTGCAGACATATGTGATGTAAAATGCACTATTTCGACCCCTTATTTTAAACAATGCCTGGGAGGGGGGATCCATGGCAAAACCTTCTCTTTAGTTAGTTTGCACTCACTTGTTATGCATGCTCCCACAGGATTTGCAGGGCAGCATATCTACAATCCATCAATCAATTTATTTTATTTTTTGCATTTCTGAAGCGCTCACACAGCCCGGGGGCATCGAGGCGCTGTTACAGGGATATGTCTGTTAGTTGCTACCCGGAGGTTCCTAAGCACGGACCGGGGATAGAACCTGTGTTGCTTCGTGTCGCCTTGTTTCCAAGGTGAGCACGTCGAGCACGTTGTTGCTGAGCTATCCTCCCGGGACGCAAATAATATTAGTACATTAATAATGTACCAGGCATTAATGTTACCCCTTCCCTTTTAAGTGGTTAAAAGGACATACTACCACAAATTGTGCATTGAAAAGTGCCGGCCATTGCTAACTTCAAGTACTTCACAAAGAGTACACTTTACTAAGATCAGCAGAATCTGAAACATAGGTGGGTTTCTACGGATTCAAATTCAATAATCATGATTTCGTTCCTTCAACGATTTCCCATCATACTGAGTAGCTTGTGTCACTGGGTCAGCCTCTCATATGACATGTGCAGTGTGATCTTAATAGATAATACAAACATATTAACAACATATGCCAATATGGAAGAAAGAATGTACCAAAAAAGCCTACCTCACTGGTCCTCAATTTAAGACGGAAGAGGCATGTGAGCAAAACAGAACCTGGCATGGCAAGATACACCAATGGTGACTTGAAGCACACATAATTTTAATTTAAACTTAAATGCATTATTTTCTTTTTTTTAATTATCTTTCTCAAATATAAATCCTTGTCAATGACAAGGGTGTTGATGAAAGCAAATCAGCACTTAATGTAATGCCCCTTGTACGGTTTCAGGAAGTATGTTATGGCGTCTCTGTCTATAGCGGTTGGAGGCTAACAAGTGATCAAGAACTCCAGAGTACAGCTTTATTCGTTGGTCTTTCATACTTTCAGTATTACAGAAACTGTGCATCTGTGCAAGTGCAGTTCGCATAGGGCACCGATTATCCAAGTTCATAGATCTTCAAAATCTGCCCTTCACTTGTTTTGGACCACAACTCTTAAGGTCTCTCGTCATTGACTATGCTGGATGAGGCTGATGGTAATTGTAGTCCAAAACATCTGGCTGGCCAAAGGTTGGAGACACTTCCTGATGCAACCATATTCTTTTAATGCACTTTTTGCACCAGGCCAATGGGCAGGGCAAGGTAAAATATTGCCCTAGTGGAACGATGCATTCAAATAATGCATATTTTCTTCCAATAGTTCATTTTTTTTTTTGCTTTTGCCCACGTGGAAGTATCACTTGACCCTTAGCAAAGTTTCCATAACACCAGTAGATGTCTGATTTCTAGCTGTGGTGAAAGCAGAATAGGAACATGCAGTTTTTCTTGGGACCCAGAAAAGGGAGCATTGTCACATAATCCTTGAATGAAAATGGCTTTTTGCCATAAAGCAATGAATATGAGGGAAGGGCTTCTGAGATTAGAGTGGTCTTCAGAAAAAAAGGTATTACACAAAGTGGTGAAAAGCTGACTGGGTCACTATTTGGTCTGTTGGGAATTTAGGTGGCTCAAATTCCCTGCCCGCTTCCCATATGTTGTAAGCTGAAGTGCTGGTACAGTGGCCTGACTTGCATTATCTACAGTCCTGTCCCCAAGGTCTTGGCAGGAGGAGATTAAACCTTGCTCTTTATGGGACTTCCAGTATCACCCCCAGGACCCTAGAGTGGGATGTCTGCTTAGAGTTCTCCCAATTTCTGTCAAGTACTTGGATGCAGAGTGTGTTGTCCTCTGCCTGTCCCCCTCATGTGATTATGCAGCACTCTGCCTGTTATGACCTTTTTTGTTAAATGAAATAAGGATTCCACTGTAAAGCAAGCATCAACCAGGGCAGCAATTTCTTCAAGTATTGTAAAGGGTGTACAGAATATTATGGTGAAAGGGAAACAATTAATGAGAAACAATGTGTGTAGATTCATGTTTATAATATTGTTTATTACAACTTATTAAAACAATATTAACAGAAATAAATATTAAACATCATTCTTCCTATACCTTTGAGGTAACTATGCACAATAATCACACTGTCAGCAAAGGGATAATTCAGTAAGTACGTACCAGTATCACATTACAACCAGGGACGTCATTTTACCAAAATGCCAGGGGTAGCAGAAGTGACGGGAAGTGGCATCACATAGCATTGTTTCTCAGTACACTACGAAAAATATGGTTAGAATATGACTGTAAAGGGATATACATTTATACAAGATTACATCACCATATGTATCATTCATATCAGCGCGTGTAGGCCCATATTACAAAATGGCTGTGAATGCAAGCAGACGTCCAAGGCCAAATGATCATGATCTTGTATTACGTAGAGCTTGTGCTTAAGTGCTTCATATCGAACAAATATGCATTCAATATTATCCAACCTTCGATGGTACTCATTTATAAACCTTAGTAGGATGAAAGGCTGAGTTGCCCTTGCCGGGAGTCGAACCTGCAACCTGCAGATCACACATACATTACAGCAGTGAGCACTCAACCCACTGAGCTATCATAACGGCTGTAGCTACCCGAAAATCAGCCACTCCAGAAACATAGAGCCACATGCTGCTGGCCACAGCCCAGGAGCCTCAATTCAATTAAAAAAAACATTTAAAAAAAAGTTTTTTTAGGGGTAGCAAGGGAGAACTCAGGGGTTGCAGGTGTGACCCCTGGAAACCCCTAAATGACATCCCTGATTACAACACACATCCACAAAAAGTAGTGATAATACAAACAATGTTTTTACAAACCAGTTAACAACCATACAGAGACATAGAGCCATTTTAACAACGTGATGACCAGGCTCCTAAGAACAAATTCAGGACAATCCTTCAACCAAAGATCCAACCACGTCCACCTGTTACCCCTTCATGTATTCCCCAGGTCAATAGAACCTAGTACTTTTAGCAAATAGATACTAAGTCACCACACAATAATTATATATCACAATTTTATTTCATATAAATCACAAATCATTATATAACCTTCTAAAACATTTTTTTTTAAATCGTACAAATTCTTAAAAACCTTTTACAAAATTTCTCATAAAACCAATTACCATACATAAAACAACCTGTGTTTTGCTCAACCCTGTGACATCCTGCCTATACAAAGCTCAATCATGTACAGTACTTTGAAAGAGATCACTCTGCCTCAAGAAACAAAATGGTCAGTAGCTCACTGGTTCCCTTTTGCTAAAGGATACCACTTGTAAAGTATATATTCTATTCAGTACATTTCTACCCCATTCAGTGCTACCCTGGGGTGAGTTTCCAACTCAATTTTCAATGTTTTTCATCTATTGTCACTAAATCACAATACCCTTAATTGCCCTACAAACCAGTTGACAGGAAACACGCGTGATAAAAGGAGGTGGGATGCAGGGCAATGATATGAAATCTACAAAGCTGTATCTTTCAGAGAACATGCATGTTTTTAATGTGCAATGCTTTTTTCAAACCTTGTGCAATTTCAACAATACCCTTCACTATTCCCTGACAAATCTCATCCTGTAACTCTTAACTGCATCTCTGATTCCTATACTCATTTGACTTATGCAACTAGCTGATGAGTGTGGCATGTATTCCACTTCTTTCTGCAGAGTGGCGTGGATGAAGATATTGGGCCTCATTACACGGAAGGCGGTAGCCATGGCGCTATTAGCGCCATGGCTACCTCCTTACCACCGTCGGAGGCCGGGTTCCCAGAATAGGGATTTACCGGCCTACTCCAACCTTTGCGGGACCGGTAAGTCCCCATTCCGCGGACCATTCCCCATTCCCATTTGAGCACCCATAGGGCTCAATGGGAATGGAGAAGGAGCAAATAACGGTACCGCAATTTGCGGTACCGTTATTGGCACTGAAGTCCCTCAGCGGGTCCTGTCCTTAACGTGTGGTCTGCCCACACGTTAAGGACGGGAACCGCTGAGGGACCTCGTAGTAGGACGGTGGGTATTACCGGCACCGGTGCCCTTACCGGTGCCGGTAATCCCCTACCGCCTTCCGTGTAATGAGGCCCATAGTCATTAGGCAAGCATCACATACATTGTTTTTAGAGATGAGGCCAATGTTACATGCAAGACGCCACACATATGCGGTGCAGAGAAGACCCAGGGGTTCCTAAATGTTGGTTGCTAGTCTAGTGTAGACATTAAACACATCTTCATATATCCAAGTGTAATTGATTGGAATTCAATGGCATTAAAAGCATCATTGGAGTCAAATCTTAAAATGCCCCTCTCTTATTTTTTTGTCTGCATGCACTCTTCAAACAGTCCAGGTCTCATTTTCAATTATCAACATTATTTTGTTTTAAATTTGGTTGACCCGTCTGACCTCCATGAACCAAAGATGGAGCCCGTTCCCTTTTCATGAGTTTGAAAATCGTGATGCTATTCGCAAGCCACCAGGACAGTGCATCCCATAACTCCACTTGAGAGGGTAATTCATTGTAACTCTTATGATAGACACACTGTGCAATTATGTCATTGGCTAAGTGAATAGGAGAATAATCAATGCAGCACTCTATGAATAGACCTAACATCTGTGATGCATGGAGTTCAGGGACTCATGATATCATGTTCACCTCGTCTTCATTGCTGTAAATAATATGGCACTGACATGAGTGCAGTTACTGTGCTTCGCTGAATTCTGTACACTATCACTGAAACAAACATCTATATTTAGACACTAATGGGTCTTAAGGAATGATTACATTTCTTCTCAAAGATGATTTTTTTTTTTTTCTAAATTCAACATTTCTTGTTTGACATTGTTCATCCTTCAACTGGCTGGCTTAATATTGCTTGAATGTGTATACGTACGGCCCATTTCCTTTTAACAGCTGCCCTGTCCGATACCAGACAAGTGAGTAAAGTATTTCATCCATTTCTATGGTGCAGATGACTGAAAAAGGCCTCAGATGCACAACTCAAACCTCTACCCACCTGATGAATAATAACATTCCAGAACTAAATACAATCAAAATAAAACAGAAGATGCATGTTGGGATATGCATTGACATGAACACAGTTTGATTGAATCAGAAGTTTATGTACCTCACAAACACAAAGCAGTACATGAAATACGGTGAAATGGACACTGTGGATGAGTACCAATCAGACACAGAGGACCACAGTCTGAATGAATTGCACTGGAGTGAATGAGGCGTTGTCCACGAGCATCCAAAATATGCCCTAGCTAGCTGGTTCCCAAGGCCTAAAACCAGAGCAAATATGTCCATGCCTGGCATGCTGTTGAAATGCATAACTGCAATTGTGATTCACAAAGATTGGCTCAAGGATATCTATGAGAGATATGTTTCGGCATCTATTGATTTATTCACGTATAAGGTAACAGGTGAACATATGGGTTGCACAAGGGAAACTTCTGATTTGCATCAGTGCACATCTTTCGGTAGGAAGGATGATCGTCCCCAATACTTGAGTTTCGTGCATGATTCTCAGTACATTAACGAAGATTGATGGCTCTTGGGGAAGGGCAGAAATTAAGGAGGAAGGGAGGGCACACAGATAAATGAGAACTAAAGTAATTGGAATTCATGTATTTTCTACTCAGGAGTACCTGGAGTAAAGGAGTATCAAGGTTCAGTACAGTGGTTTACGGAACTCTGCCTCTTCCCAAATTCTGCCCTGTAACGTTTCCAGTCCCAAATCACTAAACTGCATTTTTTGCCTAGATGCACAACAAAACCCAGGGAAGAAAGAAAGAAAAAAAAAAGAAAGAGAGTAAGAAAGAAAACAAGAAAGAGAGAAGGAAAGAAAGAGAGAAAGAAAGAAAGAAAGAAAGAAAGAAAGAAAGAAAGAAAGAAAGAAAGAAAGAAAGAAAGAAAGAAAGAAAGAAAGAAAGAAAGAAAGACATCCCTCCAAAATATCCCTGTTGGAGTTCTTACATTTGCCAAGTCTTTCAAATGAAAAACTCACAACAAGGAATGTGGAGTTGGCAGGAGAAACCGATACACATTATCAAACCAAGAACAATCAGGTGTAAGACATCAATGTAAACACAAAAATGTTTGTTCTCATTTTAAAAAAAACAAAGTCATGTTTTTCAAGGAACTTTCTTTGCTTATTTGGTAATTGCCTCAGTTGCTTGAATGGGATTAGTGGAACTAGTTGTGCGGGTGTATCTATTTTTGATACATAATGTGTAACTCAACCTGTGGAGAACTTTTTTCAAGTGAAAAAGCGTGTTTTATCAGTCGGGGGAAATGTTCAGTAGAGTGTGTTAGGGTATGAAAAGTAAATGTGGTGTAAGCTCAGAGACTGGTCTACAGTATTAAGTGTTTTGCAAATGATTAATTAAATAAAGCAGTGTGTTAATTAATGTACCCAATTAAGCTATTTTTTATTTTTTTATTTAAATCATTTAGTTTTAATTAAAGCTTTTATGCAACCATGTATAAAAGACTTTGATAACAATCAAAAACATTCAAATAAAAACAGAAAAGAAAATAACTCATCACAAAACATAAAGTAACGTAGTCACGTAATCATGGGAGGTCAAACAAAAAAAAAAAAAAAACAAATGGACGTTTTTGTAATGGAGCTTTTTCAACCTGTCGAAGCAGTTAATGTACCTAATTAACCTATACATTCATGAATTATACCACATTCGGTCCATATTAGGGTTAGGACCAAGTACATTGACAACAGTACAAGTTAATCATTTGACTGAATAGAGGGTAGCAGCAGTTCCATTTTGGAACAAAGCATCACTCTATACGTGACTGGGAATACAATGTGGGACTAGGCGCAAAAACATGTTCATATATGGATAACATGACACTTTACAATACTTCTAAGAGAATCCAGGGTGGTGCCCAGTGTATTTTCCAAACTACAAGAAGCCAAGTAAGGAATTCACCACATCAACAGATGAAATGACTGCGTCAAAAAGCCTCCAAGTGACTAACACTGACTCAATAAGTGGCAATGCTCTGGTTCAGTAGGCAGGATTTCCTTTGCTCATAGGTGGCAGAAAACATGATGGGGCTCAGGATGGGGCGGTGTACGGTCCAAGAGGGGGTGCCACACTGTACGGCTCAAAAAGATGAGGTCCACAGGCTCAGAACAGGGTACAGCACATACTCAGAATGGGCCAAAGTACACACTGGGATGGGGCAGCATACAGGTTCTGTGGGGGACAACATGCAGTTTTAGAGGGAATACGTGCAGAGGATTGGGGGCCGCACTCAGTCTCACATGGGGGCAGAACAGAGTCTCAAGGTGGGAAAGCACACAAACCCAAAAGAGGGATAGCCAAAAGTCGAAGGTAGAGGCACCAAAAAGGTTAAAGATTGGTCAGAACACAGGCTCAAAAGAATGCAGTCAAAGGACTACGCGGGCCATTTGCAGCAGTTTTGAAAGGTGGCAACAAGTCCAAAGGGACAATAGTTCTGATTAAAATGATTATAGATCCAGTCAAATCATGGTGACATGCCCAGCGATATACCATACTGTGTCAAAGGTACTGTGGGAGGCAGCTAATCCAATAGGACGTAGTCTGCCATTAGGTTTGTTGAAGGACAGTGTTAATAGAAATCAAAAGGTTTAGGTTGGTGATTGAGATTTGTGAGAATTGGTAAACATGAAATAGGAGAACATTTCTGTGGCTAATGCAATTGATTGCTCTTTGTGGCCATATACACAGGGCCTTGCTCCACAAAAGACCTCTCCAGTTACTCCTGCTGGTATTTTTCTTGCGCTCCCTGTCATTCAAACATTCACAATCGCTTGTGCCAAGGTAAAAACAGTACCAGAGAAAGTTTTCTAGCCATGCAACTTTGCCTGTCCAATGTTTTCTGCCATTGTAGGCAACTGTCCCATGTTTACCTCAAAGCGTAATTATGTCTGCACCCCCATCGTACAGCACTGTTAAATACATGTTGGCTCAAATCCCAAATCCACCCGTAAATAATAAGTGGGAGAGGGTAAGAAAGCAGCTTGTGAGGAATCATTGTGAGGGTTCCACCTTTAATCTCTTGAGCCATAAAATCAAACGGCTATGGAAACAGCTTTCTTCTCATGTGACTGAGAAGGACTGCACAAACAAGACACTATTACAAAGCAATCTCAGAACACTACACCTCCGTTACCATAACAAAACGTAGACAACTTCTTTTCTCAATCCCTCCATAAAGGTTAAGTCAACAACAAAAGAGCCCCTGTGCACCACTGACATCTCTGCATTAGATCCATGGTGGTCCTTGAGACAGGGGAATGGCTATGGAAGTTCGGTAACAGCTGAGACAATAAATTAGCCAGTCATCTCCCTTGAAAGACTGCACTAGGTAGCCAGGCACATCCCTCACAAATGATGGTAATGATGTAAAGATGAATCTTAAAGTGGACCTGGCATGGCAGAGTTTGGGCAGCTTGGGAGAAATCAATAACGTTGCCTGGCTGCTATGTGACTACTGGGGGACAGTGGATCCTGTGCTGGATTCTTTTCACTGGCCCATTTTCTTCAGGATTCCACTTTTAACACTGTCCATCAACACAGAGTGTGTTGCTATAGAAAACTGAGATCTTGTCTCATGCTGCATCCCTTTGCAAACCATCTCTGCATTCATGCCCTCTCCTTTCTGGCATCAATTTCCACGCTGCCACTCAGGAACAATACTAGAGCAATAGTCATTAATGGGACAAACGGTTCTTTTCTTGAAATTCAAGTCCAAGCAGCTTATTTTTCGAACTCTGCAATAGCGTGCCATGATTTTTTTAATCGAGACACATTTTGAACGTTATGTGGGGCAGCCATACATCTGATCAGACATAGTTTAAAATTGGTCTATCTTTACTGGGGCTTTCAAACGGTACTTAAAGTAGAGATTGTGTGGAGCAAAAATAAAAACAAGAAACAATGCTATGCCATACTTAGATCATTACAATATAAACAAGAATGGCTACAGCTTACATAAACACGTTCAAGATGATGGTCACCAAGAGGTAAAAGATTAAGGGTCTGAAAAGGTGATCAGGTTGTTAGTTTCTCCCGCTGGGAGGACATGGCACAGTAAGCTATGGAGGACTGGTAGGCCTAAGTAAAGTAGTGAAACTCTGTAAACATGTTATTTTCTATTTTCAAGCTTTGGAGATA
Source organism: Ambystoma mexicanum (assembly GCF_040938575.1). Classification (NCBI taxonomy): domain Eukaryota; kingdom Metazoa; phylum Chordata; class Amphibia; order Caudata; family Ambystomatidae; genus Ambystoma; species Ambystoma mexicanum. The sequence continues at coordinate 927,042,621 of NC_090929.1, read as the reverse complement.
GGAACAAAGATGTGCACTACACTAAACCTGAAATCCTGGATAGGCCTGGATTAATTTCTGTGTAGAACTATGACTCAGAAGGAATTCGACCAGTTTGCACTTCACCAACTTTGTGTACGAAGTTTATTTAATGTCAAATTAGTCTATACATGAGGACATGGTGTTGGAGTGCATTTCCAGACTTGGGACGTTTGCAGGGATATATGAATTTGTTGACATGAGCAGGCTAAAGGAATTTAGAACAATATTAATGAACTAGAGTGGAGTTAAAAGTAGTTGGGTGGGAAAAAGTTTAAGAGGAGGTAGTGTGTGAGCAGGGGCTCAGAGTGGTACATTTAGCCTTGTTTTTAATTACACTTTGAAACACATTCTGTACATTGAAATGGGTAAACAAAACAATTATCAACTGGTGAGTCTAGGCAGAGGGAATCTCTGAGAAGGAGGGCATTTTGGGAGACTGTGAAAGACATGCATGAGTGAACTTTGCTTTTGTAGGGCACCGATAGAAGAAAATAACCAAAATGTGGTGATTTGTATAGTGCCTCTTGTCATATTTCTCAAGCTTCTAGGTGCTTTTTTAATTGGGGCCTCTATCATTATCCAAGTGCAGTCCTCAAATTATCAGACTTGGGATGATGAAGGGCTAAACCGGAACAGCTGGGTGATCGTGCCTAAGACATATGGTGTAATCCTGTTTCCAAAGCTAGCTTATTGCACTCCAGCTCTGCATCTGGACTGAGCTACTCACCCAACCCAATAAATGAGGGAGGCGGGAGAAAACTCCTAGAATTTACTTTTTTGACGTGAATATAATTGGCACATGTATCTCTAAGTGAATAAAACTGTGTCCGCAATAGTGAGGAGAATGGGGCAAAAGCAGAGACTACCTGCAGATAGCTTGTTTGAGAACCAAGGACACATATCAAACCAATGAAACATTAAGTAGTCACACACAAAGCAAAAGACACAACACTAAACATCACTGCAGTACTCCCAAACTAGAGGTTCATGCACAAATATTGCCAAACAAACAATCCAGATGTGAAGAGACAATACAAGAAACAAGCAGGCGGTAAATGGGAAAAAGTAAACAACTTTGTTGGAAAGTTAGGCTAGCCATATTTTAAATTTAAAAGGGGAAAAGTACCAGAGGAAAAGGATATGTTTGTGCTTTTTCATCAGCGGGAATCTAAAACAAGTAAACAAAGAGATGTAAACATGCCAAACAGACAGCAACAACTCCCCAAAGTACAAATGCAAAACACCAAAGTTGTCAAACATTTGAAAAATCTTCTAACACTCTACAGATGTGAGCTTGTCTGCCATTCCTCCCCTACTGCCAATCACTATCTAGAGATCCATACATTTTCTTTTGGTGTTTTGAGACCCCTGATAGACTAAACAGACATAACAAATCAACCCAAGAAATTCGACCTAGGTTCCAGAGCTCGGAAGCTCATAACCATATTCGAGGTTACCTTTGAGTACGTTTATCCAGCCTTAGATTTTAAAAAAAAAACACCTTCAAAAGAGAACAGTGATTCAAGATGACAGAATTGCATTATTCCATTTTGCTGACAAAATCGACATTGTATGCCATTATTTCCTTAATCTGATATCTGCTTTGAACTACTGAAGTTAAACACGTGTTCTGCTGGCTCAATGAATGTTTGTGTGCAGATATATTTTGCAGGCACGTTAGTCCACAGTTGGAACCCCTAAACTGGCAGCATAGGTGGTCTGTAGATGGTCTTGGACATATCATTTTGCTACCACACTTTTGTTCCATTGCTACAATAAAACTGACAACTCTAAATGATAAGGGTGATTGTTTTTGTTTTATTATCATTTGTGGCATACCTGATTTAGAAATATGTCACTTTTCAGGATTGTGCTATACATTACTTCCTTTTGTTGTAAGAATAAAGGAGACTATTTGTTGTATTTTGTCTGCTATATTTAAATGGAATACACACATAATAAATCAAACTGATAAATGTACTAGATTAACAATGACAGGATACCAAGATAACAACCAATAGTAAGTCATATTGCTGCTTCACGATGAATATCGGAATGACAGATTGGTGGGTTAAAAAATAGAGATATAAAATAAGTGTTGGAAATCCTCAGGAAGCAGGGGCACTTCTGACTTCTGGTTGGCCATTATATTACATTGCAATGTAAAGGCATGAAAGCAAGTGTTTAAAATCTGGTGTTTCCTTGATCAGAACGAAATATGATATGATATAACATTTATAGCGTGGCTATACAGAAGTGTTTCAAGGTGCGACGAGGCAAGGGAGGGGAACTGAAGGGGACAAGACAATGATCTTTCTAGGCCCAGTGACATTGAGATTGTGCAAGTTCAGGGGAAGGGAAGAGGGAAGGGGAAATGTGCCAGTGGAAGGGGAGGAGGAGAACATTGAAACACAAGAAGTGTGGCCAGGAGATGGCAGTGCAGGGGTTACATGCTGACAACATGTGTTGGATAAGTGCAGGTGGGTGGACTCTAGGGTTGCATATACAGCCCCAATTGCAGGGTTGCAACTGGGATGGCAGAGACCTGGGCCCATGGTGCAGAGGGTAGCCAGGTGATCAGGGCAATAACAGACAGGTGATCAGCAGGGCAGCAGAGATCAGAGAGCAGCATATAAAAATCTACTGCAATTGCACAATTTTTATGAAGGGACCACTAATGCAATATTATATCACAGTATATAATATAAGATTGGTTTCCTACATCCCAGGAACTGACACATTTTTCTCTCCAGATGTTTTGAATTAGCACCCCCATCAGCACCAACCAGGTAGACACTGGTGAGAGATCATGGGAGTCAGTGCCTAAAACATCAAGAACGAATTCAGGTTGCAGACCCCTTCTGTACTTTGTACAGACAAGATTTCAGTTCAACAACTGCAATCCTTGTTGAGTTTTTAACTATCATTGTGCAGTCCATAGGGCTATACAGCTGTTCAATATTGCATATTTTGGGATATGGCATAATGGCAATGTGCTCTTTCCACATTGTGGCATGGAGAAGATGCAAGTTGGAAAAGTGATTTCAGTGGATTCTTTTCAGAACTGCAGGAACAGCTTTGAATTCAAGCTTTGACGACTCAAAATATCCACATTCAGAGTTATTAGAATGAGTAACTTTGAATTGGTTACCAATAGAGCGTATAATTCACACAAATAATTAATTTTGTTGTGTGAAATATGGAAATCATAGAAAATATTCATAGAATAAGTCAGACTTCTAAACTGTCTTCCAGTTACAAATACAAGTTCTGCAAAGCTAAACAGTATTACAATAACACTTTAGTACCAATGAGAGGTTTGTGCTAAGGCATTGGCAGAGATGAAGGCACGTTTAATCAAATCACTTTTCGATTATTTATAGAATGCAAAGGGAATCATGTATACATGTACCCTCAAGGTGTTAATCAGTGACCAACAGCACTGGGCAACTTGCCTTTTTTCATTCACTGTTTAAGATTGCTATTTTCCTTATCTACACATTAAACTTCTTTTCTAATTTACGTGTTTGTTTTTGATATATATGTTCTTGCGTTCCCTAAGCATTTCCACCACTGTTCCACTAATCACTCCCCAATTCAACCATTGCCTTCTCCTCCATCTATGTTTTGGGGCCCTGTTAAAATTCGATTAAGAAATCCAGTCCCATAACTGGGGACATTAGTGCGCAACAACAAAAAAACAATATTGATAAATACTTCTTACATTTCTTTTTACAATTTGTTTAGAGCGGGATCATACAGGTCACACATAAAGGGACCTGCTTTTCATTGCCAACTTTTTAAAGTTATGGTGTAACAATGTTATTTTTCAGTAAAAAATTGATGTAAACAGAGAGATGTTTTGTTGTAAACACATGTTCACGATTTAAAAAAGTTGCTGTTGCCTTTCCACATAAAGCAAAACAAATAGCACCTCCCAGGGAAGGGCTTCGGATGGCTTGAAGAGTGGGCGGACAGCTTGTATCCTCCATCGCTTTTTTCCGGCTTGGCTACTCCTCACACCTCCCCGAGTGCAAATGGCTATTTCCTCAGAATGGCTAAACCTATTCTGTACATATGTGAAGTGGGTATATGCTAAATTTGAATAAGGAAAGTGAGCCTTTTCTGGTGGACAATCTTTGCAACCTTCTGTTGTACAATGTGATAGAGTGCTGTTAGAAAAATTATTAGGAAAGCAGGATGCAGGAAAGCAAGGAGTGGATGGTGCTGCTAAGATTAATTTACTATTGCCAATAAGCATGCACTTTTTTATTTTTGAAAACATTTTTGGCGGAAAGAATCAAATCAAATTTTCAATGTTATCAAAGGTAGGATACATATCAATCGCATTGCAAATGTTTGTATTGAAAGCATTTTTGTATATAAAGATATAGTAAGTCATTATTGTGCAAAAAAGCATGTATTTTCTATTGAACACCAGCCCGTCTCGATATCACATATTATCCCTCTCTCATTCTTCCTCTCCCACAAAATGTCCCTGTATTTCTTACATCTATAAATCTTAGTGTTTGCAAAAGGGTAATTTCTTACACACCTGTTTTGAATCACATTTGGTCCAATTATTATTTGCCCGGCTCTTCTTTATCCAAGTCACAAACTTCAGCAAAGCACATTCATTGTTTTTTATGTATCCGAGCATTTTCTTCTGTGATGTGGACCATGTTGTTCCTTCAAATGTCTTCGGTTGTGAGTACTTTGAAATGAAATTCCTTGTTTAATGTTTGAGAAAGTTAATGAATCCACATTAGCAAATATTGGGAGCATGTGGGTCAATTTACAAATATTTTCACAGGAGAAATTTTACTCCAGGAAAAAGTAGTAACTTATGCAAGAGTAAGGTAAATACAATTAATACACTCTACTTTTTTGATGTTCTTTTTGTTTATTCCACAACCAGCAAATACGTGTCTTTCCAACACAGTGTTCTGTAGTGGTATATGAGCCAAAGGATGATCTAGGTAGGAAGGAAGTACACATCTGCTAAAGAGCAATTTACTCATATTTATATCAATTTCAGGGACACCTCTTCCCCTTAAAAATGCCTGCATAGTTAAAATATGTGTGACATTTAAAGTACATGTAATCCAAACAAAGAACTAATACGTAATATGTTCTTTTAAAATTCCAAATATAGAATTTTATTCCAACAAAGTGACAAGTTGAAGAATTCCCACAGTTGCCTATTCATTAAAGTTAAACATTCTGTCACATGCTAAACACAGGTCCCAATGTATGTTACAAAGCCTTTTTCTTTCTAACAAATGCTTAAACAATAGTACTGCAAATTACATGTGCCTTATATATTTTTGGTACGGTAAAACATGCAGAAATGAGAGCAACATTGACTTTTAGACAAGTAGCCTGAATTATAGGAATTCAATTCTTCGATTTCAAAGAATAATTTAGCTTTTTTCAAAGGGTAAAATGCATTATGAGTCAACAGAAAACACACTCACACCTACACTTATTTTCATGTCCATTGATCTATTTACCAAAGTATGAATGAGGATATACATTGTTTTATTGTATTTAAATGTGGATCACGTTTTAATTAATCTTAATTAAGAGAAATCTGATGTTAAAGTTAGTTCATGATCTTCTCTTGCCACAATTGCTTTTTGTTGAGGTTTTATAATGACCACTCATTTCACTTTATTCAGAATAGAGATCAGAATCAAATAACACTGTAATTGGCCCATGTTCATGAATGAAGTCTGGATTAAGAACAGCTGTAACATTTTGTGGGTTACCTCACAATGACCAGGGTTCCTACTATTAATCTTGCAAAAGAATGATATCAATTATTCATATCTTCTGGCAAAAGGCATACAATCTTCATTTTGATTACACCTGCTATACACGAAATTATCACCCCTTTACATATACAGGTCCGGCAGCAACCCCCTGGTACCACCAGGACGGTTACCGCCAGACCCGTATAAGGCCCAATGTCTTTAAATAAAAATAAAAATAAATGGTGCTTCTACACCCTTGTGAAGTGGCAATTTTTGACACCTAATCCATACAAAAGTAGATTTAAATCTGTAATATAAAAAATGCCCTGACAAGCATGCATCAATTCTTATTTCCAAAGAGATTTTCCAATATATACTGTATTGCAAGACTCTGCCATACCTATATTACTGGTGATGTGTTCACCCCCACCATCCCCACCAAAGAAAGAACAGAAAGCTAGGTGCACACGTGGATAACTCAAACTTGAATGAATATACATTGGCCTTCTCCTACTTCCACCTCCATACTCCTACTACTGGACCATCCATTACTTGGCATTACTTAAGGAAAAACGTATTTGAACCTATTTTGGGGCAAATTATCTTTATAAACACCTCGGAAGATATGCAGTCTACCCATTACTAGATCACATTAGTGGTGACTCTTGCAGAGGACCAGGACCAGCAACTCTGCACCAAACCTCCCTGGTATTGGGAGAGCAGAACCAGAAAGGGTTCATCCTGTCCAAATCCCCTGTAGAGGACCTCAGAGCATCTTTCAGGCCAAGTCATCCAAAATCCCTGTCCTACCTTATCCCATCAGTCAAACCAGGTTCACCACACTTGAACCAGAAGGACCAACTTGTGCTGACCTTTCAAATAACCACTGCTTTGCATCAAACGAACGGGCTGGCCTTCTCATCATGCATGATGTGTTGGCTCAAACCACCTGTTTGCTACTGCAGACCAAATTCAACCGCTGCCTCTTTGCAGCCTGCATCCATTCAACAAGGTGACAGCATTGAACCAAGGTTCTTGCTTGAAATTAACTACTCAGGGATTGCATCACTTGATGACCAGAACCAGTGGTAACCAATGTCTAAAACCAACTCAACCTTTGACCCAAACCTTTTGAGTCAGCTGGGTTGCATGACTTGAATGCCACACTCAACCACACTGAACTCCTGCTTCAAACCAACTAGACACCAGCTTGCGCTTGACTCGCCTCTCCCAAACCTTGTTTGACACAAACTATAGTACAGATCAGAGCCTGGCTAGACACAGTTGAGCCCCCGAAACATTGGATTAAGGTGCCTTTCCCCGAGACCACCTTTTAGAGCCCTCAAGACTAGTACCAATTTCCAGTGAAAAACATGTTCTTTTTCAAATTCCTAGGGGGTCATTAAGAGTTTGGAGGTCCTGGTCTGGTGTCACTGAATGGGGACTTACCGGGACATTCAGACCTATGCGGACCTGGTAAGTCCCCATTCAGTAAACCATTCCAAATTGCCGGCCCGTTATTAGCTCCAAGGTCCCTTAACGGGTCCCGCAAAGAATGGCTGGTCAGACCAGCCATTCCTGCTGGGACCCGCTAAGGCACCTCAGAATAAGGCGTTAGGGGCTTAACAACACTGCCATCCTTAACGGTGCTGTTTAGCCCCTACCGCCATACTCGTAATCCCCCCCCTTATTTCTGGCCTGCTTTGACTCACTGCTGAAAACCCAAAGCACTGCACTATTACATTCTGCATTTCTCTGTCTTTATGTTATGAGGGGTATCGTGTTTTATAGGTAGTTATAGGTAACTATATATATGTATGAAAGTCCAATTGAGCCAAGTCACATATTCCATGCCACCTAGTAGCCATCTCTGGAAGTTCACCTAGAGTTCTGAGCTACAACAGCAAGGCATTGTGGGTATAAAAAAGAGCTCAACGCAACACCTTTCCTCCCGGAAATGGTCTTTATCTAAGAGTGCAGGGATGTCATCTGCGATATCATTATTGTGGTCATAGACTGCACAATAGGGGGCAGGTAGTTAAGGTGCATATATTTGTATTGAGCCATGATTGCACGTTTCCCTTTGTTTTACACTGTTGTAATTTGCTGTTTGGGTTGCTGCTGCATCGTATCCACACCACTTCTGAGAGTATAGCCTTCTCTTGGCCCAATATTCCATAAAAGACAAAGAAATTGTATCTCTTAGCTGTGCCTGTTTTATCTTTGTTATTGATAACTCGTTGGTTTTTAGAAGTGTGGGGTCAGCGTAGGTGGTGTCACTACTATTTACTCTTATAACCCTGCACAGCAAATGTTATTTTGTCAGACTAGGTGAAGGACATTGTTCTCAAAACATTCAAAATAGGTTTTGAACAGCAGAACTCTCAACGATCTGACGAAGATCCATTTCATAAATAACAAATGCAGGATCTTTTCAGAAGGATGTATAAAGATATTCATGAAATTGTCTCAGTTATCTGACTAATCCTGATTTCTGGCCATCTATTGTCAGATAATTCTGCTGTGCAGAAAGTGGAACTATGTCCTGATTGTTTTTCAAAATGGGAAGAGAAAAAGATTTCAACCGAAGCAAGAACCTGCCTTTCATTTACTCTTTCATTGCCTCATCCTTCAAAATGATCCAAATAGTCAAATTCATGTTTTCTAAATGAAATACATGCACCAGTAGATAGTGTCATGGCATACATGTTCCTACAGTTTGCATGACGAGCAGGTAATTGCATATGAGTAGCATTGACAACAGAAAATATATTTCAGATTTAATTTTAAACTCGCCTTACAAATCATAATTCAATGACAAACTGTATAAATATGTAACTACAATAAACGATCATGAAAATCACTTTTCCTATGCAATCTGTAACAAACCAAAGGTAATAAATGCTTAATTATCCAGCAAGATGATACAGATATAGACATTTCTTTTTTCTTGTTTATCATGGCAGCCTTCAAATCGTCCCCACTGAACAAGAAACTGCCATCCAGCCCTGAAGGGCGTTGTGCATACTTGAATCATTTGAACGACCAATCCATATAGTGAAAAAAACACTTATTTGGGTATTTATCCAATGGGTTGACAACAACTGCTGTGGGGGACCAATATGAGAATAGACATCAAATTAAAGGAATGCTGTGCATACATCGACATCAGTTTGATTGATTTAATTTTGGTTCAACACTTTTTTATCATAGTGTATATAAATATATTGATATACTAACAAGCCAGTGGACCTGACCTACCATCCGAATCCCATACCCCCTCCCTAGTACCTAACCAGATCCAACTGACCATAGCCTATGTCACTGGACAGCCACCTCAGGGTCCACTTACCAATGGCCCACTAGCCATGCCTTCGGAAGGCCTCAGGGTCCACTGGCCATGGTCTTCAGCCACTATACATGTGGCACAAATTATTATAAAAGAACCATATCCCCATGCCTAACAGTTCTGACCCCTTCTCTGTGCATGTTTAAATGTTTATCACCAAGCCCCTGTGGTCCATAAGTTATTGATTATCCTCATTTTCCTCTGTTTATTCCCACTATAATTTCTCATGCTAGGAATAACACATTTTCTGTCACCTCTATTTCCTCAAATGCCATTCCCCATAACCATACCTTTGGTAATTCAGAGCATGCCATTCCCACAGCAATGCATGTTTGCTGATTCCGTGGGTAACAGCAACACACAGGCAAATTAAATTGTTCCCCGTACTCCCTGACACTTCCCCCTGTGTCCCTCTCCTTTTTCATTTGTCTCCCCACAGCAATCAGTTTAATTGTACCACCCTAATACTCTCACATTACCCACTTTCATGCTTTGGCTTGTGTGAAACATTTCATTTTCTGAGCAAGCCTTGCGGCATGGAATTCCTCAGATAAGCCAATAATGTTGTCCCCCAAATGGACTCTGCACATGTTGTCCTTTCCCCAACCCTCATTTCTGAAAATCCTAGAAGTATCTCTGCTGTAAAGCACCATTGCAGATCTATGAATGTTTTTGGGGGACGAGTGGGACCCCATTCTCCATTGATCAATATAAAAAAACTACTAAACAGATTCACCCCAAACCAGCAAAAAGTGTATCTGTGAGGCTTTGTGCCCAAGCTGTTTCTTAGTGGGTGAAAATCCATACATACATTTTTATGCTATTTGTGTTCAATAAAAAGACACTTTTCTAATGGATAATGAATGGAACAAATCTGTTTTTTTTATTCTTTTTTTTACCATGGGATAAACTCCCTCATCAGAAAAGATGCAATACCAACTCCAGCCAGCCAGGGAATCACTACCTCAACAAAGAGACATAGAGACCCTATTGTCAAATCTCATACCAGCATAATCACAAAGTAATCAAGAGTAAATCAAGAGTATGAATACCCACTATTGTTAACACAGACTGTACCCATCAAAGGTGGTTGGGAAGTATGCAGACCTCCTTGATGATAACATCCATGTTAAACTACTACATCATTACAGGTACATACTGACATATCTAAAACAGCACTCAAGAGCTCTTTAACCCCAACTATAGGACTGCATATGTATTTATTATAATTTTTCTCACCACAGCGTTGTAACCCCTTGTGCCCTATTGTGCATGGTAATGCAAGGTACTGTCCAAAGCAACATGAAGACAATGGGCCTCATTACAACTCAGGTGTTAAGGGTTAACGCCGTCGTTAACCCTTAACGCCCGATTCCGATTTTAACGGCTGCTTTTAGCAGCCGTTAAAATCCATGGCGCTAAACCGCCTTGGTGCTAATTACGCCACCTGTAATTTACGGTGGCGTAATTAGCGCCTTCCCCACTCCCATTATGCCCTAGGGGGCAAAAATGGGAATGGGGAAGGGTAAAATGGGAAAGGGGATTTACCACCCCACTCACCTTGGAATGGGGCGGTAAATCCGCCATCCACCATGGTGTAAGCATAGTTTACACCATGGTGGTAAAGTTGGCGTACTTACCGCCTGGGTCGTAATGACCCCCAATGTAGCTGAGAGTTTCGGAGCAGAAGCCGACACGGATCAAATCGGCTGTAAAGTTTAGCCAAATCGAGAATATAACAATCTATCTATATGGAGTAACAGAAGCAGTAGCGCTTAGCTTCATGTGGTACGTGTGAGTGTAGTATCATAGAAGAAGGGCTAGAGCTGCACATGAATGCACACCGAGGAAAGGAAACGCTTGGTGAATTAATCAACTGAAAACAGGGTGGAATCAGAGGATTTAAAATAGCACCGTGGTCGGTAGACATAGATGAGGTTTGGAAATAGTTTGAATGTTTTAATGATCAACATAAAGGTGAGGAAAATTATATTGTTTACATGATGCGTGAAGAGAAAGGAAGCAAAAGAAGTTATGAACGTGCACGCAACGTATGTCCATGGGTTTCAGGATACAAATATTTAGATGTTTGGAAGGAGAAGACTGTGACAAACACACATAAATGAGTTTGTATGATTAAACTTTTAGGGAATTTCAGTGTTTAGTAGATAATGAGAGTAGAATGAAGTGAGATAATATGTCAAGTTGTGTGGCAGGATAAAGTGATAGTGAAATGGCTTAGTAAATGAATTATTCTGGTTTTGTGATAGGAAACCGTCACTGAAAATAATTCTGAGATTATGGACAGATTTATTGCGATTTGGAACATCACATACCAATTGATTGCAAAGTGTCTGTACTCTTCCTTCCTTACATCGCTCTAAAAAAAAGGTTGTCACTACTTGGAAGGATATGAGTATTTACATATTTACTTCCTAGTCTTAACGTCTGTTCGATTTCTGGTCCCACGCTTAGAGGCCAAAGTCTGGCTTGAAGGTTATTAATAAAAAAAAATATATATATATGTATGTATATAAATATATATTTATTTTCCTTCATTCTTTAATGCACTCCACAAGCATTAGAAGTCCCATAAGCAGGATGGAGTTTGTAGCTGGCCAAATGTCTGAGAGCAAGCGTTACTACCCATTTTTTAAGGCTTTCCAGATGTTGATAGACATGAAATGTCTGCAATTGGAATTCCAGTTAAATAGACCTTTGATGGATAGAATATTGAAAAACGATATTACAGTTCTGTAACAATGGAGGCAATTATTTTTTTCTTCTTGACTTGATTGAAAAATGCTCACCATCAACATTTGGATTGAGACAAGAGTATTCCTGATTCTAATAGACCTGTTGACAGGGCACGAGGATGTTAATCAACAGTTCATCCAGGGTAGAATGAGTGAAGCTATAGGAACCAATTAGACTGGACCAGATAGATATCCCTTACCAAAATGAGAGATACCTATGCAAGAAATGTATGTGCCAAAGGGGCATCCTGTGTTTTGCTGCAGGGTGAATACAATGTTCCTTTCTTTTTAACTGATAACTTAAACTACCCCAATAGTATTTTCTTCAACTTCAAGATAGTGATTATTTCCTAGAACAATGACATACAGCTTTTTTCTGAATTTCTGGGAACCCAACATTCCATTCAAACTACCATTAGCGAGCAACTCTCCCCATAACAAAATGGTGGATGTAAACTAGATGAGCCTCACCACGGAAAACACAACACCCCTATGAATAGGCTAAAACAGTACTTCACCAAATATCATTCTTCTTCCCACTCGTCCCATTCAAATCCATACAATTACTTTGCAACAGTGTGTTAATAAGCTTGGGTTGTAGATAGATGGTAATTGCCATCTTTCAAGCTGGACATTGATTCTATTGGCCAGCTGGGGTAAAATTAAAAAGTATGGTTACACTGTACAAGTGAAGACCTCTTCATTAAGTGCTACGTGATAAAACAAAACAACTACATTACAAAAGTGATATTATGATGATTCATCTAAAGATGTGCTGCATTTTATAGAGTTTAATCAATGTTCAATGAAATTGAGGACATTCAACGTGTAAATTAAACATAGGAGGTTACATGTATTCATAGGAGTTTCAATGTCAAACATACAGCAGGGAATACGTACAATGAATAATTTACTTTACCTGTTTACATGCTGTACATGCATACATAATTCACTGATTAGCACAACACCCCTGCAATGACGTTTCACAAAGGCAAGGTGCACTATTAGATTCATCGATTTTCAATGCATACTTTTTTGTAGTGCCATTTATTTTTTATATACAATTGATAAACCATACATAATCATTGGCAAACTATCAGGATTAACATAAAAATGCATGTGAATTGGTTAATAACTAAGCTGCTGTTCGCTCACAAAGATATAGCATCCAGTCCTTACTAGCTAGCAGCAAACTCCAAGCTATGGTGGTGAATGCTGCCACTTTCATGGAGTAGACTTGAATTTTCAATCGGGGAAACATTTCAAACTATAGAATTTCAGGGCCAGTTCATCTTTCCCAAAACCCTTGCAATCAATGTGGTGCATTATACAACTTACAACAAAAAATATTGCAAACCTCACACCACATAGCTCAAATGTAAAGCACTTGAGTCTGCTGTTCAACTTCCCTGCTCTTTCGAATATTAAACCACAGAAGGTCCAGCTCATTCCTTTATACTTCAAGTATTATTATTATTATTATTATTATTATTATTATTATTATCAAAATCATCTACTGAAGTCCCTATTCAGGATTCAGGGTGAGTTTTTATCACAGACTGAATTTGTATGTTCCAGACCTACTTCAACAAATATTTCCCAGTCTATGGGTCTCATTATAAGGTTGCGGGTGTGGAAAATGTGCCCATAATTATGTTACCACCACTTTTCCTGCACTGCCAAACTACGGGGTAGCGAGATTTACCAGCAGCTCAGTGTTGCCGGTAATTCTGGCACCCCACCAACAAATGCTGGTATTACCGGTGCCAGTAATACTGGCAAACCCCCAGAATGAGGAATTATATACATTTTCTGATATTTGTAATCTTCTCGTAATTCTGACAGACCAAGTGCTGGCATCGGTAATACCGTTTGGTGGTACCAAACTAATGATGAGGCCCAATATCGTTGATGCATATCAGTCCTCTCCCCACCCTTCTGTTCCCAAACTAGGCAAAACATCATCCTGCCAAAACTCAGAACAGATATCAATACCTCACCAACCTCACAAATCAATAGACCAAATGAAATTAACTGCATGTTCTCGATACATGGTCCAGACATAAATATGGATATCATTTTATTACATGAAGAATCTTTTGTCATATTGTATCCCCATGGCCATCTTTGCAGAGGCAAATACAATTTTTTACCACTCTATTAATATTCCTTTGGAAAATGAAGCGATTCTTGGTGATTGAACTTGCACAGATATGATAAATATGTTCCTCATTGCTCAATTGGTTGTCTTTTGACATCATTCAGATGACTTGCTATCTGAATGATCAATTGATTCATTTGTTCATTCACCCATCCCTGTTCCAGTGCCTATTAATATCCACTTGGTTTTCATTTCATAGTTTTAGGCATTAGTAAAATATTCCATGGATTGATGGGTGAATTGGTGGATGGCTTGTTGGATAAAGAGATAAACGTGGAAGAGATCAAATATAGACTGCGTTATTACTAGAAATAGCCAGATAGATAGACCAAAAATGGATAGGTGAATATGGCGCAAACATTAACCTTTTTGTGTACAGTAATAAGCATTATACGCCAAAAAGTAAGAATACTTTAAATCAAATATATGCATCAGGTTTATTAAAGATTGAATCATTGTCTTCTGCTCATTCGAAGTATTGCGGTTTATGAGTTTATTCACCTGATTATTCAGGCAGGCAGCGCCTATCCAGCTTCCATCAATTAGTAGCCGTCTCGTGTTTCCCCTACAGCAAGTTGAGATTAAGATTTTGGGACCAACTAGGGCACATGTTAAAGGGCCATGGGACACTTTTCTTTGCCAATCCGGGCAATACAGCAGTTTTGGCATTCCAGTTCGTGTACATCTTCCTCCTGATGAAGACATTGTATAAATTAACATCCCACGTCGAAACCGATTGAGAAATACTCAAAGGGATGCGATCTGTACTTGTGTTGTGATCCACCTTTTTCAATAGATGTGTGGTTAATAATTTCTATTGTTCCTTGTATAAACTATAACATAATGAATGTGCTTTTGGGGAGAAATCATGAATTGTGCTCCTCGTATGTTTATAATGCTATTTTTCTGGTTTTTAACAATTTGTATGAATGTCACTGATTGTTGAGGTGTGTCTTAATATTGCACTATGAATGGAAAGTGTGTGTGGTTGATTTTTACTAGCCTTTTTGGCAAAATAATGTTGCTGCTTTGCTGTGTTTTCTAAGAAAATTGTGTAGTGTTCAATAATTTGTGATTTATTCATTTTTTTCCAATTTTTGTATAATTTAAAAATACATTTTGATATAATTTTGTAAACAATTCGCTCTGGACATTTTTTCTGGTTTACTGGTATAATAATACTCTGGTCCAGATGTTAGAGTTTTCCTGCGTTTTCAGGTTGTGCATCTTCATCAGCTGCCATTTTCAGCAGTGCCATCCCAGGACATCCATTTAAAGCTAAAGTTTCCTCATATGCCCTCATGTCCTTCCTTCATCTCATGAATAAATTACCACCCATCTGAAGTAAATGGCTCAGACTTAAACTCTGCCTTTCTCACTGTTTCCTGCATCTCGCTGAAGACTGGTTTTGCAGGCATTTGCATGTCTTGCAATCTGATGCATTTCCTTGTATTTATGTATGCTGGGTTTCTAACGTATTTGTGTCTACTGCAGCATGGCTGATTATATCAGAATACATGGAGCATGAGAGGTAATAGAGCAACACAAGTGATTATTGCAGTAAATGCTACCTGGGAATCCGTAGGGCAGTTTCATTATCATTGAACGGCTTCGATGCAAACGGTCAATACAAGCTACTAAATGTATAGACAATAGAGTCATATTTCTTTAACCTTATGCAATTTTTTTTTTTTAATTTAGCATCTTGGATATGTTCTCAGCCTACTTTCCAAAATGACAATAGAAATCCAGCAAAAAGGTCCTCCTACAAAACGTTCTATCTAAAGCAAAAGCATATAATGTTATTTTCATGTACAATTATAGAAAGATAAAGCAAAGACTCTTAGACACTTTTAATGTTCTTGCCCTTTGATAATCTATAAAGCAGGGGTCCACAAGCAAAACATATGTTGTGTGTATATCCGGAAAACCAACACATGGGGCCTCATTACGATTTTTGCTGTAGCCATACCGCTATTGGCGGCATGGCTGCTGCCAAAATCGGGTCCGGGTCCCCGGAATGGGGAATTACCGGTCATTCCGAGTTTGGAGGGTCCGGTAATTCCTCCCTCTAGGAACCCGGGCCCAGACCTTCCCCATTCCCATTTCAGCCCCCATAGGGCTGAATGGGGGACGGAGCAAACAACGGGCCGATTACGAGTGGCCCGTTGTTTGCTCCCTCTTCCCCTCGCGGGAAACGCTCTGCACATCTGGTAAAACCAGACGAGGGGACCTTGTAATGTGGCAGAATGGTGTTAACGGGTCTGCATCCTTTTGCGGCACCCGTTAACCCATTCCGCCACAGTTGTAAAGAGGCCCATGGTCACACGTGCCTATTTGAAAGGAAACATGAACCAAGAGCCCTTTAATATTGGGCAGTGTGAAATCAAGGAAGTAAGACAAACACATTGATATCAATTAAATATGTGACACAAGAACAAAGCGAATGTGGAGTAAAACCAAACACTATTCATTATAGTTGTATGTTGAAGTACTTTAGCAAGCTGTAGTATTAAATTACTGGAGAGGGTTTCATGTCAAGTGTATCTGTGTTTGTTCAACACTAAGCATACCGAAACCTGCCTTGCTTATCTGTTAAAAGCCTGAAACCAAAAGTGGTGCAGGATGGAGTTGTTGATAGTAATGACTCCAGGAATTGACTAAAAACATAGCATTTAGAAGTTTGAGTCATGGAATGCCGTGTCACTTAAGCCCAAAGATTACAAGGTGAATAACTGAGTCATCGACCGAAACAATATTATGGACTTCATGCAGAATGCCAGGTGAGCCAGGAGCTGCTAGCCTATGAAGAGTAAACTGTGGCACAGGAGGATTTCACCTATGCTTTTCATGTCCACTACTTTTGACACTGATTGGAACATTGACAGGTGTGTCCTCTAGAACATGGAAGGCAACGTGTTTCACCAGATGTTTTGGACTAGGACTCCTATTATGCCCCACCATTGACTATACTGGCGAGGGCAGATGGGAATGTTAGGCCAAAACATCTTGTTAAATGCAGATTGTGAACCTCTGCACTAGACGGAAGACAGGAGACCATCTAAAACTATGGACCCTATGTACCATCAAGAAGAGCGTGTCCATTTGCAGGTGAGCCCATAGTTCGGCTAGCCTTATGGAGAGAATTTGATGTTGAGTTTTTCTCAAACGTCACTGCGTTGATGCAAGGTTTGATTTCATGTTTGTGTTGTCATGCTACAAGGATTTCTGTTTACATTAAAGTATAAAAAGTATATCTCTGTTGCAGACTGATTATGCAAAATACTACTTCACTTTAATACCATGTAAACATTTTTGAATATACATGGAGTGTTCCCTTGTATTAATCTGAAAGTAAAACACAACCCAGTCTCCTCACACTTGCATGGATCTTCCTTTGCCAATAATTTTAGCAACCCTCACACATTGTTGTGGCTTTCTCTTCTTCATCTAAATGCAGACCTTGTTGGTTCAGCTAGTTTCTCATACATTCCTTAACACACATGATGAAGAAGATGATGCATGTTTTACCATATGCTGGTTAGGTGGAGACAGGTAATTAGTGGAATGTCAAACAGGCACATTTTAAGTTTAGTTGAGAGGTCCAGTAGTTTGGTCAGATGTGATCATAAGTTAAAATACAACTTAACAATACACATCTAAAAAGTGTCTGTGACAAAGTGACTGCTGTTGTGCCAAAGTAAGGGATTAATAATGGTTTCTAAACTCCTTTTCACCCCCACAATTCTACTAAACCGGAAGTGATTTCAATCATGAATATGAAACAGGTACAACATGGATGATTAATTCCCTTCACCTTTTTTCGGTGGCATGGACCGAGGGCACTCTTCAAAAGGGACATACGCTTGCAACGAAGCATCATAATGAGAAATAGTTGTGTGACACCAATCATGGGCCTTAAGAAATAAGATTTAAAGTAAAAGGAAAGGCACATTAATAAAAAACACTAACAACCCACCTCATTAATTAGATATATGGATTATGCAAACTTTTGGTTGAATGGGGTACGCTGGACATGAAGACAGGTATATGTAGGCAATTGTCTTTGGGGCAATGTTCAAGTTCAAGTACATGCTTTTAAAAGTTAATGAGTGGGGTATTAAATGTCAGTCGGGCTATTAATACCAGGCCAAGGGGACAGCACCGCTGCTGATAGTTGCAATCTATTCTTTGTGCTCGAAAGAGTTCATCGAGGAATATAGAAATGTTCACAGGTGTTGATTCAGTGCCGAGGGTCTGAACTGATCAAATTGATTCAACATGGGGTGCAGTTCAACAAGTGGCAAGGGCACTCTGTGTGAAGTAGTTTGGCATAGACAGCCAATGTTTAGGTGGGAGAAGCTAGAAAGCTTTCAATGTAGTCTGAAAGTCCTGAGATATCTGTAGGCAGTTTATTTCCTTCTTCAGGTGCTGTGAGATCCTGCCCAGGGCCTCAGAGGTAAGGCAAGTCCTTTTTCTGCCCTTACCATCCAGGATCATTTCCAGCTGTAGGGATGCACTTCCAGCAGGTAGAGCCCTGGATACAAGTCTCTCTGCCACATGCATGGTTCCAAGAAGTAGATGCTGGTGTTCGCGGAAGCCATGCACAGGGTCTCTGAGGAAAAGGGGCTCTGTCTTTTTCCCACATCTGGGAAGGTTACCAGAGAAGATGTGCAGGATTCCTGAATACCAAATAACGCAGCAGGCAGCCAGGCTTTCCAAACATCAGGATACTTAAAATCTTCCCTTAAAGTGGGCGGGTGGAAAGGTCCTACTCCTTCCTTGGAAATCCCCATCTTCAATGTAATGGCTGAGGGCATTGTGCTGCTTGTATCTGAATAAAGTTCGAGCAAATTGCTTCTTCTTCTTAAGTCCTGAGATGATTCAGCTAAGGTGGGTTTTACCCTGAGCTTAATTTGTGGAGGTGTTTGCCAGGGCTGAGCCCTGGCACTTACCCCTGATTATTGGCACTTACCTCTGAGCCCTTGCACTTACCTCTGAGTATTGACTCAGGGCTGGTTTGATTAGGATGTGGTGTTTTGAGAACTGTATTATTGTAACTGCCAGTCACATAATAAACTGCTATAGAATCTGAGCAAAATGTACATGATGATTGTCTTTAAAGACACACTTAAACATTTGTCTCATGTCCAGACAAACGAGTATGTTATGATGATTGGTATTTGTAAATCACACATCTGCCCTATTGACTGATTACATCTGTCAACCACAATAAGCCGGTGGGCATTGCAGTTTTAACCCAATATATGTTGACAGCATAGGGAACAGTGGTGGGGGTGGCAACAGTGGGTGGGGAGCTGGCCATCCTGATGTGCCATGTGCATGTTCGAAAATATTTGAGACGCAACACTTGTTTTATTACAAATTAACCACTGGTGTTACCTTAAATAAATATTGTGCCAAATTGGAACAATGAATTTCACATCTTATGAAAGTAGTGATTCCAAGCAGCTAGGGCTGCTAGGAGAGGTTCTATTGCCAGGTGTTGTCAGTTGCAGATGATTTGTCATGCAGGAAGTGGGGAGGGGCACTGGAAATATGGGTATTCTAAGCATCTACAAGATGGTGGAACACCTCACCTACTTGTAATTTCTCTTCTGGCCTACCCTCCTCACCCTATCTCCCTGTCTTTCTTACATGAAGGAGACTGCAGTAATTATTAAATCACTGATTACACAGGTAGGAATGGGGGTATATCTGTCCAGACTGTACTTCTGTTATATTCTGCCAAAATAGTGCCCATTTTATAGTACGGAATTGAAATTTGGGGCCACGCATATGGTCTTGAACTGACCTGTTTTGAAGCCAACTTTCTACGGAAATTATTCTGAATGCCATCTGCCTTGTCCATTGACTTTTTATAGTTAGAATTTGGTTTTGTCGGGATTGCCTCAACAGTCATCCGAAGATCTTTTATGAGCTGGATAAACTTGACAAGGCTGGATAACGGCACGACTATGGTAAATTACATTAGGTTTTTTCTCAGATTGGGGAACTTCAAAGAATTGGGCATTATTGGCAATATACTAAAGGTATTTGACGGATGACAAACTGATATCGATATTCTCCCCAGTACTGCCTCATTTAATGCTATCAAATCCAAGCTAAAACAGCAGCTGAGTAGTTTTACTTATGACAATCGAATTGTTTTGATTGGCATCAAACTGTGATAGCAGTCTTTTTATTAGTTATGTAATGGATCACACCCACGGACCGTCTTACATTGTGGCATATCCTAGTAGTGGAGTGCTGTGTCAATACCTTCTGTTGAAATTCAACATCTGTGAGGCACTGGAGGTTAAGGGTATTCCCCGGGTAAATCGCAAATGTTGACTATGTGGTGAAGATGTGATCGAAAGTTTGAAACATATCATGGTGCTATGTGAAGGCTTGAATCCACTTAGGGCTCAGCACATGAAGATGTACAATAATCAAACCAACTGCACTGATTTGTCACTCTTTCTGGAGGGCAATGATCTTAATCTTATACATTTCTTGGTCAAATCTTTGGGGAAATACATAGACCTTTTAAGGATTTTATGACCCTGAGGCCATACTTATTTTAGCATTGATTGCAAGTTAATTTGATGTATTCTATGATGGATGGACATGTTTTAACTAACTGAGGGCTGCACATGTAAATGAACCATTGTATGTGTGTTATGTATATAATTGTATGTATATAATTGTATGTAACAATTGTAACTGTTTTAATATTTTTGTTTTACCTTTCATATACAAATGTTGATTGCTAGATGTATATTAAAACCAAATAAATACATACATACATCACTGGTCCACTCCTTACCTCATGGGGGCACATACATTCCTCGTGGGAAGGTGTCAAGTCTTCCCAGGCAATGGACAAATGAATAGCTGGTCTAGGTTCATTTCCTCTTAGGGGGGAAAGCATCTATCCACAGACAGATACACAACAACTCTCTGGCATTGATATGAGTCACTAGGAACCAGTTTGACAATAATATGACATCAGAGGGTTTTGGCAATGTATAGCTGTACTTCTGCAGAGGACACTATAACAAACCAGATATAGCGTATGATTACTTTTGATAAAACTGCCGTCAAGCTGTGGGAATACAAAGTTAACAATTGAAATATGCGTGTTTTTTCATTCCAATAAGGCCAGTGTGAAATACAGATTAATGTCAGTTCTAGGCATGCCAGTAAAACACCCCCTGGAAGTAGTCACTTGTGTTACCCCCATATGTAAACCTTTTATTGAAAAACCTGGTTGAGGCTCTTCATAGAATTGAAGCTTCATTGCTGCTGCAATTCTCCAGGCATGCCAATTACTGATGCTCGGCAGAACGTATTAAGGGGTGTCATATATCTGGCTGTGGGTAAGTTCAATTATACGCCCAATGAGCAGCACCCTTATCCAGCTAAAACTCAACAACGCCAGCTTGTAAAACATGGGGCACTGTCTATAAGTGAGCATATTAATCAGAACCAACATCTATGGCACAATCCATTTACTAAAGCGCCTACAATTTAATAAAGAAAAAGTGGGTCATTCACCCTAGCAAATGGAAATGTACACAAAGTGATACACGAGACAAAAAAAAGAAAACAGCACTTTTAATACTGTGAAAGATTTCCAGAGTGATGTAAATTGGTTAATTTAATTGACTAACATTGTGGTTTCTTGGAATATATTTTACACACAAAGACACTGGCCCTCATTAGGACCCTGGCGGAGTGGGTTTCCGCCAGCGCTAATCGCGGCGGACCCGTCCGCCGTACTACGAGTTCCCTTAGCGCCATGGAGGTTTTCTCCGCCTGGTTTTGCCGGGCGGAGAAAACCATGGCGCTAAGGGACCTCGTTGTTAATTACGCCACCGTACTTTACGGCGGCATAATTAACTCCTTCCCCACTCCCATTATACCCTATGGGGCAAGAATGGGAATGGGGAAGGGTAAAATGGGGATTGGGGATTTACCGCTCCGCCAAGGTCGGCATGGGGTGGTAAATCCACCAACCCCCATGGCGCTATCGACGGCTTTCCGCCGTGCTTCGCGGTGCATTTAGCACCGCGAAATCCGCCAGGGTCGTAATGAGGGCCACTGTATTTAAATATGTTATGTTATCCTGTACTTGTATAGCATTTCATGCCACATAGTATGGCATTTAAGTGCTGTGGGTAGGTAGGCTCTTCAGGCAGCCGTACATGGGCCTGATTTACAAAGCATTTTTCAATAGGATTGCACCATTGTAAAACGCTTCTGTAAATCAGATCCATTGTGTGAAAAGCCCAGAGAAAGAAGCATAACAGTGCACACAGCAGTATTATAACAGTAGTAGTAGGTTGGAACTGTTCAGGAACATTCACAAATATTCAGAAAAGGCAGAAAGTCTGGTGTAGATACACTGGAAGAAGAAGGGTTGGTAGGGAAGAGTTCTGTGTTATATTTTGCTGGAAGAGACTATCTACATAGCTGGACCACACTCTTCATGGAACTCAGCTGTATGCTATGTAGCACAGAGTTATTTGAGGTAATCTGAAAGGAATAAAGTATGTATGGAATCTTACAGTTACTGTCTAGAGTTAAAAGTTATGCTAAACACTATATGCAATGTACAAGCAAATTAAATCAGCTACAAGAAAGCTGTACTGATCTGTCCTGGAACTCTGCATGCTATGTGTGCAGCGATAGGTGGAAGGAAGCCGTAAAAAGTGAATCAAGCACCAGAGCAACTGTCTATGGTTTATGACACTGCTATAGACCTCATGAAACATACATGCACAACGATTTGTACGCTCAAACTTGCATATTATATGTTGCAGGGTAAACATGCAAGATGCAGATAAATACTCAGGGGCCATATGTACGCAATGCCGCACCGAGATAATGAGCCATTATAAAGTATAGTGAGGCTTCATTGGAGGCACAGAATGAAATAGTGTGTAATGTATCTCCATTACAAAGATATCTTACAATTGTTCATCTCACGGCAACAACTTAACCATAGGGAGAGTATCATGACAAAATATGTTACACACAATATCAGAGCTCATATTGGAAGATAGCTAGTGTTAAAATCATAACCCAATGCATGTGTTACGGTTCACCTCATGCTGTTCTCATCCTTTTGATCTGAATGCAAGGAAAAGGGGGCAGCACATGCCCCCACCCAGCCAATATACCCTGCCTGGAACCTGCTATGTCACCTCTTTGCATAACCTTCCAAGTGTAGTGTTAACAAACTATTCTAATTAAGTACTATAATACACCTTCATGTTGCGCAAGTGCCTCTTGCTTCACAGCTAGATTTAAGCAATTTATATAAAGCAGCACATTCACACACAAGCAGATATGACATCATATATTTCCATGCTGTCCATCTCTCTTCTGTCACCTGGAAAGAGCAGGCGCAATATTCATAATATTTCTGAAAATAATGGTCAGTGGCTTAATGTTCTTACATAGAAATACTCACGTTTAAAACAAGTCATTGTTCTGTTCAAATTGTGGCACTCGTTGTTTCACGAAATGTAAATGTATTACATATAAATGCATATTTTCATTCAAAGCAATACATAGCATATTTCAAGGTGGAAAAACAGACATTCTGCTTTGTCCAGCATGAAAAGGTACCCAAGCCGCAGTGTGTTGTAGTTTGACTAAAAAAGCCTCTATTGTAAAGAATAACAAGATCATTATTGTATATGCTTGCATACATTATCCCTTGAGGCGTCAAGAATTGAAACGGATTATGCCTCATGTGTCTCCTACAGATACGGCCAAGGAAGATTCTGGCACTCTTTCCAAAGGATCTGTTCAACAAGGCCAATTAAAATCACTCTCGCAGGGAGGCAAAGAGCAAGAAGCAGGCTTTGCCTACGATGGCCCTCCTCTTATGAGATAGGGAAATTGAATACCATTATCTTCTGTAAGAAAACGAGCTTTAGTTACAGTGCTTAGAGTCGTTCGAATTCTAGCATAAAATACTATATACAAATTGATTTAAGTGAACATGGGGTATCATTGATTTGACCCGAGTTGTGTTGGGTTTTAGAAAGTAGACACATGCACAGGAACTTCGTATATTCAATAGCAGCAATATGTTTTAAAAAATAACACTCTAACGAAAAGCGTGTTTTATTAAATCAGCAATGCAGGTGCTCGTTTCTGTGGGTATGCAATTTATTTAAAGGCTGTGACTGGTTTACCTTTAACGGATCCTGGGCTGTCTAAACCGAGTCCGGGTTTACTTATGGTAATCAAGTCTTCCTGGTATGTACTTCCAAGACCTTTAGCTGTGCAAATCTCAGATCTTTTCAATATACTCACATTAGGCTGGAAAATTCTCTATTTCAAGGTGAAATAACTAAGCAAATATGGGGATTGGTGCACTGAGTAGAACATTGCATTTCTTCATAAAGGTCGTCTATAAATATGCAGGCGTTTCATACAAAAATTTAAAAAAAGAATACTTTAAAAAGTGTTCCATTTTAATTAACTGGGAATGCTACAGTTCAATTTAATAGCAAAGAATTTAACTGGTGTTACATGTTACGGTTGTACGTAAAACGTTTGCCAAATAATGAACATATCTTCAATAAGAGTTTGTTAGATTTGTTGCATGCATCACAAAACAACATAGTTTTGCTGTAAATGTAAACGCTTGTGATTTCAATAGACTTTAAACTAGTAAGAGAAAAAGTGTAGGATCATTAAAATGTGGATACATTTGTTAAGACGACAGCTGCTCTAATAGTTTCTCCTTGTGAATCAAACAATGGTTATGCTTTCTCCAGATGAGAAGGTACACAGTGATTTGATCGCTGTTCATTCACCATAGATCTATCTCAGTCCAGAATATTCAGTGATACAGAGACACAGCACAGTTAGAGAACATAGTGCAGGCATCTCTTCCCTGAAATCACTTGTATTGTAGTACCCGATGCATCCTTCCAACAGGAAGGCTTCACCTACCTCTAGTGTACATGTCTGTGTTCTGTTTCTGGTACATTTATCTGAAGAAAATGACTACCGAACCATTACACTCATCATTTGAAGTGTGGCCATACCAACCTGATAACACCTCTCGTTGATCTTAAACAAGTTGGGCAAGACTAGAGGGTAGGTTGATATTCTGTAGTAGAAAGCTAACTAAACAAGCCATTGTGTCAATGAAATGAATGGCTTTTCCTGTAATTTTCCCCAGGGTGGCTAATACTTTGAAAAGCTTTAGTGGGAGAAATATTTGATTCAACACTGTGTTTACACTATCACTTTAGGTTATGGGAATCCACACTATTAGAGCGTTATTTTATTCTCTGACCCTCAAATTTGTCTCTCACCACTGTACATCCTATTCCCTTGCACACTTATATGCTGCCCCCCAAAAAACATCAAATACGTACCCACACCTTATTCTTCAAATAATTTGACATTAAGTTATGAGCGATTGATGTTTACTATCACCAAGTGAGTTGCATGTAGAGGTACATACAGCAAACCAAGATCACTACTGTATTTGATGTTTTTTCCTCATCAAATATTATTTAAATAACTAGACACGATAACCCTAAAACACAAAAGGGCCTTGAGTTTATGGGAAAATGAATGGGGACTAGGCAACAACTTTGTTTGTGTTTTGTTTTTTCTTAACTTTTTTATTTTTCAACAAATCATTCCCAATATGTACAGTCTGGGGGAGAGAGAAAGTCTGGGTGGGGCGGGCATACCTAATTATATTCAGAATGTTGACCAAATCCATTGCATGAGTGAAATGCTATTATTTTGTGTGTGTGCCCCATGGGAGTTCGACTCACCGTAACTATTGGGGGGCGACGACCGCCCTGAAATATATGTACATATATCAATTTGTCACACTATGTACAAAACATTCAATGAAAGATGAACTATACAGTTCAACAAAGTGTTTTTACTTCTTCTTTTGGAAAAGCAGTGTGAGAGGCAACAATGAAAGTGAGCGTGCTGTGAGTACTATGTAAATATGTGTACCATGGCAAAGGATACATCATCTGTTGTCTGGGATTTTAAATGTTGATGAACTACGCTGAACCGTACATACTTTCCACAGTGATCAGAGACACAATTATTAGATGTGCATCTGACCCTACACTGTCAACTCAGACTATGTAATATGACACAGTTCAAGTTAGTGCATCAGGCAGATAAATTAAGCGCTACACCAGCACATTTACATTAACTGTTATTTTTAAAATAATAAAATAATATGCCCCCTGGATTTTCATAGTGAAAGTGTAAATCCTAGCCTGATATATAGTATTAACAAAAATAAAAAATGATTAGGTATGTAAAACACATTTTCATTCCAAAATAGACATATGTTTTGTAATCCATACTTCTTTGTACTCATACATTCAGGCAAATGTAAAGACACCACATGTATCTTAAAGCTACACTTCCAAACAGGTAGTATACTACAGCAATTCACTTCTAGCAAAATTGTTCCAAACATTTCCTTAAGCTGTGTTGGAGGGAAACTTTATGTCAGTTTTGTTCCATTTTTTGTTGGGACATTTTATTTTAGTTTTTAGATAGCAACAGTGTATATCATATATCTAGGACTGGCAGCATGCCTTTCTGTCTGGGTATAGTTTGAGGTTAAGCTCACCTAGACTCTATTAGAATGGTCCTGGTTTGGATAGTGCATCTCCATAATCTTTTTCACAATTCCCACATGGGCCTATTTTTGCTTAAACATTGAGCCTGTAAGTCTGTATAACCAAGACCCTTCAACGTGGCTATGTTCTTGTCTTCTTGACATCACTAATCAAAAGAGCTGTTCTAGCTTGATTGCATTCCTGTCTTAGCCAGTGGGAAGCCAATCAATGCTGCCAGCCTTTAAGAATAGCACTGGAAATGTGATAAGAATACTATTCCAGTAATAATGTCCGGGGAGTTTTCAACTTTGAAGCAAAGAAAAGTGCTTATATCATTTCTTTGTCGTACATGGGGATATTAATTTGAGTAAACACATACAAACCATATCTATCAAAAGCGTAACCTAAATGTCATTACATGCATTTCATTATCAAAACAATTCTATTTGATTGCAAGTGTATTATTGCATTTTGTAATATGTTAAAGATGGAATTTAGAAACAGATCTGTCAGGTCCTTTTAACGCTGTGAAGTAACTCTCGCATTGAATGAATACAGAATGTAACTTCACGTGATCACACAACAGGGTCCATATTATATACACTTTGAAAAGATGCAAGTGTAATTTTGCAAGGTATATGCACTAGGACAAAAAACATATTCCTTCAATGCCTTTTTGCCCCAGGGCAACAATTGCATTAGTGTTTCTACCATTCTTTATTCTCACTAGGGCAAACTTTTTCTTGGTTAGAAAAATGTGGTCAATCAATATTTTGTTTTATTTTTTAACTAGGGAACATTTAGCCATAGTGCTAGTACTGTTCAAAATGTACCTTGCAAAAGTGCAATGTTTTGGTGATCTGGTCACAGGTACATTTCCGACAGTCAGCAGATACGTTCAAGCATTGCCTATTATTGTTGTTCTGTATATTTGACACAAATGAACCATTGCTGGAAAGGATATTCTATTCTGGAGGTTTCACTACAGAAGAAATGACACAGACAGAACATGACTGCTCTTCTCAGAATACCACTCCACTAGGTAGTTACCTTGGTTGCAAAGTAATACCATGTATTCACTGAGGTATCACATTAATGCTGGCCATAAATGTTCCACTCGGGTAATAAACCATACTATGCTACTGGGAAAGATTTACAGCTGTTACACAACCAGGCATTCACAAAGTCAAAGGTTTTGTATATTGGCAATGTATAGATGATTAGGTTTGTTAGAAGTGAATGGATATGCCCCTTGTATTGTATTTTCTAGCAGTTTTATTATGCACCACTTGCTATATGTAGTTTTGTGAGAGGCTATATGCATGATTTAAATGGTACATGACATGTGTAATGCTGTGTGCACAAATTACATTTCAAGACATATTCTGGTCTAAGTAAAGCTACTTCACTATGCAGAACCACCAATCTAACAAGCCCTACATATAGTCCCACACCATAATTCTGAGCAAGGAACAGGCGGTTTTATCAAAATGAAGATGTATTTCAAGAAATAATTCAGAGGTGATATCACAGCAAAGGTGGTATCCAGCTTTATGCAGCAGAAGTAAATACTCATTCCGAGATTGGAGGCGGTCATGGCGCTATTTGCACCATGATTGCCTCTAATAAAGGTACCGGCCCAGTCTCGTTCAATGGGGACTTACCGGTGTAGTCCGACCTTTGTGGGACCGGTAAATCCCCATTGAAAATACCATTCCCCATTCCCATTTGAGCCCCCATAGGGCTCAATGGGAATGGGGAAGTAGCTAATAACGGTACCGCAATTTGTGGTACCGTTATTAGCTCTGAAGTCCCTTAGCGGGTCCCGTCCTTAACACCTGTTCAGACCAGGCATTAAGGAAGGGACTCGCTAAGGGACCTTGTAGTAGGGCGGTAAGGGATTTCTTTTAAGTAAATCTCACTTAACATTTAAGTATAGTGAGAATCAAAAAATATATTCCCATTACAAAATGCCTATATTCTATTGGGTATCAGCACCCCCTAGCACTTCCAAACTGCCCACACCTGGGACTTGGAATGCAAGAGTGTGATGGGCAAATCTGATTTGCATTAGAGGATTATACTTAATTTGAGGTCATTATTTTAGTTCATGGATCCAGCATTAGTCAGTCGCCTGGTCCCCCATTATTTGTAAAGTGTCAAAAATTCCCATGTCTATGTCACATTTATGTCACAAAAGATTGTCCCAATCTTCCCATTGGCCCGCCTCATATTCAGAAAGTCCTAATGAATGCAGAAAACCAATCATCATTGGATGATTATAGTTTCTATAATCATGACACAAGCAAACGAGGGGGCTCTGCCATTTTGTTTTTCTCGCATAATTCATGGTTGAAATATGCTACCTGCATTACATCTGAGGGTATGGTATCTTTGCAGTTGCAACCTTGGCAATGTGACATGACTATTTGGCTTATTGCTTCATAAATATATGAATTGTTCTAATGTTTAATAATTTCTGATTATGTATAAAAAGTTAATCGGGCTGCAAATTAAAAAGGAGTCTCTTATGTTTGGAACTCACCCATTCTCATCATTCTTTGTCTAATAGGCCCAGGCGTATAAACAATATTTATTTTTGCATTTAAGGTCAATGGTAAATTGAAGTTAGAGACCCATGCTCAGTTCATGAGTTAAAGGCAAACAGTTATTTGTGGTGTTGATTAATGATTGATCAGGCATTGTTGACAGGCACCGTTGTTCTCATTGCATTAGCTTCCAGATGGCTAGTTTTATTGCTAGTCAAAGTTCAAAAGTGTCACTTTAATGAATGGATTTGCCTTTGACACTGGATTACAAAATAGACCACCTGGCCACTTTATATGTTAGTGTTCTGTGAAGCCCACAGATTTTGTGTTTTTTGGTATGTCAATTTGTTTTTATAAGAATGTCCCCTGGATGACTCTGAAATGCGGGATGGCTAGTTTGCTCAGAGTTTTAACTCCTATAAACTTCAAGTCAGCACGATATCAGACTGAAATGAACACATCAATACATGTATGTTCCAATGCTATGTGACATAACCATTAATAATGTACACATTTACCATATGGTATTCCCACATGCAAAACCTTGCACAATGAATGTAGGTCGGCACATGCATTTATACAACATCACTGATCTTCTTTTAGACATTGGGCCTCATTACGGGTTTGTAGGCAGCCATGGTGCTGCTAGCACCATGGCTGCCTCTAAACCGTGCTCCATTACTGGGTTCCTGCAATGGGGACTTACCGGGTCATTCTGACATAGGAGGTCCCGGTAATTCCTCCTTGCAGGAACTATTCCCCATTCCCATTTGAGCCCATATAGGGCTCAATGGGAATGGGGCAGAGGTAATAACCGGCGGATTACAACTGGCCCATTATTACCTCCCTCTTCCTCTCGCGGGACCCGGAAAAGACGCCTGGCCCCCTTCATTACGGGAGCGCCATGGTCTTAATGAGGCCCATAGTCTTGAAGGAACATATCACGTTTGGGCTTCTTTTTCAGACACAGTAGGGAAATGTCACCTCAAATGATGATTTCTGTAGCACATTCAATATTCCATCTCTGAACTACATGTCCACAATGTGTAGCGAATAATACAGTGTCTGTTGACATGTTTCCCTACACCTAACAGATACTCGTGGATACTATTTTACGGTTACTCATAATAGTTAGTGCAGCAGGTACAGTTTTTTTCGGTTTTCAAAGCTGTCTTTCAACGAAGTGACTGTTTAAACCATTACTGAGTAAAACACTGTATTCTTTTGGCACTGCTAGCTTTGCATTCAGACAGTCTCCATTTGTTGTGTTTGGTTCTGCCTGTTACAAAAAGTGGCACATAATCACTTGGTATGTCAGCACAATATTTCTGCCAAAAGTTGAATCATATATGTCACACATGAAGTAGCAGTACAGACTTTTCAGTAGATCTCACTTTGACTTCAGGCAGTCATCATTTGCCTTTAATTTACCCTACAACATATTATGATCAGGTAATCCATTAGATCTTCCAGGCTATATGCCAAAGATTGTTGTAAATGTCCTACGTGACTTCAGAAGCTCTTTAAAATATATTTTCTCCAGATAAGCCAGCAGTGGAATCCATGCAGTTCTGTTTCTGTCAGTTATTTTGGGGCACAAAACCAGCAATCAATGTTTGCAATAAACAAATTACAAAAATCATTACACACTTCTACCACATACTAGGTATTTTCATGAGCCAACGGTTGATAAACTATTTCAAAATAATTGTCCAGTCAGTCACACCATGTTGTCAATGCATTGGTATATGTACAAATACTGGCAAAATATACCAACATGTTAACATGCATTGACATTACATTTTCCAGGTACACCATCCACAACTCATGTATCAGCACCAGTCCTAAAATGCACTGATAAACCCTTTGGTATGGTTGATATTGCCAACAAATGCCTATGTACTCCCATTATATTACCAGGTGTACCCTGTCATATTCAACATTGTATCATGAAATGCCCATGTGCTCCAGGAATTGATGCATATGCAATCATACGTTTCTCCTACCTCTCAAATTAAGACATCCGCTCTCAGTTACAGGTAGCTAGACACTGATCAATGCAGGTCATGGAGACTGGCAGGGTCTGCAAATGATGCAGCACCACTCAAAAGCAATGTATAGCAATATCAGCTAACCACATCCTTCTGCTCCTATCTCGCGGTGTAGTTCCACCTTCCCTGAGGGCGGCTGGGACGAGCACAATCTAAACGCTATGATGCCACATTGGTCCAGGTAAGAAACAAGTCTGGAGGATCAGCCCTTATCAGTTTTTTTTATACCTTGGCATTTACTCTAAGCTACAGCTTTCTTTGGCTAGTTTTGTTATAATATGTCATTTTTTTAATGAGGCAAATTATAACTGGCTTCTAGGCTCTAAATTATTGACAGAAAAGTAACAACATGGATTTTAATTATGGTTTATAACTAAGGCTCCTGGTTTGATTTTTTTACATATCCATCTGTGTATATCCATTTTTTTCAATTATATGTGTACTTATCCAAATGTATAATTGTTCTTTAAACCCTTAAATTGATGCAGTGTTTTTCCATATGTAAATGTTTACAGTAACAATTGGAAGTCCAGCTGCATTTTCAAATATATTAATCATATTATAACTTATTTTTATAATTAAACCGTATGTTTAAATAGAGCTTTGTGACAGATGCCTTATGCGTTTAAGTATTTACTAGATGGTCTCAAAATCTCCAGTATTGCCAATAAGTTGAAGTTATTTAGCAGACAAAATGCAACATGCATATTGAACAAATCTGAATAATTTTGTATAAAACAATCAAAACGTATTTAACAAAAAATGCAACAAAACAAAATCATCGGGCACAAGCTGCATGACTCCTGAATCAAATTTGTAGTACTTTTAATACCGAAATTCACACAATATTAGATTCTGAACCATAAAGGCCCCGACCTATAAAGAAAAATAAGCAATTTATGAGTACCAACATGCATACATTATGCAACCAAAGTGTCTAAGGACTACCCGAAAGCCAAATGGTCGGCAATTGCTCTTAGAAGTAATTGTAGACCACTACAAAGAATAATGGCCTGCAACATAAAGATTAAATCACCGGACGGTCTATTACTTAATTCCAGTGACTGAAGCAAAATAGCCATTTGGGAGTAGAGGTTAGAGCCAACAGTGTACATTTCAAATTTGCCCTGATGAAAATTGAAGCTCTGTCATAATGAGCTCAGTGTACAACGCATTTTGTGCCTGATTTACAAAGTGTTGTTGGTCTTTTTGGCTATGTTTTGATATCTCATGGTATTTTTGTGGTATGGTGGTATTATGGTATTTTATTAGCTCTTGGTAATATATTGTGGTAAGCTTATTGGGGTATCTTTTAAGTGGTGGGACTAATTTCAGAACAATGCCTAATAATTATTTTACCGGGGACACTAACGGTAAGCAATAACTGGACTTAGTACACTCTGACTAATTACCTCATCCCTTCCTTTGGTATCTTATCTACAATACCACCTTATGCCCTTGTGGCTTGCATCCCAGAATACATTTACCATGTAAATGAAACACAAAACATTCATTCAGAAACTCTCACAGTAAAACAATTTAGAGTAATTAACTTTACTTTGATATCTTTTTTTACTGCACGTTCTACATCTCTCCGCATGCCAACCCAATACATCTGATTGCAGAATAAATACACTGAGGCTAAATCAACTTTTCAAATTGCTATTCTGTATCAGAAGCTAGAAATATGCAAGTTACACAGAATGACATGTGCAGCCACATTGTAATTCAAACATAAGCAAAGTCTTTCCTGCAAGAGATTTCAAAATATTCTATTTACGATAATGCTCAGAGTTCTGCCAACATTGGCTTTGAACTTCGCAACAGAAATTGGTAGAGCACATCTTCTGACACTCTGAGTTTTATCGCAGCAAAACCTGAGAGAAAAAAATATGAAAACACTTTTACATACATGTTTAAAATGTCATGGTGCAACACCTAAGAAATGAAATGACTTATTTACCCTATGCTACCTAGTATCAAGCATCCGCTTAGCACACTCCTCAATTATTGCATAATTACCTAGATTCAGCGGGTGATATTCCCCATTTTCCATATACTGGACAGGACAGGAGAATTCAGCTGTCAATATTCCCCCTTCTCTGTCTACTGGACAGGACAGGAGAATTCGTATGACATCCACTCCCTTTTCACCTGGAATGAAAAATCCAGACTTTCTGCTCCCAAAGTCAACCAGAGGAAAAGGTCACCTGGATACAGCCTTCTACCAGTCTTTCTCCCCCATATGTCAGTGCATGAGTGAGTGGCCCAGCTCTTTCTGCTGCAAATCTTTTTCTAAAAACTCATGTGTCATTCAAAGAAACCTCCCTTGACAAACCAACTAATTAAATAGCATGTGATTTCCTTTGTGCCTTTGACCGAAAATCAAGCTGCAGCACGGAATAGAATTTTACATTTATCTGGTGCTATTTCCTCCTTCCCTACAAATCAACTCATATCTAAACCCAGTTACAGATTCACAGCAAAACAAATCTAATTCTACATTTTCCGTATAAATGTTAACTTCGTACAGCTCAAATGCCTTCACATTTTATGAAAATGGCCTCTTTATCTCAATGCACCAATGTTCTGCATGCATAAGCAATGGACTAAATTGCATTGAATATTAGTAAGGGAATAGGTTATTGGTTCTGGTGATGTTAGTAGGATTAATATGTTAATTGTATTTGTCATTGCTTTTAGTCTATGTTACAAAGTGACCATCACCCTTCTTAGGTTAACTTTTAAGGTTTATTACTAGGTTCCCAAGATACCTTTACAAGCAGTTACATTTGTTACAAGTAAGTTACATAGATAGGACAAACACCGGCTCCCATCGCCCAGGCAGGGGCTTACCAACTGCCTGGGCTAAGAACCTTCAACAGGCATTCTGTCATTCACAACCTAACACTCCAGATGACATCACATGATTCCTTTTTGCCTTAGCAAGCAATACACAACACATGTTCCCCCGTTACATTTACACAACACACACAAAGAAACACTTCACAACAGTCCATAACGGTGGTGTGGCGTGAATAATAAAACCTGTTGTACAGGGCCAAATTTAAATTAGCTGGCATGCACTTTATGCGTTATAATATATATACTAACATCTACTAGGCACAGCTTGAGCCTCACACCCTTAGCCCTAGTTAAAATTCAAACCTTTGCTAAAATGTGGGTGATCAAATGTGGTGCTACCCTTGTTGAAATTCAGAATATTGGAAATGATGTCCCTATTACTTTTCTGTACAGTAACATTCAATGGGAAAATCCCATTAAAACACTTTTTATAATGTTTTTTTATTTTGTATTCTTATATGGATAAAATAAACTTTATCAAACATAAAAACAATTAAACATTTACTTTTATACATAAAGCATAAAATACCTGATCCATATGATTCATAAGCACATTTAAATAATACATTTCATCATATTCCCTAACAAAATACATAGTACATAATCTTCACAAAGCTGAAACGTCTTTTAAAAAATGCAGTGCTACGACCTGCCAGACCACTTCACAAGATATAAGTTTGTAATCCTGCAATAAATGACCAAACTAGTGGGAGCGTCTACCGTTCAAGGCCTGACAATGTATTAAGAGAAGCCGTAAGGTGTCCACCTGGTCAGGAATGAAGCAAAAACTACATGTACTTTGTTCTCTCTGTTTCTTGATTCTAGCACCCATAATTTTGAGAGTGGGTAATAGATTGAAACACAACTGCATCACCTGGGCATGCCAGAAATTACTCGGGGACTTGGTCAAAAAAACTGGACAAACTCCTACAGGCCTTACATCAAGTACCAAACCTATGTATAAACAGTATGTTCTCACTTTCTCAAAAGCATACATCCAATCCATTTCTCTCCATTTTCTTTTTGCCTTTTCTGGTTGATGCAAATCCAACTCTCTAGAGGTACGAAAGTAATCGCAAATTATATCGCATTGGTTTTCTTTTTAATTTAAGGAGGCCAAGCATTTCTTTTCCATTAGGAGCTTCAATTCCCACCAAATTGAGCCCAAATCAACACAAAATATCTTGCTCAATACAGAGAGATTTGTCCAGAGTATATACAATTTGATGGAGGATAGGCCCAATACTTAACAAATGACTGCCGCTGGTACACTGCTGGGTAACTTCATAAACCCTGCACCAGAATGACCCCTCCAACCCGTCACAGGCCAATTGAATCGGAAGCCCAACATTTTCTCCACCATATGTTATTGTTGGCAGCACCTTCATTTTATAAAAATCAAGAACTGTTACCAAAGTATAAAGACCAAACCTAAGGTTCAATATCAAAGCATGTGCAGCCTCCATTAGCATTTTAGAATGGTAGTGGCTCTGCAACTCAGTTTTGTTTTGGAGCTCACATAAACACATTTCTAAATACAAAAAGTTGGGTACATTCTCCAAAACAACCCATCCCAGGACCTTTGATTTTGGTATGTTGATTATAAGTTTATTTTTTTATTTCGACCAGCATACACTTCCAGTGCCTCCAATTTGTGCGGATAAGAGTGCAATCCAACAAGGCTAAATTATCTGCATACAGAACATAGTCGAGCTGGGAATTGACAAGACACGGGGAGAACTATGGACCTTCTCGAATATTTCATTTATATCGGAAATGAGCAGGCTAAAAAGTAAAGGAGCCAGAACGCAGCCTTGCTTAAGGCCGTGACTGGACTCAATGGCACTCGATAACCCACCATGGCCATTCAGCCTCACCCTAACGGATTATTTGTGTGCAGAGCCACGATCATCCGCAGCAAGTTCTCCTGGAAGCCACACAACCACTTATGCCACAAAAGGTGCCTGTCCACACTCTCAAAGGCCATATAGAAGTCAATAAATGCTGCATACACTTTGTAAATCAGGCCTAATATTCTAAAGGCTTTGCCATGCTGAATTAGCAACTCGTGGTGTGAGAAAACTACATCTGCTGATTCCTTGGGAGGGATTCCTGTCAACATTCAAGCTGCAGCATTCTGGAGCACAAGAGAGATGGGAGTTTAGGTAGGTTGACTTTATCAACTATAGGCAATTTGCATCACGCACACGTGATGACATCACCAAAGCTAGAGCAGCTTGCACACTAAAAGGGAACAAACTAGGGAGAAGGCTTTGATTGTAAAACACGTTCTTTGAGACTGCTGCAACCTACTGTGAGCTAGGTGTCCATCTAAATACCAACAAGAAGCCAGGGTAAACATGTGCTGACCGCTGTACAATATATTGACAGAAAAGCAAGACTCCCCTTTGATAGCCAAATAATTTGGTGAACATGGGTAAACTACACTTAATTTAAGGACACTTGGGGCCTTATTCAAGGGACCTCGTAATCAGGCGGTAAGGGTTAACGGTCACCGGTACCATTACTGGTGACCGTTAACCCTTACCGCCTTCCGTGTAATGAGGCCCTTCGTCTTCATAGTGGCCCTTTAAAAAACAGCAACTCAGAGCGTATCTTACTTTGGGTGGCATTCTCAACTATTTTTAGCAAAATGGTTTCTGCAATGGTGGAATTTTTCAGCGGACAGAATTTCAGTTGTGTTACTCCTTGATTTACTGTTCTCGTTGTATCTCTGGTCCTATGCTTTAAACTCCATGACACTGACACTGTACCAGTCTTATTGTAAGGGCTCGTCTAATGCAGGAGCCCACTGTGGGCATATGATAGTCAAATAGTTAGTAAAGTGCTATGATTGTCTGTGGACATGTGCCTAGTCACAAATTCTGCATCAGCCTTTATTGTGTGATGCATTGTCTCCAACGAAGGCTGGAAGGGTGTGTGATGCATGCAGACGTTTGTATGCAACATGTTTTAATTTCTTTGGGGCATTTCACAGTGCATGCCTTTTCCATATTTTTGTTTTACCTACCATAACATTGAAATTGTTTGTTATCTGCCTCTGGTAAAACACAGAAAAGGGAATAATGTTTGTATGTAGTTTACCAAGGATGTAAAGCAAAGGATTACGGGGAAACTCAATTTCACAGCACATTAAACATGCACTTGAACAAAGGGAACATGAGCGAGAGGCATGGTGTACAAGACAGAGAACACATCCAAACGTTAACAATACTTGAGAAACAAGATGTATTCTATAGCGTGGTTAACAGGAAGGGTTTTCCGGGCCTAACAGCAGTCGTAACATGCAGCGTGTTATGTACTGTGTTCACACTAAAGAAATAACTAGATGGGAGATGGTGCAGGGCACATGGTTGCCGTCCATATTAACAGATCACATGTGAAATGCTCAACTGCGCAGGCCTGACTCAGCACTTCATCCTCTCAGGCATATTTGGATGTGTCGGGTGACATGCCTCTCTAAATCCACTCTCCACCCATTTGACTGTGCCTTTCTGTAGTATAACCAGGGTACACCATCTTCAGTCTCATGTCAACAACTCTCAAGTCATGCACACATCCCCAAAATGGCAGTGCCGTTTGTTTATACTTTTTGCAAACTGAAAACCTGCACCTCTTACAAATAACGTTAAGATTCAACGTTGTTAACTCGTGTTCTTTGAATGTTAGTCTATGCCATGTTACCCACCAGATAAAATAGCATAGGAGATCAAATAAATAAAATAGCATAGGATTGTTTTGTATTTTGATGCGCAAACTGCAAATGCAGTGGAAAGTTATTCCTAAAATGTGCAACATCACCGATTTTGATTTGCATAAAGAACTTTCGTTTTCTGTTGAAGCTTGGACAACGCATCATCTCTTCAGGGATTTAAAAAAGAACTTAAACAGCAACAAACTGGCAAAGAACATGCATTTATAATTCAGGACGCTCCTATCATAAAGTGCAGGAAGACTGGTTTGTTAATGTTTACTGATGATTCTGAACTTAACCAAAATACATCAAATGCACTTGTGCTACGCTCCTAAAACTGTTGGACCTTTTTTCTCATGGATATGGCTTAGAGGCAAACCCAGAAAAACATAAGATGATGTTAAAACCTTAATTTGTGGTCAAGAACAATCATCTGGGTCTGGAATAATTATTAAGCCTGGGCACAGAAAGAGCAATAGGGCTGGGGCAGAGTCACTCAGATGTCAAGCATTCATAATGTAGACATTGATGTTCCTTAAATGAATACCATTTAGCCAGGTAGGATTGCAGTATTATGACGCCTGTACCTGAGAAATGCACACATCATACAACTGCATTAAGAGGACTATGGCTGCAGGGAGCATTGCAAATGTTCAAGACTCAAATAAATGCAAAGGGGATGTCTCAGGCCCACTTTATGCTGCCGTGTAGCCCCTCGGAAGTGAGCAGACCACCTTTAGGAATAAGGAAACCAGAGCAGTTCTCAAAATAATGCAAACAAAATATGCATTCTCTGCGCATTTTTATTTGCATTACTTTCTGTGACTATTGCACTTATTGTTTTTTTAAAAGATTACAATGAACTGTCTTTAGGAGCGGCTGGCAGAACGGGCTTTTGGTCTGCTGTTGTCCGTGGTGGTGTGCCCGGGAGCTCAGAAAATACAGAAGATCTTGATGCTGTGGTTAAAGCCAGTGAAGCAGAATGGACAATGGTGCTTTAGCAAAGCTTATGTAGCTTGTATTGGTGAACATTGCGAACCACACAGGCAGCCTTAGTGCCTTAGTAATCCGTAACTGGCATATCAGAGGTTTCTTCCGGCTTCACTAGGCTCTCCTAAACATCATACCATTGTCACTCTGCCAGTCAGAATTGCCAGCTGCAAATGACATTATTGGCATCAGGGTACACTTCTATATTCTTTGAGTCCAACTGTGACTGCGCTTCTCTGGTGTGGACCAGTGTTGCACGACCAGTGTTCCTGTGGCATTTCACCATGGGAAGTTCCTGGATTCTATTGGCTTCATGGTCTGTGGCCTGGTGGACCCTTGGAGTTCTGGACTCCTGTATACTTTCAGTTAAGAGTTTTTCTCCCATTTCGTTTGTGGGTTAAACTGGTAGTCCTTTGAGGGGTTAGGGGGTCATGGTCAAAAGAAAAGCCCGAGAAGATCCCCTGGCTATGAAGAAAGGGAAAACATGTAAAAATACTATTGGGAAACTGAAAGGCTATGCTCATTCCTGTCATGATGCCCGCTCCCTGGGAGCAGGTTCAAGCCCTGCGTCCCCGAAAACGGACATCCAGTCCCCAAGGAAGGACCCAGCAACCCCATATAGGGGCCCTTTGGACAGTGTCCTGGCGCCTATGGCGCCAGGCTCATTATGGGAGTGCTTGGGTGCACTTACCTGATGCAGACCATGCTGCAGGATCCCGGCCTCCTTGAGGCCTGAAAGGAACTACTTTACCTGTGGGACTAATTTACCATCCGGGCGTGGTCGGGGAGGATACATACCTGATTGGAGGAAGGATACATACCTGGAACTTCTTCCAAGGCTATTTAAACCCCACCTGAACAGCCACACATGCTTCGCGTTGTTCTGCATCTAGCAGCTGGATGCTCACCGTGTCTGCTCCTGCATCCTGACTTCTGCCACGCCTGCCAGCATCCTGAATCACCTGCAAAGGAAGAGAAGAAGAGAACAGAAGAAGGAAAAGTCCTTACCTGCTAAAACCGCATCCCGGAGACATCTCGCCGACAATCCTGAAAAGGAAGACTTTTATTTAAAAGCTCATTGCGTCGATCGCTGCAGCGCCGCATTCCACTCACCTTTACAGGGCGCCTCCATGTTCAGCAGCGATCATCCGGATTTGCAGTCACGCCCCAGCGCCTAGGAAGAAAAAGACCAGAACAAAAGGTGAGAGAGAGAAGGGAATAAGGAAAGCTAAATCTCCATGTTAAGACTTACCTGCTGATTCATTCCCTCTCCATTTCGGGTCCACGCCGCATCCTGGCATTTCCGGACCCCGGCCCCTAAGGGGAAAAAGAGACATCAGCGTTAATGAGCGAATGAAAAGACATTACCAAAAAACGCTCATTAAAGACTTACTTGATTTCTACAAGGATTTCCCTTTTCATCTCGGGTCGGTGCCTGTTCCCCGGCATTCCGTACCCCGGCCCCTATGGGGAAAAAGACACTAGCATTAGTACATTAATGCATGGACACAAGGGGAACCTCTTATCAAAAAACTTACCTGGAAGCCAAGCAAGTTTGGTTCTCACCAATCCAAAAATCCAGTGAAGTAACTGGATACCAACGCGCCCCTGCATCAGAAGCAGGATGGAGAGCTCGTTCTTCCAGACCCTAAGGTGAGACGCTACGAGGAATCAGAGAAGGGTTACGAGGAGGGTGAGTGGGGGAAGTAGGAGGCCGATTGCATTACCCCGCAGGCAGTTAATCCCCTATTTTCACCTACAGAAGGACACTTCTGCGAGCCAGACAAGCCAGATTTGGGGGCCCGGTCCAGTCCGTCTTCCGAACCCTGCGCATCACCTTAGAAGAGGTCACAGCAGCGCGAACCAGGCCAGCGCCTCCGTGGGAGTCAGGTGAGCGTTACAATTCCCTACTAGATTTGTATTTTAAATAGATGGATGGCAAATGGATCATCACTCTGCTGGGGGAGACTGTTGAAATAGGGTATTCATGTGTCCCAGTATTGCCCCCTCTTACCAAGAAAGTGACTCATTTGTTTACAGGAGGGTTATTGGAGGCAAGCCCGGAGATGTTGGCTGTTGCACATTGAGGGGGGCCTCTTTGCTCCCTGTTACAGAGTCACCAGCAGCTTGGGTTTTCCGGCCTCACAGGATGATAACAAAAATAATGATGATGATACACATTTGAAACTTTTAGATTCTGTTTTGGAAAATAAATTAAGTCTTATTAATGATATATTAACCAATCAGAGTGTGTTATTGTCATAATTATTGGTTGAGATGGGTGAAGATGTCTTGAATGCTAAGTTTAGACCCATTGTCAACTTTATAACACATTTTAAACAGGCAGTTATGAACACTCTATTGATTATGGATGACTCCCACTTTTGGAGTTATCTCTTAACAATTGCAGAACTAAAATTGTGAGGCCAACTAACCCTTTGGATCATTCTGGAAATCAGGCCATTGAGGATCTACCTGCAGATAGTCTATGCAGGTCTCAAACCCATATTCATGTTAGATAAGTTTTCCTCGCATCCCCAGAACGACGCCTCCTACAAGGTCATCACCTCACTTTCAGTTTCTCATGCTTTTTTCAATGGCTTTGGTGACCGACATCTTGAGTCTCCCGCCTGCTGCAGCATTGTTTGGTGGGGGTCATTGTAATGTTGCAGTGTTGCAGAAGGAAATTGTTGAGTCTACTTATTCC
Source organism: Ambystoma mexicanum (assembly GCF_040938575.1). Taxonomy (NCBI): domain Eukaryota; kingdom Metazoa; phylum Chordata; class Amphibia; order Caudata; family Ambystomatidae; genus Ambystoma; species Ambystoma mexicanum. The sequence continues at coordinate 927,001,060 of NC_090929.1, read as the reverse complement.
CTAATTAACAAAACAAGCCATTTAGTTAATAGGAATCTTAGTCGACCAAGTATTAATCCAAACAATGTTTTGATGGCTAGAATGGTAGGGTGCGTTGAGACAACTCAGAAGACTGTAGCAGTGATTGCATTGTGCTTACCTTTGCAAGTCGTTCCCTTCACAATCATCTGATTAACTATAATTTGTCTAGATGCCGAAGACCAAATGTAGAAGTTCTGCAACGTAAACTTATTCCACTGGATTCTTTTTACCCTTAGTTATCAATGTAGTAAGGCCGGGTGAGTCTCCTCCTCATTTATTTGAGTGAGAACAGAGGTACTTTGAATAACCTAATAGAGTCTTGGCAAATTAGAATGAACACCCCATCGTATAGCTGAAGTGTGGGTATATGGGCCGGGGAGGGGGACTGCAGGAACTCAGGGCTTGGGAGTTCTAGGAGGGGGGAAGGGCGATAGGGGTGGTATCGAATCATGTTGATCCACTGTCCACAATCGAAGAGATTGACTGAGTGGATCCACAAATTGGTTTGGACACTTTGCTAGGAACTTTACAGACTTCTGTTGGAGGGATGGTTGAAAAAGCGTATTTTGGCTCAGAGATTTTACCTCCTAAATATTCAGCTTTTCTTTCTTGGAATATAGCTGGAGCGTAGGGGACATTTCACGATATAACTGTTTTAACCTTCTTGAGGCAGTTTGATATCATTCTGCACCAAGAAACACGGGCCATTGAGGACCTTTTTCTGGATGGCTAGCTTTCATTCTCTCTTCGGGCTCAGATGAATCAAATAATGTAGATCCTAATTTCTGTTTTCTCTAAAATATGATACTTTCCTCCACTACAGCGCCCTCTTTATTCTTAGTAAACCTCTATAATAGTCATCATAATTCTGAGTCTAATAGTTTGGTTGCTTTTAAAACAAATATGGAGCAGACGGTGATACCAACGTTACATTATAAAACCATGTTGTTGGTGGGGGGTGACTTTAATGCTGGTGCAGGATTGTTAGAAAGCCTCCATGATGGTATTTAGATGAGGTGTGGGGAATTTCTACACATAAAATGTTGGCACGCAGACATGTGCCAGAGACCCACAGTTAGAATCTTGGCTTTTAGAGTGGGGTTTCAGAGCTGTTAATGGTTGTATGTGCCTGGATGTTGCGGGCAGGGAAACGTTTAACAACCATTTAGGGTCCTCAGCAATAGACTATTATCTCATGGAGGTTAAACATTGGCACATGATTTATGAATTTGAAGTTCCTGTAGAGCCCCATAGTGATAATTTTCCTATTTGTCTGAACTTATTTTGGCAGTGTGATAGCATCTTGTCTATACAACTTAATCATATTGATGTTATGTTTATATGATCTTATAAAGCCCATGTACACCTGAAGGCTTCTTGGCACTAGGAGGAGCAGGTGAAGAAGGCCCAATTTAAAATATAAGAGTCTTCAATGTGCGCCGAAAGGTCAGGTGGTTATAGTCACACAAAGAGACCATGGCAGTTGGTTCCATGCTTTAGCGGCTGCCACAGAGAAAGCACGGCCACCAGTTCGAGTCCGTCTAACACGGGCACCAAGAGTAGAAGGGTAGCCTGTGAGCGAAGGAGACGAGTAGGGACATAATGAACACATTTCTCCAGAAGATATTCCGCTCCCACCTTATAGAAGGCATGGTGTACCAGGCACATAGATTTAAACAAAATCCGTTGTTCAATTGGAAGCCAGTGCAGTTGTTTCGGGAGTGGTGCCATATGAACGCAGGCCACAGGGTGCACTACTGCTAGAACTGCTGCATTATGTAGCATTTGAAAGCGATTTACCAGATAGCATGGTTGGCCTTAGTACAGCGAGTGACAATAGTCAACCGTGCTAAGAACCAATGCTCCTACCACAGGAGCATGAAGATGACCAGGAATGAAGGGGGAACCTTCCTCAGAGTGTGCAATTTAAAATGACCGGCTTTGCAGACAGCACCAACCTGCTCAGTCATAGACAGGGAAGATGAAAACGTAACCCCCAGATTTGTCACTGTAGGGGAAGGCAAGGGAAATGGGCCGAGAGTAGTAGGCCAGATGTCAGGTATCCAATAGTTGAGGGGGCTAGTTGTTCTGACCACAAGGACCTCTGTTTTACTGCAATTAAGTTTAAGGGAGGTGCTTGACATCCAGGCACCCAAGTCCTCAGGAAATCTCCTAAGCCAGGCTGCAGTTTCAGGATGAGAGAGATCCAGACATACCAGGATGTGCGTGTCATCCGCACACAAGTAGAAACAGAAACCATGAGACATAATAAGAAGAAATAAAAGGGCAGATATAAATGTTAAATAATATATAAATGTTAAAGAGGATAGGAGATAGCACAGATCCTTGCGGAACTCATCAGAACAATGTGATAGACTCCGAGCAGAAAGGGGGTAAGAACACTGACTGGGAACGGTCAGTCAGAAAATCTGCAAACCAGTTCAATACTTGGCCTCCCAGGCCCACGCTCGTCAAACGGGAGATCAGAGTGGAGTGATCCACCGTGTCGAAAGCGGCCGACAAGTCAAGCAAGAGCAGAGCTCCCCCACAGCCCTGATCGACTAAGCGGGTTCAATCGTCAAATACGGAATTGAGAACTGATTCAGTGCCTCTCCCAGGGCAGAAGCCAGACTGAAATATTTAGAAAAAATAGAGGATTCCATAAAAGAAGACAGGAGGGGTGAGACCAATGCCTCAAGGACTATCATCAGGGATGGATGAAGGGAGATGGGTCAAGAATTAGCCAGAACCTTTGGGTCCAAAGAGGGCTTCTTCAAAGGGGGAGCACACAGGTGTGCTTCATGGACTTTGGGATCAGCCCTTCTAGAAAGGACATGTTAATTGCCGTTGTAATTTCAGTGATCAGGTCAGTTGAGATAGCTTTACGTACATCCAGAGGGATGGCATCTGCAGGCGAGGCTGATTTAAGGCCATGAATAGCTTTCAGACTATCCTGCTCTGAGACGGAAGTTGTCTTGATTGTTCCAAATCAGAAATACTGGAGAAAATGGGAGAAAACAGACACTGATGCCTTCTACCAAAGCCTGGGTCCTTCTTGTTTGGTAAACTTTCTCTACTTGAAACCCTCTTTCTCCCCCATCAATTAGAATCCTCTGAAAGATTTTCCATGCACTACAAGTCTTGACAACATAGACTGCGTGCAACATTCAGAATTTCAAAAATCATTCTTGTTTTATTCAAAATATAAAACATAAAAACGACCCTCACCTAACCTAACACAGATGCACTCACCCAGAAACTGTTAAATAAAGGTTACCCACACAGATTGATTAAGGCTGCCTCTAACAGAGCATATAATAACAATCGGGAGGCCCTTCTGGAGAGAAATGTGAAAACTAAGAGAGAGATTGGTCCTATTTTTGTTAATACATTTTCAAATGTATCTTACAAAATTAAATTTATTGTGATGAAAACATGGAAAAAGGTTTACAGAGGAAAAGGAACCTTGCCCCCTTTGGTGGCTTTCAGAAAAAGTCAAAATCTAAGGAACATTCTGATTAGGAATGATGTGACTGAAATGAGTACACCACTGGTGAGACAAACCAGGTTGTGGGGTTTACCGGAAATAAAAGCACATTTTCCCTGCGGTAAATGTAGTATGTGTGCACAAACTAAAGAGATCAGATCTATACAAATTTTGCCGAATCTCAGATGGGTGTTTAATGAAATGACCAACTGTAATATATCTAATGTTGTGTATTTAATCACGTGCCCCTGTGGCTTACACTATGTAGGCAAGACCAATAGACAATGTAAAGTCCGTATGGTGGAACATCACAGCTGTATTAGAAATCAAGTGATTACAGCCCCTTTGGTAAAACATTTCCTTGACAAGAAACATGGTTGTAATGAGTTTACGTGGATCATATTGAAAAACGTGCATGGCCACAGTAAAGCTGAGACAGACCAGAAACTGTTGAACCTGGAACAGAATTTTTTTTTCAAACTGCAAAGCAATGTGTTGGGGCTTAATGAGAGCATTGATTGGCATGTGGCTAGCCAAATATAAAAGACTTGATTTACCTTTTTCATGATAAATGTTGCAATTGTGATCTTGTATGATCTTGTGCATTTATGAGCATGCATTTTTTGCCAAGAATATATTTATAACTTCAATATGCCTCTGACTGACATATGCATTGTTGTTTTGGCTGTTCTTGATTGTTTTTGCGCCCCTTTTGTGCACTCATTCCCTCAACACTGTTTTTCTGTTGCTGGGCTGTTACATGCAAATATGGCCGCTGTGTTTGTTAGTTAGTAATCGGCTGAATTAGTGTAGTCCTCCTTTAGTTTTCACCATGATGAGGCTAGCCAGTACCGAACTGAATTGTGTAGTCCCTTTTTAGTGTTTACAAGGAAGATGTGAGCGTGTTATGCTCAGGAGAACACTGGTGCACTTGATATAACTGCGTGCGGGTGCCGCATGGCTTGTTTAAACCCCGCAAGTTATTAGCGAGGATTATGCCGTTCTGAAAATAGAGGTAAACATGTTGACTTTGAAATATACGAGTCACGTCACGTTTGGGGTTGGTATTTCTATCCTTGCTTTACCGCACTTTCCTTTGCCGAGTAGATGGCTGTTTTGCATGACCACTTGCCATTCTGACGGTCAGCATGTCAACACTAAATCCTCTTTTGTGGAGTATCCTTTTGGATGGCAAGAAAGGGACCGTAGTGGGCTCGCCATACTCTGCATATGACCGGGGGGTGCTAATCTGGGTGGCATCGCATGTCCCGTTCAAACTGACACAGGAGGTGGTGGAAACGGATGGAAGGATGGCTATATTGCGAGGGCTGGTAGAGGGCAGGGAGGTATGCATAGTAAACATGTATGCCCCCAACCAAAACACAGCAGCATATTTCAGAGCCCTGAGTGCCAATCTTAATGTGTGTATGGGAGGCACGGTGATCTGGGGAGGGGACTTCAATTGTGTGTTGGATCCGGCGGTGGACAGGTCAGATGACAGGGTAAATAAGCCTAGCCCAGCGGCGAGAGCGTTGCGGACGCTGCTAACAGATTTTGGTTTTACAGATGCGTGGAGGATGAAACACCCCACTGAGAGGCAATACTCACACTATTCGTCCCCGCACCAACTGCACACTAGGCTCGATTATGTCTTTGTTACAGCAGATGTGATGGCCGAGATTACCCAAACCGAATACAAGGCCAGGGTCGTCTCGGATCATTCGCCCTTGACCCTTGGTTGGCAATATTGCCCCCCGAGGGCAAAAATCCCTACATGGCGCCTCCGGGCAGAGGCGCTCAAAGACCCAATCTTTAGAGAAGATATAAGAGAGGAGATTGCCAACTTTTTTGTAGAAAATACTGGGAGTGTTGACTCTGCGGGAACACTATGGGAAGCTTTTAAGGTGGTGATGCGGGGGGCGGCCATTTCTAAGTCAAGAGGGTTACAGGGTGGGGTTTTGGCTGACCTACAGAGGGCGGAAACTGAGCTGGAAACAACGCTGAAGAGCGAAGAGGTAGACACGGAGCAGGTACTCCAACTACAGCAACAATGCGCAGGGCACTGGGAAAGACTCTGCAATCTTAATTATAAAAAATATGTCGAGAGGCAGCACGCAGGGGGAGACAAGACGGGCCGCCTTTTGGCCTGGCTATACAAAAGCGAGACCCCTAAGTCCCGATTAGGACCATTATTAGGGAGGACGGAGAGGAGGTGGCCACGCAAGAGGGTGTTAACAAAGAATTTGTGGAATATTACAAAGTGCTGTATGGAGATGATGAGATAGGTGACCAGCGCATGATAAACGAAACGTTAGAAGACATAGGGCTGCCCAAGATAAGCGACGAAGAGAGGGAGGAGTTAGATGAGCCAATCAGGTTGGAAGAATTAGACGAGGTAGTAAAGCAGCTGCCCACTTGTAAGGCCCCAGGGGCAGATGGGCTCCCCAGCGAATTTTATAAAGTATACAAGGAGGAAATCCTCCCCCCCATGCTGGATATGTTGAACGAAGTGTTTGAGATAGGACAGTTGCCTGAGTCACTTAGAGAGGCGATTATAATACCGCTGCCCAAGCCCAATAGACCGGAGCACAGAGTTGGTTCCTACAGGCCCCTGTCGATGCTCAATCAAGACAGCAAGATTTTCACAGCTGTTCTTGCGAACTGATTGCGGAAAGTGATTGGTAGACTCATACATCCTGATCAGACGGGTTATGTCCCGAACAGGAACATTACACACAACCACAGGCGACTTCATCGGGTAGTCGAGTGGGGTGTCAAAAACGAGGGTGAGATGGCAATAGTGTCTCTAGATGCGGTCAAGGCTTTTGACTCGGTCAAGTGGTCATGGCTATTGGCTGCTTTGGAAGGGTATGGAATGGGGCCGTGCTATGTCAGGTGGGCCAAGATGTTGTATAGTGAGCCGCTCGCCAGGGTCCGAACTGGAGCGGTGATATCTGAAAGATGGCAACTTGGCAGAGGCACCAGACAAGGCTGCCCCTGGTCCCCGATGCTTTACATCTTGGCCCTGGAGCCTTTGGCAATATACCTTAGGGCACAATACTAGACGATTGGCATTGAGGTGGGAGGGGAACAACACCTGATATCCTTGTACGCGGACGATCTGTTGCTATATTTACAACACCCAGAAGAAAACCTCTTATACATACTCGAAGTGATGGAAAGGTATGCAGAGTTGTCGGGCATCTCGATAAACCCCCAAAAGTCTGTCATGTTCCCATTAGGTAGCTATAGGGGGATCCCTGCAGGAGGTCTACCGGTGCTACGGGTACCGTGGGCAACGCGCTCTTTTCGCTACTTGGGCATAGATATATACACACGGCGCAGGACGAACACAAACACAATACGGAAGTAGCCGTTGAGAAAATCAGAAACAGCATGCAGTTCTGGGCAAGATTGCCCTTAGCGATGATGGGGCGGAGGGCTATGCTCAAGATGGTAGTTCTGCCCAGGCTATTGCATTACTTTAGCAATATCCCACACATAATACCCAAGAAGTTTTTTAGTAAATTGAACAGCATGTGTAGGGACTTCTTGTGGCGTTCTGGAAACTTCAGAACTTTTACGAAAAAGGAGGTATCAGACTGCCCCATTTTGAGGTTTATTACTTGGCAGGACAATTGCAATATGTGGCTAAGTGGCTCTCTGATGAAGTGACCCCTGAGCACAGGGTACTTGGGCAGGACTGTGCCCCGTTTTATTTGAAAGAAATGATCTGGCTGTCCGAAACTGACATGAGGGGGCGCCCTGCGATGTTGAAGCTGGGGCGGGAAATTTGGCGTAGGGCTTGTCGCCTAATGGAGGTCCCATATCCGTGCCTACCGCAGGTACTGTTGGTTGCTTTAACAGGGGGGGGATGAACAGCTAAGGGTGATAGTTAGGAACTACTGGGAATCGGTGGGGCTGGCGACGTTAGGCGATGTCTGGCAGGAGGGATCCATTAAGGAGTTTATAGAACTCAACGAAGAGGTGGGGCTACACATGGGGCAATACGTCACATACATTAGACTGGTGCGAATGATTAAGGGCACCTGGCCAGAAACAGTTCTGATAGAAGAACCAGATGCAGTTTTGGAAACAATGTATGATATGTCTGAAAGAGGTCATGAGATCTCGAGACTGTACGAGATGGTGATGGCTAAGGTGGGGAAAGATTTGACGCATCTGAGATTGGACTGGGGGATGGAAGTGGGTGCCCCGATGGAGGACGGGATGTGGGAACGTGCCCTGGGCTACCACAAAAAAGTTTCTAGAAATGCCAGATTAAAACAAATTCAGCTGTATGTAACGCATAGGGCATGTATGACCCCCTTTAGGATATCTAAGTTCCGAAACGCTGGCATACAAGTGTGTCCTAAATGTTACCTAGAAAACGCTGACATGACACATATGTTTTGGTCGTGCCCGATAATTAGATGCTACTGGAGTGATGTGTCGCGGAAACTAGCTGATAAAGGGGTTACTCTGGTTATAGACACGGCTTGGGCCTGCTTACTGGGTGGGTTCCCTAGGCCGCGGAAACTCAAACATATTGAAAAACTAAAAAATCTGGCATATGTGCTGGCGAAACGTAGGATCGCCATGGGGTGGAAGAAATGCCACAAACCTAAGGTGGATGTATGGTGGAAGGATTTACAGAAATGGGCGGAGGCTGAAACGGTGGTTTACCATCTTATACTTCTTTTATGATATATATCAATATTCCTATTACTGGAGTAAGATGTGGTATGTGTAAATAGGAATTTTTGTACCTATTTGAATACATAATTCCTTCTTGTTTGGAGCAGATGTTAACCTTACTGAAAGCATATTTTATCTGCTCTGAGCTAGTAGCAATCTTCCTTGAGGTTATGGTAATGGTGTCAAATCATTTTCCGAGGGAGTCTACAGACAAGGGTCTGATGTCTAAAGGTTGGTTCAATGAATGCTATAAAGCTTCCAAGAGAGCTTTCTTATCCCTCTTGCAGTCACCAGAAAGATCTAAAGGTGCTGTAATTAAGAGCAGAGCATTGCGCTGCATCTCCAATGGCTTATAGACCGATTTCGTTGTTGGGCACATCCCTCCGGAATTCCAGCGAGTCCTGCTTCGAATTTCCTCAGGAAACATTTTGTTATGCATCCAGTTGGGATTTAGGCCTGGAGTGGGTACTGCGGAACAGGCCACACATCTCTATATGTTATTGGCCAGGTCTACATTTGTGAGAGGAGAGATGTTATTTTTGCCCTTCATGGACCTGAGCACCGCTTTCAATAAGGTTGATCGAGCAAAGCTCTGGACAGTGCTCAGGTCCATGAATTGCTCTATGGAGATCATAGATATCCTTAGACATATACATTGGGGCTTCATGGCATGTGTGCGCTATGGGGACCGGGTACAGTTCACCCCCTTTTTTTAAGTACATTTGGGGGTGCATCAGGTCTATGTACTGGCCTCTTTCCTGTTCATGCTGTATATCAATGAACTGCATATTGCCTTGGTGCAAACGGGTTTGGACTTTATGATGGTGGGTAATAGGCATTGTATTTGTTGGCCTACGCCGATGAAACCCTCTTGATAACCCCCCCGAATGCTCTCCAGAGGCTGATTTCAGAATACACTGTTTTCATGAACTCTCTTGCCCTAAGATCAACACGATCATCCATTGGGCATTTCCACAACATTATTTTTTGTCAGGGGGCCACACTCAGGTGTTGAAAAGTTTCAAAGCTCTGACTCGGGGACTGCCACGTTCACATTCTTAAGGCTGACTGTTTCCCTACACTTTAATAAGCAAGCAGACAGCCCTGCATTTGCTGGAAAATAAGCACACCAGTGGGATTAACTCAACGTCCACGATCACTATTTACCTGTAGGACCCACCCAGAGAAGCAAGACACTGCTGGCCTAAAGGTAACAGAAACCTGAAATCCGAATACCCAGGTCCGGAAGGCAACATTATTCTCTCCCTACTATGACTGCCTTGCTATAAGGTAATATTTGTAACGTGGAGGTTACCCTATATAGTGCTGCATCTAAATGAACTGTATGTCCTGAAGATGGTTCCAACATAACCAACTGTGCGCATGCGAGTACGGTGTAACACATTTCGAGAACCGAAACACGTGTCTTCAGAATAGAATAGAATAGAAAAGACACCACGTGCACCAATGTGTCCTGATCAGATAGTAGGGACAGCATTATCATACTAACCCCCACTCACTATTGTCTATATATAAGTGTATTGTTTTAGTTTTGGTCACATGCACACAAATCAAATATTTATGTCGTTACGTTTATCATTTGTGATTCAACGATGAAGCTCCTGTTTAGGCTTTTTTATTTTTTGTAAAAATAACATTGTTTTTGGTTCACAAAAACAACCAAGTAAAGTGATACTCTCTTTGAAACCATAAGCATAATATTAGCATATGGTCAGGCAAATCTTAGAAGGGAAAGCATTACGTGCCTTGAAATAAGCAAGGGAGGGGTAGTCAGCCTCCTATTTCTGACCTCTAAGATAAACACAGCCAAATCTGCAGTCATGGCACAAGGCCCAGGCAGGAAGTTAATAAAAATGTACCCAATGCTAAGTAATGGTGTGGTTATCCCTATGGTGAACACATTTGATTGTAGAGTTATCTCACTCTGCTACAGAAAACACACATTCAACAACAAGAGATCCCTATGGGTCAATCTTTGGGAGTGGTGACCATCTTCAAGGCCATGTGCATCGGCCACCCTCTGCACATAATGTTGAACTTAAGGCTCTAATTAAAGCTGCCACCAATTATGGCACATGCATATTGGGCTATGAAGCAGCCACCACTCTCCAAATGAGAGAGAACAAGTTTTTGAGAGAGCTTTTTGGATAGCTTAGTTCAGTCCTACTTATTCCATTCATGGTGGATTAGGTCTCGGGAATCTGGAGGATGACTGGCTCTTGGCACCTATTTTATTTTGGCTAAGGGTATGCTCTAACCCTAGGATAGCTTTGAAAATATTAAATAATAGTTTAGTTTTATAGATATGCATTTAAAAGTATACACATTACAAGACACTAACCTGACATTATATAAAACATTTTAGAAAAATGTCTAGCAAATATTGGATTATAGCTTTAAGTATCCATTCTGACTAGAAGATCACAGTAAAAGCTTACACAAGTGTGAGTTTTTAAAACTGTTTTGTTTAATTTTATGATGTATGTCGAATAACTGAAATAAATCAAAAACTGTTTTCACAGTGATATAAAATGGGTTTTATAATTGTATTCACAGTGAAAGAAAATGCAAAGCCATGCTAGAGTCGTTATTTCAAACAGCACACAACGTTATGCTCTCTCTCATTATCACACCCCATTCACACCTCTTAGTGGAGAATACTCTTTACACAGGAACCCCTCTTCCTGCACTTTCAATCTCTAATCTTCCTCATTGTAATGTTATGTTGACAGAAGGCAAACCTCAGGGGGAGCAGCTGTGCTTCCCTGACCTTTAATGTTTCACAGGAAACACTGAGCTGTGAAGATTTTGGACTGTGGACAGCTGATGTACATGGGGCTAGGAAATATGGGACAGTTGCCAACATTTGGCACTGGTTCTCTCTTCAGAGGTCCCACTACTCAATGCGGACAAACATAAGAAGTGCATGAGTGAGAGCTGGAAAGAGCTGGCCCTGAGCCCTAGTGCCTCAGTATCTCAGTGATGTCCACTTCCTCCTCATAGAGCAGGATCAGAGGCCATGGGTGCCGACCTGGCCGCTGCAGTGACAGCCAAGGCAATTCAGTGCAGCGACTAAATGTGTACCTCTGTTCTAAAATTACTTAATAATAAGAAATCACAATACTAATGGTAGTTATAATCTTTAAACATAGGCCAAAACCTGTTTTGGGTATGGTGTTTGGTATTTAATGTAATTATTACAGCTGTGCCTTAATCTGATGCACACATATGTCAACATTGTGAGCCAGCCTAGACAGGATGTGTATATTTGCCCCAGACTGGCAGTCTCTGTGGTACTGAAGCCAGTGGGGGCTGCCTTCTTTGGATTCTTTGTGAGGTTGGGTAGCACCTTTCTCCAGCAAGACAGCCCCTCAGCAGGAGCTGTACTGGGAAACAAGAATCAAAGGGCACATCCTACACAACAGGAATATCTTAACATCATGGACTGCATTCCAAGGGGGCTTTAAAACTATGGGACAGGGAAAGGGTTGAGTTAGTGTGGAATGAGGGAGCTATGTACAAGTTTGCAAGGGTTACACTGTCTTGTTTCTCTCTGTACCTCTTTCCTACCTGTCTCCTTCACCTCCTTTGGCACAATGCTCTTGGGTTATGATGCAAGCTGGGAAAGCCCACTTGTTGCAATGCCGTGGACTGGTCTGATTTGAACACTCTGATGTTGTCCAATCACTTGCAGACCTTTGCCTATAAAATAATGGTTCCCACTTCTTCTTTGATTCACCTTCGGACAATGGAGGACTCAATAAAGTATGTTTTAGGGCCTCTTTGGGGAAAGTTGACTTTCCAAAACTCTGAGCCATTGAACTTAAGTGCTCCAAGTCAGAAACAAGCTCAGTTCCCTACCCATTCCCAGGGCACAATGAGGGTTACAATTGGTGAGGACCAGGACCAGCCATCTTGCCTAAAAACATCCAAGTTTGTGAGCGCAGACCCTGAAAATTACTACCCTGTCCTAGATCCTTTGCAGTGTGACTCACAGCATCCCGAGAAACAGGATAGCCAGGAACCCAGTTTTCACAATGAAACTGCTTGGAGATAACTTCCATCAAGATCGATGCCCTTTTCTCAAAAGGAACGGCTGCTGCTTCTTTTGGCACACACTTGACTTTGAACTACTGTGCTTACATCATCAAAACTAACTCAATGCTGCATTTGCTAAAGCAGAGCCTTGTCACCTGTCTGGTTCGAGCACCAGAGCACTGTGCACTCTACTTTGAACTGCCTCATCCAACCAAACATTGAACCACCATGGCTTTGGATTGCAGTCCGAATCAAAGCTCTCTATCAGTGCATCACTCATCAATCCAAAACAGCAGTACTCATCATCTAGAAACACGCTTGGCTTTCAAATCACACCTTGTGAACCGTTTCAACTGCATTGCTCTACGTCACCTTGAAGCCACCAGGAGCTCCCACTCAACAGCTTCAACACCAATTCAACCTGCAAACACAATTGTTGGAAACCCGGCTCAATGCCATTGATGGCTGAACATTGCATTAAGGTACTTTGATTTAACATTTACCTTCGACCCACTTTTTGGGGCCCTATGAGACTTGTTAAGTCCCCTTTGTGCCTTTTTCCTTCAAGAACATATCCTTCTTGAATACCCTATTGCATTTCTTGCTTCATTGTCCTCCCTGTTTAATACTAGGGATAGTGCTGCACCATTACATATTGCATTCTCTGTCTTTTCTTCACATGGTGGGCTTTTGTATAGCGTTTCTTTAAAGTTATTGATAAATTGGTGCGTTTAATTGAAGTATTTTTTATAAGACCATGTGATGAATTGGATTCTGCTCAGCTGGAGTGCAAGGGTCAGTAGGGGTAAAAATGCCCACCTGGCCCCCACACTTCTACAAAACAGGCACGGCTGCCGCCGGAGTTGAATTTTTTCCGGCACCCAGAAATGGGCAATTACTGGGTCATTTTGGCCTTGCCGGACCCGTTATTTACCCATTCATGGGCACCAGAAAAAAATCATTCCCATTTAAGCCCCATAGGGCTCAATGGGAATGGGGAAGCCGAATGCACAGGCACCGTCAATGGTGCCTGTGCATCCGAAATGCTGTGCTCGCGGGTGCCTTTCATTCCGCAGGGTCAGATCGAGGGGAAAGAAAGGTCCCCGCGAGCACAACTCAGAGTTTGCCGGTCCGGATACAACGGTACCGGCAAGCTTACCGGTACCGTTCTATCCGACCAGCAAGCTCGTAATGAGGCCCAATGAATTGGATTGCCTGGTTCCAAGTGACATACTCTCGCCACCCGTTCCCCGGCTCAATTTGAAGTCTACAGATCCCTTTGTTGACTAGCTTCATCTGCCTTGCATTGAATACATAAAACTTGCCCGTGCTCGACTCCCCCGCAGATGGCAGATCGGCGTCGCTGCCATCTGCTGACGATGGAAGCATGCACCAGATTTTCTGAGTTCCATATCCTTGCTGTTTTTCCAAACTTGCATCTAAAAATGACTTCCTGATGCCTGAGTTATGGATGGCGCGAAAAGATGCGGGAGATGAAAGGGGCTCTATTCTGTCTCATGAATTGTCATCTGATTACACAGCTAGCAACAGCGGTTTCCATTTCATCTACAATGACACACACAAAATGGATTACAGTTTACAATTCAGACATGGCCTACGAACATGTAAATGCATTGCCGCTTAGTTTTCGTTGTCATTGTGCCTCCGCTGCCAGCGGTCTCATGTTTATCCGCTCCATAATGCTCCATGGGCATCCTTGCTCGCCATTCTTATACATTGTTAATTCGTCTTTTGTGCCATCCCAATGCTCGTTGTGCTCTGCTATGGATACGGCATTATGTATATTCCTCGGTACAGGCGCTCGAAATGGCGGCGACATTTCAGAAATGATTTAATATGTGTTGACAGATCCAGGAAGTGCTATTTCTTATGGACTACATTGTTGGCTTTAGAATTACTATCTCAATGTCACGTGGATCACAAGCTGTGTCCTTTCTTATTTTTCGCCGCCTGCCACCCACAAAAACTCTCCATGGTAACTGAGCGCCATTCAATGCCGGCTGAAATTCCCCGCTGGGTTCCTTTCTCTGTCTGCATTGACACTGGACATAGAGGAGCACTGCTGCGCCATTAATTATTGACACTTTGGTATCATGCTTTTCTTGAGTATATTTGAGAGCAGGAAAGGTTCGGAAGTACGATGCTAGCAGGGCGAAGCGTGGTAATGAGAGATCAGTAAGATTTACTCACCGATCCCCTGTAATTATATTAGGCATTCACTGATTTTAAGAAACGCATATGGGTTGCATGGACTTTACATGGCTTGAGAATGAAACACTGTTTACATAATGCACAGAGGTCAATATGTAGGAAACATAGCAAGCTCGTTTAAGGCAGGGGTCTGGATCTTCAAACTGTGCCAATCCACATGCTTAGGACTATGACTCCAATGAACCCTCAACTTTGACTGTGCCAGCTAGGGAGATGCAAACTCTCAACTCGGGGATCAATCGGTTGCAATCAATTCTTCATACTCCTAGTTGTCTCTCATACATTTAATCCCAGACAGACGTTCTGCCTTGTGACAATTAGGGCCTGATTCATAGGAGTTTTTTCCGATAGGATTGTGCCATTATAAAACGCTTCTGTGAATCAGGCCTCTAGTGTCATTCATATAACAGAAGCATGTCAAAACGCTTGTGTTTCAGGCTAAACACATAAGGAAAATACTCCTGCCCATATTATTTCTAACATGGCCTTCATCAGGCCGAGGGCTGATTTACAGGCAATAATGCAGTGTTTCCCCAGCTGCACAATTAAAATTGCTCCTGTATCTATAGGCAGTATGTTTGTACTGCTTTCATGTAGTAGGGGAAATTAATCTCTCTGTCTCATTGGAGACAACCAAGCTGCAGCCTCCATCTGACCAGGTAGACAAGGCTGTGTGCTGACGTGATGGATGCACTAGGAACACACCATGAAATAGGTAACTTTGGGCAGTCGCAGCCACTGCCGGCTTGGTCCTGTAACCCCCCCCCTCACCGCTCACCTGCATTTCTTCCTTTCCTCTGCACTTCCTGCCCTCTCTCTCTCTCTCTCCCCCATTCCTCTATGCCTCCATAGCCTCAATCATTGCACTCCGACTCCATCCATTCACGCAGTGATTTGACAATATTCTTAACTAGAATTTAATAAAGGGTTCAACATGATTAAAACCAACATCTTTTCTTGTCTCGGGAGGATAGCTCAGGGGCAACGTGCTCCCTTCGGAAGCAAAGCGACACAGATACCGGTTCGATCCCCGGGTCCCGCTTAGAAACCTCTAAGGGTATTAAGCGCATTATAAATAACCTCTCATATCATGTACTAAATCCCCTCAAACACAATGTGTTTGAGAGCCCACTGATAAATAAGCCATACTACCAAGTTTACATTTGCTTCTGATTCTTCATTCATTCATTTTTTTTACATGTATGAGCCTTATAATAAATAGAAAACACGATGCAGCTAGAAATCAACTGTGCGAAGATGATAACCTATTGGACACAAGCGTGAGCATATATCATCACCCTACTTAATTATGCAACTTCTTTCTTGCATAAGTAAAAAAAATACAGTAAGTTTTAGACATGTGAGGACAAATAACCGTGCAATTAATGTTAACAGAATATAGTTCATGGCGTGAGTATCACACAATATGCTAATAATCTTTGGGTATTTTCACAAAATCGCCCCGCAGCCATCCTATTATTAATACTAATTTAATTGCTTTTCATGATGTGGACTACGATAGAGAACGAATGGAGCATTCCTCAATCTGGAACCACGCTTCATTTAAACCCAGTGCATTTAATTAATATCTTGTGGATTCCATAATTCCGCCAAAGACTCTTCTAAAACAGTCTTCCAGCAAACAGTACTTGTTGGCTTGCTCTTCGCCTCCTCTCCATGTCAGCTGGATAGAACAAAGGGATGTATCCTGTTTAATCTTTTACCTTAAGTGGAACCTGCTAATTAAAGGGTCTATTTCATGTCAGAAGAAAACATCCTATGTGAATACCGCCGAGTGAAGTAAATTACTGCCTGTTAAGATAACTGATTTATAATATTGTGAAATACATTGAAAACATAATGTGTTTATAATATGGAGTGCAAATGTTCTGCTCGTTGCTCCAGGTTTGGTCCTTATCTGTTTTCTAATGATGTATTGCCTTAACAACTATATTTAAACAACGTTCATTAAATATTAAAATATCTGCACCCCTGTGGATGGCTATTTTTGCTTAATTTTATGGATCTGCTGTAGATCACAATGGAAAATGATTTCCTTCCAGGCGCTTGCAGACAATGTATTAAGAGTAGCATCACACAAGAGACAATTCCTTTAAACAAGGTCAGCTGCGTGATTAGGAGGTACTGTGCCATTGCTTATCATATGTACTTACACTTACTGAGTCAATTGTAGCATAGGTCCATTTTGGATGGTCCCGGACCGCCTATACTTCAGTTATATTTATGTATCTGAACAAGATGGAGAATGAAAAACTACATGTCCAAAGGTCGAATTGCAAAAGTGAGATAATTAAGCAATATGCCCCGAGCGGCAGGGGCATTACTGACTTAGGTAATGCCCCGGGGCATTACCTGAGTCGGTAAGGCACTCGCCATGAGGGACATATAGCTATTATTACACCGGCCCGCAAGATCTGCGTGACCGGATCACTAAAAGCATTTATTTTGTTCCGGAACGCTGCAGCATTTTGGGACAGAAAAAAAAAAAAAAAACTACCAAGAAAATGGCTGCCGGCAAAGGGAAAAAACAGACTGTTTTCTCTTTCCATGGCGTCCATCGGGAACGGACACGCTGGGAACAGAAGCATTCCCAGCACGTCCGCTCCTAAGAAAAAAGAAGAAGGCAAGTGGGGTTGGGAGGGCGGAAGGGAGGGAGGTTAAAAAAAAAATCCAGAAAAAACAACACACCTGAGTCCCCGTCAGGGAGCTATGGAAGCCTCCAGCCGTGTGAAGACTCGTAGCGTGGATGCCCCCCCTCCGAGTCTCCACACGGCTGGACGCTGCCATTGTGCCCCACCAGGGACAAAGCAGGCTGAAGGTAAGTGGGGTGGGGAGGGTGGGGAGGTGGGATCTAAGGAATACAAAAAAAAAACATACCTGAGTCCCCGGCAGAGGGTGAAGGCAGTTTTTCAGCCGTGGGGAGGCTCAAAGCGGGGATGGCCACGCTTTGAGCGTCCTCATTGGCTGAGGGGCTGCCACACTCCATGCCGTGGAAAAGGCAGCTGGAATCCTGGCCGAGAATCGAGGGATTCTCGGCCGGGTAAAGCACAGGCGAGGGCCTATCAGAATGCTTGTGTCTGATTGCGCCCTCGCTGGGTACTAATCTGGAATATGACTGCTGAAAGTCAAACTTCCAAAGGTCAATTGCATATGTTTTCTATTGTTTTAGCAATAAGGTTGACTTCCAGAAAGTGACCGGTTTGACAATTGAATCCTTTTTTTGACAGTGTTTCAGTTGTGCTTTCATTTTTTCCCGCTCCCCAAATACATTTGTCCTACTATTTGTCTTTCTTAACACTTACTTTTGTGAATATGTGCATTTCTCCCACCTTGTCCCTTTATTTTTTCATTTTACATTTTTATTTTTCTATTTTATGTCGACTTTCGGACTAGCAGAGCCTCACCTCATGATACCGGGGGCAAAATCAGGCAGGCAGACATCATGGGACAAAATAGGTGACAATATACAGTCTGCCGGAGCCTCGCCTCATGTTACATGGGGCTACATCAGGCATGCAGACATCATCGGACAAAATAGGTGGAAGTATACAGTCTATCATAGCCTCATCTCATGGTATGGGGGCTACATCAGGCATGCAGACATCATTGGACAGAAATAGAGCAAAGCAGAAATGCTTGATGAGCAGGTTTAAAGTCACGTCTAAATTCTACTTTTTAGCAGAGTGCGCAGTACACTTGAGGATGATCAGTACACAGATTCACAACTACATCTAGATTTGAAAATGTCAATAGAGCACTAAAATACAGCACAAGTCAGAAATGCACAGAAATCATGTGAGTACGGGATGAGTCAGCGACCAGATGGAATCAGAGATTGCAGGTAGGTGATTTTACATGGGTGGAGGGGGGACTCATGCACCTCTCACCTGAAGGGTGAGAGTGGTAGACCTAATGTGAGGGAAGAAGTCTTGTGAGCGCGGGTGTCGGATTTGCACAGATTCCGTGGGAACGGTAAAAGCATCCATAGGTCTAGCAGCCATGGACAGACACGGAAGGACTGGGGAGATCAGTATGGGCCTTGTCAGTGGGTGTTTGTAGGGGGCCAGCATCACCTGCCGGCTTCCAGGGACATCCAGTTCTTGAAGAGAGGCCCCCAATCACAGGCAGTCAGAGGCGGGACATGAAACAGAGGCAACTCAGGGCATCAATATAGGGTCAACAATGTTTAATTCAGCAAACAACTCCTTGTGGGTGAGAGGATTGGCACTAGTAGGAGGTAAACTGGATGACTCAATGTTACTTGGATATCAATCTTCAAGTGTCTAACAGACTAAGAAATCTTGGTAGACGTTGTCTTGGTAAATTAATTTGAATCGAATTGGAATAGAGCACGACATACAAACAAGCTTTAAAAGAAAGACTTGCAAATGGTTGAAGAGACCTGGACATTGATGAGCCTGTGACTTGGAATCATCTGGTCACTCAACGAAGAATTCAAATGGTTTTCTTGGACGAGCCTCCTCGCCAACATACAGACGCACTGGAGCTGGCCGCCTTCTGCCTTCAGCCTTCCCTGCTTTTAAAACCACAAATAAATAAATGAGTAAACGCATGTTCAATGGTTTGACGACTCTTATTAAAAGGAAAAGGCCTGTCTGTTGGCAACACGAGTACTACAAAAGTAATCTTTATTCTGTGAAGTATACATGTTAAAATGTGTTTGTGTCAGAAGAGCAGAGGAAATTAAATAGTGTAAGACACTTGGAGAACACATATTACTTTCAGCATGTACAGAAGAAAAACAGAGTACAACTGCAAGTGATTTGTAAGAAATAATTACTTTGCGGGAAGGGAAGGTGTCAAGTGCAGGAGGAGTGGATTGCCACGTCCTTATAATTAGTTCCGGGACAGAGGAGAGTTTCGTTTAATGGAAACCTAACAACTGTCAGTATTAAGGGAGTGCAGTAAAACTGGCAGTAGAGTCCTTAACATTTGTGTACCACATATCAACGAAAGTACGGTATAAAAAGGTAACATCTTAAACCAGTACTAGTTAGGAATGTGGTTATTATATGCAGTATATTTGTCTGTTAACTACACTGTTCTGTGTCTTTTTTAAAGTAGACATTATACAGTTTGTATGGTTTAGGTTCAGGGGCGAGTATCACTTGTTTAAGTTACATGAATACACAATATGTGCACACTCCTGCTATCTTAATAAATAATTAATAAATATACATGAATATACATGTGAAATATTTATCATGAATACACAAATCTATTGCCATAACTGCAAACGTTATGCTGATTATGAGTGATCAATACCACAATCAATGTAAAAAACGATTTAAATAGAATTGGAAAAGAGACCACCCATTCTACAAAAATGGGATTAATAATGAAACATAACATACCATACATGCCTAATCGAGGTGGAATTGTCCATGTAGAATATGTCGAGCAGCTTGATTTTTGGATCTGGATCAAAGATATTCACTGATCCTTTTGAAGACAATGGGGGTCATTACGAGTTTGGAGGTAGCCTGCCGCTATTTGCTTGAATGAGGAATTACCGGGCCATTCCAACCTTGGAGGACCCGGTAATTCCCCATTCAGGGAACCCATCCCCATTCCCACTCAAGCCCCTATAGGGGGAGGGAGCTATAACGGGCCCGTTGTTAGCTCCCTGGTCCTTTAGCGGCTCAGGGACTTTGTAATGGGGCGGTAAGGGGTCAACTGCACCAGCATCCTTACCGGCACCTTTAAACCCTTACCGCTGACCTCGTAATGAGGCCCAATCTCATGGAACTTGAAGATTGTCACTGGAATACCTGCATTTCTGCTTCCTGTCTTCACACCCAGGGTGTCTTTCATTCAAACTTTTGCATTCCCGGAGTTTCTTTTACAGCAGTGGGATATTAGTAATATATTAGTTGTTCATTTTTTCGGTTTAATTAAAGTCTTGTATATAGATAGAACCTTGATTGACCATGTGTATGTGTTATTTTGATACCACAGTACAATTGTTGGTTTGGATGTTTCTGTGCTAGACCATAAGCCTTTTGAAAAGTTGAACCTGCCCTCAATTGGGCTCTCTTAAAATGCAAAGGCAGTATGGCATTCAGGGTGTTTCTGATTCACCTTTACAATTGGAATCAGTGCTGGTCTAGTAGTAGTGTTGGTCAGAGTAGGCACTTTAGTCATCACTCATCCCTGTACTTCTGCAAAACAGAAGTCATTGGGCCTCATTACACGGATGGCGGTAAGGGTTTACCGGTACCTGTATTTTACCGGTACCAGCAAATCCTTACCACCTTACTACGAGGTCCCTTTGCGGGTTGGGGAATTTAACGCCTGCTTTTTGCAGGCGTTAAAAATCCAACCCGCAAAGGGACCAGGGAGCTAATTACGGTACCGCAATTTGCAGTACCGTAATTAGCGCCTTCCCCATTCCCATAGAGCCCTATGGGGCAAAAATGGGAATGGGGAAGGGCAATGGTGGAAGGGGGAATTACCGCCCCGCCAACCTGGGAATAGGGCGCTAATTCCCCTTTCCACCAAGGCGGTGCCGGTATTTTACCGACATGAACCATGGCGCTAATAGCGCCATGGTTCACCACCATCCGTGTAATGAGGCCCATTGTGTGACAATGAACCATCCCCCAAACACATCCTGGTATAATAGAAAGATGAACCATCCCCCATACACATCCTGGTATAATAGAAAGATGAACCATCCCCCTCGCGCCTTGAAACACTTGTGTATAGGCGCGTTACAAATACCATATCATATCATATCATATCATATAAACACATCCTGGTAAATAGAAAGGCCAGTTTTTTTTAAAAAACATGTTTATAGAGTACTTTCTTCTTATGGAGTGCACTGTTTCCACTTTCACAATTTTGCCAGTTGATTGAATTGAGGTAGGGAGAAGGTGATTTGCCTAGTGCCACACAGTTGGTGATGTTGGTATTACAGATTTGGAACCCAGCATCATGATTCCAAATTCAACCAGACTGTCTACAACAGCTAGATACAAAAAAAAAAAAAAAAAAAAAAAATACATACATTGTCAAAGCAAGCAAACTCAATATCATCTCTCCATTATGCATATGCTGTGCATTCTGAAATTGAATATTGAGGGTACAGATACAAGTCTATGAAGTCAAGGGATGAAGACGGTTAAATGCAAGGGATGCTGTATAGGGAGGAAAAGATAGACACTGTTTGTTTTAGGAGGTATGGCAGACGTTCAGTTCATGAGATGTTCTTGAAGGGATGCATCTAGACTCTTTTTTCTGAATTAGATGACAGAAGCAATCAGTTGGATGCCAGGCCGATTATTCTCCCTTACCCTCCATGCATAGTTGGTGTAGGCGTGCTTCCTGGTCTTTTCTTGCTTAGAGTTATTATTTTCCAATCTGGAATGACCCGGCTTCTTCTGTTGCACTGGCTTCTAGGTATGGTACATTTCTTGACAAGGTAAGCTGGGGCATTAATGGTTAGAGTCTTGTAGGTGGTAGAAGCTGCTTGTATATGATGCATGTATATGTTGTTTGTGTAACAATGTATAATGAATACAAGATATCTTTCAGTTGCTTTTGATGTCCTGAACATACCAACATTTCAGGAAAGCTCCTCTACACAGCAATCTTTGCAGTGTTCCTTGTATTGCATTTTCCATGTGCTGCGCAGTATGCAAATGCTAGACATACATATTGCTTTGGGTGTAACACTGTTCCTGCCTATTTTCAAAACTAGGAGAAAGTCATTGTTTATCTGTGTATAAATATACAAGTAAACAGATAACATTCACGTTAGCGAGTTTGAACAGAGGATGGTACAGGGGCAATGTGCTGGTCTTGGAAGCAAGGCCACGCAGAGCAACAGAGGTTTGAATTCTGGATTTGCAGTTAGAAACCAAACTCAGTTATTAAGGGCGTTATAAAAAAACAAAAATAAATAACACACAGAATGCTTGTGGCTAGTTTTTACTGCTCTTGTATTCAAAACTGTGAGCAATATCCATCTCACAAGAGTTTAGAAGACTTGCTTTTTAATTTGTATTATGAATAAAATAATGCACATAATTCCATCTCAGAAAGGGTGGCCTGCTAACTAGACCACCATTTCAACAAACCCCATGCCAGAAACATAGTGTACACCTGTGCCCTGTTGCATAATTATCATGATCTGCAGGATCTGGTATTCAGTGCCTTGTTTGACAACTGCTGTGACAGCAATGTAACTTCAGCACAGAGGCAGCATTTAAATTCGAAACCTTTTTCCCAGAACTACATGATTGTGATGAAGTACCTTCCTGATGGCAGTTTAATTCTTAAACATAAACCATACCTTAATTGAGGTATGGTGGCTGGCAACGTACCTAATTAATATAGCCACATCGGATCTGTCCTAACACTGTCAGTCCAGGCCATCCATGGACTGGCTGTGTGTGTTCTCCCTGGACTGGTTGCCTCTGCTGTAACCAGCAGGGAAACAGACAGTGGGCGCTGCCTCTCTTCGATAATTTGTGGGGGTGAGAACACCTCTTTCCATCCCATGAAGTTCTCACGAGGAGCCGCGTGGAAATCATGCACCAGAGGGCACACTTTTTATAGAAGGACTAGCCTCACCCTGGGGTGCTGCATACCAAAATGTTAAGAGCTTGATAATGGGCAGGGGTAGCTCAGTGTAGTTGGGAAAGGATTCCACTGTCTTGCTTTTATATACAACTCTTCTTGCTTCCTGCCTCCTCCTGCAATACTTTTAATACAGAGTACTTTGGGTATGATACAACAAGGCAAAGGCCATTTATATTTGTATTTGTATTTATTGTATTTATATAGCGCCTTAATCCAAGGCACTTTACAGTTTAACAATAAGGATACATCAAACATGGAACAGTAGAAGCAACAATATACATGAATCAAACCAAAAAACAGTATGTAGAACAATTTGCATATGAGAAGGAGGAGAAGAGGAGGGGGATGAGGAAGGAGGATAACAGAGAGATTAGAGAGTAAAGTAAATAGTAGGAAGAGAGGTCATAGGAAAGAAGAGGGGGAAGATGAAGAAAACTAAGATGGGATTCTAGGGGGAGAAAGAGAGAGAGAAATGGAAAAGGAATAGGGTGTCAGGGAGGGGAATGAAGAATGAGTGATTTCAAGGAGGAACAGAATGAAGAATAATTAGGGATGGAGCAGATAGAAAGGGGCAGGGAGTTCCAGTGTAAAGGGGCAAGGAGCTGAAAGGAGCAGAAACGAGAAGAGGCACAAGGGGGAGGGGGAACAGAAAGTAAGAAGAGACCAGCAGAGTGAAGTGAGTGAGAGGGAGTGTGGAATGAGAGAAGAGAGGAGAGAAATGGAGGGGCAAGGTCATGGAGAGATGTAAAGACAAGACAAAGGAAGTGAAATTTAAGTTGGGAGTGGAAAGGAAGCGAGCCTAGTTTGGATAGAGAGTTAGAGATGGAGTCAAACGGAGAGAGAAGGCAGAGGGTACGGATTGCAGAGTGATAGAGGGATTTGAGTCAGGGAGACCAAGGAAGAGGGAAGAACAATAGAAGAGGCGAGGGAAAATGGGGGAGGAGATTAAAAGTTTGGTAGCATGAAAGGTGAGATAGGAATGGACTTTGTGGATATTAAAGAGGTGGTAGTGACATGCGCAAGAAGTAAGGGCCTGCACTATGGTCCAGAAGTCCTGCAGTGGGATGAAGGATATGATTTTTCTGCAGTGTAGTGATTTTTTGCAACCTGACCCAGAGTAGGCACTCGCATGGCACAAAGGTGGTTTCCAATCACCCCTTGGCCACTGGGCATGGGAACGAGGATGTGGAATGGTGGGGCGTTCCAAGAAGAGCCAATCAGATGGTAAGTTCTGGTGTCTGTGAAAAATAACTAGCCCTCAGAGTGTCCACAACAGTGTTTGTGAAGGTTATTATCTTGCAGGTGCTGTGTAAATAGCTCCCTTCTCACAAGTTCAGGCTGTCTCGTATTCCATCCTCTCTGGTGCTGACCAATGGCAGATGAATAAAGATCCGGAGGGCAGCACAATTGTGTTTTTACTAATTGCAAAAGGTTTGCAGGGAGGAGCAGGAAGCAATGTGGCAACACCCAGGGAGGCGATGGGCTAAAAGGGGGCAGTTCATTTTGCTCCACTCATGTCTAACTAATGTATGTCTAGCTATAGGGGTATGACATAGCTTAACCAGTAATATTCTTGGGAAACGAGAAGATGTGAGGTCTGAAGCACAACTATTTCTAATTGTACAAACATTGTATTAGCAGTATGAAGCTACTGCCCATTGTGAGCCAGCTTGTCAGCTCTCATCAATCAGATCTGTTCCACAGTTTTATGGGTGCATGCCCAGCTGTAATAAACAGTGTTACTTCTTGCCCAGAGTATTTTCCATTTTGGACCACTGGTGCTGACTTACTTATTGCGAGCTCTAGACAACCCCTGATGCAAGGATTTGATCCAAAATTCTCAGACTCAGCAAAATCCTATGGCTTCACCATTGACAGCAGTCTGTCCTTCTAGAAACACATAGACAAGAAGGCCAAAATATCCTGGCTCAGAATCTCTACACTGCCGCTCACCTCCTCCGGCCAGATGACTTTCTCGCTCCCGGCCAGGGGGATGGATGAGCCTGCTTGATCTGGAATAAAAGTAGCACAAAATCCCCAGGTTTTAAGCAATTCCCCATGTTACCTGGGATCAAGACAAGATTTAATACCCAGTCTTGTTGGCCAAGAAATATACACAACGCATATGGTTTATTCTATTGTTTCTTTTTAACTATGGAAACTCAAGTATTGTTTCAAGTTGAGCAGTAAGGTTGAGGGAGTGTTCCTTCTTTCCTATACCTATTAGATAGGTGGTGCCCCATCCGTCGTCTACGGCCAGGCACTCCTCTCAGGGACAAGGTGTTCTTTCTCCTTGATAGCCACCATGAGAGTTCCATTGGAAGCATCATTAGTGAGTATTGCTGGGCATCAGCTGCTTACAGTTTCGTGGTAGTCCCTGCCCTCCATTGCAGACATTAAATCAAGAATTAATCTTTTCTGTAGGGCCACCAGGCGCAGGTCCTGGAGCTCTTCTCGCACTGCGTTCAGTCCTTTTTTCAGTTGCATTTGCCAACTGTAGCACCATGTAATGGGTAATCTGCAGCCATTTGACATTAGTGGCTGTTTGTACCTGGGGAATAGTAGGGATGTGATGAAAACTGATGCTTTGTCAAAGAGTCTTACATGCTGGGAGATTGCATCCAAACTCTGGCCTGATTTGGCAGATATATAATTGCTGTTGCTTTTCTTTCTCATCACTTGCCCATGCTTTTGTTCTCACCTCGTTCTCTTTTTCCCTAATCTTCTGTCATGTTGTTGAAAGTTTGTTGAAAGGTAACAAGTCCACCTGAGTCATGACTAATGCAGAGTTGTGGCGGGCCACAAGTGTGCATACCCCTCGCCAGTCTGGAGGCAGCTGGGCATAAGCTTTGGATCCACATGCAAACCAGAAATCCATCAACACTGCTGTTCCTTTCTGCAACTCCGGGATGCTCATTGTCCTCTTGGAGCCAGGGATCACCCCAATACGGTCATCCTTGTTGCTCTGAAACGTAAATAATGCTGTGTAAGTGGACAGTGTTTCTCATCTATTCATGCCAAGGCATATACATTCATATCCCATATTCCCCTGATTCATTGTTTATTTTCTTCATATCCTACCAGCCCTTCTGCACAACACTGCATCATGCCCTGTTCCCACTTTGCATCATGAAACACAAAACCCCGTATTTGCATCAGATGTCTGCTCTGGCACCAGGGTCTATCATGCCCTGTTGAGGTTTTGCAATATACTCCCCTATAGGCAGTAGCAAATTGGTCCCCCTTTTGCCCTCTCTGTAATGTACTCCAGGATCACATGCTTTGTTGCCTCTTCCCTGGACATGCTTTCAAGTTGTATGGAATTATCTACATATGCCTTCTCCCCTTTGTCTAGCCATTGCACTTCTATTGTGTGCCCTTGTAACAGCCCTGAATTCTGAATAACAACAAGTTCATCAGGCATCCCCCATCTCTGCTGCTACTTCTTGTGGCAAGAACTGTTTTGGTGTTTCTATTATGTGAGGGATTAGTGAGCACACATAGCAACTGGAATAAGTGCTCTCTCAGCCAAACCTTTTCATTTCATTGTACAACACATTCCCAGATGGAATCATAGAACATCTCAAAGCTTAATTACTTCTCTTAACACTTGTGTCCTTTTCATTGTCGGTGGGCACACCCAAACTTTCTTTTTATAGTAGGAACCAGAAGAGAAAGAAGAGAGAAACAAGAAAGAGACAAAGCAATCCTGTCCCTATATTTTTTACATCATCTTTATACCTTCTCCCATTCCCCCCTACTTGTGTCCTGCCCACCTCGTTCTCTCCCTGTGCGTTTTCAGTAAAGTCTGATATCTGTAATAAATGTCAATGATAATTGAGTTATACTTCCCATCAAGTTGTCTTTCACTCCTCCCATTCTGTGGTGATGTTGTTGCCCTTCCGGACATCAGAGATAAGTGCCCATGCCCTTCTTTCTTTCACTTTCACAGCTGTGGGTGTTGCATACATAACTTTAAAGGGCCGGTGCACCTTGGCTCCTGCCATCTTCGTACAATGTTACGGATGAGTACTTTGTCCCCCGGGTAGAGGAGTTGTGCTTGTGGGAATTCTTCTTCTCTGTTTGCACTTGTCTGTTCATCAATGTTGGTCAGCTGACTTTTTGAGTGTTGAACATGGCGGGAAATGTATTTGATGGTGGTTATTTCAGTTAAGTATTTTTGCAGCTCTTCTCCTAGAACTTGTGCTGTGGTATTAGCACCCAAAATTGAACATGCAGGAGTGACAGGTGCATGCATCCTCCTGCCAATTATAATTGCATGCAAAGTCAACTGATGATCTGCACTGGGTGAGTTGCAAAGGGCAAAAAGGGCCAATGAGAGGAAATTAAGCCCATTTTTGCACAATATCAGTGTTAGCTTCGCTAACCAGTGTGCTTAAAGCATTCTTTAAGCACATTGTTTAATCTCTCTGAAATC
Source organism: Ambystoma mexicanum (assembly GCF_040938575.1). NCBI lineage: Eukaryota > Metazoa > Chordata > Amphibia > Caudata > Ambystomatidae > Ambystoma > Ambystoma mexicanum. Next base: position 926,973,494 of record NC_090929.1, on the reverse strand, counting down.
CTGTTCACCTGTGGCCAGTACACTGTGCATAGCCTGTGTTTTATTCCAAGGAGGTGTGTTATTACTTGAAAAGGTAATTGGCAAAATGTTGCCCACTATCTGACCTTATCCCTTCAAATACCCCCTACCTCGAGAACACCTACCATACTAAGAAATGCCCTCTGACTTTGCGTCGTTTTTAGCACAGGAACCCGCTTCAAGCCAATTCGAAAAAGTGCTTACCACAACTAGCATGTATCTATAAAAGGCACATCTATCTTACATATCAACATAGTCTATATGCAATACTGGAAGGGCCCTTCCAGTTGTACCAAGGTTGCCTTTACAGTCTTCAAAGTATGACCGGACAAAACCTGCTGGTACACCCACAATTCCCCGTAAACTCTGCCACATGCTTGTGTAAATTTGCATCATACCATACCGTCCCTCGCTTTTTTCTGATGCTATATGTTCTTTGGAAACGTGGGCGGGAAAGTGCAGCTGCTCTAATGCTACACACAACAATATTTTGGTGATCACTGATTTCCCTGTGCTGTTTTGGCTCCCTATCAAATCAGTAATTGAAATGGAACAACCTCTTTGTATCCATAAATCTTTTTTCTCCTGCAGGGCCCCACCTTCCAGTTCTATAATCTGTTTAATCTGTATGGTGTTGAAACGTTCCCCCCTTTCATCCTCTTGCCCCTTTCCTCTCTCTGCTGCCGTTATTTACATCCTCCCTTTTGCACCCGAATACAGTTTCATACTACCCTCAGGTAAATTGGCAGTTTCTTTGGCTGCTGCCATTTTGTTCCCTAAAGATATTCGCCTGTATGGGTGGCACATTTTATTATGGCCACCAATGGCAGTTTCAGCACTTCAATCTGTTGCCTGAGCAACTGAGCATGCTATACTGGGTGCCCATCACTCCCCTGGAGCCCCTTCTTTCCTACCGCGCTAATCCTGAATGTATTTAGATGTCATGAAAGCTGAATCTGAAAATATCTTAGCTGCGTGCCCTTCTATAATGTTCAATGCACTTATCATGGTCACTAAATCTTCTACATGTGCTGAATAATGTGATGGTAACCTCTGCTGGGATGCTATTACATTTTCCTCTTTCTTGTAGCATACTACTGCAGCGCCAGTATGTCTCGATCCCGTGTTTGGGTCTATGCTTGATGACCCGTCAATGAAGACCATGTCTTCCCCTTCTATTTCTTCTTCTTTGACCCATATGTTCCATTGCATTCTCTCAATATGTGCTGTTCAGTCATGTACATAGTCACCTTCTTCTGCGGGTTCTGCTGTGAATGTTGCCGGGTTTATCACACAGCACCTCACAACCTGAATGGCTGGGTTTGCCAGTATTACCCCAAACCCTGATGCCCTTTGTGTCATTAATGTGCTTTTTGGTTTTTCCAAAATGGCAAATAACGAATGCTCCATGTTAATTACTAAGGGGCACCCCACAGTAACTCCACAGTAATTGTCGCTGCCTTTTCTATTGGAAGCACTGCAGCCGTGAGCATTTGTTTTCAAGGGAAATTACCCTGCATGACTGAGCTTAGGGTACCACTATACTAAGCCAATGGTTTGTGTCCATGTGGCTTCTTTTGCATGAGGACAGCCATCATCACTGAGCCACGTGAGTGGGAAAACCATTAAAACTTCTTTTTGTAAATAGGGGTGGCCAGCACTGGAGCATAAACCAATGCTTCTTTTAGATCTGTAAAGCTTTCATTTGTTTCCTGGGTCCATTTTAGTTCCCTCTTTTCCTTCTGCTCCCCTTTAAGGGCCTGCAGTAAGGGTTTTGTGAATGTAGAGTAATCAAAAACCCATGCCCTGCAGTAATTGCCTTAGTACTTAATACTGCTAAGTATTTCCTCTCCTCCCTTTTGAGTACCTTATCCTGTGGAGTGTCTCTATCCTTCTTTGTCTCTGTCATTTCTTTTTCCCCCTCTGGGATTTCCCAATTTTGCCAATAAATGGGAGGTGCTTAACAGGCTGGTAGTTGACTGTGACATCTGGATCTAGGGAAGTATGGGGCCAGTTTTGAGTGTGTCCAGGAATGATTCTTATGTGAGGGAGACATTGATGATGCTGAGGATAGGCATTGAGTGCCCGGTCCGTCAATTATTTAATGATGGAGGCTGCAATTATATTGTCAGAGTAAGATAAAGGTTTTTTGGGAGGCAATCATTATTATTAGATTTGGGGGAAAGAGAGGAGAGAGTTCGGTCAAGAGCGACAGTGTGCTTGCTGGGATACAGAAAATGCTAATTCTGTGAGAGGTTGATTTGATGGTCTCAGAGATTTTGTCTATTATTTCCATCACATTTTTCCTGAGTTGCTGGTACCTCGGGGTCGGTTGAGGATTTTGGCACAATGCTTTACTACTCCAAAGAGGGCTTTGCTCTTGTTGGAGGCTGTCACAATGATGGTGTACTAGTAAGCAGCTATGGTTTCATTAATCAGAATCCTACAGTTTGCATAGTGAGATTTGAGGTGGGTGAGGTCTTCTGAGTTATATTTTTTGCACCACCATTTCTCTAGAGCTCTGATTGAATGTTGGTTGGAGGCTAGCTCCAGGAGTGTACCATGGGGTGGATGGTTTGGTCTTTAGGGAGGCATGGGTGACAAGCAGTTTCATAGTGGAGTTGCTGATTCCAGGAGGATTGAGGCATTCTCTGTGGTGGAGAAGTCAGCATAGTTTGCTTCCAGATCATTGACCGGGAAGGTTTTGAATGAGTGGCATTGACTGAGGGGGTGGTTAGCCTGACCTTTGTGTGTCATAGTTGAGTGAGTGATTGACAATGGAATGGTGGCATGGTCAGACCAGTGAAGTGGGATAGGGTCTGCACAGGTGATGCAGGGGGATGATGTGAAGACTAAGGGCCTCATCACGAGTCTGGCGGTGACCCTTAAATGTGGCAGTAGCGCTATTACCGCCACATTTAAGGGTCCGCCAGATCATGGCTTTGGCGGATTTCCCCCCAGCTAGGAGCTGGGGGGAAATCCGCTGCAAAATTGCAGATTTTCTGCACGATTACTGCCGGCGGGAAATCCGCCGGCGGTAATAGCACAAATTTTCCCCATTGGGCCCAATGGGGAATGAGGAATTCCCGAATGGGCCCAATGGGGAATGGGCAATAACCCTTCCGCCAAATCCATGATCTGGCGCTAATAGCGCCGGAGGGTTTGGTGGTAGGGCTATTAGCGCCGGCCCTAATAAGCGCCGGCGTTACCACCCAACTCGTGATGAGGTCCTAAGTCTAGGGTCTTGCCTTTGTTGTGTGTGGGGGAGAGTACAATTTGCTTAAAGTCTATGGAAACAGTCAGTGTGAAAAGCCTGCTTCGAATATCGTTGGCAGCCTGTGACTCAGGGATGTTAAAATAAGCAAGAAAGACATAATTAGAATGTGGTCATTTGACAGATGAGAGTCAGTTGCAGTGAAACAGCCACTTCTGTGAGTGGTCTGTAGATGAGGTGGTGGTGATGGATTCCTTGTGCTATAGAAGGAACCGGCAGGCGAGTGATTCAAATGAGCTTGTTCTGGGAGAGTCAATGATGGGGCATCACCAATCATTCACGTGGATGATTGCCACTCTGCCTCTGCCCTTTCTGGCTGTTCGGTATGTTGGATGCAGTAGCCTTGGGGTAGGAGGGCATCAAAAACATGTGGGGAGCATGGGGTAAACCATGTTATCAGTGATGAACAGGGCATTACGGTTGTATGAGATGAGGTCATTGATCTTTGTAGCGTAAGCGTCTGCTGAGCAAGCATTGATCAAAGTTAGGTGTGTGTGTGGTCTGTGGGTGTTGGATGAGGTTTGCTAGGGTAGCATGCCAGGGCTGACCATGGCACTTGGCCATTCAAACCCTAGTGAGAGGGGGGATTGGCTGTGAATGGAGAAAACACATTGTGATGTATTTTGGTGAATAGTCGTAGTACTGATTCGTTTGGAGGTGAAATGCAGTGTAGCCGGCCAAGCCCTTGGCCCTATCAGGCCCAAACAGGCCCAAACAGGTAAGGTCCTTTTCTTCACCTGTCCTTTGCTGAGGACGCTGGCGAAGATGATGCCTAGGGAAGACTGATTTAATAGGTAGTGGGCGGAGCAACTGAGTGGCAGGGCCTGGTCAATGACAGAGGCTTGGAAGGTGTGAAAACGGAAGGTTTTCCATTTTTCCAATATGATTGACAATTAATCTATTTAATCTTTTTACTTAGCTGCATTTCATGCAGAAAAGGGTGTCTAACCACGTTAGCATGACTTTTGTCCTCTCATCTGACCTCCTTCCTTTACTTTCGCATTACATTATTAACTGATTTCTCCAATGACCTTCCAAAACAGGGTAACCAGGAGACACTAGAACACAATTTATCAAGTACTCAGTTTTTTCTCAGTATAATATTCATGTTGGCATTTGTAGGGTTAATGACTTCAAATTAACATCCTCGACGTGGACCCCCTAATGCCATTGATTTTTAAAAGGAATATCATCGACATAGAATCATCCTACCCCCGGCCCCCTGACTCAAACATCTTGTAAAAGCAAAAAGAGAAATATCGAGGCTGAGTACCACAAAAGGAAATACACCAAACACGGGCTTATATAGATTCTCAGATCTTTATTCAAATAACTGTACAGTTTACAAATGAACAAGGTGTCAGATAGCTATCTGGCCCTCAGTACATCACAACGAATACCATCCCTTTCGTTGTGAGAAGTGAGAGGTACTGGACATCTACATATCCTCATCTTTTATACAATTCTCAATCGCAATGTCCAGCCCCTCTGCAAGTTAATTATTTTCGGACTATGGTTTGTGCCGAGTTCACCTCTAATTAGTCCTACTATATGCATGTGGATTACATCTAGTTTATAAAACAACAAGTCACAATGGCAACAGTGTATCTTAGAATTTGACATTAAGCCTTGGTACATGTTTAATACAATGTAGTTCAACAAGTGCTCACATTCAGTATTTAAACAACATTGTATTCAATGTATGCCAGCAGATCAGACTTGTTGGCGCGAGTAATCCTTTGATCTTCATGTCAAACATAGGACATGGTCTTATTACACGACCCAAAACATTTAGCCTACAGGCAGTTTAGGCATTAATCTGTGTAAAGGTCGGGACAGCTAAGGTTACGAGCAGGAGAACACTGTCCACCATTTTAGAATACAAAGTGACTTTGAGGTGGAAATCAAAATGGCGGATGTTCCTAAAATGGCGTCGGAAGGTCGGAACCTTGCAACGCGGTTTTCTTCGCACAGCGACTGGGCTTAGGCCAATATATGCAATAAAGGAGGCATAATATGATATCCCGTTTAACAATCTGAGGCTGATAAGTGTGTCAATCCAATCCCTGGAGCTCTATCAAAATATCCAAGAGTTAGACTCTAACACTGAAGTGTATGATTCCTTGCCACGTGTTTCCTACATTTGTGGCAATGGTGAAAACTCTGATTTAGGAAAAGACATGGACTACAGCCCCCCCTCCACCCCCAACCCCAACCCCACACAGACCGGTCATTTCAAACTGACACAGACAAACGGTTAAAGGTATGTAGTCAGAGAATGCAAGTTTTTTCTATGTGAAATGTGAATATTCTCCCATGTCTTGATATATGTGCGCTCTGATTGTTGTAAGGGTGATATTTCAGTCATACATGCTTAATAAAAAGGGACAAAAAGCCACCCCGCACAAACACCAACACACATGCTATCTGGGAAAACCTGAGCTCTCAATAGCTCTAGAGATTTTCAGGATCACATGCAGCAGCCTGTATGACTGTCTTCATAATCTTCTCACCCCAACTACCAAAAGAGTAAGCACTATTTAGGGACGGAAAGCAAAAAACAACATTAGACAAGCACCATCCACCGCTAGCCACAACAATCAGAACGAAGAGCCAGAGTAAGAGCGTTTAAGCTTCAGTGACAGCGCAATACCAACACCAGCCAGAAGTGAAAGTTGCATAATTTCCTTGCCGCTGTAACTACTATGAAATGTATTAAGGTACCCATATGTGTTTCCAACAAGGATAGCGTTTTATTTAACGCAACTACAATAATAAAATTCATAGAGCTTTAACTTTAAATGGAGACATCACATAATTTCACGGTTTGTGAATATTTTGTGTAAGGCAACATATTTATTTAGTGAGAGTTTGTTTAGAGCTCCCTGGGCCTGATACTTTAGCAATCCCATTGAAAGAAAAAAAAAAAAAGCTTTGTAAATCAGGCCCAATGCATTCTGAAATGTTGCCATATCCATTAGCACTGTCCGAACGCCCGTTTTACTCTAGCTTGGGCGTTCTAATGTTTTAGCATCACGAGGGTGCAGATTAGGTATAAAACACCCCTTTAACACATCTAAACGACAACACACAAAAAAAAAACAATATGAACAGGTTGTCCACCAAGACCGCAGGCTTTGACACACTGAACAGGCAACAGAGAGGAACTTCAAACCGAGCGTGCTAATTCCTACTCAAATCTGTATCGTGACGGTGAATGGCGAAATATGCCCCCAGGAAAGCCCACACACGAGTAGTTCTATTAATGTAACACTGCGGTGAGGAGCAATAACCTGCGGAAAGCCAAACAGTCATAAAATGACATGCCATCTAGTTATAGATGAAAGCATACGCTGCACTTGTATTAACAATGGACTTAACTGCGTAGCTGTGCCAGCCGCTACATAATTACTTGAACTGGTGCAAGACCTTCATTGCTGCGTGCATGCGGGAGGTCCTTGGTGGATGGCAATAATTGCGGCAACTTTGGCAGAGGCCTGTCCCTGGAAAAATCTAAAGCTGCCCGAAACAACTGTTGCTGTCTTTAGTGGCTAGTTGTTGTGTTTTTCTCAAACATATCGTTATGAACGGCTCATTATGTTTTATAGTGGATGAAAAGATGGCCTGATGTCCTTAGCTGTTTGCATTGCAACTTCTTCAATTTATTAGGCAAGTTTGTCGCTGTTGTTACTTTAGAAACCTATTTGATAAATGTATGCGGCTAAAATGCACTGTTTAACATTAAGGAGGGTAAGAGCAAACGTTGATAGGTGTTTTGAATATTGTCCCTTTATAATTGATATAGCAACATGTAGGTCTGTGTGATCGTTTTCAAAAAGTGAACAATGAATATTCTTGCCACACTTGGTGCTCCCAAATTCCACCCAAAACGTGCTGTGGGATTCTATAGTCCTAGGAGCTTTTACAGTGCCCACACTAGAACACGTGATAAATACCCTTTTTCAGTGGGAGCAAGTCCTCATTTTAAATTGAGGTTTTCATTACTCTGCTATGGGCCTTCCTATGCTAGAAATAGAAAAAGTAGTGTTACGGTCATTACAAATGTCCTGGTACCCCGCCGGTAACACGGTGGGATACTGGAAAATTGACCTACGGTTTCCACGGCATGACATGTCAGAATTTCCCGAATATTACATGTGGTAAAAAGGGCGGTAAATAATAGTGCCGGAAATACCAGATTTTGTTTTGCTGGTGGGAGCCTGAAGTACCTCCACCTCTGTGCTCAAGGTACAGCACTGAACCTCACTGGCAAATCAGCAGATTGCTGGTCTAGGAAAATTGCTGGTCAGGGAATTACCAGCAATTTTTCCCGCCTCCCAAACTTATAATATATTTCTTGCAACCTACATTAGAAATATTTTCTGATTCCTAGCCCTTTTGAAGATGGAATCCACCCCTGAAATATGAAATAACCCCTATTCCAAATTCTAGCATATGTATCCATGGGATTTATAAATTGAACACCTAGCTGGGAAGCAATGGAACACTGTATCTTGTGAGTGATACTCAGCAAACATGACCCACTGCCATGCTGAGCCCTGCCCATAAAGAGAACACCTAGCTGGGAAGCAATAGAACACTATGTATAGTGAGTGGAACTCAGCAAACATGACCCACTGCCATGCTGAGCCCTGCCCATAAGGAGAACACCTAGCTGGGAAGCAGTAGAACACTGTATATAGTGAGTGATACTCAGCAAACATGACACACTGCCATGCTGAGCCCTGCCCATAAGGAGAACACCTAGCTGGGAAGCAATAGAAAACTATACATGTTGTGAGTGATACTCAGTAAACATGACCCACTGCTATGCTGAGCCCTGCCCATAAAGAAAACACCTAGCTGGGAAGCAATGGAACACTGTATATAGTGAGTGATACTCAGCAAACATGACACACTGCCATGCTGAGCCCTGTCCATGTTTCCACTGAGTAGGGGGCTGTGTGTTAGAGCTCAAGGCACTCGAGGTTGAATCTTTTCTACTGGATCACTGGACATTACAGTAAGTCAATGACCACTGACATGTGGTGATTCGTGTGTCACATGACTATCTCTACACTGAACTGAAAGAGAGTAGACAGATGACTCAATTTTAGGAGTGATTCAATTCCCCAATCCACGATTTTCATTGCACAGCCTAGCATAGTTCTTGATCCCTTGCCGCCACTCATTTGGACAAAAGAATACTATCACGTTGGTTTGTAAAATAAGCCAGGGACAGGACATAGGATATTCCTGGTGACAAGGAGACACCCATTAACCCTTTATTGGAGAAATGTAATGTTAGCGAATACATGGCACTCGTGCACAGTGAATCAGTCCAAACATTGTCCTATTCTTTTTGGTGGAAAAATATTGTAAAGGTTGCCTGCAAATAGTAATTAATGGCGGAAAGCTAAAGGAAGTAAACAGGAAATAATATGACATGGCACGTTGAGGCACTGCATATTATCACAGTCCCATTCATTCCTCCAGGTCATCACAGATTTCATAATAGTAGTGGAGGAAGTAAGGACCATATTGCTTTCTGCTCTGATAAATGAAAGATGCACTCTTTTTCAGAGGGGCTAAAGGGTGGGCCTAAGAATACTAGTAACACATTTCAATATGCGTGTGGGAAAGTGGGAGGGAAGTATACAGGAAAAAAAAAACATAGATACAAAAGGCCTGCAAATGTAACACATGGGAACACAGAGGCCATGTGTGAGGTACCGTGAAAGGTAAGGGGAAAGTGGAAGGAAAAATGGTTTGGGTGGCATTAGATGCTACAAAATGAGTGAGATGGAAAAGCATAGGGCACTATACTCTTAATCAATTGAAAGGAAGTGTTGCTGTTCTGCAGTGAGTCGTCACTCCCTCTGAATACTTGCGTCCCATTGTGCTTAAAATGTCGATTTCGAATACAGCTACGGAAACATTTTTTTCTAGTTTGCATAAAATGTATAGAAGACAAAAAGGGTCTGATTCACATACTGTTTTTCAATGGGAAAGTCCTTTTGAAACTAATTTTGAATGAGGATCAATCAGCGATATCCAGTGTATAACATTTGTTTGCACTGAATTTACATTTTGAACTTTTACATGCAAATGATTCTGTTAAAGTTAAATGTGGTTGTTGTGCAGAATTGCCATCCAGCAAAGATGCAAAGTAGTGGATTTTGTTTTGTTTTTTCATTTGTACATGCAATGATGCAGGGGATTCCTTCTCCAAAGGGGTGCTCTGCTAACCAGATCCCTCTTTGCTGCAACTCCAAGCCAAAAACATCGTGCACTTGTGCCCTGCTGTCTCAGGAACCTGATTTGCAGCACCCGCACTGCTCATGAAGCAGAACAGGTTCAAAGGGCACAAGGTGCCCACTTGACCACTGAAGCAAAAGGAAAGTCACTGCAGCAGAGAGGCAACATTTAAGATATGCCTCCTCAAGTCAACCACGATGATCATGAATACCCCATGCTGGTGGAAGGGTTTTCTCTAAGACTAAGCTAAACCTGAGTCTAGGCATAGTGCATGGTGCTACTTATAATGATGGTCGCCACATCCCAATAGAAACTGCATTTGTCAGCTCCTGTGAATCAGCAGTGCAGTGGAAGAGAATGTGTATTGGTGTCCAGTGGGCCCAAACTGCCACACAACAGGACAGAAAATCAGAGGACATAGCCTCTATGTGTTTCTCTTTGTGGGGGCCAATAACACATTCCTCCAGAGACAGCCACACAGAAGGCAGCTGCCCTAGGCCCAATAATAACATGAGCACACTCATTCATGAGGTGTAGACTCACACCATGGTAATGCATGTCTAATGGACTTTGTTGTCAGTGGGAGGAAAGGGGGCAGGAGTAGGCAAGGCAGGAGTGCTCTTGACATTGGAAGAAGACTTCCACAATCTTATTTTTCACTCTCTTTCCCTTTCCTGTCCCCTCCACTTTCTCTGGAGCAAGGCACTTTGGTTGTGCCCTCAACAGGGCAAAGTTCACTCCTGCCAGGAGGAGGAATTGATCTCTTAAAGCAGGGTAGCTTTAAATAAATCACCTAAGGACTTGTGCTGTTAAAGAGGGAGTCTCACACTCCTTCAGCAGCATTCCACCAATTCCTTAATGATCCTTTAAGGCTGAAGAGATATTCTGAAGATTGTCATTGGACTTCCTTTGGGACAGTAGCACAGTTTAAAGACCTCAGCCTGGGGTGAAGAAGGAACCGCCCAAGACAGAAGGAAGATCTGTCCCCTAACTGCTCCCAGGGCACATTGTGAGTGACCAGTGGTATGGACCATGACCAACCATTCAGCAACAGATGACCTAAAGCCTAAAGCTAGGGGAGCAGACCCTGAATGTAAGCATCCTATACTCAAGAACTTTGCGAAGGCCTCACAGCAACCAGAGGGCCAGACCAGATGAATCTCAGTGTTCCATCACACAGAAACAGTAGGTCTATGTTTGCTCCATCCTGATCATTAGGGAAAGAGCTTGTGCTGGTGACTGCATTCCTCCAACCATCTAATTTAGCTCAACACTGCATCATGTCCTAAATAAGCATGTGGTCTTCTAGCCCCAAAGTGACTGTTCAACGACAACACCCACAAATAATCATCTGAAGGGTCACTCACCGACTCTAACCATAGATTACAACCGCGGCTTGTCCCAGCTTCCCTGGAAACAGCACATCGATGCACTCTCAATCAACACTTTGAAGACCATTGCAGGCTGACTTGAACTGCTGGAGAATCACTCACTGACCTCTCCCAGTGGCTAAAGCCTACTTGGCCTGGCAAACTGTGTTCTTGGGTCTGCCCTGACCTGCATTGTTGAACCACCACCGTTCTACCGCACAGAGTAACTGCATTCGTCCCAACTAAATGTCAGCTTGAAGCCAAGGCCCCCACGAACCTAAGTACCCAAACTGAGCCTGACCAGCTTGCATCATCGTTCAACAGCGGATCTTAATCCAGGTACTGTTGACACAAAAGTGCCCCAGTGTCCACTTGGACCCTGGAGAATGGTTAGGTCATAATTGCTCCTGTTTTCAACCCAATTTCCTTTTAGTACCTTACCTACCATCCCTCGAAATTCACTCAGTGTGCTACTTTCTCCAGTCCATTGCATCCTCTCTGTTCTTTCCTTTGGGGTGGTTTTTTGTATAGAAATCTCTTTTCGGTCTATGTGCGGATGGTGCATTTAATTAAAGTATTTATATTTGTATAGAACCTTGATTGGACATTCCCTTTATTTTGGACTATGATACGTTGTTGTTTGAGTCACTACTGGTTCACCTTCATACCCCTCTTCAGAGTATAGCCTTCCCACGTCTTGCGTTACCACAAAAGTCAACCAGGTTTTTCTCTTGTTGGTTCCTGTTTTACTTTCATGATTGCATTGTGTTTTGGTTTATAGAAGTGTGAAGGCTGAGTGTGCCATTTTGTCCTGACTCATCCTTATACTCTTGCAAATTGGCCGATGATGGCCTAAGACAGAATCCAGCGGCACTACCCAGTCCAGAACCAGAGTCCACCAAGAGGCCTGCTCCTGCCGGTGAGGGTTTGATGGCCAATGAAGTGCCTCTGGCGGTGGTACCCAAGTCAGTGAACTCCGTGTTGCATACAGACATACAACCAAAACCTGAGGTGGAGGACTTGGTATCTTTAGATGTCACAGGTGTCCACGAGCAAAGTGGCATGTCCTTAGCTGGGTCCCACAGCCAGGCTGACCTTTGCCAAGCGCAATGGCAGATATGAGTGAGCAAGCAGAGAACCAAACCATGGGGGAAGTCCCTCGAATGTTCAAGGTGAAATGGGAGAACGTTCTCCTGTACAGTGAGCCCAAGACATGTGAGGCAGAGGCCAGCCAGTATTTGGTGGTTCCCCATTGCCACAGAAAGTTCCTATTGGACTTTGCTCATGACATTCCATAGGCCGGACACCACTGACAGGCTGTTGGACAATTTCTCCTGGCCCCAGATGGGGTCAAAGATAAAAAGCCTTTGTCTGGTCCGCGCCACACTTGCCAAACATCTGGCAAGGCAGGTGGGGCCACCAAAGTCCCCCTAATTCCGGAATAGATATGGACATTGTGGGATCTTTGGATCCTCAAATAGCGAGAAACAAGGTTGTGGAAGGCTTCATCCCTTATCCAGAGCACTCCTGCCTCCACCTGCCTCCTGCCTATCCTACTCCTGTCTCCTTACCTCCTACTGACAACAAAGTCCTTTAGACATATAGCAACCTGATGCGGGTCTACACCGGCTGAATGGGTGTACTCCTTTGATTCTTGGGCCCAGTACAGCTTCCTGCTCTGTGACTGTCTCTAGGGGAGGATGCTATCACCCTCCCCCCCTTAAGAGAATCAAAGAGAGGCTAGATCCTCTGGATTTCTGTCCTGCTATATGGCAGTATCGACCCATTTTAACCCACTACACATCCCCTTCCACAACAGCGCTGACTCAGCAGAGCTGGCACATGCACAATAACAATTGGGATGTGTTGGCTATCATCATAAATAGTGCCATGCACTATGTCTAAACTCAGCTATAGCTTGTTCTTAGAGCTAACCCAGCCACCAGAAGTGGGTACTCATGGTCATTGTAGTTTGGGCAAATGTCACACCAGTGCTGCAGTGACTTTGCTTTGCTGCAGTTGTCAAGTTAGTATCTTGTAATCTTTTAACCTGCTCTGTGCCACCAGCAGAGCGGGTGCTGCAGATCAGGTTACCGAGGAATCAGGACACAAGTGTACAAGGTTTTTGGCATGGAGTTGCGACAAAGGGGTATGTAGTTAACAGAGTACCCTTTTGGAGAAGGAATCACCCAAAACATGTTATGTGCTAATTAACATAAAAAAAAAGTTGTGCACCCTTGCAGGATGTTGTCTATTCCTCTGACGTTATCTGGTACCAGGCATGTGAGTCATTGCTTGAAATTGAATGGCTTTATTGGAGATTTTAGGATGCACTTGTCAAATGAAAGAAGGAAGTGAGCATATAAAGCTCTATCTACATATTTTGACTGTACCGAGGCTGAAGGCTATAAAAGGCATGAGTTGGTAGTAATCCTAAAACAAAGGCTACCTTAGCCATACTGTATTATGACAGTTCCTGAGAATGTGTGGCCTTACTTGGCATATGATTGCTAGACCTGCCATGTGCAACTACAATTAGTATTTGCTGGCAGTAAATGGCCATATGAAGCTTTAGTGGCATATTCATGGCAGGGCCCCTGGTCTATGCCGAATCAGCTGGTACTACCTCTATCATAACATGTACCCCTGCATGGCCTATCAAGGCAGCACCCTAGTTACATTGTGGTTGGCATTTACAGAAGTGTTATGTCTACTTTAGTATAGGTTTGGTGTATTCTGAATTGTAAGCTTTTGCCCATTTTTTACACCTGTCATGTGATGTTAGTTCATGTGATGTCATCGGGGTCAATGGTCACATGAAATTACTTCCTGTGATGTCATCAGGCGTGTGCTGGAACATCCACCACCGCTGTCATTTTGGTGAATTGACATCCCTGCCTGAAGTAGAACTCATTCTGTATGTGGTGCATGAACAAATCAGATAAACAAATGCATTCCCCAGAGCCGGATCACCCCATAGCCACTGAAACACTCACATCCAACTCAAAGTCTGAGGAATCGGGGATGCAGGACAGCTTCTCCCCCACCCTGATATATTATTCCCTAAAAACCACCCACCTGAGGTGAACAACCCATCACCTCCCACGTGGTTCCTTTCATGAATATTCCACAAGAAAGAGTGTGCGGTTCAATGAGGGGAGGAAATAATGACTGTACTGAGAAAACGTATTGTGACAGTGCACATTTGAAATAGAGAATATGTTGGTCGAGAGGATAGGAGAAGCAGGCGAGGCAGCTAACATTTTCCTATGAACCTAACACCTGTCAAAAAGGCAGCTATTTTTTATGTGAGATCAGCACTTTGCTGGCATTGTGATTTCTCGAGGTGTTTTATCTGTTGCATTTCCTGTCCAATGAGAAAGAGCCTCTGTCATGCCCTGCCGATCCATGACAATGCGACTTAACACACCTGAGAGAGGTAGGTGCCACCTTCCGATGACCCCGTGTCATGTGAGACAACATTCCCATGGCTGAACTGGAGACCCACACCAACTCGGTGCCTTGAGCTTGTATGTGTGAATGCTCTGTGCGATGCCCACTTTTCATTAGCCATGGTGCCATTCCGAAAAAATTACATTTCATTTGCTTTATTCATGGGCAGACGATTGTTGAGCCCCAATTCACAGGCATGATATTATCCTGTTTCAATAAAGGCCTCTGAATATGCTGTGCCTTTCCTATGAAGTATGTATTTATGTATTTAAAGTGAGTGCACAGACTCCCGCTGGCCCGTGCGCGCGCACACACACACACACACACACACACACACACACGTTATTTGTAAGTATTACACTGCAAAATGCACAAAAGTATCCTCCATATTGTTATTTTTTAAGGCTTTGTGTATCATTCACTACAGGCTGCTGATGCATGCGCTTAAACCTATGGATCTCAAAATGCTCTTTGAAGGGGGCTTCCATGTAGGGTGGCCAACTCTTTGATAGTCTTTCGTGAGACACTTGCCCACAAGGCGGTGATGACGTCTCAACGTCATCCATATTTGTCCCGCCCCTTTTTTAATACATTTTTTTAATGGCTCTTAATTCCTGGCTTAATTGAAATGCAAATGGTTTGTCTTTGGGAGGTGATGGTCACGTTTTTTAACTGCAAACATGACCATGACGACCATCACGGCCTCAGGAACAAAGTACAGCCACTCTGCAAATTACGTGACAGAGTCCCTAATTGCGGGACAATCCCGTGAAATCCAGAACAGTTGACCACCCTAGTTCCATGCTGCTCTCGCATCTTGAAGAACAGACAGGCTGCAATAAGAAGCGTAGAATTGGGTATGTTTTCAATCGGATAAAAATATCTTCTGCAGCCTTGCTAGCAGTTCATTTCTTTTAACATGGAGGAATTTGTGGCACACCAGTTTCAAATCTGACTCCCAATGCCATATCTGATGTGAAAAAATATTACTTTTGACACCTACCGATATCGTTATTTATAAGAAATGTGGTCATGTTTCCCAACATGTTCATGTGCCAATGGATCCTTATCAATGGATGTACCACACTGACTAAAAAACAAAGTATCTAGTGCACTTGTTATATTTAGACAGTTCATGTAGCACGGACAATCAATTATCCAATATGTACCATTCCGATACCTAGCCTCGAGCAAGCAATGCCCAAACCAACTGAATCATGCTGTGTGCCTAGTATAATATGTCATACAACAGGTGACTTGTGCTACAGTGAGACATTCATAGTCAAATCCAAGAGGTTTATTTACACCGTTATATGATTAATTCCTTTTCCTGAATCATGTCCCACAATGTATGCATGACTTGCACCAAGCCATTCATCCGTTACTCCAAGAGATGCATGTTCCACACCACGTGACACATACACACATGTATCACATCAAATTATATGATGCATGCTAAGAAACAAGAGTATTTTCATCATTCCTTTCATTACAATGCTCACAATGTCATCCACTCTCCGGGGTGAGGGTCATTATCATACTTTTATTCCTAAACATTTAAATTAAATACAGTTTAAAACAATGTGGTGCTTGTGAGGGTAATGTGGGAACATTACTCTTAGGCTCGGTATCTATAATATGCACAGCTAGTGTGTGTTGCTTTCTCTGGAGTAACCCAATTGAATTCCTCTGTGTAGCCATCAAAAAGCACGCGATTTTGAGTGTCATTGATAGATCAATATAGGCCGTAGGAATGCATGGTTGTTTACCTGTCTGGGTATATGTAGACCATTGGAGGATCAATTAATGGTAGAGAAAATAAATGTGTCTTGAGTCCAAGTAGAGGATTCTATTCTACCTAGGCTATCTTGTGATCGAAAACAGGTCATGTCTATGTCCATCAGAAAGAGTGGGTGTTACCTTTAGCCAAGACAGGGCAACATAACTCAGAATACAAACTATATTGTTCTGCACTATCTAGTCTCCACACAATTCCAGGAAACAGTTCTGCAGACTGGGTGGGTCTAGTTAATATAGTCATCATATTTAAGGATTCCAAAGTAGGGGTCACAGAAGTTCATGGAATTAAGGTGTACCTTTAAATAATCTCACATTTTGTGGTAGACAAGGGCAGATTTGCTATCAAAGCTACCTGTCAATCGTGGCACCAAGATTCTAAAGTTCAAATACAAAACTTTATGGAACTTTTTTTCAGCACTAAAGATTATTACAACAGATCCTACCAGCATGAAATCATCACTGACATCTCGTTCCTGTTAAGTATCACCAGCTCTGCTCAGTAACGTGCAGTCCAGAAATATTAACCTCGATGATCTGCAGAAAAAGTAACATTTACATACACATCATCCTCATAGAAATTGATTTTGCAGCAGTTATAAAATGTACGCAAATTACAAAAATGCAAGTGTCATAGAACATCAATACCACAATGTACAATCATGCTAAAAAGCAATATTACAACTCAAAAAACAACAGTAAAACATGTTTTTGCATTTCAAGTATCATTATATGATAGTCAATTTCATAGCAACCAAATTTATTGATTGAAAGGTAATCAATAAATCAGGTTATACAATCCCACGTGAAAGATAGTTCATCCTGATCCACCAGGCTTTCTGAAGAAAACTTCATATTGCACTAGGCACCATTACCTCACTTAAATTCGTATACAAGCTTAATGCATTCTCCCTGTTTAACGCAATGATAATTAAGGACTGGTCTCAACTACTACTTGGGAAATACCTTTATCCCAAATGTCACAGTATCTACCTTTAGCTAATGTGGAATTAGTATCTCTCCATTGGGCTGCTGATGTGCTGATGTGTTGATGTGTTAATATAAGACCACTGTTTCTGTTAGCTAGTAAGCTTCTATGTTTGGATGTTGGAGGTACATGTTGCCAGAAACCCTTATACTTTGTTCTGATCCCTCACATGTTTCACAGGTCCCTAGCATGTCATGCAGGTAGGCCTACAGAGATAATGGTGTTACTTCCTCAGACACAATGTTTAAGTTTGAAAAAGTAAAATTTGAAGTAAACCTAAAATATTCCTTTTTATTAATTAAATTGGTTATGGAAAAATATTAGTCCTTGGATGTTTCTTAAGCACTGTCTTTTAATTACGTTTTTTTAAAAAAAAAAACATAAACTGTGTTCCTCCTATTGCTAAAACCACCGAATGCTGTGTGTATAATCTTGGAAAAACTATTTCTGTTTACATTACTCCCATCTGTTTGAGACTAGATATTTTTAACTTAAATATTCAAATGAAATGTCAATGCATCTACAACGTGCCAAATATATTGTTTTTCCTGCGGGCTGTAGTAATGCAATGCTTCAGTTTGATTATGAACAATTGTTTATTTGCACATTTTGTACTTGGAATTCTTATGTGTGTTTTCGGAGGAGCTTGTTCTTTTTTTCTAACTTGCTTCCAACGTATTTTGACAAGTGGATATGTATGTTAATTCTTAATCTCAGATATGTTTAATTAGAAGTGAATGCCTCTCTCTGCAACATTGTAGTGTTATTATCAAGTGGGGCTTATACCTATCGAAGATTCTGAATGGATCTTTGATGACTGGGAAATTGCTTCCATTGCAAAGTATGATCCAAAACTTATTTGCAGAATGTGGTGTTTTTCGACCTTTCACGTGATTGCAGAATGCATGGATATTCGACGCGACAGACTTTTGCTGCAATTATATGCATATTTCCAAAATGTATGGGAAGAATGTAGTCACAGTTTCCGAAGCATCTCTAAAATTAGACAACAGACTCATCTTTAGTGCTTGCTTTGACCCGTGTACTTCCCACAGAGAAAGTGTGCATCAAAACAGCTTTTCTTGGTATGAGGCAGGGGAAACAAAGGGAAGAACCATGATACATGTCTTTATTCTTAAGGTGTAGATGCACCTCCACAAATCGAAGTGGCATTCTCGATGCAATGGAAAACACACAAAGTAATGAGACACCCTGTTTTGTTTTTGCTCTTCTAGCATAAAATCATGCATTACAAACTAACATGTTGAAGCCTAAGAAGGGCCCCAAATGAGGAATATGAAAAGATGTTTGATTTGCAAGGTCTGAAAAAATGTTTGACAATAAGATGAATATCTTTATGATATGTTCTGGTATGCTATATAGCATCACCAAAAATGCCTTCATGGTTTAGATAGCTCTGGTGACAGCTCAAAAGCATCACTGTCATTCTGGTATCAGGAGGTGAGAGCATAGCTGCAGTTAATGAAATGACTGCAGACTTTATTTGGTTCCTACAATGGGATTTCTGTAAGTTAAAGTGTTTGTTATATTCTTGATGTTGTCCTGTTGTCTGGTTTTGGTACAGTGAACATTTGTGCATTTGTGTATTTGATGAGTGATATCCTTTGAATGATGTGATATCTGGTTTGATTGTTGGTACTCGGAATGGTTTTGTATTTCACATTTATGGATGAAAGATGAGTACTAATGGACACAATGGTATGATACATTTTTTGTTGATGGTGAGCCATGTTTTGGGTGATCCTGTTAGCTGCTGTTGGTCCTGATTCACACAGCGTTTTCTAGTCGAATTCTCCCTTTGAAAAACGCTTTGTAGTTGAAAGAATTATTTTGCAATACCCAGTGCATTGTCGGCAAAGTTTTGCGGTGTATAGTATCCTGCATTAAAGTAACTCTGGTAGAATGTTGTGCGTGTGTGTATCTGTGTTTGTGTGTGTATGTGTGTGTGCGTGTTTGTGTTTGAGTAAGTTCCAATAATATGAAGTTAGAATCAGTTTATGTGAAAGATGAATGGGTCTGATGCTCACTCTTCTACCTGACTATTATTACAACAGCCCCCTGAAGAACGTCTCAGGCTTGCAATCCTCACTGAAGAATTCATGTGCTTACTACTATTGCTTATGTATGTTGCACCAACAGGAATACACATGTGTTTTATTACTTCTAGAAAGTCAGCACACTCGAGTATAGTTTCTGCTGTTAAATCGCCCTCAGCTGAATAACTCCTAGTTGCAGATTCTTCAATTAATACATCTGAGGCAACACACAGACATACATGTCTATGACAAATAAAGACATTGTATAAGAGTGTAGACACTTCCTGGGATATTAATGCCTGCCAACATTCCCTGGCACTGTTCATGTTCTCCAAGTGAGACACATATATACAGGTGGGGGTGGGGGGTGTGGTGTGCGTGTGCGTGTGCGTGTGCGTGTGCGTGTGCGTGTGTGTGTGTGTGTGTGTGTGTGTGTGTGTGTCTATGTTAATAATACACACTCTATGATTTAAGTGCATGTATGCTTATAGGAGCTACTATTCCGGGCAGATTCATTTGTTTTTCCTCCTGACTCATTTCATTAAAGAGCAGGTATATCAAGGGCAGATCCATAAAGCTTGTGGCAATGAATTACAACCAATTAACTTGAAATATGAACAGGGCTTGTTTAGATTGTTTATGATACTTTAGTCTTTTACATTTATAATGAACATGTTTAATGATAACATTGCCAGGGAATTAATGTAATGCTGACCCATAGCAACCTGGATAATTTGGATTAAATGCAATACAACATCCTGCCCGTCTGTGTGTGTGTGTGTGTGTGTGTGTGAGAGAGAGAGAGAGAGAGAGAGAGAGAGTGAGAGAGAGAGAGAGAGAGAAATAGCGAGAGAGAAAGAGAGAGCAAGAGATAAAGTGGGAAAGAGAACGAGAGGGCAAATTAGAGAGCGAAACGGAGAGCAAGGGAGAGAGAAGCTGATGAAAGGGAGAGAGAGAGTGAGAGAGAAAGACAGGGAGAGAGAGAAAAAAGAGATATTATTGAAATGCTCACAGTTGAGTTGTAACCATAAACTCTAATATGCCATTAGATTCAGATATTCCGGTGCTGACATCATCTGTCTCTCCACCAATAATTCATGTTTTTCTAAAGCCACATAAGAAACCAAACATATGTCACATGCAAAGACTAATTCAAGAAGATAGTACGTCAAACAAAAAAATTACTCCACTTTAAAGAACCCTCAGTCATACCTTTTATGTACTATACTTTCATAAACGACATTGAGGATGAGATAACTTCACCTAGATATGTACAATGTGTGCCTCAACTGTTCTGTGCAGATGCCCCTCTTCTCTAATAAGAATTGCACATGTCTTGCGGTCTCAGGTCAGGAAAGACTGTAAAGAAGGCTGCTCAAAACTCTGTTGCTTGTTGATTTGGTCTCTGACCTTTTATATAAATAATACTGGATTGTTTTGTGTAAGAAGATAGAAAAAGAAAAGCAGACACTGACAAAAGAGAAAATAATACAAAATAAGTTTTTTCTCTAAAACCAGCTATTAACTAACGGTCTTAAATCTAATCAAACCTAATCATTCTGCATTAAGACACTCTTAGAGGAACAGTAGAAAAGCAGAAATAGCAAAGTCCACTAGTTCCCACAGTTTGTTGAGAGTGAATTGTCTCTACACATGTACAGGAGAGATCTGAAGTAAGTATACTTACCGTTAAAACCAGCCAAAAGAGGAAAACAGAGCGTAAAAGGAGGTGCTTGATTAAATACGGAATAAACAACCAACAGCTCTACCAGGAGAAATTAATCAACTGTAGCTCATACAGGGATGGCACATGAAGCTCAAACATTCGCAATTGAAAGTTCTACCTAAATTGTGCTTTACATGTCCTCCATTCCTTTGATGTCATAGAGTACTTTCTAAAACAATGAGAACTCGTTTTATAATCAAGTTCCTGGAGTCTCCACCAGATCACCAATTACAGGGAAGATGTTGAGCCTAGTACATGACTGGGGATTCATTTTGACTTGTATGAATTGCTGTGGAGAAAAGAGAGAGCAACGGATATGTGTATCAAGAGGACCGGATGGCGTGAGACTACAGGACAGATAAAGAGGTCAGATGAGCATGGACATAACAAGCATGGATAGGGAGTCATGCTAAGGATCAACTATGGATCGGGATTCAGGCCAATGATGTAATGATAGGTGACACATTGATCTGATGATCTAAGGAGTCACCCCTGCCATTCTAATAACAAGTATGTATAGGTAGTCATTCTAAGAATGTAGTATGTATAGGGAGTTATTTTAGTGATCTAATGCTAGGGAGTCATACTTGTCATTCTAATGAAAAGTATTGATAGGCAGTCATTTTGGTGGCTTTCTTGGGTCTCTTCAGATTTGATCATATTACCAAAAGGGCATGTGGAGGGAATGTGGCTACAGAAAGATACAGTATGCAGAACAAAATCCAATCCAAGACAGCACAGTATGTGGGAGTGTTATGGAGTGGAGGTAATAGAACAAGGACAATTAGAAGATAGGAAAACAGTGAGAAGGTGATAAACGTGCAGGTAAAATTACTTTGCCAAAATTCGTGAAAAAATAAGCTAATGGCAAATCCCTATTAGGAGTTTATGTGACACATGGTACATACACAATTATTATTTTAATCACATTAAGGGTAGACATTGTTTGACTGAATACCCACACATTCTACATATGAAGTGTCTTCCTTACAAAATTGAGCTAATTGAAAAAAAATATCCTAACAGATTGAAACATTTTGCACATGATTATTAGTGTGTTTTAGGTGTGTTAGGTTAGATGCATTGATGGCAAGATTGTGTTGTCACACCAGTATGCATGCTCTTGCTTCACATAGATGTTTAATTAATTGTGCATTCATCAAATGGCGTATTAATGCTATTTCAGTTCTTTCCAAATATACTGAATTATTTGCTGGGGCCTTTTTTGGTGAGGAACATGTCTCTGGGAGTGATTCTGATTTGGTATCTTATATGTGGTTTGGGTTTTATGTTTCAGCTCTGTCCTTCTTTACGTCATTGGTCATTGCTGCATTCGAAAGGGTACATACATGAGTTGTTTATGCAACTGATTCCCTGAGGAGCAGAGCAATATGTATGGAAAGTCCCAATCTCTAGAAGACTACTAGCATATAGGAATCTTGCAGATCAAGTAAACTGCTCACGGAGCAGGCACAGGACTTTGTACTTGGCTCAGAACATATGTTCATTCAATGATTGTCCCCATGTCAAAATAAAGGACAGCATACACCTGAGACCCTTCAATTAATTGTGCACTTGACATTGCAGAGAAAGAGCTCACTGTGCACTTCATGTTCTCAAAGCAGACACTGTGAATGGTCGGAGCTGGGAAAGAGTTGGTATAGTGGCAGATTACATTCAAGAACTGGGTCAAGGGGAATTGCAAAAAGGGAGCCAGAGCATGATACATATCACGAAGCATGCATATGTGCACGGTCACACACACACAAACAGGAGACACATGTAGAGGCCAACCCCACATTTTCCTCAGTCAGGCTGAGTTTGCGTAAGATTTATGCCATTTGAATCCTCTGATGAGATTACACCACTCATACCTTAAAATGGTTCACAGTTCTGTTACTTATCTAAGACCTGTGACTCGACATCCAATTCATACAGCAGTAAACAAACATTCATATCAACAGGTGTTGTGGGCTTGGCTGGCTGTGGCAATGCATCAAGTCAGGGCAGGTGGGAAACAGGAGCATGAGGATGTGGCCTCATGGCTCTCCAAAATTAACAAAGAAACCTGGGCAACACCTGTCTTCCTACCGCCTGTATAATTTGTGTGTGGTGCCCACATTGGGTGATGAGATACGGTATGAGAAGGGAGCAGGGATGGGGCCAGCAGGATGAATGAGCTTGAATGACATGACTGACAATTTACGTGTGTGTGTGTGTGTGTGTGTGTGAGTGTGTGTGTGTGTGTGTGTGTGTGTGTGTGTGTGTGTGTGTTTGTGTGTATGTGTGTGTGTGTGTATGTGTGCACTCACTACACGTCACACCCATATCCATTTCAACAACAGTTTTATTTATTCTGGACACTAGCGGGCTGGTTTGGCTGGCTTGCTCTGTGGCACACTGGCCTTTTGGTAGAAGTCGAATATTTGACGCACTGCAACACAGATTCAGCCACAAGGGGTCAGAATATGAAACTGTAACCTTCTTTAACAACTCTTAAAATATGTCTCTTCAAACAGCATTCTGAACATGTCTATGTTCTGGACACTAACAGAGAAAAGGAAAACTACGACATCCAATGCTAAACTAGCTTCATCGCCAAGCAATCAATGTGTTTTCTATATTTAAAACATCGCTCCGAATGAGAAAATGCACAAAGTGACTGGACATTGACAAGATTTAAAATAAAGAAAACGGGTAATGATGTATGTTTTAATACACTGCGTACCACTGCTTCACTTCCCCAATGCTACCTTATAAAGGTAACCAATTTATAATTTGCAGAAGAATGAGAAACGGAAGTCAAACTTTTGGACTTCAACATGTGATCTGTCATGTGAAAACAGATCTCTGCAGTCACCACAGGTGAACAGGAGCTGTGCTGACGTGGATGACTACTGACCAATCATCTTCTTGAATTGATAACTATAGGGAGGTGATTTGGAAAATGCCACAGGTCCTTTGCTTATGCTAATGTCTAATTTGAATGCCGCCTTGCAGGCAGTCCCGGGTTTGATGCTGAAGGGAGGAGGGTAGTGATTGCATGTAGCAAGGCAGAGCTAAACCAGCAGTGGCTAGCCTTGGAGACCTTGTTGTTGCCGGCCAGCACAAACTTCCTTTCTCAGCACACATTCAGCATCCATTTTGGGGATCAGAGACACATGTCCCATGTTCCCAGCCATTGTGAGGTCTCTGTCATATGGGCGTCATTTATTTGGATCGTAATCGGGGTTCTCATACTCCACAGAAACATATATCAGAATTTGCAAATTCGTATTTACTGATGGCAAATATAATGGGTATTTATTTATTTTTCCATTTGTATAGCACACTAAGCCCTTAGGCATCAATGCGCTCTTACAAGACCAGTTACTTGCAGCAGCGGAATAATGTATCAACGAAATATGAATTTATGAAATACAGGCAGATACAAGGTTCTGAATTATGCAAATAGTAGTGTTTTTAGAGATTTCTGTGATGCCCAGTAAGAGTGCTCATCTTGCATGATTGGCAGGAGTAAGTTCCACTGTTTGGTTGCAATGGTTGGGAAACCTGAACCTCTGGCTTTAGCCCGTTTACATTTGGGCTTAGTCAGGCGATGGGCATAGGACAATCTGGTGGTTCTGGATGAGATTGCTTTGGTTATTTTCTGTGAGAGGTGGGTGGGGGAGTGGTTCCTGGAAAAGATCTGGTTGTGATTGATAGAGTTTTGAATAGAATCTGTTTGTGGATAGTGATCCAGTGGGCCTTTCTCTTTGCTCCTTGCTGCGGTGATGTGCTTGGGTTTGGGTATGCTCAGGGCTGCTCGAAGGGCATTATTCTGAATGTCCTGCATCTTCCTAATGTTATGCTCTGAGGTGCTTGCAAAGAGTGCATTACAGTAATCAAATCTTGACCCAATGGTAGCTCGGGCGATTTTATGGCAGCTGTCAGGGGAAGGGAATTTTATGACTGCACTAATTAATTTAGTCGTGCAGGCAGCAGGTGAGGCAATAGCGTTCACCTGATGTGTGAGTGAGAGCGTGGCATCGAGATACACTCCAAGTGTCTTCATTGACTATGAAACAGGAATCAGAATGACTTCAATATTAAAAGAGCAGTATTGGGAATCAAGCTTCTGGATCACTGTTGAACGGGCCACAAGGAGGATCTTGGTCTTTTCGTCATTTAGGCAAAGTCGGTGTGTGGCCATCCAGGTTTGAATGGTTGTGGAAACGGTGGGAAGGGAGGTAGAGTCTTTCTGGTAGTTGCAGATGAGGAGGAGTAGAATATGAGAATAATCGCCATAGTTTGTGAATGATATGCTGATAAAGTCTATACTGATGAATAAGGGTTTTGTGAAGATTTTGTACAGGGTTGGAGAGACACGTGACCCTTGCGGTACACCACAGAAAATGGCTCAATGGGGACACTGGCATTCTCTGCAAATACTCTAAAGGATTGTTCCCCTAGAAAGGAGGCAATCCAAGTTGTAGCTTCAAGCACAAAGGTTGCTGCAGATGTTAGGTGGTGGCAAAATATGTTGTGGTCTAGCAGGTCAAATGCTGCCGGCAGGTCGATAAGTAGTAGTAGGGTAGGCTTGCCTTCATTCCTAATGTTTTCCATCTGATGCTTCAGGTCTAGATGTGCTGATTCTGTTCCATGACCTGGGCGGAATCCAGACTCATGCCTAGGATGTGATTAGCCTCCGAATAATGCTGAATTTGCAGGTAAGCCACCCAGTGTAAGATTTTTTTTGTAGGAACGGAACAGTAGTGATTGGGGGGGTATTTTGTGGGATCTAGAGCCGTTTTGTTGATGAGGGAGAGTACCCAAGCTTCATTCAGGCTAGAGGGCACTATGCCAGTGGAGAAAGAGGCATTGATGAACAAGTGATGAGGTGTGCAATATCCTCAGAGCAGTCCTTAACTAGTATTGCAGGGCATATGTCTCCTTTGCATCTTGAAGGTTTACGACTTTTAAAGATGGTTTTAACCTCAGCTACAGAAACTTTAACAAATCAAAACATGGGCAAGTCTTGCAGGTAGGTGGAAGGAGGGGAGGTTGCCATGGAAGACTGGCTCAATGGTGTGAGGGTGGATTGCGTTAAATCGATTTTAATGTGAAGGTTGTCGATCTTTGCCAGCATGGAGTTTTGGATGAATTCTCTAATGCCTGTCGCTTGGCACAGTACCAATTGTGAAATTTGAGGACAGATGAATTATGATCAAGTTACACTATTTCACATTATTTCTGATACGTGTATTTAAATGTCATCCTAAGCCATTTTGACATGTTCAGTTTAGCAAAAAATACATAATTGGATTCTAACAGAACTTAAATCTGCTCAGCCATTTTATACTGTCATGGTAATCTGATGACATTGACCTAACTGGTCTATTCCAATATGAGCCAGTATGGAATTGTAATACACATTGCCATTGCCCATGGCACCTGATTGCTATTAAATTGATTTTTGGAGGGAAGGTTCATGGTTACACGCCTGGAAGGATATCTTCCATTTATTAAAGGAGGGCAATGGTTCTGGTGCAACCTTATTCAAATGGCCATGAATACAGGAAACAGCGCTCCTGGATGTGAAAATCCAGATGGATGAGGCAAAGGACAAAGGTAAACTAGCAATTCTTCTGCTGCTAGACCTGTCTGCGTCTTTCGATCTAGTCGATCACCAAATCCTCACCGGACTCCTCACCACAGCAGCAGCCTTTTCATCCAACGCTTCTAATTGGATCAAAGTCCTTTTATCCTAGCGATCCACCAGAGTGTTCTCACCTATTGCCTCTGCTGATCCAATCCCCAAACATTGTGGAGTCCCCCAAGGCTCCTGCGTCTCGCCAATGGTCTACAATATATTTACGAAGCTCCCCTTTGACCACCTGGATAACCTGGGTGTCATCTACACCAACTACGCTGATGACACCCAGGTCCACATCACACTAATTCGCCATTAAGATGAGGATTACAAGTTAATCAATGAAATCTAACTAGAATTCCAGGCCTGGATGGCCACCAACAGTCTGTGCCTTAACGATGAAAAGACCGGGCTTCTGATTGTCAGTACACAGGTTCACCTAAATAAACTTGACCAAAAGTACACATCCTTTAACATAGATGGAAACTGGATCAAAGTCGCCAAGGACATAAAAACCTTGGGAGTCTACTTGGACTCGACTCTATCCCTAAAAAAACAGGTCAGTGCTGTGGCTTCCTCCACTACCTACACAAACAAGTTAATCTACAGCTGTAAACCCTATTTGTCCACTAGCAGTTGCATAACGCTGACCAGTTCCGTAGCATTATCTAAAATTGACTATTGTAACACACTTTTCCTAGGATCCTCCGAACAGAACTTAAATAGACTTCAAGTCTTAAAAAATAACTCCTTTAGAACAGCACTTAATGGCCCTAGATCCAGCCACATCACAACTCTCAGACGAGAAGCCAATTGGCTATCTGTTTGCGATAGAATCACTTTCTGCACTCTGTCTATCATACACAAATGCCTGTCAAATTCAGCCCCAAAATATCTGTCAGATATATTCAGCAAACACCAACCATCCAGGGCCACCAGATCTGCCCAATCCAACTGCCTCATAATTCCCAGGTTTCATTGAAAAATCGCAGGTGTTGCCAGCTTCCCTGTCCAAGCTGCCAAATGTTGGAATTCTCTACCCCTTTCTCACAGACTAGAACCAGCTTTTCTCACCTTCAAAACCAGCGTAAAATATTGTCTTAGCGACAAGCACAGCCGATGAGACTCCCCCCGCCCTCCTTTTACTCTCACTTTTTAATAAATTGTCTTCAGACCAAAACTGTAACCACTGGTCTTCCACCCTTGTCTTTGTTTGACTTATGCTTGCATCCTCCGACCCAACTGTAACCTCTGGTCTTCTTATCTGCTGTCATTGTTTGATTTATGCTTGTATCATCAGACTAAACTGTAACCACTGGTCTCTTTATCCATTGTCATCATCATATTTTATGCCTGTAACACTCAAGTTTCCCGTGCCCAGTTACCTCAGGGTTCAGTGTGCAATATAAATAATAAACAAATAAAAATACGAATAGGCTAACAGCTATTACATATGAATTTCCGAATAAAATGTCACATAATGCATATTTACTGACACGTGTACTCCAATTAACACATTATTCTCTATCAAATTGTCTTTGTTAAGTCTTTAGCCAGTACCCAAACTATGTCCCTGATACACATATTGTGATAGGTATTTTACAATTATATTTTATTGTTCAGTCGAGGACATGATAAGGACACATATTGATTGTGGGGACATGCTTTTTTCTGTTGTATATTGTACTTGCATAGTAATAACTATAACTCATGTTTATTTTGATGGATATGACCATGACATAGTAATTGCCCTTGATGAATGTACTATCATTGTATACATAAATGACATATTCAACTGGTGCAATGGTTCAGCTGGGTATAATATCTGTGCGTGCAATCATGGTCTACATTTAAGCCTTATAGATTTTGAAAATGGTCGTCATGGGATAATGCCGAACCCCCAAATTATTCCCTAAGGCAAAGTCTTGTAACTGTTCTTGTGATATTAGATCTTCAGCAATGGAGAGGACATTTTTACAGTTTGGCTTGAATTCTCAGAATCCCTTATTTTAATGGCACAAACATAGTTCATGGTGTCATAGAACTGTTATGAGAGTTATATATGAATATCATTCAGATATCTGCATACGGACTCTTCCTCCACTGTGACACCCTGAGGAGACAACTAGATCCACCATAAAAATGTTAACCTCAATACTCAACTTATCCATTCAACAAGCAATAGTTAACATACCCTTAATTATATGAATGGCATTTAAAAAATAAAAAATAAAAAAAACAATATTATCATTCTGGAATAATTTGGGGACTATTATTAACTATATCCAAATGTCGGACTCAGATTAGACGTTGTGAAGTTTTTTTGTCAGGGAGATTCTAAAATCCCATCTGGAGGGCTTTCCATAGGTGCAGTTTGCCATGTGCCGTGCAAAGGCTCACATAAACAACTCCTCAAGTTATATACATGCAATGCGAAAAATGGTGTTCAGATGTTTATTTGTCCCTTTGAGCACATCATGCCCACTGATAACTGCAGTGATGCTAGCCTATATTTAGTAACATTTTCACTGGTGAACTGGAGTTGTGTATTGTCAAACACTGAGCCAGAGCAAAGATGCAGTGCTATAATACGTACTTGCAGCAGGTGAAAAACTGAACTGCTTTGGTGCAACCATTAAATAAAGGTTCTGTATAACTTTAGCTGATTCTTGAGTGTTAATGAAGTATACCACTGTCTGCACTATCAAAAGCTGTGAAAGCCATTTAGATAACCCTGTGCTTGGTCAGTAGATCAGACAGATGGCACAGGGAACTGAGTTCAAGAAGGATTCTGAGGTTTCTCACCATCTGTATTATTCACTTAGGAACCGATAACCACATAAGTTTGCCAGTCAATAGCAGGCAAGCATGTCACACTAGTCTTAGGGATCTCTTAGGTTACTACTGGCATGTGTACCATGCACCACTGCCATTTCTGTGGTCTCCAGTCACTGTTGGGGTTTTGAGAGGGATGGCTGTTGTTGTTAGGTTAGTGGGAGAAGAGGGTTAGTGGAAGATTGTATTGCTGCTGTATCGATGCATACACTTGGCAAGTAACAGAGTGCTCTCTGCTGTTTGTTTGCAAGTGAGCGGGGTCAATGACAGAGACCATTGTTTGTCCATGGTGCTAGGATGCATTTGCCAGGGCAGTGCTATGAAAGTTGTTGTTGAGGTGCAGGGTTCTGCTGTTTTAAGTCTATGTGGAGGGATGTTAAAATGTTGTGTGTGTGTGGCATAGTTGGTGAGAGTGTGTTGTATAAAATGGTGGATTATGATGCTAATAGTGTTAGTGAGGGAAGGTGGCTAATGTTGTTATCCAGTCTGTCTGGAGAGACGACATTTAGATACATATCTCATTTAGATACAAGGGTTCATCAACAAGAGGCAGCTTAGAGTGGGAAAAGCTGCTGCGCAGCAAATACATTAGAGCAAGGGTGCACAACATACGGGCCACATGTGGCTCTTCACATCATGATCTATCCCCCACGCCCCCAGCACCTCTGGTTGGAGAGTTCAAGAATAAGTCACACATAATTTCCTCTCTAAAAACAAACACAGCAACACAGAAATAAGAGGCTGACACCTTCATCCTTGTTTATTTACATATGTCTAATTCAAGAGAGCAACATCACCAAACCAATCGAAAGTACTATATGTAGGCATTGCTTAATTTCTACAGTGAAAAATAAAAGTGAATGGCAAGTTGCAAGCTTGATTTACGTAACTTGCCAACTTCTTAAACTAGAGTGACTTTTCTTAAACATGTATAAAATCTCCTAAAGCATACAGTACTTTAAGTTTTAAGGGGACGACATCTGACACTCAACAAAGAGTTTTTTCTTCAGTTGATAGTATTTCATTTTTGATGTTGTAGTTATGATACTGCATCACAGTTGACATGGATCAGGGTGTTGGCATAAGTTAAACTGCAATGTAATTTCTTTCTTTAAAAGGCCTACCAAAAAAAAGAACAATCACAGGTAGAGCAAACAGTACACCTCAGGCTTGGAGTTATTTTGTCAGAATCTTTATTTTGTTAACCATAGACCTCATATATTTTCCTCTAACAAACATTGTTTTCTTTATGTTCCATTGAAATATTACAGCATTTTATCAGTGCATTAAGAAATAGAACAATAAAGTCGGTAACTGCATTTCAGAATACACCTCTTCTCTCACTTCATTTTGACCTGTTTCTTTTGCAAAATGCCTGCACTACCACCACTTTAGACAATCCGGCCCACCACAGAAGACTTGCAAATTACATCCAGCCCTGCAGTAAAGTCAGATGTGCACTAATACATTTGAGTGATTGTTAGCTCCCTCAATGGACTATTTGCATGAAACCACCAAGCCATACAAAACCCCTATAAAAGAAAAACGTGCTACGGCCCGGCTCGATTTTGTGTGTGCTCAAATGTTGCATACTGCAAATATGTTTTGCAATAATGCATTTTTCCAGATATTTTATATTTGCCACACTGGGGTAAAGACATGACACCATCCCTGGACAACATTAGTCAGGTTGATAGAACACGAATGTAGTAGTCTCACGTGTTAGTTATAACTGTAATAACATTACATACCATTACCAAAGGAAATGCAGACAGTGTGGGTGCAGTGGAATAGGCATCCAGGTGTAGTTGCATCTTTAACCACACCCATTCTCTCTGGTACTGTCCGGCTCATGTAAAAATGTTGACATGTGTGCAAACGCTAATAGTGACAGCGCCATTCCAGCCGCCTTAGCAGTGATTTGCTAGTTGCACACCCCGTCTGCATGTGAGAGGTGGGCAAAGCATCCACACAGTGGAGTGCAATATGTGGCTGCACACCCCCATTTCCCCACCACTCTTGAGCATTCTCTTCACTCTTAGTTCCCTCTGATAGATCACCCTTTGCATGCTGAATGATGCCAAGATTACAGGGACCATGATTCTCTAAGTAGCGCACTGTAGATTCCTGATGTAAAAGTCAAGTTGCCTGGCATCCTTATTTCAGGGTGATTCCGAATTAGTTGTAACTTTGATATGCAATGGACTTTGTTCCATTTTCTGCAAGTTAGGAATAAATATCACAAAACATATTTTTACTGCAGTTATGTAGCATGGAGTACCTGCCAATCTCAGCCGTGCGTCTGTTGCGCATCTCATTTAATATTTTGTATTTTTATTGTGTATATAGTTATTAAAACTTTAAAACATATTTACCACAATAAAACTATTAGCAAAGAAATTCCATGTACATCTAGACAATAATTAATTTACTTAAAGAACAATTCATTATCACATACATATTACAAACACAAACATTTAAAACACAAACATATTGCTTGTTAGTCACTATACTAACATCCTTACAACATATATTCAATACATATTTACTTAATTAAAACTCCTCTATCAAACTGAATTTAAGAAAATACATAGGTGTCTACCAAACTAACTCAATTAATAAGACCCTGTTCAGCAAACCTAACAGCCGCAACTATCCAGACCTGAATGATCACAATCATAAGTGCCCTACTACAACCGGATACACACCTCTGCCAAAAATGATCATTCCTTATTGTGTATATAGTTATTAAAACTTTAAAACATATTTACCACAATAAAACTATTAGCAAAGAAATTCCATGTACATCTAGACAATAATTAATTTACTTAAAGAACAATTCATTATCACATACATATTACAAACACAAACATTTAAAACACAAACATATTGCTTGTTAGTCACTATACTAACATCCTTACAACATATATTCAATACATATTTACTTAATTAAAACTCCTCTATCAAACTGAATTTAAGAAAATACATAGGTGTCTACCAAACTAACTCAATTAATAAGACCCTGTTCAGCAAACCTAACAGCCGCAACTATCCAGACCTGAATGATCACAATCATAAGTGCCCTACTACAACCGGATACACACCTCTGCCAAAAATGATCATTCCTCATTGAATGAATATGATCTACATGCTTTCTATAATATACGAGGTAGATCTTATGTACGGGCATCCACAAAGTATTTACATGCCAAACAGTGTCATCTTGTTGTCCGTTGGGAGAAAGCCGACATGAACGTTTATCTGTAGGAATGCCCAGCCATGCTCCTCTAGTGCTCCAAACTCCAACCTATTCAATATGAGTGACATAAGTCACCTCTGCATAATAGGTGAAGGAGCAATGCAGATATATTGTTGAGGTTTTCTAAAAGTAACGACCATCTGAGCAAATGTTGATAAGGAGCTCATAACTGTTATTTTTTCCATGGCTTTTCAGCCAATCTCACTTTTCAGCACTGGCTCTGAAAAATGTCAGCACATGTAATTGCTTGGGTAGCCTCTAGGACATGCAGTGGCGTTTTCTATGTAACATTGGTTGCATTTCAAGGGCTAAGAGTACACCAATTGTGTTGAGAGTGAAACAAATATTGCTGATCTGGCAGACAACCAACAGGTCCAGTGGCTCTCTTGGTCTCACTGCTTTATTAGTCCCACTCATGAATGTTAATTGGGGGTATCCAGGGTACCAGCTGCTAAACATGTCCTTGGGTTCACTGGCAATGCCTCTGTGACCTCTGGCCTACTAGATTGTTTTTTTTTTAAATGACTTTTGGTTTAGTGAATAAACACTGTGGGCCTGAAATAAATTACTTTGTTTTCGGTCCTTTAACTGTGTTTAGTTACATTCCCCTGTTCGAAATTCTGAGTCCTTGCATAGTGGGAGCCAGCACCACAAATAACCTCCTAAGGGGTGTATGATTTGTACATTTGCATAAAGAAACTAAACATGTTCAACATTAACACATGCCATGGCATCTTCAGAATTAATGTGTTACCTTTTTCCTAAGCATACATTGAGTGTGTGTGTGTCTAAGTATGAACCAGCTCTGTGTTTGCTGTTTGCTTAAGTGTGATTTATGTCTTGTGTGTGGTACTTCATTGCAAAGGGTTCGAAGCAGAAACGTTTGTGTACTTTTGAACATTTAGGAAACTATGCAGTCTTTAGTAGTCTTTAGAAGATGGTGGGGAGTGGTGGGTGGATTTAGTGATTCCCAGTAGTCAGGGTGTTTCTCCTGCAACCCATCACATACATCATACTTGTTTCCACAACAGATACAGATTTAATTTTCAGATTCACTTAGAACATTCTGTGGAACTTCACATACCTTCTTTATTTAACACAAACAACTGCACACCAAAAGGATACAATTTATGCTGGCATAAAACGAAAAATGGGAAGGTTAAAATGGACAAATCGAAGACAGAGAAATAGACAAAAGTATCCATGAAAGAAACATGTGATCCTGGGCAAATCACTTTACCTCAAAACACTTAATTTTCTTCAAATTGAGATCCTCAAAAAGGATTCATTCAAGATTACATTAAAACAAAAAACACACAAAACACACAGAATCATGCATTTAGCATATCAGACTTTACCTGGCCTAAGAAGGCAGTACTGGGGCAATGAACCTGCCATTTACAATGATCACCCATTACTGCTTGCGAGGCTGAAGTCCCCATTTGAAGACTCTTAACAGCGCAGACGGCACAGCATGGTATATGATGGTGCTGTAGCAGGGTTCTGCAATCTATGATTCTTCAGATACTTGGACTACACTTCCCAACAGCCTTATAGCCAATAGTCAAGAGTAGTCAATAATGAGGCATCGTCATAGAGCAAAACATCTAGTGAGTCAAAGGTTGCAGACTCCTGCAGCAAATGGTTTATGAGGTTGCGCTTTGCAGTGTATAGCAGTGTCTAGAATGGGAGACAGTAGTATGGATATGATTGCTATACTTGGCATTTGATGCATGTATGATATAATATGGCAGTAATTGGCCAAACGTGGCAGTACTGGCATAAGAAAGCATTTCTCCAGGCCTATAATGGTGCAGCTGGGAGTGCTCCAGGAATACCATGACGGCACCCATTACATACTGGGACTGCAGAATAGTTAATATACAGTCGAGAACTTAAATAACCTTCAGATAACTTTAAGTACTACTTTTTTATTGTATTAACCATGTGATTATTGTCGTTTTTTTTTTCTTCTATGATTTTACTTCCTGTGATGTCAGCAGGGCAAACGTTTGTAGGAGTTAACTACCTTTGGCGTTATCAGGGTCAATGGTCATGTGATGGCACTTCATGTGATTTGATTGGGTATGTGATTACGCATGACTGACCCCTGGCATGTTGGTGAGTTCACACCCCTGTGGCTATGTACATTGATATATGTCACATTAGGAATATTTATACCGTACCAATTACCACCACAAGAATAATTACTTTCTTGAACTGAGGGAAATCCTGAGAAAAGTTAAGATTTTATGAACCTGGTTACCAATTCATTCTTGCAGTACCCACACTTAAATTAGATATTGAATAAATAGAAGCATCAAAACATTTATGAGCACACAATTAGTAAAATTAGCTTGCTTGTTGGCACACAATATACAACCAACAACTTGGCCAAAATGCACTGTAATCAAATCAATAAGTACACTTATGTCCATGACAAAGCATCCTCCACCCTCACAATTCACTAGTAAGCTAACATGCATAACAGTGGGTGAAATAAAGCAATGGTTTGGCCTGTTAACTCAAGATAAACCGTTATGGCATTTCTTCTTCGGCTTTCACCCAATGTTCAGTGGGCACTGTGACTTAAATGCTGAACAACATATTAACCTATGAAGTGCCTTATTAAAAATCTTCAGAAAAAAGCTGAGTAAACTATTTGGCACATTTCTTAATTTATTAGAGCATAATTATTTTAAGGATATTCAAAAAATAAATAAATACAAGAATAAATGAAAACAAAACAATGCGGTATGAACACTAAAATGCATTAAAAACATACATGTTGTTTTAACTACGACAATGTTTGCCTTGCGTATAATACCATTGGGAACTGCACTTTCTGTGGTGCAGGTGCGTGTTTAATATGGCCTCAGTTATGCAACATTTGCCTTAGTTCTAATACCTTGGCAAATTACACTTGCTGTAGAGAAAGTATCCGCAATATTTCCCCAGCTGTTTCACTTAATTTAGCTACATTTAAAAAATATTTTAAATGAACAGTTGAAAACCCTCTAAATGCGCAGATAGACACATATCTATACTACACATGCATACACAACTCACACATGCATACACAAGTGCACTTACTCTCCTCTGAATGTTTGTGGCGAGTGATCTGGCATTCAAGTTCAGTTGTGTAATAAACTGGAAAAGGAATCTCATTTGAAGCAGATTGCAAACAATAGGTTAGCGTCCTCTATGTAATGTGACCCCAGCACGACCTAAACCAGGGTTCTCCAACTCCAGGCCTTAAGGACCGAGATCCTGATGGGTTTTCAGGATGTCCATCAGTGATATTCATGAGCAAGAATTTGCATGCAATTAGAACCACTATTTGCAAATGTACCTCATACATATTAATGAGGGCTATCCTGAACACCCGACATGGATCCCGACATCAAGCCTGGACTTGGACAACCCTGACCTAAACCCATCAAATCATCACTGAATATGTCTTTCAGAAGGATCAATAACGTATTAAAAGGAATGTATCAGGAAATAGGAAAGTGTGTAGTTTGAATAAGTGGGATGTCCCCCCATAAGCGATGTCCTGTCAAGACCTTCAAATTAGTGTACTTCAGCGGCCTTAGCAGGACCCGGGACAATATGGTGAACGCCTATTATGTGCTAAAGAAGAGGGTTGTACTTGTCTTGTTTTTATTTTGTATGTCTCTGTTTATAAAGCTATGTCTTCACTGAGATGATAGCCTTCTTTGGTGAGATCTTCTAATGATTGATCTAAATCCTGGATGACCTGAGCTGTGGAAAGGATCCACAGTGGCAGTTACTGATAGGGAGAGCTCACTAGTTAGCCAGTGGGTTTACCATTGCAACATCAGAACATGAAGGCTTGTAATGTGGCAGAAGTAAATAAGGGGACGTGGAAATGAACATTAAGCTCTAACAGTATCAGAAAGATGATATTCAACTGAAAATGTAATGGTAGAATCAGACACAGGAGTAGCCAATCTGATAACACGGCTAATAATAATAATTTTGCATTTATATAGTGCTGTGAACCCTCGGGTATCTGAGCGCTGCTATTATTACCCATCAACCTCGGAAGAATGAAAAAATGAGTTTGGCCCTGCTGGCATTCAAACCTGCGTTAGCAGGCTCTGCACAGAAGTCAAAGCGAGGGCTCTACTCACTGTGCCACTTGACTGGCTATATAGAGTCAACAGTAAACATAGAGCATACAACAACAAGATGGAGAGAAAGCAGGCTAAGAGGATTTTTTTTTAGCATTTACAAACTTAAACATAGTCCTTGTTTACACTCTAACAATCGCCCTGTTAGTATGATGTTAATAGAATACATGCTAGTATTTAAATAACAATTCTTTTTTTTTAATCCCACCACACTGTCAGCTTTCATAGCACCGAAGATGCACTTCACGGTACATAGAAAGTGGTATGTGGGGTATATAAGCCATATTGATCCCTTGAAGTACCTCGTATGTAAGCCCTGTAATACATTTTCATTCATTCCTAACTCATAATTAGGTGGTATTAAAAGAAGTGGTATTTTAAACATCAGATATGTTTACCTTTGCAACAATACTTTTAGCGGAATCTTGAATCTTGTATTATATCTTCTTCGGTCATATGTAGTTATAGCAATTGCAATGATGTACCGTCTTAATTTGCTCTTTCAACATTTCTTACATGATTTACACCCTAACATAAAGTGTGAACATCTCCTGTTCATATTCTATGCAAGAGAATTTGGATACGCATGTAAAACTAATAAAAGACAATAAAATATTTATGTTTGGAGCTTGTTTTTTTTTGTGCACGTCCAATAAATACACTTTAGAGTTGCAAATACTTTCCCCTGACCCAATGGTTTAAATCCCATGTAGCAGTTTAAGGCAGAGAAATGAAACATGGAACTTCATGTCAGTAACCTTTGAATGGGCCACCTTAAAAGTAGGAACAGGTTTTGGTGGTTGCAAATTGACTACCTTCACATTACTTAAATACAAAACAACTAAAAGTTGGAAGGAATGGTTTCCCAATTGGAGTCCTCGAAACTAATTGCAATTGCGAAGAACTAAATTAATGAATCTTGTATAATGCGCTTAATACTGGAGACCAGTCTCGAAGAACAGTATTGGAATTCGAACCTGTGTTGCTTAGTGTTATCTTGCTTCCGAGACAAATGCGTTGGCCCTGAGTGATCCTTCCGGCCCAACCTTTATATAACTAAGAGAAAAGCTATTTATAAGCATTTTCCTCACCAAGGCCCGAACACAGATGCAGTCATGTTGGCAGCAGTGCCCCTTCTGCGCAATATCAGCTTTTTGCTCTGCACATATGGCAATAGCTGACCTTGGGTAAAGAGCTGGGCTGAGTCTCTCTGGTTGGGCGGCGTGTTGAAAATCCGAAGCAAAACCAAGGAAGGAGACTGTTGCGTGCATTTACAATGTCACAGGCAATCAACAACATTCACTGAGATGGTTTGTGATTAATACTCAGAGTTCTGAATGTTCTGCAATAATGCACGTGTAAGTGCAATGCACTGACAAAAGACTGGTCTCATTGATATCTCTAAAAGGCGGCATTACTATTTTGTGTTCAGTTATAAGGGGTGTGCACATGCAGCCTATCCAGCAAGACAATATGACATTGTGACTGTATTATGAGAAGAATCTATGGGCCTGATATACAAAGTGTTTCTCAATGGGAGTGTGCCATTATGAAACATTTTTGGAAATCAAGCCATATGTGTTTTCCCCCAGAAATTATACTTTCTCTACTCCCACTGCACTCAGATCTTCACAGAGAGGGAATTGTGAAAACAATCTCCTCGCATTCTTTGTCTCCGTCCGCCTCCCTTGTCCACCTCCCTTTCCCCCATGTGACTGCTTGCGGGACAACCTGTCCCTTTTGCCTGTCTCAACAGTCCTGTTTTTCTTTTTCTAGGGGAAATCCACAGAGCCCTGGACTCACCTGCCTTCACTTCTGGTACCACTTAATCGCTCCATCCTATCCCCTGTCCACTTGCCCCCCATGGTCAACAAGCATCCACCTTTCCAGTGTAAAATCATTTTATACTGCAAAAATGACCACTTGCACTGACTTTGCACTGCAAAAATTCCCTTTGCACAGTTCCATTAATCAGGGTTTGTGTCGGCAGTGCAAAGTTACTTTTCAGCAGTGCAAAGTCACCTTGAACCGTGCAAAAATTCCAAGAATCGGGCCCTTATTCTGTTGCTGGCCTAGCTCACCCTTTCCCTTTTCTCTGCATTGTATTGCTCAATGGACATGTTGCACTTCGAACAAGCATAACGACTGTTGCACAATGCAAAGGGCACACCTTTATGAACAAATCAAACTGCATCTTATTACAAAAATGGAGACACGGTTGACTTTGGTGCTAATGATGAAGTAGAACATTCTTCAATCAGCCTGTAGGCCTAATTGAAATGATGGTTGCCCCAATCCATAATAGAGTCATTGAAGGAGAATGTGAGAGAATGGTCCCTGCAGCCTGTGAGTGTCTCTCCTGCCCCAATTCACAAACAGTGGAAAATATCTGATGAGGCCGACTAGTGCCTAAATGCAAAGGGAACACGTCTCTTGCCAACAGTATAGGTGATGATCCAAATGCAAACACAATGAAAAGACCAACACTATTCACATTAGATACTTAATATTGCAAGCACTTAACACACAGGGCCTGATTCAGAAAGATATCCACTAGAGCATATCAGAAGATGCTAGTGAGCTTCTCAGATTTACATCTGTTCATGTAGCATTATTATTATAATTGGTTATTTATAATGAGCCTAATACACAGATGTTTCTAAACGCGGACCCGGGGATCGAACCTGTGTTGCACCGCGTCATCGTGCTGCCAAGACAAGCGCGTTGCCCCTGAACTATCCTACTATTGTCCATGATTTACAAAGCCTAAAACCGGTGCAGATCTGGCAATTCGGTCCACACCACTAATGTGGAAACATGTCAATCATACATCTGGTAAACAGTCACCTGGTGGAACTGTGGGAATCAAGAGACCTTTGTAGGTAGCTTTTCCCCAATCCCGGTTCTGGTGGTCTGAACATCTCTGGTGACATTTCTGGCATGCTACGGATGTTTGACCTTGCCAAAAGGCAAGAAAGAGACTCCAGTGCCAAGGTTCACAGGGGGCACCTTTGAAGGTCAGCAGACCCATACACTGTGGTAACATCTCCGAAGGAAATGACGATCCTGGACTGTATGACACATCTTCTTTTGGCTGTTGCATCTCTGAGTGCAAATATTCAGCTGTACCTCTTCCATGCCAGCATGTCTCTAAACTGGAAGCACAGTTTTCGTTTGTGGCGGGAGTAAAAGAGAGACATTCAGCACATGTAATACGTTCAAATGCATTTTGATAGAAGCTCGCATTGAATTGTATGCAGGTGCGATTTGGGTGGTTGCTCATTTAAAGCACAGAAAAGAGTCAGAGAAATTGTCTATGTCATAAGTATGAAGCACTTGAGCGACTCCGGTTGCTTAGCATGCACACATATCCATTAAGAAAATGTGTTAGGCCTTTTTCTAGAAATAGGTATGAACGGTGAACACAGACAACTGTCATTAGAGAAGCACACGTCACTCTCTAAGCTCAAGCTTTCAAACACATCAATCGCTTTTCTGAAGGTTTGATGAAATATTTGTCCTACTGTGAGTGTGTGGTTTTCCAGAAACTTCCGTTTTCGAATAGAAAAGAGAAGCTTGTGATGGTTGGCTTTGTCCTACGCTGTAATTAAAATGGCTGAAAGAACATCGGAGAATCTTGCTCACACCGACACCGGGCTTGTCACAATATTTTAGCGTTGGCATCATTTCACGTTAGCACGTTCCTCTGCTATGGAGCAGTATTACAACAGAAAGAAAATTCCACTGCAGCACAGGCCCACTAAACCCCTGCCACCCCGCACCCCCGCTCGCCTAGCGCACTCATCCCTGGGGCTGAATGTATGTGGGGGTCCTCGGAGGTGAAGTCCCCTGAAGGACGTTCTGACCTTTCGATTATTTTTAATCCCAGGTCACACCAAACGTGGCTCCTTCTGTAATTCGTTTTTTAATTATTTAAAATGCTTGATCATTCAGTTAGCCCTGCTCTGTGCTTCCGGACATACATAAATGATCAGGGACCCTGAGACTAGAACACCACAGGCTACACACACAATCTGAACCGGGAAAAAAACAAAAACGTGCAATAGACGAACAAATAATGTGAAACGGACGGTGCAATTGATAGATGCACGATTGGTATTAGATGCATGTGTTATATGTTGTGTAAATGCGCAACGTCATTCAATCAAGGAGTGCCTTCCCGTGCATACATATGGTGTACCTCTGAGGTACTTTGGGCAGCGCGTGTAATGGGTTGCTCTATTTGATCAAAGCACAAAGGGCACATATCAGTGAACAAAGATTGTTAAAATCAGTTTTGACCTGTATAGCTCTAATTATTCAATGGCACCTGGAGAAGACATTCTGATCAGTAAGGTGTCCATGAACATGGGTAGAAACCACCAGTCAACATTCTCTGTTGTCCACCATTTCCTTTAATTGGCCAGTGACCTGGTCCCTGAATTTCCTCTCCTTGCTCCCTCCTGCTCCATCCTCCCCCCTCCTCCGTCTGCATGCTCAGCTTCTCCCCTAGTCATCTCACCTCTGCACCCCTCACTTACCTCTCAGCCCTGCACACAGTGGCCTGCTCAGATTGCATGCTGCATTCCCGGTTCTGCTATCAACATTACAAAGATACTTACGTTCTTTAGTGTTTCGTATCAAGGAACTCTTTTTAGTTTATTTTGTTTTTTAAGGCAAAGTATGCTTGTGCAGAAGGCACCCAACAGTTACTAGCACACAAGGGGGCCGATTCATGGCATTTTTTGCACGGTTCAAAGTGACTTTGCACTGATGAAAAGTGACTTTGCACTGCCGACACACACCCTGATTCATGGAACTGTGCAAAGTGCAAGTTCAACGCCAAATGCTTTACTTGCCACTATTTTCAATGTGCTTAAAGTCATACACATTGTCGATAAAGAGATTCCTGGAAGGTGCGTGTCTTGAAAGCATAGTGAAGAAAAGGCCAAAAACACAAGCATCCATTGCCAAAGTTATAGAGAGTTAGCTATAATGAAGCTGGAGACTGAGCAAGGGGTTGAGGATGTATCAGGTGAAGAGGTCAGTCTAAATAAACCTATCTCAATGTTTCTAAAAGGTGCAATTGAATTTAGAGTCCAAAAGCAAGTAAAAGAAAAGAACATCTTAACTAGCATTTCTGGTGCATGACTTTATACAACTCCCCCATGTGTTTAAATCTGCAAACCCTCACCATCTCCATGTGTCTTAACAGTGTGATGAAAAGTATTGGACGATCAAGTGAATGTCTTACTAATTCTAATCAAGGGGACTTTGTAATCATCAGTTATTAAGCATCATCGGGTTTCATTTTTCTCGATGCATGTCAGTTGCATCCGACTAAGCAGTCTTCAGTAATGTAACAAGCGCCATGGTTTGTTTGTAGGACACACCTAGACTTAAACCGCTGGATATATTCATCCACAAATATATCATGATATGATATGATATGATATGGCATTTGTAACGCGCCTATACACAGGTGTTTTAGAAGTTTCATGCCACAGAGTTCGCATCAAGCCAATAACTCTCGTGATTCCTGGTAGGAGAGGCCAGAAAGTTAAAAAGTGGTGTGATCCAGCAAGCGCTCCTGATCATAGGCATGCATTCATCCAACTATTCAACCATTAGACTTGTATCAGTATTATTCCCAAATACCAGATCTTCTAGTTTATTTAAAGGCCTGTTATTTGAATTTCCCTGCACCTGTGCAGAAGGGCATATGACATAATGGACAGCTTGCAGGGACAAAAGGAACACACACCCTTGCAGCCACTGTGGCTTAGGGGAGTCGCTACTATTAAGAGTGCCAAGATTGGCTAAAGGCCTGGCATGTCTGTGGGTATAGTTAATATCATGGGCCCCCTGGTCACTTTTCACCCCAGCCTTATTCATTTTGTGTTATGCCACTCGCTGTTTGTTGCCATCTACCCAACCCTCCACATTCTTTCCCTCCCTACACATCCTCTTGTTTCAGTTCCTTAACCTTCATCAACCCCCCATCACTGAAACTGCCTACACCGTGAAATCAAAAGCACCAACAACCTCATGCACTCACGTCGGCCTTGTAGTTTCACCTTGTCCTCATTGCAGCAATGCCTATAGTTTCCAGGCACATTTTCTTCCGCCCCCTGGACCCTTGGACACTATCATCACTCAATATTGCTTACCCCTTTCTAGACCCGCTTCTTAACATATAGTCCCGGCGCACGTCCTATATAACCCCTATACAATCCATTGTACGCAGTCGGTTTGAAGGCACCAGCTAGCGGGCGTGGTCTAACTTTTGTATCTCACTGTGTACATGTTTCCTGTACAAAACAGCATGTCCTTAACAAATAGGCACATGTAAAGGACTGCCTTGCAGAAAGAAATGTTGGAGTAGATCAGTCTGCACGAGTAAGGAAAAGGAAAGATAAATATATATATATATATATATATATATATATATATATATATATATATATATATATATATATATATATATATATATATATATATATATACACACATATATACATTTCTTTTATTTGGTTTGGCTAAATCATCAACCTTTCAGCATAGATAATATACAAACATTCAACAAATCATTCAGTATATTCCATAATCCTTTTAAGGATGCTTTACTTTTTGCTTCTCTCTGAGTGAAGTAATCACCAGTGCTAAGAAGCAGGTGAAATGGGGGAGAGAACTGTCCTCCTGATTCATGGAAGTCTTTGCATGGTTCAAACTTGCTTTGCACTGCTGAGAAGTGACGTTGCATTGCTGAAAAGGGACTGCACTGCTGAATAGGGACTTTGCACTGCTGAATAGGGACTTTTCACTGCTGAAAAGGGACTTTGCACTGCTGAATAGGGACTTTGCACTGGCACTGCCTGAATGTCTCCCCTTGCAGCTTGTAATTGTCTAGGTCACTGTATTGGCTAATATCAATGCTCAACTTCACAAGACACAGTTTAATCCACAAGACACAGTTTAATCTGTTCAATTACCTCTCTTTCTTGTGTGGTGTTGTCTATTAAGCAGCTTGTTATTGGAAAAAGTCATTCCCTTACGGGAGCCCTGCCTCCCCTCCTCCCCCAGAAGTTACAAGACACACTACCACCTGCTGTAATTACAGGGCTGTCAGAGCGAGCTCGTGTGTTCCCGAGGAGAAGCCCAAGGTCATCAAGCAGTCAGCTTTAATTATTTGCAAACGGCAGGCGTGTCATTTGGTAACCTCAATTTATCTGCCGAGCAGCAGGGTATGGCACTGGGGCAAGGAAATAATCGCTGCACCTGAGAGATGGTCAGGGATAGTGGTGAAATTAGAACATCTTAACTAGGGGACATGTGAATGCCAAAGTATGCAGTGGTATTGCTACACAGCTTGGCAATTCTTGCGCTAAATTAATAATGTAGTGTTGTCATAGGTGAGAATCAGACGCAGAAACGTTGCGCTGTATTTAAAACAAAGTGGCATTTACCTATCTTTATACCCAACCATTGAGCTATTACTGTGTACTCTATCTTTCAAAATCTATCTTTTTCAATATATAGATTTCTCTCGGTGTATGTCTGCTAACCTCATTTACTGGTATACCTATATTTCTGTATGTCTCACTATTTC
Source organism: Ambystoma mexicanum (assembly GCF_040938575.1). Classification (NCBI taxonomy): domain Eukaryota; kingdom Metazoa; phylum Chordata; class Amphibia; order Caudata; family Ambystomatidae; genus Ambystoma; species Ambystoma mexicanum. Next base: position 926,929,061 of record NC_090929.1, on the reverse strand, counting down.
CCTCTTCATCGCCCTGCTTTCACCTACAAGTCTATCTATGCATCTATCTATCTATCTATCTATCTATCTATCTATCTATCTATCTATCTATCTATCTATTGATCTATAGATCTATCACTCTATCTAATGCAATCTGTAACCACAGCATACTGTTTGCCTATCTCAGGGGTCTGCAACCTTTAGCTCTCCAGATGCGTTGGGCTACAGCTCCCATCAGCTCCAGTCTGCAAATTCAATGGCGAGGGATCATGGGAGTCATAGTTCAAAGCATCTGGCGAGCCCCAGTTTGTAGACGCCTGGCCTATCCTATTGTTATAATTGTATTAGGATGTGTGGGTACTGCTGACTGAGCATGGGCACAATGATTCTTCTACTGAGACCCAGCCTCCATCTTCTAAAAGGCCCCCCCTCACATTGGAGGGGAACAATGCCAACAAATAATATAAGCAGGGCAGCTCTCCTAGCCAATGGAGTAACAGATGTCACAGCCATGAAATTAATTATTTATTAGGTTTTTATGCTGTGCCAGTTCAGCACAATAGTGGTCCCAAAGTACTTGTGCAAGTGTCCCTCCTAGGGACCACGGAACCTTTCCCTGCTGGAAGGTAATATCCAGAAAACAGTTTGATTTAGTAGAGAAGGTACAGAAGGTATTGTAGTCGGAATGGTTTAGAGCTTGGAAAGGTGTGTAACGAGTGATAGAAGGTTGTGATTGATGTATCGCCAATGCATGTGTGTAGTCGGTGTGTGTTAGGGGCTCGAGATGTGCTTGGGATATCCAACGTATGTTGTGGGCAAGGCTCACACGGTGCTCACTTGGGTAGACTGCGTCTTTGAAATCTCTAGGAAAGTGATCCTGTGCCATGTTCAAGAAAAAAACAATTTACAAAGTGACTGCAAATTTGCTTTTTTACTTTGGTAGCTTATGTTATCAAGATTGCACACCATGTTGTCTCGCACAATATCCTCCCTTCTTGAAAACGATCACGCACATCTTAAAACCAATTATCAATTAGGGGCACCAAATCAATGTTTAATGTTATGCACTGCCAACTGATATATTTGTAGTGCTGATCAACCAAATAATGTGTTACAGTATGCACAAACACTGTTATTAAAAAAGTACACAATGACAAATGCAGTTACGGAAACATTTTTTTCTAGTTTGCATAAAATGTATAGAAGACAAAAAGGGTCTGATTCACATACTGTTTTTCAATGGGAAAGTCCTTTTGAAACTAATTTTGAATGAGGATCAATCAGCGATATCCAGTGTATAACATTTGTTTGCACTGAATTTACATTTTGAACTTGTACATGCAAATGATTCTGTTAAAGTTAAATGTGGTTGTTGTGCAGAATTGCCATCCGGCAAAGATGCAAAGTAGTGGATTTTGTTTTGTTTTTTCATTTGTACATACAATGATGCAGGGGATTCCTTCTCCAAAGGGGTACTCTGCTAACCAGATCCCTCTTTGCTGCAACTCCAAGCCAAAAACATCGTGCACGTGTGCCCTGCTGTCTCAGGAACCTGATTTGCAGCACCCGCACTGCTCATGAAGCAGAACAGGTTCAAAGGGCACAAGGTGCCCACTTGACCACTGAAGCAAAAGGAAAGTCACTGCAGCTAAGCTAAACCTAAGTCTAGGCATAGTGCATGGTGCTACTTATAATGATGGTCGCCACATCCCAATAGAAACTGCATTTGTCAGCTCCTGTGAATCAGCAGTGCAGTGGAAGAGAATGTGTATTGGTGTCCAGTGGGCCCAAACTGCCACACAGCAGGACAGAAAATCAGAGGACATAGCCTCTATGTGTTTCTCTTTGTGGGGGCCAATAACACATTCCTCCAGAGACAGCCACACAGAAGGCAGCTGCCCTAGGCCCAATAATAAAATGAGCAGATGAATCTCAGTGTTCCATCGCACAGAAACAGTAGGTCTATGTTTGCTCCATCCTGATCATTAGGGAAAGAGCTTGTGCTGGTGACTGCATTCCTCCAACCATCTAATCTAGCTCAACACTGCATCATGTCCTAAATAAGCATGTGGTCTGCTAGCCCCAAAGTGACTGTTCAACGACAACACGCACAAATAATCATCTGAAGGGTCACTCACCGACTCTAACCATAGATTACAACCGCGGCTTGTCCCAGCTTCCCTGAGAACAGCACATCGATGCACTCTCAATCACCACTTTCAAAACCATTGCAGGCTGACTTGAACTGCTGGAGCATCACTCACTGACCTCTCCCAGTGACTAAAGCCTACTTGGCCTGGCAAACTGTGTTCTTGGGTCTGCCCTGACCTGCATCGTTGAACCACCACCGTTCTACCGCACAGAGTAACTGCATTCGTCCCAACTAAATGTCAGCTTGAAGCCAAGGCCCACACGAACCTAAGTGCCCAAACTGAGCCTGATCAGCTTGCATCATCGTTCAACAGCGGATCTTAATCCAGGTACTGTTGACACAAAAGTGCCCCAGTGTCCACTTGGACACTGGAGAATGGTTAGGTCATAATTGCTCCTGTTTTCAACCCAATTTCCTTTTAGTACCTTACGTACCATCCCTCGAAATTCACTCAGTGTGCTACTTTCTCCAGTCCATTGCATCCTCTCTGTTCTTTCCTTTGGGGTGGTTTTTTGTATAGCAATCTCTTTTTGGTCTATGTGCGGATGGTGCATTTAATTAAAGTATTTATATTTGTATAGAACCTTGATTGGACATTCCCTTTATTTTGGACTATGATACGTTGTTGTTTGAGTCACTACTGGTTCACCTTCATACCCCTCTTCTGAGTATAGCCTTCCCACGTCTTGCGTTACCACAAAAGTCAACCAGGTTTTTCTCTTGTTGGTTCCTGTTTTACTTTCATGATTGCATTGTGTTTTGGTTTATAGAAGTGTGAAGGCTGAGTGTGCCATTTTGTCGTGACTCATCCTTATACTCTTGCAAATTGGCCGATGATGGCCTAAGACAGAATCCAGCGGCACTACCCAGTCCAGAACCAGAGTCTACCAAGAGGCCTGCTCCTGCCGGAGAGGGTTTGATGGCCAATGAAGTGCCTCTGGCGGTGGTACCCAAGTCAGTGAACTCCGTGTTGCATACAGATATACAACCCAAACCTGAGGTGGAGGACTTGGTATCTTTAGATGTCACAGGTGTCCACGAGCAAAGTGGCATGTCCTTAGCTGGGTCCCACAGCCAGGCTGACCTTTGCCAAGCGCAATGGCAGATATGAGTGAGCAAGCAGAGAACCAAACCATGGGGGAAGTCCCTCGAATGTTCAAGGTGAAATGGGAGAACGTTCTCCTGTACAGTGAGCCCAAGACATGTGAGGCAGAGGCCAGCCAGTATTTGGTGGTTCCCCATTGCCACAGAAAGTTCCTGTTGGACTTTGCTCATGACATTCCATAGGCCAGACACCACTGACAGGCTGTTGGACAATTTCTCCTGGCCCCAGATGGGGTCAAAGATAAAAAGCCTTTGTCTGGTCCCGCCACACTTGCCAAACATCTGGCAAGGCAGGTGGGGCCACCAAAGTCCCCCTAATTCCGGAATAGATATGGACATTGTGGGATCTTTGGATCCTCAAATAGCGAGAAACAAGGTTGTGGAAGGCTTCATCCCTTATCCAGAGTACTCCTGCCTCCACCTGCCTCCTGCCTATCCTACTCCTGTCCCCTTACCTCCTACTGACAACAAAGTCCTTTAGACATATAGCAACCTGATGCGAGTCTACACCGGCTGAATGGGTGTGCTCCTTTGATTCTTGGGCCCAGTACAGCTTCCTGCTCTGTGACTGTCTCTAGGGGAGGGTGCTATCACCCTCCCCCCCTTAAGAGAATCAAAGAGAGGCTAGATCCTCTGGATTTCTGTCCTGCAATATGGCAGTATCGACCCATTTTAACCCAATACACATTCCCTTCCACAACAGAGCTGACTCAGCGGAGCTGGCACATGCACAATAACAATTGGGATGTGTTGGCTATCATCATAAGTAGTGCCATGCACTATGTCTAAACTCAGCTATAGCTTGTTCTTAGAGCTAACCCAGCCACCAGAAGTGGGTACTCATGGTCATTGTAGTTTGGGCAAATGTCACACCAGTGCTGCAGTGACTTTGCTTTGCTGCAGTTGTCAAGTTAGTATCTTGTAATCTTTGAACCTGCTCTGTGCCACCAGCAGAGCAGGTGCTGCAGATCAGGTTGCCGAGGAATCAGGACACAAGTGTACAAGGTTTTTGGCATGGAGTTGCGACAAAGGGGTATGTAGTTAACAGAGTACCCCTTTGGAGGAGGAATCACCCAAAACATGTTATGTGCTAATTAACATAAAAAAAAAGTTTTGCACCCTTGCAGGATGTTGTCTATTCCTCTGACGTTATCCGGTACCAGGCATGTGAGTCATTGCTTGAAATTGAATGGCTTTACTGGAGATTTTAGGATGCACTTGTCAAATGAAAGAAGGAAGTGAGCATATAAAGCTCTATCTACATATTTTGACTGTACCGAGGCTGAAGGCTATAAAAGGCATGAGTTGGTAGTAATCCTAAAACAAAGGCTACCTTAGCCATACTGTATTATGACAGTTCCTGAGAATGTGTGGCCTTACTTGGCATATGATTGCTAGACCTGCCATGTGCAACTACAATTAGTATTTGCTGGCAGTAAATGGCCATATGAAGCTTTAGTGGCATATTCATGGCAGGGCCCCTGGTCTATGCTGAATCAGCTGGTACTACCCCTATCATAACATGTACCCCTGCATGGCCTATCAAAGCAGCACCCTAGTTGCATTGTGGTTGGCATTTACAGAAGTGTTATGTCTACTTTAGTATAGGTTTGGTGTATTCTGAATTGTAAGCTTTTGCCCATTTTTTACACCTGTCATGTGATGTTAGTTCATGTGATGTCATCGGGGTCAATGGTCACATGAAATTACTTCCTGTGATGTCATCAGGCGTGTGCTGGAACATCCACCACCTCTGTCATTTTGGTGAATTGACATCCCTGCCTGAAGCAGAACTCATTCTGTATGTGGTGCATGAACAAATCAGATAAACAAATGCATTCCCCAGAGCCGGATCACCCCATAGCCACTGAAACACTCACATCCAACTCAAAGTCTGAGGAATGGGGGATGCAGGACAGCTTCTCCCCCACCCTGATATATTATTCCCTTAAAACCACCCACCTGAGGTGAACAACCCATCACCTCCCACGTGGTTCCTTTTATGAATATTCCACAAGAAAGAGACAATCTCAGTGTGCGGTTCAATGAGGGGAGGAAATAATGACTGTACTGAGAAAACGCATTGTGACAGTGCACATTTGAAATAGAGAATATGTTGGTCGAGAGGATAGGAGAAGCAGGCGAGGCAGCTAACATGTTCCTATGAACCTAACACCTGTCAAAAAGGCAGCTATTTTTTATGTGAGATCAGAACTTTGCTGGCATTGTGATTTCTCGAGGTGTTTTATCTGTTGCATTTCCTGTCCAATGAGAAAGAGCAATTCTCTAGTTAAGGCCTCTGTCATGCCCTGCCAATCCATGACAATGCGACTTAACACACCTGAGAGAGGTAGGTGCCACCTTCCGATGACCCTGTGTCATGTGAGACAACATTCCCATGGCTGAACTGGAGACCCACACCAACTCGGTGCCTTGAGCTTGTATGTGTGAATGCTCTGTGCGATGCCCACTTTTCATTAGCCATGGTGCCATTCCGAAAAAAGTACATTTAATTTGCTTTATTCATGTGCAGACGATTGTTGAGCCCCAATTCACAGGCATGATATTATCCGGTTTCAATAAAGGCCTCTGAATATGCTGTGCCTTTCCTATGAAGTATGTATTTATGTATTTAAAGTGAGTGCACAGACTCCCGCTGGCCCGTGCGCGCGCGCACACACACACACACACACACACACACACACACACACACACACGTTATTTGTAAGTATTACACTGCAAAATGCACAAAAGTATCCTCCATATTGTTATTTTTTAAGGCTTTGTGTATCATTCACTACAGGCTGCTGATGCATGCGCTTAAACCTACGGATCTCAAAATGCTCTTTGAAGGGGGCTTCCATGTAGGGTGGCCAACTCTTTGATAGTCTTTCGTGGGACACTTGCCCACAAGGCGGTGATGACGTCTCAACGTCATCCATGTTTGTCCCGCCCCTTTTTTAATACATTTTTTTAATGGCTCTTAATTCCTGGCTTAATTGAAATGCAAATGGTTTGTCTTTGGGAGGTGATGGTCACGTTTTTTAACTGCAAACATGACCATGACGACCATCACGGCCTCAAACAAAGTACAGCCACTCTGCAAATTACGTGACAGAGTCCCTAATTGCGGGACAATCCCGTGAAATCCAGAACAGTTGACCACCCTAGTTCCATGCTGCTCTCGCGTCTTGAAGAACAGACAGGCTGCAATAAGAAGCGTAGAATTGGGTATGTTTTCAATCGGATAAAAATATCTTCTGCAGCCTTGCTAGCAGTTCATTTCTTTTAACATGGAGGAATTTGTGGCACACCAGTTTCAAATCTGACTCCCAATGCCACATCTGATGTGAAAAAATATGACTTTTGACACCTACCAATATCGTTATGTATAAGAAATGTGGTCATGTTTCCCAACATGTTCATGTGCCAATGGATCCTTATCAATGGATGTACCACACTGACTAAAAAAGAAAGTATCTAGTGCACTTGTTATATTTAGACAGTTCATGTAGCATGGACAATCAATTATCCAATATGTACCATTCCGATACCTAGCCTCGAGCAAGCAATGCCCAAACCAACTGAATCATGCTGTGTGCCTAGTATAATATGTCATACAACAGGTGACTTGTGCTACAGTGAGACATTCATAGTCAAATCCAAGAGGTTTATTTACACCGTTATATGATTAATTCCTTTTCCTGAATCATGTCCCACAATGTATGCATGACTTGCACCAAGCCCCTGCATCCGTTACTCCAAGAGATGCATGTTCCACACCACGTGACACATACACACATGTATCACATCAAGTTATGATGCATGCTAAGAAACAAGAGTATTTTCATCATTCCTTTCATTACAATGCTCACAATGTCATCCACTCTCCGGGGTGAGGGTCATTATCATACTTTTATTCCTAAACATTTAAATTAAATACAGTTTAAAACAATGTGGTGCTTGTGAGGGTAATGTGGGACCATTACTCTTAGGCTCGGTATCTATAATATGCACAGCTGGTGTGTGTTGCTTTCTCTGGAGTAACCCAATTGAATTCCTCTGTGTAGCCATCAAAAAGCACGCGATTTTGAGTGTCATTGATAGATCAATATAGGCCGTAGGAATGCATGGTTGTTTACCTGTCTGGGTATATGTAGACCATTGGAGGATCAATTAATGGTAGAGAAAATAAATGTGTCTTGAGTCCAAGTAGAGGATTCTATTCTACCTAGGCTATCTTGTGATCGAAAACAGGTCATGTCTATGTCCATCAGAAAGAGTGGGTGTTACCTTTAGCCAAGACAGGGCAACATAACTCAGAATGCAAACTATATTGTTCTGCACTATCTAGTCTCCACACAATTCCAGGAAACAGTTCTGCAGACTGGGTGGGTCTAGTTAATATAGTCATCATATTTAAGGATTCCAAAGTAGGGGTCACAGAAGTTCATGGAATTAAGGTGTACCTTTAAATAATCTCACATTTTGTGGTAGACAAGGGCAGATTTGCTATCAAAGCTACCTGTCAATCGTGGCACCAAGATTCTAAAGTTCAAATACAAAACTTTATGGAACTTTTTTTCAGCACTAAAGATTATTACAACAGATCCTACCAGCATGAAATCATCACTGACATCTCGTTCCTGTTAAGTATCACCAGCTCTGCTCAGTAACGTGCAGTCCAGAAATATTAACCTCGATGATCTGCAGAAAAAGTAACATTTACATACACATCATCCTCATAGAAATTGATTTTGCAGCAGTTATAAAATGTACGCAAATTACAAAAATGCAAGTGTCATAGAACATCAATACCACAATGTACAATCATGCTAAAAAGCAATATTACAACTCAAAAAACAACAGTAAAACATGTTTTTGCATTTGAAGTATCATTATATGATAGTCAATTTCATAGCAACCAAATTTATTGATTGAAAGGTAATCAATAAATCAGGTTATACAATCCCACGTGAAAGATAGTTCATCCTGATCCACCAGGCTTTCTGAAGAAAACTTCATATTGCACTAGGCACCATTACCTCACTTAAATTCGTATACAAGCTTAATGCATTCTCCCTGTTTAACGCAATGATCATTAAGGACTGGTCTCAACTACTACTTGGGAAATACCTTTATCCCAAATGTCACAGTATCTACCTTTAGCTAATGTGGAATGATTATCTCTCCATTGGGCTGCTGATGTGCTGATGTGTTGATGTGTTAATATAAGACCACTGTTTCTGTTAGCTAGTAAGCTTCTATGTTTGGATGTTGGAGGTACATGTTGCCAGAAACCCTTATACTTTGTTCTGATCCCTCACATGTTTCACAGGTCCCTAGCATGTTATGCAGGTAGGCCTACAGAGATAATGGTGTTACTTCCTCAGACACAATGTTTAAGTTTGAAAAAGTAAAATTTGAAGTAAACCTAAAATATTCCTTTTTATTAATTAAATTGGTTATGGAAAAATATTAGTCCTTGGATGTTTCTTAAGCACTGTCTTTTAATTACGTTTTTAAAAAAAAAACATAAACTGTGTTCCTCCTATTGCTAAAACCACCGAATGCTGTGTGTACTATCTTGGAAAAACTATTTCTGTTTACATTACTCCCATCTGTTTGAGACTAGATATTTTTAACTTAAATATTCAAATGAAATGTCAATGCATCTACAACGTGCCAAATATATTGTTTTTCCTGCGGGCTGTAGTAATGCAATGCTTCAGTTTGATTATGAACAATTGTTTATTTGCACATTTTGTACTTGGAATTCTTATGTGTGTTTTCGGAGGAGCTTGTTCTTTTTCTCTAACTTGCTTCCAACGTATTTTGACAAGTGGATATGTATGTTAATTCTTAATCTCAGATATGTTTAATTAGAAGTGAATGCCTCTCTCTGCAACATTGTAGTGTTATTATCAAGTGGGGCTTATACCTATCGAAGATTCTGAATGGATCTTTGATGACTGGGAAATTGCTTCCATTGCAAAGTATGATCCAAAACTTATCTTGCAGAATGTGGTGTTTTTCGACCTTTCACGTGATTGCAGAATGCATGGATATTCGACGCGACAGACTTTTGCTGCAATTATATGCATATTTCCAAAATGTATGGGAAGAATGTAGTCACAGTTTCCGAAGCATCTCTAAAATTAGACAACAGACTCATCTTTAGTGCTTGCTTTGACCCGTGTACTTCCCACAGAGAAAGTGTGCATCAAAACAGCTTTTCTTGGTATGAGGCAGGGGAAACAAAGGGAAGAACCATGATACATGTCTTTATTCTTAAGGTGTAGATGCACCTCCACAAATCGAAGTGGCATTCTCGATGCAATGGAAAACACACAAAGTAATGAGACACCCTGTTTTGTTTTTGCTCTTCTAGCATAAAATCATGCATTACAAACTAACATGTTGAAGCCTAAGAAGGGCCCCAAATGAGGAATATGAAAAGATGTTTGATTTGCAAGCCCACGTTATTCAAGGTCTGAACAAATGTTTGACAATAAGATGAATATGTTTATGATATGTTCTGGTATGCTATATAGCATCACCAAAAATGCCTTCATGGTTTAGATAGCTCTGGTGACAGCTCAAAAGCATCACTGTCATTCTGGTATCAGGAGGTGAGAGCATAGCTGCAGTTAATGATATGGCTGCAGACTTTATTTAGTTCCTACAATGGGATTTCTGTAAGTTAAAGTGTTTGTTATATTCTTGATGTTGTCCTGTTGTCTGGTTTTGGTACAGTGAACATTTGTGCATTTGTGTATTTGATGAGTGATATCCTTTGAATGATGTGATATTGTTCTGACTTGAGTGTCGTGTAGACCGATGAGACCTCCGTCCCCAAGTGACGTACAGGGGAACTAAAGAAACCCGCTGTACGACCTTTGAGGCCACAGGTGGGAGATGACTTCCCAGATCCACGGAACCTCTGGAACACCGATGCTGCTGTCAAAAAGGAACGAGGTTAAGTACCAGGCAACTACAATACATATTCAGTAAATCAAAGGATCTAAAAGGTCTTACCTATCGGGTGTTAGGAAAACCCAGGGAACCTAGTAGAGGTTCGAGACTCAGATGATGCGGCGGTCCCTGAAATAGTAGGACCGTAAGATAGCGTGGATGTAGGATCAACCACCTGTAGGAGTGAAGGCGTGACTTGGATCCCCAGAAGGGAAATGGCGTAGGAGTTCAGTGAAGTACCAAGGGATGATCCAAAGACAAGTCAGGATGTAGTCCAAAGTCCGGCAACAGGTAAACAGTTCCAAGCAAAGGTACAAAGGGTATCCGAAGGAGTCTGAGGTAGAGTTCCGTGATCAAGGTAACAGTGGAGCAATACGTAACGCCAAACAGAGTCTGAAGACAGCTGAGAAGCAATGAGTGTTCTGTCTCTCAGACCTTTATACTGTGCGTTTCTGGGTCATGTGACGTCTCTGGGTCATGTGACGTCCACCAAGGTCACGTGAGGAACGCCACTCTGGATCACATGATCGACGTGGAGACGTAACACCACCCCTTCTGCTATACGTTCTCCAAGGCAATTGCCAATGCAGAAAGGGTTGCAATCGAGCCCGTACACCATAGCTGGTACGGAGTTTCCGGTCCTTTGGGTTCACCGAATCACTTGAGCCTCGAACCGTGGGAGGAGATGTTGGGGAAATGTGAGCAGTGTTCTGGTGTGTAGCCGACTGGTGTGCAGAGGATCGTCTAACAGATATCTGGTTTGATTGTTGGTACTCGGAATGGTTGTGTATTTCACATTTATGGATGAAAGATGAGTACCAATGGACACAATGGTATGATCCATTTTTTGTTGATGGTGAGCCATGTTTTGGGTGATCCTGTTAGGTGCTGCTGGGCCTGATTCACACAGCGTTTTCTAGTCGAATTCTCCCTTTGAAACACGCTTTGTAGTTGAAAGAATTATTTTGCAATACCCAGTGCATTGTCGGCAAAGTTTTGTGGTGTGTAGTATCCTGCATTAAAGTAACTCTGGTAGAATGTTGTGTGTGTGTGTGTATCTGTGTTTGTGTGTGTATGTGTGTGTGCGTGTTTGTTTGATGTGTCTGATGTTTGAGTAAGTTCCAATAATATGAAGTTAGAATCAGTTTATGTGAAAGATGAATGGATCTGATGCTCACTCTTCTACCTGACTATTATTACAACAGCCTACTGAAGAACGTCTCAGGCTTGCAATCCTCACTGAAGAATGCATGTGCTTACTACTATTGCTTATGTATGTTGCACCAACAGGAATACACATGTGTTTGATTACTTCTAGAAAGTCAGCACACTCGAGTATAGTTTCTGCTGTTAAATCGCCCTCAGCTGAATAACTCCTAGTTGCAGATTCTTCAATTAATACATCTGAGGCAACACACAGACATACACGTCTATGACAAATAAAGACATTGTATAAGAGTGTAGACACTTCCTGGGATATTAATGTCTGCCAACATTCCCTGGCACTGTTCGTGTTCTCCAAGTGAGACACATATATACAGGTGGGGGTGGGGGGTGTGGTGTGTGTGTGTGTGTGTGTGTGTGTGTAAAAATAATGGGTATCAGAGCTCTGACAAAGATATATTTTCCTCCCATAGGAAGAATATTACAAAGTGTACAAAATACAATATTGACCCTTCCTAATTCGCATACGAACATTCCATTATACACATGTCTGAACACACTTGCATATTCCATATTGTCTATGTTAATAATACACACACTATGATTTAAGTGCATGTATGCTTATAGGAGCTACTATTCCGGGCAGATTCATTTGTTTTTCCTCCTGACTCATTTCATTAAAGAGCAGGTATATCAAGGGCAGATCCATAAAGCTTGTGGCAATGAATTACAACCAATTAACTTGAAATATGAACAGGGCTTGTTTAGATTGTTTATGATACTTTAGTCTGGTACATTTATAATGAACATGTTTAATGATAACATTGCCAGGGAATTAATGTAATGCTGAGCCATAGCAGCCTGGATAATTTGGATTAAATGCAATACAACATCCTGCCTGTCTGTGTGTGTGTGTGTGTGTGTGTGTGTGAGAGAGAGAGAGATAGAGAGAGAGAGAGAGAGAGAGAGAGAGAGAGAGAGAGAGAGAGAGAGAGAGAGAGAGAGAAATAGCGAGAGAGAAAGAGAGAGCAAGAGATAAAGTGGGAAAGAGAACGAGAGGGCAAAGTAGAGAGCGAAACGGAGAGCAAGGGAGAGAGAAGCTGATGAAAGGGAGAGAGAGTGAGAGAGAAAGACAGGGAGAGAGAGAAAAAAGAGATATTATTGAAATGCTCACAGTTGAGTTGTAACCATAAACTCTAATATGCCATTAGATTCAGATATTCCGGTGCTGACATCATCTGTCTCTCCACCAATAATTCATGTTTTTCTAAAGCCACATAAGAAACCAAACATATGTCACATGCAAAGACTAATTCAAGAAGATATTACGTCAAACAAAAAAATTACTCCACTTTAAAGAACCCTCAGTCATACCTTATATGTACTATACTTTCATAAACGACATTGAGGATGCGATAACTTCACCTAGACATGTACAATGTGTGCCTCAACTGTTCTGTACAGATGCCCCTCTTCTCTAATAAGAATTGCACATGTCTTGCGGTCTCAGGTCAGGAAAGACTGTAAAGAAGGCTGCTCAAAACACTGTTGCTTGTTGATTTGGTCTCTGACCTTTTATATAAATATTACTGTATTTTTTTGTGTAAGAAGACAGAAAAAGAAAAGCAGACAATGACAAAAGAGAACATAATACAAAATAAGTTTTTTCTCTAAAACCAGCTATTAACAAACTGTCTTAAATCTAATCAAACCTAATCATTCTGCATTAAGACACTCTTAGAGGAACAGTAGAAAAGCAGAAATAGCAAAGACCACTAGTTCCCACAGTTTGTTGAGAGTGAATTGTCTCTACACATGTACAGGAGAGATCTGAAGTAAGTATACTTACTGTTAAAACCAGACAAAAGAGGAAAACAGAGGGTAAAAGGAGGTGCTTGATTAAATACGGAATAAACAACCAACAGCTCTACCAGGAGAAATTAATCAACTGTAGCTCATACAGTGATGGCACATGAAGCTCAAACATTCGCAATTGAAAGTTCTACCTAAATTGTGCTTTACATGTCCTCCATTCCTTTGATGTCATAGAGTACTTTCTAAAACAATGAGAACTCGTTTTATAATCAAGTTCCTGGAGTCTCCACCAGATCACCAATTACAGGGAAGATGTTGAGCCTAGTACATGACTGGGGATTCATTTTGACTTGTATGAATTGCTGTGGAGAAAAGAGAGAGCAACGGATATGTGTATCAAGAGGACCGGATGGCGTGAGACTACAGGACAGGTAAAGAGGTCAGATGAGCATGGACATAACAAGCATGGATAGGGAGTCATGCTAAGGATCAACTATGGATCGGGATTCAGGCCAATGATGTAATGATAGGTGACACATTGATCTGATGATCTAAGGAGTCACCCCTGCCATTCTAATAACAAGTATGTATAGGTAGTCATTCTAAGAATGTAGTATGTATAGGGAGTTATTTTAGTGATCTAATGCTAGGGAGTCATACTTGTCATTCTAATGAAAAGTATTGATAGGCAGTCATTTTGGTGGCTTTCTTGGGTCTCTTCAGTTTTGATCATATTACCGAAAGGCCATGGGGAGGGAATGTGGCTACAGAAAGATACAGGATGCAGAACAAAATCCAATCCAAGACAGCACAGTATGTGGGAGTGTTATGGAGTGGAGGTAATAGAAAAAGGACAATTAGAAGATAGGAAAACAGTGAGAAGGTGATAAACGTGCAGGTAAAATTACTTTGCCAAAATTCGTGAAAAAATAAGCTAATGGCAAATCCCTATTAGGAGTTTATGTGACACATGGTACATACACAATTATTATTTTACTCACATTAAGGGTAGACATTGTTTGACTGAATATCCACACATTCTACATATGAAGTGCCTTCCTTACAAAATTGAGCTAATTGAAAAAAAATATCCTAACAGATTGAAACATTTTGCACATGATTATTAGTGTGTTTTAGGTGTGTTAGGTTAGATGCATTGATGGCAAGATTGTGTTGTCACACCAGTATGCATGCTCTTGCTTCACATAGATGTTTAATTAATTGTGCATTCATCAAATGGCGCATTAATGCTATTTCAGTTCTTTCCAAATATACTGAATTATTTCCTGGGGCCTTTTTTGGTGAGGAACATGTCACTGGAAGTGATTCTGATTTGGTATCTTATATGTGGTTTGGGTTTTATGTTTCAGCTCTGTCCTTCTTTACGTCATTGGTCATTGCTGCATTCGAAAGGGTACATACATGAGTTGTTTATGCAACTGATTCCCTGAGGAGCAGAGCAATATGTATGGAAAGTCCCAATCTCTAGAAGACTACTAGCATATAGGAATCTTGCAGATCAAGTAAACTGCTCACGGAGCAGGCACAGGACTTTGTACTTGGCTCAGAACATATGTTCATTCAATGATTGTCCCCATGTCAAAATAAAGGACAGCATACACCTGAGACCCTTCAATTAATTGTGCACTTGGCATTGCAGAGAAAGAGCTCACTGTGCACTTCATGTTTTCAAAGCAGACACTGTGAATGGTCGGAGCTGGGAAAAAGTTGGTATAGTGGCAGATTACATTCAAGAACTGGGTCAAGGGGAATTGCAAAAAGGGAGACAGAGCATGATACATATCACGAAGCATGCATATGTGCACGGTCACACACACACACACAGGAGACACATGTAGAGGCCAACCCCACATTTTCCTCAGTCAGGCTGAGTTTGCGTAAGATTTATGCCATTTGAATCCTCTGATGAGATTACACCACTCATACCTTAAAATGGTTCACAGTTCTGTTACTTATCTAAGACCTGTGACTCGACATCCAATTCATACAGCAGTAAACAAACATTCATATCAACAGGTGTTGTGGGCTTGGCTGGCTGTGGCAATGCATCAAGTCAGGGCAGGTGGGAAACAGGAGCATGAGGATGTGGCCTCATGGCTCTCCAAAATTAACAAAGAAACCTGGGCAACACCTGTCTTCCTACCGCCTGTATAATTTGTGTGTGGTGCCCACATTGGGTGATGAGATACGGTATGAGAAGGGAGCAGGGATGGGGCCAGCAGGATGAATGAGCTTGAATGACATGACTGACAATTTACGTGTGTGTGTGTGTGTGTGTGTGTGTGAGTGTGTGTGTGTGTGTGTGTGTGTGTGTGTGTGTTTGTGTGTATGTGTGTGTGTGTATGTGTGCACTCACTACACGTCACACCCATATCCATTTCAACAACAGTTTTATTTATTCTGGACACTAGCGGGCTGGTTTGGCTGGCTTGCTCTGTGGCACACTGGCCTTTTGGTAGAAGTCGAATATTTGACGCACTGCAACACAGATTCAGCCACAAGGGGTCAGAATATGAAACTGTAACCTTCTTTAACAACTCTTAAAATATGTCTCTTCAAACAGCATTCTGAACATGTCTATGTTCTGGACACTAACAGAGAAAAGGAAAACTACGACATCCAATGCTAAACTAGCTTCATCGCCAAGCAATCAATGTGTTTTCTATATTTAAAACATCGCTCCGAATGAGAAAATGCACAAAGTGACTGGACATTGACAAGATTTAAAATAAAGAAAACGGGTAATGATGTATGTTTTAATACACTGCGTACCACTGCTTCAGTTCCCCAATGCTACCTTATAAAGGTAACCAATTTATAATTTGCAGAAGAATGAGAAACGGAAGTCAAACTTTTGGACTTCAACATGTGATCTGTCATGTGAAAACAGATCTCTGCAGTCACCACAGGTGAACAGGAGCTGTGCTGACGTGGATGACTACTGACCAATCATCTTCTTGAATTGATAACTATAGGGAGGTGATTTGGAAAATGCCACAGGTCCTTTGCTTATGCTAATGTCTAATTTGAATGCCGCCTTGCAGGCAGTCCCGGGTTTGATGCTGAAGGGAGGAGGGTAGTGATTGCATGTAGCAAGGCAGAGCTAAACCAGTAGTGGCTAGCCTTGGAGACCTTGTTGTTGCCGGCCAGCACAAACTTCCTTTCTCAGCACACATTCAGCATCCATTTTGGGGATCAGAGACACATGTCCCATGTTCCCAGCCATTGTGAGGTCTCTGTCATATGGGCGTCATTTATTTGGATCGTAATCGGGGTTCTCATACTCCACAGAAACATATATCAGAATTTGCAAATTCGTATTTACTGATGGCAAATATAATGGGTATTTATTTATTTTTCCATTTGTATAGCACACTAAGCCCTTAGGCATCAATGCGCTCTTACAAGACCAGTTACTTGCAGCAGCGGAATAATGTATCAACGAAATATGAATTTATGAAATACAGGCAGATACAAGGTTCTGAATTATGCAAATAGTAGTGTTTTTAGAGATTTCTGTGATGCCCAGTAAGAGTGCTCATCTTGCATGATTGGCAGGAATAAGTTCCACTGTTTGGTTGCAATGGTTGGGAAACCTGAACCTCTGGCTTTAGCCCGTTTACATTTGGGCTTAGTCAGGCGATGGGCATAGGACAATCTGGTGGTTCTGGATGAGATTGCTTTGGTTATTTTCTGTGAGAGGTGGGTGGGGGAGTGGTTCCTGGAAAAGATCTGGTTGTGATTGATAGAGTTTTGAATAGAATCTGTTTGTGGATAGTGATCCAGTGGGCCTTTCTCTTTGCTCCTTGCTGCGGTGATGTGCTTGGGTTTGGGTATGCTCAGGGCTGCTCGAAGGGCATTATTCTGAATGTCCTGCATCTTCCTAATGTTATGCTCTGAGGTGCTTGCAAAGAGTGCATTACAGTAATCAAATCTTGACCCAATGGTAGCTCGGGCGATTTTATGGCAGCTGTCAGGGGAAGGGAATTTTATGACTGCACTAATTAATTTAGTCGTGCAGGCAGCAGGTGAGGCAATAGCGTTCACCTGATGTGTGAGTGAGAGCGTGGCATCGAGATACACTCCAAGTGTCTTCATTGACTATGAAACAGGAATCAGAATGACTTCAATATTAAAAGAGCAGTATTGGGAATCAAGCTTCTGGATCACTGTTGAACGGGCCACAAGGAGGATCTTGGTCTTTTCGTCATTTAGGCAAAGTCGGTGTGTGGCCATCCAGGTTTGAATGGTTGTGGAAACGGTGGGAAGGGAGGTAGAGTCTTTCTGGTAGTTGCAGATGAGGAGGAGTAGAATATGAGAATAATCGCCATAGTTTGTGAATGATATGCTGATAAAGTCTATACTGATGAATAAGGGTTTTGTGAAGATTTTGTACAGGGTTGGAGAGACACGTGACCCTTGCGGTACACCACAGAAAATGGCTCAATGGGGAAACTGGCATTCTCTGCAAATACTCTAAAGGATTGTTCCCCTAGAAAGGAGGCAATCCAAGTTGTAGCTTCAAGCACAAAGGTTGCTGCAGATGTTAGGTGGTGGCAAAATATGTTGTGGTCTAGCAGGTCAAATGCTGCCGGCAGGTCGATAAGTAGTAGTAGGGTAGGCTTGCCTTCATTCCTAATGTTTTCCATCTGATGCTTCAGGTCTAGATGTGCTGATTCTGTTCCATGACCTGGGCGGAATCCAGACTCATGCCTAGGATGTGATTAGCCTCCGAATAATGCTGAATTTGCAGGTAAGCCACCCAGTGTAAGATTTTTTTTGTAGGAACGGAACAGTAGTGATTGGGGGGGTATTTTGTGGGATCTAGTACCCAAGCTTCATTCAGGCTAGAGGGCACTATGCCAGTGGAGAAAGAGGCATTGATGAACAAGTGATGAGGTGTGCAATATCCTCAGAGCAGTCCTTAACTAGTATTGCAGGGCATATGTCTCCTTTGCATCTTGAAGGTTTACGACTTTTAAAGATGGTTTTAACCTCAGCTACAGAAACTTTAACAAATCAAAACATGGGCAAGTCTTGCAGGTAGGTGGAAGGAGGGGAGGTTGCCATGGAAGACTGGCTCAATGGTGTGAGGGTGGATTGCGTTAAATCGATTTTAATGTGAAGGGTGTCGATCTTTGCCAGCATGGAGTTTTGGATGAATTCTCTAATGCCTGTCGCTTGGCACAGTACCAATTGTGAAATTTGAGGACAGATGAATTATGATCAAGTTACACTATTTCACATTATTTCTGATACGTGTATTTAAATGTCATCCTAAGCCATTTTGACATGTTCAGTTTAGCAAAAAATACATAATTGGATTCTAACAGAACTTAAATCTGCTCAGCCATTTTATACTGTCATGGTAATCTGATGACATTGAACTAACTGGTCTATTCCAATATGAGCCAGTATGGAATTGTAATACACATTGCCATTGCCCATGGCACCTGATTGCTATTAAATTGATTTTTGGAGGGAAGGTTCATGGTTACACGCCTGGAAGGATATCTTCCATTTATTAAAGGAGGGCAATGGTTCTGGTGCAACCTTATTCAAATGGCCATGAATACAGGAAACAGCGCTCCTGGATGTGAAAATCCAGATGGATGAGGCAAAGGACAAAGGTAAACTAGCAATTCTTCTGCTGCTAGACCTGTCTGCGTCTTTCGATCTAGTCGATCACCAAATCCTCACCGGACTCCTCACCACAGCAGCAGCCTTTTCATCCAACGCTTCTAATTGGATCAAAGTCCTTTTATCCTAGCGATCCACCAGAGTGTTCTCACCTATTGCCTCTGCTGATCCAATCCCCAAACATTGTGGAGTCCCCCAAGGCTCCTGCGTCTCGCCAATGGTCTACAATATATTTACGAAGCTCCCCTTTGACCACCTGGATAACCTGGGTGTCATCTACACCAACTACACTGATGACACCCAGGTCCACATCACACTAATTCGCCATTAAGATGAGGATTACAAGTTAATCAATGAAATCTAACTAGAATTCCAGGCCTGGATGGCCACCAACAGTCTGTGCCTTAACGATGAAAAGACCGGGCTTCTGATTGTCAGTACACAGGTGCACCTAAATAAACTTGACCAAAAGTACACATCCTTTAACATAGATGGAAACTGGATCAAAGTCGCCAAGGACATAAAAACCTTGGGAGTCTACTTGGACTCGACTCTATCCCTAAAAAAACAGGTCAGTGCTGTGGCTTCCTCCACTACCTACACAAACAAGTTAATCTACAGCTGTAAACCCTATTTGTCCACTAGCAGTTGCATAACGCTGACCAGTTCCGTAGCATTATCTAAAATTGACTATTGTAACACACTTTTCCTAGGATCCTCCGAACAGAACTTAAATAGACTTCAAGTCTTAAAAAATAACTCCTTTAGAACAGCACTTAATGGCCCTAGATCCAGCCACATCACAACTCTCAGACGAGAAGCCAATTGGCTATCTGTTTGCGATAGAATCACTTTCTGCACTCTGTCTATCATACACAAATGCCTGTCAAATTCAGCCCCAAAATATCTGTCAGATATATTCAGCAAACACCAACCATCCAGGGCCACCAGATCTGCCCAATCCAACTGCCTCATAATTCCCAGGTTTCATTGAAAAATCGCAGGTGTTGCCAGCTTCCCTGTCCAAGCTGCCAAATGTTGGAATTCTCTACCCCTTTCTCACAGACTAGAACCAGCTTTTCTCACCTTCAAAACCAGCGTAAAATATTGTCTTAGCGACAAGCACAGCCGATGAGACTCCCCCCGCCCTCCTTTTACTCTCACTTTTTAATAAATTGTCTTCAGACCAAAACTGTAACCACTGGTCTTCCACCCTTGTCTTTGTTTGACTTATGCTTGCATCCTCCGACCCAACTGTAACCTCTGGTCTTCTTATCTGCTGTCATTGTTTGATTTATGCTTGTATCATCAGACTAAACTGTAACCACTGGTCTCTTTATCCATTGTCATCATCATATTTTATGCCTGTAACACTCAAGTTTCCCGTGCCCAGTTACCTCAGGGTTCAGTGTGCAATATAAATAATAAACAAATAAAAATACGAATAGGCTAACAGCTATTACATATGAATTTCCGAATAAAATGTCACATAATGCATATTTACTGACACGTGTACTCCAATTAACACATTATTCTCTATCAAATTGTCTTTGTTAAGTCTTTAGCCAGTACCCAAACTATGTCCCTGATACACATATTGTGATAGGTATTTTACAATTATATTTTATTGTTCAGTCGAGGACATGATAAGGACACATATTGATTGTGGGGACATGCTTTTTTCTGTTGTATATTGTACTTGCATAGTAATAACTATAACTCATGTGTATTTTGATGGATATGACCATGACATAGTAATTGCCCTTGATGAATGTACTATCATTGTATACATAAATGACATATTCAACTGGTGCAATGGTTCAGCTGGGTATAATATCTGTGCGTGCAATCATGGTCTACATTTAAGCCTTATAGATTTTGAAAATGGTCGTCATGGGATAATGCCGAACCCCCAAATTATTCCCTAAGGCAAAGTCTTGTAACTGTTCTTGTGATATTAGATCTTCAGCAATGGAGAGGACATTTTTACAGTTTGGCTTGAATTCTCAGAATCCCTTATTTTAATGGCACAAACATAGTTCATGGTGTCATAGAACTGTTATGAGAGTTATATATGAATATCATTCAGATATCTGCATACGGACTCTTCCTCCACTGTGACACCCTGAGGAGACAACTAGATCCACCATAAAAATGTTAACCTCAATACTCAACTTATCCATTCAACAAGCAATAGTTAACATACCCTTAATTATATGAATGGCATTTAAAAAATAAAAAATAAAAAAAACAATATTATCATTCTGGAATAATTTGGGGACTATTATTAACTATATCCAAATGTCGGACTCAGATTAGACGTTGTGAAGTTTTTTTGTCAGGGAGATTCTAAAATCCCATCTGGAGGGCTTTCCATAGGTGCAGTTTGCCATGTGCCGTGCAAAGGCTCACATAAACAACTCCTCAAGTTATATACATGCAATGCGAAAAATGGTGTTCAGATGTTTATTTGTCCCTTTGAGCACATCATGCCCACTGATAACTGCAGTGATGCTAGCCTATATTTAGTAACATTTTCACTGGTGAACTGGAGTTGTGTATTGTCAAACACTGAGCCAGAGCAAAGATGCATTGCTATAATACGTACTTGCAGCAGGTGAAAAACTGAACTGCTTTGGTGCAACCATTAAATAAAGGTTCTGTATAACTTTAGCTGATTCTTGAGTGTTAATGAAGTATACCACTGTCTGCACTATCAAAAGCTGTGAAAGCCATTTAGATAACCCTGTGCTTGGTCAGTAGATCAGACAGATGGCACAGGGAACTGAGTTCAAGAAGGATTCTGAGGTTTCTCACCATCTGTATTATTCACTTAGGAACCGATAACCACATAAGCTTGCCAGTCAATAGCAGGCAAGCATGTCACACTAGTCTTAGGGATCTCTTAGGTTACTACTGGCATGTGTACCATGCACCACTGCCATTTCTGTGGTCTCCAGTCACTGTTGGGGTTTTGAGAGGGATGGCTGTTGTTGTTAGGTTAGTGGGAGAAGAGGGTTAGTGGAAGATTGTATTGCTGCTGTATCGATGCATACACTTGGCAAGTAACAGAGTGCTCTCTGCTGTTTGTTTGCAAGTGAGCGGGGTCAATGACAGAGACCATTGTTTGTCCATGGTGCTAGGATGCATTTGCCAGGGCAGTGCTATGAAAGTTGTTGTTGAGGTGCAGGGTTCTGCTGTTTTAAGTCTATGTGGAGGGATGTTAAAATGTTGTGTGTGTGTGGCATAGTTGGTGAGAGTGTGTTGTATAAAATGGTGGATTATGATGCTAATAGTGTTAGTGAGGGAAGGTAGCTAATGTTGTTATCCAGTCTGTCTGGAGAGACGACATTTAGATACATATCTCATTTAGATACAAGGGTTCATCAACAAGAGGCAGCTTAGAGTGGGAAAAGCTGCTGCGCAGCAAATACATTAGAGCAAGGGTGCACAACATACGGGCCACATGTGGGTCTTCACATCATGATCTATCCCCCACGCCCCCAGCACCTCTGGTTGGAGAGTTCAAGAATAAGTCACACATAATTTCCTCTCTAAAAACAAACACAGCAACACAGAAATAAGAGGCTGACACCTTCATCCTTGTTTATTTACATATGTCTAATTCAAGAGAGCAACATCACCAAACCAATCGAAAGTACTATATGTAGGCATTGCTTAATTTCTACAGTGAAAAATAAAAGTGAATGGCAAGTTGCAAGCTTGATTTACGTAACTTGCCAACTTCTTAAACTAGAGTGACTTTTCTTAAACATGTATAAAATCTCCTAAAGCATACAGTACTTTATGTTTCAAGGGGACAACATCTGACACTCAACAAAGAGTTTTTTCTTCAGTTGATAGTATTTCATTTTTGATGTTGTAGTTATGATACTGCATCACAGTTGACATGGATCAGGGTGTTGGCATAAGTTAAACTGCAATGTAATTTCTTTCTTTAAAAGGCCTACCAAAAAAAAGAACAATCACAGGTAGAGCAAACAGTACACCTCAGGCTTGGAGTTATTTTGTCAGAATCTTTATTTTGTTAACCACAGGCCTCATATATTTTCCTCTAACAAACATTGTTTTCGTTATGTTCCATTGAAATATTACAGCATTTTATCAGTGCATTAAGAAATAGAACAATAAAGTCGGTAACTGCATTTCAGAATACACCTATTCTCTCACTTCATTTTGACCTGTTTCTGTTGCAAAATGCCTGCACTACCACCACTTTAGACAATCCGGCCCACCACAGAAGACTTGCAAATTACATCCAGCCCTGCAGTAAAGTCAGATGTGCACTAATACATTTGAGTGATTGTTAGCTCCCTCAATGGACTATTTGCATGAAACCACCAAGCCATACAAAACCCCTATAAAAAAAAAACGTGCTACGGCCCGGCTCGATTTTGTGTGTGCTCAAATGTTGCATACTGCAAATATGTTTTGCAATAATGCATTTTTCCAGATATTTTATATTTGCCACACTGGGGTAAAGACATGACACCATCCCTGGACAACATTAGTCAGGTTGATAGAACACGAATGTAGTAGTCTCACGTGTTAGTTATAACCGTAATAACATTACATACCATTACCAAAGGAAATGCAGACAGTGTGGGTGCAGTGGAATAGGCATCCAGGTGTAGTTGCATCTTTAACCAAACCCATTCTCTCTGGTACTGTCCGGCTCATGTAAAAATGTTGACATGTGTGCAAACGCTAATAGTGACAGCGCCATTCCAGCCGCCTTAGCAGTGATTTGCTAGTTGCACACCCCGTCTGCATGTGAGAGGTGGGCAAAGCATCCACACAGTGGAGTGCAATATGTGGCTGCACACCCCCATTTCCCCACCACTCTTGAGCATTCTCTTCACTCTTAGTTCCCTCTGATAGATCACCCTTTGCATGCTGAATGATGCCAAGATTACAGGGACCATGATTCTCTAAGTAGCGCACTGTAGATTCCTGATGTAAAAGTCAAGTTGCCTGGCATCCTTATTTCAGGGTGATTCTGAATTAGTTGTAACTTTGATATGCAATGGACTTTGTTCCATTTTTTGCAAGTTAGGAATAAATATCACAACACATATTTTTACTGCAGTTATGTAGCATGGAGTACCTGCCAATCTCAGCCGTGCGTCTGTTGCGCATCTCATTTAATATTTTGTATTTTTATTGTGTATATAGTTATTAAAACTTTAAAACATATTTACCACAATAAAACTATTAGCAAAGAAATTCCATGTACATCTAGACAATAATTAATTTACTTAAAGAACAATTCATTATCACATACATATTACAAACACAAACATTTAAAACACAAACATATTGCTTGTTAGTCACTATACTAACATCCTTACAACATATATTCAATACATATTTACTTAATTAAAACTCCTCTATCAAACTGAATTTAAGAAAATACATAGGTGCCTACCAAACTAACTCAATTAATAAGACCCTGTTCAGCAAACCTAACAACCGCAACTATCCAGACCTGAATGATCACAATCATCAGTGCCCTACTACAACCGGATACACACCTCTGCCAAAAATGATCATTCCTCATTGAATGAATATGATCTACATGCTTTCTATAATATACGAGGTAGATCTTATGTACGGGCATCCACAAAGTATTTACATGCCAAATAGTGCCATCTTGTTGTCCGTTGGGAGAAAGCCGACATGAACGTTTATCAGTAGGAATGCCCAGCCATGCTCCTCTAGTGCTCCAAACTCCAACCTATTCAATATGAGTGACATAAGTCACCTCTGCATAATAGGTGTAGGAGCACTGCAGATATATTGTTGAGGTTTTCTAAAAGTAACGACCATCTGAGCAAATGTTGATAAGGAGCTCATAACTGTTATTTTTTCCATGGCTTTTCAGCCAATCTCACTTTTCAGCACTGGCTCTGAAAAATGTCAGCACATGTAATTGCTTGGGTAGCCTCTAGGACATGCAGTGGCGTTTTCTATGTAACATTGGCTGCATTTCAAGGGCTAAGAGTAGACCAATTGTGTTGAGAGTGAAACAAATATTGCTGATCTGGCAGACAACCAACAGGTCCAGTGGCTCTCTTGGTCTCACTGCTTTATTAGTCCCACTCATGGATGTTAATTGGGGGTATCCAGGGTACTAGCTGCTAAACATGTCCTTGGGTTCACTGGCAATGCCTCTGTGACCCCTGGCCTACTAGATTTTTTTTTTTTTTTAAATGACTTTTGGTTTAGTGAATAAACACTGTGGGCCTGAAATAAATTACTTTGTTTTCGGTCCTTTAACTGTGTTTAGTTACATTCCCCTGTTCGAAATTCTGAGTCCTTGCATAGTGGGAGCCAGCACCACAAATAACCTCCTAAGGGGTGTATGATTTGGACATTTGCATAAAGAAACTAAACATGTTCAACATTAATACATGCCATGGCATCTTCAGAATTAATGTGTTACCTTTTTCCTAAGCATACATTGAGTGTGTGTGTGTCTAAGTATGAACCAGCTCTGTGTTTGCTGTTTGCTTAAGTGTGATTTATGTCTTGTGTGTGGCACTTCATTGCAAAGGGTTCAAAGCAGAAACGTTTGTGTACTTTTGAACATTTAGGAAACTATGCAGTCTTTAGTAGTCTTTAGAAGATGGTGGGGAGTGGTGGGTGGATTTAGTGATTCCCAGTAGTCAGGGTGTTTCTCCTGCAACCCATCACATACATCATACTTGTTTCCACAACAGATACAGATTTAATTTTCAGATTCACTTAGAACATTCTGTGGAACTTCACATACCTTCTTTATTTAACACAAACAACTGCACACCAAAAGGATACAATTTATACTGGCATAAAACGAAAAATGGGAAGGTTAAAATGTTCAAATCGACGACAGAGAAATAGACAAAAGTATCCATGAAAGAAACATGTGATCCTGGGCAAATCACTTTACCTCAAAACACCTAATTTTCTTCAAATTGAGATCCTCAAAAAGGATTCATTCAAGATTACATTAAAACAAAAAACACACAAAAAACACAGAATCATGCATTTAGCATATCAGACTTTACCTGGCCTAAGAAGGCAGTACTGGGGCAATGAACCTGCCATTTACAATGATCACCCATTACTGCTTGCGAGGCTGAAGTCCCCATTTGAAGACTCTTAACAGCGCAGACGGCACCGCATGGTATATGATGGTGCTGTAGCAGGGTTCTGCAATCTATGATTCTTCAGATACTTGGACTACACTTCCCAACAGCCTTATAGCCAATAGTCAAGAGTAGTCAATAATGAGGCATCGTCATAGAGCAAAACATCTAGTGAGTCAAAGGTTGCAGACTCCTGCAGCAAATGGTTTATGAGGTTGCACTTTGCAGTGTATAGCAGTGTCTAGAATGGGAGACAGTAGTATGGATATGATTGCTATACTTGGCATTTGATGCATGTATGATATAATATGGCAGTAATTGGCCAAACGTGGCAGTACTGGCATAAGAAAGCATTTCTCCAGGCCTATAATGGTGCAGCTGGGAGTGCTCCATGAATACCATGACGGCACCCATTACATACTGGGACTGCAGAATAGTTAATATACAGTCGAGAACTTAAATAACCTTCAGATAACTTTAAGTACTACTTTTTTATTGTATTACCCATGTGATTATTGTCGTTTTTCTTTTTTCTTCTATGATTTTACTTCCTGTGATGTCAGCAGGGCAAACGTTTGTAGGAGTTAACTACCTTTGACGTTATCAGGGTCAATGGTCATGTGATGGCACTTCATGTGATTTGATTGGGTATGTGATTACGCATGACTGACCCCTGGCATGTTGGTGAGTTCACACCCCTGTGGCTATGTACATTGATATATGTCACATTAGGAATATTTATACCGTACCAATTACCACCACAAGAATAATTACTTTCTTGAACTGAGGGAAATCCTGAGAAAAGTTAAGATTTTATGAACCTGGTTACCAATTCATTCTTGCAGTACCCACACTTAAATTAGATATTGAATAAATAGAAGCATCAAAACATTTATGAGCACACAATTAGTAAAATTAGCTTGCTTGTTGGCACACAATATACAACCAACAACTTGGCCAAAATGCACTGTAATCAAATCAATAAGTACACTTATGTCCCTGACAAATCATCCTCCACCCTCCCAATTCACTAGTAAGCTAACATGCATAACAGTGGGTGAAATAAAGCAATGGTTTGGCCTGTTAACTCAAGATAAGCCGCTCTGGCATTTCTTCTTCGGCTTTCACCCAATGTTCAGTGGGCACTGTGACTTAAATGCTGAACAACATATTAACCTATAAAGTGCCTTATTAAAAATCTTCAGAAAAAAGCTGAGTAAAATAGTTGGCACATTTCTTCATTTATTAGAGCATAATTATTTTAAGGATATTCAAAAAATAAATAAATACAAGAATAAATGAAAACAAAACAGTGCAGTATGAACACTAAAATGCATTAAAAACATACATGTTATTTTAACTACGACAATGTTTGCCTTGCGTATAATACCATTGGGAACTGCACTTTCTGTGGTGCAGGTGCGTGTTTAATATGGCCTCAGTTATGCAACATTTGTCTTAGTTCTAATACCTTGGCAAATTACACTTGCTGTAGAGAAAGTATCTGCAATATTTCCCCAGCTGTTTCACTTAATTTAGCTACATTTAAAACATATTTTAAATGAACAGTTGAAAACCCTCTAAATGCGCAGATAGACACATATCTATACTACACATGCATACACAACTCACACATGCATACACAAGTGCACTTACTCTCCTCTGAATGTTTGTAGCGAGTGATCTGGCATTCAAGTTCAGTTGTGTAATAAACTGGAAAAGGAATCTCATTTGAAGCAGATTGCAAACAATAGGTTAGCGTCCTCTATGTAATGTGACCCCAGCACGACCTAAAGCAGGGTTCTCCAACTCCAGGCCTTAAGGACCGAGATCCTGATGGGTTTTCAGGATGTCCATCAGTGATATTCATGAGCAAGAATTTGCATACATTTAGAACCACTATATGCAAATGTACCTCATACATATTAATGAGGGCTATCCTGAACACCCGACATGGATCCCGACATCAAGCCTGGACTTGGACAACCCTGACCTAAACCCATCAAATCATCACCGAATATGTCTTTCAGAAGGATCAATAACGTATTAAAAGGAATGTATCAGGAAATAGGAAAGTGTGTAGTTTGAATAAGTGGGATGTCCCCCCATAAGCGATGTCCTGTCAAGACCTTCAAATTAGTGTACTTCAGCGGCCTTAGCAGGACCCGGGGCAATAGGGTGAACGCCTATGATGTGCTAAAGAAGAGGGTTGTACTTGTCTTGTTTTTTTTTGTATGTCTCTGTTTATAAAGCTATGTCTTCACTGAGATGATAGCCTTCTTTGGTGAGATCTTCTAATGATTGATCTTAATCCAGGATGACCTGAGCTGTGGAAAGGAACCACAGTGGCAGTTACTGATAGGGAGAGCTCACTAGTTAGCCAGTGGGTTTACCATTGCAACATCAGAACATGAAGGCTTGTAATGTGGCAGAAGTAAATAAGGGGACGTGGAAATGAACATTAAGCTCTAACAGTATCAGCAAGATGATATTCAACTGAAAATGTAATGGTAGAATCAGACACAGGAGTAGCCAATCTGATAACACGGCTAATAATAATAATTTTGCATTTATATAGTGCTGTGAACCCTCGGGTATCTGAGCGTTGCTATTATTACCCATCAACCTCGGAAGGATGAAAGAATGAGTTTGGCCCTGCTGGCATTCAAACCTGCGTTAGCAGGCTCTGCACAGAAGTCAAAGCGAGGGCTCTACTCACTGTGCCACTTGACTGGCTATATAGAGTCAACAGTAAACATAGAGCATACAACAACAAGATGGAGAGAAAGCAGGCTAAGAGGATTTTTTTTTTAGCATTTACAAACTTAAACATAGTCCTTGTTTACACTCTAACAATCGCCCTGTTAGTATGATGTTAATAGAATACATGCTAGTATTTAAATAACAATTCTTTTTTTTTAATCCCACCACACTGTCAGCTTTCATAGCACCGAAGATGCACTTCACGGTACATAGAAAGTGGTATGTGGGGTATATAAGCCATATTGATCCCTTGAAGTACCTCGTATGTAAGCCCTGTAATACATTTTCATTCATTCCTAACTCATAATTAGGTGGTATTAAAAAAAGTGGTATTTTAAACATCAGATGTGTTTACCTTTGCAACAATACTTTTAGCAGAATCTTGAATCTTGTATTATATCTTCTTTGGTCATATGTAGTTATAGCAATTGCAATGATGTACCGTCTTAATTTGCTCTTTCAACATTTCTTGCATGATTTACACCCTAACATAAAGTGTGAACATCTCCTGTTCATATTCTATGCAAGAGAATTTGGATACGCATGTAAAACTAATAAAAGACAATAAAATATTTATGTTTGGAGGCTTGTTTTTTTTTTGTGCACGTCCAATAAATACACTTTAGAGTTGCAAATACTTTCCCCTGACCCAATGGTTTAAATCCCATGTAGCAGTTTAAGGCAGAGAAATGAAACATGGAACTTCATGTCAGTAACCTTTGAATGGGCCACCTTAAAAGTAGGAACAGGTTTTGGTGGTTGCAAATTGACTACCTTCACATTACTTAAATACAAAACAACTAAAAGTTGGAAGGAATGGTTTCCCAATTGGAGTCCTCGAAACTAATTGCAATTGCGAAGAACTAAATTAATGAATCTTGTATAATGCGCTTAATACTGGAGACCAGTCTCGAAGAACAGTATTGGAATTCGAACCTGTATTGCTTAGTGTTATCTTGCTTCCGAGACAAATGCGTTGGCCCTGAGTGATCCTTCCGGCCCAACCTTTATATAACTAAGAGAAAAGCTATTTATGAGCATTTTCCTCAACAAGGCCCGAACACAGATGCAGTCATGTTGGCAGCAGTGCCCCTTCTGCGCAATATCAGCTTTGTGCTCTGCACACATGGCAATGGCTGACCTTGGGTAAAGAGCTGGGCTGAGTCTCTCTGGTTGGGCGGCGTATTGAAAATCCGAAGCAAAACCAAGGAAGGAGACTGTTGTGTGCATTTACAATGTCACAGGCAATCAACAACATTCACTGAGATGGTTTTTGATTAATACTCAGAGTTCTGAATGTTCTGCAAAAATGCACGTGTAAGTGCAATGCACTGACAAAAGACCGGTCTCATTGATATCTATTACTATTTTGTGTTCAGTTATAAGGGGTGTGCACATGCAGCCTATCCAGCAAGACAATATGACATTGTGACTGTATTATGAGAAGAATCTATGGGCCTGATATACAAAGTGTTTCTCAATGGGAGTGTACCATTATGAAACATTTTTGGAAATCAAGCCATATGTGTTTTCCCCCAGAAATTATACTTTCCCTACTCCCACTGCACTCAGATCTTCACAGAGAGGGAATTGTGAAAACAATCTCCTCGCATGCTTTGTCTCCGTCCGCCTCCCTTGTCCACCTCCCTTTCCCCCATGTGACTCTTAGTGGGACAACCTGTCCCTTTTGCCTGTCTCAACAGTCCTGTTTTTCTTTTTCTAGGGGAAATCCACAGAGCCCTGGACTCACCTGCCTTCACTTCTGGTACCACTTAATCGCTCCATCCTATCCCCTGTCCACTTGCCCCCCATGGTGAACAAGCATCCACCTTTCCAAGTGTACTTTTGCACTGTAAAATCATTTTATACTGCAAAAATGACCACTTGCACTGACTTTGCACTGCAAAAATTCCCTTTGCACAGTTCCATTAATCAGGGTTTGTGTCAGCAGTGCAAAGTTACTTTTCAGCAGTGCAAAGTCACCTTGAACCGTGCAAAAATTCCAAGAATCGGGCCCTTATTCTGTTGCTGGCCTAGCTCACCCTTTCCCTTTTCTCTGCATTGTATTGCTCAAGGGACATGTTGCACTTCGAACAAGCATAACGACTGTTGCACAATGCAAAGGGCACACCTTTATGAACAAATCAAACTGTATCTTATTACAAAAATGGAGACACGGTTGACTTTGGTGCTAATGATGAAGTAGAACATTCTTCAATCAGCCTGTACGCCTAATTGAAATGATGGTTGCCCCAATCCATAATAGAGTCACTAAAGGAGAATGTGGGAGAATGGTCCCTGCAGCCTGTGAGTGTCTCTCCTGCCCCAATTCACAAACAGTGGATAATATCTGATGAGGCCGACTAGTGGCTAAATGCAAAGGGAACACGTCTCTTGCCAACAGTATAGGTGATGATCCAAATGCAAACACAATGAAAAGACCAACACTATTCACATTAGATACTTAATATTACAAGCACTTAACACACAGGGCCTGATTCAGAAAGATATCCACTAGAGCATATCAGAAGATGCCAGTGAGCTTCTCAGATTTACATCTGTTCATGTAGCATTATTATTATAATTGGTTATTTATAATGAGCCTAATACACAGATGTTTCTAAACGCGGACCCGGGGATCGAACCTGTGTTGCACCGCGTCATCGTGCTGCCAAGACAAGCGCGTTGCCCCTGAACTATCCTACTATTGTCCATGATTTACAAAGCCTAAAACTGGTGCAGATCTGGCAATTCGGTCCACACCACTAATGTGGAAACATGTCAATCATACATTTGGTAAACAGTCACCTGGTGGAACTGTGGGAATCAAGAGACCTTTGGAGGTAGCTTTTCCCCAATCCCGGTTCTGGTGGTCTGAACATCTCTGGTGACATTTCTGGCATGCTACGGATGTTTGACCTTGCCAAAAGGCAAGAAAGAGACTCCAGTGCCAATGTTCACAGGGGGCACCTTTGAAGGTCATCAGACCCATACACTGTGGTGACATCTCCGAAGGAAATGACGATCCTGGACTGTAGGACACATCTTCTTTTGGCTGTTGCATCTCTGAGTGCAAATATTCAGCTGTATCTCTTCCATGCCAGCATGTCTCTAAACTGGAAGCACAGTTTTCGTTTGTGGCGGGAGTAAAAGAGAGACATTCAGCACATGTAATACGTTCAAATGCATTTTGATAGAAGCTCGCATTGAATTGTATGCAGGTGCGATTTGGGTGGTTGCTCATTTAAAGCACAGAAAAGAGTCAGAGAAATTGTCTATGTCATAAGTATGAAGCACTTGAGCGACTCCGGTTGCTTAGCATGCACACATATCCATTAAGAAAATATGTTAGGCCGTTTCTAGAAATAGGTATGAACGGTGAACACAGACAACTGTCATTAGAGAAGCACACGTCACCCTCTAAGCTCAAGCTTTCAAACACATCAATCGCTTTTCTGAAGGTTTGATGAAATATTTGTCCTACTGTGAGTGTGTGGTTTTCCAGAAACTTCCGTTTTCGAATAGAAAAGAGAAGCTTGTGATGGTTGGCTTTGTCCTACGCTGTAATTAAAATGGCTGAAAGAACATCGGAGAATCTTGCTCACACCGACACCGGGCTTGTCACAATATTTTAGCGTTGGCATCATTTCACGTTAGCACGTTCTTCTGCTATGGAGCAGTATTACAATAGAAAGAAAATTCCACTGCAGCACAGGCCCACTAAACCCCTGCCGCCCCCCACCCCAGCTCGCCTAGCGCACTCATCCATGGGGCTGAATGTATGTGGGGGTCCTCGGAGGTGAAGTCCCCTGAAGGACGTTCTGCCCTTTCGATTATTTTTAATCCCAGGTCACACCAAAGGTGGCTCCTTCTGTAATTCGTTTTTTAATTATTTAAAATGCTTGATCATTCAGTTAGCCCTGCTCTGTGCTTCCGGACATACATAAATGATCAGGGACCCTGAGACTAGAACGCCACAGGCTACACACACAATCTGAACCGGGAAAAAAACAAAAACGTGCAATAGACGAACAAAGAATGTGAAACGGACGGTGCAATTGATAGATGCACGATTGGTATTAGATGCATGTGTTATATGTTGTGTAAATGCGCAACGTCATTCAATCAAGGAGTGCCTATCCGTGCATACATATGGTGTACCTCTGAGGTACTTTGGGCAGCGCGTGTAATGGGTTGCTGTATTTGATCAAAGCACAAAGGGCACATATCAGTGAACAAAGATTGTTAAAATCAGTTTTGAACTGTATAGCTCTAATTATTCAATGGCACCTGGAGAAGACATTCTGATCAGTAAGGTGTCCATGAACATGGGTAGAAACCACCAGTCAACATTCTCTGTTGTCCACCATTTCCTTTAATTGGCCAGTGAACTGGTCCCTGAATTTCCTCTCCTTGCTCCTCCTGCTC
This sequence comes from Ambystoma mexicanum, assembly GCF_040938575.1. Taxonomy (NCBI): domain Eukaryota; kingdom Metazoa; phylum Chordata; class Amphibia; order Caudata; family Ambystomatidae; genus Ambystoma; species Ambystoma mexicanum. The sequence continues at coordinate 926,895,869 of NC_090929.1, read as the reverse complement.
CATCCTCCCCCCTCCTCCGTCTGCATGCTCAGCTTCTCCCCTAGTCATCTCACCTCTGCACCCCTCACTTACCCCTCAGCTCTGCACACAGTGGCCTGCTCAGATTGCATGCTGCATTCCCGGTTCTGCTATCAACATTACAAAGAGACTTACTTTCTTTAGTGTTTCGTATCAAGGAAATCTTTTTAGTTTATTTTGTTTTTTAAGGCAAAGTATGCTTGTGCAGAAGGCACCCGACAGTTACTAGCACATAAGGGGGCCTATTCATGGCATTTTTTGCACGGTTCAAAGTGACTTTGCACTGATGAAAAGTGACTTTGCACTGCCGACACACACCCTGATTCATGGAACTGTGCAAAGTGTATTCTTGCAGTGCAAGCCTCAGATGTTTTCCCAAGCCTCTGTTAGCAGTAAATTCTATACACAAAACCCTACCTGAGTCTGCTTGACATGCCATTACTGGCAATGTTCAATGCCAAATGCTTTACTTGCCATTATTTTAAATGTGCTTAAAGTCATACACATTGTCGATAAAGAGATTCCTGGAAGGTGCGTGTCTTGAAAGCATAGTGAAGAAAAGGCCAAAAACACAAGCATCCATTGCCAAAGTTATAGAGAGTTAGCTATAATGAAGCTGGAGACTGAGCAAGGGGTTGAGGATGTATCAGGTGAAGAGGTCAGTCTAAATAAACCTATCTCAATGTTTCTAAAAGGTGCAATTGAATTTAGAGTCCAAAAGCAAGTAAAAGAAAAGAACATCTTAACTAGCATTTCTGGTGCATGATTTTATACAACTCCCCCATGTGTTTAAATCTGCAAACCCTCACCATCTCCATGTGTCTTAACAGTGTGATGAAAAGTATTGGACGATCAAGTGAATGTCTTACTAATTCTAATCAAGGGGACTTTGTAATCATCAGTTATTAAGCATCATCGGGTTTCATTTTTCTCGATGCATGTCAGTTGCATCCGACTAAGCAGTCTTCAGTAATGTAACAAGAGCCATGGTTTGTTTGTAGGACACACCTAGACTTAAACCGCTGGATATATTCATCCACAAATATATCATGCCACAGAGTTCAAGCCAATAACTCTCGTGATTCCTGGTAGGAGAGGCCAGAAAGTTAAAAAGTGGTGTGATCCAGCAAGAGCTCCTGATCATATGCATGCATTCATCCAACTATTCAACCATTAGTCTTGTATCAGTATTATTCCCACATACCAGATCTTCTAGTTTATTTAAAGGCCCGTTATTTGAATTTCCCTGCACCTGTGCAGAAGGGCATATGACATAATGGACAGCTTGCAGGGACAAAAGGAACACACACCCTTGCAGCCACTGTGGCATAGGGGAGTCGCTACTATTAAGAGTGCCAAGATTGGCTAAAGGCCTGGCATGTCTGTGGGTATAGTTAATATCATGGGCCCCCTGGTCACTTTTCACACCAGCCTTATTCATTTTGTGTTATGCCACTCGCTGTTTGTTGCCATCTACCCAACCCTCCACATTCTTTCCCTCCCTACACATCCTCTTGTTTCAGTTCCTTAACCTTCATCAACCCCCCATCACTGAAACTGCCTACACCGTGAAATCAAAAGCACCAACAACCTCATGCACTCACGTCGGCCTTGTAGTTTCACCTTGTCCTCATTGCAGCAATGCCTATAGTTTCCAGGCACATTTTCTTCCGCCCCCTGGACCCTTGGACACTATCATCACTCAATATTGCTTACCCCTTTCTAGACCCCCTTCTTAACATATAGTCCCGGCGCACGTCCTATATAACCCCTATACAATCCATTGTACGCAGTCGGTTATAAGGCACCAGCTAGCGGGCGTGGTCTAACTTTTGTTTCTCACTGTGTACATGTTTCCTGTACAAAACAGCATGTCCTTAACAAATATGCACATGTAAAGGACTGCCTTGCAGAAAGAAATGTTGGAGTAGATCAGTCTGCACAAGTAAGGAAAAGGAAAGATAAATATATATATATATACACATATATATATATATATATATATATATATATATATATATATATATATATATATATATATATATATACACACATATATACATTTCTTTTATTTGGTTTGGCTAAATCATCAACCTTTCAGCATAGATAATATACAAATATTCAACAAATCATTCAGTATATTCCATAATCCTTTTAAGGATGCTTTACTTTTTTCTTCTCTCTGAGTGAAGTAATCACCAGTGCTAAGAAGCAGGTGAAACGGGGGAGAGAACTGTCCTACTGATTCATGGAAGTCTTTGCATGGTTCAAACTTGCTTTACACTGCTGAGAAGTGACGTTGCACTGCTGAAAAGGGACTGCACTGCTGAATAGGGACTTTGCACTGCTGAATAGGGACTTTGCACTGCTGAATAGGGACTTTGCACTGGCACTGCCTGTATGTCTCCCCTTGCAGCTTGTAATTGTCTAGGTCACTGTATTGGCTAATATCAATGCTCAACTTCACAAGACACAGTTTAATCCACAAGACACAGTTTAATCTGTTCAATTACATCTCTTTCTTGTGTGGTGTTGTCTATTAAGCAGCTTGTTATTGGAAAAAGTCATTCCCTTACCGGAGCCCTGCCTCCCCTCCTCCCCCGGAAGTTACAAGACACACTACCACCTGCTGTAATTACAGGGCTGTCAGAGCGAGCTCGTGTGTTCCCGAGGAGAAGCCCAAGGTCATCAAGCAGTCAGCTTTAATTATTTGCAAACGGCAGGCGTGTCATTTGGTAACCTCAATTTATCTGCCGAGCAGCAGGGTATGGCACTGGGGCAAGGAAATAATCGCTGCACCTGAGAGATGGTCAGGGATAGTGGTGAAATTAGAACATCTTAACTAGGGGACATGTGAATGCCAAAGTATGCAGTGGTATTGCTACACAGCTTGGCAATTCTTGCGCTAAATTAATAATGTAGTGTTGTCATAGGTGAGAATCAGACGCAGAAACGTTGCGCTGTATTTAAAACAAAGTGGCATTTACCTATCTGTATACCCAACCATTGAGCTATTACTGTGTACTCTATCTTTCAAAATCTCTCTTTTTCAATATATAGATTTCTCTCGGTGTATGTCTGCTAACCTCATTTACTGGTATACCTATATTTCTGTATGTCTCACTATTTCCCTCTTCATCGCCCTGCTTTCACCTACAAGTCTATCTATGCATCTATGCATCTATGCATCTATCTATCTATCTATCTATCTATCTATCTATCTATCTATCTATCTATCTATCTATCTATCGATCTATTGCTCTATCTAATGCAATCTGCAACCACAGCATACTGTTTGCCTATCTTAGGGGTCTGCAACCTTTAGCTCTCCAGATGCGTTGGACTACAGCTCCCATCAGCTCCAGTCTGCAAATTCAATGGCGAGGGATCATGGGAGTCATAGTTCAAAGCATCTGGCGAGCCCCAGTTTGTAGACGCCTGGCCTATCCTATTGTTATAATTGTATTAGGATGTGTGGGTACTGCTGACTGAGCATGGGCACAATGATTCTTCTACTGAGACCCAGCCTCCATCTTCTAAAAGGCCCCCCCTCACATTGGAGGGGAACAATGCCAACACATAATATAAGCAGGGCAGCTCTCCTAGCCAATGGAGTAACAGATGTCACAGCCATGAAATTAATTATTTATTAGGTTTTTATGCTGTGCCAGTTCAGCACAATAGTGGTCCCAAAGTACTTGTGCAAGTGTCCCTCCTAGGGACCACGGAACCTTTCCCTGCTGGAAGGTAATATCCAGAAAACAGTTTGATTTAGTAGATATGGTACAGAAGGTATTGTAGTCGGAATGGTTTAGAGCTTGGAAAGGTGTGTAACGAGTGATAGAAGGTTGTGATTGATGTATCGCCAATGCATGTGTGTAGTCGGTGTGTGTTAGGGGTTCGAGATGTGCTTGGGATATCCAACGTATGTTGTGGGCAAGGCTCACACGGTGCTCACTTGGGTAGACTGCGTCTTTGAAATCTCTAGGAAAGTGATCCTGTGCCATGTTCAAGAAAAAAACAATTTACAAAGTGACTGCAAATTTGCTTTTTTACTTTGGTAGCTTATGTTATCAAGATTACACACCATGTTGTCTCGCACAATATCCTCCCTTCTTGAAAACGATCACGCACATCTTAAAACCAATGATCAATTAGGGGCACCAAATCAATGTTTAATGTTATGCACTGCCAACTGATATATTTGTAGTGCTGATCAACCAAAACATGTGTTACAGTATGCACAAACACTGTTATTAAAAAGTACACAATGACAAATGTAGTTGTTGATCCTGAAAGCCTGGCCCTTGAGTGCCTGGCAAGGTCTGTCAGAACAGCAGTACCCCATGCATAGCCTATATGCACTCCCTTCAGTTCCTTCTGTTTGGACAATGCACCCTAAGCGTGCTAGTAACATTCCAGTAGGCCACACACAATGAACATGTATGTTCCCAAATTACCAGGCCAGGCCCCATCTCAGCGATGCCTCTGAAGCAGCTGCTGTCAATACATGTTCATCCATAAAATAACACAGCACCCCTTCATGCTCCTCCAAGATGTATGTGTATTACCCATGGGCGCACTAATGTCAGCACATACTTGGATGGCTCTATGCAACACCCTCTTGGTAATCTGACTCTTAACAGCAGAGAGAGAGGCAGTGAGACAGAGGCACAGGGAGAAAGATATTACAGAGGGAGGCAGAGAAAACGAGAGGGCAACAGAACCATAGCCTCTGTGATGAGAAGTTTAGTACGTCACACACATGTATTAAAGGTTGTGTGAAATTGTAACTGCATGCAGCTTTGGAAAAGAGTATACAGATAAGCCTGCCTCTGTCTCCAGTGCACCTTCCTTATCCTCTCCTGTACGTCATACATTATTTTACCTTTCAATGATACATGTCTTAGGGTTCACCGAAAACATAATTTGACCTATTGTCTTTCCTCCTGTCAGGCAACTAAAGCTCATCACCTCCTCATTTTATTCTTTAAGTGTATATATGTGTAATTGTCTTTTTACAGTATACATTCAGAACTACAACTCCCAGAATGCAAAGAGATAACAAGGGCTTGATTAACATAATTTGCGTTTGCTTTTGCTTCACAACAATGTTACATAATATGCATGCAACAAACAAGATACATTTTAGTCTACACTGGATGAACACACTAATTCACAATGTGTTATGGGAAACAATGGCTATGCACTGAAAAACAACGATTTTGGAACGTTTTAGACAAACACTAACAGAATTTGAATTGAATTTTGAAAAACGTGAACACTAAAAACAGGAAACCCTATCTATATTGCATGGCTCTAATTATGCCTAACTAAATTTATATTATTTATGACTTTATATCTGCTAACATTCGCTCAGGGAGGCCAAAGATATTGGTTGTATTGCAAAATATCCCATGGATCAAACACATGTGTGACACGTAAACCTGGAATGGCAAGTGGGTGCCAAAGGCAAGTTGGCCAAAATTGGAGAATACATGGACTTGGTCATACTCAAAATGCCTCCTCTTAAACCTAGATGAAGGAAAGCGGGAGAGAAGGAGTGAAGACATACTTTGAGGCTACTTTGTTTTGAGAAGCACAATGAGAGACTGCATTCGCCAATTGCCTTCTATGTGATCGTGCTCTCTCTCAGACATCTATAGCACATCCTTTCCCAGTTTGGGTTCCATTTCCAAACCCGGTAACGGTAAGACCGAATTACATGTACAAAATGGGCATCCGCGAGCCTGTTGAGAAAGAGGGGGGTATATTTTGAATGCAAACTGCTGAGAACTATATAAGTACAATTAATGATCACTTGGTCCGATAATAAAAACAAATATATATATTTTCTAAGACAAGATAGTGCTTCACTGGGACAAAAGTAATATAAACATCAACCTTATTTTTGAGCGTGTGTGGGAATGTAAGTTTACCAGAAAGGATATTGTACGCATTGTGTCAGTAGGGAGAACGTGTGGTTGGCATGTCATGATTGAACTGCAGTAGCAGGAAAACAATAATTTAAAGGACACTTTGATACTTTGATACTTTGATGATACTTTGTTTGAGTTCATGAAACGGCTTCTGAAGTTTTGCAGTATTGCAGCATTAATATTGTAATTAGGGCATTGGTAAGTGGAAAGTAAGCTGAAGATAAGATTTTGAAACTTTGGTTAGGTGCTTGTGGGCATGCATATCAGTCAGGTTGATGGTGGTAAACAAATTGCTTGCCCAATCAGAATAAGGCCCTAGCTACAAGGCAACTGTCAAGAGACACTGTGTTAGCTAAAGAATATTTTGGAAGTTGGATTAATGCTTTGTTTTGCATTAGTTTCATGTGCTATTCAGTGTCTAATTGTTCGAATTGTTCAGATCTTGCTTAAACAAGCCCTTAGTTAGAACTGTGAGGAAGTTTCAACACATATTAATGTGAGAAGACAAATTAGATGATCATGTTTTTAGATAAGTGGTGTAAAGGTAAACAAGTAATTGACCGTGAATGGAATTTTGGGAAGTCACTGGCAGCAGGAGGGCACAGAGCCAGAGGTGTACCAGGAAAATCAGTAGGGTTTGTCAGAAAATGTGGGGAGTATCTGTGAAAACTCTGCACTGAATATGCACTTTTTTAATCATTGGTATCAAAGTTCTAAATGAAGCTGAAAGGTAGGAGTGTGGATAAATGATTCATGCTGTGGCAGAAGTCATGAAGTCAGAGATCTGAATTAAGGCAGTTGCGGTAGTGTTCATTTTACCCAACACCAATTGCAGAAGATTAGAACCAATATAAGAGTTGAGTTACAATTACATTATTTAAAGATCAGCTGCTCAATACCTGAAGAATTGGACAAGGGAGAATGGATGTCAGATGGGAGTGGTGCATGGGTTAACATTTTCTTTTTCGATGTGCCAAACATATTTTACATGAACGGAGAATATGTTAAAGATTGGTTTCAAGTGAAATACATGCGATTCAGAGATAGTAAAGCGTTGTACGGTTTCTATTACCTCTATTGCCAAATGTCCCCAATGAGTTTTGAGTAATAAGTTCAAATGTGGTGTAATCTTCACTATATTTATTTTAATTAATTAATTAATTAATTAATCTTTTATTATGTACCCAATGCCAGAGACCAGTCTTTAAGAGCAGAGCTGGGATTCAAACCTGTCTTGCTCTGCCTTGTCTTGATTCCAAGACAACCATGTTGCCCCTGCCTTATCCTCCTGGCACATTTGCGCTAAAATTGGCTTCCACTCAGATCTAGCTGAACAGACACTATTGGAATATTTGAATTGGCTCTGCCATACATCCAGAGAGCCAAAGAGAAATACTGCTACAGCACTACTTTCTCTAATCTTTCCGATGCGTTATCGATGACTCTGAATCAGCACAATACCAGCTGACATGAGTTATTGTACCTGAAGCATTTCACCATTTACAAATCCAGTTGAAAGGTCTGTAAAGCACAACCGAGTCGACATTTGATGCAGCTTCATAGACCACACTTTTGCATTGTGCAAAGACATATACTAGTGGCAATGTGCTTCATTCGAAGTGACATAGAAAACTGATTGACGAGCTTAAGCTTGAGTTTAAGTCATGCAGAGGTACCTCTTCTGTACAGCTGCAAATATGTTAGCTTTATGCCATGGCTCTTTTCCATTCAATATTGTAATGAGTAGTAACAGATACATATGGGAAACTGTGTTATCTCTGGCAGTATGTGACAAGTGCACTGAACGGAACATTCATTGTTTTCTTTTACTGATGTGGGCATGATAACATTATACACCTCAATTGGATACATTTGCAGACATGATCAAAATCATTTTCTACATACACTGTCACAAACTGTGAAGATACTAGATCAGATTGGTACTTTATGTGTAATGTCATGTGTTCTATTCTGTTTTACCTACCAACATACATTGAAAGTTATTACGAAGTATAATAATGGAAAATAAACTAATTTAGAGCCTACACATGCTAAAAACAATAAAAGTGTTATGCGGTTTTTAAACTATGCCTGCTAACATCACCTGTTCAGTTCACTTCACCACTGAAAGGATTCCGGTGACAACTCATGAATATTAACATTATTGCTTTAGGTAAAACTCATTTGGGTCCATAAAACAATTTTGGCATCCTGTACTGTTCTGAATAACCTATTTTAGGAAATAATTGAAACAGAAAATAAAAGCAACAACAGAACAAGACATGTTGGAAACCACAGACATAGCAATTTAGCCATTATGCTAATTCACTGTCAAGAGAGCTTATGTTTCAAAGATAGAGGGAACGAAATCACTAACGATGGACCCGCAATATGAGTAGCTAATCTCATGGTATAGAAAGAAACCAAAACATTATGCATCAAGAATAATCTAATTGGAACTTGGGTTTATATATAGGTAGTGATGCACAGTTTCTTAGGAACAAATATTTGCTAAAAAAGTAGAATTGACACATTTCTAATCAATGATCCTGTGCGATTTTGATTTGCATGTTGTAGTTTTTCCTCATTGCATTATCCATTTTTGGGTAGACAGTTTACGTGCTAAGTGTACTCTCTGTCATGGGGCCAGCCTCTGCAGTTTGGAAGTGCAACACTTATCAGGGCAGTGTCAGCCCATGCTTCTGAAGTCGATAAAATGTGTATTAGATTGCAATTGTAATAATAGCTTTCATTACAGTTCTTAGAAGCATGCGGTATCCAGGCAACCCGGTGGATCTGAAACAGATGGGTGGTGCGCTAGAGAGAGAAGAAGGCGGATGCAAGATAGCCTGCTGTTGTTCTCATACATGCAGGCCAGAAGTAGCTCCTTGTGTGGATCTGTTTCTAGTTGTTAATATTCTGTGGCACAGGAATTTTCATGCAGAGTGAAACCTGCTAACCGGCGGTGCTACTGTGCACTAGCCGTGGAAGGGGAGGGTGACATTTATCGCAGAGGTGTAAGGTTGTGTTGTTTGATGAGGGCTATCTATAGTCTACTATGTGTGGGGCATAGCTTGTAGGAGTGGGGCACATTTAAAGATGTGGGTTGAGATGTTAGTGCAGTGGATTAGTGGAGAACCTGGTAGGAGCACTAGAGCATCTGTCAGGTAGATTGATGGCCAGTTTCCAGGATGGTGCCAGGGTGGACATAATGTGAGGAAATGCCATCTGGCAGGGCTAGAAAAGGCATGTTTTTCAGTGAATATAAAATGATGCAGGCCAGTCCATCTCCTTTCGAAAAATGTAATGCCAACATTTAAGTGTACACTTGTTCCCTACTGCATCAGTATCCTGATCTGCATCTCCAACTCTCCAGTGGCACAGAGCAGCTTCAGATGTCATGGTGTCCTGTTTGACAGATGCTGACAACAAAGTCACTGTAGTGCAGAGGTTGCATTACATCAGCACCTCTGTTCTAATGTCACATAATTATTCTAAACTATCAGCCTGGTGGCAGGATAAGATGGAAAAACGGGGAGGCTGAGAGTTTACATAATTATTGAAAACCTACTTCTGATTTGCAGCGTACAAGTCTCCAACCTGTGCGCTCATACCAACTATTAGATGCAATGTAAATTCCAGGCACTTGGCTGTCTGCATTCTAGTGAATGGGTCAAAGGACAGGGTACATTTGCCCAGCCTGTGACTCACCTTGGAGTCTGAGTTCAAAGAGGCCATTCCAAAACAAATGAATGCCTCACAATAAGGATGCACACCAAAGGGGCTTTGAAGGGGAGGGACAGGGAAGGGGTGTGTTTAGGTAGACAGGCAGGGGGAGAAAGGACTCATACTTTCTAATCTTCCATGGGCTTCCCTTTCCTTTCTATTGGCTACACTTCCAGCATAGCAAAGATCTTTGAGTATGATGTAAAAAAGGTAAAAAGGCTCTATTTATGTTCACAAGGATTAGAGTACTTAAAGCAGGCTTGGATTGTAGCTTTTATAAGAAGGTTTCTCCCCATCTTTCATTGATTTGATTTTGGACCTTCAAGAATAATTCATTCTACCTCTATCAGGAGTGCATTCCTTTCCAGAATCCCCTACTACTAAGATGAAGAGTGAGTCATCCAAGGCAGAGGCACGCTCTGCACTCTAACCAGCCCCTGGCACATTGATGCTGATCTGCTATTGTCGACCAGACTGGATTCTCTCACTGACAGCAACACTGGTACCCAGGCTCCTCACTAGATGTGAATGACTGGTCCATCTGTAGGACATTAAAGATTGCTAGTTCACTCATTTGAAGCATTTTTATTACCAGAGACATATCCTTTTAGACAACATTGCTGGTGATGTATTGACTTTTATCCCGGCTACATTATCCAGAGTGTTTTCATCTTTCACACTCTGCATTTTCTGTGTTCTATCCATGGCAATGGGTTTGTGGAGTAAACCTTGTGTTTATGCTGTGTTCAATTAACGTACACATATTTTTTTAGAAGCGTGATTGGACATTTCTTTTTTGTGGACTATTTTTTTGCTGCGTGTGTTGTTACTTCCACCTCAGTCACACCCCTCTTAAGCATATAGCCTGCACTTGTCCCACATTATCACACAAGGCAAAGCAGAAATATCTCTTGACTGTACCTGTTTAATCTTTCTGATTGGGATCATTGCTGCGTGTGAGGGCTGAGTGGGTAATTTATCCTTGTATTCCTGTGGGATAGTAGTAATTTCATCACGCATGGGTCCTGATTCATGGAACATTTTCCTATGGGATTGCACCATTATAAAACATTGAATGAATCAGGCCCATGGTGTGTTAATAAATCTGGACCTCTAGGTTTTCCTGAAAGTCAACTGATTCTGGATTGAGTGGATTTCCTTTGGGAGCGATTCACTCATTTGTGCTATGATGTTGGCTAAAGTGGGTGCCCTGCATCTCTTTCTAATATATCATATGGGTACCAGGAGTAGGCCATTGATGTATCTCAGTGGGTTCCTTCGTTTCTATAGGATCACCCTTCCTTAAATGAAATAAGCCCATGGCCCTGCTGCATTAGGGGGAATGAAGAATGATTCAAAATCAGTTACTGGATCAGTAACCAGTGGAGTTATCTTAGAGTTGGTGTTATACCCCCCTGTCTCCCCCCCCCCCTGTTTATTGTAGACAGAGGCTTTGATGGTGTGGTATGGATGCACAGATGTTTCTTAGTGAAATAATCTGACATGCCAAAGTAGTAGAAGCTGTTTTCACAGCCAATGTGTAATGATACTAACAAACTTACAGCGTGTGCCCTGCATGAGAAGGTGACGAAAACAGTATTCACTTAATCAATGTCATTCGGAATTTGGTTATTGAGATATTTATTTAACAATTAATTGATGTGTGGTTCTTAGGTAATGCCAATGTCAATAGAAATCCTGAGGTTCTTTACCAGCTAGCAGATTTCAGGGCAATTACTCATCTATGTACTTATCTCTGTTGACCAGGCTATCGCTACTTGTGGTACAATGTGGTGGCAAACTGTCAATGATTCTGTCATGTTTCGGTTCAGTTTAACATTAGAGCAAAGCAGAAAAATAACATGTTAAATGGCATTGACAATTTGATACAGACTAAATCAGAAAGATGGTATGTTCATTTCTTATATTACATTGTTTGATGGCCAGGCTAATTCACGTGACTTAGACTTTCAAGATGAGATGTTATATTCATTATGTATCACAATGTCTTCATGTAGTATTATGTAGTAATGAAAATGCAAGCTTATTTCAATACCCACAATGCATTGCTCAGTGACTCTGAAATAAAGGTGCACTTCCAGGCATAGTTACATGCTGGGGCTGTGGTATATTGTGTAGATGAAACTGCCTATTCTTCTCTCGCATTTCAGAGAGACGTTTCGTTTTCATTTTTGTTAAACCCACCATAATATTGATTGTATTTGCAAAATATATCCCAATACTTCAACAACATGGATGAAAAATTCAACTGCACTAATGAGAGTGGCATTTAAATGTGGCTGCATACATCTTTTAGTACGAAACAAAGGGGTCCTGCCACTTATTGGTTCAAAATACCATGGTTGGTGTATCTATTAATTATTAATTAGTCAGAAGAATTGGCTAGAGTTGATCTGCCTTTACAACCCATCCAAAGCATAATTCTAGGTTCATTAAGTCATATGCAAATAAAGTAAGCTGCTACTTGTATTTATCATGACCACCCTCTTCAATTGGCCCGTATCATTGGATTTTGTTCCTGTTTTTAATTCCATGTGTTAAAGTATTATGGTGCTAATTATGTATTTCTTTGCAATTTGACATATGCTAAACTCCACATATTTATACAACGAACAAAGAGTAAGACTGTAACAACAATGGACAGTGGGTGCTTTCAATTATTTCAAAGGCGGTACTTAAGTGCTTTGTTGTAAATACTGAAAATACTTTAGTAAATCCATGTATGTGTCTAAATCTATGAACTAATATAGATTGGGCTGCAGGCAAAAAGTGACCAACTCAAAATGGCACTGTCCTAAAAGAAAACAAACTAATTAAACGAAAAACTAAAAATACATGTTTTTATCTGACACACAGGTCATTGCTGAGTGCTTCTAAACTGGAGGAGAACATTCATGGATGGTTACTGAATGCCACTGTGGCAGGTGTGGCTTAGCTGAAATATCATATTATACTCTCATATTTTCAGTAGACACATTTGTTCATGCATGCACATATTTTTCTGGGTGCCATGGTCATAGAAGAGGGGCTCTGTATAATTATGGCAGCCATTTTGGATCAGTATTTTCATGTATTGACCGGAACTCACGTGGCATACTGGTACATAAATGAAAATACTTTGCTTAGGCACCCCAGGTTACCTCATTGGAACCCGGGGTGCTAATGGCCTTAACACCTCATTCCAAGGGCTGGAACGGGGGGGTCGGGGAGGTAACGGCCCAAAGCCCTCATTAACTGCCCTCGCTGTGCTTGGGCCGTTAACTTGAGCTGCTGGGTCGTTACCCCCGTTCCAGCCCTTGAAATGGGGTATCAATGCCACAATATTAATAAGACTGCCATCAATGGGTCGTCATAAAATCTTTTCAAGTCGCAAGCATAATGCTGTGAAATCGCCTACCGAGCTCCATAAGAGAACTTCGTCTTATGTCTAATTAAAGAGAAAACGAAAAGTCTGTTTTTATTGTAGGTTACTGAAGTGTGTATTATCAAACCATTCTGACATGCTTCTCTCTTGATGTCCTTTTGTCGTTTGCTTGGGTGTTAATGTGTGAGATGTTAGTTCTTTTTGGTAATTTGGTAAAAAATATATATCATTGTGTGAGATCATTATTTATTAATTTGTTCTGCGCTTTAAAGTTACATTTGGTGGCGTTGTGTATGCTTTGTCAACAACACAACAAACACACAACGACACAATTCACAGAGCCTTTCGATTCCTTTATGACAGGCGAGTGTTCGTTCGTATTTAGCAACCAGAGGAATGAGTCTCTTGATTCCAGACTTCAGTAGGCGATCCCGAAAGCAATGAACGACCTTGAACTTCTAAGCAAATGTTATCTGCGCCAACTTTAGTAGCCTGGATTATTTCAGCGAAACAGCAAAGTATGTTTGGAGCTTCGGTCTGAACGAGACACCACGCTTTTCAGAGGTTATATAACACCGAGGCAGCACACATTAATAGATCGGCGGCTCAGTGAAGGTACACAATGCTTTCCCTGTTCCTGCTATCGGTGTCAATTTGAAATGTGATGAGATGCTTCAGAGAGTCGCACGTCTGCGTGAACTCGCTGCCTTAAAAGGCGTAGCATTACTTTGGGAATAAAGCTCTTCTCTGTAATTAGCTTCATGTTGGGTCCCTTTAGTAAGGCGTGCCAAAAGAAAAGGCACATCACAATTGCAGTCACGTCTCTCTCGTGAGTTAACTTGATGTTTGGTCTCAATCCGTCTTAAGGGGAGAACCACTCGTGTATAACGTGCACATTTTACCAATGCATGTATAGACTTTGCATTAGGATAATTCATTCGAGCCCCAGTCTTTATTGTGTTCCACATGTAGATCTATTGTGCAAAATAAGCTTGATCAGTCTATGATTTGTATGATCAATTGTTCCGGCTACATCTGAATATGGACATTTAAAGCGTCAATAATTATGGAGTTCAAGGTCAAAAATAACCAGTGGGAATCGGGATGTACCGGGTCCGGGTTCCTGGAATGGGGAAATACTGGGCCCTCCAAGGTCGGAATGGTCCGGTGTTTCCCCATTCCAGGAACCTGGACCTGGTACCCGGTATGGGGGTAGCCATGCCGCAAAAAAGCGGCATGGCTACCTCCATACTCGTAATGAGGCCCTATGTCTTAACAATGAAAAAACAGAGATACTCCTCGTTGGAGCTCAATTTCATCCTAGCAAACTAAAAGACGACTACAAATCCTTCACTATAGACGGAAACCCTATCCTAGTCTCTAAATTAATAAAAATGCTACGGGTTTATCTAGACTCCTTGCTTTACCTCACAAGACATGTGCATGCAATTGACTCTGCAGCAGCACACACGACCAGACTCATCAATGCCTGCAGACCCATCTTATCCCCGGAGAGCTGCATCACACTAGCAAGAGTGTTGATTCTTTCAAGAATCAACTATTACCATGCTGTGTTCGCAGGCTCAACCGCTTGCAATATCAAAAAACTCCAAGTGATACAAAACAATGCCTTAAGAGCTACCCTGAACATACCCAAAAGAGACACCTTTCATCTGCCAGACAGAAAACGCCCATTGGCTCCCGGTCCAAGACTTCATTCTGCTCAAAACACTTTCTCTCACTCACACATGCCTCTCCAAAACTGCTCCCTCAAACCGATCAAGCAACATTAACACATCTCAATCCAACAGACCCACCCATGCCACCTACTCACACCTACTCTCCATCCCTAGATTCAAGCAGTGAAACGCAGGAGGCTGCAACTTACCGGAGATATCTGCCATGCATTCGAACACTCTCCCACTCTCTCTCCGATCTGAAACATCCCTCTGGGCCTTCTGCAAAAGTCTCAAAACCTCGCTTTTTTCAGAAGACCCCAAAACCCTATAGACCACTCTGCGTCACTAGGCATGACCTGCACTCTCTATCATGCGTCACTAGGCATGACCTGCACTCATCTGCTAATGCTATGGGTATGCGCACCTCTGTAATCAGCAACCAGCCACTTGTCTTATCTACCTTTACCCTCAGTGTATTGCCTTTGTTCTTTGACTTGAATATAACTAACGCACATATGCCTATGGGCTTGGAGCACTCTACAAATGCTAAATAAATAAATACATACATAAATAACTAAATACATTAATTAACAGATCTTCTGAATGTCACACACACTCTGAAAGATGTGAATCACCGTTTTCCAGTGATAAATAAGTGCTGGAGTGGGCGGAGCCTACAACGATTCATTATGGGAATGCAGGACGAACACAGACACCGCTAGCCACTAAAGATAGAGAAGGCTCGTGGATGAGACAACACCAATAGACCGCTTGGGTGGGATAACATTAATCGTGATTTCGGTATGAAAAAGAGTTCCGAAAATGACACATGCTCCCATGCTTGAATTTATAGGATTGTATTTGTGTCATCTCATGGGGGATTCGGTGGACAGTGCAAAATTACTGGGCCCTCCAGTTCTCTCAGTGCCTATTTGTGATGATGTATATGCATTTCTGCATTGGGAAATGTGTACTTTCCATATTTATTTCACTTATGCATCAATGTGTCTCGGTTCATTTAAATTACAAAGTGCTACTGAATTTACTTGCAAATGTCCACATGTGTACATCTTTAATGCTTAAAGGGTTGCTTTTTTTCTGTTAGAGAGTGGGGCATTTTCCATTTAACCTTCGAATTGAAGGAATGTCTGTACATCATATCAGCGTCCAATACAGGGTGTATCATGATTTCCAGCTCAGTTTCCCAGTGGCATCTCAGGGCATGTGACATCGCATCAGGAGAGAGGTACTGGACAATATTTTCTGTAACCATAGATATTTTCCTTTTTACCATCCTTACAACTAATTTCCTGGTCTGGAAGGTTAAACATGATTTGGCATGATGAGCTCTCTCAATGTGTCCTCCAATCTACACCCTAGAGAATGGTACATGTATAGATTTAGCAAATAGTTCTTGTGCAACAAATGCCAGGTCCAAAGAGCTAAATGCATTGCAATAACTAAGGTTATTGAAACAATTTTTGGTTTCTAGTTGTTCGAGCACCATCTTGAATCCTTTATTACTTTGTGGAGCTTCAGAGCTTTCCTCCTGCAGATGTGCTAGGACATCTGGATACCCAGCATCATAAGAGCAGCCTGAAAATGTCAGCCCCTGAGCAATAAATGTGTCTTCATAATCCTAATACTGTTATCTTGTGAATTATTCTCAACATTTGGTCATAGTTTTATGCTAGTGAGGATGCTACCATCTGAGTATGTTGTATTTTATGTCATGGAGCTTCCCGTTTCTACTTTTCCCACCTGGCAGCCACAAATCCTGTTTCAGAGCACCATTTAGTTCCATATACAGTCGCCATCAACTCAGTCACTATGTCAGTCGTCATTTTAGTTGCAATGTTGGCAATGACTTTTGTTGCGTTAAATGTCTCAATCCTTCCAATACTTCTTCTCCCTAAGTGCCCCTCAATACTATACTGTGTTTAGATACATAGGGATACTCCTACTCCCATTACTGGCTGGGGCAAGATACATATACATAGAAATATAAGTTCCACCAGGGGGAAGAAGAAATTAATTTGCGCTTGTTAGTAAGTTAAAGTGTACAGTTATGGGTATCCACAGCAGATGTCCTGTGTAGCATTTCTGACACGATGATCCAAAAGGAAAAAGATACTATGAGAAATTACTGGTTGGGATTTGACATTATGTATTTTAATCACACAAAGTTTGTTTGTGTTCTTTTTTTTATTTGTTTTAAAACAAGGAAGAAAACCAATTGATATGCCTAAAATAAAAACAACCTAAAACAAGATAAATTACAAGAACCAGCCTCTGCAAATTATTCATCTCTGTGACATTTGACAAGTATTAGTGAAAGACAGTTCATGAACTCTAGAAGGAAAAGGACATAGCTATTGCATAGAAAAGATTTGAAGATATTCACGAGGTGCAATGCCAAAATGGGAAGGAACAGCAAAGAGATAGAGTAAAAGGCAGGCGTTGGAATTGCAGAACATTGTGCATCTATTTGAGATATCTGTGTGAACAGAAATCATTATTCCATAGATAAAACCATTTACTTCATGGTTAACGTTGTGTGAGTCTCTCCCAACTTAGAGACTCCAAGGATCAGAGTTTGTATTCTCCTTGGTCGAAGACTGTCTTTAAGTGAGGGCTTCAACGTCCTAAGGTCTGTATTCTACTACTCTGTCATCTCTAGATATGTTCCCAATTTCCTTTGAACTGCCTCCTTCCGTCTGGGGGACAATATGACAAACAGCTCAGCAAATCATTCAGAAATGGTAAGTAGGAAAAGGTAGAGCTGGGGACAGCAGGTATAAGAGCACATTCCAAGGCCAGAGGAGTTGTCGTTGTTTCCTTTACCTCTCACTTGTATGTCCTGTCCCATGTTACATCCTCTCTCCCCTTTATAAGTGTACTGCTCCCCTAATTCCTCCCAATCCAGTGGAAGCTATGACAGTGTCTGTGCAAATGATGACAAATCCATCCACCCCCCACTGACACAGTTTATCACAGAGTAGTGATTAGTGCACACATTTTGGGGGTTTGAGAAACCTCATGTTATTGACCATGCTCTTTGTCTTGATATGGGTGGTATGTATAGGCCACAGAACCCCTCTGCTCCCCTTCTAAAACTCTCCTAATGTCTCTATTCCATTCCTAGCACACTCAGAATCCCTGTTGAAAAACATCAGGGAAGTTTGGTCAGAGGCTGCATTTCCTTTGAGGTCCATTGTTGCGCCATGTGCAGAGATACACTTACTTGCATTGCCAGAGATATGCCAAGATATGCATGCATCCTTCTTTGCTCCCTCACTCCCACTAGTTCATGGGTCAATTCCATTTGTCACTATACCCCTAAAATAGAACTGTGAATTTTGCTTCTCCTTCAGATTGAATCTTCAAGAAAGACGGAGGAAGCAGAGACCCGAACAAAAGCAAAGTGTACTGGAAGGAATTGGTTTGTGAGGAACAGCTGACAAAAGAGCAAGCATCAGGGTCAATTCAGTCCAACAGTGTTGCAGGGTGAATCGAGGAAAGGCTCTTAATGGTAAAACAAAGTAGAAGAATCTGATGTATTACATTACAGTAATCCATGTAGATTGTCTGACCATTCCCAGGACAGCCATAGTAATGCACCCTATTGCAACAATCAGAATTCCTGAGGGAAACCGACTCCATAGATGTCTGCAGATGGGCCAATATGGGGGTATGGAACTATACGTTCTTCTCCCATGCCCATCTGGGGCACTCAAGGACCGACCTGTTGCTTCTCTCCAGCTCTCTCGTCTCCTGTGTGGAAACCATCCAAATAGGACACAGGGCCCTCTCGGATCATGCTCCGGTTATAATGAAACTGAGGGTACAGAGTTTTCCTGAGCCATTCCAGCGACAATGGAAACTTCAAGACCAGATCTTGGCAGACATAGCAATCAGAACGGAAATGGCAGTCTCCCTCAAGAACTACTTCAGGAAAACACCACCAAAGACACATCAATATCCACGATCTGGGACGCCATGAAAGCAGTCATCAGGGGCACGGCTAATGACTGCACCGCCCGTCTCCGACGTCTACGCAAGCTACAACAGGATAAACTCGAAGCGGAGGTGTCCGAGGCGGAACACATCCTGAAACAGGGACAGAACAGGAAAGCGAGCCGTGTGCTCCAGAAAGCGAAACGAGCTCTAGAAATGCACCTAGCAGACAAGGCGGCCAGAGCACTAACATACACTAAACAGTTCTACTATGTGCACAGCAACAAAGCAAACCGCCTCTTGGTCTACAAACTGGAAAAGCTGCACTCGAGGAATAACATTCAATATCTCCGGGACGCGCAGGGGATGCCACGCTACGCTAAATCGGAGAAAATGGACATCATGACTGCACACCACAGAGTAATCATGTCGGGCTCCCCCACTGCCGCAGACACACACTCTAAATACCTAGCTGGAGTACAGCCGTGCGACCCTCACCCTCAAGGGGAAGCCCTGGAAGCCCCTATCTCAATAGAAGAAGTGAGCAAGGTCATATCAAAATTAAAAAACTCAACTCCGGGTCCAGACGGGCTCACTGCTCAATTTTATAAGATGTTCTCATACATTCTGGCTCCCCAACTGGCATCCCTCTTCAACTTTTTCCTATCGTCAGGGTCGACCACCCCTCGATGGAAGAGTCGCTAACTGTGCTGCTACTGAAACCTGGCAGGAACCGGAGCCTCTGTGCCTCGTACAGACCCATTACTCTCCTGAACTACGACGCCAAAATCTTTGCCAAAATCCTAGCAAATAGGCTGGCTCCCTTGCTCCCAGACATCCTTCACACAGACCAAACCGGATTCATTCCCGGCCGTAGCACTCACGACAACATAAGGATAACCATAAACATCATCGAATCAGCCACCAGGAAGGGTCAGGAGCTGATGGTGCTCTCGCTAGACGCTCACAAAGCTTTTGACATGCTAGATTGGGGCTATATGCAAAAAACATTAAGACACTACGGCTTCGGTCCCAACTTCATAAAATGGACTCTGGCAATCTACCAGCACCCATCCACCAGGCTTAGAATCAATGGAACTAGATCCAACATAATTCACATAACAAGAGGCACTAGGCAAGGATGCCCCCTCTCCCCTCTGATATTCGCCCTCTCCATGGAGCCGTTCGCAGACAGGGTACGGCAAAACGCAGCTATCCAAGGCCTGGCACTCAAAACCCAAATATACAAAATCGCTCTGTATGCTAACGACATCCTCCTTACATTAACCAAGCCCAGGGAATCCATGAAAGCTCTGTGGAGGGAACTGAAAGAATTTGGGGAAACTTTGGGGAAACATCCTTCCAAGTCAATGGCGCTGAGCATCAACCTACCTCGAGCCCTACCTCAGAGCTGCAAAACGAATATCGCATACCCTGGTTGAAAAAGCACCTACCATACCTAGGGGTCCAGCTGACGTGCACACCCAACAGACTGTTCAAAGCCAATTTCCTGCCTCTGTTCAAGGAACTCAAGTCCGATCTACGACGCTGGCAGAAACAGGAGATCCCCTGGTTCGGGAGAATTACGGCACTGAAAATGAACCTGATTCCATGATTACTTTACCATTGCTCAGCCCTACCAACTACTATCCCGAAGCAGACGACACAAAATCTGCAAAGGGGCATTATGAGATACACCTGGGAAGGAAAACAACCACGGACCACCAGGAAACTCATGCTCCGGGGTCGGGCGGTGGGGGGGTCTGGGAGCCCCGGACGTTGCCAGATATATCCTGGCCGCCCAGCTCTCGCATGCATTCGCCTGGCCTCCTGCTTCGCCGAAACCCCGCTGGCTGGAGCTAGAAGAGGCCTGGAGCCCTGTCCCGATAAACTCTCTCCCACACATGAAATGCTCCATCGACCAGGCGGAGAGGGGGCCCCTGACGGCAACTGAAAACACGGTTGCGAGCTGGAGGAAGGCGGCGCGGTTGTGGAACGTCCGCAGAACTACGGGCCCACTCACCCCGATCTGGATGAACCCAGAATTTTCACCGGGCTGTAACCCCAAGGACTTCATGAGGTGGAAGGAGGGAGGACTGGAGAGAGTGCAGGAGTTTTTCGAGGAGGGGAACCCTCTCGACTTCAAGGCATGCAAGGTGAAATTCAACGTTCCCGAAAATGAGAGGTTCAGATACTCCCAACTTCGGCACTGGCTCTCGAACAGGAGCATGAAACTCCTCGGAAGCAAAGTCCTCACAGCACTCGAACAAAACCTCACTTTGACTCCCCCCAAGGGCAAGGTATCTACCTTATACAAGATCCTAGACAGAGCTGACCCGTCCCGGAAGGAGCCATACATGCTCAAATGGAACAGAGATATTGGGCGACCCATCGAGCCGGAGGAATGGGACCACATCTGGACAAGAGCAAATAGAAGCTCGAAATGTGTGACCAACAAGGAGGGGGCATTCAAGGTATGCTACAGGTGGTACCGAACCCCAGAATCTCTCAACAAATGCAATCAGGCAATCCCACTGTCGTGCTGGAGAGGTTGCCCAGTCAAAGGCACACTATACCATCTGCTCTGGACATGCCCCAAGGCGACGCAATTATGGAAAGCAGTGTTAGATCAAATCAACATGATTACAGGCTTGTCAATTTCTTGGGACCCGGGTATTGTACTGCTCGGAGCAAGTGGCGAGGGCCAGTTCCCCCTATCAGGCCACAGAGAAGAATTATGCGCCCACCTGCTGACGGCCACCAAGATCTCAGTAGCAAGGCTCTGGAAAAACCCAGAGGGCCCGGCGATCCAGATGTGGTGGACTAAATGTTGGGACATTATAGTGGCAAAAAAAATTACAGCCCTCCGGTTCGGGAACAGAGACAAATTCTTCCAAACTTGGTCTCCCTTCATGGACTACGTACAGACTTACCCAGGCTTGGCCCGTCAACCCCCCTCTCTACGGTGGATGGACATATATGATTGATATGCAGTATGGAAGGGCAGCCAAAGGTTCTGGCCGGGGGAGTCCCTCACCTGCCGGTTAACTCAAAGACGATATATCGATGCCCTTGTCCTAGGCAGTGCCTCCTCCCCCTTCCCCAAGAGGACCCTGAAACATGTTCAGCCTCCCTGAGCTCTTAACTCGAAGAGGGGCCTCGATTTACTCCCCCCCCGCCCTGTCCTCCCCCATGGACTTGTGTCTTCTTCTCTGACCTAATGTTGTTCATGTATTCTGTTAGGTTCTTGTTTTCTTTCTTGCACTCACAAGTAAGGCTATTCTGACTGAAGCATTCTCATCGTACATGCCATAATGTATAACTTGCTTGTATAAAACCAATAAAAACATATTTGGAAAAAAACAATGGTTAACTAAACTCATTCAAGCTCCCAGAAATGTTGGAAGAATAACACATCCATCATTGATCCATCATTTGGAAGCCGTTCACAGAATGACTGGAAAGTCTGTCGGAAAAGCTCTTGACGGTCCCACCGCTCTTAATCCTGTGCTTGGATATGCTTTGCCAGATAGTCAGGATCTTTTGTCCTACTCTACCCCTTTGGAGTTTTCTCATAGGGTTGAATGGGGCCTTCTCTATGTCACAGGACAACCAGTAACCAATCATGGCTTTCTCTTTTTGGAATGTTTTAAAGTGATGTTGCATTATATCATTGTGTCCTGTTTCATAGTGAAAATCAAGTAAATTCCCTATTAGGAAACTCCCGTCCACCGGAACACTGTCTAAGGCTATATCGCCAAATAATTAGAAATTAATTATATAATTTTCATTTTCATAAATTAAGTAAAGACATTCCATTTTTTAGACTGGGCTTGAGACATTGCCTAATCTGATCATCAAAATAGAGTGACATAACTTTTTCATTTTTCATTAATTTACAAAAGAAGGCAACTTGTAACTTGATGTTTGGTTGATTCAGGATTTATTTTTCCAAATATAAATGTCCAACGCGTTTCTCTTCTTCAGGGGCTGCTTTTATGTAAATCCAACTTTAAATCTAGTAAAGAAATAAATTATATTCTAAATTAGATAAAGATATCAACATAAATAGTTTTGCAAATTTACAAACGTTTGTGTTATAATATATATCACATAAATACCACATCATTTAGACCTCTTCAACCTTTGAAATAAACTGTCAAAAAACAGACTGACATCTTGTTAAGAAAAAATTATGGACCACTAATTAGAAACATACAGTCAAAGGTAAGGTATGGACATACTTCACAGAATTCTGTATCTAAGTTCATAGCGTATTCTCATCGGTTTAGTAGGTAGTCTTTAAATTTAGAAAACCAGGGTACCTAATTATACAATTAGTTTACTGATACCTTTATTGAATGTTCGAGCTGCAAGTAGATATGCTTACCCTGTTGTTTTTTCTTAAAAAGGTGGGTTTGTGCGTATTCTTCCCTTAGCGGTCCGGTCAGACCCACAATGTTTTTGTTCTTATTTTTTCATAAGTATCTAAAACATATATTTTTGAGTTAGTCTAACCTTATACTGAAACATAAAGAAGAGCTAATTAGTCTTTTCTTGAGAGTATTATTCAAGATCTTAATAGTTTTCCATATTAGCCAAATGTTGTTTACAACATTGAAAAACAACGAACATAATTTGTTTTGTCAATCTTGCCAATAAATATTTGGTGTAAAATAAATCACTAGTAATCAGAGACTTTAAAAGAGAAATGTCGCTTACTATGTAAAAGGAAGCTCAAAGGAGATTGAGTTTTCAGTGCTCATGAAACTTGAATATCTGTAAGGCCGAATCAGGTTTCACATGTTATCATGGCACCATGGGTCATAGAGTCTTATGTCTTTGTGGCATAGCCTCATATGAGATTTGAGCGCACTATTTCATAAATGATGTTGGTTGATGTAAAATAAGGATAAAACATGGTTTTGCCTAAATGGCTAATGCAAAGTTTAACATACAGGGGATGCAACGTGTTGGCTAATGCTTGCACGTTCCATTACTTATTGTGACTTCACTCTGCTTCATAATGCAATGTTGAACTGTAACCTCTGCATCCATGGAGCACATTTTCAGCTGTAAAATGAAATCTCTAAAAATCAATACTTTTCTGAATGCTTGCTGTCTAAGAACAAAGTACTATGTTTGCACAACCAATGGCTTCTGCTTCTTTTGATTAACAGTATATGCTGCAAAACAAAACAACCTGCTTTATTCTTGCTGTAAAATAATATTGCCTTGTAGATCAATGGAGGGGCCATAAATTGGGCAAGGGTCATTATCCCAAGCGATAATGACCCCTCCTGAGGCATATAAGGCTATAAAGCTATTTCCACATATTGGTATTGGCAATCCATGTCTTGGAGTTTTGGTGGTAACGCAAAACCGTTACTTGAATAGTGAGTAAAGGAAACAAACTAAAGTTAGTTCATTAATTGAGGTTTTATTTTGTAGTATTTAAATAACAATGTTGCCTTCATAGTTTACGTGTTTTAATTCCAAACTTAGTTTAACATGAGCATGCATTAGGGATCATGTTCATGATCATCAGCTCTCTTGTTGCCCTGATGCCCCACACCAATATATTTGTAAATATGTACATTTAGGTTGTCATCTGTTTGGCATAGATATCTTTCATGAGACAACCGGCATCTTGTATATAATATTGCCTATATTGTTTATCGCTGTAATTTATGCCTCCTTGTAATTTATGCCTCCTCGGCGTGTATTGTTTCTATTTTACGTGTCCAGCACTGTAACCACAGCTGGACCGCGTACCTTTGTATGTAACCAAGCTTTGCAATCCTCTTGATGCCTCTGCGCCTTGCTACCTCTCGGTTAGGTGCGCAATATAAATAAAATAAATACTAAATACTAAATGTAAAAGTAAACAATTTGTCTAAAAGGAAGGGAAAACATATTCCCAAGATTTAGCTTACGCTCTGGTGTGTTAAACAGGATGTTGCCATGAAATAAAGTTCTAGCAGAAAGAAAGTTCTTATAAGAAACCTTACCTGAAAATGGCATTGTAGTTTCCATGTCTGCTTTTGAAGTCAGAATGCAATCAATAACAGTAGTTATTGGCTGTGCACTGAGCATTCTGATTGGTTGCGACGGGATCAATAACGATCTGCACGTGCTAACAAGGCATAGTAGGCCAGAATGGCCCATTATGAAATGTCAGAGCACAACACACGAGGCTGCAGGGGTTGTGTTTGTGTGTGTATTCCCATGTGTACATGTTACATGTGTTTTACTCCATAATAACATAGCTTTGGCTTGGTATTCAAGTTGTTCAAATACTGGGACATATGTCTCCCAGAATTCACAGAAAATGGGCACCAGTTGCTGTTTGCATGAATGGAATATTTATGAATACTAATACAAATTTGTAAAATATGCAACGTATTTGCAAAATTCAATCAAATACAGCTGTTCAACTTCCTTAGGTATTTTAGCTGAGCCTCCAAATTGAAGGTGCAACATGAGGTCAGGCTTTCCCACTTCATGCACCTGGACTGTACCAACTGTAACTGCATGCTTTGATGCAGCCACCTTTGAACATGAGGTCAGGCGTTCCCACTTCATATACCTTAACTTTACCAACTGTAACTGCATGCTTTGATGTAGCCGCCTTGCAACATGAGGTCAGGCTCCCTCACTTCATGCACCTCGACTTTACCAACTGTAACTGCATGCTTTGATGTAGCCATCTTGCAACATGAGGTCAGGCTCCCTCACTTCATGCACCTGGACTTTACCAACTGTAACTGCATGCTTTGATGCAGCCACCTTGCAACATGAGGTCAGGCGTTCCCACTTCATATACCTTAACTTTACCAACTGTAACTGCATGCTTTGATGTAGCCGCCTTGCAACATGAGGTCAGCCTCCCCCCACTTCATGCACCTGAACTTTACCAACTGTAACTGCATGCTTTGATGTAGCCATCTTGCAACATGAGGTCAGGCTCCCTCACTTCATGCACCTGGACTTTACCAAGTGTAACCGCATGCTTTGATGTAGCCCCTTGCACCATGAGGTCATGCGTTCCCACTTCACGTACCTGGACATTACCAACTGTAACTGCATGCTTTGATGTAGCCGCCTTGCAACATGAAGCCAGGCTCCCCCACTTTATACACCTGGACTTTACCAACTGTAACTGCATGCTTTGATGTAACCGCCTTGAAGTCAGGCTTTTCCACATCATGTACCTTGACTTTACCCATTGTAACTGTATGCTTTGATGTAGCCCCACGCAACATGAGGTCAGGCTTGTCCATTGCAACATGTGTTTGCACATTCCACGTTCCAAGAGCAGCTTTAATTCCTGTTTTTATTTTCTAAACAGCCTTTTGGAACCTCTGCTTGTAATCCCATTTGCATCCCAGTTTGCACCCTAAATTTGCACCACTGCCCATTCTAAACACGAATTGTATTAATGATTTACGGGTTAAAATTAGTAATTAGTCATGTTAAAAGTTATTAATAAGTTTGTACACTCCCTGAAAATGTGCACCACCCTGACAGGGTAAATCCCAAATTACCCTTACACTCTGGTTTGTATGAATTTGAATGCTATCTTACACTAGTGTCTCACTTACACTCTGTCATATCACTTCTGCACGGTCTGAGTTGTGATTCTGCTCTAGTTGATATTTGCACCATCTGAAAATTTGCACCACCTAAATGTATTCTGTTCCTGTACATATATTCTGTATGTGCTGGTGGTTAGAGTGCCTCATGGGTGTACTCTATAGCACCAAACACACCAGGGAAGCTGGCAATGCCTTACAATTCTCTTGCCATGACTGACCTTGTGTCGGCATCATGGGACATGGCTATGTGTTGTCTTGCAGATGGAATGATAATGGTGAGGACCTGCTGTAAACCACTTGACTTGAGGACGGGATAATCCCTGATAATGTGCCATGTTCCTCCTAAAGGAGCTGGTGGTAAAACTTGACAAAGCCGAAAGTAGATTTAATGTTGGAGGTAAGGTAGGTTCTTTCATTTTAGGTGCTGTTAGACCCACCTCTCACTCTCTTAACATCTCCAGTATAGCATTTTGTGGGTACTGGTACCTATGGGTGACCATTTATCTGCCAGTCGGAATAGGGTTATCCTTCTATATACCCTTTCTTATCCTCATCTGGCATCACAGTAGCATAATGCTCGGGAGACGGGCCATTTTACTGAAGTGTTCAGCAACTATGTTGCAGACATGTGTACTGTGTTGCTTGGTGTGTCTGGATTGGCCAAAGTATGATTCTCTTCTGGGTCTACCACTCATATTAATTGAACTTGCTCAGTTCTCTGATTGGAGAATGGGTTGAAGAACATGTTTCTAAGCAAATAATGCATCAGTTTTTCTGGATACTCATTTTGGAGCCTTTTGAAGTCTTGGTTGAGAAGGCACTCTCCTCTTGCATGGTTAATGTTTTTGATTTGCATGATTTCCACCCACTTTGGTAATATTTTGCACTTTATTTGAACTCCTTTTTTGGGATGGTGTATTGCAGAGAAGCACAATCATGTGGATAAAGCCCATGAAATCTGCAGCATTTCTTCCACAATTCTGGTGCAAGTCCAATTTACACACGTGTTTCTTTTTTAAGAATCAGCCATTCAGCACCCATGCATGACGATTCATTTTTAGCCCTAAAAATATAACTGCTAGGTAGAGAATGCAGCTGAGGAAACATGCCCCATTGTGTATGTGTAGGAAAAAACCTCAAGGACATGACCTGGAGCAGCTTGAGAGCAAGGACTATAGAAGGGAGAAGTGAGAAGGGGAGAACAGGGGGTTGTGGCACAGAATGGGGTGGAATAACAGAGGCAAATGCGAGCTAAGTAACAGCCATATGGACACTGAAAACAGCAAGCACCAACCAGAAGGTAGTGGATACACTTTGGGTATCATAACTGGTCTAGACAGAGACAAGAATCCAAAGAGTGTAATTTAATTAATTTAATTATTTTGCAATTTATATAGCACACCCAGCCCGGAGGCATCTGAGCGCTGATTATAATTTGAGATCTGAGTTTTTCGGTGCACAAAAGCTGACCTTGACTGGCTACAGGTCTTAAATGAATGGCAAGGAACTGCTGAAATAGGAGCTAAGGACGCCTTAGCGGGACCCACGAGCAGACCTCTTAATGTGGAGGTAGAGGGTTAACGTTGCCGGCAGCTCTACCGATGCCATTAACCCTCTACCGCCTGGGTCATAATGAGGCCTGTAGACCATGATGAGGCATCCAGATTTAGATGGTTTGGTAAATTTGGTTTAGTGCAATGGAGTCAGAGTTGTGGGTACCCTTGATGGGAATGGAAATTTGGGTGTCATCCGCATAGTTTGCATAGGAGACACAGAAGTTGTCCAGTAGGTCGAAGAGTGGCTTAGTGAAAATATTACACAGCGTCAGTGAGAGGCTGCAGCCTTGAGGGACCCCACAAGAGACAGGGACTGGGGGGGGTTTGGCGGTGTTAGGGAAGACCCTCATCGTTCAATTTGAAATGACAGATTCTATCTAGGTTAGGGCATTGGGAGAGAAATAGGCAGCTGGTGAGATTTGTTGGCATAATATTTTGTGGTCCACTAATTGGAAAGCAGCTGAGAGATCTAGCAGGAGCAGGATTGTTAAATTGCTGCTGTCTAAGATTTCGTCCATTTGGATTTTTAGATCCAGGAATGCTGTTTCGGTTCCATGACCAGGGCGGAAACCAGATTTGCACAAGCCAAGCGGATTGTGCATTTCCAGATATTTCTGGATTTGCAGATATGCTGCTTTGCCCTGTATTTTGAGAAGGAAGGACACTGTTCTAGTAGGACAGTCATTCGTTGGATTGTTCGGGTCAAGTGTATTTTTCTTTAGAAGCGTTAAGTACCCAGGCATCTTTAATAACAACACAATAATCAAATCTTCTTCTTGTGTGTATATGGCAGGAAAAAAGCATGGCCCTGATTTACAAAGCGTTTTTCCATGGGATTGCGCCATTTTAAAACACACTAGTAAATTAGGCTGTGTGTTTTTAGCATCACAAACGTTTGTATCCAGAAGCCATTCTTCACTTCTTCCTTTCTTGTATGCTCCCATGGAGTGAAAAGATGGGAATATCAAAAAGGAACATTTGGAAACATGAGTAGCAGATCCCAGTCCCGCCTAACCACTGATTGTATCTATTCATAAACTCGCCCTCGACTTTTCTCAGTTGCCTGGTCCCAGCTCCTTGGATTTGTAAACACAGATGGACACACAAAAATATTAATTGCACTACTAATGAACAGTTTCCTTTTCTGATAGTCTTCAATTCATCATTTAGGCAGACATGTTCTGTAAATAACAAAACAGAAATGTCTGAAAGATTGACTACAGATATTTAACAGTATGACCTTATTTCAGAAAGTGTGCTTTTCCTCTGTGTAACTTTCCTTTCCACAAAGGCAACTTTTCAGCTCTTTCTGAATAGAGGACACATTTTCAGGATTCAGCCAATGATAAATCCACTTCCTAGTAGACCTCTCCATAAGAGAGCCATCCTTTCCAGGGCTATCCTGTCATGAGCTATGCTCTTGGACTCCATCCGCATCGGATCAATTTGTTAAATTGTGAGCTTTTCTGCTGAGCACTCTGCTTGTCTGTTGTAATGTCTACTTTGTAATCTGTCTCACAGTGAACGCTAGCAACTGCATTTGCCAGGCAGGTTCAAGTACATCATATCTACCAAGGACATCAAGGATCTGATTTACAAAAACAATTTTGAAAGGCAAAACCCCATTGAAAAAGGGCATTGCAAATCAGGCCCTAAGTGACTTATTACAAAAGCTTTGCACAAGTGCAGGTTAATTAATGCCATCAGCACTATGATATTAGGAGCCTAATTCACAGACCAGTTTTATAATGGTGCAATCCCACAGGAACACGCTCTTTGAATCAGGCCCTTAATGTACAACTATATTTTCCAATGTTGTTTTGCACCAGCGAAAAATTGTCCCGGGGCATCAACGCATTGAAAGGATATGTATGTGTTTTACACTGGGGCAAAAGTTGTACCAATGAGAAAAAGTGCACAATCACTGCTGAAGAGTTGCTGCCATACAACCCCATTGTGAAATAATCTCTTGTACTGTCTCGGGACAAAGTGGCAAAACCGTCCCCACCACTAAATCATACAGTTTTGCTTCATGCCACAGTTCATCTTGCTACAGAAGTGAAGACATTCCAAGACATAACTCGGTGCTTCTCTCACTGCACTGGCTCCACTTTGTGGCATAAATGCCATTGCAACATTCCTGGTTATTATATAAACCAGCTATCTACAATAAACAGTGCGCCAGATTCTTGAAAAAAGGCACATTTAGCCTGCAAAACCGGCAAGCTGAAAACGACTTTCCGAGCCGTACGCAAAGAAAATCTATGTGCTCTGCGTATTCAGAGAATTTCCCACACAAAACAACACTATGCCCATGGAGCGTCTGGAGTGCCTGTGACACGCCCCCACGTGAATATGATCTGCGTTTTGAGCACTTGTTTTTTCCTATAGGCCTTTGGCCTTAACGCATGCTATCATGTGGCACATGGGTTCTGGGGTTTGTGTGTGATGTTTTGCGACGTTCCGAGTTCAAATCGATGAATACGGTTGTATTTGCGTTGGTATGGGTATGTGATTGCTTGTCCGTGAACCGTCCATCAACACGTCCACATTTTTGTTTATTCTTCTGCAATCTGCTTGTTCCGTCCCCTATTTGGGACGGTGCGTAGGCCCGGCCAATACACTGCTTGGAGTCTCACACAAGGGACTTGTCCACTCGCAAAGACGCCCTGGGCCTGTGCGGAATCCACGCAAGTCCCGGAATAGTTCCACACTTTCTGTTCCAATAATCGCTGCACAGGGATTTGCATGCAGATTTGCACACAATTTCACGATTTTCCATTCAAATATGTCCATGCATCAGGTCCAGTTACTTTAAATTTGATAGAAAGTTCTATTTCTGATCAAAAGGCACAATCATTAAATCATACATCTGTGTTAATAGTCTCAAAACTAAAATGTGAACAATTAATACAAATGCTTTCTTATGTGTCACCGCTGAAGCAGCTGGGTGGCAGGGTCAGCACTATAAAAGCGATCATTAAAGTAAAACAAATGTTCCAAACAGCCTTCCAATTATCGGTTAAAACTTGTATTAGTAACTACATTGTGAAGATCACAATTAAAATGTAAACTTTCACTGAAAGTGCTGCAAAATCACCTACAATCACATATTATAAAACAAAACAAAAAATGTCGAACTAATGTCTACTGTCTGCAAACACTTTACAGGAATATAGGGGAGTTTCCAAAATTGTAGTACAACCGGTCATGCAGTGGTAGAGAGTCATAAACCATGCATCAACTTGTAGGCATCCATATTTCTGCTTGGGAGTTTAATTCATACTTCTTAAGAGCAGTACTGAAAATGGACATAAATTACTCTAGGATTTCAGGGAAAGGAATTGGGTCTAAAGGATGGGCGAGGATGTGGGTGAAGCCATAGCTGTCACGTGTCAATGTTTTAAAAAGTGCAAACAATCAGAGCTACAGTTGTGTTGCTATTACTTGAAACACACATACTTCACACATTAAACCAACCAGAACATCAGTAAACTGTTATAGAAACATGCAGAGCTGAGGGAGCATACTTGTAGTTCTATTCTCCCCCATCCTGAATGGAATCCTACGCATACCAGCATGCAAAGTAATGGGGGCTTGAAAAAACATATCATTGATTTTAAAGTTCTTATCAAGACTGCAGGAAACACTTAATGATAATGTCCTATACCATCACCTGCTGCAGTACATATTTCCCACAGCCTGTAGCTTCATTGCCCCATTCCCCTATTTCTACTTACCCTGATATGTAACTCTTAAGAGACAATAGTCCTCCAAATTATAAGCTAGATGCCGTTTTAGCGGCTACCTTACATTAATTATTTCTAAATGTCCCTAACTGCAAAACAAAGGTGAACAGGAGCAGGGCTCCTTCGAGCTCAAAGGTTTGTCGTCAAGGCTGAGGACATTGTATCACTGTGAATGCAGTGTGGGATGGTCTGGGCACTGGCTTTCTATTTGGATGGATTCAGAAACTGGTGACGCAATTGTTCGTGGCTCCTGAATCTGTGCACATCCAGCCCAATCCCTGCATTGATTATGGGAATGTTGCCATCCTCAACGAAAGAAGCCATCAACGAACAAGAATGTAAACAGAGCAATCATGAGGTATGTAAGGTCGCTAGGGGAATTGTTATAACCTCATTAAATGTTTAAAAGATTAGCACAGCTAATACAACCAAACTGAATTACTGTTACCAAGAGCAGCAATGGTCTGTTGTTATCCCTATTAGGGAGATTAAAAGGACTCTATTTAAGGATAGGCAACACCACATGTCATAATTCCTCATGTACTACCATTCCCTTTCTTCATGGAGACATTAATCCTATGACAAAGCAGGCATTTTCTATTTTTCAAGGCAAAAGAAATTCCTAAGTAGGAATCTGTTGCACGTTTCAAAGTTACTGTGCACTGCTGAAACAAACCCTGATTCATGGAACTGTGCAAAGTGTATTTTTGCAGTGCAAAATGTGTGCAAAGTCATGTTGTACTGCAAACATGACTATGCACTGACTTTGCACGGACCTTGCTCTGCAAAAATACACGTTGCACAGTTCCATGAATCAAGGTGTGTGTCGGCACTGCAAAGTCACTTTTCAGCAATTCAGAGTCACATTGAGCCTGCAAAAAATTCCATGAATCGGGCCCTCAGAGCGATAGATCAGTCAGAATTCAGAAATATGGCCCATTTTAATGTCGCTGCAGTACCTGTAAGGAGGCCTTGGTATTTTTCATTAATTCATCGATTTTCATCCATCACACGTTTCTTTTTATAGCGAATATCTCTAGGAGGAAGCAAATGTGCAATACATGTTTCCATTACTTGTTGTGCCTAAGGAATCGCGTTGCACCTCACTGCTGAAGCCCCATTGGTTGAAGAATTTCTTGGGTTGCCTATGATCCTATAAAGAGGTGACCTGGCCTATCAGATGGCCATCGAATGCTCACATTGTGTGCGGGTCAATTAGTGATTTCAATACTTGTAATAGTTCTCTGTAACAGCAGAGACGCTGTGAAAAATCGGGGCTGAAAATAATTAGGATCAAAAGGCTTTACATAACTGATTTTAAGAGCTAGGAATTAGTGAGCAGTGTTAGAAAGCCGATTTAAGTTCTTACAGATTAGAAGAGACAGTAGCACTGTTTGATAAATACCTTGAGATACAGATGAACATTAAGTTATGTTAACGGTCTGCTCAAGAAACCATGGTTTAATAATGCTATTTCAGAGGAGTGTTCTGTAATAAGTGGCAGTAAAACTAAATACTTACTGGGATGCTCGACATACAGAATAATAAACACAAACTAAACCAAAGAAAAATGAATACACAGACACGCACTCAATTCCCTTCAGACTGTTGCAAAAGTATATGTTTGCTTTCTTTAGGGGGCAGGGGTGCAGAAAATCGTACATACGACACCAGTCAATTACTGTTCATTAATTGATGCAATATAGCATTTCCTGGCATATTATGCATGACCAATTCCTGATTCACCCATGAATTCAATGTATATATTAGCATAACTTCATGAAACAATTGAGATATCTACGTACTGTATCTTATAATTATTTATTGTGCACATGTTTAAAACAAACCTTGTACAATCAAAATAAAAAGATAAAAAACAACTTATAAAGTAGTACGGTTTGATACATTCTTTACTCAATCCTGAAAATAATGTTGCCCATAAAACTATTTAAACATTAACAATTCTTTCTCAATGCATTATTAAGAAATAGATATTCTACAAAAAAGCACTGTTGATAAAATAAAGGAGACTCACCTACCTTCAAAATGCTACCATAAAAGTGGAATCGTACTTGAGTACATATTGTGTACAAAACTAGAATAAAAATTACGTTTTGAGTCCAACAAATTAGGAAAGATAGTCACAAGAGTGTCTACTTTTTTCCAATGGAACTTGTTTCAAATTTTAAACAAGCTCCTAAAAACTCCAGAGTTGGGATAGCATTTAAGTTGATCCTCAGGATTCGCTTCCTCCAAAATAATGGGTGCAATTTAGCAGATACTGTTGAAGGAAACCCATGCTTGTCATGCAATTTATATTGGGTATACATTTTGTTTTTTGCACTTTCTGCTTTGTATCTATCCAATCTAAAAGCCACAGTTTCTGTTTGGCTGCTAATGCATTTATATACAACGGATTCATGGATATATTTGTTTTCTACAAAAAACGAGTGCCAATTTTCAACCCAGGAGTGCTGTGTTCTATGTAAGTTTCCTTTGGGACAAGATTAGGATGATGAATGTTACTGCAAAAAGTGGTTTGAAAAGGGCACAGCCTTTCTGCCTGCCGAAATTCAAAGGGCCTCATTACACTTTGCGCGCTAAAAATCGCAAATTACCGGCATGGCGCCCTTAACGTGTCCGCCCTCGCATGAGGGCGCTAATAGGGTACCATTACGAGTACGCGGACACGAGCATCGTGCCATGCCGGTAATGCCCCAACTGCCATGCCGCTAAACTCCCCCAATAGTCCCTTACCGGCTTCGACGACAGTGCAGATAGCATCTCCGCTTTGATGCAGCATGCAAATAGCGGTCACCGCTAATAGCGGTGGTCGTTAAATAGCGGAACCGGAAACATCGTCATCGCACAGGAACGGGAAAGAGCACGGAGGCCATCTTTAAAAACACAATCCATTGCCATCCTCTGCCCCCTGGACCTGTTTGTAGGACTTTGCTGTTGGAAAATATCTGGAACACCCTTACCATGCCCAAGGCTCTCAAAAAAACAACTGACCGCCAGCGGAAAGAAAAGTTTTCGACTGAGGAGCTACTAATGCTGACACAGACCCTATCTGAAAATGCTGCAGTGGTCTTCGCAAACGACATGCGGCGGGAGACACTCCTCCAAAAAAAAGCAATCTGGGAGGAGGTGGCACTGAAAGTAAGTGCTGTGGGCACCAGCACCCACAATGTACGTGAGTGCCGGAAAATATGGGATGACATTAGACTCCGGGTGAGAATGATCTTGGCAGAAAATACCAACACAG
Source organism: Ambystoma mexicanum (assembly GCF_040938575.1). Taxonomy (NCBI): domain Eukaryota; kingdom Metazoa; phylum Chordata; class Amphibia; order Caudata; family Ambystomatidae; genus Ambystoma; species Ambystoma mexicanum. The sequence goes on along the minus strand of NC_090929.1, from coordinate 926,860,994 downwards.
TGGATCGGGGTCAGCAATTAAACTAAAAGAATGGGAGGAGACATGTGCCAACCTCATAGGAGTTGAATGCATCGAGGGAGTCGGGAGGATGGAGCATGGCGTGGCATGCACTTCGGATGGAGGTAAGTGTACCAATGAAAGCATGCAATGTGAATCTACTGGTCCCTGCAAATGTCAGCCCAGAATCACCTCATGGATGACCAAACAGCCACACCTGCATCCCACCCTGCCCATGTCAGTGTCAGACCCAAACACACACACATGCACACATCAACAGAGCCAAGTGCCACACAAAACACTGCATGGATGAGCCACTGAACTGACACATCACCTGCATCCTTCACAATGAAGTCCAAATGCCCACAACTGCATTGATTATGTATCCTGCATTAAGTACATCGAACTGTAACCATGTAACAATGTAACAATGCCATCCCCCTTCTTGTCCCCGACAGGGTCACATACAGACAGTGGGGATGGTGGGAATGCATCCCAGGCACCCCCTGCGCAGAAGAAAAAAAGGCCACAGCCCACAGAGGACACCCCCACAACATCCAGGGGAAAAGGCACAAGGCTCCATTTGCAGAGTCTCAAACATCGGTCGAGCGCCACTGCCAAGGCCACACCAAAGCCAACTGCCCCACCTCCGGAGGTCCACTCACCACCACCGATCACAGCCACTGAGGGACAACCATTAGCTGCAGCCAGTTCGGCAGGAGAGGCGGCAGCCACTGCTCCATTATCTGATGTGGAGAACTCAACAGAATTCCATCTGGGCATGCACACCCCAAGCCCCCCTGGAATCCCCCCAGCCATCACCACCACACACACCTGGCCCCATCTTCACTGGTGATGAGACCATGGGAGCTTTCAGTAGCACCCCGGTGCCTCCATCTGTTCACCTGCCTGCACCACAATGCACACCAGCCACACCACCAGAGCCCGACACTGCCCTTGACCTGGCCAGCATCAGCCAGCGGCAACAGGGTCTCACTGTGCTAGTTGGGCAGCACGTGGAGGAGGCTGCCCGTCTCAGGGAGGAGATTGCAGAGACATCCAGGCAGTCCAGGTAGGGGATGGAGGCATGCACAGACAGGCTGGTGGGGGGCTCATCCGAGTTCGGGAGGTCCTCACACGTATTGCGGATGCTATGGACATCCAATTCCCACCACCACCTGGACAGTCTGCCCCTTCTTTGTCCGCCAGTTCGCGGCAGTCAAGCCCACCCCGACGCTCCGCACGCGCCACCAGGCGCAGCTCTAGGCAGCCTCCCAATGCTGGTTTTGGCAATGACCAATAGGGAGTTAATGTTCATGCTTCCGCGTGCATGTCTGGACGCATACATTGTGGAAGACACATGAGAGACTGTTGTGGGGGTGGGTGGAAGGGTGTGATGGGACTGTTGTGGGGAGTGGGGGGAAGGGTATGATGGGACTGTTGTGGGAGTTGGGGGGAAGGGTGTGATGGGACTGTTGTGAGGGGTGGGGGGGTAAGGGTGTGATGGAACTGTTGTGGGGGGTGGGGGAGAAGGGTGGTGGGATGTTTGGGGACATACACATTTTCCTGTTTAAGTTCATAAATACACTGGTGTTTGAGCAAAACTCCTTCATTGTTTATGTGTTCTTTATTGATGCCAGGGTCCATTGTGACCTCACAAACAGACACCAGTGCATTACTAGCCATATCCAGGTGACAGTACGAGAACATGTTACTCAGAATATTTGGTTGATCAGATGTATTTATACAAAAGGAAGGAACATACAACAAGCTATATCAAACAATAAAAACATTGTGTACCCTCAGATAGCAATTTCTTATAACAGCCACTTAACAAATATGGGCTGTATTCTGTGTTCTAAATAATCATCCAAAACAGTGGATCATGACACCCCATTGCTGTTTGTCAACACCTTCAGCAACATGTCCTACAAAGTGTAGAACATCATATGTAGAAATTGGAAAAAGACAATGAACAGCCCACTACCGTTGATAGCCTTTAAAAAGAGCACCAATATTTGCAATCTGGTCATGAAGAATGACATACACAAGGTAGTCAGTCAGGAGGGCGCCCAAAGTACTCTGTGGGGTTTGCCTCGAGTGATGGGTCATCATCCATGTGGAGAATGTGTCATGTGTCCATTTACAAAGAAAATTACCTCTGTAGATTTGGGTCTAACTTCAGAATGGGCATTAAAAGAGCATACAAATTGTAAAACGGATAATGTAATTTACATGATCAAATGCCCGTGTGACCTAATTTATATAGGCAAAACCAACAGGAAGTGCATAACTCGTATGATCGAGCACAGTAGCTGTTTAAAAAAATCATATTGATAAATCTCCCTTGGTAAAACACTTCGAAGAGAAAGGACATACATTCTCTGACTTTGAATGGTGTACTTTGAAAAAGATTAAAGGTAGATCTCAAGATGAAATCAATAGGAAATTGATTAATATAGAACAGAAGCTTATCTTTCTCACTAATAGTCACATCACAGGACTGAATGAGAATATTGAGTGGCATAATATTAGATAAGCAAGCTACTTGTCTTCGACATAAGGCTCAAAAAAGTCATTGGAGTGTTGCATTTTCTGTTGGGGCCCGTTGAGGGGTAATATATAAGCATATGTATGCACATGGAGAATCATCTAACTTGTTTAAACACAGATGATGTACAAATTCTAATATAGGGATATCTTATCTCTGCTTGCTCCTGTAGTGTGGGATGACCAACACTCTGAGGGGCGTCTTGCTGTGTTTCCATTGCCATAGGCCTTCATTGGAGTCCGGGTTGTTTCCTTGAGCACTTTTTGGCCTGCATATTTGTCCTTAGCGAGCTATGGTGGTGAGAACCCAACTGGTTGTTTCACCCCCTTTTTTGCTCCTGGCAGAGCTGTAAGTGTGTCTTGATGGGCACTCTATTGGCCCTGTGCTTTTTGGGTTAATTTGGTGATCTCTGGGTTCCCTGTGGCCATGGTTGCCTGGCAACCTCGCCTTGTTTATGGAATTCGTGCCTGACCTTAGCGGGCGCGAAGACATATCACGTCGCTGCGCAACGCGGAGCGCGATGACGTCATTACGTCACGTTAGTGACGTGTAATAGGGATTTTGGAACGGCTATTTGCCACAAATTTGTTATGTGTGTCCGGCGCGTCCCGATCTCAGAACACTGCTTTTGGTCAGGATTACAGCTACCCCTGAAAAGGTAAAAGCTGGGGGTATGTTATATATTTACTAGAGTCCTGCGAGGTGGGAACTCTCTAAGTTACCCCCCGCTCTCCTTTTTGCTCACTTAGTAATTTCCTTTTTTCAGAGTGAGAGGTTGAACAATCTTTAGAAGCAAGAGGCTTGATCCCGTCGGGCACCGACCTGAACTCGCACTCGATGGCTTAGAACAGCGTGAGATAGGTAAGACCCCACGTCTGAGATGGACTAGAGGAGCACTTCTTTGTACATGTTTTGGGACTATGCTATTACCTTAGACTCCCCCTATTTTATGCACTAAAAGGCCTGCAGGAAGTCGAAAGGGAGACATTGGGTGTTTACTGCGACTGAGATTTGGTTTTGTCCAGGAAAAGAACATCTTGGACTTCCCAGGGTGAGCTATATTTTGTTGTTCTGTTGGGTTCTACTGTGGATGAATACTCCTAAACCCCATGTGTGAAGGGGTGAGGAGGACAGTAACAAGATTACAGTCCGTGGTAGATTACTTGAGGTACTTAATTTTGAATTCTATATGCTTTAGTAGTGAAGAGCCAGAATTGGTTTGGCTGTTGAGGTCCTAGATATATATTTTCTTTAGACCTTAGATCAGGTATATGATGTACTGTATACTTGATACCCTAGTGGTGATTAGGGTTTGGCTATGGTGATTAATTAAACCGATAATGCCCGTATTAGTGATACGTTTTTGTCTTTTTTACCCTTAGAGATAGCAATCTGGTGTGTGAATAGGAAGAATTTACCTGAAGCACAGGACTACTTCTGCCCCTGATGAATGTCCGGTTACTGGAAACACAGAGGACAGAAACTTATATAAGTTGGGCTGGTTCACACAACAGGGAATGAGAAGAATTGAGTTGCCATTGTTGTGATATGCTGATGAAATGTCTGGCATTTCTTTTGATACTATGAGGTGGAATGATTTTAACATGTATATGACTAGGTGATGTGTATATTTTGTTTAAACAAATTGTTGTACTACTTGTGCTGAAGAGAGACTAATATATTAAAAATTATATTTTTCTGGGTAACACTGTTTTGGATGATTATTTAGAACACAGAATACAGCCCATATTTGTTAAGTGGCTGTTATAAGAAATTGCTATCTGAGGGTACACATTGTTTTTAATTTTTGATATAGCTTGTTGTATGTTCCTTCCTTTTGTATAAATACACATGACATGCATCCCCTTCGCCTCCATTGCCATCACCATCATCATCCTCATCAGGTGCTTCTATTTCAACGTCAGGGGGCAGTGGCACATTCCGTCTGATACACATATTGTGCAGTATGACACATGCCATGGTGATCTTGGCCACCTTGTCATGGCCATACAGGAGAGCGCCACCAGACCTGCTAATGCACCTAAACCGTGACTTCAAAAGTCCAAAAGTCTGCTCGATCACGATGCGGGTACGGGTGTGTGCACGATTGTATACCTCTTCGTGCCTGTTCTGTGGGTTCCGTACAGGTGTGAGGAGCCACCTCTTCAGGGGATAGACGGCATCACCCATATGGGGGAAGGTATGGGGTCCTGTTACTGTTCACCTCAAATGTGGCCTGTTCATTTCACAAACATTGACTTGGCATTGAGATTCAAGTACACAATCAACAGCATACATGCAAATGGTCTGTGTAACTGCAATGTGCAAAGGTGGGCTCAACCCTGCAAGTAGACATGCCCCATTAATGCCTCCAACAGTAATTGACATGTCCTGTGTGAGGCCAGGACTTAGGTGTCCCTTTGCCCAGGCAGATTTGGTACCACACTGGTGGTGTACTGCCCTTCCAACATTGACATTGCCATGCTGAGAGGCATCGTTTCAGTGGTGCTATGGGTTCGTGGTGCATTGCTATGGCTAGGGGGTATCCCTTAGCATGCATTGAAGGGCACATTGCATTGTTGATGTCGTGCTGTACGAATTCAGCATGACTATGTTGACGGCATGGATGACATTTGTGTATTTTGTGCCGTGGAATGTGGTGCAGTGTGGATGTGGTTTGATGTTTGATGTTTCTAGGCTTGGATTGTCATCTGTGTTGTGTAGCATATACTTGCATGTCCGTTCTTCTCAAGTACGTTGCGGCCCTCGCAGATGCACTTTGGCTTACATCTGTATGTGCATTTGGACGACGGACTACAGGCTACACCCACTTGGAGTATCTATCTCTCCCCCCCACGCACACCCAGTTGGAGTATCTATCTCTCCCCCCCAAGCACACCCAGTTGAAGTATCTATCTCTCCCCCCCCAAGCACACTGCCATGTGCTTGGCCTGCTACTTACCAAGTAGCCACAAACGTTGTCCCGTTTGTCGCTCCATGTAGCGGGGGATAGTTGAGTTCCGCAGGACCATGGAATCATGGGTTGATCCGGGAAATCTGGCACAGCAATGTGTGATTATGTTGTTGGCGTCACATACCATTTGGACATTGATGGAGTGGAATTGCTTCCTGTTTCGGTACACTACTTCATTGGGATGTGGGATGACCAATTCCACATGTGTACAGTCGATGGCCCCGATGCAACTTGGGATGCCTGCCAGTGAATAGAAACCGACTTTGGTGTTTGCAATCTCCTGGGCAGTCCGTGGCATGTATATGTGTTTGGGTGCATGCTTCAGGAGGGCACCAAGTACCTGGTTCAGTGTGCGTGAGAATACTGGTTGGGAGATGCCATGCATCTGCCCCACTGTATGCTGGTAGGTGCCTGTGGCCAGGAAGTGGAGCACAGTCACCACCTTCAGTAGAGGGGGGGTGGCAGTTCTGATGTCTATGAGGCTCACAATGTCGTGGTGTATCATGTCCACGATGCTGGTGATGATATCCCGGTCCAGATGGTACAGGGTGTGTATCTGCTCAGGTGTGAGGTTAAATGGACTGGCTCTGATCCTGGGAATTGGTGGGTGCCTCTGTGGTATGATTAGGTGCCATGGTGGTGCTTGCTATGCCTGTCTTGCCCTCCTCCTCCTCCTGCATCTCCTCTGTGCTGCCTGTTGTTGTTGCAGATGCGCTGCAATCAGGTCCTCCAGGCCATGTAATGGTGCTAGTATTGGAACCATCTTGGTGTGGGAAGGGGTGTGGGAAGGGGTGTGGTGTGCTCCTTTTGAGCAGTCACAGTCTCCATTGCCTCCACCTGTGCAGATTGTGGCCACCTGTGGCAGGTGGTAACACTGCACAGTTCTTATAAGAGGCGGTTCGCGATGGCGGTATTAGCGCCATGCCGGGAAGGGGTTTTGGGTGCTTTTCCATGCCGCTATTGGTCCGCCTGGCTTGTGATGATGTGCTAATAGAGGCATGGTGTAAATTACGGACATGAGGGTCGCGCGGCCGCGGACTGGCCGCTATTAGTGGCACCGTACTTAGCGGTGTCGCAAATAGCGGTGAGCAAGGTCATAATTTGGATGGGGATTTAGCGTTACCGGTATTCCATTACCGGTTACGTTAAATCCCTACCGCCTACCGTGATAACAAAACAATCGCTTTTGATTCTATTTGCGTGAAGCTTTAATTGAGAGCTTTACTAAGAATGTTGACTTGCCCCATGATAACAACTCTGGGTTAAGGCCTATGATAGCCCCATGTCCAGTCATCTTCATTTTGCAAGATCAATTCTTGCAGTGGCTTGATAATACCTGCCTTACCATCATTCTCTTGGTTGGTTTCTCTTCTCATTTGGACACTAACAACCACTTTTCTTAATTGCCTCGAAAATCCATTTGGCATTTATTATTTGCCCTAGGCTATTCTGCCTCAATTCTTCAACACAAAAGCATCAAGGTTAGGTCAGACCCTTTCCCTTCACAGGAGATCATTTCCAACTACGTGGTCCCTGTGGTGTCAAACCTAGCTCCTGACTCTTTAACACCTAACTGGTGCACCTTTTGGATCACACCACCCCATTCACCAGCTCCTTTCTGCATTATGCAATGACAACCATATCTTCCTGAGGCTTAATGCTGACCCCTCATCAGATATCATCCATATTGTAATCGTCTTGTCTTGTGTACCTGCCTGGATGTGTTATAACAATCTGTTTCTCAATTCTGTTAAAACTGAAATCATACACTTGGGCTCCTCTATACCTCCCTCAATCCCTTTTCTCTGGACATTTTCTATAGGTGCCAGGAAACTGTTAACTATGGCAGATCATGTCTATCTTTTCCAAATGTCCTTTATATGCTCAGGACGACCAGTGCTATGGCCCGCTCAAGACAAAGCTAGTGCAGGAGTCTTTACTTGGGACTCCTGCTGTACTTATTTCACCTACTTAAGATCATTCTGCACATGGTTGAAGGATTCTCTTTGTTCTCACGTGTCATGATCACATAACTCTTGGCTTGCACTACAGAATTGTACATATTGTAGGCATAGAAGTAATTGCGTGATACATAGTCTCCTGTATTATTTTGGATACATAGGAAAAAGAAGTAGAGGGGTGTACTTCAAGGTCATGCATAGCAAATGAAGCAGGGTGTTTGGGTCTGAAAATCCAAGGTTTAGGACCAAAGTCTTACTCACTGTGGGTTTTCTGTTCCTTCTTACAGCTGTTGATATCCCCCTGGAATTTCCATTATCCCGTTGGATCTGTTGTTCTCCCGCTCAACTGTAGTTCTCCCTGGGAGCTTTAATTGTAGCATGGAGCTGTAAGTCTCACTTGGACATGTAATTCTCATCCGTATCTCTTGCCAAGACGTGTCATTCTACCCTATCAAGAACTCCTATCACCCATTATCACATCCTCATCCTCTCCCAACCTGATCCTGTGAACCTTCCTCTCCTCCAACATGAGCCTATGTTCCTAACCTCATCTGAATCAGTGTGTCACACCCCCTCGCCCCTCCTATTATAAGCAAGGTGTTCTCTCTTCTGTGCCATCTCCCTCTTCTGGACCTGTACACTGCCCTCTCCTGATCGGACTATGTACAGGTGGCACCTGTCTGAGTTCTCTGTGCTGTCCCACTTCCTGGGCCTGTGTATCTTCTCCATGTTTTCTGCAGTGGTAGAAGTGTACCAAAAAAAGTAGTGGAACTGTGACCCGGGCGGAGACCAATGTGCAACACATTTTCCAAGGGTTGCAGCCATGCGGCTTGACGGTCACTTGAGTTGAAACAGATTTCAGTTTAGCTGTAACTTCTTTTGGGTAGTAAAGTGGAGAAATGTACTTTAGTTTCACAAATAACACACATGTTTGCACAAAGTAGTAGAGCTGCTCACTTCGACCGCTGGTATTCTGATCCTATGCAGGATTTCCTTTCAACAAGATTGTGTGCCTTTCACTCTCCCCAAATATTTACATTTCATGTGTATCCTTTCCCTGCCACGATTGGCCTGGCAGCTAAAATATGTTTAATGCAAATCACAAAACTATGTTTTTGTAATTCACCTACCCATAACCTGTCAACTTTGTTTAGTGGTTCATGTAATGATTTTGAAACCGAGATATCTGGGTTACAAACCTATTGTTGCCACTTGACATAAAATCATGTAGTTGAGGCAAAACATATGTATGCCTCTACATCTCAAATGTGCATAAAATAATGTATAGATCACATTTTCCTGGTACATTGTGTTTCGTTACCCAAAGTAATAGTACTTGGTTTATGGAAGGACTAAGTCCAGGGCTGTCACAAGATGTGGTGAGGTCTGGGGCAAAACATTTGGTGAGGTCCCCTTACAATTTGATGCACTGGGCCAGCGGTGGCACCTCCACAAACAGGAGACTAGAGAAATCTCCCCTTGAATTTGTTTGAAGAATCCCAAATATGGCTTATTACTACAACTGCAAATCAACTACAGCAAAGTTAGATTGCTCTACAGAAGAAAGGTTTATGCCAGACTAACTTTTGTATCATATGCATATAGATGGGATGTCATGAAGCATGTGGTGCTTGACGCTATAATTAAGGAGCACCTTGCCCCTGTGTTTGCATTAAAACACACATCATACACAGTGACAGATAGATGATGTACAGTGGAGGCTGGTGTATTTCTGAATTTAAGAGGCTTAAATGTTTGTGTCAATTATGCAGGATCAACAGAGCACAGTGAGGGAGCCCAAAGCAAACAAGGGTTGCTTGAGGGGGGTTCTCACTCCCAAGAATGTTTGAAACATTGGGTTAAAATTATGCATTTTACAGAACTTTCTTTGCAAAATTGGGTAGAAATCCATACACTTTTGCAATTGGTTTTGTATGGAAGCACATGGAAAATCCCAATAGTTGCAAATTACCAACCTTGCACAGGAACATTTTCCAGTACATTTCATGCCACCTTTCCACACAACACATGCTAGTATAAAAACATATTCATGCTGGTTGTTTCCATGTATGTCCATGCCGGCTGCATCAATATATGCCATACTTACCATGTGCATGCTAACTGTGCACCATAAGTTTTATTACTGGCTACATTGGCCTAAATTCAGTTTGGGCCAATTTAGACAAGTAGTATGTTTGCTTTAACTTTGATGCATAGTCCTGTGCATCAAGGGTAAAGCAAAAAGAGCATTGGAAATGCTAACAGTTTGGGCTTTCGTGTCGGCATGGCAAAGGCACTTCTGTATTGGTATTTGCAAAATGGTTTGAGTACCTGAGCAGCTAATAGCAGTGCTTGTTAAATGCCTAATAATTATGCACAGGCCTAAACTGTTGAGTTTGCCAATGCTTGTTTTTAACAGGACTTCAAAGAAAGACGCACAGGCTGCTTTTAAATCGAGTGGCTGAAGGAAGACTTGATCAAGACATTTTTATTACACCAGTTCCTTGTTTACAACTCCAATGAAGTTATTGTGCTTCAAAACGGTTTTTGTGGTAGCCATGCCGCTATTGGCGGCATGGCTGCCTCCAAAACCAGGTCCGGGTTCCCTGAATGGGGAATTACCAGGCCATTCCGAGTTTGTAGGGCCCAGTAATTCCTCCCTCAGGGAACCTGGGCCTGGACCTTCCCCATTCCCATTTGAGCCCCCATACGGCTCAATGGGAATGGGTTGCAGGGAGCTAATAACGGCCCGTTGTTAGCTCCCTGGTCCCCTTGCGGGACCCAGTAACAATGTCTGGTTTTAACAGGCGTCCTTACTGGGTCCCGCTGGGGACCTTGTAATCAGGCGGAATGGGTTTAACAGGTCTGCATTCATTAGCGGCACCTGTTAACCCATTCCGCCTGACTAGTAATGAGGCCCATTAACTCTCAGAAGACTCCTTTGAGAAAACATGTGCATACATATTTAGAGCAAAGTTTGATGATAAGTCTTGATTAAAGTTAGCTCAAAAAGTTCCAATGAGGAAGTGTTTTAGGTGTGGAGGGCAGGAACTGGGTGAGAATTGCCACATGGATTAGCATGGTCATGCAAAGTCAATGGGTGGGCAAATAACTTAACAGCATCTACCAGCTTTGTGTCCCTTCTCATATGCCAGTTCTTCCTATCTGTACTCAAGATTGTCCCAGATCCAGGATATGGCAAAAAATGACTCAGATAAAGCTCCACAATCTGGGAAACCTATGTGCACTATATGTTTATTTTAGAATGCTGTGGTGGGTTCGTACTCGAAACTATGTTGGGCAGGGATTTCAACCATGTCCGCTAGGTTCCAAAGTGAAACACTTCCCCACAAAACCACTTGAGGGTCTGTGCGGGAGCCCTGTGAAATCCCTTGTCAATGTTGCACTGTACGGGAAATATTGATGTGCATTTTTTAGCTTTAAAAGTGTGCAGATTTTGAACTTTGCTGACAATAAATTCTCTGATGGGAAGAGGCAAATGTTCATGAGTGCGACTAAAATGCCTGCCTACACCCTCCTAATCTTCCCGTGACTGCACCCAGCCTTTTTCACTGCAGTAGGAGGGATGCTGCAGAAAAAAAAAGTATTTTTCCACCACTGAATAGTTTTAGCTTATTGTTGGCACACCTCATAACCCAAACAAAAAGAATGTCATGCAGTGGTGTAACACCATTGAGCAAATCAGGCTCTTGCCCCACCTGAAATGTTGGGCTTTGTTGACTTGACCTGGCTGCGTAGGCGGCACCAGCCCCACTTTGAGGCAGAAGGCCTCTTTCGGTGTGTTGCCAGCCCGTAGCACTCGTTAAGGAGCGGCATCAGAATCAAACATGCAGAGCACACAAACCTATCCAAGCGATATCAACAGACTCACTTTGATAAAACAGAAGTCTTAACTTCTGGTCTCAGCTTTTAGATAGCCCACCTCTCCAGAGATAAGCATAGCATTATGAAAGTTAACAGCCTCTGAATTGCGGTGTAAAGTATGACTAGTGGCCAAAGGGAAGGTGCAATAGCTATTGAGCTTCCAAGCTGGCATCAGGGAATTGGGACAGAAATGGGAGCAGGGGTGGCTGACGATATATCAGGGCTGGTGGGGGACCATTTCCTTTTGAGGTTTGGGGGCACCCCTTGCCTTACTGATTGGAAAAATGTGGACTGCTTAAATCAACAATGATGTCACAATAATGCAGCAAGGTGGTTAAAATGGGCAGATTATCAGTAGGTTTCTGTGTCATAAGACTGACAACATGGGGACAGCTGCTTGGGGGCCCATTTCAACTGTAAAAGCTGAAATGCCCAGATGCCACCCCTCAGTAGGAAGACTAACAGTGCAATAGGTATATTGGGCCCACTATGTATCCGCTTTTACAATTGTCATCCAGCCCCTGCCAGGCTGACCAACAGGGTCGTGGCCAGATGGAACAGGACACATATGGTAAATGGTGCCTGGGCTTTGCTGTTAACAAATGCCCTGCCATTACTCACATAAATCATTTCACTGTTACCACCTCCATTCATATGCATACATTGTTAAGTAGTTGAAATCATGATGTGAGGTTAGCATTTGCATGCCAGGGAATGATTACAAGAGAAGTGGTGGCATGAGACATCTCATTCTCACTGCACTCCTTAGTTGCGATGTTTCAGACAAACATTAGCTGCTTGTAACATTGAAGCTTCACCAGAATAGTCTCATTTGAATGTGGAAAGAAGGTAGATGCCCCCACACATGTAAGTTTGAACCTCCGTCACAGCCTCTGAAGTTAGTGCCTCTCCCAACATTTGCAGTGTTAGTCCCCCTCCCCCGTGAAATGTTAGCCAAGGTGCACCTTCGATGCCATGAATCCACCCCTTAATGAAGTGTCCGCAGGGTGGCTACATTTAGGGGTGTGGCTACACACACACTCACATACAAAACATTCACCCATGCATTCATCCACCAGTCACAAAACTCCTTGCATGCACGTGTGCATAAACCAAACACAACATTGACACAAACAGAAACACCAGCATGCACACCTGCATCCATACACATATGCATACAAATTTAATTTAAATGCACATATATACACATTTAATTTAAAATAAAATAAAAAACACCTTACCTCCATGCACCCTTCAAAAATACCTGCACAGCCACTGGGGACCGGATGGCCCTCCCTTCACTCCAACACATAGGCATGCTGCCTGGCAGGATTGAACACCTCTCCTATCAGTCAACATGTTCACGCTGAGCAACGTGAACACACTGACTGACAGGAGAAGAATCCTCTCTTGTCATTCAGCATGCCTATGTTGTCAGCTAAATAACGAGAGGCAGCAGAGCTCACTTTTGAGCCCTGCTGTCTCCCATTATTTTTCTGTTTGTTGCGGAGTCAAACATTTCGCAAACAAACAGCAAAATGATAGAGAGCAGACAGCCCCAGTGTGAATAAAGGACATGGGTGGACTGTGCTGCCTTCTGCTTAGGAGAGGGTGCCGCGAGGCCCACCGTAAGTGCGAGGCATGGCACCGTTTGCTCCTCCTGCCCCTATCCACCTCGTGGCGGCCCTGGCTAAGTCTGCTCTGCTGAGATGTGAACTTGCAAAGTGCAACCTTGCCCCATGTCAGAGGCAAGTGTGTAACCAATCAGCAATGCATTGATCCCGCCATACATACATAGTGCAGTCCCCATGGCAAGTTTAACACATATCCTCCCCTTTGCATCCTGCCTCCTTTAATTTGTTAAACACAAACAAAAGATCGTCAATCTGTAAGTGTGCAATTGCTCACAACAAGCAGGATGGCATCATATGTCAATTTCCGTTAAATTCCCCCAACAAATAATAATTGGTTACAGCTTAGTTAGGGGAAAACTCTACAGTATTATACATTGATAAAGCATCAGGGAATTATCGGTAATCAACAGCACTGTGAACTTTCTAGTTTGGCCTCAACGACGGGAATCCATGCACCTCCCTGTACGATAGAAATCGCTTGATATTTTTAGTGATACTGCAACGTTTAATGTCCTCAACCAAGTTCAACATTACTCATTGGAGGCAGGTCTTCTAAAACATCAAATATATGCACACTCCACAGGCAGCTGTTTTCAATAAAGTTGCGATTAAAACTGTCAATGTAGTCTGAAGAGTTCTTGGGCGACATCACAAAATAAAAACAATCATATTATATATACCTCGATTAAAATGAATAGGTTGTCCATGAGGTATAGGCAACAAAAGACACCTATCCATCAATACTTACTCTGCTATCTCGTGTCACATACATTGCCATGTGCAATAACACTTCAAAACACAGAATCATAGTCCAACAAAAATGTTCTGATTTATTTTATTATATCATATTCCTCGCGATCAGCCTGTGGCTCAAATATAAAAGTTGCTCAGGTGAGACCCATCATTCAGCCTTACTCAATATTGTCACCCAGAGGCCTGCTGCACTAGAGCGGTGTAATAAGCCCATGCTAGAAATAGGCTCTTATAAAACAAGCCTCATGTTGAATAGCTTAAGAGGAAATTGGTTTAACCACTGAAATGCAGTCAAACGGTATCAACGTATATGAAATCATTTAATGTGTGTTATGTGTTTCGAAATTGTATCTGTATGATTTTGACTGCAATAGGCTCCTCTGGCATTACAATTTAGCATAGATAAATCATTGTTTTGATATTTTATTTTGATAGATATGTAACAAATACATTTTAGTGTGAATTGTCTATGCTATGATAGTGGATGTTTGTAGGCAATGCTGTGATTTGCTGTGAGTGCACACTAGCATGTAGAAAAGGTTGCCTATGTCCACAGGCAGGTAAGCCAAGCTTGTATTCGTATCCGAGCACCTCTCAATCCCTACACCTACATTGTGGGCCAATTCATGACATTTGTTGAACGGTTCAAAGTGACATTGTACTCCTGAAAGGTGACATTGCACTCCCGACACAAACCCTGATTCATGGAACTGTGCCAAGTGTATTTGTACAGTGCAATGTCTGTGCATAGTAATGTTGTACTGCAAAAAAAGACCATGCACAGACTTTGCACTGCAAAAATGCACTTTGCACAGGTCCATGAATCAGAGTTTGTGTCGGCAGAGCAAAGTCAATTTTCAACAGTGCAAAGTCACTTTGAACCATGCAAATAATTTCATGAATCGGGTCCTGTGAAAGCTAACAATTAAAAGATGTCCTATTCTGTTTTTCCGCACAAGCCATGTTCTTGTCACTTATAGGGGGCCCGCACCTTACAACAAGCAAATAACCATTGCTTTTGCTGACTTTGAAAATAGTTCTGCCAACACAAGCTCCTTTTTCAAATGTCGATCCAGCACTTTTTCTCTAAAGCACTCCCTGAGGCCGAATGTGCATGTATCTGAACTGGAACACCAAACTCTAGCGCTCAGCCCTCGTGAACAAGCAAACCATCACCCAGAGAAAATGTGTGTTAACAACTGTGCTTGCTTAGGGGAAGTTTGAAAAGAACAGAAGAGATCATCTGACATTAAAACCCTACACTCACTTCATCACCCAATATTTCTTTTTTAAAGCACTCCCCTAATGAAGATTGAACCCTGTTTCCCATATATGTCGCCCATTCAAAATCAGGCAGCAAGC
The DNA here is from genome assembly GCF_040938575.1 of Ambystoma mexicanum. NCBI lineage: Eukaryota > Metazoa > Chordata > Amphibia > Caudata > Ambystomatidae > Ambystoma > Ambystoma mexicanum. Next base: position 926,845,877 of record NC_090929.1, on the reverse strand, counting down.
AAGACAAATGATTATGGTTCAACATCACCAGTCCTCCCTTCTCTCCTAGATTCACGACTCTTAAAGACTTGCTTGGACAGCCGCCTTCTTTCGCATGTCTGAAAAATGTCCAATGGTATTCCCCCCCTTAACGCAGATCTCACAAGGCTTCACTAATGAATATACGATGACACGATCATTGCCCTAAGACAATCTGAAGTACAACAGAGTTTTCAGTTTCTGCCACAGAAAAAGTAAAAAGAGATACTCTGCAGTTTCCACTAGATGCCGGCCTATGCATAGCATTTGAATCTAAGCAGATACAAGTACAAGAAATATGATTACGGTGAGTAATGTATTCCTTACGTAGTATCAAAATAGACATTATTGTGTTAATATTATTGAGATGTTTATCTTTTGGTAAAATATAAATAATCCATGCTTTACAAACTCTAAGACCAACTTTTCTTAGGCATATTGGTTAAGAAAGACATTAATAACCATCTCAAGAACCCACAAAAGAATGGGAAAGAATTATAGCATACCAGAAGAAAGCTCCCTCACTAAGACATTGTTCAAAATCAAACTGAATATAACACTAAAGAAGAAGTCAGGACCAGATCATATGAGAAGTCCAAGTGTGGAGGGAGTGAACATGTGTGTTCAGCCATGTGACAAATTGTATTCTGCTCTGCAGGAGTACAACAATGGGTAGGGGTACAATATCCCACATGGCCCTCTCACTTCTACCACCCAAAACACATCACAATTACAAAGTTAAAGCAGGGACAATCAATAGATATACATGCTTTGCCTTTTGTGATAATGCTTGCCAAAGGAAGGCTATACGCTCGAGAGGGGTGTGAACGTGAGCCAGTGGTAACACAAACACAGTACAGTGGGCCTCATTACGGCCCGTGCAGAATGGGTTAACGGGTTCCGCTAATGGATGCGGACCCGTTAACACCATTCTGCACGATTACGAGGTCCCCTCACGTGACCCGGTAAGGACGCCTGTAAAACCAGGCGTCGTTACCGGGACCTGCGAGGGGACCAGGGAGCTAACAATGGGCCGGTTGTAATCGGCCCGTTATTAGCTCCCTCTCCCATTCCCACTGAGCCCTATGGGGGCTCAAATGGGAATGGGGAAGGTCCAGGCCCGGGTTCCCTGAGGGAGGAATTACCGGGCCCTCCAAACTCGGAATAGCCCGGTAATTCCCCATTCAGGGAACCCGGTAAAGGAGCCCGGTTTGGCGGCAGCCAGTGAGCTAATAGCTCCATGGCTACTGCCAAACTCGTAATGAGGCCCAGTATCACAGTCCAAAATAAAGGGAATGTTCAATCGAGGTTCTATAAAAATATAAACACTTTAGTAAAACACACTATCTGCAATTGGAATGAAAGGAGATTACTAAACTAAAACCCACTGCAAAGGAAAAAACAGACAAGGTGCAACAGACTGGAGAACATAGTACTCTGAACAAAGTTGCAGGGGTATTAGGGAAGGTTCTACAATTAAAAGGATATTGTGTTAAAACAGGAGCGATATTGACCTAACCATTCTCTAGGGCTCTTGTTGGGCTTATGCATCAGACCCACATTTGAATATTGATGTGAGCTGATCAGGCTTAGTCAGGCACGTAGGATTGTGGAGTTGAATGCAGGTGCTCTGTGCGGTAGAACAGAAGACATTCCAGGATGTAGGTTGGGTGGTCCCAAGAACGCTTCAAAGTTGGCTAGGCCGAATTGGGCTTTAGCCCCTGGCAGAGGCCAATGAGTGACGCTCCAGCGGTTCGAGTCCGTGAGTGGCAGTCGTTGAAGTGGTGATTGAGAGTGTTTCAATGTGCAGGTAATGAGGGGGATGTTCTCGGGCTTTCTGGGCAGAACTCTGGTTGAAACCACTGGTTACCATCAGCGAGTGACCCTCCAGTGATTCAGTGGGGGTTCCGGCGTTGAGCAGATGCTTTGGGCATGACCAATGATGTGCTCTGCTAGGACACAATGCAGTGTCAAGCTGGTTTAGATGCAGTGCAATAGTACAGCTGGTTGGAGGAACACAGACACAAGCAACAGTGCCTTCCCTATTGTTGAGAACACAGAGAACAGAGAACTATTATGGTGTAGGAGAACAGGTAGTTTGGGATTGATTGGCCCTCCAGTTGCAGAGAGGCCTTCACAAAGGCACAGAGGACAGGATATGACTCCAGTTCGGGGTCTGTACTTCTGGCACAGAAGATCTGTAGCAGAATGGTTGTTCCGGGTCCACAGCATTGGTCACTCCTGATGTTCCCTGGGAGTGGTTAGAGGACAAATCTTCCTTCTAACTGGGATGACTTCATATGTGCTTCTGGTGGAGGACTTTGCACAGTGCAACTGTCCCAAATTAAGTACAGGTGAGAATGTTCAGAATGTCTCTTTGGCCTTAAAGGAACCTTGAGGAGCTGATGGACTTTACCCTGTTGATCTTGCACCTACAGTGCATTGTTCCAGAGGACGTGGAGGAGACAGGAAAGAGAAAGAGGGGCAGTGAGATGTTGGAAGGCTTCTTCCAGTGTCGATGCACTCCTGCCTCTCCTACTCCCAACCCCTTCCCTTCTACTGACAAAAATGACCTTTGGACAACAATGACTTTAGACATGCAGATGCAGGGTGTGTTGTTACTCTTCTTGAATGGGTGTGCTACTTTGATACATGGGCCCATAAAAGCTGCCTGTTGTGCAGCCGTCTCAGAAAAGGGGGTTACCAGCCCTCACAAAGTGAATCAAAGGGTGGCTGGGTCATCTGGATTTCTGTTCTGCCATGTGGCAGGATTGGCTTGTCTGACCCGAATACACTTGCCCTTCCACAGCAGATCTGACTCGCAGGAGCTGACACATGTGCAATATCTATTCGGATGTGGTGGCCATGATCATAAGTATTGCAATGCACTATGCCTAAACTCAGGCATAGCTTATTCTCAGAGATGACTCTGCCACCCTCATGATCATCATAGTTAGGGTACAGGAGGCATGTCTTAAATTCCACCCCTGTGCTGCAGTGACATTGATGTCGCTGTGGCAGTTGTGTTGGCATCTTGTGACCTTTGAACCTGCTCTGCACCACAGTTCCTGTGGACCAGGATACTGATGCGGCAGGGCACAAGTGCTGCGACAAAGGGTGATCTGGTCAGAAGATTACACCTTTGGAGAAGGAATCACGTGCATCATTTTATGTACCAATACATAAAATGATGCAAAAGGCAGAGCTTTACACCTTTACCAGATGGCAAATACTCACAAGCCCCTCTCTCTTATTCGCATAGGTACCTTTTTTAAAGAATGATCACCCTTATTCTTCTAAGAAGGCTACAGTACTCTTTGCTAGGTATGTCAATTTGAAGCCATTTTCATTTTCCCATACAGATAGGGGCCTTTCCACCTTTGCTACAGATCTAAGTGACCCTCCTTTAACACTGGCCTTATAATCCTTGGCAAGCATCTACTCGTATAAACCTTGATAATATGCACCATTGACCAGGTCCCATACAAGGTGTGAGCTCCCCAGATTTATCAGGGTTCCCACGGATTTACAAGGGTTGTTATTGTAAATTCTCACCTCCTAGGTCTCCTGTCCACTGACAAATTCATATCAGTTAATCGGAATTATAAGAAGAACCCACAGTGTGTGACAGTAGTCAGCTAAATTACCAGATTGTCTTATCACTAAATGCATCCCATTATCTTTCAATTGCACTCCCTAAAAGATATCAAGCACTTTACCAGGGATTGCCATAAAGAGGGTCCGATTAATTTTAGCCAACTTCTTTCTGAGTCAGGTATCTGATAGTCTATTCATCCATGTCACGTTATCTTAAGCGTTCTATTTTCAGAACGGGTTCATCATTTAGATCAAACAAGCCCTCCCCCCACATATTTGGAGATACCCACACGCAATTATGCTATGCATATTTTCAGGAGTATATGCCATGTTGAAACATGTTGAAACAAGCCTCCCTAATTAGCTTTGAGAAGTTAATATTGAACCCAGTCACTTTAGCATATCTCTTTAACTCTTACATTCATTCTGCGAGGTGGACGTTTGGCTAAGAAAGGTATGAACGAATATCATCATCAAACAAAGATTCTTTGAATTTAGCCCTTCACATGTTCATTTTTACTTATAGGTATTTTGGAATCACAGAAGCCCAATGACTAATTTACAAGGCAAATAATATGTATGTATTTAGTTGCAGATTACTTTGTTGCAGACAGAGAAGCACAAATTATATGAAGAGACAATAGTGATGACGATCGGCAGCACTGACCAGCACAGGTTTAGGTCATCTAATGAGAAGGTGTTCCTACCACTTTATGAGACATTTGACTCAAGCCTCGGACTGAGTCTGGGTCTCTTCTTTTCCTAAACACCCCAGTCTGATCACCGCTGTAGTCTTTGCGCTCTGTGGTTGACATTGAATATAAACAAGGTTATTTTCTCTTGAACATACATGTTGGGTGTGCAGCATGCATTTAGTTCAGTTTGACAAATTGACTTTGTTCATTTTGCTTCTTTAATTGGGGACGTGACTAAGCCCAGTGTATTTGTATTTGTATTTATTTATTTGTAAAGCGCCTTACACCAAGGCGCTGTACAGTGGAACAACTAATATGTCATGCAGGCAGTACATGGATCAATATAGGATGGCCTTGTTACTACGGATGGATGCACCTTGAGTCATGTGATCCTCCGGAGTCACGTGACTTGCATGCTCGAAGCAGGAAGCATTTGTAAGCCACTAGCAAACAGGGCTGGCATCTTTTCCTTTCCGTTTTGTGGTGGTGATCAGAACCTAAAACGTTTTGGAAAGTTAGGGAATGAGGGGCCGGGTAGGTTAGCAACACGGGTGTGCTACAGTGTGGTAGATTTATCGCGCTTGAGGTGCGCTTGCATTCCATGACTTTATAAAGCAGCGGCCACATGGTACCACTGACAACGCTGGGTGACTCAGAAACATTGGTCTCTTTTCCTTATTTTTCATTAATTGGTTGAATATCGACGCTCCAACAAGTGAACACCAGCAATAGCAATTTTGTTTTTTTTCCACTTTTTTAACCGTGGGACTGGCATTGATGACTGTTTAGACTAGAGTTGATTCAATAGGTCTAACCTAGCTAATACATTTACACCATCAGTGGCTATTGTTTGGAGTCTCTATGGGATGTTTCCTTGTATTCGATCCTGGTCCTCGTTGCAGTTACTTAACTGTGTGCTTGAAGCTGCCTTACATGGGATTTCTTTCCCCTTTTTTCTGATCACAAATGATCCATTAACTGATCTGGGGACCCAAGCCTTGCATGGGAATGTGGTTGTTACAAACACTGATATGGTCCTGATAAGAAAAATAAAGAATACAAGTCATTCATCTAAGTATGACCACATTTGCTTGATTTGCGTGCATTTGTGATGTTGTGAAATGTTCTTCACAACCAACGTTTATGTCTTCGTATGTTTTGATAGGAGTTTGACACCTGCACAGTGTACATGTCATATTGTTTTATTGACCTGAAGAAGGTTTCGCCCTTTGGAACATGTCTGGCTGTTCTAAGCTGAAACTCGAGTTGGCATTTTTTTTCATTGAAATATGTCTTTATTTTGGTCATAGGTTAATTGGACGTTGTATTTTAGACACCCACTTCGGGTGCTGGGTCAAAACACAAGTGTCTCCTAAGGTGTATTTGCTTTGAGGTTTTGGTTGACGGGTTTTCCTATTTTTTTAAACACATAACTTGTTTCAGCCTGTTCATTTAGTGCACACGCTACTGCTGGCACTTTCTGGTGTGGAGACTTTGGGCCTCATTACACGGAATGCGGTAAGGGTTTACTGGTACTGGTAAAGGCACCGGTACCGGTAAACCCTTACCGCCTTACTACGAGGTACCTTTGCGGGACCCAACCTTAACAGCTGGTCTACACCAGCCGTTAAAATAGGGACTCGCAAAGGGACCTTGGTGCTAATTACGGTACCGCAATTTGCGGTACATGAATGAGCTCCTTCCCCATTTCCATTGAGCCCTATGGGGGCAAAAATGGGAATAGGGAAGTGCCTTGGTGAATAGGGAATTACCGCCACCCGCTCACCATGGAGTAAGGCGGTAATTCTGCCATCCACCAAGGCGGACACGGTAAAATACCGGCGGCAACCATGGCGCTAATAGCGCCATGGTTACCGCATACCGTGTAATGAGGCCCTTTCTCTTTTTCTCTACCTGCTTTGGATGACTGTACTTTGCACCACATGTGGGGCCATTTCTATTTTAGATGAATTTGTATTCTGTGTTTATGTTGGATTTTCAACAATTTTTCTTAAACAAATGTGGTATTTTATTTTTCATTAGTCTTAAGAAGCAACAAAAATAACTTTTCTTAAAAAAGAAACTTGAGAATCACAAATGTGTGTGTATACAATACCCGAGTCTTTTTGTGCTCAGCACTCATATTCAGCCTGAATTTCCCATATTACACCATAATAAGATATACTCCCACCCTGGATTCTTCAAAGAGTGCTGTCACCCATCTCCTGAAATGTGAGTACATACTGCATTAATAAAACAATTTGAGATTGAGACATTCAACATGCTTGAATGTGTTTGGCATTGGGGTTTTCTTCATGCCTTCATATTTTCTCTGGTGGCCAAAGGTTTAGGGTTTTTCTGATGTTGTCTGCCCAGGCAATCCAAGCAAACCTCCACCTGGCCTCAATGAAACAGATGAAGCAAATACTTTGCCAAGCATATTTGGTAATGTATTCGTGAGGGTCTTTGAATACATAATTCATAATTACAACATTTCTATATATTCTACGAATCCTAACTCTAAATACATACCACAGGGAATTTTCCTGATAGCAGTTCCTTAATAGTATTTATGAATGGAATCCTTCAGTACTTAGACATCGACCTGATTCATATATGGTAACGGGAGGGGCTCAGAGTGCTAGGCTTTCTGGTAACAAATCGTACAATCAGACTCATACACTATTATTCAAAATCTTTCCATTTGCTGTTGCTTCAGTATTTAAGTTAAACTCGTGTCTGCCCGTTTCCCCTTTTTACAATATGTGTGTTTATGTGATTTAATTTAGTTATTCACTGTATATTCATTTTTGCAGTGCAAATCAAGTATGGGAACAATGGAAGAGTGCACAAGTCATAGAACAAAACACTAGTAGAGAGAATTTAACAAGTGACCAATGATATGGTAACATGACAGTATCCTTTTCATTTTGTATGCTTTATATGATATGGCATGTATAACGCGTCTATACACAAGTGTTTCAAGGCGCGACATGGCAAGGGAGGGGAAACAGTGAGGACAAAACAGTGATCTTACTAGTCCTAGGGACATTCAGATTGTGCAAGCGCAGGGGAGCGTAGAAGGGAGAGGTGTCATGGTGGGTGGACACGTGCAGGACAAGAAATCAGGAAACAACACATAGTGCGGCCAACATGTGGCAAGTGCTAATGTTAGAAGTGCAGGAGAGGGGACTGTAGGGTTACAGATATAGCCCACAAGTGCAGGGGTTGCCAAGAGACAGTGTGAGTTTGCAGCTGGACAGAAAGGGACCTGGGCCTGAATTTGGAGAGTTGTCAGGTGACCAGTGCGTGTATCAGACAGGAGATCAGTAGGGGAGAAGAAGAGAGAAGGTAGAAGTAATGTGGAAGGTTTTGAGGTGCTTCCGGAACTGGACATGGTTCTGCTCAAGTTTCAGAGAGGCAGGGAGGCTGTTCCTGAGCTAAAGAGAGAGATCTGCCTCCAACTCGTTGCTTGGAAAAGCAAATGACCCTCAAGGAGTTGGAGGTGGAAGAGCAAATAATTTGAGAAGGAAGATATTTCGGTAGAGAGAGATGGAGGTATTGCAGTCCCAGGCCCCAGAAAGCCTTGTGGACAATGCAGAGGGTCCCATTGCCGCCACTGGAAGCCAATCCTGAGATTTCAGTGCTGGAGAGATATGATCCCTGTTCTTGAGGCCAAGGACAAGTCTTGCAGTCCTGTTCTGGGTGAGTTGTAGAGGACAGAGAGTAGAGGCAGGTAGATTTAGAAATATGCTGTTGCTGTATTCCAGCCTAGAGAGAACCAGAGCTCTGGAGACAGTGAGCTTCTGGGGGAATTGAGGAAAAGAAGAATACCTCTGAAGAGGTGCAGCTGGTAGTTTGACTTCTTAGAGACATCAGAGATGTGAGGAGAGAAGGAGAGTGGGGATTCGAAGATGACCCTGAAGTACTTAGCTTCACAGGCAGGAGCTGGAAGACGCCCCAGAGTGTGCAGCCAGAGAGTGGGAGGAAAGGAAGTTGCTGGTGAGCCAATGAGGAGGATCTCCATCTTACTGGCATTAAGGCAGAGATCATTGGTGGCACACCACTCCTGGATTATGGACAGACATTCTGGGATGAGGGAAGGAGAAGAGGTGGCTGAGGGGAACCTGAAAGCCATCTGAGTGTCATCTGCATAGCACTGAAGGACGGAGTAGAGAGCAGCTATGCGGTGGGCGAGAGGTGCCAGGTATTAGTTGTACAGCCAAGGAGAAAGATTTGACCTCTGGGGAACACCACAGCTTGAGAGAGAGAGAGAGATAGAGGAGAGGAAGGACCCAAGTTGGACCTGGGAGGGTCAGTCAGAGATAAAGGAGGTCAGCCAGGCCAGGGCCTGATCAGTTATACCCAGGTTATCACAGAGCTGGTTGATCAGGATGGCATGGTTGACAGTATCAAAAGCAGAGGCGAGATCGAGCAGGATGAGGACAGAAGGTTGATTAGTGTCAATGTTTGAGAGCATATCTTCACAGATATTCAGGAGAGCAGTTTTCATGATTCTGGCCGCTCTGAAGCCAGAATGATGGTCATGGAGGCAACCAACAGATTCAGTGTGAAGGTTAAGCTGGGAGATGGCCAGCTTTTGCAGTTTTTCCCAAAAAAGGAGTATTGGAGATTGGGCAGTAGTTAGCCGGACTGGAGGGGTCGGATGAGGGTTTCTTAAGAAGAGGGTGCACAAGGTAGTGCTTCAGCGGGGGAAGGGAAGGTTCCAGTGGTGAAAGAGTGGTTGCATAAGTTGGCCAAGTCTGGAGCGAGCATGTCAATATGGTCCATGATGGTTTTGGATGAACATGGAAGAACCTGTTTTGATGAGACTTTCCCAGATCGGGCTTGTCTAGAAACATCATCGGGGTGAGCAAATGAAAGGAAGAGAAGGGAAGAGGAGAGGTGGCCACAGCATGGTCAGGATCAGCTTAAGAAGTAGAGGAAGAAGGAACAGAGGAAGAGAGGGTGGACCAGTTGTCCTGTGTTTTAGAGATGAAATGTGAAACCAATGCTGTGCAGAGAGCCTGGGAGGGAACAGGAGAGGTAGAGAATGCAGCAGGATTGGCCATCTCCTTTCAGAAACACAGCTATTTGCTGCATGGCTACCCACATTCTGGGTACCGGGTCCGGGTTCCATGAATGGGAAAATAACAGGCCATTCTGACCTCGGAGGGCCCAGTATTTCCCCATTCAGGGAACCTGGACCCGGTACATCCCTATTCCCATTCGAGCCCCCATAGGGCTCAATGGGAATGCAGAGGATGCAAATAACAGGCCCATTAATAACAGGCCCATTGTTTGCATCCTGGTCTGCTCGCGGAACCCGGGAAGGATGCCTGTTTTTACCAGGCATCCTTACCGGGTACCACTAGGAGACCTCGTAATGAGGCGGTAGGGAGTTAACAGGGCCGACAGCTCTACCGGCCTCATTAATCCCCTACCGGCTAACGTGTAATGAGGCCCCATGTCCCTGTTGAGATCCTTGGAGACCCCTAGGATTGGCTGATCTCAATGCTGTAATATTCCCTGCCCTTTTTGAAACCGCTTTGATTCATATAGACCCTTTAGTATATATATTCTCACAATGTTTCCCTTCCACCAAAACAGAAATGTTTCTATCCCTACCCTCATGATCAAAGTTATGATGAACCCCTATATAAATTGACCTTCTGGCAGGCCCACTCAATTCATACCCTCCTGTAGGAAAACGTGGGAGAACCCGTGGGATGTTTGTTATTTTGATTGCATGGTAAACGGTGCATGATGCACTGAACCACCAGTGTGTAGGCTCAGAGATCCATTAAGCAAGAGAACGCTTGCCAATGACTTAACTTTTATTTTCATTACACTTAAGATCAGTTGATGGTCTCTAACCTCCTCACGAATATTGTCATGTAGATTAACAAAAGAACTCAACACAGAATGTAGTGCTGGGATCGTTGAAGATGTTAAACTTATTCGCTCATCCATTTCTATAAGTGCATGATATAAGGACGCATTTGCTTGACTCATTCTGGTGCCCTTCTCCTAGGTTGTATTGGCCGACAATAGTTCAGTTAGTGCTGTAGGTGAAGCAATGTAGGCACCATAAATTAGAGAAACAGGGATGTACATTGAATTATTAAAACCACTTAGCATCCTGAAGTAACATTAGCTTGCACAGTATCAGAAATAGCATCAGCTAGTTCAATCTTCCTCTCATCATTCACATGGGAGCGATTAGTAAGGACCTGAGCACTGAGTGGTTTATTTGTGCATACTTCCATGCTTGTTCCAGAAGGCAAAAATAAATCAGTTATTGTGTGGCCTACAATAGGGATCAAGCATGGGAAAGGATTATTAACAGTTAGATTCCGAAGCCTTCCCCGCTCTTACAGGCATAGATAGCTCTTCACTTTGTGTGGCAAGATCAATTTCGTGCTCACCCAGATTAGCACACAGCTCAGAAATGTTTGCATCTTCTCAGGTCCCCTTCACAAAAGGTTCACTTTGTTCTTCAATATATAATGCTGTCGTAATGTCCTCACTCCTGAATAACTATACAGGTAAAAACCCAAAGCCATTAAATTCCGTAGACAACAATCTTCGGCTACAGAAGGAATACGTCGGGTGCACTAGCGATATTGCAGAGTGCACTGTCACTTTCCAAATCAGGCTTTAATAATATGAAGGACAAGCCTTACTGATGTCACGCTCCACGAATTATAGTACATTTACCTCGAAAAGAAAGATGAGGAGACGCAGTCGTCTAGCCACTCACTGGCATAGAGGTTTTCAACTAAATTTCCTGCCCAGGTGCCACAGACTAGCCCAAGCTCCTATACTAATACAGATATGTACCGAACAAATTCACAAGCTCCCCAATAGCTGCCAGAGCAGAGAGTCACTCCCAGAAGCCGTCTCCAAATTGCCTCCAAAATTGAAGAATTATGCATATCCCAGTCTGCTTGACTAAATGGTGCACTTCCACGTGCTTTCTTCGCCTATGGGAGAGCTCCAAGGACATTCTACCCAGCAGTCACCCTCTGATGGTTCAGGCGGCAGTCACAGGCCCAGCACTGGCAGAAACCTGCTCTTGTATTGACAAGAAAAGCCCAAGTCAAAGCAGCAAAGGCCTACCAGCAAAGTCAAGTGTGCAGCTCAAAGGTCTAAAGTCTCAGAGGCTCTTTGTGCCTGCACTGTTAGAGACTCCTAAAATAACTTTGCACGGTTGCCAACCTGCTAATTTACCAATGCTCCTATGATTTATCACACAGGAGGCCAAACAATTACCCCAACTGAGCTCAGAGTGGACATACAGTGGCTCTGAAAACACACCACGCCATCACACCTATCCAAGCCAGCAGCAACAGACAGAGGTGCGCACCCATCACAGCCCCGTACAACTTTCCAGGACTAACAAGCTTCACTGCACTCCAACATAAATTTACTCATCAATTGGAAAGTGCAATTGTGCCACAATTGGGGCCACCCTTTTCTGCCAAAACAACGAGTTTGGTTCTCCTTCTCTTCCAGCTCAACACAGGACAGTACAGAGAATGCCGAGATCTGCTCAGAAGGGAAGGAAAGTACCCACCAACTTCCTACACATACACAATGGGTTGCCAAGCCACCCGTATATCAACAGGAACTAGCAGGACCCCTTCCGGCAGCCAAAAAGACCCCCAGTGACCGTTACTGGATGTTTTAAATGTGTCCATAGATCCATTAAAGACATATCAAGTATTCAATCATGCCCGCCCTGAAGAAAGCCTGGACATTTAAAGTACAGGCCAGTTTGGCCAAAAGTTGTCAATTACACATTTGCATAATCTTGTGACCCAATATAACAGTGATTTAATAGGTGGATTCTTCTTTATTCCATACCATATTAAACATTTGAATGATAGTCAATTATCCTTGTTTATAGGTTTCTTGATTAAGTTATGACTTTCTTGCATTAATGGTTTTGCGTATTGCTTAATTGTCTTTTTTATGGTCTCTTTATTTGTGTTGAGTTTCTTCAATGTGTGTGTTACGCTATTTTAATTATCTTGGTGAATTTGGAATCATATTACCTATTTAGTATTTTTTCATAAAGCGGTCAATATGAATATATTTGTGATAACTATTATTCTTCTAGTTGAATAGTGTTTTCAGGAATTCCAGTTGTTGCATAGTCTACAGAAGGGAACCAGGCATAGGCAAATCAGCCTTGGTCCAGTTCAGCCCAAACGTTTAGGCCATTTCCCTTTCGCACGGGAATAGAATCAAAGTCAGAAATGCTTCAACTTCATTGGTCATCATCAGTGAGACACATCTTGATTCCATGGGCCATTGGTCTGCACGCTTTGGAACTACAGGCACTTAAGACTACAACTCCCATCAGCCGTAGACCACAGAGTCAAAGGTGGGGTATCAAAAAAGTCATCGTCCAAAATATCTCAGGAGCTGCTGTTGTCAGACCTGTTCGGAAGTCAGATTGAACCAGAGACCCACGTCTGGGCAACACCCCTGCTTGCTCAGTACAAAAACTGGAAGAAAGTTTACTCGTGCCTCATCTCTGAGACATTCTCACACCCTATGAGCTGTTACTGAATTCTTAGCATTTCTAATCAAATATGACTGCAGGTTTTGAGTTGAAATGTCCCATGACCCATGCATTGTAACAGAGAAGCAGATCATGTGTTCCTACCCCTTGCTATCATGCAATCAAATTCACAATATACTCAAAAATGAACTCAAAATGAAAGCAGCTGTCATTGATGCACATCACATAATATTCAATGTATTGAGTTACAAACAAAGGGGATCATAACAAGTTTGGAAGCCATTTTGAAGTAAACATATGGAATTACTGCAACTCTGTCTGTGGAATAACCTCAGGAAATGAGTGCTGTCACAAAGGAGTAAAGCTCTTTTTTCCCCTGAATAGGCCTTCACATGGATGTTAATGGAATTACCATGAGTAGACATTCCACCCTGGTAAATCCACTGATTTTTGGAGGTAAAGTGAAGGATTTACCTCCTTCATTTTATTGGTGATGGCTGTTTTACTTAATCTCCAAGACGTGAAGTATAGCCGTGAGATAATGTGTGATAATGTGGCAGTAAAGTGCCAGTAACAGAATTACTGTCACTTTACCACTGCACTGCCAGACTCGTAGTGAAGCACAATGGGCCTCATTACTAGTCCAGTGGTATGGTAAAAAGTGGCCGTAATCACTTTTTTGATGATAATGGAATAACCACCACTTTTACTGTGCCTCTGAATTCCTAATTTGACAACGAAGCAGAGAATATGCCTCTAGCCAGTGGCTGGTGGCAAATTCTCCAATTCAGGCAAACAAATCTGCAAATTTGCTCCACGTAACTGTGACTCACTGTAAATCTACCAACAAAAATACAACATGCAGTACTCCAACAATAGGCACATCGCCAGTGTGCTAAAACCTATAATCCTAGGGTAAGACCACGTGACTGAGTGACGGCGACGGCAAATGAATTTGGCAGTACATTTATAGAATTACTGCTGATTTACCACCAAACCTGTAATGCAACCCCAATGCTTGGGTAAAGGTTCTGAAAGCTATATTCAACTTCTGGGTGAAATCCTTTTAATTGTTAAGTAATGTGTGTGACACTAACAGACAGTCAGCATGTTCTTGGCTCAGCTTATTCTCACCTGTGCCTTGCATGGATTACATGCCATCTTGTGCCTGGCCATCTGTTGTGCATCTTTTCACCAGAGAGACGGCATCTCTCTGCCTGTTCTAGTATTCATAGGCATCTGAAGAATTATCAATAATGAAAGGTGTTTATCATAATGGGACCTATTCCCATTCTTCAGCCTTTTCCTTTTCACTTTTTCTTTTGCCCTCTTTTCTTTCTTCCCAACTTTCAATCTCTGTCTCTGTGATTAGAAGACTGGATACAGCTGCCAGCATCTGCAGAAGCAGACAAGATTTTTATCTTAATTACATTTTTGTGAGCCATACCTGTTAATAGCATCTATTCTGAATCGACTGTGCATGTATCCATGAACTGCCATATAGGATGGATGAGCATTCTGGCTGCATTTCGTTTTCATCCGTTATGTAGTTTCGCCTTGACGCTCGCTGCATTGATTTCGTACTGCATAAGTGACCTTGGAGTTCAGCTGCACAGGTTTATGCTTTCTCACATGCCAAAGTGATTGCAAATGAAGGCGCAGCGTGCAGCAGATATCCTTGGTAAATATCACAGGAGCTTCAGGGAGCATCCATGTTGTCCAGCTGCAGGCTAGGCAAACAAGATGGATGCCATATGCGCACCCATGACATTCAAAGCAGCACTATTTTAACAATGTATGAATGCCATTCTGGTTAAGACCAACATGTTTGAATTCTGGGTCCTTGAGGGAAACAATCATGTGCACGCAGACACATGCAACCCTTGTCTGCCTGTCTCTTCTTTCTCTCTCTTTTTATTATCTGAGCCTTTCTCTCTCTCGCTATTTCCATCTATCTCGTTCTTTCTCCCTGTCTCCCTCACTGCCCATACCACACTTTCTCTCTTTCTTCTTCTCTACCTCTTTCTGGCTCTGTTTGTGTGTTCTCACCACTCCATGATTATCCTCTCCTCTTTTCTCTCCCCCTCGTTTTCTCTTCATCTCCCTCCACATCTCTCATCTGGCATGTAGCTCTCACACTGTCCCTAATGCCCTGCCTCTCTATGTATCTCTCTTTCTCTATTTGTCTTTATGTCTCTGCCTCTCTTCACACTCCTATTGTCCTATTATCTTTCTCCCTCCCTTTTTTCTTCACTCATCTCTCTCTCTCTCTCTCTCTCTCTCCCTCTCTCTCTCTCTCTCTCTTGCTCTCTCTCTCTTACACACACACACACACACTCTATCTCTCTCCCTCTCTCGCTTTCTGACTCCCTCTCTCGTTCTCGAACTGGCTTCTTCTCTCTCTGTGCCTGATTCACAGACACTTTTTACAACGGTGCAATGCCATTGGGAAACACTCTGTTTATCAGGCCGTCTATCTCGCTTAATTTAACAATGGTGGACTGCGACTGTTTGGACTACGACTTGACTGCTATCTTCACCAGCCATAAACAGATACAAATACATCCAATTTATGAAGATGTAAATGTGAACACAGACACCATTAATGAACTGGAGAGAATGAAGGGTGGGCTTTTGTCCAAAGAATGAGCATCATGTATCTTTCAAGGCTAGAATTAAACCACGTTTTATATAGAGCTCCCAAACTCTTTGTTAAGTATGGCTCCCAAAAGAATCACTCAACAACACCACATGAGAGGCTAATGGCATTCATTATCACCTGTTGTGATAGCAGAGCAAGGGGATACATCATTTTTTCGTCTTCTTTCTGGTCTCCTGCAACCCATG
Source organism: Ambystoma mexicanum (assembly GCF_040938575.1). Taxonomy (NCBI): domain Eukaryota; kingdom Metazoa; phylum Chordata; class Amphibia; order Caudata; family Ambystomatidae; genus Ambystoma; species Ambystoma mexicanum. The sequence continues at coordinate 926,830,187 of NC_090929.1, read as the reverse complement.
GGAAACAGAGAAAGACCAGTTCCACATCACTCTTGGCTCCCTCTCACATTTTCCCTCTTCACCACCTTGTATGCTGGTCCCTTGCAACATGGCAGGTGTTGGTTCAATGATGGGGTGCATTTCACTTCTGAGTTCTGGGTAACATCATCAGCAACTCCAGTGGTGCTCTCATTATCTATCAGATGCCATTTGGTGCCCCGATCTGGAAAATACCCCCAGGGTTGATTGCTACCGTTCAACAAGTCTGCATACTTCCTTTGATGCTTACAGCAGGCAGTGTACAGACCCATAGGTGAATCCTTTGTCCATCACTCACAGATAAAGGCTGCATTGTAAATATTCATCCTGAGGATTGATCTTACTCATGTCTTGTCCATTTCATCATCCCTCTTCAGCCTCAGAGCTTTTTCACACTAACTTGACCTGGAACCACTGCACACCAGGAACGTCACCTTTAGGTCCACCGCCAAGGGGTCCGGATACCGAAAGCTAGATTGGGTTTCACTGTAGTCCTTCCTGTATTGATTGACTCAACCTGTTCAGCGAATTCAGGCAGGTCCCTGCTGGATCTCGCCTCCTGTTGAGTTTAAGTAATGGAAAACAAAACCCCCTCTCCTCCATATGTATTGTCCTGAAGAGGGCTAGTCCCAGCTTGTGCCGGAGACCGGTTGCAGCCCCAAACTCGAGTTTACATTTCACCATTCTTACAGTTATTTGTTTGCATTATGTATTATGTCAGCTTTTTGTAAGACATTTTAATGTTCTAAATCCATCAGCAAGACCCTTACATTTGCCGCTGAAATTGTATACAGGTGTAGGCTTGCTGGTGGGAAGTAGATTACCTTTGTATTTTTTTTATCCTCAATGGGTAACAATTATTTGTATCAGATATATGCCATTGTTGTTGTCTGTTTTTTAGTTTTTGCTTAGTTTGTTGAGTTTGTTTGGAGTGAATGTGCAGTGGTTGCTATATGTGTTCGGTTATGGGGTGTGCTCCTTTCGCTCAGATTGGTTCTTATGTGAAGTCATTCTTGTGTCCTCACGATGAAAGAATTTAGTTTGAGTTTTATTTTTTAAGTTATGGGTTGCAATTTGAAGCACTTCGACCACCTCTGCCATGCATTTGTGGTTTTCTTTCATACTTTCAACATTGTTTTCAAAAAATGAATACATTCTTGATATTAAATGTACGTTTTGTAATGGTTCTCCTTCCTGCGTCCAGGTTGCTGGGCCCAGGTTTAATTTTGTTTTGCAAATTACAGATTGGGGCATTCTTTTTTGTGTGTTTTTTTGTGGCTTGCCTATTCCATCAGACAACTCCAGATTTGGATTTCTTGTTGCTTCACATTTAGGTATTCCAAGGGAGAATGGTGGGTGCCATGACTTGCATCAGTAGGTGTTTGATGTCACCTAAAGTCTTTTCATTGCAGTGAATCTGTGGTAGAAAGCAATATATACCTTTTGGTTGATATCCTTGGGAGGGATCCACATCAGTTGGTGATTCCAAGGTCGATTACTACATGCAATGTTCCAAAAACAAGAGGACACTTGGAGTTGCCTCTTTATATCAGTGTCTTCAAACCGGGTGTGATATCACATTCCATATGTCCTGTTAAAAGCAGAGATTTTGTTCGGACCCTCAGGAAATTGGGGCCGGCACTCTTGTCTGTAACGACATCTATGTGATGAGAAATAAGCAAATAATGAACAGAGACTGGAATGAATGAACATGAAAACATTAAATGTGCATTTAAACCTGCATGAACACGTACGCTATGTAAAGAAGCGACAATTGTAGCACTGTGTGCATTTTGCTCTGAACGTGCGTTTCATTACGTGGCTCAAGGCTTTGCAACATTATCGTGTTTGTGCAAAGCCGCTTCTGCAACCCCAGGCAGTGTAAACACTGTAATGTAATCCAGCAGCTAGCGTTCACAAAGGGCCACGTGGGCAACAGACCTACCCCAGAGGCGCGAGAGGCTTGAATCCCCTCTGAGAATGCTAGCCTCTTTCCCCACGTTCACAGTAGTCTGGCAATTCAGAGCAATCATTTTCTGAGACCTCAGAACAAATGGCAACTCTAGAAATCGCAGGACTTAACAGGCCTAGAGAAGTAACTTTGTTCCGCTCTACCGCCCTGTCCACATCACTGAGAGGAACCAGTATGTACAGTACCTCAGGCTCAACACATTCTTCTGCAGGCTACTGGAGTTATGGCAGTGATGAATACACAACTAATGATTGTGGTGTTTTGTGTGTGCATTACATAACACCTATTGTTTTGCAACAGTTAATTTCCCTGTTATCGTTCATGCTTTTTTTAAAGGAGTTGAAGAACATGGCCTGTTTCCACAAATCAATTGCACATTTGTATATTTTGTATTGCATTTTTTTTTTTTTTTAGTGGTTTTACTAAGTATGAATTTCATTGATGCTTTTGTTCCTGTTTGAGACTTACAAAGGAGATATATCTTGGCTAGTACTAAGGCAGTGGGTTATCTCATTTGATTGTTCAGTCAGCAACACATATCCTTGTTATTGTGTTCCCCGCAGCCCCACTGCTGCACATGACTAGCTTAAAAAAATAAAAACCAAAAAAAGAAATAAAAAAGAGATATATCCTGGCTCCTAAATTAGTGATTGTGGCACCTGGTGACTTATATTTACCACTTCACCAATTGTTTTGCTCCTGAGCCAAACAACATCCCTTGCTTGACCCCAATTGTCTGGTGATTTACACATTATGAGTGTTCACAAGCTGGCAAAACCATAAGCAAAGTGAACAGTTCTGATGAGGTTTTTATTGAAGGCATATCATGTATTTGTCTTTCCCTGAGAGTAACATTGAAGCACTGTAAGTGAAAGGTCATTTTGCTGCCCCCATTACCTACCCCATTTGTCCTGACCGTACAATTCCCTCATATCAGATATGTCCTCACCACTTCACATGAATGTCTTCCCCACCAACAAGCTTCATTTTTTACCATCATGTTTTAGATCGTTTCATAACAAGGTCAAATTAAATCACTCCTCCTTACACGCACAATATAGTATATGCAGGCTGGAGTAGAAAATATGATGAGATCAGGATGGATTAGCAATAGAAATAGGCAGAAGCCCGAACACTGTGTGATATCTGTAGAATTGAAATAATGAGCCTCAGGCATCATCTTCCATCCCCCTCCTCGATCCAAACACACACAAGCATGTGCCTCTGTGAAACAGTTTTCTGGGCTATTGTGGGCCAATTGTTTTGCATAAAAAAGGTGTCTAGTTAGAGGTGTGGGAAGACGGCTATTGCTTTCTTCCACCAACCCCACTGACTCTTGGAGAGCACCCCCTATATGTGGGTGTAAATACCACTGCCTATGTTGCCATATCTCTACCTCTGACCTGCCTCCACCTTCATCCATTATTCTTCCACTAAAGAGAGTAACAGAAACCACTGCTCGAGTCACAAAAAGTAAGATGGTGTTTGTGGCTGTCAGTAGTTTTGCTACCACCACTACTAGCGCTGTTGGGTGGTAGCTCCCTGACATCTTCTTTCCAGATATCAGTGGCTGGCAGAAACACATTTGCAGGCTAGTGGAGGGGATTCCTTTGACATTTCAGAGATGGAGGAGAGAAAAAGGGCAGTCCACAGTCCACCATACCCAAGCAGGTGAAAAGTCCCATGTAGCGTTTCAGGGAATCCACTTGGTGAAGAGTCTTTGCCGGGCTAATGACCACCAATGAGCTGCCTTAAGGGCTGATACGGAAATGGGGCAGTGGCTCTGCCTCCCGGCCAGTTCGCAATTACATGTAACAGAAATGTGGTGGAAATTCTGCTCACATCAGGTTTTCATAATAGGGGATTTAGTGTACAGTGTACAGGCACAGCACAGGCAAGACCAGCACAGGCTTTTCTCAAGGAGGTACAACACCGACTAGGCTATTTCAAGCTTTCCTCAACATGGATCAGGAGCATCATGTCCTGGGCCAGTGGATACGAAGGGTCACTACAAGCTTCCCTATCATCCATGTATATATGCAGCATGGAAAGGGCTAGTGAAACATTCATTCTCAACCAAATACAGCATGTATACAACAAGAGCAAACATTTGTCACAAATGTTTCAGCATGGTCAAGTGTAAATCGCCTCCCAAACAAGCCAGTGCAAGCGTCCCTCCCAAAAAGGACAGTTATAGAGTTGACAGGTTAGTTCATGTTTCCCTCATAAGTGGGTACAAGTACAGCATGAGTAAGTATACTACATGCTCCCCTAACAAATGAGAACATGGACAGCATGGATAGGGCGGGAAAAGCTTCAAACAAACACTGTATGTGCATGTTCACTGCAAGCTTCCCCAACAAAGCGGTACACACATGGGCAGGATCAGTGCAAGGCCAATGCAAACAGGTACTCACACAGCATGCCAGAGCCAGCGCATCATTCCCTCACAAATATGCACAAGTACAGCATTGGCAGATCAACCTATTGCAAGTGGCAGTGCACACCACTCATATTGCTACAATTCTGCAACACACAGGATCAGTGCAAGCATCCCTCACACACTGCTACAATTACAGCATGGGCAAGGCCACTGTAAGCTCACCTCCTAAATTACCACAGGTGCAGCATGGTCAGAGCCAGGACAGGCTCTCTCATTAGACAACTTGGACATCATAAGCAGTTACAGTGTATGTATTGCTTGCAAAAAACAAATAAATCATGCGGCCTACATACATGCAGCCGGCTAGCTCCCATGCATGTGGAGATTTTCTCTTTTATATGACCCTCTAATCTAATCATCAGCTTCTAGTAGTGACAGTTTGCTGGCTGGGGAGTGGGGCAGGTACAAGTGGTGCACTATGGAATTAGTAGGTGAAGAAGATGGTGTGGTAAGGGCAGCTATTGCTGACCTGTACAACACACAGGCACAACCATTACCCATTGCAAAATGTCTCCACTTCTAAATCTGCTCAGCACACCCACTAACAAGTCTCAAGCTGTCCAAGGAGGTCGGAGGAGACAGCCAGAGAGCATGTTCTAAGACAGCAGTGTAGTGAAGTTTGGCTGACGCATATGTGGTCCTTTGAAGTGCAAGTACACTGCAGGCAAAGTACTATCAGTGCACTCTATGCTTAATAGCACCCAGGCAATTATTCCTTGCTCCACCCTGCTTTTCGTGCCATCAATTTGGAGGTTAGACCATTTAAATCCATCATCACATTACTAGTATGATCTTGCGATTTGTTCAAATGGTTTAATACTTTTCACAGTAGGTTTAAAGTTTGACCCGCATTTTAATATCAGAATACCCACATACAATGTTGACAGCCTGAGTACTATGAATGTACCCTTAACCAGCACATTTTCTGAGCCAGAATGCCTAGCTTAGATTTATAACCTGCGGTGGATATAAATATACTGGCAAAGACAACAAGGCCTGAACAGACATTCTAGATAAGGCACACAAGGTGTCAATACCCCCCATATAAAATAATTCCATTTTCAAATAGTGTGTATGCCCAAAAATAAAGTCCATTTATTCATGAATTTGTTTTGATGTTGCATGAATAAATGTATATGCATTACTTCCACTTGAGAGCAAACACTGCATCAAGTCAAAGATGGGGTCAGTATTCTGAGTCAGGCTTGCATTATTGCTTCAAACGTTATATCTATCAGGTTGTTCAGCCAATTAAAATATGTTGTGAATGAGCAGCAATCATAGCACACTTTGATCTATTCTGAGATTATGTGGACGAGGCCCTTTAAATCATGTTTGCTGAAATTGCATGAGGCCCTTACATCCACCCTATTTCCCTTTTGCTCTGACCTGTGTTGTGTATTTCACCTGGCCAATGCCCTGCAGCCAGAAATTCCAGTAGGGTTCTACCGTGGCTTTCCTGGTATGAGTGCCCTGGTTCTGACCACGTTCTGTTATGAACATTTATGCCTGCTGGGCTACTGAGCTTTTGTTTGAGACAGGCGTATAGTGCTGCTCTAAAACATATGCCAATAGGCAAAACCCCTGCTTCCACTGTCATGTTAGAGACTCCTAGACATGTGAGCACTGTGATTTGCCACAGCACACGCCCTAATTACAGTAAGACATTATGCAGCTACCTTAATTCAGATTGGTTTACATGAGTTCTGTAATTCATGAAAGCAGAGGAAAAAACATACCCTTTTGCACCCCCTGCTGACCGTCACCATGGGCAGTGCCTAGTTCGCCTAATGCTTGCACAGGCCCTGAATCTTAATCATGTCTTCTAATGTCTGGCACTGTTCGGTGCTGATCATCATGCATCTTGGTTAAGTGCCAGCACTGAGTGCTTTAGCAGGGACAGCAAGTAGCTCATGCCTTTAGAAATAGCTGCTAAAAGTTATATACATTCACCTTAGGTTACTTAGTGGTCAGGTGGGGAGGTGTGGAAGTCGTATCTCCTTCAATTGTTCAGAGACAAGTGATTACTCCTTTGTAACTACATCACAGACAACAGCTTCCTATAATTACTACACAACTACTCACCAGTAAAAAAAAAAGTTGTTTCTTTCATAGTTGTTGTAGTCTTCTTCTTACAGGATTGTGATTTTGGCAACCGTCCTAGTCATAGAAAGGACATTATGGACCTGATTCACAGAGTGTTTTCCTATGGGATTGCACCATTATGAAACGCTTCTGTGAATCAGGCCCTATATTGCCACTGAAAGGGATGTACCTGATCGTAAAGTGACATTTGGAATGCCTTGTTAAAAACAATAGCGACCCAACCTCGACTGAGTTGCTCACTTGAATATGAGTGATTAGTACTCATTCTATAGTTCCAAAGGACTTGATTGGGCCAAGGAGGAATTTCCAGTGGAGGTAATTCTACTGGAGGTAAATCCTTATTGGATCTGGATGTAATACCTCCAAGTATATTGGAAGCTACTCATAGTCAGGAAGTAAAAGTCATGATTTTCCCACCAATATTTCCAGTGACCTACAGAATCGTAATGAGACCTTAACTTTCCTGAAAGTCCATAGTTAAGCAGGCCTGACAAATTAGGCTCTGACCCTTCTGCTAGTGTAGTTGTCAAACTAGAAATTATATCGTGCCTCCTATTGCTATGAATATATGTATATTGGCCTACGCCAAGCTACTAACAAGCTGCTTATAAACTACATGTGAATAAACTCGCATTGCAAGGTCCTGGCCTTAGAAACCATGTAAACCGTCATTTTGGGTCAAGCCGCCATTTTAGGTTTTCTTGCTCTATAAAGTCACCATGTGAGCTAAAATGGTAGCCTATGTTATTCAGAACAGAACTCGATTGTCATGACCTCTGTACAGCTAATTTATAACTTGCCTGCAGGCCACTTGTTAGGGTCATGAGCTGAGACCTTGTCCTTCTGCTGACCTGTGTGCAATGGATTACCTGTATCACCGAAACTGATCTATAATTGAATGAGAACACCCACTTAACTATATTGTATAAATTAAGTCCTGCATTGTAATGTTAGGCCTAGAGCATACATTATTACCATTTCTTCTTGTTAATGTATAAACCTAAGATGAACTAGATTTGACCTGGCAAGGGACCCTAGAGCAGTAACTTATTTATGGAATGGTTAACCCAAAGGAGGGCTGAACAGCAGGCTTGAAATGTATAAAAGCCTGACTGTTTCAATGAATATTTGCACTCACTGAGCACACCGAACCATGCCGGAGTTCGCTGTGTTGTACTGAGGGTCGATAGCTATCTGAATTTTGTTCTGTTCTTTTGTAACTGGATTCAGTATAAAATAAAGTACTTTGTATGTTCCTTTGTAACCTGTGTTTGGTGTGTTTCCTTTTTGGTTACCCTGCCTCATATTATTTCCTTGTTTTCACATAGTGTTGGTCCCCTTAACAAAGTTAATTAATTGCTTATTCAAAGAAAGCTACCGCAAGGACTGGGCTTGGAAATGGCATGAACATTAAGCTTTACATTTCTGGGCATTGCCACTGTGGTCTCCTCTTATCGGTCTCTTCTGGTCCTGTGAGGAACCAGCTCTTCCTCTTTCTGCATGCAGCCAATACCCTCATTGATTAGCACATTGGTTTGTCCGGCTTTGGTTTAAAATGTAAACGTTACATTTAGGCTTTTTGCGAACAGCTCTAAATTGACAGCCAGGACCTAACGGAAATTGAGTTTTCTTGGAGGTGCTCCTTATTATGGAATTAACTTCTATAAGATGATCCTGTCGCTGTATGCACAGACATTCTCAAACAATAACAACAGAGTTTGTTAAGCAATGCTTGGTAACTTCATCCGTGTTACTTTTGTGCAGAAGCAGGTTGAGGACATTACACCATTTCAAGAGTGATTGACTATTAAAGTGTATAACCACCACACACTATAGATATAGAAACAGGGGCAGAATGTAATATGCAATATAGATGGTTCTTCAGTGGGTGCAAGTCTCTGAGTTAAAAAAAAAAAACAAGGGGTTCCTGGGAGTCCCTCTCCCGGATATTAGTCCCGGTTACGAGAGCTTTACCCTGATCTATTTGGGCTGGGCTACTACCGTTGGTGGCAGTACCTGACTGATTTGCATATGGTGGGACCCCATTTGCAATGGTGCATACGGGCTAAAAAACAGTGTTGGAAAGGTTTCCCAGAGCAATGCCAGTGGTTCAGTTTCATTCAAAACCTTCCACCCATCACTTTGGTGGATATAGTCTCAGAATTGTGACTTTTTCAAAATCTCTCCTTAGCTTAACCGTGAGACAGGAGAAGGGGAAAATGTTCACAAACATTGGTTTTGTCCTGCTTTGCATACAATGATAGTGCATTTTGGGAACATACAAATTACCCCAGGTCTTCACATTTTACTAATAATTCAGTTATAAAAGGATTGTACAATTGGATCACCAAGTATAAAAAGCTCACTGGACAGGCAAAGATGTTGGATGCGTAGGGATGCGATAGCTGGGACATCAGTCACTACATGCGACTCCACCCGCCTACTATTTTAACTTGGTCTCAGGTTTGGATGGCTGTGCATGTGGTCAGTTTGTGCCACACAGATATACTTTATCATGTAGTAAATATGGTTGGATGGAGGCACAACCATCCACTAGTGAAGGCGGATCTGAAAAATGACTGTATGAAATGATGTAATTCAGAATAAAATGCTGGAAAAAGAAACTCACCATTTAATCGCAATCAAGGGCATTTAACATTATTCCTAAAATAGTGGCACATTTCAAAAGTGTATGTTCCATTTCCATCAGCCGTATCTGGTGGCAAGAGAGATGTGTTCTCCTTTTCCTCCACTACGCTTTCCTCAGCCTGTGCCATTGTTTTGCTCAGTTACTTATAGCATCCACCTGGGTCAAAAAGTATCATACATTATGTGGTTACTTTCCTTGTTTGCTTTAACAGGACCATGGCTGCCTCATACACCCGATTCACATTGTGCCTCCACAACCCCCATGCCGCTTCTTCCAATTCTCCTCTCGTGCGGGCATCCAGTCTCCTCTTTGCTACCACACACTTTCTTTCACTTCTTGTGTTTGTTCTTTGTGCATGTCTGGCAAACAGCCTTAATTTCCCTATCCGAAGTTTCCCCTTTTGGACCGTTTGCATTAGGTGACCGCCCACATTGCCCATCGATAATATCATTGGCACCCTGAAAAACAATGGAGACTGTGATGAACAGCAGTCTAAGAATACCTGACGTCTGGTGAACCCTTTTGTCCTGTCCATTTTGACCAATTACTTGTCAACATGCTATATTAACTTGTATTGGGATTATTCGTATCTAGACTATTAGCTTGGCTATCAAAGCTAATGGCTTTTATCGTGCTATGTTTAGCGAGGATCCATGACTATGTATGTAGCTCTCTTTTTTTTTTTTTTTGGGCTGATATAAAGCCCAAACTATTGCATTTGACTACTGATTCATGTACAGATAGGGAGGTATGGCAAATGGCGAGGGACACAGACGAATGACATGTGAAGAGGGACACACAGGGCCTCATTACGAGGTTGGTGCTAGTCATGGCGCTATTACTGCCATGAGTAGCATCAATAACGGGACCGTGTCGGCCCACGTTCAATGGGGACTTACCGGTCCAGTCCGACCTTGGTGGGACCGCCAAGTCCCCATTGTAAATGCCATTCCCCATTCCCATTTGAGCCCCCATAGAGCTCAAGGGGAAGGGAGAAGGCGCCAATAACGGTACCGCAAATTGTGGTACTGTTTTTGACCCCGGTATCCCTTAACGGGTCCCGTCCATAATGCCTGGTAAAACCAGGCGTTAAGGGAGGGACCCGCTAAGGGACCTCGGAATAGGGTGCGAAGGGATTACCGGCACCGGTGTCATTATCGGTGCCCAGTATCCCTTTGCGATCACCTCGGAATGAGGCTCACAGTGTGTAGGTGTTGTTTGGGTATGAGCACACCCATTGCATGCCCATAGCCATGCTGATCCCCATGGCCATTCTCGCCCATTCCTGCCTCTCCCTGTTCAGAATTCCTCCTCGTGGTAACTCTTTGAGCTTGCAAGCTAACTTTAATTACGGCTTTTGGTTAGTGCAGTGTGTTGACATGCTGACGTAAGGCACAGGCTGGCTGTTTTCTTTGGTTTGTTCCAGTTGTGGGAGGAAGGAAGAAAGAGTTGGGCTTATGGAAGTGTGCAGCTACAGTGTTGCATTGCTTGATCAGCTCGAATTAAAGTTTCCAAGATTTAGCGATTGCTCCTTTTTTCATGACAAGCATCAAGAATTGCAGGTGGTAAAAAGGCCTAGCAAGGATAGAGAAGCTGGGCTGTAAAATGAAGGTTCTTTTGAAGATGCTACCTCAGACCAGGTTGAGTTCTTAAATTTGTTGCAGTGCTTGAATCTTAATTAGTGCAAATGATTGTCGTGGTCAGACATGCTGTAGCTGCACCAACGGTGGGGAGTTATGTGTCTTACTGAGCTGCACCTGCAGGAGCTATAGCACACGAACAAGTGCTAAGTGACACCAGTCACAGATTCAGACAATCCCTATAATTAGGTGCCCTGTAAAATAATTACACGTTTGACCAGTTTATATATGTATTCGCATGATCTTCTTGCAAAGCCTAAAGTCATTGGTAACATAAACAGTTTTCCAAATATAGAGTGCTTGTGTTAGTAAAGTGACTTGAAAAATCACGTTGGTTAAAAAACTGAAGAAACTGCCACTAGTTTTGCCTGAAGGGCCTTTTGAAGGCAAACAAATACATAAGTACAGTTATTGTTTTACTAATTCCTGCAGTAACGGTATTAGTAGTAGTCTGATTCTTTTTTTTTTTCTATTTTTATTTTTCCACATCTCATTGATCTACTAATTAGACAACAATACTTAATGTAACAACGTTTCTGAATTGTTTGAAAGTTGATAAAAGATAAAAGAACACAATCAGACTACTTCTAATACCGTTACTTGAGCAATTATCTTAATATGTCAGTCGAATCTAAATGTATTACAATGGCTTGGGATACTCGTGTCCTCAAAATAGTTGCAATCCTTTGAAAACATTTCTCCTCTGCTGCTATCAAAAGCAGAATATTCCACATAGGTGTATCATATGTTCAAAACCAAAAACCTGATGGAAACGCACTGCACATGTTTAATTTCAGTCTCCTTCGATTTATAAGCAACGCACGTCCTTCACTGAAGTCCTGTTAAAAATAAAAATAGCACTGCTATTAGATTCCCAGGTATTCACACAAAGTTTGCACCTGCTACCTTTAATGGACAGTTGATACTACTGTGGCTGTGCCTGGCAAGTGCCTTTGCCATGCCGACACAAAAGTCCAAACTGTTGGCATTGCCAATGCTTGTTTCCTTTAGACACCACCTTACCGTGCCCAGAATAGCTTGCAGGCTCAAGCACAGATGCCTGCATGTTCAATTACTTTTTTTTATTGTATTAGTGTATGTGCATATAGTACTTATGTCATGTTTGTAATGAATTTCAAAATTAAATGCTTTTGACAAACATGACTTCAAACAGAGAAATTATTTTTATATCACATTATACTAAGTACTGCCAATGAAATTAAATGAAATAATGACTAATAATTGTTAATTATTACAAACAAAATGAAAATAGTACATGTAAAATATACAATTTTAATACATCTTTTTTTTTTTTAAATGAGTATATGTTTGGAAAAAATAATAATAATAATAATAATAATAATAATAATAATAATAATAATTATTATTATTATTATTATTATTATTATTATTATTATTATTATTATTATTACAATGCTGATTGCGAATACCTAGGCAGACAGAAAGGAACATGGGAACAAACTGACAAATAAAAGAGAGTGGAAGAATATGATGGGAGTTGGTCCTTACAGGGTCCTCACCAACACATTGGCCTGCTGTCTGCTACAAAGGCAATACAGACTCGCCATCTGTGCAAACTGTCAAGGGTTTTGACCCATGTTGAATCAATAGACTGGGTAGATGTGGGGATGAGCTATCGCCACCCACATTCACGCCAGAATAGGAGAACTGCGCAGTTGGCACGAGACCACTCCAAAGATACAAATTTTTGTGGGGGTTTCCACATCACCACTCTACTGTAAGGATGACATGAAAACAATGTTAAGCAAGGGTCCTATACTATCAAGCAAAAGACCACTCTATTGAAATGCAGTAATTCAAGACAACTCAAAAATGGATGCAGTACCGACAACTTCCCCAAGGTGGTGCTAGCGGTCTAAACTCTGACAGGCAAACTGTATTTAGGAGTTGCAAGAGGGGCAGGGACTTCAAAGCTTGTTGGTTAATTGGAAACCTTAGCCACCTGCTGTTCCCAGAGGCCAAGAGGCTGGGAAACCTTAACACCTCAGAGATTCCACACCAGGAGGCAGGATATCACATAACCCTGTTGATTGATTGAGGAGAGACTTCCAGGCAGCCTGCTGGAGCCCACAGAAAAGGCTCTTTCTGTTGAATGGGGTATGTTAATTTTGAGTGTTTCCTGTCAACAGCCCTCTGCCAGCAAGGAGAGACATGTGATCACTAACCCACCCAGACTCCTGGAGGCGGACCCAAACACTTGGGAAAGTTGAATTGCAACAAATATACATTTTATAGAACAGTGATAATTTATTGTAACCAAATGACAGGAATGTACAACTTTGAGAGTCTTAGTTGGAAAAATGCCCTCACAATTTGAGTCCAAACTCCAATTTGTACCATGTTCTGGGGCAAAACCCCGCTAATTATGATTATTGTAGACAATGTGTTTAAGCTAGAGACATGGAAAGTTACTGGGATATATGTGGAAGGGAAATGTACCTTTGTATCATTTTTGATGAAAAACCAATGTTGCAAAACCCACAAAAATCGAAAATTAGTTGCCATTTCTGAATGCAAGCTCCTAGAAACGCCAGAGTCGGGACAGGGACTATCTTTAGTAATATATGATGTGTGTATCTGATGTCAAACAACTGTGTACCTGCGAAATATGTATTTGGATCAGGAATAGATTTGTGTGCACATTGACCAGGGGAGAGTAATTTCTGCAGGTCATAAAAATGATATCACTCTGACACACTATCCCTTCCCAAATCAGGAACCAAAGAATCTATTGACCTATCAAATCAAAGAGAGGGGCAGGCTTAGGGATGCTAGCCTCTCCACCCACTTTTTAAAACTCATAAAAAGAGACTGCTGGGACAGGTAGAGACATTCAATTCCATTTTCTGCGGGAGGCTCTGCCGGGAGACTCCAGACTTCACATCCATCAATCTCCAAAGATCAGAACTTTACTTCAGAACTTAAAGCAAGGGCCTAAACCCACAAAATGAGAACTCTTCTCAGCAGGCCTCAGCATCCTTAAAATAATTTGCAAAGTATTCCACACCCGGGCAAGCTGTTTGAATTCTTTGCCAAGAACAATTGCCAGAGACCAGACCAGAGATCCAGAGAGACCCTGACCGCTGTGAGCAGAACCGGTGCCTGATTGACCCACCGAGCAGAGAGAACCGAAGTCCAGTCCAGTTGACCAGATCCGTGACGAGGCCCGTTCATTTCAAAATTAGGAGTGAGTATCCGCCAGAACTGTGCAGAACCCAATCTCTTAGTTAAAATAATCTAATTCAAGCTATTTTAACCTAATTAGAACAGCCCCCTAGAAATCGTGTCATCTGTCATTTTTAAAGCTGCACAACTGTCACCTGTCATTTTGAGTTTTACTTTAAATACGAAAATCAACCTTTATTAAATCATCCGTATCTATGGAACTGTTTGTGCTAGGAACGAGATTTAACTTTCATCTGAAAGCTTAGAATCTAGGCTTTCCAACAAACCTAGAACTCCCTATACTTTTTCCGTAATCACGAGACACGCACTCGCGAAATTTACTGCGATTTGCGATTTGGCCCGATTTCTTCATCTGTAGAAATCAGCAGCTTTTTGTTTCTCTTTGCTAAAATTCGTTTGCAATCTGCTAATCCTTCATAGAGTATTGATAAAGTGAGCCTGAACTAATATAAAGTAGCCATCACCTACCCTGAACCTCTAGAGGGAATTAAAAGCTATTTTAGCACCCTTTCACTTCCTTGCAAACCACATTAAAGCAATTCGCCTGTGTTTATAACTCATCCCTGTTTTCTCTAAGCTTGCTGGGCAAACTGGAACTGTGTATTGCATTATAAAGTGTGATTTGCTGGGATTCATGAAGACTGTGTGCTCTCCTTCCATTTCTTACATTGCATAGGGGTGGGGGGGTGAATTGTCAAGGAAAAGTGATTACATTGTCGTTTGTTGAAGCCATATCAAGTTATTTTCTGTACTGCATTTCATTCATCATTGTGTTTCCTTGAACCATATAAAGCATTCTTTCCCACCTTATTCTTCTGTTCCTATTCATAAGTTACCTCTTGCTGATTACTGCTTATATTCACAAGTGTAATATCCATTATCAATTTATTTATAGAAGTGATATATATATATATATATATATTGTTTACATTTTCAAATAAAACTTTTAATTTGCAAAACAAACCTACTTCTTGGCTCAGTGGGGTCAGGGGGATTCTAAGAGGGGGGTGTTATACAAGGGTTGTCATCCAGAGTACTGAACTGGACATAAAAATACATCAATAAGGGTTTTCCTCAGCATCCCAGACTAGGCATTGACTTAGCTGTAGTGTTGATTGAATATCACTTACAAAAGTGGGGGCTCGTCTGGGATATTCTGGGTTAGAATTACCACTTGTGCAGATTAATACAGTGTGCCAACTGGCAAGATACACATATCCGGTTAGATCACCACACTATTTTACACTGTGAAAGCATCCCTCAAAGGAACGCTCTAAGGAAACGGTCTGTTTTGCAAAATAAAATACAAACTTCTGTAAGTCAGGAAGGAACTCAAATTCCAGAATGACGACCTTGGTAGATATGAACATAGCCAGAGAACACTTCTTACATAAGCTATTTGTGAGAGGTGAGTGGAGTCATCAGGACCAAACGGTCTGGTTGCAGGCAATTCCGCAACAGGTCACTGAAACAGGGTCAAATATATGGAGAGATCAGGGTCCATTACATGTGGCCCTGAGTGAATTATATATGGCTTCTAAGGCCAAAGATGAACACAATAAGATTACCAGGATAGCGGCATATTTGTATCTATATATGGGAGCCATGCAGGACAAATGTGCTGAAGGCCAAGACCTGGCAAATAGGCAACAGAAAAGGCCCAATCTGACCTGGTCTCTTCTGAGCAGAGGCTGCAGAGGAGCCAAGAGTCAGAAAATGATAGTAGGCAGTATATCATTAAAATAAAAGAGGACATGGATATACTGCAACAGGAAAAGACAGACCAGGATACCAGAATTCTGGCTTTGCAGAAGGAGCACCAAGACAGTTTGGACTCCTTACTGCAGAGAAGAAAAAGCTGGAGCAACAGAACAATTTCAACAGGGCATGCACAGAGCAGGTAGCCACCCTGCAAATCCAACTAGACAGAGAGAAAGAGGAAAGCAATACATTGATTTTGAAAGACCTGGATACCCAGGCAGAGTTTGATAAAGAACGCCAGAAAGCTGGTGCCTTTCAAAGGCAGAGTGACGACCTGGCATCACAAATGCAGGCTCTTGGTCAGAAAAGGGATACCTTAGGCCAGGAAGTCTGCCATTTAAAAAGAAAAATTGAAGAAAATCACTTGGCCCTCCAGGGGCTGGGTGACCTCCAAAAAGAGCATCAGGGCTTGCTAGATCACACCAGGAGGGTGGAGGAGGCTCTGGCAAGAAAGGAGCAGGTCAGTAGGGATGGGACTGAGGAGGTAACCCTCCTGCAGCAGAGACTGGCCCAGTACTCCAGGACCAATCAGGAGGCACAGAGAGAAAATGAGGCTCTCTGTCAGCACAATGATAGGCTCCAGCAACAGGTAGCCATGCAGGAGAGACTGATAGAGTCTAGTAAGGCCTTAACTGAGGAACTGAAAGCGCAGGCTCTTGCATTGCAACAGGAAGCAGGGGCGGATAGAGATGAGGTTTGCTGGGAAAGAGAAACTCCTGAGCATAACCTCAGGAGCCCTAGTACCAGAGGCCTTCATCTCTCCCAGTCCCTGGACTCTGCCACCCCCATGTCCCCTCGCGCACATGAGCCCAGGGCCATGGGGATGGCAGATTACTATCCAGCTAGAAGTATGGGGCTCATAGGCCAGTACCTCCCAGGAATGGATTGGCGGGCATCCGGGTATGGCCACCGAAGCACAGTGCAATTTAGTGGGGAACCCCAGGAGAGTAGGCCCATTAAGGGCATCCTGAAAACCTCTGCCCAGTTAGGTCAGTGGGGGGTACCCATCAAATCCTGGCAGCAAGGAGGGGTCTGAAGACTCCTCTGAGCATTACAGGACACAGGAGACCAGGTCCCCACATTCTGCCAGCCATTCCCAGGCTTGCAGAATCCGGGAAAACCTGGAAGATCAGACGGGCACCTCTGGGAGCAGCGCTTCTGAGTCGGAGGATGAATGGACCAGGGTTACCCGAACCAAAAAGGCCAATAAGGCAAAAAGGGCCTTGCTTAAGGACCCATTGAAACAAATAAAGGCAATAAGGAGGGTCATCACGCCTTATCATAAGAACGCCAAGTATTCTGTTTGGGAACACTTGGAGCTCTATGAGCAAATGATGGAGACTTTCCATTTGAAGGGCAGCCAAAGCTGTATTCAATATGTAAAGTGGACCTTCTCACCAGAATACTCCAGTTTCTTTGCGGGGCTGTAGGATCAAAACCATTCAATGTGGTCCATGTACAGGGCGGCCATCTTGAAACATTTTTCTGTGCACAGAAATCCTCAAGAGGCTCACAAGGCAGCCTACAATTTGCAATGTGGGGAGGATCAGGCCCCACAAGAGTTTGTGCAAGAATTAGAGCGTACTTTTGCGCAGACCACCAGAAGGGTGCGCACGGATAGCAGAGAATTTATCAATACGTTTTTCCATGCCTTACCCAAATACATAATGACCCAGCTCGTGAGAGATTTTCATGAGAAAAGATCTTTAGACTGGGTCATTGAACAGGCTACCCGGATCTATGAGGTGCAGAAGCCCATCGAAAATAAAAATAATGCGCCGAAAAACCCCAAAACCAACAGCACCCCTGCTGCTGCCAAGGTGGCAGAGGTAAAGGTTGCCCCCGTTTTAGATTTGGAGATGGGGGGGCCTAAAAACCTGCCTGCACCAAATAATTCACAGCCCAGAAGGCCCTCGGGCCAGTCACAGTCAGGGAGTTGAGGAGGTAGTCCCACAAATGGGGTCCCCCGCTCCCCTGACTATGTAAGTCCCCGCTACAAGGGAAACCGACCAATCCTGGGTTATGTGTGGACTCCTCCAGCCCAAGGGGGGGGATCCAGCCAAGCATCTGACCCGGGGAACTTCCTTCCTAACTTCCCCCAGGAGGGCAGAAATTCACCAAATCCTGGGCAGAACTTTTTCCCCAGGTATCCACCCAATTTCCAGCCCCAAAATCATCCATCCTTCTTTCCCCAATTCCCTGAGCCCAGACAACCTAATCCGGGAGAGGGGAGGCCAAGGGTGGAGGGGTACCCAAATCTTCCCAATCTGGGGTATTACCAGAGAAGGGATAGCTACCCTTCCCGGGATCAGCCCAGGGGAGAAAATAGAGCCCCGTATCAGCCTGAGCGGGTCTCACAACTTGAGTGCCAGGTCCAAAATATGGCACGAGATCTGGGTCACATACTGAGGGCTCAACAGAACCCTCAGATGAGCATGCCACCGCAGAATGCCCCAAACTCTGGACCTGGTGCTCCAGAACAATGACGGGGGCAGCACCCCGATAACCCACCAGTTCCCAGGGAGGAGGCACAAGGGGAAGGGGGGTGTAAAGCCTTGGAGGAAGCTTCCTTCCCAACTTGTAAACAGCCCCTGGAAAACCAGGAACTGGAAACAAAATCACCTACCCCTGAAAGCCTGCCTCCCAAGGAGCAGAGGGGGGTAGGAGAAACAAAGGACCCAAACAGACCCACTTTGTGGAGGAGGTACAGGTCTTCCAATTTGAGGGAGAGGGATCCTCAGAAGATCCTGGGAAAAGGATCTTCTCCTTCAGAGATGGGGGTACTCCTCCCAAGGAAAAATGGGTCCCAAGGGATGTCAATTCAGACTTGGGAGATGTGGAGACTGAGCTTCTGCCGCCCATCATCTCATCCCAGAACCGACAATAGCAAAATCCTCTGGTTCAAACCCGTCCTGGTGACTGCCTCCAAAAAGGGGGAGGGGGGGCCGCCCAGAACCGGAACCAGGGGAACCCACAATGGCTCTGATCTCCAGTTGCCAAATTTTTCGTTCAGATTCCCAAGGCTCTCCACCGAATTCTGCCCAAATCTCTCCGCTAGCAATGTCCAAAACCAGAAAGTTAGCCCACCAGTTGTCCAAAAATGAGCATTATCTGTGCCCCCTTGAAGAGAAGGAGGGAAGATATTATGCCCCGGTACAAGTACAGGGGCAGGGTACAATTTCGGCACTGCTGGATCCCAAGCTACCCTTCTGTCCAAAAGGGCCTTTGATGAACTAAATGCAGGAAGGGGGGAGAATTACCGTATTCCTCTCACCTCTCTTCCTAGACAACTGCAGAACTTTGACGGGAAGGAAATTCCTGTCGAGTGGACTGCAGACTTGGATATCAAAATTGGGCGACACAAGGTGAAACACCTGGTCATAGTAGTGACTCCAGAGGGCACCCCTTGTTTACTAGGGAATGACCTCCTGAGAAGGTTGTCACCCCTAATAGAATGCGTATACAAGGTCCTCTGGACCCAGACTAGTCGACCAATAAAATTAAAACAGAGTGTCAACCATGTTAGTTTAAATGGCACCTGCCACATGGTGGAACAAAAATCTGACCAAGTAGAATTTCACTTCCAGAACAACCAAATTCCAGACGTGACAGTAATAGCAGTAGGACAACAGACTGGTGATGGGGGGGTCCTCTCTATTTCTGAAAATCAACCTTCCTTCCAGTTTAAGGTGGTATTCCACACTGGAAGGAAACACTCTGAAATTCTTTACCAATCCACAATCAGACACTCCCACTCTTATAGTCCAGAAAGAGGTGAAATCAGCTCAGAGCCTGGCTGATATTCAGCAAATTGGAGAGTAGATGTTCATCCCTGTTCAGTTAAATGATGGGAAGGACTCTGTTCTCGCTCGAGTGTGTGTGAACAACGGTAAGAGCTTCATCAGCGAAGCCATGTTCTGCCAACTCCCAAAAGATCCAGCCATTCCCACATTCAAACTGATAGACAAATGGGAAATGGACCTGGAAGCACCTAATTCCAAACATCTCCTGCCAAGCAGGTGTATGCTTAAAATCTCCATTGGCAACAAGAGCATAGTCCATAATTGTTGGGTCGTGCGAGACGTCACTGCCGCCTTTTACTTAGGCAATGACATTCTCAATCGCTTTGCCATTAGTTTGGACCTAATAAACTTCAAAGCTTCGTCCCGATTAGCGAATAATCCCATGGGCTTTGATGATCCGGAAAAAGCATTTAGGTCAGCTCAATTGCTACCTTATGCAGTTGAAATTCAGCTCAAAGAGGAAGTCATCATCCCAGAAAGGACCCAACAACTCTCCCTGGAAGTGAAAGTTAAAAGAGGACAAAAATTGAAAAACCCTGATGCTTACATTCATCTAAATGCTTCTCTCCAACAGCAAGGGTTAGGGGTAAACCCAACACCATTAGTCAACATAGAACATGACACCATTCCAATAGAGGTGGATAACAGCGACTTAAAGAGTATTACTCTAGCCGCAGGCACCATTATTGGAATGGCGGTTGATGACCGACATTTCTCCATTGATTTAGGAAATTAACTGTTAGGACCAATCCCCAAGGACTGTTTTGGCAGTGACAGTGATGACCATTCAACAACAGACAGGATTTTCACCCGGCATGGGGGGAACTTCCTGGTGTACACTTCTTGCCCTTATGGTAACGAAGATGTGACTTGTGACTTCAGGAGGGATGAGGTGATTTTCCAGGTCCATGAAGGCTGCCTTTCCCACCTGAGGCCTCCAGTCCAAATCAGCACTCTGACCAGGGACTTCTCCACCCAGCTGGAAGTCTTTCCATGCTTCAGGCAGGTGGTGGAAGAGAGAGTCAACCTAGCTGATGCCTTTGTGACTCTGGAACAGAAGCAAAAGTTGAAAAAAGTTTTTTGGGATTTCCAAGATCTCTTTGCGGTAGACTCATATGACTGTGGTAGTACTGACATCCACACAACAACAATTCCCACGGACCCTGGCATGACTCCAGTGTTTGTGAAGCAATATCGCTTGCCTCTCGCATCCATGGAGTCCCTTACTGAAATAATTAAGAACCTTGAGTCCCGGGGAATAATCCGTCCAGTCCACAGCACTTTCAATAATCCGGTGTTGGGAATATTGAAGCCAAACGGCCAGTGGAGACTCTGTGCCGACCTTAGGGAGCTCAACAAATGGGTCCATACTTCCCGATGGCCTCTGCCCTACATTGACCAAGGGCTGGCCCAGATTCAAGGGTCACAAGTATTCACTGCAATAGACCTGACCAATGGATACTGGACCGTGCCTGTCAGTAGGGAGGACCAATACAAACTGGCTTTTACCTTTGGGGGCCAACAGTACACCTGGACCCGGACTCCCTTCGGATACCTCAACTCCGGCAATTAATTCAACATTTTCCTACATAAGGCCATGCCCGACCTGGGTGCGAGGGGTAACTTGGCTTATGTAGATGATGTCCTCATCAAAAGTTCATCTGTGGAGGAAAACATAGCAGAGATCCGTTATGTTCTGACACAGTTGAGGGCCGCCGGAGCAAAACTGTCCTTTCAGAAAGCACAGTGGTGTGGAACCCGTGTTAATTTCTTGGGGCATGAGATTACTCCTCAGGGTCTCTGTCCCCAGGAAAAGAAAGTGGAAGCACTTCAGAAGCTGAAAGACCCCACAATTCTGTGGGAACGAAGGAGCCTCCTTGGACTGACTAATTACAGCAGAAAGTTCATTGAAGGCTACAAAGAGATCATTAGATCCCTGATTCATCTCTTGAAGGGGGGGGTCAAGTGGGAATGGGGTCCAGAACAATCCGAGGCAGTAAGACAACTCAAGAGAAGCCTGTCACAAGCGCCTTGCCTAGCTTAACCTGTCAGAAACAAGGAGTTCTTCCTGGAGACAGGGTTCTCTAATACGTGCTTGACGGCAGTATTATACTAAAAGCATGACAAGGTCAATAAAGTAATCTCCTATGTGAGCAAAACTTTATCCTCTGTGGAGGAAAAATTTAACGATTGTGAGAAGGCACTCCTGGCAACGGTGTGGGCATTGAAGAATTACCGCCTGTTTATCCAGGGGGAACACATCATAGTGGAAACTCCACACCAGCCTTTGCAATACCTCCAAAGTGACAGAATCCGAGCTGGAAATGTGAGTGATTCCCGAATTACTTCCTGGATTCTGTCAATGCAAGGCTTTCCTGTGGAGGTCAGATATGGCCAAAACAAGAAGAGTCCCCTCGCGCAAGGTCTGGCTGACTTGCATGATTGTGCCAGAGAAAACTGTCTCGAGGACGAAAGTCTAAAAATCAAGGACAACATGGAGGCATACCTTAATTCCCCACACAAAGTCTTTGAAGAAGACAAGTGTGAGGGAATGCCCACTGTCTATGTGGATGGATGATCTTACCATGTTGACAACAACGGGGAGAAAGAACTGGTGGCTGGCGTAGGGAATGCATGGGTGAATGAGTCCCCAGAACCCTCCGCTGGATACAAAATTGGTCCCTGAAGTAGTCAGGTGGCAGAGTTGATGGCTGTGCATCAGGCCATCCTCACTGCCGTCCAACATCAACTCCACGAACTAGTCATAATCACAGATTCAGATTATGTACGGAACGGGTTCGTGGAGCACCTGGTTAATTGGAAAACCAGAGGCATGTTATGTGCTAATAACAAACCCTTGAAACATGGGAAGTTAATCCAAAACATTGATGATCTGGTCGCCTCGAATGGGATGACCATCTACTGGAAAAAGATCAAGGGTCATTCCAAAGTAGAGGGAGCAGACAAAACTGGAAATGACTTAGCTGATCAGCTGGCTAAAACTGGGGCCATCCAAGGGGATCTAATAGAGATAGAGCCCCTGTTGGGGGAAATCCAGGTCACTGCCATCACTAGGTCCCAGACCAATGCTCACAATGATCTTTCAACTGCACAATGGAGTAAGGAGACCCCTGATGCTGATTTGATTACATCTCAGAAGGGGGATCCAATAATTGGTAAGTTTTACCAACACATTGGGGACCCTGAGAACTTTCCCCTGACAGATCACGATTGCATTGGGAAAGAGGACCTAAGAGTGTTGATGAAATGTCCAAAAAGGTTCCGAATCCAAGACGGTTTGTTGGTAAGGAAATCCCAAGCTGGCCATGATCAGTGGGTGGTCCCTACCTCAATCTGAAGCCTGATGTTAAGTCACGCCCATGATGCGGCCACCGCCGGTCATAGGGGGTTTCACACAACACTGGAAATCTTAAGAGAGGTTGCATACTGGCCACACATGGGGCAGGACCTTGACCAATACTTGAAGGGGTGTCTTGTCTGTGCACAATTTCAGCCATCATCCCTCACACACTGTGCGCCTCTCCAAAAGAGGGGGATGACACTGCCATGGTCAGATTCGCAAATCGACTTTGTAGGCCCTGTGATTCGCTCGTCTAGAGGAAACAAGTACATGTTGACCGTTACATGCTTGTTTACCAAGTGGGTGGAATGTCTCCCAGCCCCAAACTGCAAGGCAGAAACAGCAGCTGCCCTGATGATTAACCACATCCTTTCCCGTTTTGGTCTACCTCAAAGGATTGAGTCAGACAGAGGAAGCCACTTCACCAGTGAAGTAATGACGAAGATGTGGGAGATACTGGGGGTTAAAAGGAAGCTACATATTGCTTACATGCCAGCTTCTTCTGGAGCAGTAGAGAGATACAACCGAACCATTGTGAGCATCTTAAAAAAGTTTGTGGCAGATTCTGGGCCAAGTTGGGATATCCGATTACCTCTGGTCCTAATGGCCATCAGATCTACCCCTTCATCTGCAAACAAAATGTCACCATTTGAGTTGATGACGGGGCGCAAGATGGTGCTTCCCCAGCATTTGCTCTACAGGACCCAAGAGCAGACACTGATAAATGCCTCCACGACTCATGAGTATGTGGAGAATTTAAGGAAACACCTTCAACATGCTTTTGCCTATGCTCAGCGGAATCTAGAAAGATCAGCCGAGAGCATGAAGACCCACTATGATTTGAAAACTACCCGAAAGGAATATAAGGTGGATGATCGGGTCTATCTATACAATTTCCAAAGGAACCAGGCCAAACAGCGAAAATTCTTGCCTACATGGAAGTGACCGTTTGAAATTATAGACAAGATCTCCCCTGTTGCCTATAAGATCTGCATCCCCAAAGGCAGTTTGGCAGAGGGGGAAGATAAGTGGGTCCATATAAATCAGCTAAAGTGTTGCCATCCCAGGCACACTCTGCAACAACTGGAGGAGTCCTCTGCAATACCAGAGGGGACTGCCCCAGAGTAATTCAATTCCAACCCTAAAATATCCCACATATAGTCTCTAAAATATTACGATTTGAAAAAAAAAAATGTCTTATGATTGTATCTTGTTTTTTGTTAAAATAAGAACGCAGATGTTTTGACTATAAAATGTATATTCCACCCCACTATATCAATGGTGGGGAAGAAATGTCTACGAATAGGTATTGCCGCTTTCCTTTGTCGTCCTAGGAGAAAGAAAACCTGGAGACTGGCCAAGGAGGATGATCCGGGGACCGGGAGCAGACACCCGAGGGGCCCGGGGTACCGCCCAATATTCCCATCAGGACCGGTGAGGAGAACCGATCGATCCAACTGGGTGGAGGAAAAGATGCTGCACTGTGCCATCTACAGAATTGGAAGAAGATATTGCGGACATACCAGCGCAAGGGCTCAAAACCTCCTTTGCACCCGACTTCCCCTCGACTTGAATCAAAGCGCAGTCGGGCGGGGGGATTTTTCAAGGGTTTTGACCCATGTTGAATCAATAGACTGGGTAGATGTGGGGATGAGCTGTCGCCGCCCATTATTCTATCCCAGAACAAACTAAATCAATAGACTGGGTGGATGTGGGGATGAGCTATCGCCGCCCACATTCACGCCAGAATAGGAGAACTGCGCAGTTAAAATAATCTAATTCAAGCTATTTTAACCTAATTAGAACAGCCCCCTAGAAATCGTGTCATCTGTCATTTTTAAAGCTGCACAACTGTCACCTGTCATTTTGAGTTTTACTTTAAATCCGAAAATCTAACTTTATTAAATCATCCGTATCTCCGGAACCGTTTGTGCTAGGAACGAGATTTAACTTTCAACCTAGAACCGACTTCCTACTCCCTATACTTTTTTCTGTAAATCTCGAGACAAGCACTCGCAAAATTTACCGCAATTTGCGATTTGGCCCGATTTCTTCATCTGTAGGAATCAGCAGCTTTTTGCTTCTCTTTGCTAAAATTCGTTTGCAATCTGCTAATCCTTCATAGAGTATTGTTAAAGTGAGCCTGAACTAATATAAAGTAGCCATCACCTACCCTGAACCTCTAGAGGGAATTAAAAGCAATTTTAGCACCTTTTCACTTCCTTGCAAACCACATTAAAGTAATTTGCCTGTGTTTAAAACTCATCCCTGTTTTCTCTAAGCTTGCTGGGGGAACTGGAACTGTGTATTGCATTATAAAGTGTGATTTGTTGGGATTCTTGAAGACTGTGTGCTCTCATTCCATTTCTTACATTGCATAGTGGGGGAGTGAATTGTCAAGGAAAAGTGATTACATTGTCGTTTGTTGAAGCCATATCAAGTTATTTTCTGTACTGCATTTCATTCATCATTGCGTTTCCTTGAACCATATAAAGCATTATTTCCCACCTTATTCTTCTGTTCCTATTCATAAGTTACCTCTTGCTGATTACTGCTCATATTCACAAGTGTAATATCCATTATCAATTTATTTATAGAAGTGTGATATATATATATATATATATTGTTTAAATGTTCAAATAAACCTTTTAATTTGCAAAACAAACCTACTTCTTGGCTCAGTGGGGTCAGGGGGATTCTAAGAGGGGGGTGTTATACAAGGGTTGCTATCCAGAGTACTGAACTGGACATAAAAATACATCAATAAGGGTTTTCCTCCGCATCCCAGACTAGGCATTGACTTAGCTGTAGTGTTGATTGAATATCGCTTACAAAACAAAAGAGCCCACATACAGGCACAGGTCTCCAGCACATCAAGCAACATGGCTGAAATTTTGAAGATCTGCAGATAAGTAGCCAACCCTTTCCGCAGTCTCCTCCTCCACTTCTACTTCCCAGGCCCTCTGCAATGCACTGGCCTCACTATTTGCCACCAAAACTCTGGACATCCTGATCACCCTTTCTACTCTACCTCACAACTTACCCCACACAGCATCTCTTCCACCCTCACCCCCTCCTCCTTCGCACTTCTCTTGCTTCTCCCCTGTCCCACCTGAAGAAGTTACCAGAGATGTCTGCTTCATGAAGGTCTCTTCTAAACAGGTCTCCCCTTGCTCATCCAGGACCATCAAGGATAATATCAGATCTCTTGTAAAGCGTTTTGCTAAACAGAGAGTAGGTGGTCGTTCACTTCTTCTGCAGGCTCCCTCCTATGAAATAGCCCTCCTCCCCCTCTGCACCTTGAGCAGGATCTTCTTATATTCCAGAAGCTCCTTAAGACATTCCTCTGTTCATCCTCCTTCCCTTCTTCTCTCCTCGACTAATCCCACAGTTGCTGCAATCAGTGCCCTGGGCCCTTATGCATCCATGGGGCCCCGACCACCCTCACCAATTTTGCAAGCTCCTGTCTATCCACAGCACATGCTGCTGCACACCCTCCACCCTGGAGGTTCCCACATACACCTCCCATGGCCTCAGTCCATGTAGCACTCAACATTCCTAGCACTTCATCTATGGCTCACCCATGAGCTCGGACCCCCCAGCACTTACCCCCTTTTCCCGCTTCCCTGCTGCACTTGCACATTCTGAATACTCACAAGGCATAGTAGCTGTGTAGCTTATACCCCACCCCCTCTGCTCTTAAATATTGTGTATTTAATGCATTTACCACCCTTGCTCCGTTTCTGACCTGCGGGCGCTTTGAAACAACATTGTCTTGTTGTATACACGCCTAACAAGCACACAATAAATTAATAAACATCCCTCCCAATTTTAGGATGGGATTATTATTATTATTATTATTATTATTATTATTATTATTATTATTATTATTATTATTATATCATTATTATATCATTATTATTATTATTATTATTATTATTATTATTATTATTATTATTATTAGGGTATTTATTGAACATATACCTAGCTTGTAGAAGTGAAGGAGAGCTTTACAATCGTAGGTGGAAGAACATGGTTAGGGAACCTGATAAACAAGGAATTGCAGATCTAACAACAGTGGAAAGTATCCCATTTGTAAGTAATGGATCTACAAACAAGCAGGGGAGGAAACAGTGGGGATCAGATCAGATCACCCAGTCACAGGGAGGGTGGGACATGCAGGGTGTGTGGGCCTAGGTGTTAGGGAGTAGTCATTCCTTGAAGAGGAGGGCCTGAACTGTGCTTGGGGACAGAATATAGAAGAGGACATCAACTGCCCCCTGAAGACTCAGGAAGAAGAAGACCCTCGCTGCCTAAAGCTAAAGTGAACTGCTCGTCTCCAGGTGCTCGGTCCACAGAGGTGGTTTTGCACCTGACCAAGAACCCAGAATATTACTGCCTTCTCTTCCACGTTGTGTAGCCAGTCTCTTGGAAAGTAGATTTGTGGCAGCCATGAGAAGGTTGATGCTGCTGTTTGTGGTGCTTCCATGGAAGCTGTCAGTTCTACAGGAAACTGCCCGGTATCATAAAGCCATTTGTGATGACAAATGCTGCTTTTATGCATCTAGGATACAGATGGCATCAGCTTAAAGAGCCCTTTCGTCTGGTGCGTTCACTTGCATCATCTTTTAGTGCCCAATCCGAGGTCGCTCCTTCTCAGTCACATTGTGACTCCTGACACAGATTTTTTTTTTTTTAAACTGTTGACATACCAAGTACATTTGATTCTTCTGACCTGAGATTGGTGAGTAGGCCTCCATTCATAGTGTTTGATGGACCTCATTACTCAGAAAAAAATCATTACTCAGATTGCCCCATGGGTTGTACAAGTGGCTAACCACTCTTACAGTTCTGGCATCATCCCCTCTCACTTAAAGCACAGTTTGGTGATTCCTCTTTTAGAAAGGCCTTCACTTGACTCTGCTGTTCCTTCTCAACAAGGCGTAATCATTCTCTCTTCCTCTCTCTCACTCTCTGTCCTCTTTTCATTGTTCTCCTCTCTCTTTCTTGTGGGGTTCCCCAGTGCTCCACCATGTCCCCTACACTGTTTAATGTGTATTTTCAGCCCTTGGTCAAACGCATTCACTACCACGGCCTCCGGCACAACTGGTATGCTGATTATACACAGATAATTGTTCGTATTGATCTCCATAAACAGAAGTATGCGTCTGAGCTGCGGGGGTGGTTGAAGGCAGTGGGGGAATGGATGGGTGATACTTGCTTTGGGCTGAATCGGGACAAGATAATGATCTTAGTGTTGGGTCCCCCTTCTGAGTTTTCACTCTGGACTCCTTATTTTTGGCCTGCCTATCTTGGCACACTTACACTCCCTGCTCTAGTGGTGAGGGATCTTGGTATTAAACTATGCACCTCACTTTCTCTTGACGCACAGGTGACTGCTGTCGGCCTGGCATTTTAAACCTATGATAATGCAGAAAGTTCTCCCATTTATCCCGTCTCATCTTCATGCTCCTGTGGTTGCCTCTCTTGTTTTGAGTGGAACAGAGTATTGTAACTCGCTGTACTTGGCTCAACCAAAGTATTTGTTGCAGCGACTCCAGGTTCTACAAAACTCAGCGGCGCAAGTGGTGTCCTGCTCCCTGTTTCTCTCTCATATTTTACCTGTTCTTCGCCAGCTTCACTGGCTTCCAATTCAGAAACATGTCCAGTTCAAGTCTCTGTGCATAGTATACAAGGCATTTTATGGCTTGGGGTGGATTATTGGCAACAGAAATTCCGGCCATATGTTCCCAGCTGTCTGCTCTGCCCACAGGATAAAGCTGTTATCACCATCCCTAGGGTTCGGATTTCCCATGTTGGCAGCCACCCCTTTTCAGTAGCAGCCACCAAACTCTCTAACTCACTGCTATGTGTGTTGTGGTTTATGGAGAATCATTTGGCATTTCATCGATCTGTAAAAACTTTCCTCTTTAAGGTAAGGCTGGTGGATGACCTCTGTTATGCTGGTTTTTCCATAGTGCCAATGTGTCTATGGGTGTATGCATGCTTAATAAATATAATAAATATAATAAATATAATAATAATAATAATAATAATAATAATAATAATAATAATAATAATAATAATAATAATACTATCAGTAGGATATGGCAGTTGCCGTACCGGTTTGAAGTTCAGCATCCTGGAATGACTGCAGATGCTGCTTGGTGTTTGCCCAGAGGAGGCGACAAATGGCAGAGGCATTGGTGAAGCATCAGTGGCTGCATTAAGGTGTAGAACAATTTTGGCTGGTTGACCTTGTTCCTGTGTGGCTGACGTTACATGGGATAGAGCATCCCAAAGACTGTTGTGGCTGTGGCGTTGGGCTACGCAGAGGGTCAGAGCTCCAAGTGGCTCAGAGTCTAGATCTGCTCTGATGATGTCAGGGTCTGAGGAAGTTCCAATCCTTCTACAAGAGTAAAGCACAGTGTACTTGCTCACGCTGCGATGTTGCAGCGTGCTGACCGAGCTGAAGCTGAGCCGAAGACAGATGATTGTTATTCCAATGTGAGGGAAGGCACCATCCGCAGAAAAGAGCCTGAAGGTGGTTGGCTGGCAGTGAGAACCAGTTGGGGACAGAATCAGTGATGTTGGGCACCAGGTGCAGACATCGGTGTGGGCAGCAAGTACCATGGAGAAATCAGGCCCTAGCCAGCAAGGCCAGCCAGAGCCTGAACGTTTAAAAGCACTGTTGCAGATAGTGAAGGAGACAATCGTTCATTCAAGGTACTCTTTAGAGGCTTTAAGGGTGGTGGAGAGAGCTGGCTGCATTAAGGGTTTATGAACGATGAAAGATCCTCAGTTTTTAAGGACTGACAGTAGGCAAAGTGAGGTTTAATATTGTTCTCACATGTAAGAGCTGAGAATTGGCACTGGACATAAGTTCATCAAGTGACCAAGTGATAGTAACTGGCAAGAAGCTGGCAAGACATTTCAAATGACGTATGACATTTAGGATTTACTAAGAAACCTCTAAGGAAATATTATCAGCATATGGTTCTGGGGTAGCATGGTGGTCAACTTTGTGTCAAGAATGAAGTGAGGCCGGTTGGAATGGTAGGGTTTTGGTTGCACAGGATGCATGTTGTTGCCTCTGTTTCGAAAACCTTACACAACACAATCCTTTTGAATTCCACGCTTATTTAGGTGTCATTCTAACCATGTTTTCTCCACAGGATCTGTCAACTAGGCGAAGGTTAGAGATAGGACATGGACTTGTCAAGTGCAAGGTGTGCCTTCAATTACCATGTGTTTAAATGTCCACTTATTGCTAGTTGAAATGATGGAGTTTTACATGGGGGTGCCCTGTCAGGTTTGGAGCTGTGCTTACAATGCAGTGCATGTGATTTGTGGAATGTGTGGATTGGTGTAGAACACGCTGTTGGTGCACAAATTGGGTGTTGACACCAGTGCTATTGTTTGGTGTTAGACACCCGTGCCACTGTTTGGGTTTTGGACACCTGGCACATTTAGGGGTTGATGTACAACCATGCCATTGTTAGGGGTGTAGGACATCTGGCACCTTTTTGGAATATTGGAGATCCATGACATTGGTAGGGGTGTAGGACAGCGGGGATATTTTTAGGGTGTTGTTCACCCTTGTCACTTTTAGGTTGTTGGACAAAAGCACCCCTTTGTGGTGTGGTTCACCCATGCCAGTATTAGGGGTGTTGGACAACAGGCACACTTTGGAGTGTGGTTCACCCGTGCTAGTTTTAGAGGTTTGGGACCCAGCGCAAATTGGTGCGCTATCCAGTTTTTGTGTTTGTCACCAAGGTTTCTGTTGTCACAGAGTAGGTACATGACAGCAAATGAGTTGTGTGATTGTCTTGGGAGAGTGAATGTTTTGTTTTGTGTGCTGTTCATTAGGAAGAGCGTGGAGCTGATTTGTTCCGATTTGTTTGTTTGGCTGGAAACCGAGGTGAGGCTCAGAATTGTTTGGCATCATTTGTTCAATTATGGCATCCCTCTCCTTAATAGTACAGAGGGGTGGTAGTGTCTGTGCTGATTTATCACGTTGCTGCATGGGGCTGGTTGTTGTTTTGTATGCAAGGATGGTGTAGGGCTTAGTTGCTGAGTGGGGTGCTGTACCCATTCTGTGGTTGGAATGAGAAGTGGATTTTGAGGGACGTACACTTGTTTTGATGCTGTGTTTTTGTGTATGTCTCTTTGGGTTTTTCCATATTCCGTTAAAGGAGGGAGATGTGTTGTGACTTGCCTTTCCCTTCTACTCTGCTCAGTGTGCATGTGATGTCACAAGTTCCTGCATGTGGAATGTTGGATGCATCTTCTCTGCTGAGTGTTCTCTGAATGACAATTGATAAGAGTCGGGCTGAGAGAGACGTTGGCCGGTGGTTGTATCCCATTGTACCTGTCTTGTAACCTGTAAACCTTATCCTATGTAACCTGCAACCAAGTAAAACAGATGTCTATTGTTTAATATGTAATGAGAAGGTACCATTTTAACCTGCTCCCTATTTTTTTAAGCTGGGAGTAAAATAAACTTTTAGCAAGTAAATTATTTGTTCCAATTTACAATTGTTTTTATTTTTGTATGATTTATTAAGCAAGTACAAATATAGTTGAACTCTAAAACAAAAATTCTGTAGTATTAGAGACCTCTGTGTACCTATGGAATTAAGGTAAGGCTATTTTGTGTAAATCCCCTATATTATGTTGGGATGAATTTTAGTTCATACCCCTCCATGCCCTCAGGGGCCTTTGACTAATTTACAAGTAAAAGCAGCTTGTATGCAGCTTGTCTGTATTCATAGTGATTCTAGTCATTTTTAGAAACACAAACTAACATGTCAAAGTCTGTAATGGGGAGTTTGATAGACTTTCCAACTGTCCATAGTTTATGTTGCAGATATTTCATTGCCACATGTTGTACTTAGAGACATTTGTTATATCATTGTTCCAAAAATGACGTCTGCTCTGCACAAGTATCAGGGTGAGTAGTAGTGAAATCATGTACTCATCGCTTACATGTCTACAACCCAACAGTGATCCCAATCATAAAGTTAAAACAGACACAGTTAACAGATATATCTCCTTTGCCTTTTGTAGTAATGTGGCCTGATGGAAGTCTACAATCACAAGAGAGGTGTGAATGTGACTCAGTAGCATCCTAAACAGCAACATATATCAGTCCAAAATAAAGGATTGTCCAATCAAGGTTCTATAAAATATATACTATAGTTAAACACACTGTCTGCAAGAAAACTAAAAAGAAAAACTGTACAAAAATCCACCCCTGTAGAAAGAACTGAGAAGATGCAAGAAAGAGAAACCATGCTGCACTCTGGTGAAGACGGAGTTGTTGCTCGGGGGTGGGGGGGCTGAGGTTTTTGGTAGTATCCCTGTATGGACATTCAGGGGCTACAACCAAAAGGCTAAATAGCCCTGAAAACTGACAGTCCCAACATTAGTGTAGCTCTGGATCTTTTCCAGACCTAGCAACCGCCCTGGGTGAAGAATACACGGGAGAAAAGCAATTTAACAACCACAATTTGCTATGGAAAGTATATGTCTTTAGGGGAAAAAAAGTTACACACATGACCTATCCAGTCTGAAGGGCCCAAAATGGACAAATGGAGCAGTTTCAGCCAATGGTACCTTATTCACAGTTCATGTTGCACAAGGCTTCGAGTGAGTGGATCGAGATCAGTTTGGTAACTGGATCGTGTTGGCCAAAGCAGCAAGCAGGTATTGAGCTGGCTCATATGTGGTAGCCCAGAGTGATACAAAGGTGACGTTCATTGATGCAGGTTGGAGCACCTAGCAGGACCTTTTTGCGATTGAGAAATGGTAACTGGTGGGCAGTGTCAATGCGTGATAGTCCAGAGGTTTGAGATGACGGTAGGAAGTAGTTGAAAGCAGTCAACGTGTTGTACCAGTGTGCAATTTGGCAAGGTGACAATTCAAGGTCAAGCTGGTTGGAGTCATTCAGTAATGGCTAGTTTGTGTGCATGTGTGACACTTCAGAGCTTCCAGTTCGAGCCTGGCAGGTGATGGGCTCTGCAAGGACACAATGTGTTGTCAATCTGTTTCGAGTTTGCATTTACAGTGTTTCAATTGAGTGCTAAAGGAAGCATTGCCAGATGTGGTGAACCTGTTTCAAAGGCAGTATGACTGGTTTGATCCCTTAAAAAGCAGCAGTCCCGGCTATCTTGGCTCTCAGGATAATATGCGTTCCACTCTGGGGACTCAGGGGCACATTGAGTCCTTCCGCTCATGCTTGGTACACACAGTCAAGTGTCCTTCACAACAATGGTGTCCTGGTCAGCAGAAGGGCTGGCAGAGATGCAGGTCTTGTTCCAGCAGCAAGAGTCACTCCTAATGAGCCCTGGGAGTGGGTAGGGAACAGAGCGTGTCTCTGCCTTGAACAACCATTCTTCACCTCTCTGGTAGAGGGCTCTGGAAGGTCATCTTTCCCAACAAAGGTCCAATTGATTCTTTCTCATGTGTTTGTTTCAAAGTAAATCTGAGAAGCAGTGGGATACTACTATTTTTTAAGGGCAAAAACGCACATGTGATTGGACTAATAGTAGCCTGCTTTAGGGGTTCAATCCCTGTGAATACAAAATAAATAAATGCAGTGCACCTACACCATTGCACATGGCAATCCTTCACAATCCTAAACACTCTGCTTTTTAGAGAATGGAACAGTGCCAGCATCTTAATGGAGGGGGAAATGTAGTCTGAATGTCTCAGGGAATAGTGTGTATCACTGGGCCTCATCACGACCCAGGCGGTAAGTTACCGCCTGGGCCGTGACTTTACCACCATGGCGTAAACTATGTTTACGCCATGGTGGTTGGCGGACTTACCGCCCCATTCGGACCTTGGCGGGGCGGTAAGTCCCCAATCCCCATTTACCCTTCCCCATTCCCATTTTTGCCCCATAGGGCATAATGGGAGTGGGGAAGGCGTTAATTACGCCACCGTAAATTACGGTGGCGTAATTAACTCCATGGTCCCTTAGCGCCATGGATTTTAACACCTGCTAAAAGCAGGTGTTAAATTCGCCATGGCGCTAAGGGACCTCGTACTCAGGCGGTAAGGGTCGGCGCTGTTTACAGCGCCGTAAACCCCTTACCGCCTGGGTCGTAATGAGGCATACTGTCTTTAACTATTTCTTGTTTGCACCAGGTTTTAATAAGCAGGAAACAGATTCAAGGAAACCCATGCTAATGAAACAGCTGAAA
Organism: Ambystoma mexicanum; assembly: GCF_040938575.1. Taxonomy (NCBI): domain Eukaryota; kingdom Metazoa; phylum Chordata; class Amphibia; order Caudata; family Ambystomatidae; genus Ambystoma; species Ambystoma mexicanum. The sequence goes on along the minus strand of NC_090929.1, from coordinate 926,795,995 downwards.
TTAAAAGTAATACATTTGAACAGACTACCCATATTCTGCCGGCTCTTGATCAAATCTATATTCTAGCATCTGGTGCTCAATTATTATTATTTTACATTTTTAAAGCAGTCACACAGCCCACGGGCATCGAGGCGCTGTTACAGGAATGGTTTGTTTTGTAGTTGCATAATTATAATGCTCTTAAACACCCAGAGGTTTCTAAGCGCGGACCTGGGGATCGAACTTGTGTTGCTTCGTGTCGTCTTGCTTCCAAGGCACGCACGTTGCCACCAAGCTATCCTCCCCGGATATCGTCTATGCATTTTTCATTGCAACCTTTAATCTTACAGACATGGTAGACATTGTGCAGCCTAAAAGTGCCATGATTTTGCACATCAGTTGCTGATTTTCAATATAAATGCCATCCAATGCCAGTTTGAGCAAACATGAGTAACAGCATCTCAGAAATATGCAGCAGAGCTGGCGTTTGCACACCACTGGGTGTCACAAGTGATAGTGTGCAATTAAATACATAACTTCATCTGACTTTGAGTATGTTAACCCATCACAATGAAGTGGTCTTAAATATAAGTGTGTTCAGTCTTCCCGAGCTTGAGGGCTATCGTCAATGGCACAAACAGCTGTCTTGTTTTGCAAGCATTTTTGCAAGTTAGGCATATGTTTCATTCACTGCCCGAAGGCGTCAGACATCAGTCAGTATATTGCAGCCAAGCCGAACGCGGCAAGAAAACGTATAGCAGGCGAACGTAAACAAATTCTCGCTTCAAAACTTTGCTCACATTTTCAGGTAAAAAGAAATCTGACTGCTGCTAAAATAGTAACGTTTCATCACCAATAAGTCTTTGTTAATGATGTCAGCGGAAAATACACGGTCTCAGCACCCGAAAAGACTTTCACATTAGGATTTATCCACTTAAGTTATCAGTTGGATTAATTGTTTGTATTTTAGACGCCCTGAAGACGACCTAGGAAGGTTGAAACACGTGTTGGCGTAATGTGTTTTTGGTATAATAGGTTCAATATATTTTTGGCATAATATGTTCTAATGCGTAAAGTACTCTGGAATACTAGGGTGCACTTAGCAATGAATAATTGACATTGCCAGATTGATGCAACGTGTTTTAAGTGATTTGTATATCTATTGATATTAAAACTTGGAACCCTACTTATCAACACTTACCAGGTGTGTCTTTAATCAATGAATATATTTCACAAATTGAACAAATTCACCTATCTAATGCCACAAGAGTGTGACAAATGCAAGATCAAGCGCAGTCTGTGAGGCTAGCAACTTCTTAAGTTATATGTCAAAGTTACTCAGGATAACTGGTGTGATTCTAACAGCCCTCTACAGGTGTAAGACAAGGGTAAGGCAAGGGTAATTCAGACTTTCTCCTGGTAACATATTTTTCTATCAGGCATGAAACTCGAATTTCTGTTTCCATAGTATATCTATGTTTTATGTTGATTTTCCACCATTGAGACTGAAAACCATTTACATTGTGAATGTACCTCCAGTTCAGGTCTTTACATGTGATGTGGATAGCCAGGGCTCCAAAATGTGGTCCAAGTCAGGTGCTACCACTATCCCCCTGCTCAAAATCCCTCCCTTGGCCCTTCAATGGACTAATTACAGGCCTATCTCTAACAAACATTTCAGAGCCTAACTAATTGAGCAAAACGCCTACTCCTAGCTATGCCTCTTCATGGAATCCAACCTCCTCCTCGACCCCACCCAGTCCTCCTCAAACCCACTCAGTACAGCTTCAGATCTCTACAAGGAACTGAATCATCCCTAGTCTCCATCTGGGATGACCTCAAAAGAACTGCAGAGTCATAAGGCGCAGACACACATATCCTCCACAACCTCTTGGTGGCCTTTGACACTATTGACCACTGCACTCTCACAGACTCCACTTGCACGGCATTAGGGACATAGCGTTCATGTGGGTGTCCTCCTTCCTGTTAACCGATCACAAATGACCGACTTACCTCCTTCTCCTAGACCCCACACCCTGTCACCAATGGAGTACCACAGGCTACCTCCCTATCCCCCCTGCTCTTTAACCTCTATCTGAGACCCTTCCTTCTCTTATTCACTCTCATGACCTAACTTGCTACAACTATGCAGATGACACCTAGATCATCTTCAAGATCCCACAGACCTATTCTGAACCCCCCTCTCGATCTCACCTCAAGCCTCACAGAAATCAACCGCTGGATGATGGCTAACCACCTCCTCTGCAATACCATAAAAAACGAAATTATGATCTCCGCAAAGACTGCCCTCACCCCCCAACCCACCCTATGGCCAATCTCCGTAGGCTCTCCTCCAGCTTCATCCAACTCAGTAAAGAACCTGGGATGTACCATGGAAGCAGATCTGACACTTTCACACCACAAGTCTGTGTCTAAATAATGCTATCTACACTTCTGCATTCTCAGACGCATCTTCACTTACCTCTCCTATCTTCACAGATTCACTGCAATCAAGACTGTTGTCCTATTTTACCTATACTACATATGGGCGCCCCTGCATCCCAACTCCCAACTCAGAAAACACCAATGAGTCCAAAATACAGCTGCTAGGCTCCTCCTAGCACTCAGCCTCAGAGAGCAAATCACATCCTCCATGTGTCCACCACTGGCTCGTTGCTGGGTGACAGTCCACTTTCAAAGCCATGTGCATCACCCACTGTGCTCTGCACAAGACAGGCCCAGAAGGAATCCACAGAAATGATCGTAGAAAAATAACAAATGGAGAAATTACAGTTTTCTTTTTTAACTGGATGAATTCAAATGTTGGGGACATTTTATTGAAAATAGGTGTGGGGTGGGGTACGGATAATAGTTAAGGTAGGGGAGAAAGGGCGTTGCAGGGGCTCTTCTCCTGCATTATAAAAAAAAGACACTCAGTATTTTCATGGACATCCGGCCTACAATACTTACAACACAAATTCATCCCTTACAAACCCAACAGAAACCTGAGATTAGGCACTGCACTCCTCCTTGTCACCCACCCTTCAAATTGACCAGAATAGTGGGGTCCTCCTTTTTTTGCACGCTCCCACAATATGGAGCGTGATTCCCCTTACCATCTGCCACTTAGAGGATCACTTTGCCTTCCGAAAGGCCCGCAAAACCTGGCTTTCGCCACTGCATCCTGATAAACCCATTCTGCCTGCATGTCAAATTAACCTACTGACAATTGGGCTGCAGCGCAAAAGAGAACCATAATAAATGTACCGAGCGACTCAGAGAAAGGACTCAGGCAGACCACAGGACAGGAACAATAAAACATCAATGAAATAGGAAGTCTTTCTGGACACTCGCGTCTGAATCACACTCCATGTCGATGAAAGATAGTCGTAGCACAGCAACCCACCCGCACTCATCTGCGGTCACAACACCTCTGCCATTCGAATGCAGCTAAGTCCCTGAACACAAATTGGACATATACTCAGTCTCCTGGACTCGCATAGTCTCCGAGTAACTTCTCAGCATCCATCCACATACCAGCTCGTTATGGGTCACTAGCAGGGGCTTGGCCACCTGTACCTATCCTTGTATTGGCTAAAATACACAAACCCATTCTAAACTCCTCTGACAAATCTCCTATACTCCGGACTTTGGACCCCCGAGCAGGCGGTTCACCTGCAGCACTTTGAGGGTATACCAATGGGAATAGGCACTGTACAAATGGCATATTGCATAACTTTACACTACTAAAAAGCACAGGCAGTGATCTTTCCTATGCACAGAATAGGAGTCTAAAATCCTGCTTCAGGATAATTGTGCTGGTTGCAATTGCAAACACAAGCAATACACTTACAAGTCAGGAAAGGAATCAAGGACTGCAATTCGACACATGAGAATTCATCCTCTACTCAAGCAAGGCAGCCCAAGGCTCACACCTTAGTGCCGAGTCTGTCCAAATGAGCACACATGGTTTGCAGACATTTTACAGTTAGGGTATGTGTTGTGTCAAAGAAATGAGCACCCAGCCCACTGGGCCTCATTACGACCCAGGAGGTAAGTTACCGCCTGGGTCGTACCCTTACCACCATGGTGTAAACTATGTTTACACCATGGTGGATGGCGGATTTACCGCCCCATTCCAAGGTGAGTGGGGTGGTAAATCCCCATTTCCCATTTTACCCTTCCCCATTCCCATTTTTGCCCCATAGGGCATAATGGGAGTGGGGAAGGCGCTAATTACGCCACCGTAAATTACGGTGGCGTAATTAGCACCATGGTCCCTTAGCGCCATGCATTTTAACGCCTGCAAAAAGCAGGCGTTAATATCACCATGGCACTAAGGGACCTTGTAATCAGGCGTTAAGGGTTGGCGCCGTTTACGGCACCGTTAACCCCTTAAGGCCTGATTCGTAATGAGGCCCAGTGTGTGTTAACCGATAAGAAATCACAATCACAGATCTTTTTGTCACATTTTAAAAATCTGTTTTTATTCATATCTTCCCAACATGCTCTTTGGTTTTATGAAAATCAGTCAGCCACTCATATTGGTTGAATGTGTCGTCATCGCCTTTCTCAACAGTGATGCATTTAACATATACGAGTGATTTACTAATTGACTGAAGTGTTCATATATTGAGTTAGAGAGTATTTTATTTACAGCAAGAAATGTATTTACAAACCGAACCAGAAAGATGTATTTATAATATGCACTTGATGCAAACAAGACCACCTGAAAACGTGCTGAGACAATATTCATCCTTGCATGATGGCATGATGTTTTTTTGGAGAACAACCTCACCCCTTCATGTCCAGCAGCTTAAAACATGACTCAACATTAGAACCCCTCTCGATTTCACATCCCATGTACATCACTGATTCAGACAGTGCCTGGACAATTCCTGCCAAATGGACCACAACCCTTGTACACATGTGTCATGTTTCCACAAATAAAATCCTTGGACATTTAGAGACTGTCATTTTTTGGTGTGTTGGCCATGTCAAACCTATGACGTATATGTTATGGATTTGAAATACACAAATGCACCACTCCAAAGCCCACCCAGTGGTACTGTCCTCATGAAATGTCCACTGACCGTATTAAGAAGCATTCATTTTGCAATATTAACATTTGTATGTGCGACAGCATCGTGCCAATATTTCGAAGAAAATACTGTTCTCGGCCTGAAACGTGGTAGTATATTCATTGCTGGCGCCATTGTAGGTCTGCCATGTCCTTAATATGCCCATGAAAAACTGCTGCTTGATTGCAAATGACAGTGGTACAGTAATGATAGACAACAATGTATTCACTGCACTATTGCACGCCATCATCCAAGTTTCCATTCAGCCGGATGATACGCCTTGTCTAAATTGCTTTGCTAATTACTGGAACAATGATTTAAATTGAATTGTTTGAATATTTATTGAAACTGCAACGACTCATTAAATCCTAATTTGAATGCACCTGTGCTCTTAGACGGATTGGTTTAATACGTTCATACCATTGGCAGAAGGAAGACACTGTTTCCTGAATGCTGAGACACATTCAATTGTAATTCTTTCAGTTCAGACATAGAATGTATTGATGTTAGATGAAGAGCAGTCCAACGATGTAAAGGACAGTTGGCCTTATCACAAAATTGGGGGTTTCTCGGTGGTAAATCTGCTGAAATAGCACCAAACGGATTTACTGTTACCACCAGTTGGTCTGGTGGAATTACAACCAGATTATGAGTGGTGGTAGGTGGTGTTAGTCCCCATTTTATTGGAGTCCATAGGACTCCATGAGGATTTTGATGGAATTACCACCAGCGGTTATTCCGCCGATTTGGCGGTTTCTTGGCTGTGAAGCAGAGGAATTACCTATTTTTCCTCCACCTTACCTGCAAACCCATAGTTTGGTGGTGTGGTAATGCAGTGGTAACTCTGTAAATACTGAATTACCACCGTTTTTGGCCACAACACCAAACTCATAATGAGGCCCAATGTTCTATATTTAATGAAAGTGTGTTAACAATCTATGGAAAAACCTATTGACCAAATGAGAGAATGTATGGAATGAGCTGCACAAAAGATGGCTGTGAAATGCCTGTTCCATGAAAACAAGTAATACTATATGTTTTTTTTAAATCTGGGTGGAAACAGTTCTAACACTATAGATCATTGCCCAGAGGGATCATATACCAATAGTAGGAGCAGTTGTCATAAACATTTTAAGAAAAATATATATAATAATTATGTTCCCTAATGAACTGCGTGAACCCAATCAAATTGACGATTCTTGCTGGGAAAGCCGGTTCCCCATGCAAGCAGCAATAAAACGATTCTAATTGTATGTATGAATTCATTTATTTCAGAGTCTTGCAAAATGCAATCTGCATTCTCATGTTTAGTTCAGTTATGACATGATATGACATTTATAACATGCCTATCACAAGTCTTTCAAGGTGCAACGAGGCAAAGAAGGGAAGACAGAGACAGCCATCCTACTAGGCCAGGTGAAATTGATATTGTGCAAGTGCAACTTGCTTAAGTTCCGCCTTCTGCACAGACAGACCTCAAATCAAGGGCTATTGACAGACGAAATATATTTTGTCTTCTGGTGCGTATGGATTGAAAGCTGTTTTTTGTTTCTTTAGAGTCCAGACCTTTTTTCATGAAAATGTTGATTTTCTTTTGGTGCAAGCATGTTTTTGTGACAGGTTGAATTTATATGTTGTGTGTTTAGGAATCAATTACGGTACCTCATTTTCTTTTATGTTTATTTATTGTTTCACTTTTTTGCCAATGTAAAAAGTTCAATTGAAATCAGGCTAATTCACTATTTGACAGTGACGCAAAAGTCAATCACAACCCACACAAGCTAACTAGGCCAAAGTGGTTGTTGTGAGTCCTCCACACCTTCCAAATGATTTTGTATCCCACACCATTCTCTAGAATTTTATGTTAACTATGATTATTTTTGGAATCTAGTAGTGGAGTTAGTGGTAGTGCCTTGTAAACCTAGTGTAAGGACGTGGGAGGGTCCTGGTATGGAATGGTTTCAGAAAAGTTGCTGTTTTGTCAACAAGTATGTTTGTGTTCTGCATGGTAAATATCGCGAGCGTGCAAGATGGCACAATGTGCACTGATTCTATTCTTTATGGACCTTGACATATCTGAAATGATATTAAAATATAGAAATGCGCTTAGAGAAGAACCCCCCAACATTCCGGAAAAGGCAAAAGATGTGCTTATTTGAATGAATAGACTTCCTTACTCCCCATGAATATTTCTGCGCCCTTCATATTCGCTAGCCTCTCCTCTTTACATGGTTTGTTAGCATTGTCTGTCTGTTGTTTTTCTTTATATGTGCACCCTGATGCCTTCAGGCTATGAGGCGTTATAAGCGTGACATAGCATAACATTGCATAACATAACAGACAGGGCAGTGAAGTATGCTGCAAATGGGAAAATCCCAAGAGCTAATTCAAGGCATCTACAGGATTATGGATACGATATTCGAGTATTTTCTTTTTCCTGACTCCTATCCAGGCATAGCCACTGACTCATCACATGCTGTATAAAACAGGCTACCAGAACTTTGGTTTTGGGATGAAATGAGTCGGTTGAAACTCTTTCAAAAGTCAATTTGCAACAGAGCTGGAGGACCCCACACTTTGCACAAGCAGACTCAGGCACATGAGGAAGCTAATTTCACGCATAGCGTGCATAGCAGTGACATCTCATAAGCATTTATACTGCACCCTACTGGCCTACTGGAGCTGTTACCTGGAACATATCTTACCACCTCCACAAAAGTCACCGGGGCACAATAGCTCTTTGCCTTCCATTCCCTGCTTCCTTGTTGTTTTTTATTAAATACACTAGTCCTCTTGCCATCTCCCATTGCCCCCTACTCCTGTAGCCATGTTCCCTGTTACATCAAATGCTGCTTATCTTTTTAAGAATGTGACTACTTTTTTGGCAGTTCAAGAAAAATACTGACCATGTTTTGCAATTTTGCTTAGCCGCATTACTGTCCTGCCTTCCCTATGTTCGGCCATCGGCTGCCAGACTCGTTGTTCCTGTGACTCATTGCTATTAAGCCTTCCAAGGAAGCACATGGGCTTTAAATATGTGCTTAGCTGTTGTGAAAGAAGCCATTTTGAGAAGTGTTCTGCCACCGCTCTGAACGGGTCTACACAGCCCCGACGGCAAAAGTCAGAATTCCACAACAAAGCTGCACCTCTCTATCCTCCTGGGCGAGGGGTTATTAGTATTCCAAAGGAGAACAGTGTTTTGAACAATTCAAGTGAAGGCTCTCAGCACATAACGGTTTCCGTGGCAACAGTGAGAACCTATGCTACATTACTGCTCCTTTTTTCAATCTTCGTCACATCATTCGGTTCTCGGGACCTGACACCTCCATGATAGCCGCCACAGTGGCCAGTGACTGGTTAATCCCTTTTCTTCCTGTCCTGTGTGTTAACAAGGCAAGCGATCCGGTGTGAGGATGTCACTTCTGTTATGTGGAGGATCGCATTTTGTGGTAATAAATACATGTATGAACTAATCCCATCCTCAGTTGCAAACCCTGGCCACAAAGCCACCTCTATGCACTTTTGATCAAGTTTAAAGAGATGAAAACCTATTTTCTTCATGCATTTGTTTCGAATGTCCTTTGCCAATGGGGAGGATGGATACCTCAGGGCAATGCGTTGGTCTTGGAAGCAAGACAATGCAGCGCAACAAGGTATGAATCCCGATCCTGTACTTAGAAACTGCTCGGTGGTATTAAATATTAAGCACGTTATAAAATTACAATTATAATAATTATAATGGACATGTTATGCTTTGTTATACTTCATTACCCTGTGCAATGCTATGTTATGCTGCTAATCGTACGTGTTTCATTCTTTCAGATGCTACTTATGTCATGCTTTGGTGGGTGATTCTAGCTTATGTTCTTGAAAGGCATTCTTTGGCTCAGCATTCGGAATACAGTGAAGCATAATGCGCTGTCTGTGAGATCCTATGCATCCAGAATAATCTTTTCATGCATAGAGTTAATGTAATGTAATGTAAGGTGGTCGTATACAGCGACCTTCAGCCGATAAGGTTGACCTCGCTGCGCATGGCACTGTGAGAAAAGAGGGCAGTGTGTGTTGGTTGGATAGTGTTAAGGCAGATACAGAAATCTTTGGTGTTTTTTTTTATTTATTTATTTACATTTATATAGCGCACAAACAGCCCAGGGGCATTGAGGCGCTGTTACTTGCAATGAACTTAGTTACATGATGTGTTGATGGATGGAGGTTGAAAGTAGAGGTGAAATGGTGATTATTCCGCCTTCCACAGGCTTACAGTTTGATAGTTGGGATGAGCTCAATACTCAAGCACTGCAGGCCACATGGCAACAGGAGACAACCGGGATTGCTTCAAAACACATAAAAAGTAAATAATGCAAGGTAATCCTATATTTATAAAAGCCAGACAAGCCAACATACCCCAACAGGTAAACAGTGTAGATAACATATAAACAAAACGCTAACCAGCCAGTAGTAAATTTGGTTTACCATTGTGATGCAAATCTTTGTTTTAATGACAGTTTAAAGTCCAATGGTCTGATTCACAAATAGCTTATGCCAAGTAAACCTCTCCTACTCCTTGTTCCCCCCTCACCTCTTGTAATATTCTGGCACTACCAGAAATGTTGTCAGGCCTAGCACGATAGCCGCTTGTCTGTCTCATTCTCCTTCCGACCCCCTCCCTATCATTGTCATAGCTCTGAAATGCTGCCATGCTGAGTATGATAGTTAATTTCACATTCTTAATGTATCAAGGAAGTGTAAGAATGTCATTGTATTCTCCCTGTTCGCTCCCTGCCTGGAGGCACTTTGAAACACTTTGGAGGCCATTCTGAGTATGGAGGTAGCCATGCTGCTTTTAGCAGCATGGCTACCCCCATACCGGATACCGGGTCCAGGTTCCCTGAATGGGGGAATACTGGGCGATTCCAACCTTGGAGGGCCCGTTATTTCCACATTGAGGGAACCCAGACCCTGTGCATCCCCATTCGAGCCCCCATAGGGCTCAATGGGAATGGGGAGCATGCTAACAACGGGCCCGTTAATGACGGGCTCGTTGTTAGCATGCTGGACCGCTCACGGGACCCGCTAAGGATGCCTGGTTACACCAGGCATCCTTAGCGGGTCCCGCGAGCTGACCTTGTAAAGAGGCGGTAGGGGGTTAGTGGGGCCAGCAGCTCTACCGGCCCCATTAACCAACTACCGCCAGGGTCCGAATGACCCCGTTTGTGTATAGGTGTTATATAAATAAACTATCATACTATCAAACTACTCTGGACTTACTCCTGCAAATAACATATTCAGTGTAAAATGACATTACCAGAAGTACTCCTGCGAAGTGAATTGCAGTTCAGGAGTATGTCAGAGCTACCACCAATGAAATCTTTGTGAACTTAATAGTCCTTCTCCAGGTGTACCTCAGAGTTAATCCTGGTGATTTAATTGATTGTGAATCTGTCCCCATGCCTGGTAGAAAATGTCCAAAAATGCACTTCAACGTGAGTCTTAAGCAGGGGAGTTTGAAGTTGTATTTCCACTGAGATATCTCTGCGAAGGTACCAATTTCACTGCAACATGAAGTTGCAAAATGTGAGTTTTTCCTCCGCCTATGTTGGTGGCAATGATATTTGCTTAAACCATTCATTTAGAAGATGACATTTCTCACCAATTCTGTTTGAGGCTGAAGGCCATCACCCGCATGTATAGGTGGGACGTAGATCTAAATCATTAATTTGTGCTGAAGAATTGAAAAGCTTAATCCATTTGCTAAGTGTAGTAATTGCTAAAGTGTATTCGGTGGAAAATAAGAAACATGGACATCCACATTTGCAGAAATGATTATTGGCAAAACATTTAGCAGAATACAAATGATGCATAAATACATTTTAGGGTGTGTATTCTTGTACAGTGTGGCCAAAACCTCCTCCACCTCCAGCATCTGATCAATCCAAACCTGCAATAAGTACAAGAACGTTCACTAATAATTCACCAATTAGTTGTGACAAATGTACTTTATACATGTTTGCCTTTTAGTATGGAATAAAAACAAAGATTACACAGCAGAGGAAAGGTGCATCCAGATTCTTCCGAGCACGACGATGAAGTCAATGTCAATCCATGGCCCAACATGAGAGAGAAACATGAAGTGGAAGTGTACCATATGTAGTATTCTTTCTAACTGAAGTGCATGGTAGCTATCATCCTTTCGACAGAAGTCATTGCAGTGTGAGGAATATATTCAGCTATGGGTTTTTCAGGAATAATGATCTGCACTTGCTTCCTTAGTTCAGCGTGTGGCATTATTGGAATATGTTCTTCAGTTACAGTTGTTTATAAAAGGTTTAAAAAGCAGCACGTTCACTCAGAGCGCCATTTAGCATGCTAATGATCACATACACTTCTTTGCATGACCAGAAAACCTAATGTGTGTGCATTTATGGTGCCAGTACAATTTGTGACTTTGTGGAGTTTGCAGGGCTTTGTCTCTGGTGAAGGTGAAATCATGACCCTTAGCACAGGCCAAGGGTGTTCTCTCTGCATTTGAACTGGCCGTTCTAGGGGGGTGGCAACAGAGGTTGCGCTGATGATGAATTCATATTTGTTCTTGATAACAAATCTTCCATGGGGCAGTTAAGTGCAGATATGCCTTTATTTTATGAGGTGCTTTTAGCACCCACACACTTGTAATGGCCACTTGACAGCAGTAGTGGAGGACGTCATGCTGGAAAGATAGCTCAGTGTGTTGAGCACTCACTACTGCAATCTATTTGTGATCTGCAGGTTGCAGGTTCGAATCCTGGCAAAGCCAACTCAGCCTTTCATCTTTCCGAGGTCGATAAATGAGAACCAGCTTAAGCTGGGATGATTACTGTATGTAAATACGTTCCATGCACAGTGCTAAGGCATGCGTGTAATATAAATAACACATCATTATCAAAACATTGTGGGCCTCATTACAACCCTGGTGGTATACGTGCCTGTAAAACAGGCACGGCTGCCTCCGGAGTTACATTTTTTCCAGCACCCGTCAATGAGGAATTACCGGGTCATTCCGACATTGCCGGACCTGGTAATTCCTGGATTGCTGGGTGCCAGTGCCTGTCAGTCCCCATTCCAGTTTGAGCCCCATAGGGCTCGATGGGAATGGGGACATCGGATGCACCGGCACCGGCCAATGACGGTGCCGGTGCATCCGACATGCTGCGCTTGTGGGTGCCGCTCTGCCCACCAGGCCAGACCTGACGGGCTGACAGGCGCCCGTCAGCACAGTTAGTAGCAGGGACATCATTTAGGGGTCGCCAGAGGTCGCAAGTGCGACCTCTGAGGTCTCCCTTGCGACCTTGTCTTATAAAAAAAACGAACAAAAAATAACTGGGCTGTGGATAGCACCATGTTGCTCTTTACTTCTGGAGTGGCTTGCTTTCTTGTTCAGGCCCCTTTAAAAAAAGAAGAAAAATAAGAACAAGAGTGCCAAAAGTCTAACACTTTCAGCACTGACCCTAAATAAGAAAGAATAGGAATACCAAATAATGTATCTTTCTGAAATTCTATACAATGATTGCTAGACTCATCAAAGGTTTATTTCAGGGGCGAGCCACTGATTTAGTCTGTTCTTAAATGCTTCAACTCAGTCTTTCATCCTTCTGAGGTCGATAAATGAGTACCAACACAGGTTGGATGATATTGGGTGTACATTTTTTCTATATAAAGTGCTGAAAGGTCGTGTTCCATCGCTTCCTGCGATATCACTTCGAAGGCGGGGTCAAATGACATCACTTCCTGTGATGTCATCAGGGTCAAGGGTCGTATGATGTCACTTCCACTACCCCTGGCATTTTGGTGAAATGACGTCCCTGGTTAGTAGTATGGCAGTCCGAGAACTACAGTACCGGCATGCTTACTGGTACCGTAGTTCTTTGACCGCCATGCTTATAATGAGGCCCTATCTGACATAAAGGCACCCTGTCTGCTGATTCAAGGTAAACAGAGTAAGATGTGTAGTAATGGTTCACTCACTCCTTGTGGAGTCTGCTTCTGGGATTGTCTGTCACATATGTATCAGCCGATCAGCTGTTCCGTGTCTTTCTCTTAGGTCATATAGATAGATTTGTGTGTAAGTTGGTGCATAAGATGTCCATTGAGAAGCCACATGCCCCGACTGCCTATATTGTGGATCTATTTTCTTTTTTTATTGTGCTTATGAAACGCCAAAAAACTCTCGGGCATCCAGGTGCTGAGACAGAGAAAGACAGAAACATAAGACAAAAAAAAAGCTACAAGAAAGACACTCTGGGATCCATCGTAAACATATCTATGCTGATTCCTATATGTTTCCTGCAATCCCAGTTCAGCGTTTGCTTGTTCGGGAGATGTACACCTATAGTGACAGCATTTCCAAACTTGGGATTTGCAGATGTGTTCTTTCAGAAAATTATATGCAAATAGGAAGGCTACTTTGGGCACTATGTAAAAAAACATTCCACCTCGATGCACTTAAAACAGACCTGAAATAGACCATTTCAGGGAGGGAGACCCTGGAGGTCATTACAACCTTGGTGCTAAGTGCACCAACTTTACCACCATGGTGTAAACTACGTTTACACCATGGTGGACGGCGGATTTACCGCCCCATTCCAAGGTGAGTGGGGCGGTAAATCCCCATTTCCCATTTTCCCTTCCCCATTCGCATTTTTGCCCCATAGGGCATAATGGGAGTGGGGAAGGCGCTAATTACGCTGCCGTAAATTACGGCGGCGTAATTAGCACCATGGAGAGTTAGCGCCATGGACTTTAACGCCTGCCAAAAGCAAGCGTTAAAGTGGGAATCCGGCGTTAAGGGTTAACGCCGTCGTTAACCCTTAACACCGGGGTTGTAATGACCTCCCTTGTGTTCTGCGTGAGCAAAGACGCTCACAATAGTACATCATTAACCACCGTTAAGTTATAATGGTTTTGAGAAATGTTTTACCACAACATTGAGTTTAAACGCAGATTTGCTTATTTGTTCTAGATGTCCAAAAATAATATGCCAGTTTTACGGCGCTTTCCCTTTTGAGCGCATTAGGGGGTTTCAAGCTACCCCATTTTTCCAGGATTAAAAAACACACACACTTTGCAGTGATAAACGTGCTATTGAAGAGAAGGGAATGACCAGTAGTAACATATGGAGTCACATCACAATAATACACACATTGGTTTATTTCAAATGTTCTTTGTCCCATTCTTTGGAGCATGATGTAACAAAGTACAGCCTATGACTAGTCTGTTTTTTAAAGTGGAAGTCCCACTTCAGAGCATGTTAAATTGTGAACACTGTGTCTTACTGCTTTTCTTCCATTATGTCCATGGATTGGTGTACCATGTATGGTAAGTCAAACACAGGAGACAGACAAATGGATATTTTCAAAGGTTCTCAATTTCAATAAAGTAAAGAAAAAGGCCTCCGCTAGCCCTACTTCTAAGGTGGAGGTTCCTTAATATAGAAAACAAGGAAAAGGGTACTTGTCAGATTGACTTACGCATATCAATTTTGACCTCCGTCCAAACCTGTGCTACCCTGCTGGCTGTCACTACTCGAATTCTGTTCTCTTGGGGTTTCAGGCCTTCGCCTGCTCAAAAAGTTCAAGACAAAGATTAACTGTCCCTCAATTGCCCTCCTTGTTTTCAGGCCCTTGTCTATTTGTGCAGGCTGCAACAAAACAAAACAAAAACATTTTCTACACAAAAGGTCACTCCTGATCCCTCCCAGCAAAGCCGTATTCAAGATAAAATATGTATTCCGCAAGTATACAATTTGACTCTGCAAATCCTTCAATTCAGGTTCACCCCATCCGGGGTGCTTGCTTGCTCTCTGGGTTTTGGTGACGCATCTCCAGTTATTGTGTTCAGGCTCACCCTCTCTGGATGTTTCTCTTGCTCTGGTAACCTGTGGCAGGTTATTGATTTGGGATCTCCTTCCCTGGATGATTCTCTTGCTCTGGTAACCCCTTGCAGGTTATTGATTTCTTGTTCTGCCTCCCCAAATGTTTCTCTTGTTCTGTAGCATCTGGTGAACCCTCATGGGTTGTTGGGATCTGCTCACCCCCTTTGGGTGTTTCTCTTGATCCCTGGTTTCTTATAATCCGACCAGGGCCCTCAAATTCTTTATCCGGTTTCTTAGCATCCTCACTTCGTTTTGGAGTGTCTCAGAGTTTGGCCACTGTCGAGTTGTGTAAAGCGTTACACAAAGAAATAACACGCAGACGCGGAGTCTTCGTATAACACGTCTTTATTGTTTCACACGATCTTCCGAAGTGTCCTACCCCGTCATATCCCGTCCCTCCCCTTCCCGCTGCCCCGTGTTCCCGCACACGTGACAAAGAGGAATGTGACGACATCACACCCCCCCGATACTAAACATTGAGTTCACTATCAGGGCATCTCTTCAATGAGACGCGGTGGTCGACGTCGAGATCTCTGAGGCCTCCAGTTACTTCGTTCACGCGACTCCTGAGGCGTCCAGTGGAGTTCATCAGTGTCGGAATTTTCTTGGTCTCCTTCATAGGGTGCGTCTCGCGTTAGAGTGTCCATTTGTATGCACGGTTCTATCAGTGGTATGATCCCGGGCATCTTCTTGAAATGAGAGCTGTTTCTCGTTATTGTGTGCTCAGCTCCTTCAGCTGTGATGAGAGAGCCTTTCCTCTGTGTGATGGTGAGAGGCTCTGCATTGAACGACGCCATGTTTTTGCGGTGTTGGGGCTGTCGCACTACGACGATGTCTCTCTGGCTATTTGTTCCATGTCCAGTCCTTGTGGTGTGCATTCTTGGACCACATACATAATGTATTGATCTGCAATGGATGGATCGGGGTGGCAGTCTTGATTCGGATGACGGGAGAGAAAGTCTGCAGGATTCTGTTCTTTTCCGGGTCGATGGATAATGTCAAATTGATAGTCCTGTAGCCTTAAAGCCCATCGAGCTATTCTGGGAGGCATCTTGGCTTGAGCATTGCCATAGATGAATAGTAGTGCCTGGTGGTCGGTGACTATGGTGAACGGTTTACCATATAGGAATAGATGAAAGTGTTTGCATGCCCACACGACCGCCAAACCTTCCTTCTCCGCTTGAGAATATGCTTGTTCAGTCTTTGAAAGGCTGCGACTGGCATATGACACTATGTGTATGGTTCGGTCATCCTTGTGATCTAGTTGAGTTAGAATGGCTCCCAGGCCTACTGGACTGGCATCCACTATCAATTCCGTGTGTTTCTGTGGGTCAAAATATGCCATGTTCTTGGCATCAGCGATGCGATCCTTGATGATTTGGAACGCTTGTTGGCATTCGTCCGTCCATTGGAAATCGACGTTCAGTTTGGTGAGGGCTCTCAAAGGTGCACTGACGGATGCAAAATCCTTAATGTATCGCGTGCAATAGCTTGCCAGTCCAAGAAATGATCGCAGGTCAGTGACGGAGGTCGGTGGTGTTGTGTGTGTGAGTGCGTTGACTTTCTCGGGATCGGGAGTCATCCCATTTTTGGAGAAGATGTGACCAAAAAACCGTAGGGTTGGTTTTCGAAATTCACATTTGTCCTTATTCAGGGTGAGGTGTGCTTCTTCCAGTGCCATGCATACGCGCATGAGGGTGTCGTCGTGCTGTTCTTGGGTCTGTCCAAACACTAGGATGTCATCACTGTAGTTCAGACAATTTGGTACGTGCTTTATTATATTGTGAATTTCCGACTGAAATATTTCGGCTGCTGAAGAAACTCCAAAACTGAGCCGCTTGTACCTGTAGAGGCCTAAGTGAGTAGCAAAAGTGGTGATGTACCTGGATCTTTTGTGCAGTTCCAACTGATGGTACCCTTTATTGAGGTCCAATTTTGAAAATATTGTGGCTCCGTTGAGTAAATGCACCATGTCGGTTATTCTGGGAGACTGATGACGTTCTCTCAATATTGCTTCATTGGGCCTTCTCATGTCCACGCAAATGCGAATGTCAGCAGAGTCTTTTTTCGGGACTGGTACAATGGGGGATACCCATGGAGTGGGGCCTTCAGCCGGTTCGATTATGTCCGCTTCCAAAAGTTTTAATAATTCGTTTTCTACTTGCTTCTGTATATTGATGGGAATACCACGGTAGTGTTGGGCTACCGGAGGGATGTTGCTGTCTATGTGTAGTTCAATTTGTCTGTCCTTCAATTTCCCAAGTCCTCTGAATAACGCGGGGAAAATTTTGTCAATGTTGGCAGTGGGATCTAGGTGCTTATGCATCATGAGTCTGTACAACACATGAATTAGGCCCATGTCGACTGCGGACTTGTAGCTTAGAATGCATCCACTATCTGTGGCTGCTTCAAGGACATGCATGGGTATTTCCTTTACGTGATCTTTGTATCGACATGATGCCGTGAAGAAGCCTTTACAGGGTAGTGGCGTCTTGGAGCCATATGGAAAGATGAGTGCTCTCGCTGGTTGTAGTCGGGGTGCATTTGGCATGTTGTTGTACACTTCCTCACTCACTACATTTACAGTGGCTCCCGTGTCGACCAGAAACTCAGCCGCCACTTGGTTGACATTGATGATGAGTGTAGGGCTATTCTCTTTTGCTGTAGGGTTTCCCAGTGCATATAGGTAACCTTTTATCTTTGGTTCTCCTTTGCGTGGATTTGATTCCTGCTTGGGTTTGTCCTCTGAGGAGGTGCTGGAGATGCTGTCAGAATGTGATTGTTCCACCAGACACCTGACATATCGTCGAGGGTGTCTTCTCCGCCCGGAGGATGAAGGTTTGTTGTCGCGCCACTCATGTGTGGGTCTGGATTGTCTTCTCTCTGACAGTTCCTCTCGTTGTCGGCGGCGTGATGTGTCATTCTGGTAGCGTGACTCACGACTGGGACTCATACGCCTAAATTCCTTTTCTGGTGAGGAGCGTCTGTTCCGTCCACTTCCTCTGGTCTTGCTGCGATAGATGAAGCATACAGCTTTGTAGTGATTTTCCCCTCCACAGGCAGAACAGATTTGACCCATGGCAGGGCAGATGCCTTCATGAGGATATTCATGTCCACACCGATAACAGAATGGGTCTGTGTTTCCTTTGGTGTTAGTCTGAAGTTTGTGTAGATTTTCATGTTTCCCGTGGATGATGGTGATGTCATCAAGACCCTCTACCTGCGCTGTTAGTGCCGCCTCGGAACGAGCTAGGCGTAGAATCTCTTCCAGATTTCGAGCCTTTTGTAGAAGTCTTTTCCTGAAATCACTGCTTTCACAGCCCACAATAATCTGTGAGCGAAGGGCTTCTTCATTCGAATAGTTGTTAAAATCGCAATGCTTCATCTTTATTCTTAATCTCATTACAAATGCATCCATTGTTTCACCTTTTAGTTGTTTAGTGGTGTGAAAAATGTGACGCTCGTAGTCCACATTTGTGTGTGGCGTGAAATAGTTGGTTAGGGTTGTTTTCAGTTTGGTGTAGGTGTCTATGTCATCTTCAGGAATTTCATCCAAAATATCCCTAACATTTGATCCTATGGCATGGGTGAGCAAACTGTGTTTCCTTTCATCCTCCAAAGGCCCTACTGCTTTGAGACAGACTTCAAAATCCCTCACCCACTTCTTCCACCTTGGTCCCAGTGTGCTGGAGTCGCTCAGATCAAAGTTGGGGGGTAGCTGAGATATTAGGCCGTCCGTCATGCTTGTGCGAGTTGATCTGGCAGGGGTTATTTGTACAGTTAGTGATTCCTCAGATGAATCATCAAGCATGACAGGTGATGTACAGCTGTGCACTGGTTTGGTGTGGAAGCTGGGATGACACTAGACACGTGTCTTGATTTGAATGTGATATAATGTCTCTGTTATACGACAGATATGTAGTTAATGTTCCTTATATGTTGTGGGGAGCCGACACGCTCCACCCACTGGTGCCACTTTCTTTTGGCGCAAAATGCTGTGAGGAGCCGACGCGCTCCACTCACACACTTCACCCGTGTAATCGCGGGGAGCCGACACGCTCCACCCACTGACTGATGCCGCCTTTTCCTTTTGGCGGGAAGCGCTGTGAGGAGCCGACGCGCTCCACTCACACACTTCACTGCGAGGAGCCCAGTCGCGCTCCACTCGCAGAACCAACCTCTCTCTTGAAGGGCCGTCACGGGAAGCCGACTTGCTTCACCCACTGACGTTGCCGCCTTCCTTGTGGCGGGAAGCGCTGTGAGGAGCCAAACGCGCTCCACTCACACGCTTAGTGCGAGGAGCCAAACTACGCTCCACTCGCACGCTAAATCCTTTTTCTTGAAAAGGGTCGTCGCGAGGAGCCGGCGTGCTCCACTCGCGCACTGCGTGCGACGATTCGCGGGGAGCCGACCCGCTCCACCCGCTGACCAAACTGTCGCCTTTCAAAGGTGCTCACGAGACCTCGCTCGGACTTCCAGGAAGTTTCAGCTGACGGGGAGCGTATCTTCTCACACCCGCCGTATGCTCTCGTGTGATCGCCGCGTGAGTTCTTCGTCGCCAGTGTCGAGTTGTGTAAAGCGTTACACAAAGAAATAACACGCAGACGCGGAGTCTTCGTATAACACGTCTTTATTGTTTCACACGATCTTCCGAAGTGTCCTACCCCGTCATATCCCGTCCCTCCCCTTCCCGCTGCCCCGTGTTCCCGCACACGTGACAAAGAGGAATGTGACGACATCACAGCCACCCTCCTCCCTTCCCCGGGTGTTAACTGGGTACCTCTTTGTCTGCAGTGTTCATCTGAAGTGTTGGCAGCTCTTGCTGTAGCAGGGGCTAACTGCTTTGTGGGTCATCAGTACACTGGTTTTGATTCTTCTGTCAATAGGAAAATGTGTTAAGTGCGACAGGTGTAGGTGGAACTAAACAGAAGTGAAATAAGATTCCTTCCATTAAGGCAAGAGGCAATGGCATAGTGTCAGTCATGGTACGTGCAGGCCTGTTTTATCTCGTTATTTGTCAGGCGAGATCCGTAATGCCACAATCATTCACATACAGAATTATAGGGGTTTCCTTGTGAAATGGGAAGACAGAGCAATGCCATGAGTCCCAATAGAATTGACTAAATTCTTATCAGATGTGTAGCTAAACTGTGGCTACAGTGTGGGAACCTGCCGCGTTCACTTCTGCTGAAGATGGTTTAAGACGATTGCAGATTATGTCAAATTAATCCTGTTGCTCCTAATCCATCGTTTCCACCTTTCTAAAAGGGACACGTCCCAGTCTAAAAGCCTTGGTTTATGCATAAGCAATAATGACAGAGGGTCCCCCTTTTGCTATACAGAAACCAGGCAAAACTAAATTGTTAACGCGAAACCTTGTGCTGTTCTGCCGAACTAGTGAGGCACACAAAAAGTACTTTGTATATTGACTGTTCAAGAGCTGTGATATTGTGAACAGACAGCCATTTTTATAATGTTATAACACTGCTTAGGGCATGTTAGGCAGATGCAACTACATTTTACAACACTTGGAACTGATACAAAATTAAGCAACATAGTTGTGCCTAATTTCCATCAATCATCAATGTGAAATAGATGAACTTGTTTGATTCGAGATAATGTTCTTTATTTGATATACATAAAAACCTGTACATTGTATGTTTCATTATTCCTTACTCTAACATGAAATCATTGCTTACTGGATACAGATGTTTTAAATAATGGACCACTTTGTGTACCTGGATGCCAGTTGTTTTCAATGGTCAGTGACTGTACTTGTCTGGATTCTACGAGGGACCTGCGAACTGAAGCCCTTCAGATGTGGTGAACTATGGCGTGCGTGATCCCTCACCATTGACTATGCTGGCTAGGGCAGCTAGCAGTTATAGTCTAAAACACATCTGGTGGGTTTCTGGAGGGCCAGAGGTTGCAGATCTGGGGGTTTGAGTTCTGAATTTTGCATGTAGTTACTGGTTAGTAAATAGTGAAATAGCAAGGTAACAGGCCAAATGAAATTCCCAAAATGTAAAAAGAAAAATCCTTAATAGTTTCTAAGGCAGCGGATGAAACACTTGCTGAGAAGAAATGACAGGTTTAACATTTTACGGTGTTAATATTCTGCATTTCAAGGTAGTCATCACCAATGTTTTGACTGTAAATGTGTTCCACCAGATGTCAGTGATGACATGCCATATATTTAATAAACGATACGCCTCCACAAGAATGTCTCATTTTTTTTTATTTCTGAAGACATCCATTTACATATTAAGATTAGCCTATATTTTGAAATCTATACTCCTCATTATATTTTGAATTACAATTCAAGGAACATGTGAAGAAATGGAAGCGTGAAGATTTAACTCTTGAGAAATTACAAACAGCACTCGAACGGCTTTGACACATTCAGGGGCGATTCATGGAATTTTTGCGCCAAAAAACGGGGATTTGTGCGCCATTCTGGGCGCAAATTACCATTTGTTAAACAGGGATTTGCACGCAGAATGGCGCACAAATCTCTGTTTTTCGGCGCAAATAAATCCATGAATCAGCCAGTTAATAAGAGGGGCGCAGTCACCCTAGCATTCTGTGACACAACGGTTACATTCAATATTCTGATTTATTAGCGATGCTCACTTTGTGGTTTTCATCCCCTGACCCAGGTCTGCTATGAAATGATATGATGTTGTTTTATTGCATGAAATATGAAGAATTTGACGGACGCATGTAAACCCATTTTGAGTAATTTCATGAATATACACCTAAAGACCACATACACTAATAATCTTACTGACATGAAAGAAACATATGTATAATGCAGATGTTGAGGAATATAGATGAAGTGTTTAAAACTGTTTTACTTGATCAACATGAGCTAAGAGGAATCTGACATTGGCAGGTTATGCATCTGGACCCAGTAGTAGGAACAACAATGAACTCATTTATACAGTAAATAACTCCAACTGACTTAGAAAAAGTGACAAGCAATATCTCAAAGAAAGGAGTGATTTAATGAGTTCTTTGGGGGTGAGATTTGGACAACAAATTAAGGAAGATATGGATGAAGTCTATTTTGAGTTGATTAAAACCATTGATACAGATTATGATTGAGTACTTGTAGAAATATTTAAGAGCCGCGTGGTGTAATCCAAGTTGATAAACTATACAGGGACAGGTTGAGGGATTAGCATCTGAAATTCTGAAAATTGAGTTCATTCTGAGGAAAACTAGATGACAAATGGGGCATCACATGGATTTCTTTGCAGTCTGGTGATCCTCTATGCATTCTCAAGCAAGTTTTCAGAGTAGGTGATATGTAAAACATCCTTGTTTCCAGAGGATATGTTACAGACTTAATGCCAATTGGAATGGGAAAAAATGAGGGTGTTCTAGAAGCTTCAGTGATCTAGTGGTGACCGATTTAGTTCACTACATTTAGTTCACTACAGAAAAGACCAATGTCAGTTAGATTTTGTACTTTTGCCGGATTACCAAAGGGTGGAAGGCCTATTCTTGTAAAGTCTGTTGAGGGTTATTGAGGTACATTTGTTAACGGTCTGACAATTTCTAGTTTACGAGATAACACATTGAACATTCTGATAATAGGACATGTTCAGAGCAAAATAAACAGTTTTGGTCTTTACAAAAATTTGTATTTATTGTTTAGACCGGATGGTCTCTTCTTCTAACAATGAAGATGAACATACTTGTTCAATTTCCTAAAATGGTCAATGAAATTAATATTGTTCATTCATTGTAATTGTATTACTACAAATAGAAATATTATTGTGATACAAACATTGTCTGCATGTCAAGGTCATATATGCAACAATACTCTTCTAGGAGAGATGACAGACAATAAAATGTTACAAGGTCTGAAAATTGGTACCCCCTCAATCAAAATATGTCCTTTCAGAAGATAGTGAACTAAGTCAATACATGAAAATATTATAAATAGTAATGAAATAAAATTGACATTTACCAGGCATCATTTAAACAGAGATAACATATGCCAGTGAAGTAGGTAATACAATACAACAGAACTGGGCATAATTCAAATTAAAGATGGTAGGCAGAAAGGGTATTTGAGGTAATCTAAAATATCGAGATCTTGAGGTACCATTTCAGAGCACACCCTTCAATGGTTAAACCCGACCAACCCCAGTTTATAAATCATACGCATCCACAGAGTAATTTGAAAAGTGTGGAGAATTGTTACTCAAAAATGATCATGTGTTATGCAATGTCTAATGAGCTTCAGTAGCACAGGGAATGAGCAACAGCTAAACCGCTTACTCAGCCTCACACTACTGCTAAACGAAAAGTGATCCAAATCATAAAGATAAAACAAACACAAACTAATGGGTATACCTCGTTCACCTTTTGTAGTAACCTGGAACGAGGACAGCCTACACTCAAAGAGGTGTCAGGGGTGTGAGATGATAATGGTAGAAGCCCAAATAGCAGTAGTACAAAGACTTCAAAATATGCAAATACCTGTCTAAAAGCACAAACAAACCCAAGCCCATAAGAGAACACAGATGATACTGATTGTGTGACACTCTGGGAACTTGAGCAGGGATATTCAGCTGAGTAATATTAGCAATGCCAATATTACAAAGGATATGCTTCAATGGAAAGCAGGTCAAAGAGGACTTATAACTCTCTAGAGTCCTTCAGCAATGGCGATGTAGGCTATAGGAATAGAAAGGTGGTGAAGCCCCTGTTCAGGCTTAACTTCAGTCTCTGGTTACTCTAACTCCACCCCTTTCACATTCCTGGTGACTTCAAAATCCCTCTGTAGTGCAGCAACCCAGTGAGAGGCTGGCGTTCAAAAGCACTGACTCAAAGGTAATCTCATGTTGAGGAATACTCGGCCTGAAGGGTAGATGTTACACTTCCTCCCTGGAAATTAAAAGAGGCAGCTCCTGGGTATTGTCTCAGTGGGTAGTGTGTAAACAGCCAGGCTAGCCATTAGTCTGCATTGCCCTGACATCACTTGGCCTGGGCTCATAGTTTTGACACGTGCATGCTTTTGAAAACGTGCTAAGGCTTAAATAATTGTGCTCTCTTATTAGTTACCATGCCAGGTATGGCTTAGTTTTTAGATTATCCTGTGACCAGAAGGATTAAGCAGTTAATCATTGAAGAAGTTAAAATGATATCCCTGCCTTCAGTGACTTTGGGTCACAGCAGCTGTTGGGGAAGCACATGTGAACTTTCAACCTGCCTGTGCCACTGGAGAGCAGGAGCTGAAGATTTCAAGAGACTGTGCAGCAAAGGTTTATGGGTGCACAATGCTTTTTGTTTGATGTTTTATGAAGGAGGGATATGCTTAGCAGACTATCCATTTGGAAAAAAAATTACCCACATCATTCTATTTAAATAAAATAAAAAAAAAATATCACTTTCTCTCCCATGCCAGATGGCATTCCGTCACGCCATGACTCTATCACTCAAATAAAACAGGAAACCAGACCTGGATCATTAACTAGCATTGCTGCAAATGGCAGGTTATTTGCAGGAAGATACATACACCACACTTTAAATGTGGTATTCCTATATGCAAGTCAGCTGAACTACTGCATTTTGAATCTTGACACATAATGGCCAAAGTATTCCATCAGTAAAATACTAGAGGGGGTCTTTATCCTTCTGCCAATGTTTATCAGAGGTACTTGGAAGTTGATTGGATGCCTATTAATCGCTGTCCAAATTGCGGTTACTTGGACAGATCGCTAGGCAAATGCATGTTGCCCTTCTTAGTCTTCCCAGAAAGCCTCTAGGACACTGCCATGTTGGATTAGCACAAAGTGTAGAGCTTAAAGGAACCAATAAGGTGGTCACCTTATGGTGGGCTAGATGGATTATGACATTTTAGAGTGGGTCAAATGTTTTCTCTCAATTATGTCCTACCCTGCAAGCAAGGTTTATAGGAAAAGTGAGGCGATTTAATTAGCAGGAATGATAGTCTTACTCTGTATGGACAACTGAATCAAGCCCCTCAATATTCTGGTACAGCCTTGGGGATAGACAACACAATTATCTGGACTAGAACGTGTTATCTGACTACAGGTACAATACATAGCAACTCTAAATCCACAGTTGACAGGCTAAGCTCATGTTGCTACACACAAGGGAATTCACTATAAATGAGCACATATTGCTGACAGCAATATGGCTGAGTTTCTTAGTGGTTGCAAGTCTGGGGGATCTTGATGGATTCTACAGCGTGTATGTCAGGCCCATGTGCTTATGCAGTGTTTAATATATATGGCACAATGTACACACTTTTGGACATTATAAGGATTGTGTAAGACACTGAGATTAGTGTCACAACAGAGGAATGAGGCAGAAGGCAGAGTTCCTTTGCAAGGTCCTGGAACTCCAACGTGACTTGCAATATACTTGTTATGTATTGTAGGGGGTATTGTATTCCTTATAATATAAGACCACACAGTGTCATTCCCTTTAACACCTTGTTTATTGCTTGATATAAAGAAGGAGATCTCCCATTCGTTGATCAATGTAATCAATATAGAATCGGTTTGAAATGGAAAATGTATGTCCTAACGTGTTGCAGAAAAATAGTTCACTTCAATAAAATGTATTGAACATTTTATTTTTGTGCTTTAAAATAAGTAATACCATGCAGCTAACCTCCAGCAGTGCACACATAAACATACTATCATAAACGGTTTGCAGCTTCAATGTATCACAGAACACTATTCTGCAAGCAAGGAATTTGAAAAGCTTTTCACATCTTTAAGTACTCAAGCAGCCGGATGTGTCATCACAAAGGAAGCCTAATAACTGATTACAGAGTATGTGTGGTGTAATGTTCTTAGTACTGGTCAGTTTTGATGTCAAAGCTAGCCTGTAATAAGATAACTATTTCCAGGCTTTTGTTTAGATATTGCAGACTGCCATGTATTATAAAATGGTTTGCACAATGTTCATTGTTCAACAAGCAGCCAATGTAGCATCTTAATTACAATGGTGGAGTGATGTCATTTTTTTTTGTCGCACAGAAGTAATTTTCACTCCTGACTTTTGGTCCAGATACAGCTGATTTGTCTACTTTTTTTGTTAATCCATGAGTGATCAATCTAATAATATCACGACGTCCCTTTAAATCTAGGAGAATGAGGAACTTTCTAGAATTTTAGAATGTAGGACTATTTAGAAATAAGCACTGTGTGTTTAAGTGTTGGTGAACAGGAAACATGTATGTGTACAATCAAACACAATATTCACATTATCCATTGCTTCAGTGCACTGTTCTTGATTTAGTTTCTACAAATCTAGAGAATTGTATACTTAAAATTAGGTTTTCGGGCATATGGGGTAGGTACCCTGTATGTCGATGTGAAGAATTTGGTTATTTCATAGGTATGTCTTAAGCTTGTTAAATGAATTAGTATAGTTTTCATATGCACACAGCTAGGTAGATAATGGGCCATGTTACAAATTTGGTGGTTATTTAGACGTAAATCTGCCAAATTACCACCATAACTGAATACCATTACCGCTGCTCGGTCCAGTGGGTTTTCCGTGGGATTATGTGTCTATAGGACTCCATTGATTTGTCTGGCAGGTTTACAGTGAGCAATAATTCCTCTGCAGTAATTTTGTCAGATTTTTGGAGGACAAGTGAAAGATGTACCTCCAGTTTGTAATGTAATTTATTTGATAAACACTCCTCTTTAGTTTGAAGCACTTGCCCCTTTAGGTTAATGTTACCTTTCTGAGTTACTGGTTTCCTCATAAGCATTTTGTTCATGTGTATTTTATTTTATACAATGTTATATGTCCTAATTTGTTCCACCCTCATAAACTGTCTCACTACTTGTGCTCATCTTTTTTCTATTGTACAGGCACACTTTAAGGGAATGTTTTTGCCATCTGTAAATGTGTTCTTGTATATCATTTCTGATCAACATTTACATCCTTGTTCTTCAAATAAATACATTTAACTGTTGGGCATCAGGATGCACCCTGAAGTCAAAGAGTCTACCATTGTTGAGAGAAAAGTCAATAGTCTTCATATGTTATCCAAGAACGTTGTGAGGACTTCCCTGCAAATCATTTGGAGGGTATTTATTATAACCCTGTCTTAGCCCCAAGAAGCAGGAGAACATGTTATAGAGAGCACGTATGATGTAGCACTCTACAAAGAGCATTGTGGAGCATGTTGTATGGTTGTGACCGGAATAGAGAAATGATGACCTCACATGGAAGCGGGAAACATGCCCTTGGGGGTGAATGCTGAAGAGTTTATTTTACTAATATTGTAATAGGGAGAAAAAGATACTTGTCCAAATAAATTCATTTATTTTCATCAAGTATAGCGGTTAGGACCAGTAACCAGGTCTTTAGGTTTAGAAGTCCTCAATGTATGGGATACATCACATTTGCTTCCTTTGATGTTGCAAAAATAAAAGAGCAGCACTGATATAACTGATATTATTACTGTCCCACTTACAGATTTCTGGTACTTTTATCAACTTCAGGCATGCATTTCACTCTGTGAGCAGAGTTTATACTGGGGATACCTTCAACCCTCGTACATCCATTCACCCCTATTGAACGCGAGCTAAATGATGTATTCCTTTAACACAGCTGTTTTGCAATAGGTCTCCTTGGATATGCTTAATATTACCTGTTTCAAAGCTTGTGAAGCATGGGTTGGTTCTTAATGTTTGCCAAACCTCATGTGATACTATTTAAAGAGGTTATTGTTGGATTGCAGGCTTTTGGCTAACCTAAGACCCTAATATCTAATTTGACCTGTGGCCTTTCCTAAACAAAGGATAAGATCACAAAAAGATGGTCTAGAATGTGGCGAGGAAGCAAGGACAGTGTAATACTGACTTTAGAGATCTGCATTATGGCATCTTGCAAAGATTCAATACTAGGCAGAAATGACACAGCCCTTTGTACTTGGAAAGGCTCAAATTGTTAATAGACATACCTATTGTCACAGCATGCAGCAGCAGGAAGACTCTATCATGGCTCCGTATATCACAACACAACTTACTGAGACCCAAAATCAATTTAGAGCACAAAGGGTGACTCATATTTTCAAAGTGACACTAGTGAAGAGATTGTAACCAATTGGGACCCGATTCATGCAAATGTGTGTAGAAATCCTGCAAAGGCCGCCAGCCGAGAAGGACACTGTGTGAGCCTACGTGCAGAATGGAAAATGTGCGCCCCGCATATTCATAGAATTTACAGGACAAAGTAACTGTAATCGCAAGTCGCAGCCCGGAACGAACCCGACATGCCCACACGCAAAGCAAAAATAGCCAGAAGAGCCACCTATGCATGCTCGCCGTGTGCAAATACACTCACCCACCAAACAGTGTGTGGGGTCCCGCACAAGCAGGCCTGCATCTCGGGGACCGTGAGTGTGGTAACTGTATCCAGCACCCCGACAACATGTGTTTAAAGAATTTGGAAACTTGGTCTAAACACAGAAAAGCTGTATGCAAACCCCATAAACCGTTCCTGCACCCTACTACACTGCTTACAGGTACCCCTAAGTAAGTTTGGATCCCCGGTTGCGTACACGCACCCCTTCCTCTGACATGTAAACCACCTCTATGCTGCAAATCTTACGTTCAAGTATACTTACTCCTGCCTTCAGGTGGTGGATTGTATGAACAACTTACTTGGTCATTTCCCAGGAAAGAGGTCGCACAATCTAATTCATGATATGTCTGGTGCTGCGCAATTGGGGTCGTGCGAAGGAAGGCCTGCAGGACGTCCCTGGGAACGTTCACTTTTAGCAAGTTCTGCATTTATTGGTGTTCCACCCCCTTCCCAGTCCTTTGCGCAAACCATGCCCACGCTCTGCGTGGAGTCTCGCGCAAGGCCCTCGATAGCTCACAGAGACATGTCGAGCCTGCGCGAACTCCACGCAAGTCAAGGAAAAGTACTGCGCATTCGATTCCATGAATCGCAAACGTGGATTTTCGTGCAGTTTGGCGAACAAGCACCGTTTTTTCAGGCAAATTATTCCATGAATCAGGTCATTAGAGTCCAAAGGAGAAGGTCATTTTGAGTCACCTTTGGCGTCTATGTCTCAGAGCATAGAAGACACTACCAAGTTCCTTTTTGGTCGCCCAAAATTGACTAATCTGGCGCAAAGCAAGACTGGAAAGCCAATCCTGGAGCATTATTACTCCTGCAGAAAACTAGCTGTGGAAATCGGTATGCATGTTTTCATCTTCCATTCAGTTAAGTAGAAGACAGCTGGTGTGTTTTATCCCACTCCTCAACAGCTATGGCATGAAGTCTGTTGGCCTGTCCATGTTACTTCATTAAACTGCCAAATCGTTAATTATGTTGCCACCGCCCAATACATCAGAAATTCTTATTTTAGCTGGAAATGGTATATACTTTGAAAGCTATTAATAAAGAAACGTGACCGTTTTTTTTTCATAATGCCTTTTTTTAACAAAAAGTACTTTTCATGATTTTGTTCTTAATTGAATTTGTTCTACTTATTAGCGTGCATTGTCTACCTTGTGAATAATTTATATCTGCATTGCATATTATATTGTACTATGTGAGCTGTATTTGGCTATATTTACCCACGATCAGCATGAAGTATAGTGTGAAGGAAGAACATTTGCACACACATCTATTTACATCCCTTCCAACCAACCCCTAGCGTATTGCACGAAAGGGTTGGTCTACTGTTCTTGCCAAAACATTTGGTAATGATAACAGTAATATCATTATTCATTTGAAATGGACCATGTCATGCTGTATTTCGCCGCCACGTGTATGCTTTTCTATTTGTGTTATTATTTGCACAGACAGGCATTTCATGAGTAATATTATATCAGAAGTTTTCGGACAATTGTACAAGGGATGTGTCGCCTCTTGCTGGTGTGTCCTAACATGGCTTGCTGCAGTCTGCTCAGTTCCTTTGCCCGGATTAGAGGACATATCTAACTGTATTCATGTGCAAGTGACTCCAGCGCGCAGTCTGTTTGACTTACACCAAATCCCAAAGGCTCTTAGCATTTCCTGGTTGCGCATCCGTTACTCAGAGAGCCGGATGTGAGACGCAAGTATCACATGCGCTGGTGCCTCAGGGACACCTGACTCTTCCTTGAACTCTCGTAAAATGGAGGCCTCCATGATTTGTTCACAGAATCGGACACAGCATCTATTGAGTGGTTAATTAAAGTGCGAAATAAGTCACAGACGCGTGCAGCAACGATGGATTCCGGCATTTGCTAGTCTGCCATTTTACCGCCAATTGTTGTTACCAAGAGCTTTGGGAGCCACGCGCTCTTGGGAGTTAAACACGTGCGCGTAGGTGTAGAATATCACACAGAACAGGTGCGCATATAACTGTAAACGGTGTCAGGTTGTGTATGACGCTGTTTCGAGCAGGCAGGCATAGTGAATACTTTGCTATTGTGACAAAAACGCCGACCGGCTGGTCATGTTTTTTTTGAGTTTCACAAGACAACCCGTGAGTATATATATATACATATATATATTTTTTTTCTGGTAATTAATGACACTTTCATTATATTTACAGGAAGAGCTCATTTTACTACAGACTGGGATTGAGCAAACTATTTCTAGCAAAACTCGAACCACTTGATTTGTGGGTGGTTTTATTGGCATGAATGTGTCAATCTTTCTCTGGAGATTTCAATTGTGTTCCAAATTTAGGTAAGGGGCTTGAGGCGCAACTACGACAAAGAGGTTTCTCAGCGTTCATTGCATCCATCCGGCCACAAGGGGGGGTTTTACCGGTTGTAACACTACCTTGCGCTGTCAATAGGCATCACACAAGAAGATGTTCAGAATTTTTTTTCGAAAACGCATCAGATTTGACATTTTCCAAATGTCTAAAGGAAGAATGTTTCAGATCTTAGCCGCAATAACAGGAAAATGTGCCACAAACCCAAGGTCTGAATTACCTCAGAATGGGAAACACGTGCAGGGGGGACAATCTAAGGGGTGTGCTTGATGGCATGCAATCCTTCTCTTCTTATATAAAGAAACGATGTCAAAGAGAGTTTTATGGACCTAAGTTAAAAGTTTAAATGAAGTTTCCGTACCAAGAGGGACATGTGTGCTCTCCTGTTGCTGTTCATAACAAGGCGGGCAGCCATCTTCTGTAGGACCTGCAGGCTGTGAATGATATAATTAGTGGCTCCTGCTTGGAGGCAGTCACATTAAGCTTACTTTGCTCCAAGTGGGTCCCTTGCTAGAGTAGTGCAGGCAGACTCTGAAAGAAATAGACAAAGCTGTCTAAGGATCACACGATTATAATGGGTCAGACTGCTGACAAAAATTATCCCAATAGATGTTGCTCTATCCTGGACCTGAATTGAACAGCTTTTAGGCGAAAACTCTACAGAAAGCAGTAATTGTTGCCACATTATATGTGAAGATGGAATTAAATCGGTTCCATGTGTTAATATCGCCGCAAAAATATTGCCATAGAAGAATGGCGTTGCTTTTGGCAGCAATATCAACACATGGAACCTGCGGGGGACGCCCCTGAAACTCCCATATTTTTTTAAGGGAGCGGGGCACACCCCCGCAACCCCTGCTCCCATTTACCCCATAAATTATCCCCACTAATAATATCGCCTATGGCCGTTCAGCCCTTGGGCTGCTTTTGTGCGCTATATAAATGTAAATAAATAAAATAAAATAAATAATATTACCTGACATCATTAAAACTAGTTCTGTTTTGGCTTGATTGAGCTCTAACCAATGATTCCATTAAAATTGAGATTTTTGAGAAGCAGGACTGAATATAGTCTGTAATTTTATCTAATTTACCTTTAATTAGAAATTAATCTGTGTATTATTGGTGTAGTTCTGCAACTTTACTCCTAGGTTAATTAACGCGTCACGTAAAGGTTTTATACAAATGTTAAAAAAGTAATGGGGACATGCATGAGCCTTGTGGCACACCACATGTCACCTCCTGGGGAAATCACCTGCAAGACTTGATCTTATCCATGATTTGTTCACAGAACCGGACACAACATCTATTGAGTGGTTAATTAAAGATTGAAATAAGTCACAGATGCATACAGAAACAATGGATTCTGCCAATTCTAGCCTGCCATGTTACTGCCAATTGTTGTTATCCCCCCTCTGACTCCCATTTCTGACTCTTCCTCTGTCGTCTCTGTCCTTGCTAACATACACCTCTCCATCTCCACGCACCCTTGACATCCTGGCCCCTGTCATGACAATCCACCTAAAACCTGTCTCCAAGAACTGTGGGTACGACTCTGATCTAGTATCTCTGAAGAGCAAGTGCAGGGTTGCTAAACAGAAGAGGCAGACATTGGGTTCACCCTCTGACAAACTGGCCTGTCGCCTGCGCCAAAGGCAATTCCTCTTCTATATCCGCTCAAAGAAGAAGGCCCACATCCAAGCCTGCATATCTGGAGCCGCTAACAATGCAGCCAAACGTTTCAAAATCTGCAACAAACTTGCCAATCCAGCTGCAGTCTCCGCCCATTCCACATCAAAAACTCAGGACATCTTGTTCTCATCTCCTCCTCTCCAATCTCCACTCCCGCCCCTGCTCCCCTGCCTCGCTTATCTCCTCCACCTACCCACTCACTTTCCTCCCTTCTGTCCATAGCACCGGTTCAGGTCCCTAAAGTGTTCTGCTCTATGAAGGTCTCCTCAAAACAGGTACTCCCCAGCTCTTTCAGAACCATTACGGACAACATATCCTCTCTCGCTCCTACTCTTGCTGACTTCTGTAACTACTCCTTCACCACTGGCTCTTTCCTGCTATCCCTCATGCAATACCTTATGCACCCTCTCTTAAAAATGCCGTCTGCTGACCCATCCTGCCCAGCTAACTATGTCCCTATTTCCACTACCCCCGTCCTGGGTAAAGTCTTGGAGAAACTGGCCCTTCCCCAACTCACCATCCACACTGATCTTGTTGGTTGCCTTCATGACCATCAATCTGGACACAGAGACTGCTCTCCTGAACACCTGTGAAACCATGCTTGCAAATCTTGACTCCAACTCTGCTGCTGTTCTCATTCTCCTTAATCACACCTCTGCCTTTAACACAGTCAAACACTCTATCCTCATAAATGATTCTTTGACACCCTTGGCATCACTGACCAGGCACTGAATTGGATGACCTCTTTCCTCTAAACCCCTCTTCCCAGCTGCAAATGGGACCTTTCTCCTCTACCACCCCACTCTATACCTGTGGTGTCCCCAGGGTTCTATCCTATCATTTTGGCTATTTAATATCTATCTTGCCCCTCTTGCTCACCTGATCTCCTCCTTCTCTTCTCATTTCCAGTGTTCTGCCAATGAAACACAGCTTTCCTTCAAACTTCCTTCTACTACCTCTTCCACCTCTCTGATCCCTGACTGTCTGTCCACCATTCAGACATGGTATGCAGCCAATGATCTCTGTCATAATGCCAGTGGGACAGAGATCCTTCTCATTGGGACACTTGCACCCTTCTTTCCTCCTACCCTCTGTTCAGTCTCTTTGGGTCCCCTACCGCCACCATCCTGGATTGCCAAAAACCACTGGGTCATCGTCAACTCTGTTCTCTCTTTCACCCCTCACATCATGGATCATACTAAGAAGTCCCACTTCTAGCTCCACCTCCTCAGATATATTCTTCCGTTCCTCACCTTTCCCCAGAAGCTCAATGTCCCTAGAGCTCTGATACTCTTCAGACTGGACTACTGCAACTGTCTCTTTGTCAATATCCCTCTTTCCTCCTTCTGCCCCCTCCAGCTAATACAGAATAGGGCTGCAAGATTTATCCTTGACCTCAAGCCGAGGGATCTT
Source organism: Ambystoma mexicanum (assembly GCF_040938575.1). NCBI lineage: Eukaryota > Metazoa > Chordata > Amphibia > Caudata > Ambystomatidae > Ambystoma > Ambystoma mexicanum. The sequence continues at coordinate 926,762,190 of NC_090929.1, read as the reverse complement.
ATCTCTCCTGTCCTGAAATCTTTCCACTCGCTCCCAGTGGCTGCAAGGTTCAAATTAAAGACCCTTTGCATTATCCTCAAGGCCTTCTGGGGCCTGGGACCATGTTATCTCCAGCTCTCCCTCCCTAAATACTCCCCTGCTATAGACCTTTGTTCTTCTAACTTCAACTCATTGACTGTCAAACGCTTCTCCAAGCAGAGAGTGAGGGACAGGTCTCTCTCCTCGGCTGGCACCTCCATTTGGAACAGCCTCCCTGCCCCTCTCAGACTTGAGCCGATCTCCTTAAGTTCTGGAAACTGCTAAACACTCTGCTGTTCTCTACCTCTTTCCCTCTTTCCCTTCCCTGATTACTACCCCACTGCCGCTGTTACAGGTGGCTTGATCCTCATGAATCTCAAAGGATTAGGCCCTTTTTCCCAGATGATACCAGCAGCCCCCACCCACTGCACTACCTTTGTGGGCCCCTGATCGATGGCTCTGCATCCCACTTGCTTGCATTAGCACTTAGCTTAAGGTTCTCCTCCTTAGCTCCCTTTAGCACTTCCCTCTGGGCCCTCCAAAAGCACGAGTCCACTCCTGTGCCCAGCCCCTCCTCCCTCCCGATCTCCTGCACTTTTTCTCACTGCACTTGCACGGCCAAATGCCACAAGGCCTAGTAGGACCTCGACTGTATTTTACTGTTTTCCCATTGTTATTACTTCCCTTGTTCCCCTCCCATTTACCAATGTGGCACTTTCAAAGACCATGCTGCTGTGTAAAGCGCCTAACAAATGTTCAATAATATACAAAATATATAGGAAAGACTCAAACCAGTTGAGAGCCTCCTATGACACTGCCATCGTGACCCTCAACCATTCTAACCATAGTTTATGTGGAAAAGTTAAAGTCCACGCAGCAATACACTCCCCTCGCACAGAGGGCCTTTTATAACATGACCCGATGCCGCACTGGTGTAGGTCACCACAATGCATTTGCACATTAAACTTTGTTTCTATTTCAGTTCTCATGCGCTAAAGATTTTCATTAATTTACTACTATTGTAAAGAGCAGTCTGGGCCATATTATTATGAATCGGACATGGATGATGGCCTGTTTACACACACAAATTGCTTTGTTCTTTTGTTTCATTTTCCGATTCCCTCGGCTATAGCCGCAGCTATCTCTCACATCGAGCAAAAACAAAGATGGCACATGTTTCATTCATAAAAACCTGGCTCCTCTGAAATTTATCAGAGATATAGCTAACTATTTTGGAGAAGGAGGCATCCCTTTCTCCATGAAATATTTTTAAAAAACTATTGGATGGAATAACCCCAAGCCACAAAAATGCCTCAAGTCAAAGCTTTGTGCCTAAATTGTTTCAGAACTGGTCCAATTCCTTCCAGCGTTTTGGTCTCTGTGGACCACTAAAAATCGAGAATTTTTTGTCTATGGGAAAATGAATGGAAGTAGGCCGGAACTTTGATTTTTTTATTGTTTTGAGCAGGGTTGTTGGGGGGTGGCCCCGGTTGACTCCAAAATTTCGGCCAAATCCGTTGCACGATTCAAAAGTTATTAGTGATTAGATATAAAAATATATACAAATCTATATATGGATTTTCTTAGATCAAATTAATTGAACATGCTGATGCTAAATTGCATTTGCTACCTTTTTTTATTTTTAATTTTATGCAAGTCTATTTTTGCATGACTGGAAAAATAAACCAACATTATACATATGACCATGTCAAGTTTGGAGCCGCCCTAGTACGTAATATGTGCTCTCATTGTCTCCACTACTAAGCACATGCACATTTAGGGCCTGATTTATGGAAAAGTGCACTGAGAACGACTCTGCGCGAGCCTGTACGCAGAAGTTTTTCGTATTCATGGAAATGTCCGCGCAAAGTAACCGTATACGCAAGTCGTGGATGGAATGCCCCTGACACGCCCCAACAAAAACAGCCAGAAACAGCTACCTTTGCATGCTCCTCTTTGTGGGACAGTTTGTGGGGTCCTCCACAAGCACACCTGCACTGTGGGAACACTGCGTGGGGTCCCTCATAACTGTTACAGGCACTGCAACAACATGCAGATGCTTTACCGTAACTCAGTTAAAAATCGGAAAATCTACGTCTGAATCCCTGTGAAAACGTTCCTGCACTGTGCTACTCTGCTTACCCACAACCCTAAGTTAGAACGCACCCCTAAACCCAACATGCGATCTCACCTTTGCACAGTGAATCCTATGCACAAGTGTTTCTACGCCTGGCTTTGAGTGTTGGATAGAGTAAGGGCTTTGCAAGGCCATTTCCCTGATGAGAGGTTGTGTGGTTGGATCCAAGAATATGTATTGTTCTGTGCATTTGTGGACAAGAGATGGACTGCCTGTGTGCTGTCCTTTGTAACGCTCCCATTTTCCTTTGTTCTTTCTCATTTTCTGCATTCCATCCCCTACCCTGCCCTCTGCGCAAGACACACACACGCTCTGCGTGGTGTCTCGTGCAAGGTACTTGGCTGCTCACAGAGACATGCTGAGCCCGCGACGAGTCCCTGAAAAGTACAAAAAAGTGCTGTGCCGCCAATTACATAAATCGACAAATGGAATGTTGTGTGCTTTTTGACGTGCAATAGCCCCATTCACTGCACAAATAATTCCATGAATCAGGGCCTTACTTTTACGTTCTTTTGGAAGTCTGCATGCAAAAGGCTTTCAGTAAATGGCCACAAACTGAACTGCACGTGTGAAATCATTAATTTGGACTGTGCAGTAATGAGTTCAACAGCTTCAATGTTTTAACAACTATAGCCAGTTGAAATATTGATGCATTCATACACACAGTTCTATCTAGCTGTATCTAATTATCTATCATGCTATCTCTATCACATCCTATTGTCATATTTATTGTATTATTCTCTCTCTCTCTCTCTCTCTCTCTCTCTCTCTCTCTCTCTCTCTCTCTCTCTCTCTCTCTCTCTCTCTCTCTCTCTCTCTCTCTCTCTCTCTCTCTCTCTCTCTCTCTCTCTCTCTCTCTCTCTCTCTCTCTCTCTCTCTCTCTCTCTCTCTCTCTCTCTCTCTCTCTCTCTCTCTCTCTATCGTCACATTTAAGGCACCTCTTCAGCAAGCAGGTGACGAGGACCCCTCTGCCCCTGAATGCAGGCACGCCAAGGAATTGCTGCAGTTGAAAAGACTGCTAATTTCTGTTCAATGCACTTTTTGCCAGCCACATCTTGCTAATGTATAGAAATGGGACGCAACACTCGGGATCGATATCCCTGAAACAGCTGGCTCAGCACTGCATAGTAATGCCCCCTCTCATTAGCAATGCAAGCTCTTTCCGAGGACTGGAATTAGTTCCTGAAACTGACCGTGAAAGCATGCAGTAATGATTCCAGAAATGCACCATTCCTCTTGTTGCCAAGCACTGCGCAGCGCGAGCGGATAACACAAAAGGAAACAAAGTGTCTTCTCCGGAAGACTGGAGACCTCGGAGTCATCGAAGGTTTCCTGAAAATGCCATAGGGGATCCAGTAGAAGGTTAATTTAATTGGCAAATGCCAGGTCGTCACCCCACACGACAGGGTTGGGAGTGTGAAAAAAGTACTTGTTCCTGTAATAATCCAGCACATTATTCATAGGAAACAGCCAAACGGTAGGACATACTAAATTGCCTTAAAACAGCAAGCTCCCATCATAATTCCTATATAGATGTCAGCGGGTGGCAATGTTCTGATTGCAATGCTCAAGAAATAACCCTTTGGAAGTAAGGTCCATTGTAGAACAACAAGCCTGACTTAAAAACAATGGCTAACATATTCATTTTTTAATCGATCATGCAATTTAATTTTAAGAAGGCCAGCTAAGTGTCCTAGTTCTGACGACTGTAGTTGGCTTACTAGAGTTCATTTTGGTGATGTCACGTAATGTAATATGATGTCATGGTCTACTAAAGCACCCTTTCTGCCATTTCGTGGCCTTGCTGTGTGGGGCCCAGAAAGAAATGTTGGATGGATGTGGGTTTTGCTAGTGGAGAGTGAGAGAGGCAGATGTTAAACCTATGGTGTTGATGATGGGTGTGCATCAGGGCTACACAATTCCTGAGTATCGCCTTGGTTCTAATGGTTTGGTGGTGATAATTGAGAATATGTTTATCTGGAGGAGAGAGCTCATAATTTGATAAACTACAACATTATCGAAATGAGTTAGCCACCCAAGAGGTGAGCCTCATCATACCTCAACTATTGCTGATGTTGTGACTCATAGGCCTTTGATGGTGGGGGTTTCAGTGTGAAATAAAAGGCGTTGGAAGATTGAAATGGGATAGTACGATAGGGAAATAGGAGGTAAAGAAAGGGTTGTACAGTGGGAGCAAAGTGTTATGGGCGCCATCTGAAAACATAGTCATTGGCACCAGAGTGGAACTGATGGGGGCTGTCGGCCAGTTGCTTGAGGCAGCATCTCATCAAATCCATTTCATTTGCCTGGTGCCGGAACTAAATTCTTCAAATAGCCTTTGGTGGAAAGTTGCATGTTGTGTGTGAATTCCTATTACATTGTTGTACTTAAAGGAGATCCTTAAATTGTGTCAACGTTTCCAGGAATATGTTTATCGTTGGTTGCGGGTTTGGTGCTAGTAATAGTTGAATAGATTGGTTTTTACCTCTTTCCTGATGCTCAAGTGGTCTTCTTCTGTGCTAAGCTTTTTGGGCAGAGAGATTCACAGTTTGATTAAGAGGACAGAGAAGGAATACACGGTATGCAGTTTTAGTTTGAATCTAAGCACTGTTATTAAGGCTTTGTCGGTGGAATTAAGCATTCTCTATGATGTGCAATGAATTTGTTGTGATGGATTCAGGCACCCTGCATGGTCGGCATGGTATGCAATACATCACATTTTAAAATGAATCCTCCTTTTAATCTGGAGCCAGTAGATTGTATGGGGGGCTGTTGTGTTCTGTTCATATCTTTCCAGTCTCAAGAGCGGTCTGGCTGCTGACATTTGTACTGTTTGTAATCTGTGCAGTAGGTATTCTGAGATTCCAAGGCAGAGGTAGCATGTTTGATCTACACTTGAGAGAACAAGTGTGATCATAGCCATGTCTTGTGAATTAAGTTTGTGTCTTTTTGTTAGCACAGTGCATTAAGAAACCACTTCATGCAATGTCTTTAACCTGTGGTTCCAGTGTGAGACTGCTGTCCATCATGACACTGAGATTTCTGATAGTTTCCATGCGAAGGGGGCAGGCACCCATGCATCCCAATGGTTTATTTATTCTGGAGTTGTGATGAAATTACATCTACAGGTGTAGAGGAATGATTTGTGGCTAAAGTGCATGCTCAGCACCTCATTACTTCTAAGCCGGCAGTGACCTTAATCATAAAGGGAAACAGGTGCACTCGACAAATCTCCCCCTTTCACCTCTTTTGATAACATGGGCTGAGTTCATGCTCTCTTCTTCAGGAGGGTTGTGAGGTGGCACAGAAGCAATCCAAACAACAATAGCATTGTGGTACTAACATAAAATAATGTCCAACCAAGGTTCTATAAGAAATAGTACATGTAATGAAGTTAAAAACTGCACACAACTAATAAAAACAATACTGGACCACTTCAGGAAGGGAGAACACTGAGAAAGCTGACTTTAACATAAAGGGGGCACCATTTGTTTGTAGACAGGGGCACTCAGGCAAAGAGTTTAACAGAACAATTCCAATGTTTATTGGCATGTCTTAAAAAGGTAAAGAAGGAGGATTAACATTATTATGGTGTTTTAAGGTGGACCAAGCAACAATGTCTGTTCAAATAACTTATGTTCTTGTCTTTGGGGCTCTACAACATTGACCTTGGATTGTTTGCATCAAACTGAGTGTCATCACATCAGGTGGAGGTGACAAAGGATTTCAACATGGCATTCATGTTTTGAAAGCAGTGATGGCTTAGAGATTAAAGACACTGGTAACAGCATGCAAGGCTGGGACAGTGGTGCTGGACCATGAGGCAGCCCTGATTGTGGTGAAATGGAGACTTCCCTTCAGTGGCAAGCAGTCTCATCCGACTCATCACAACATTGGGTTACTACAGTGGTATCATTTTACAGCTCAAAGGGGCTGGTAACCAGGTTCCTGTGTTGAGTTGGGGATGCTAGAATAGTAATTGGTCTCAAAAGTGGAGGCAGCTTAGCTCCGGTGCCAGTATCAATTGAAACCCAGAAATGCAGTTGCAATTGAGCATCAAGGCCACATATGTTGCCCGTACAGAAACTGGGACTCCAACCAGAGTTGTGGCTGTTTGGAGTTTCAGAGAGATCTGGGTTTGCTTACTTGGCTCTTTGAATGCTCGTAGACACAGTCCAGCGTCTCAAGGGCATGGTCAATCCTTGTTTTTGCACTTACCAACAAGAAGGTTTTGCAGAGAACACAGGCAGGGTTCTGTCACCACCAGCAATTAGCATCCTGGGTCCTATTTTACAGTAGTCCTTGCCCAGCCAAATGGCCATCCAATATAGGTTATGGAGATGGTGAGAGATAAGAACTTGCCACTTTCTTTGAAGCCTTTGTCTTCACCTCTGTGGCAGAGGACTTTGGAATAGACAGTATCCTCAACAGAGTTCCCAAGTAATTGTTCATGTCTTGAAGTCCAATGTGGAAGCAAATAAGGTGAGGGTTGTCCTATTTTATATTGGTTAAAGGCTACATTAAATTGGTCTAGAGCAAGCCTTTTGTCAATGACGCAATCCAGGCTGTTGTAAGAAGTTTTTGTCTGCCTGCTGATGTCATACCTAGAGTGCCATGTCTGCCGGCAGTGGTGACAGGCTACAGGATGTTTGTGGAGCCCTAGCAATTCCAAGATGATGAGACCCTTCTGTGGTCAAACCTTTCCTCTGGGATTCTCTAACCCTGCACCCTTATTGTGTGAGCCTTCTTCAAATGGACTCCAACAATCAGCATCCTGGTCTGAGAGGGCTATATTCATGGCAGCTCTGTCTTTAAAGCACCAATTCAAAGGGGACCTCCCAGGTAGGGTTTTTGTTCCATGACGGATCATGTGGACTCTCCTCAAGGAGATTAAAGAAGGCTTCCTAGGTTGGGTCCCATGCGGTCATTTTGGGGACACCCAGGCCATATAGCTGAGCACACATAGCCCTATCATGAATGAGTCACTGCTCACCATACTGCCATTCAAATGTATGTGTGTGCATACTTGCCACAAAGCTTTCTGAGTGACATAACTTTGATATTCTGAACCAGAGGTGCAGACAGTTAAAACGCCAACTCTGCCTTTTGGAAATGTGTGTTCCAGAAGCTTTGTTCATGGATGCATGTGTGACCTTAGAAACTGCCTATCTACAACTGCTGGGCTGTTGTTGGGAAATCACCCAACAAGCTACTTGGTTTGGTAATGGAATACTATAGATAACTTAGAAGTTACTCCAAACTCACATTCATAGACACGGATAATAAGTTGGATGCCCTGGTCAGTAATGATCATATTAGGGAACACCACACAAAATAGTATCTTTAAAGAGCCCTCACCACTACTGGAGCGTCAACACTCCTTAAGGGATTTGCTTCAGGGTATTCATGATTTAGCACTTCCAACAAGTGTTTTTTCTCTGAGGTGATGTGAGGATCTGAAGGACCCACAATGTCCACCCATATTCTTTAAAATGGCTGACAAACAAGTGGTAGTGGAATTAAGGGGACCTTTCTTGTCCCACCCAACTTGCAAGAAGCTTTGTAAGTATGAGACCAACTGACACATTCCTTAATTTCTACTCCCATCTGAGGCCAGGCAGTCAACCTGTCATCTATGTTGGTCACTCTGAAGTGACCTGTGTAAGGGTGTAAAAGGACAGGACAGACATACAGGTAGCATGATTGTTGGCATAGGATCTCATGAGGTGTTAGATGGAGTGGTAAAAATGCTTTGGTATTTGCATTACCGCTAGATTACCGATCAACCGAATCCCGAGTTTGGGTGGAAATTTTGAGATGTACCACCAGTTTTGAGGTAGAGGTAAATCTTGCCACTTTTTGCCCATTTTCGGCACAATTACAGCAAAGCAATTTGCGATGCAGAAATGGCGCTGATACTGTCCCATAGAGTCCTATGGACTCTTAACAAAATGGTGAGTAACAGCATTGCCACAACTCGGGATCCAGTGCTAATAGCCCCGAGCCTAGTTGTGGTATTGCTACTTGCGTTGGGAGGTATACCAGTGTATTTACTGCTGGTATACTGCCCAACTTCTTATGAGGCCCATAAAGTTTTATTGGTTTAAAATAAAGAGGAAACCCATCTCTCCCTAACTGTAAGGGGGGTTCCGTCTAAGGGGCATCCCTGCCTCTACTATTGCGCTAAGGAATCTGTTAGAGTGTCCAAGTAAAAGTAAAAAGAGTCCATCGTTGTTTGTCAAAATGCTTATCTCTATCCCTTGCACGAACAACCAAAGAGATAATGGAGTTCCAGTTTGGCAGGTGGCAACTGCACCTGTGAGAATGACTCCCTTCTCCAGGTTTCAGGATACAACACAAAGATCTAGCTTGAGATGCTGTAGAGTTCTCTGTTCAAACTCAAAAGTTCCAACTCAAACATCATTCCAAGTTGCCCATTATTTGCTTACTATTGGGTTCCTGGAGAATGTTTCCCTTTTTCAGGTAGCTGGTTCTCAACACTTTCACAGTGCCAGGGGAATGGCTCCCTTCCCCGGGCCTATTCCTGCTTGACGTCATGGTACACAACACCAGGGTATATGGCTTCCTACTCCTGTTCTCACTTGGCTTGCAGTTTCACAGTCAAGGGGGGAATGACCCACTTCACTGGAGCCTTACCAGGCTCTTTACCACAGTTCATGAAGGCTGAGGAATGACTCCCTTTCCCAGGCCCTTTTCAGGCTCTTTGTCACAGTTCACAAAGGGTGAGGGAATGACTCCCTTCTCCAGACCCATTTCAGACTTTTCATCACAGTTTGTGAAGGCTGGGGGCATTAATCCTTTCCCCTGGTCTATTTTTTATACATTGTAAGGTAGTGCACAATGCCAGGGGAATGTCTCCTTTCCCCTGGCCCTGTCCTTTGGCTTGCAAATCTCCCACTGGTTTCTTAGTTCTTTTAGTGTGGGTCCCAGTCAGCAGACCTGGTTCACTACCCTGCAGGCACTGCGAGGAAGAACATGAATTAAGAGATCATTCTTCTTTTGGTGCAGGTCCCAGACATGTGTTTCCTTTTCTCTGGGTTTTGGCAGACCTGGTTCACTACCCTGCCTGTTACTACCACGAGGATGAAGGCTTAGGAGGTGGTTCATTATGGGTTGCAGGTCCCAGACCCATCTTTTGTTAATTTTCCACCTGTCGGGGGCCCCACCAACTATCCCGGCCACTCACAGATCTGCAGGGTGCTTACTGGTGTCCTCCGGTCGTTTGTGAGCTTCTCTGCCATCTCGTTCGGGTCTCTCGTGGCTTCTCCAAGGGCTGCTGTGGCTCTGCAGTGTTACCCTTCTCTTGGGCTGTGTGTCTCCTGATGATTGCACGTACTAGCTTCCACGATCAGCTGGTTGCCCATTGCTTCTCCTCCTTTGCCAGTCCATCCACGGCAAACCTTTCAGGAACACTTATGCCTGTGGGTAAGCATCCCGGTCTCTGCTCATTTGACTTCTCTGGTCTGTCCGACTTTGAATCACCGGGTTCCTCCAGGGTGGTCTGACAACATTGGTTGTCCTTCTTTTCTTTAATTGATAGGTTGTTGCATACATTCACTGATGCAGCTAGAATGATTGATTTGGTTCTGCAGGGCCATCTGCAGGCTCTGCGCCTCTTCTTTGTCTTAGTACCAACTTGGACACCTTCCAGTGGGTCAATTGGTTTCTCCTTCATCTCACGGTTTATAGGATACTCTTCCTTGGTGGACCCTACACTCTTCCTCATCCCAGTACTTCCTATAATGATAAATCTACAAAACCACACAGGAAAATTAGGGATAGTGTTGGTGTCATGGGGGTAAGAAGGTGTGTCAGGGTAAGGTGGGTTATGGGAATACCATGTTCTCCCTAGGTCATCACTTTTTGCATGGGGGTTTTTCCTCCCCATGAAATCAACCCACTGAGTACCACCCCCATGGGGACTATTGGGTAGCGGCCACACCTCCCTGCCCTCGTGGGAAGGGGCTCCCCCAAAGGAAGAAGTGTTGACATCTCGGGATTCATTACACTTACCAAAGGAATGTTGTGAGCCAAGCTTAGCAGGGACCATCTGTTGCTTTGAGACACAACCAACCAATGGTTGGCCCCTGCCTCAGACTTTGTGGGCTTACTATGCAGAACACCATTCTCCCCATACTGATATTCCCAACTACAGAAGGGCAACCTTATTATGAAAAGACGCACTGGGGTACTTCTGACTTTTTTCTAAAACACCTGGCAATAGGATAATTGAACTGGTATCGGAAGTTTATAGGGCCCAATCTCAATCAGCAGTATTATATGCAGTCAAACCGTGGGAGCATTACGACATTACCAAAATGAAAACCAGCGAAAACTATTTTCCTTTTTTTTAAACCTGTAGGTCTACACGTAAACAATTTAGGCATAGCAGTTAAAATGAAGCTAAAATGGTAAGTAATTGATTATCATGCACAACTGAAACCTTTCATGCTATGGGTTAAGGTTTGTACAAGCTTAGAATTAAAAGAACAGAAAGGGGATATGCAGGATGTCCTAACCAAATAACTATCTAAAACCATGGGCCTGTTCCTTCATGTTAGATGCAAAAAATGACCAAGGCTTTTGTGTCTTCAGTGTGGGGTGCACACCCTAATGCCCAGAAAGGATTAATCTGTTTCAAAATCATATATATGCATTTGTATCGCTCTCTTTCTTTTTGGTTTTTATGGATTATAGTTAAATAAAACATTCTCAAATAAATATGTAGCAATTTAGTGATATTTAATCCAATATAAAGTTAAAAACCGTGGTACATATGCCATAGCAAAGGGCAAGAAATAGGCCTAGGCATTTTGGACCATACTTTTAAACAAAAAAGATCCTTGTGGTTTGTAAGACAATCAATGAATGTCATTAACATGTTTAAGAGCCATCATTATATACATCATATTGTGATTCAATTAACCAACACACAGTTTAGTGTATATGTAAGTGTAATGTAGTGTAATGTAAGTACATTTCATAAATAAATTCACAGGGCGCCCACATGGAACAGAACACACCATAACATTCATTGATTGTCTTACACAAAACAAGGTTATTTTTGTTTAAAAGCATGGGCATGAGGCCCTGATGAAGAACAGATGGTTCGAAATGCATAGTCTTATTTCTTGCCCTTTGCTATGACATATGTACCACGGGTTGGTACTTTACATTGGATTAAACATCGCTAACTTGCTACATATTAATTTCAGCATGTTTTTCTTTAACTATAATCTATAAAAACTAAAAAGAATGAGAGAGATAAAAATGAATGTATATGATTTTGAAACATATTAACCCTTTCTGGGCAATAGGGCGTGCAGGACACACCGAAGGCACACACGCCTTGTTTTTTTTAGCATTTACTTATAAGTACCCTGTACAGTGGTACTTCACAGTGGGCTGCATCCCAAAGAAATAATACAACAGCAAAAAGGACATTCATTCAAACAAACAGCATAAATCAGCTGTGCCCACTCACCCACAAAGATACTTCCTGTTATAAACATTCTCTCTAAGATTGGCCTAGGCTGCTTTTGGGCCAGCCCAGTGTCACTGAGATCTACAGACTGAAGACATATCAAAGTCTTCTTAGCGGGCTGTGGCCTGACAGACTCATGGTACAGCAACAAGAGGAAGGTAACATTTGAAAAATATTCAATCATTAAAAAACATGTAGGTCTTGAAAAATATCTCTTAGCCCACCAAGAATAAGAAACTTGTATATTAAACTTTGATTGGGAATTCTTCCCCTAACTTACCATACCAGAAACTGGTGGCCTAGGACCAGACAGTGTTGTCCAACATGCAAAGCCGACAATGAGTATGAGTACCACTTACTTTTGTTTGCCCTGTTCAAACACAACTAAGAAGGAAGTGGCTCCCTCTGATTCTGGATGCAAACAATGAGAACACCCTAATCAGGGCATTCAAGTGATTGTAACATTCCCAAAGACATTAAACAAATATTTGCTGACACCAGTTATCTATAACAAGCCTGAAAACTGTAGGAAACAATTTTGTGGCTTAATCAATGAATCAATCTGTATTTTTAAATTGTTATTATATATGCTGTTCTGTAAAACTTTAAAGATCTGATTGTATCTCTAAGATAACTTACTATCTTTCAGTCTGCTGCCGTTTGTTGTAATAATGTATTTTATATTTGTAGTAGTTGACTTGTATGTGTTTTTTTTAACTGAAATAAAACACAATCAAGCAATCAATCAATCATTTACCCAATGCACCTTAAAAATCCCAGGACCTTCACCATGTTTCATTTTCTCTGCCTGCTCTTGCAGATAGCTAGAGTGGGCAGTCTCTCTATACATGGTAAAATTCAGCCAGACTTGGGACTCTAGCAGAATTCATCTCACTCATGTGTGGCGGGACCATGACGTCTGAATCCATCATGTCCTCCACATCAGGTTGTTTTATACTCCATTAGGAAACCCTGAAGTCTCTTAATGTTGTGTCACTGCAGAAGGCACATCCGTGGGTATTAGGCCCTCTGTGGCAGGGTCATGTGACTCAGTAGACTGTGGACCTGGACTAGGAGCTACCAGGGTCTCCAAACTCTAACACTCTCTGGCAGGAAAATACTCTGGGCCCATTGCCGAATGGACTTCATCTCTAGCTGCTTCCAAAGCTCTCACTCTAGTGACCACTGTGCTTATCTTAGGTTCACCAATCTCCTTACCCAACAAACAGTCTGTAGGAATGGAGTATTTCACTGTTTTGTTGGAGTGTTGGCAATCTTCCCCTGCCAACGTCATTGCATCACTAACAGTTTTGGCCATCAAATCCCCTAATAGGCTTGTCTGGACCCTTGATGTTCTCCTTTTCTTGCATCCAAAGGCATCTTGCAAACTTTCGACTAGCTGCAATTGTCGCACAGCATGGGAGTTTTGTTCCGATTAATGAAGATGTTCTCCAAAACTATCTGAGTGGTCTCATTGATGTGGTCCTCCTCGTTGAACCGGGGACCTTTTCTCACTCAAAGGAAACATTCTGCAAAACCATTCCCTTGTTGAAACACCTCACATAAGAGGCATACACTGAATAAGACCTTGATCTTGAGGCCAGAAATGACTATGTCCTGTTTAGGTCTACCCTTGCAGGGTGGATAACCCTTCCTTTCTGTCATTTCTACAAGCAGAAAGTTACCTTTGGGTGCTGAGGAAATAGGATTGCCAGTGTTAGGGGTACACTCATCTTTCTTTTCTGTGGGAGCTGATGTGCATTGTGTCTCAAATTCCCCACCATTCTTTTGTTCTCTTTTGGACGGAATAATGAGCACCTTTGTCCATACACTCCTTTGGTTTACTGTTATCAGTGCACTGTCTTCTGATTTGGGTGAGTTTGCCTGAGCAATATTTTGAACACGTGCTTGCATACTAGCTCACTGGGTTCTTTGATATTCATGTTGACTAGATGCTGGTGTAATCCTGTCTCAAAATGTTATGGATATGCGCACATTAACTTGAATTAAGCTTAGTCTCAAATGTGTCAACTTTGTTACCAGTGGCCCACCCACTTAGGAACAATTGCCCTTTGCTTATCGAAATCATACCCAGTATGACATGTCTCACAGGAAATGGGAGACAGGAAGTCGTATGGAGCTCTAGCAGAACTAAAATGTTGAAGCCCTCTCATGATCTACGCTTTTCATTGATCCTTCTTTATCTCCACCTCTTGTACATGTCTGCAGACTTCAAAGGGAATACAGTTGTCAGCACCCTGGTGGATTTGCTATGGCATTGCTGCCTTTAAAGCCCTTACTCACAGTAGCGCTCTCTGGGGGCGGGGGGGCACCTGCTCTGCATAAGTTTCAAAAGAGGCAGATTTCATGCAATTGTCCATCATAGTAGCTGTGGAGATTGTAAAGGCAGATGTCTAGTGCACGTTGCCCTGTCATAGTTGGGCCATAATGACAGATCTGAACCAAGTATGATATCTAATTATGTCATCCTAGCAACCATTATGCCACAACAGGCATGGCTTATATTTACAGTTTAATTTGTCACCAGGCTGACTAGGCTAGACAATTTGTAATATTTATGTATTGGTGCCGACAAGATTGACCTCTCCTTATGGTATTTTGGAAATACTACTGTTTTTACTATAACCGACAAGCCTTTAAAGTGGCCCTGTGTCAGACTACTCAGGTGTGTCCCTGTGACTTTCAGGTGGCATGTTTGTACAGCAGGCACACAGGCTGCCGTCCTTTTGCATTCCAGTAGATGTCAAGAAGGCATGTGTGACATTTGAATATGCCCTCTGGCACTGTAGGGCTGGTGCTGAGGGTGTCAGTGGACGGCGAAGGCACATGTTAGCACAACAATGGTGGCATGGATAATATATGGAAGGGCGGGGTCTGTTTAGTAGACCTCCCCTTCCAAAAACAGAATTACTTGCATCATGTTATGTAATACTTAAATGTATATGTATATATAGCCAAATGCTCCAACCACAAGGCTGCTAGGTCTATACTGCACTGATGCACTGTCTAATAAAAGGTTTCAGTAGAGACAAAACAAAGACATCTGTTTTTGCTTGCTCAATTAGACCTAATTATTTTGTTGTCTTTTTTTTCTGTACAGGGAAGCACCAACTTTAATTGGATAGTCTCAAACCTGTAAAGAATGTAAAATCAAGGTCTGGCTTAAAAAGAGGCTATGATACAACACATATGAGAAGAAAAGAGACAAGCAAAACAGAAAATAATATTGGTCCTTACAGTAGCAGCCATCGAAAAGCCAGACTGTTATTGAGGGCCCTTTTGGACACATTTAATAAGTTATATTACCACACACCTAGTCAGGCTAGAGTTTAACAAGCCATCTGTGCCCAAGGAAAAAAAAAAATAAAGACCACCCATTAGAGTAAAGGAATAATCAAATAGCGAGTTGCAGATGAACAGATCTACATAGAAACAAGCAACATTTCATGTACAAGGGCACCAACATATAACCATTATGGAAAGGGTAAGCTAAGCACAAAGCTGAACTAAGCTTAACTTCAAATGCTTGATAAAGGTATTAGCTGAACATTTTGCCTCCCTATTTTCAATTAAAAATATGTAAATTACAATTGACATGCAACGTATTAAGAGGGTTTCAGCTCTCAAAATAGAATAAGTCATTGGGGTTCAAGGTTTTCCTGAAGGATTTCATCCAACAATGTAGCAGGGCAGTATATGGGTCATAGTAAGCCTGTGCAAGCCAAAGAGTCGGGATTGATGATCCAAATAGTGAAGCATAATAACCACGCTGCAGTACCAAATAAGTCAAAGTTAAGGGGTTGTGCTTTGCTGGCACTAAATTACTCCACACTTTGGGCCTGATCACGACTTTGGCGGTAACCCTTAAATCCGGTGGTGGCGCTATTACCACCAGATTTAAGGGTCTGCCAAACCAGGACATTGGCGGATTTCGCCCTAGCTCTGAGCTGGGGGGAAATCTGCCAAGAATTTGCGTTATTACCGCCGCCGGTAAATACACCGGCGGTAAGAGCGCACATTTTCCCCATTGAGCCCAATGGGGCATTCCCGAATGGGCTCAATGGGGAATGGGGAATTACATTACCGCCGAATTCGTGATCCGGGGCTGTTAGCGCTAGGGAGTTCGGCAGTAGGGCTAATACCGCTGGCGATAATACCACCGGCATTACCGTCAAAGTCTTGATCAGGCCCTTTATCTGCAGGAGATGCTCTTTGGTCTACTGCCGTCTATTCCACTTTGGAGAAGAGCTCTGACTCTGAAAGGATCATTCAAACAGCTGGTAATGAGATGGTTGGTTATTTTTTTGTCTAATAAAATGGTTTCAGTAGAGACAAAACAAAGACCCTTGTTTTTGCTTGCTGAAGAAAGCAGACAGCTGAATACAGCTTTTAGAAATTAAAACAGGTATATACTCCAATAAACATACAAAAAGTTTCTGGGTCTGCCATTCTTCTTTCCATTGTCAACAAGACATGTCTTTCTATTTTACTAGTTTTCATGGAGTCGGACATGTACATAACCAAATAGGTATAAGATCGCAAAACCTCAATTGTCTCATCGCCGTTCTTCCACTTCCATTTCAGATCTTTATTTTTCCCAAGTCGAATTATCATAAAGTTTTCTCATGGTTTATGAGCAAACTTTTTCTCAAGGAGTAGTATATATGACTCCCATGGGTTAAGTGCACTAAACAAATGTATAAATACAAATAAATCAATACATTTTTACTGAATGATTTATTGTGTATCTTAGAGCAATCCTGAATAAATATCCAGGTAAAGGCAATGCAAGTTTTTTTTTGTTTTTTTGTTTAAAACTTACCACAACACTAAGTTTAAAGGGCGATAGTACAATGAGTGGTTGACTTTAGTAAGATTACAAGTTAAGTTGGAAGAGGGCTTGGTGGGCTGTGATGGATTTGATAATGCATAAAACAATATATGTTTCAGTGAATGAACTAACATATACCATATCTTCAAGCACCACTATCAGTTTGTACAATCTGGCAAGTGTCTTGACAAGATGGGCACTGCTAATCATTTAATGAATACTCATGAATTAAAAAGTCACGTTTACAGTCCTTTTACCTGGGATGCTTCTCTTCTCGCCTTCAAAGCATGTATGGGATGCAGAAAATGAGATGAGGAAGTTCACACAAATATTAAACTGGTTATGATGGGAACATATTTCAACATATCATGTTCCTCAAAAAAAGTCCAGGTGTGTTCCAACCACTGTATGGAGGTTATATAGCTCTTCTTCTGAGGGTCCTACTGATATCCACCCAGTGATTAGAAATATGTGCCCTGTTGTGTGGTAAAGGGAGAAAATTCCTTTAAAAATGTATAGTTTTTCCTATAATTAGTGCATTGTCTGTTGTCATGTGCTAGCTTGAGTACATTAGCCCATTTGTAAAATTAATGTTGCCAGGACAAATTCAATTGTTATGCTTATGCTGGTATGTTGAAATGTGTTGTATGAGTTTTGAAGTTATCCTGATTTGGCTTTTATACAAGAAATCCCATTGGCTGCAGAGTATTCAACAACAATGCAAGCATGTTTAGTCTTAGATATGGATTCGGTGAAAGGTAGATGTGAACAGATGCCATGCAGATTTTAGGTGATTTCTTCCCTCTGGCCTCCAAGCCACCAAGCTCAAATCAGCTGAATTCTGTTTTCCAAACCTATGAACACATAGAGAAACCATAACAGGTTTCATAGAACACATAAACATACAGATAGATTTTTGTGAAGAGGGAGTTTGGCCTAAGTTGAAAAGAAAGTTGTTTTGACACTGCCTCCCATTTCATGTGGAACATTCTAACCTTTCACTTACACCAAACATCTGAGACAATTCACCATGTGAACCCTTAACCCACCTCCCTCAACAGATGTTTCCAAATAATCATATTGTCTGGTCAAAAAGGATTCACAGTAAATGTGTGTACTTTTGCTTACATGTATGAGTTCATCAAGTTGTCCTGAGGAGAAAGTGGGTGTTGTTAGAGATCATGTTGGGCTATATTTAGTATCCCATGGTATTTTGTGGTATTTTGGTATGGTTGTATTTTTCTTAGCTCTTGGCAATATACTGTGGTAAACTTGTTGGGGTATTTTTATTGTGGTGAGACTAATTTCAGAACACGGCCTAGTCATTATTTTACCAGGACAACTAACGGTAAACAAGTACTGGACTTAGTACACTCTGAATCATTATCTCATGCTCTTCTGTGATATTTTATCTACAATATCACTTTTATGCCCTTTTGGCAGTGTTTCAAAATACATGAATTATTTCACTATACCGAATAGTTGTACTCACACACATGCCTAGCACTTCTGAAATTTCAACTCCCAAGGAAAACCATTTATTTTATGTTTTACCACATGGGGTAATGTGAATTACCACCTGTGATAAAATAGGCTTACCACCTGCTGGTCCTCAGTCTTTATATTAACAATAATTCAGACACATAATAAGATTGCTAGTCCAATTTGTTTTTCTCTTTTGTGACTTTATAAAATGTTAAAATTCAGAAAATGACCAAACAGTTCAATTATGCTGTATTCCTTTACAGTGACTTATACTTCAACAGGGGTAAAATGCATTTCATGAGAGAGCTTGCGCACATTAAATAGATTTTCTAATAATAAGCTTCAGTTACACATTTGTTGCTGGCTGGCCAGCACATAGTCTTATAAGGAAACCTTGAATATTTCTCTTATAATCCTTGGAAGTTAGGAGCTTGTTAGTTTAACAAAAGCTCACTTCATAAAGGGGAATCCACGTAAAATTAGATTGAGAATTACTTTAAAAAACAAACATATTTCTGTCACACAAATTCTAAGCATATCTCACATATATTACACGCTCCCCAATTACTGTTATAATTACCTAAATCTGTTGGTGATATTCCCCGATTCAGATTGACAGTAACCCACAAAGTCCTTCCCCAGCCTTTTTGCTTGGCTCACACAGGGTCAACCCAGATAAGGATTCTCGAGACTGCAGTTCTTCTAAGGACTGCCAGCAAGAACTCAGGAGGCTCAGCCTCTCAGGAATCAGCCAGCACTGCTGCTTCCTTTGTCAGTAAGTGAGTGAATGACCCAGCCCTCCCTGTCTCAAACTTTTTTTCAGAAACCCATGTGTCACTCAAAAAGCACCTCCCCTTGACAAACCAGCCCACTAAAGTAGCATGTGATTTCCTCTGTGCCTTTACCCGAGATACAAACTGCATTGCTGAAGACAAAGTGTTACATCTCTCCGGCGCTTCCTGCCCCAAAACAATGCAATGTCTTTGGCAGAACGGATCTCACATTCCACAATTTAAGACACAGCACAGCTGTATGACGGCACATTTAAATTATTTTTCTTTTCCATTTCCAGACCACCATGCATTTCCATCAATCTGCATCCTGCTTATATTATGGACTGGTTTGCACTACATGTTATTGTGGGAGTTATATGTTACATGGGTAATGTAAATTAGTATGTTAGTTTCATTTTATTGTTATTTTTCAGTGCAACTCAGTCCATTATAATAGCATTGTGGAGCAAAGTGATCATGTTCTAGCATGACTTCTGTGCATTGGCACCAATTTAGATTCAGCCTGAGTCTCACACCCTTGAGTCACATATATCAGTCTGACACCATTGTCCCTAGTTAAAATTCAAACGCTGTGCTAAAATGTGGATGATGAAATTCAGAGCTTACATTCTTACATTCTTAAAAAAGTGCCATTCATTGTGAAGGACACTCACCTTGATATTCCAAATGGGCGGGATGGTGGTAAGAACGCTTTTGCAATACTTAGGGCCTGATTCACATAACGTTTTCCTATGCCATTGCACCATTATAAAATAAAATACTTCCATGAATCAAGCCCATAATCTTTAGGTTTTGTTCAAGCAATCAATTAACCACTTGATGTCAGAAAATGTAAGAATGCCGCCACCTGTGGCATGGAAGACATATTTTTCACTCTCCAAGTATAGCTGTAGCTTGGCTTTGGGATGGTGAATTTAGTGTCCCAGGGCTCTCACGTCCTCCAGTAGGCTAGCAAAGGATGGACGGCACCAATACATCGCATGCCAACTATCACTACAGGCTATTTCTACAAGGCAATGCAGTCTGAATTTGCACAAGAGCATGAGTCCATGTACTTTTAGCTTCCAGATCTGTACGCACAGCAAATCAACAGACAACAGCTAGACAGACCACCAAACTTTTTGGGTGTTACATGTGAACTGCAATGCAGCAGCACAGAGGTAAATTGGGTAACTACGAGGCATTAAGCTGCACTAAAATAGTAATATTGTTCTGTTCTCTGGAGCGAGCCAGGCTAAGAAGGATGTACATTGAAACTACTCTGCATAAGTGGCATGCTTGGAATTGCTACATTTGCCTCGTATCTTAAAAGCTGAAGATCACCAGGCATGGGCTATTAGTTCTCCTGGGACCATTGCATTTATAATGGGTGGGAAGACCTATTTGTGGCTGGTTCGGATAATGTTGCAATTAGTTTGGAAGTTTTTGTTACTCATTTTACAGTTGGTGAAGATTTGAAAAGAGCAGTCACTGAATTGACCAATCACCGTTTGTGGGTGATGTGAATCATTTTTGGTTGTGTAACTAGGATGTCAGTATAAATTTGTACCTGGAGTATGTGTGAAGAATGTACAGTTGTCTAGCAAGATGCACAATCAGGAGAAGGGACACTTATATTGTAGGGCCTTCTACTACAAAATAAAGCCTCTGTACCCAATTTATGGAGTTTTTTGCACGGTACAAAGTGACTTTCCACTGCTGAAAAGTGACTTTGTACTGCCGGAACAAACCCTGATTCATGGAACTGTGCAAAGTCTGTGCAAAGTCAGTGAATAGCAATTTTTGCATTACAAAATGTCTTTGCACAGACTTTGCACTGCAAAAAGACACTTTGCACAGTTGGATGAATCATGGAAGTTTAATGAGTCCCGTGAGGGTAGCTCAGCGACAAAGTGCATCCCTTGGAAGCAAGACGACATGAAGCAACACAGGTTCGATCCTCAGGTCCGCGCTTAGAAACCTCTGGGTATTTAAGCGCATTATAGATATGCTACTAAGACAAAAAAAAACAATTGGCCAACTAAAAAACAAACAATTCCTGTAACAGCGCCTCGATGCCCGCGGGCTTTGTGAGCCACTTAAAAAATGCAAATAAAGGGTTTGTGTTGGTAGGGCAAAGTCACTTTTCAGCAGTGCAAAGTCATTTTGAACTGTGCAAAACATTCCATGAATCGGGCCCTCAGTGTGAAACAGCAAAGGGACCTCTGGTCTTAGAGAACTTAAACATTTCTAATTGAGGTACAGATAACTTGCTTGAGGAGCATGCAAAGGTTTTGAGGGAGCAGACAGAGGGGACAGCTAAATGCTCAAGCGGCCTCGAATGCAAAAACTGGCACGTACCTCCTGAGGCACAGAGTGCACAAGCACCCCGTCGGGTAAGTTTACTCGAGCCCAACCGGTCAATCCAGGATAGAGATACAAACTAACCAATACCACTAACAATTTCCTTCTCTGCATACACCTCTCAAACTCCAAACCAAACACAACCACAAACCTCCAGCAAAACAAACCGCACAAACTTCACTACACTGCAACAACAAAACAAAAAACACACATAGACTCACACATCAGCACACGACGACTACCGGCCGCATACACCCCAGGCCCAGCTGAAGGAACCACCGGGCTGAGGCTGCCAACAGCACATCACTGCAATCTTGCACTTTTCCAGCCTCCACCCACTAACCCACCTCTCCCTCCCTCTTTCAGAGTCACCAGTGTGCCAGGGAACCACTCCGGTGGTGATAGTGCGCGGTACAAAAGTCCTTTAACATTAACATTAACATTCTACATGGGTGTGAGGCCTTTAGAAGAAAAGGGAATGACAAACGTATTTTTCAATTGTGTGCTGGCACCAAATATGGGATAAGGAGGGGTACATAGGACCATACTCGTCTGTTTCACAACTTTTAAGGTGTAATACAAGTTTTTGCGCATAATTTGTTTTGTACTCACCTTAATTTTGTTCTGTCAGCCCTGGAGTCTTTCATGGTCTTCCAAGGTATTGCTGCATGAACATGTGTTGCTCACATTTCTGTGACCAATGTGATTCTACATGCGGCCATGCAACTGTGCCTATACTTTTCATGCAATTTAAAAGATGTTATATATGCCTTCCAGGCGACAGTGCTGTGACAAGGACATCACAATATTAAATCAAAATCAAATGGTTGTGGATGGGATACTTTTTTAAGGATAAAACCTAAGGAAGCAGGACACAGGGCCTCATTACGACCCGTGCGAAATGGGTTAACGGGTTCCGCTAATGGATGCGGACCCGTTAACACCATTCAGCACGATTACGAGGTCCCCTCGCGGGACCCGGTAAGGACGCCTGGCAAAACCAGGTGTCGTTACCGGGTCCCGTGTGGGGACCAGGGAGCTAAAAATGTGCCGGTCGTAATCGGCCCGTTGTTAGCTCCCTCTCCCATTCCCATCGAGCCCTATAGGGGCTCAAATAGGAATGGGGAAGGTCCGGGCCCGCATTCCCTGAGGGAGGAATTACCGAGCCCTCCGAACTCGGAATGGCCCGGTAATTCCCCATTCAGGGAACCCGGTAAAGGAGCCCGGTTTGGCGGCAGCCAGTGAGCTAATAGCTCCATGGCTACCGCCAAACTCGTAATGAGGCCCACAGTCTCCAAGCAGCGGTATCGCAATCAAAGGGAACTTTCAAAATGTCCAAAGAAGATGCTCCCATGAAATGGCAATTGGTCACAAAAAAGCCTGTGTAAATACTTTTTGGGCTGCACTGTGCTAACTTCGTAAAAGTTGTGTATTAGAAATAGGGATTGATGTCTGTAGCAAAGCTTTGTAATCATCTCTAAATCCATAGCACTTACATAATTAACATTCACAAACTGCTGATTGTGATACCCAGTCATGTGCGGGCTTTCACTGAAAGCTACAGAAGGGCAGGCACTTCTTTCTGGTTTTCCT
Source organism: Ambystoma mexicanum (assembly GCF_040938575.1). NCBI lineage: Eukaryota > Metazoa > Chordata > Amphibia > Caudata > Ambystomatidae > Ambystoma > Ambystoma mexicanum. The sequence goes on along the minus strand of NC_090929.1, from coordinate 926,739,463 downwards.
CTCTGGCTGTGGATCACTTATGGAAATCGATGATGAGAGAATATCAATTACAGTGAACGTTTCACTGCATTGTAACCAGCAATCAAAGAATATCACTTGAGTACTTTGTGTCCTGAAAGCCTGCATAGGCATTTTCCGCTAATTAAGCCAATGTGGGTTCTGAAATTCTGATTCTGAAGGCGAAATGAGTGCAGGAAAACATGCATCATGACTAACTTTTCGTAAGTGCATCGTCAATATTTAGAGTTTTGGAATTTTAGAAGAATTTCATTATTTATTTAAATGGTCATGAAACGGTGGCACTACCCAGAGGATCGCAGAGCACTTTACAAAGTTCAAAGGGAGGAGCTGAAAAAGAAGTTAACATTTTTTAGAAAAGGATAGAAAGATTAGGAGGGCCAAACGAGGGTGGATGAGAGGTCTGTCTGGATTGTAATGATATGTGTGTTTTGCCATGTAACTTGCATTCTTGGCGCTTCTTAGGAAGGAGAGGGGAGGAGGGCGGATATATGGTGGACAGAGGAAGAAGGGGAAGGAGTTTCCAAGTTTGACAGTAAGTCAAATGTAATGTTTTTATTATGACTACAATATATAGGGAAAGTGATCATTGCAAATACAAACTCAACGCTTGCTAAAAAAAAGGCAATTTACAATGTTAGTAGAATTCATGTTTTTTTATGGTTGTGTTGATTTATGTATGTATTTATTTTAAATACCTTCTGTTGCAAAAACCACAGCCCACCCTAAATACCTGTGTTTTTCTCTGATCACATAGTTGTCAGCAATAGGAACAGTCCAGTGATGCCGTTCAAATGGGTCTAGTTCTCTGCATGAGTTAAACACATTCATGTTTCACTAAATAAACCGGAGAGGAACTACGGCTGCGTCTGAACCCAAGTCAACATCCTTTGAAACTCACTTGTGAGTGCACTAGCACTCAACAGAAGGATTTTGTAAGTATGGGCCCCCGGGACATTACCTGAAGTGGTAATGCCCCCCTGCTCGGGCTTATTGCTTTATTAGCAGAAGCCCAATATCAACTTTAGAAATGGATTCTGAAGGCACTACAGGTTGCACAAACTTTTGTCTTTATAGAGATTTAAAGTTAAAGATGCAAGGGTCCCTTGACCACATGCATTACCCTCTGTATTTAAACCATTAGACCCACCAGTGTGCATTAAAACTTTTATCCCATAGTGTTGCTTAATAAGAGAACTATTGGGGCATTAACATTTGCAGTTTCCAAATAGCAACATTTAAAATCTGCAACTCTGCAAACGTCATAATCAGTCTATTTGTTTACTACACTGCAGCATCTTTATATTTGGCAATTTGAAGGTTGCACCCAGCTTTGGAGCAAGAAGTAGAAATCCTTTTTCTCATTAAGGTCAACATTAGGTGGAAGGGAGAGATCAATTTCTGAAGGCAAAAGTACTCAGCATTGTCTACAATAAAGATCCCGGATAATCCTTGGACACAAGGTTCCTATTCTGGGAACAGAAATTGCCCATGCTAATGACATGTTTGCTCAGAATAATGAGTACTGTCCCAGGTTCCCCGGGGAAGAAATTGGACCTTTTGTTTGAAAAAGCAGTAAAACAGTAAGACCATGTTAGTGACATTTGCCAAAATTGGAGATGCAGAAAACACGGACACATTGTTCTTTTTTAGAGGAATTAACAATGCATACTGTTGGGACTTGACATTCAACCACCTGGGTTAATGTAGTTACCTTTAAAATACCAAGGAATAGGTCACTTACTTTGAACAACGTTGATGTTATGTAACCTTGCACGCTGGAGAGATGCTACCTTGCCAATAGTCAGTACATGACTAAGGTTGCTTTGAGGGTAAACCTATTTTACTCCTGTGTTACTCCCAAGACTAAATTAGCTATTATAGTGTTGAGGAGCAGAACCACGGATTACCTCCAGTAATACAAGCACAAGAAGCTCCAAGTCATTGTTCATGGCTGTGTGTTGAAAAGCAGTGGAACATATGCAATACGAGACAATAGACCTCATTAGGAAACACCCAAATTGCTCGTCAAAAAATGGTCTTACGGACCATTTGACTGATTTTGGCCAGAGCAAACTACTCAAAGTGACAAAATACCGTACACGAGAAGCCGGAGATGCGGAGGTCTCCCCGCTCCACATGATTGGTATTGTTGTGCTTTGGATGGTGCAGGGTGTCTCCCACTTCCTTGACAATGGAAGCAGAGAACCCAAAAACCAAACCGAAAATAAAAGAAAATGGAATAAGGGACCTTGCAGCATCAGATTTAAACCTGAGTTAGAGGGACAGATCAGATGCCGCAGGGGTGCAGGAGAAGCAGCGGCGGCGAGCAAACAGATAAATAGGGGAAGGGAGGGTTTGTGTAAGGCAAAATTTGATTTGTTTGGCCAAAGTAAAAAGCTATTGACGGTGGAATTGACTACTGTGAATTCTGCTGACTACTGTAAATTCCGCCGCAGAACATGTTACTTCTTAAAAAAAAAAATACACTTATTAACACAAAGCTAATCTTGCCCTTACTCCCAATTAGTTCCGCTAGTGTTTAATGGTGTTTCTGGTTAATGTTTGAGGATCTGTACTGGTTTGCTGGTTTGTCTCTTTTTTTTTTTCTTTTGAATACTGAGTATTAGTGCCCTTGGAACAGGACACCATTAAACTAATTAATGGCCCACCACATGCATTATGTACAACTAACTTCAGTCGGATAAGCCCGGAGCTACCTGTTACCCACTGATTTTCACGTAGAAGGATTCAATCAAACCGAAAAGGGTTAACAGCATGGTTTCCTGTTCTATCTCGCATCCTCTGAGGTCTGAATTAAAGATATATCCTCTGGACCCATCTCATTAATCAGTTGGACTCCGGTGGCCACAGTCGCTCAGCGGTTCCCGTTTCACGTGGTGCTTTTACTGTGATTACTTGAATTGCTGTTTTTCTCGTGGGACCTGCAACAATTCCGCTATACTTTGCACGCTCTCGAAACCATTCACAAATATCCTTGAGGTCTCATTACAACTCAGGCTATTCTTGGCGATCTCGTTTTGACACAGCAATGGGTTTTACAATGAATGCGGAGCATGTGACGTCAGTCACGGGAAGCGAACCTTTAAATATACACGAGCTATTGCCAATTGTAAAGGACCAGATCAGGCTAATAATGCCCCTTTATTGTAAAAGGATATATTTAGAAAATATGCTCTCTCCAGTTAGTATGCAACATGCACCCTCTTTTGAGTTTTTGAGAAAGAACTGTGTTTTTATTTCAAATCAACATTTTGAATTTTTAAAGCATAACAATTTCATGATCTGTGCTCCATACACTCTCCAACTGGGGATTCCGGCGAAAGATGATAACAAAAGCAGGCAAGGTATTACTGAAAATGTTATTGCATTTTTCTAGTAATATATTCACTCTAAAATACATTAATATAGTTCACATACTTTTGTCCACGTTATATATTCCTCCAAAAAAGGCCATTTATAAAACAGACTTGTAGACCTGATACACTTTTACACTTGGGTGTTTTATCGTTCCCAGTGCTACACAGGGCAGATCAGACACCAACCAGCGGGAACCATGGAAACCGTGTGGTTCTGTGCCACCAATAGTCACTAAATACGGTCAACTGATAGAAAACTCTGTAAACGGCATTTCATGTTCAAAACGTCACATGCCAAGTGCAAGAGCTACTAAAACCCAGTATTGTGTCAATTCAAAACTACTGAAAATTGAAGGTATTTTAACAAATTGAATTGGAAGGAACCATTTATTCTAAAGTACAAATACTCAAAGTGGAAGGATACATGAGTCAATAACCTTCGTCAAAGACACATAGCACATGTGGTACCAAATCCCCTAGTTACTGCTGTCACCTTGGAGCAAAACATTATTGGTTGGGTACTTTTTTTCTTTTTTTTAAATTTGGGTTGTCTGCCGGCATTTGTTCTAAAATATCTGCCTTTGTTTTTTCCTTATTATACCACAGAGTTTAAAACACTTCCTGCACAGACTGTTCCATGCCAAGTGGAGAGGGCAGCATCGCGGTTGACTTTTTGACCTAGCTGTCTGAAACGTGAGCGTAGACTTACCCATTTCAGCTAGACCAGCGTCACCCAGTTGCTATCCCCAAATGTTCACCTCCACATGGAGCAATGCACTGTGGTCACACAAATCAGCTCAAAAACATGTGCTGTGCTCTAAGGAATATCTCTTTGTTGTACCCCTTCTAAATATGGAAGTTAATGTGCTGAACTTCCATCGTAACACTTCTGAGGCTCCTCATTCTCTGATGAGTAATTGACTCCCCTCTTTTAGGTGACCATCCAGGTGCATGTCCATCTTACAAAAGCCCATGATAACTGAACAAGAACATGCATTAGAATGTTTTTGCATGGGGGTGAGAGGCTCGAAATAGGGACTCAGACTTTGTTGGATACTGATGTTAGAATGACACTGTCTACATAACTTTATATTGGAATAGGCTTTCCAGATCTAGTTGTCTGTGCCTATATTTGTTTTGTTTCATTCTGGTTGTTATATTGTTCAACTAGGCCTCCAAAATTGAATGTGGCTGCTATAGTGATGAACATGTCTGTAGTCAATGAAACAAAGGTGACGTTTGCATAATGATACTGGTTTGCTCACTCTGCTGTTGAACCTTAACTTTCACACTGAAAAGTCAGTGGGCCTCATTACGAGTTTGGAGGTAGCCATGCCCTTCTTAAGGGCATGGCTACCCCCAAACTCGGGACCGGCTCCAGGTCCGACGAAAGGGGAATCACCGGGCCATTCCGACCTTGGAGGGCCCGGTAATTTCCCTTTCACGGGACCCAGAGACGGTACTTCCCCATTTCCATTTGAGCCCCCATAGGGCTTAATGGGAATGGGTAGGATGGTAGCAGCGGTACCGTTTATAACGCTATCGTTGCTACCATCCTGATCTGCTCGCGGGTGACGCTCTGCATGCCTGGTCTGACCAGGCATGCAGAGCGCCACAAGCGAGCAGACCTCGTAATGTGTCGGCATGGTAACAATGGCGCAGGTAGCATTTTGTATTCCAAATGTCCCTTGGAATATCAAGCAAGACATGTCCCTTTGCATGGCCTTTTGCATAGTTATGTAATGATTTGTCATAAAATGAGTATACTGTGGCAATCAAGTGAGTGTTCTTACTACTCTTCTGGCTTGTTTGAGAAAATGACATATTGTGCCCCAGCCCAGGGTTTCCAAACAATATACTGTGGTGGACGAAGAAAGGAAAACAAGGGGAAATTGAGGCGTGGATATGCCAAATAAGATGGGAGTGCAGAGAACTGATCAAATCAAATGATGAACTGACAAGTTGGGACAGTGTCATGCTACATAATTAGCAGTGTGCATTTAATGGGTGACTATGGATCAAATGGAATGATGATCATCCAGAAAGAGGCAAAATAAGAAACGTTGTAGAAACAAGTGTCTTCCACCGATGGCGTTTTCTGGTACTGTGGAACAAGACTAGAATTAGTGAAATGAGTGTTGTGTGTTGGCAATGATATGTGCAAAGAGACCTGCTGAAGAGCATAGATCAGAATACTTAGGTGATATTGTTTAGCCACCCACTGCAAATTCCCAGGAATTTCATCTGTGAATGCCAACTGTCTGACAGAGCCAAACATTGACTGTGTAAAAAGGTGAATGCAGGGAACCACAATTGTGCAAAGGGAAATGGGAACACGGAAGGTGAAACAAGAGTTATGATGACAGATTCGGGTTAAGCTTGTTACAATTCATGTTGATGAAATATTTCTGTAATAAGCCAGCCACTGTTCAGAGCTCAATACACAGTCAATTGAATAGTTTAGAGTTCTGAACCTTTCCTGTCAGTAATGCTCTCAAAGAAAGCAAAGTATCCAAATGACTAATGATTTGACCTGGCTGTTTCTTTAATATCAAAACCAAAATTAACCCTTTGTTTGGAGCTGATACAGATATGGTACTCTTAAAATAAAAAAGACACTTCGTGCCAAATTCACCAAACATAATGCACATATAAAATGTGCAGTTTATGCTTTTTAATGCGCCTTAATTTGAGTAATGAATGTGTCAACCTATTCACAAAGGTGGCCTGTGAGTTCCCTGCAGGTTGTGCTGCAGCACAAATGATGAGCTAGCCAGTCCCCTTGCATACATTAGTGTTGGGAGCATGCTTGATGCGTTCTGCTTCCAAACATCTATTGCTGTAAATATATCATAAGTGATTTTGCCCGGTCTAGAACTCACAACATTGCAGTACTACCTGACTAATGGTACACCGTAAAGGAACACCAGAGTATATATATATATATATCATGAATGCTTGTCATGTGACTGCCTCTGCCTCAGCTCTTACTGTGCTTTCTGAGTTCATTAACCTGCAGCCATGGATTCTCCCTATAATTACATAATGACTCTCATCCACCCTTGTTGAAGCAAACTTCACCCGAATGCATGACTGTTTGTTCCTTCCCAATCCTTAAAGCATTTGTAGGGGTCTATGTCTGGTATCAATTCCTAATATTGTAAAATGATGTACTTCCATAATATATTTTATGTTGACTGTTGATTGATGAAAATCAGACCAAGTCACGCCAGACATGTAACATACTCAGCTAGTCTGACAAGCAATCCTACAATTCTCAACTTTGCCTTTGTGAAATTATGAAGGATGGAAGTTTGAGTTTGTTTTACCCAGATTCGAACCTGTTACATACAGGTAGCACATATATCATTGCAGTAAGGTGCATTCATCTACATAGATATCTTACTGCAGAATGTAATGTGTTGTCCTACTTGAAAAACCTTCACAGATGCACAGCGCCCAATTTCCTCATGGTCACCCCCACTCAGCCTTGCCTGTCCCCCGACCCCTTTCCCTGAAGTTGCTTGCACCCCCTGAAGTCTGCTTTCCAATGTGTGGTGAAAAGACTACTGCTCTGCAGGAGTAGAGGCTTGCATAGTATCTACATTGTCAAGTAGTGGCTAAATTCTAGCCCCACACCACTACTAAACCAGCAATGATTACACTCATAATGGAGAGAACTGCCCTACAAGTGTACTTCCTTCACCACTTTTGGGAGCATAAGCAGAGGGGAGATTACATTTTCAGGAAAAGTTTGATCTGATACACTTTTAACAAAAACAACAATAGTACATTTGTACCAAAATAATATAATATCTAATCTGCGTGCAATAAAAATCGGGTCTTTCATAAAACAGCCAATGCAATCAACTAGTTAAAAACGACAAAAAGAACCATGAATGTAAGTTACATTTTTGAAAGGAAAGGGCATTATTGTTTGATAAGCAGATGTGTTCAGTCAATGGAATGTCAGCAGCAATGTCAGTGTTTAAGAAAACATATTTAAAATTGACATGGGAAAAGGGTGTGTTCAAACACCTTTAGGGCTCCAGAGAAAGGTAATTGAATTTTTTTTGCATATGCATTGGAAAACAATTTAGTCGTAAATGGGACCAAATCAAAGATCACAATTCATTCCAACAAGAGATCTCTGAGGAAAATCCAGTGGGTTGTTGTAGAACACAACCTGGAATCGTAAAATGCTTGAAATACTTGTGATGTTAAATACTGCAACATCCAACTTTATTTGCATTGAAATGCACTTTATGTGCCAGAATGCTTGCTCTACTAGCACAGCTCAACAGGACGTTAGGAGTATACTCTAAGTTCTCGCAAATCCCTTTGAGGAAGTTTTAGTGTGCAAAGGTTGTCCCATTCCAACTTTACGGTATAGAGACTAAACCTTATCACATAGGGCCATTCCTGTACACCATAGAAGGAATCAAATGGAAGAAAGATCTGGATTTGCCCCTATGTGTTCCTATTTCAATAGTACGAGATGAACTGGGAGTCACTTCACTTAGCTCACTCGCATTGTGGAAGAGGACTGGCTTGCTGGTTAAAATCTTGGACCCCAGTCCGAAGTCCCTTGTTGTTGATATTAACATCAATTTGGAACAAGGGACTACAGCTGCTTCACTCCAAGAGTTTGTGAATCAATATAAAATTGTGTTGGTCACTAACCCCGATAAAACGAAGTTTAAGTTTTATGGCCATGACTGGTGTACTATAGTTGATGCGTTGCATGCCTACTCGCTCTATTCTGATTATGCAAATGTTATTAGGAAAAGAGGCATTTTGCCCAAATATTTGGTATTGTTCCCTTACCAGAAACTGAGACGTCTGCATCTAAAATTTAAAATCAACCTATTACTGACTTTGGAATGTGAGGGCCCTAGGACTGGCATTCTGATTGACCTCAGAACGTGCTGTTGGTGTGGAGAAAAATCAAAATGGAAACTTTAAAACACCTCACATTATATTGTTCTTATTTTCATGCAGAACAAAGCTTGCACTTTACTAGTTTTGATGATGCACCAAAACATTGTGGAATAGACTTTTTAAGAGGTGATAATTTTTCATTGATTTTTAATCTTAGTAATAAAAAAAAAGTTTCCTTTAACCTTGTAAATAATACTCTTAGTTATACATTGTAGAGCTAGGGAGTTTTTCTCGGACTGTGGTATGTGATGAATTTGTTTTGTGATTGTTATGATTTCATTGTATTTTTGACTTAAACATAAATGGATTGTTTTATAAACCATGACACAAAAAACATAAACAGAATACCTTTGTCTCTTTGTTTTTGGTTTGTGACAATATTGAGACAGACTTCCATGTGCTTTATTGTGGTAAAGGCGGTGACAAGATGTTTGAGTCTTGGAGTCCCACTGGTGAGTCAGTGTCAAGTCAATTCAATGTGCGCAGCTCCTGTTGGTTTGAGACAGCATTTGAGACAGTCACGTTACTGGCTTCCAACAGTTCAAGGTGGAATACAAATTGCTGGAGAAACGATTCTTCAGCTAGGCTGGGTTGACGTTCAAGACAGGGAAAGTCGATAACATGCAGTAGATTGAGTGAGTGTTCTAGAAGTTTGCTTCCAGAGCCTCAAGCTGGTGCTCAGTCTGAGATGAAGAGGTTCCCTATAGTTGGTTGAGTCTGCTTCTGGATGACCAGAAGGGCAACATCGCATAACGTAATAGGTGTATTTGTATCATAAACATGTATCCACAGAGGTTTGTTGTGGTGCTATCGACACATGACAGATGTGTATTGTTATCAAACTCTATGGTACTTATTTTATCAACCTCAGCAGGATGAAATGTTGAGTGGACCATGAGGTCAAAAACAGGTTCCTGTAGTAGATGCACTAGTCCACTGAGCCAATTGAAGCCAATCGAAGAGGATAGGATGCCGAAAAAGCACAGCAGGCCCTGTTGTGCCTCCACTGGTTGACAGTGGTTGAGCCCAGCTCACATATATCTTGAGGTGATTAAACGTGGTTTCAGCTGCTTCTGGATTTCCCATATGCTATAAGCCCCAATACAGTGCTTCCAGTGACACAGAGAGTCTTCAGTTATGAACTTTCACTGCAGGAGTTTGTCAGGACCCAAGAGGAGTCCAATCCAGGCTTCTGTAACAAGTATAATTTGCTTTCTGACATCACCCAGAGTCATTTGTCTGCAGTAGGTGATCAGGGAAAAGAAGTTGTAGAGAGCAGTAGCAGAAACCAAGGTGGCAGAGCCCCAATCTTGGCCTATCTTTATACTCTGGATACTCTTACTCTGTCCCTTTCCCATGTCTCGAGGCTTCTAAGGAATGAGCACAATGTCTGGCTGCAATAATCAAATTCAACACCCTCTGCTTCATCGACAAGGCCATCTAGGGCCTGGGACCACGCTATCTCCAACTTTCTCTCCCTAAATACTCCCCTGCAAGAGCTCTACACTCCTCTAACTCCAACGCTTTGACTGTAGAATGCTTCTCCAAGCACAGAATGGGGGGCAGGTCTCTCTCCTTGGCTGGCACCTCCTATTGGAACAACTTCCCTGCCCCTCTCAGACTTGAGCTGATTCTCAAGTTCCGGAAATGTCTCAAAACTCTGCTGTTCTCTACTTCTTTCCCTCGTTCACTACCCTGATAATGACCCCACTGCTGCTGTGACTGATGGCCTGATCCTCATGAATCACACAGGATTCCAGGCCCTTCTTCCCAGTCACCCCCAATCTGCACTTCCCTTTGTGCCCGTGTTTTGCGGCTCTATATCCCACCCTTGCGAGTCACCTGGACTAGTGCTTAGCCAGAGGTACTCCTCCCGGGCACTCCACCATCACTTTCCCACTCATGCCCCATACACCTCCCTATCTGCTGCACTTCTCCTCAATGGATTTGCACCTCTGAATGCCACAAAGCCTAGTAGGACCATAACTGTATTTTACTGTTTTCGCCATTGTTATTTTTCGCCTGTTCCCTTACCATTTAGCCTTGTGATGCTTTGAAAAATAATTCAGTTCTATGAGCGCATAACACATGCTCAACAAAATAAATTAAAACTATTAATAAACGCTGTGAGTCTGGATTTGTTTTGTCATGATTGGGGACATTCCTGTGCCTGGAGAAGGGAGATGTTTTTCCCCAAGGAGGATCCAAAGTAAGCTTCATGGACATTGTCCCAAACCCCTGTTGTGGAGACATCTAGGGCAGCCAGCTAATACACATAATCCCTGCCATTGCTGAGCATTGCTCACAAGCTGTCAATATTATATCGGTTTATTACTTCTATTAAGCTGACTTGAATACACAATTATTACATTTTGAATTTTAACTTTGTGTGCCAGCATCTGTCAGAAATGCACATGTGAACTTTGAACATGCCCTACTGCCACTGTGGAGCTGCTGGTGTTAGAAAACTAGCACATCAAAGGCACATGAGTAACATAGCATGTTGGCCTGGAGTATGATGAAAGGATGTTTAATTAGCTGATGTTCCATGTAGAAACTGCATTGTGTACATCATTTAGTAATTAAAGTCAAGGAAAGCTCAAGCTGTATCATACCCTCACCAGATAACATTCTTTTGCACAACAAATCTGCATCAATCTTCCCAAACGTATCTGAAGATCTATGGCCCTGAAAGACATTTGGGCAGATTCAGCGTGGAAGGAAAATCTGTGGAATTAACAAACTGACTGAATCTCAGAAGGAGATTTGCATCAACCCACAGATCAATTTTGTGAACGTTTTCCCAGGCTTACTCAACAAGAGCTACATGTGCATTGCTTCTTCATGAGGGCCAGTTCACTCATGTGGGCTGTGTTAGATGTGGAGCTGATGAAATGATATCAGTTAACTGCCATAAAAACTGAACTCATGAACCATAGGTTGAATGTCTGAAGTAAGAAAATATGGCACACACAAAATATGCTATAATAGTACATATCAAAGGGCATACTCATAGTGCAAATTATTACTCAAATATGTTAAAAGTATAAAATCATGTAGATACAATAAAATAATAAATACATAAAATAGGTTATGCACAATGAAGAAGACAAATGTGGCCATCACAAGTTATTTTGGCTGTGTCTTCAAAATAGAGAGCAAAACTAAGATGGGATTTTTAGGAATGCATTGATTAAGATTTTGATATTTCTAGATTTTGATTTAAGATTGAGACAATAAATCTCCTTTTGCATAACAAAGTTCTGTATGGATTTATTTTAAATGTGGTGTTATGTTGTAACGTGTATGTGTACTATTTAATCACATAGGGCACGATTCAAGGAGAAGTGTGCATTAATCCTGCCAAGGCCATGCACCGAGAATGGCACTGCACCAATCCGCACACAGAATTGAAAATGCATGCTCCAGGCATTCATGCAATTGTCTGTGCAAAGTAATCTAATACGCACGTAACCCAATGCCCCGACACACTCAACACGCAAAGCAACGCAAAAATACTCACAACAGCTACCTTTGCATGCTTCCACGGTGGTGAATACACGCACCCTTCAAACAGTGCATGGCATCCCCCGCAAGTAGGCCTGCATCAGGGGGACCCTGGTGGATCCCCCTTAACTGTTACCGGCACCATGACAACATGCATATGATTTATCGTAACTCGGGTAAAATTTGGGAAATATGTGTGTGAAGCCCCGTAAACAGTTCATGTGCCCCACTACACTGCGTACATGCACCACTAAATCAGATTGGTACCAAAGCTGCATACACACACCCGTGAATCTGACACCCAATCTTACGCCTGCGTGGTGAATCCTATGCACAAGTGTCTGTACGCCTGCCTTTGGGAGGCGGAGAGTAGGAGGACTTTGCGTGGCCATTTCTCTGCAGAGAGGTTACACACTTGGATCCATGAATATGCATCCTTCCATGCAAAAGTGGCTGTGCAATGCACTGCTTGCGGGCCATCCCTCATAATGGCTGCTTTTTGCCTTGTTCGTCCTAATTTTCTGTGTTCCACCCCTACCCTGCCCTCAGCGCATGCCAGTCCCGCGTGATGCATGTTGTCCCGCGCAAGGCCGTCGGCCTCTCGCAGTAACGTGCCAAGCCTGCGCAACGTCCACACCAAGTACATAAAGGTGCCGCACAGCCAATTACATGAATCGACAAATAGGATTTTGCACGCAGTTTGGCATGCACAATCGCTATTTTTCGCGCAGTTAATTCCATGAATCAGGCCCATAGTGATTAGTCTCTGAGAGTAATTTAGTTCTCAGTGAAAATTGTGCTGCTTCATATATATTAGCAGTCATCTTACATTTTGCTCACAAACTATAAAACCATGACACACATTGAATCTTATTCTTGGCTCAGATATATTCCCCTTCCTGGTAATTTCGAAACAATATTCTCAATCTCTAATATGGTATGTGCACCTAATCTGTCTCCCTTGTCCATATGTGAGTACCTTTTTACACTCTGAGAGGCTACTACCATGTCTGGATCCATGAACAGTTGATGTCTAACTTCCGCATAACTTTTAAATCCATCTCATATTGTGTATTCCCTATTCGTTGGTTGCACCAAAGTATTTTTACCTTTCTCATGACTGCCAATATGTGTACTTTCTTTACACTAGGGCACATGCAATTGACTTGTGACTTTGAAGCCTCGGAATCAAAATATATGCTCCAGCATATCTACCTTCTCTGAATCTATGCGGGTTGTGTTAACTTTTTTTATTTGGTTAGTACTGATATGTTGATTGTCTAAAATACATACTGTATGCCCTCCTTGTGAATGGTATTGTTAACATGTATCCTGTCCATGCTAGAACACAAGTTAACTTTATCGTGGACTGTAAACGGTGCCCTTGTAAGGCCATTTAGTATTTTGATTTCAGAAAAGCTGAAGGGTGTCAAGTGACTTAAAGGAGCTTCCGTAGTTGTTTTGATCTGCACCATGTCAGCAAATCAAGATATGCGTTGCGACTGGCAAGAAGAGTGGGGGAGGGATGGAAAAAAATCTTGGATCCCTTCATTTCTGTTGGTTTGGACGGGGCATATTTGTCTGTGCCCCAGAACCATAAAACTCTAAAGATGGTGCAGGGGGCATTAACAAAAAAATCAAAGAAAATAATAGAAAAAATAAAAATATTTCTAAAATTAATTTGATGAACATAAGCATATCTACAGGCAGGAGGATGAGAACAACTTTCTCCATAATGGTTCAACTTTCTCAAAGTACAGTAGCGCAAAAACAATGGTGGTAGAAAGAAGGATTAACTAAGAGACAGTGTGCAAGGGGATGGTCTACTGCCTACAAAACAAGCATCAAGCCAACATCCAGAAAATTTACCTTACCTTAGAGTGAATCTTTTAGACAGCAAAGGTGAATCTATTTTTCAGGGCAGGAAAGACTCCTCACATGTTATGGTTGTAGGTCCCTAGAGCCACCTCAAGATGGGTAGATTTTATTTGAAATTCAACAATCTACTCATGGTCCAGCCCAAAACATACTTTTCTCTAGCTCAGCATATTGTTTTTTTCTTGGCTGCAAGGAACTCCGTTGTCTTTTCCGTATTGATTATTACATTTTTGTTAAGAGAGGGTATGACAAGATTTGACATTAAGGCTCTGATTCATGGATTATTTGCGCCTAAAAAAACGGGATTTGTGCACCATTCTGCCTGCAAATCCCTGTTTAACAAATGGGGAATTTGCGGGAAGACTGGCGCACAAATTTTGTTTTTCCGGCGCAAATAATGCATGAATCAGGGCTTAAATGTACTTCAAATTTGCTAGACGCTGTCATGTACATGATAGCAGGTTGAGGCATTTGATGTATGGCCTTCTAAACATACCATGACATGTGCACTGTATTCTACTGCATGTAATTTGTGCAATACAATGTCTACGCAATGTTTGGAAAGCTGTGAGTGCATGTTTTATGAAAAGGCAATCCAATTGGCAGACAAGGGCATACATGACATGTGCATCCTCCCATTGAAAGCAACAGGAAAGGGGCACACAGTCCATGCTCTCTCCCGGTTAGCATCAGGCAAGATGCAAAAATAATGCATTCACCTTTACTAAAGGTGCCCTTCTTCCTAGTCTCAAGAATTTGGCACACGTGAAACATAAGCACAATCTATTGGTATTTCACTGCTTGTTCTACTATCCACATTCTTGGTCCAGAGAATAAGGAAGTGTTGAGGGTGTTCAATTCAACTTCTGCAGCTATTACAGATCACTGATTGAAATAGATGTTGCATTTGGATTAAATACATGTGATTTGTGAGAGCCCACATTTTAATTTCTGTCGTTGGGCCAATTTTGTCAGATGAGAAGTTGACATTGCTGTTGATTTTTCAGGTTGCAGACTCTCTTGCCATGTTTCATTACATCTTCTCCTGCTCAAGGAGTATTTTCACTGTTTGGGTCCTCGTGTTTTTTAATATAATTGACATCATTTTGGAGAATATTTTCTCTTCGATTACAACAATATTTTCTATTTGTATTAGTCATTTTGTGGTCCTCACACATAAAACATGACAACCCAGTATTTGTTGACTTTAAAATGTTTGTTTTAGTTCATTCATTACCATAGCTTTCAATCTCACTAACAATTTAGCTCTTTGGTGTGGTGTATTCATGCCTTAAGGGCCCTCCCTCACACACAAGTATGATAACGTGTGTAATCAGCAGGACATTCCATTATTTTGGAGAAAGGCTACATACATGTAAAAGAGCTTTACATTGTTTATTTATTAACGTTGTATACAAAGTGGACATTGGTCTTAATAACTCTGGGGTCCTTGACGAGTACAGACTACTGAAACAGACCTGTTTAGAACTTGAGGTGCAGTAGATAGATTTGTATGCAACATTGTGACAGATTGTAAATGGATAACAGAAGCCAGGATAAGAGGAGCGGTCATGTAGGAATTCACAATTGTGACAATACTAGATAACACACATGCACAATAATAAAATAGACATACATGCAGGTTTCTAATTTATGTTTAACTATATAGAATGATGAAATGACAAATGCAGACGCTTAATCAATGGATACAATTGTTGTCTTAGTCTTCCACATATCTTATTCTTGTTCAGACCTGAGTCTTATATTATTCTTATACATACCTCAGCCGTATACAGATTGTATTATTGTTCAGGCTTTAGTCTTATACAGTTTTTATGCACAGATTGAAGATGACAGGGGGCAGCATGGATTCACATGGAACTCTGCAGGTTACTGGACAACACTGGGATCTGTTTGGGCCTAATTGGGTGGTTGGACTCTACTGGAGAGATTTGAGACAAACCACTACAGGGCTGTTTCATCAAAACCCATGTGCAGGGTGAGGATCTTTGGGAACTGCACATGCAGCTGACTTACCTAGTATGTGTTGTGCCTGGGCTCTGGCCATAACATGCCCAGATAGGCATTACCCTTTTATTGCCCTGACTTTCACTTCGTATAGCCGGTTGAAAAATGTAATGTTATCTAACAATCAAGAGAGGAGAGAAAGGGGTTGGTCTAAGCAGGTGGACTGTGCAAAGGACATGAGCTCTAGGCCGACTTCCACTCCACTAGCTGACCATATTCAAAAGTGTGCATGACAGCTTAAGTAGGGAGAGAAAGAAGGGATGGGAAAAAATCCAAAGACATCAACAAATAGCAGTGATTTACAGCTGGCTGGAGAAGAGCTCGCATGACTAAGATCCACCAGGTGAACATCTAGGGAGTTTTTTTTAATATAAAGTGACAAGTACAAAAAATGTACACGCAACATCAGCTGGGAATAGAATTCGATGGTCAGAATTTAACGTAGTCAATTACAATCAGTTATTTGCTATGTGCCCAATGGTCATATGTGAGCTAGATCAAAAGGGAAATTTGGAAATAGTTTCCACATTGGGTGAGGTCCTGGGACAGGCCATGACATCTATTGCAGTGATACCATTTTAATGAAGAGGAAGAAATTGGGGAGATGAGAGATGCATAGAACAAAAAGGTCTGTTGTTCTGAGTGGGACAGAACAAAAAGTAAAATGATCACAACCATAAGAACAAAATACAAAAACGTGTTCAGATCATACAAGGAAGATTTTATGAATGGTAACTGAAAGCTATTGTATAGTATGTTCAGATCAAAGAATAGTAAAGGAATTTGATATCAATATTAACAATTCATCTCAGAAAAAGATCTAAAAGTGATTAATCCCATTGCGGTAAACACATGGTGGGGTTATATCAGTACAGTGTATTTCAGTAGTTGACAATAAATGGCACTGATGAACATATAGGTAATAACTATCGATATGTCTTCCCATTTGACCTAGAAGACATCTTGAATGTAATCTCTGAACTGAAGGCCTCACGGGCTCCCGGGTGGACGGCTTGTTTAACACAGTTATAAAACATAGCCCAATATTACTTAGAATGTATACAACTATATAGCAGGAAGGGAGGAATACTGATAGATGGAGTGAGGTCATATTTATACCGGTGCACAAAAAGGGATCACATGAGGACCCTGAACAATATTGTATGTTGGCCATGACACATGTCTGCTCACAAATATTGTCAACTTTGTTATTACAGAAGATAAAATATTGGGCTACACAAAATAGACTACTGTCTAGACAACAAACAAGCTTCAGAACCGGCATGGGGACAATTGATAATGTATTAGTACTGCATTATCTAATATTGGGAATCAGAACCAGTAAGAGGATGAAGCTATACTTATGTTACATGGAATATTCAGCCATGTTTGCCAAAGTGGATAGATCACGATTGTGGGTTAAATTACGGATTTGGGGTCTGTGCTCATGATCATTGCACTTTGTTATGGCAATGCATACCAGGACCACGGTAACTGTATGCTTAGGCACTGAGGGGAAGCCAACTAGAGCAGTTCATACAAATATTGGTCTCAGAAAAAAGCTGTTTAATAGTACCACTACCATTCAACCTATCCCTAGCAGACATGACTGAGGCCTTTAATGAGATTGGGTGCCTCCCTACTGTTATTGGGAAAGAAGAAATAGGATGGCTCACTTATGTAAATGATACCGTGGTCCTGGATAAAACCGAAAAGTCTTCAGCGCTCAATTAAAACTTTACATATGTATGCCATAGAAAATAACATGGAAACTAATTTGAGTACAACAAAGGTGATGGTTATAGGAGCCTCATCTTGTAGCAAAATCAAAACTTAGCTGGAAATTAAATGGAATCTTAGCATGACAATGTTTTCAAACGCCTCCAAAAAAGACCATGAAGGACCAAAAAGGCAATAAGGAAATGGAACATTACCAAATAGCTCCTAGCTATCTGGGGTGTTCACTCATCAGATGGATACCTACAAATATGTAGGACAAGAATAATACCAAGTATCCTGTATGGTCATGAGATACTCAATGAACACTACATTCAATGGTTCAATAAATTATAGGAAAAACTCTAGTACCGGTTTTGCGACTTCCATGGCCAGTACCTATAGAGGCCATTACGGCTGAATTGGGCTGAATTCGGCTTAACATCCCTAAGGTACTTTGGCAGGTGCAACAGTGGAAATTATATAGTAAACTGAAAGTTCTGAAATCTTTGGATGACACAATGCTGGGTCTGATAGAAAAAGTTAATCAAACTATGAATAACAACCAATTGATGAAAAATATAATTACATCGTCTGAAAAATGTCCAAAGATTCTCTGTCTGGAACCACCATTTAAAAATTCCTATTAATAAATAACTTTTACATTAAACCAAATATCAGATCACGAATTTGGATGTGCCATTAAATGTGGACGCAGTAAGTGAAAAAAAGTAATACACGCAGTACGCCACCCAAGGGTTTAATGTTGGAGGTGCAAGTGATTATATCCTGAAATATTAAAGTTACAACCTCAAGCCCCTCATAATGTTCCTTTGGTTTAGTATATTACCGCGTTATGAGTATATAGGAGCTCAGTAAGGTATACCGGTACAAGACAGGAAAGGTTGACTTTGTAGAGAGAGTTTGGAGGTGACTAGGCATATATTGACGATCTATCCCAGGTTGCAACAGTATTATGTAAAAAGTTATTCAGAACTGGTAAGATATGTAACATCTATCTCCCAAGATCAACTCTGTTCTGTGATATACTTTGCCAGTTCTGTGGCTATATCAGGGGGAGCCTATCATATATGGAATAGCGTGGCCTCCCTGTTACAAAATGAGCAACATTCATGTATGTATTTAGAATCAAAGATAAACGTAAAAATCTAATGAAGAACTTGATCTAAATTATTAGATGTTGAAATTAACATTAATTGACAATCTTGAATAGTTTTCTATGGACTCGTTTTAATGGTCTTTACAGGTAGGAGAGAATGAAATGATCTTACACTTTTTTATAATATTGATTAGTGTGAGTATGAACTGTAATTAGATGAATGTAATCTGTTTTATGATATATGCATGCATACATTATTTATTATGGTTTTGTACAAAAGGTTTTTCAGAAAACCTTAAGCGCTTAAATATATAAAAAAAAACAAAGCAAATAGTAACTTATACCGTCTTTTTTTACCTTCCACACTTATTATGGGTTATGAGGTATTTAATTCATACATTTCATGAACACATCTAGTAAATACCTTGTGATTATGTAGAGAAATATCACCTAAAAACATAGTTTTACCTCCCTCCACAAGGTGCACATACAGATATAAAGCTGTTGTTGTCCCGGAATCCTATCATTCAAATAGGAATAGAAATACATTTGTTTACAAAACCATACACAGGGTGGTTCTGAAATCAGAAATATGTGTTATAATATATTTGCAGAATGCTGTGATCCTACCACCCCCCACAATGGCATAGTCCAAGTCAATGTCTCAGGTTAGCATATGCAGTATCAGCAGTGATCATAAGAAGTCATCCTTATGGAACATCTACCAAACCCATAATGACATCCCCCACCTTTGTGTTTTGCTGGTAGAATCATTTTAAAGATTGAACTGCTTTTAAATGATAACCCGTACACTTTATGAAAACCCAGTGCCTCCAGTAGTTCACTGACATGTAATACAGTGAATGCAGTTGCAAATAATACCATCAGACACTGGAGCACATAGACCGGCAAATAAAGAAAGTAATTGTATTTATGGATCAATGAGTTATTTGAAAGCATCCCAGGGTACATCATCTCTGTCAGCTGTATGAATACATAAAACACATGCCGCTACTGGAGTTCAGTGGCATTCATCTTAATAAAGCACATTTCTTCATATGTTGTACTCAGACCAAGCTTCTCGAAAAATGGAACATACTCTCCCAAACACCTTATAAATGCCAGCAAAAACGTGTTCATAAAGGTTGAGCTACTCTGATCCACTTTAAAGCAGAAGTGTGTTTGCTGTGCTCTGTAGAACCTTGGCCACACTTTCAGAATAAGCAGAGAGAAGGGAGACATTATGTGGTAAGACTGATGAACATTAACACTCCTTGCCAATTATTATAAGGCACTTTCTTGTCCCAACCTTTCAGTAAAGAAGAAGTGGCATAGAAGTTCAAAATTGGTAAAACTGCATTATCATGATCTGAAGAATGGATTTTGGATAAACATTATAGCAGTGCATTTTAAATGTAATGTTATATTGAATTCACTAAATGTTAGATATTACAGTAATACTATTAAGCAAGGCCATGACAACTAGTAAACACAACCTATGCACGATCAGGTGAGCGAGTACACATCACTATGCAGTCCTAAGCTTCTTTCAGTATAGACCTTACACATGGAAAAAGGTACACATTCAATTATAACTTTCGTGTTTCATTCAATGCTGCCATAAGGATGGCTAAATGCTGATTGATGACAAAGTGTTCGTAGGTTTAAGGATTCATCATATGCAGAGGGGCGCATTTATGTTAAGGTACAAGGGGCCTGTGCCCCATGTGCCCAACTCGGAGATGGGGCCCTCATCAGAGACGTTTTTATGGGAGGGCAAAAGGGGCACTTGCCCAGGGCCCCCACCTTGCAGCCCCCCTCCTCCACCCACAAGGCAGGCTGATCTAAATAAGTAAGATTCCATTATTCACCAGACTTAAAACGCACATTTCAGGATATTTTATGGCATGCTGCTGAGGTTCTAAACCCATTGCATGTCTGTTTTGACAAGTACATTCTGCCCTGATCAATTCATCATGTAATGCCTTCTGTGTTCACTGTGGCATACATACTTTGTGTGTTCCTAACGGCACAACTCTGTAGCATTCATTCCTTCCTGTGGGAATTATGTTGATCATGTGCAATAGCTAAAGTTGAAATGCATATTGATAATTGAATGCCACAATCGTTTAGAAGTTACCTCAGTGTGTTAGGCACTCATGGGAAAGATATGTGTTCATATGCAAGATTAGAATAGCACATTCTAGCAAAGCTGGCTGAGCCTTTCCTGTGTTTGAAGTTTATAAACCTGCCTGCATATGTGCCGGGTGTTATAGCACAATAGGTGCTATTATTAGCAATGTACGTGCATCAGATAGAGGTTGCTATAAAAACGAACACATCACCTGTATGGTGAAGGTCTAGACATTGGTTTGTTCACATGGGGTGTTGTAAAAGCTAAGCAATCACCCTCAATGATGAGCATAATCTGTTAGTCCAAGAAGTGAATACGTATCCAAATTCAAGACTGTGGAACAAAAGCGTTCATGCCTGCATCCTGCTTTGTCAGCAGATGATACAGTGATCCTGGTCAAATCATCTAATATCTCTTACATTAGTGTGCTGTCTTCTGTGAGATTTGCCTTTGTGCAGGCTGTGGTATTGTTTAGCCCATTACTTGATCTTTCTTCTTATGTAGGCCATTTGACTGGAAGGGTTGGTAGACCGAAGACAGCGGACCAGATGTTGCAGGCCTCAGGCAAGCATATTTTAAGGTCTGCTCGTTTAACACAAAAAACGGTTAGCATTTTTTGTAAAAGTCAAACGTTTTTACGCACGTTTATAAATGACAATGTCACAAGCCATTGTTTTGGAAGTATTTAAAGTTTTGAAATATGAAAGAAAAACCCAGATTAAATGTGTTAAATAACATTGATTGGTATGCTGGTGCTTATATGCTTCCATTGATGATGGAGAGAATTAATCTAGAATCATTCCCATTTTGCGTAAAACCCTTCTATAATATTTTTTAAAATGGTCATGTTTGGTAATGTGATTTGTGTACTTTCCAAGTCAGTTTTATAAAATCAGATTGTTTTAGTTCTTTATAAGAACTGGAAAAGAAAGTGCTCAAATGCAGAAATTGCAGAGTTGGCACACATCCACCCTTTAACCAATGTGTGATCCTGGGCATCTCATTTAATCTTGTATTTCCTAACCTCTCAAAATTGCCAGTCCCTAATACTTTTAAAATTAGCACCCCTTCAGAGTGATTTCCTTCTGAGGCTATGATCTTCATAAAAGCCTCATTCATGGTTTCACTGGCTATGTTGTTGCTTCCACTATAATAGTGAGTATTGATATATTGCACACCAGAGGCACATGTTTGTTTGATCTCTAATGGCAACACTATTTGAAAACCATATCCCACTTCTTCTCTCAGTCTGTCTGACACCTTCCTGGTAGCTTTTAATCTGCATCCACTATCCATGCTGTGGTATGTGTAGCTTTCTTCTTCCTTCCAATTGGTCTCCTCTATCCATGCTTGAGCTCTTTTGCATTCTGTGAGGCAGCTAATGTGAATTATCTGTCTATTCTGGGTTAATTGTGCCTTTTACATACGGTCCTGCATTAAGCCTACAGGCTGTGTACCTTCCTGGATGCTTTTGATAAAAGGTATCTTGTATACTAGAACATAAGTAACTTCTTCGTAGACTGCTAATGTTGACCTTCAAATGCTACTTCTTTATCATTCTGAGAATGCTGCAAGGCAGCATATCAACCTATAGGTTGCAATCGCGACACAGGGGCGGAGGTGCAACCAGATATTCTTGATCACTTAATTCCTTTGGTTTGGTGAAGGGGGCCCCCAAATATGTCTATGACCAGGGCCCCAAAAGTGGTTAAGATGGCACTGGCCCTCATGGATGCCTAAATGAAATATTCAGTGCCTGTTTTAACCAAGCATGCCAGGATGGATCAGACTCTCAAATTGTTTTTTGACGCAAGTGATTAAATGTACTAGCGCATCTCATCACGTGCACTGAAAAAAGTGCACCCAAATCTGCAAAGGGCCTCTGAATGTGTGCATCTTAGTTTCACAAACTTGCATACCCCTTTTCATTCCCTTTGCTCATTTACACAATTATAGGGATGTAATTTTGCATTTCAAGATGCATCCCAAATCCACAAATAGGATATGCTTTGAAATGCGCAAAAATGAAAGACCTTCCCCTCTGCCCGTTTGTACTAGGTGCAGGAGAAGGCTCAGTGCACAATATGTTAATTTCTGAATCTTTGTGTATTTTTATTTGTTCCTGCATTTCGCAGTGTCATGCTCTTAGCCTGTCACTTTGAAATACACCCCAAGCACCCATGCGGTGCAGCCCTGTAACACTCCTGAGACTAATGTATTTAAGGGGGTGGGCAGTGCATCTTTTAACCCCTCTTTAGTCACCCGTGAAATATGCATTTGAGGGTAAGGTGACCTGCACATTACTGAGATGAGTGCAAATGGTCCCCTGTGCTTTTTTGCATTTGCACTTGTTACTGAGAATCTGCCCCAGCTGGTCCATTCACTATAGCACAACTCCTTTAGCATTCTCACCCTTCTTTGAGGAATATTTTGATCATGTGCAATCCTGAAAATTGAACATTGAAATGCATGTTGATACCTTTGAGTGACACCATTTTTTTAGAAGATAACTCACTGTAGCGAGCTCTCATTACACATATGTGTTTTCATATGCTAGATAACATTGCACAGTTCCAGCAAGGCAAACTCAGCTTTTCCTATTTCTGAGTGTCCCTGTGATTGTGTATACATTTCTGATAGTTAATCTTACTACACCACAAAACAGTGTACTTGCACTGGGTAGTACTAGATATTAAATGTAACATAGTATCAGTATGCTGCGTGTCTAGAGGTTGGTTCCTACAAACAAAGGTTATAGAAACTAGCAGCCTTCCCCCGATAAAGAGCATACAGCTTTATTTGGGAGAGGGGAGTACGTAGTTAGAATCAAGACTTTGGAATCTCAAAGTGTTGAGGTTCGGACCCTGGCTTTGCCAGCAGACACTGCAGTGATCTTGGAAAAATCTCACTTTATGATGCTCTGTTGTCTTTCATGAGAAGGTTTTCCTTCTTGCATACTGGTAGCATTGGTTAGCAAATTGAATGAACTTTATTTTTCTGTAGGCCATTTGAGTAAAGGGTGCTAGATAAAAGAGAGCTTGCAACAAGTCACAGCCCTCTGGCAAAAATAATTTCATGTGTGTTTATTCTGTACAAGAAAGGTTGTATGTGTTTAAACTTTCAAAGGTACCTTTACACATCATAAATAAAAGCCCATGAGTCTGTGTGTAGGAGGGATCCAAAGCTTTAAAAAGCAAGAGAAAAACCTAGATGAAATATTTTAGGCTTTCATTGATTAATATTCTGGTACTTATATTCTTGCCTTGAGGATGTAGAACATGAGGTCAGAATCATTCCCTGTTTGCATAACATGCATCTATAAAGCTTTGCTTTAAAATATTGTTCATTTGGTTTATTATGCGATTTGTTTGCTTTCCAGGTCCTTTCTAGAAAGCAATGCACTATTTCAGTTCATAAAAGCTAAACATCCACACATAATTGCACCTTTCTCTGTGATAAGAACCAGAAATATATTTGTCTAGTGCAGAAATGTCTGATTGGCTCAAATGCTAGCTTCACCTCTCAGCCAATGTCTGTGATCTTGCGCAAGCCACTTAATCTTATGGTGCTTAACCTGTCAAATCTGACCACCTCTAAGCATTTCAAAATTGTCAGCCTCTAAGAGTGGCTCTCAGTGTATGCTCTTAAAAAAAGTCTCACTCATGGTTTAACTAGATATAGTTTTGCTTCATATATAATAGTGACCGTAGCAGTTTGCACCATGCAAAGTATGTCATTTCTTCGGTAATAGTAATACTGCTTGAACACCATTGCTCTCTTCCACATGCACCTTTCTCATGTCTTCCAATCTGTCTCCATGTTTGAGTGCCTTTAGATCCTGGTAGAGTGCCAGTATGTTCCTGGGGTATGCATACCTTTTTCGTGTGGCGACTGGTCAGTGTCCTGCATCTAATGCTGAAGCCTCCACATGGTGTTCAATTCATGAATTCATTATTTTACATTATACAACCTCTTTTTGGACAACATCTTCACATTCAAAATGTGTACTCCTGACTTCTCTGTCCACTCATCTGTCTGTCTCGTTGCAATCCATCACTAGATGGCATAATATTGTCATATGCTTACCTCCGCCCAACAACTATGTAATGCACCTTCCTGACTCCACTTCCCCTTGTGAGGCCTTCTCCGTTTAATTTCTGCCTGATTTACTTCCCCGCTCCTCCAAGGCATGGAACCTCGGGTACATTTTGATGGGAATGTTAACCTCATTTGCCTCTTCCTCAAAGTTAACTCTTGAAAAGCCCTCATACAAAACATGCTACTAGACCTTTGACCTGTCTCCCCCTCTACTCCGCTCCACTTGTACTTAACTTTGAAACATGGACCCTCTATAAAAATGCCCTACTTGTCACCCTCTACCAAGAACTTTCTTCACAGTGGATGACTATGCAAAAACAGGTTTGTCTTTCAAAGTCGATCACTTGTTTTCAAATCTCTGCAGGAGTTTTCCCCCTCCCCTAATTAACTAAAACCATCTAAATCTACTCTGCTCTCTTCACCCACCGCTCTAGCGCATTACCCTATCTTGCGATTCCTTGTCCACATGGTTTTTCATCTCGCTCCTGCTTCTTGTATCTCTTCAGCCTGCACCTCTGGAACTTCCTTCCTCTTCTTGTTAGAAGATAGTTCTGCTAATATCCACTTTTTTTAAATCAGCCCTAAAGCTCCACACCATTAACCAAGAGAGCAGGCCCTCCCCTTACTCCTGGAAGTAACTCCACTCATTATATCTTGTATATATGCAGTCCCTTTGAAGCAATGCAGCATGTATGTCTGGTCATAGGCTGTTCCATGTGTTCTCCATCATCCACAGGTCTGCCTGAACACCCCCTCCACTTATGAATGACACCTGACATAGGATTGCTTTGTTGTACTGTTATTTCTGGTTGTAAAGGTTTGGGACCTCATCAAATAAATACATATGCCTTACCATGGTATTCCCAAACATTTATAAATACATTCCTCACATGTATCATAGGCATCTGCACATTTAATGTACAACTGAGTATCAAGTACCTGGTCTTGATGGTGCTGAGATCGAGGTTGTGATGTTGTACTCTTCGTCTTGGTCCTTCTTGACTTTATCCAGAGCTATAGCAAGTTGAGAGTACTCATGTGGATCAAACTATGAGACACCTCCCTGATAGTGTTACCAGAGAAGGAGTCCAGAAGCTGACTCCCCACACCATGGGTCAGCTTTCCCAGATATACACGGCACAGGGACAGTGCAGAGCACTGGAAGGGCAAGCTGATGTTGATGCTGGTTGAAGGCAGATGGTAGTGAATACTGTGGCACAAGAATGGTCTCAGAAGCCAGTAAGTCTAGGAGCAAGCAGACAAGGCAACCTGGAAGGGGACAAGCAGAGCAGCCAGGCACTGGAGACGATGGCAGAAAGGAAGAGTCAAATCAGACCACGGTACACTGGACGAAAGGACGATGAGGCCAGGAAAACAGATAAAGAAGCACAGCAGTGCAAACGGGGCAGATGGCTCACTGACATACAGAGCGTGTTAAGACGTGTCCCTATTGTGTGAGCGCTATGTTTATGTAGCCCAAGGAACCCGGCACGGCAATAGGCATTGTTGCCAAACAAACGATGCCGGAGGCACTGCGCATGTGCAGGAGACTAGTGCTGAGTCCCAGCACATGCTCACAGATTCCATGATGGCATGCCCCTTACGAAGATGCCTGGATGTCCTCCACTACTGGGCCAGAGTCCGGACCACCGCAACCGGCCATTGATGTGCACGTTGGTCCTCCCGTGCCAAAAGCGCATGCACAGGTAACACCACCATGTAAGCTGCCATGGGTCACGCCGATGGCAGGCCCGTGCCAGACACTGAGCAATCAATGTGTAAGTGGTGGGATGAGTATGGGAAAGTGCACTGATCGCTTTTAAATTAATCAGCATGTGTGGAAGAATTCTCAACAGTAATGGGGACATCAGGTGGCAAGACGATATATAAATCCATGAAAACCATTAATAAATTCCTCCACAAATTGCGAATACATACCCAAAATAAAGGAAGTACGTGTTTACTTGTGATGATTTATTTCTTTTATGTTACTCTGTGACACGCATACGTCAGAGATTTCTTGCACAATTAAAACTGGGATTTCCACTGCGTAACAGGTAGCAGCAGCACGTGCATTTTTTTTTAAAAGGTAGTCAAATTCCGAGACTCCAATCACCAGTCATTTACGCTTGTACTGCTAAGGAATGTGATATCCTTTTCTTAAATACTTCAGCATATGAAACGTGTAACGAACTTGCCTCCAACATAATCACTAATATTGAGTTTCATGCTGACTTTCTGTTCAATACAATTCTAATTACGAAATCATTTTTTTTTTATAGATAGAACATGCCAATCGGAAGTAGACTTTTGTAAACAATGCATTCACTAATGTGCTTATGAATTTGTCACCTGCCTTAAACACAATTGTTCAGAGGAGTATTTTATATGTCTTATAGTAACAAACTGTACAAGGCACGGTGTATGCTGATCTGGTGCTGGCTGTCCATCTCTCTACGACTCTCTCTGCCCTCTCTCGCTCTCTCCATCTTTCTTTCTTTGTCTCACTCAATGGGCCTCATTACGAGGTGGGCGCAAAGGGATACCGGGCACCGTTAAGGACATCGGTGCCGGTAATCCCTTTGCGCCCTATTCCAAAGTCCCTTAGCGGGTCCCTTCCTTAATGCCTGGTTTTACTAGGCGTTATGGACGGGGCCCGTTAAGGGACTTCAGAGCAAATAACGGTACCGCAATTTGCGGTACAGTTATTAGCGCCTTCCCATTGAGCCCTATGGGGGCTGAAATGGGAATGGGGAATGGCTTTTTCAATGGGGACTTACCGGTCCCGTAATGGTCAGAATAGACTGGTAATTCCCCATTGAACGAGGGTTGACTCGGTACCGGTATTGGATACTGTTCATCTACAATGGTCAATTCCAGTGTTTATTTTAGATTTAATAAAAATGTTGCCATGGTTTTACTGGGCAAAGCACATCCTCAAAATGTGAAATAACCATTTAAATTATTTTCGGATTGAAGGTTTTCAAATGGCCAGTTGGGTACATTCCTATTGTATTATTTGGGAATGCCTTCTGAGAACAGTGGAGCTGATTTCAAACAGCCAAGTTCCAGGGAAATTTATAGATATTGACAAAAAGAAGAGATTTAGGCCAGACCAGACATATAAATTAGAAGAATTATTGGTGAAAACTATCTGGAATTGACTTTTTGCTTGTCATGGATTCAGCGCGTGAAGTCCCTGAGCAGTTTTATAAATGTCAGTAAAATATAGCAACTGCCACCAGAGCTCGTTAGCAATCTGTTTCTGTAATTCAGAGTAACCTCAAATTGTTTTTGGAAGTTCGTTTTGGGCCCTTAACTTGCAAGGTATTCTCAGAAGAATCGACTGAGCATATGGCCTGCTCTCATCATCAAACCCCAGGGGATTGCACCAAAATGACTCGTTTTTTACAGTGGCCTGACATTGAGAGGAGAGGCAGAGAGGGGCGAGTATTTCAGCACGGGGATAAAATGGCAGATTGGACAGAAAGGTGACGCTAAAGACCGTAACAAAGGCATTTTTTTCAGGTTTACGTGAAGGAATGGTTGGAGGTTAGATGCAGTCTCGCAGACTTTACCTATGGTAGAAAATCAATTGTTATCCTTTTCTATGTGCTGTTGGAGACAGCCCAATATGATCAAAATATACTTATTATAATTATCATGTTTTTTTTTTATAACACGCTTAGTACCGAAGAGGTTTCTAAGCACGGACCCGGGATTCAAACCTGTGCTGCTCTGCGTCATCTTGCTTCAAAAGCACTTTTTAGGGTAGCACTGCATCTTCAAAACTGCAAAATGATAACGCCCATTATGTTGTTTTATTTGCAGCAAATTTGCTCAAATCTCACAATCATCATCATTTTTAAGATCTCATTTAAAGCCCTGAACAACGTAAAACATGTTTTTTTCTTTCAGAAATGAGAGCGTTAAACTACCTTTTCACCTTTGCAAACACAAAACATGACAATGTATATAGTCTTAGATTACTGGGGACATTTCAGTTTATTTGGAGTTGGTTAGATGACTACACTAATGCATTGTCAGTTCAGATTTTATAACAGATATTGCTATTTTTCGGATGCCCTAGTATTCATTTTGTTGATCCCTGGAAGGATGAATCCAAGAGAGTCCAGCTGGCACTCAAACCTTCTAAGCTTAGGATACAAACGGCGATGCACATTTGGCACGTTGACTGATTGAGCTATATAATTATTATGATGACTTTTATCATTAAGATATGTATTGGTATTTATTGGGCGCGACCTAGCTTCGGGACGCAACAGATCACTTTACAATCATAGGGGGAAGAACACAGTGAGGGAAGCAGAGAAAACTGGATCGGGGAACTAACAAGACAGGAGGGCGGTCAATTGGCAGAAAGGGATCTATCAGGGGTGGATAGAATTAGCTTCTACCTCAATTGTAAGATATAGTAAATTTGTGTGCATTTATTTTTGCATTACTTTCATATTCTAGTATTGTTGTTTGCATGGCCTTAAATACACCTCCACTTCATATATAAAAAACAGATAAAAACATCCTATGTTCTTGCCTTTCCCTTTCTTTAATAACATAATAGAACATTAACACTGGTTACGTATTAATCCGCTCAGGATGAATCCCCTCTGACGTTGCCTAGTGCTTAGGTCTGAGAGGAACTAAACAATTACTGGAGCGAGGGATGTTTGCGGTGGGAGATCAGGTTTCAGGTGGCCAGCCCGCGCAATGGCTCCTGTGTTGTTTTCAATCCTCTATTAATTGAGAACGTGTAGGACACAAACATAGCGGTGGAAACATGAACGTGTTCTGAGTAATCGGCTTGGTGCCCAAGGGAGCGATTGAGTATGGTAGTTATCGTGCCCAGTACATCAGGTGTTTTGTTCTTATCATCATGGATATGGGGTTCCTTTTTATTAATATCAGAACTCCAAGCCCCTGTGCCTCTGGGCAAGACAGTCCATAGAAAGGCCTTTAGCTTTTGCTTGCGCTGTCATTGAGATTGTGTGCCACGTTTCATTTACACACAGTGCAGCACTTGCTAAGAATTCATAGGGCTGTGGCTACACGCATTCTAGTCTGCCCCCACCTAGTCTATAAGTCTATACATTAAGCGTTAAATATTCCAGTTAGTGAGGAAGAGCTAAAAGAATATGGGCAAGATGTGGTCTTCAATGGGATTTTCGCATTGCAAAAGGCTTTAGTAAATCAGGCCCTATACCTGTCTGTGGATATGCTTTCTTCGCTCACTGTTTTGAACTGCACCAAGCTTAGCAATGTCATTGGGCCTCATTACAAGGTCGGCCGTAAAGCCTGGCAGTAGGCAGCAGACTACCGCTGACCCTGTAACACTGTTTGCACCGCCTGACATCCCGGTGCTACCAGGATATCATAAGGTGTGGCAGAATGGTAAATCCCCATTGCCGTGGAGTCCTATAGGACTCCACAGGAATGGCGAGACGTTAGTAACAGTGCTGGTGCTTCAGTGAAAACACTTCTAGTAGGGGCCTGAGCTTCCGGCAGGTCAAGCCTGCTGGGAGTACCGGGCCCCTGGCGGCAGACTCATAGTTTGGCAACCTTGAAAGGGTGCATGTAGGTTCTAATGGCACCCTTGTTTCCGGACCGCCAAACTTATGCTAAATCCCATAATCTCTATTTCTCCACCCTTGTCATATTCCTCTTTAATGCAATTTTAACAATTCTGCTTTTCTATCAAAATGGAGGCATAAGCCCCACTCCCATTTACCTCTGAAATAATATAAACAGACTGAGACCCCATTCCTCACACTCATCAATCTGTCTTTTGTTCTACGAACCATGACTAAAGAGGTTGATACACATATATATGTGCAGACCCTCTAACAACGCTGGCCTTGGAGGATTTTCACAAACCCAACACACATTTTGGGGGCTTCCACCACCTGACCCTTGAACCCCCTGTGCTCCCATGTGATTGTAGGCAGGGCCAGGTATCACATGGAGGAAGTGACAGGCTTGACCACCCTAAAACAAGGACCAGGGACATGGGGAAGGGATTATTGACTACACTCTCTGAATGAGGTGAACATGCTTCCACCTGTTGGGCCTTGTGGCCTCATTGACCAGTGATGGTCATGACATGACATCAGGTCCACAGAATGCTCCATTCTTCAGAAGTCGGTGCTGGCAGAGATTAGTGTGTTTGAACACTTTGCTGTTACATCGTTTGGCGACATGTTTTATGATTATCCTCCAAACATGGAAAGATGCGTTGGTTCAGTAAGATTCTGCACCCCACATGGCAGAGATAGGGGTTCTTGATAGTATGATGGGAGGCATCATATGGGTATGCTGCCAAAGGTAGCTCTAGTCACCATCAGTATTCTTCTAGTCTCTGCAGATCCCACGGGCGGCTCCCATTGAAAAGGGATGCTCAAGAAGAAGGGGCAATCAGCTTAACAATACTCCCCACAGTAGACTGCCTAAAATGAAGTAAGGATGTAATCAGGCTGTGGCAAATGTAATTGCCCAAAAGATATAAGAAGAGATGTAGACGATTGTTCCCAACAAAACCGAAGCATTTGACTCAGATACATGGGGAAAATATCTCCAATGTGAACAGACCTGAGGTACTAGCCCACTTAGGGACTCATTTGGGCTTTGTCTACCAGCAGCCCCCAATTGAAAATAATAAACATAACTGTCTTTGCAAATATGATATGATCTCTAAAAAGGGGATCCCTTTGTTGTGTAAAGTACCGAAGACATAGGCCAGGGAATGGTTTGTTCCAGAGAAGGTAGTCATGTCTAAATGTATGCCAGAATGCACCCTAAGGGGAGTTCAATACCACCGATTCAAAGAATGTGCAGGCAGATTCGAAATTCCCAAATCTTACAGGACACACCTCTGCGATGGTACAGGATATTGTCTCCAGGAATGCAGTGGAAAGTAAGGTTGCTGTAACCTTTTAAAAGATCTATGCATTGTCAAACCTTTCCCTTCAAACCTGGATGAATATGGTGTACTTTGCCCAATCCATCCTTAAATAATTCCAATCTTTACATACAAAGATGGATAAGGAAGAGGTCTGTGGAGAGAATTAAGCAGTTATTAAAAAAAGGTGCAGTTGTTGTCAGCTATAGATTGAATTAAAGCAACAGTGTGGACATGAAGTGCTTTAATGACCGCCAGAAGAAATAACCATATTGAGAGAGTGGAAAATGGACATCACTCAGAAATAAAAATATGGCATTTAACTGGGACATGTTGTCTGGCTGAGAACTCAACAGTATGGGATAAAAGATTGTCAAGGATCAGAAACAGTCTCAACATCTATAGGGGAAGCCACGCTTATCCGGGGATAAATGTCTAGAGCACGCGATTCAATACCACTTGAATACCATCCATAGGAGGCTGACAACATTTGCAGGTTCGAGTTGCATGCAAGCGAAGGTGGCATCCCTACCTCCTCCTTTCTACCAGCAAGATCTGGTATTCCCTGATTCTGTGCCCTAATACTTCTTGTGAGGATGAAAAGGGTTTGCCAACCAAGGATGTAAACAAGATAAGTTTTCATTAACTGGAAAGGACCACCAATAATTAAAAATATGATAACCCATTTGCATATTGTGTTGGAGGATGGAAGGGTTTTCAATCATCTGTGTCTTTTTTGAATAGGTGCACTCGGTTATTTTTTGTCATGGCTTATAACTTGGGTGGTATTCATCTCCCTTTCAATTTCAATGTTTAGGTTCGTTTTCCAAGTTCAGAATGATTTGGGTTGAGCGAATAGCGTTGGCTTGATTATGTTTCTTCCTGTCCTTGAACACTAAGTTAAGGTCTTCTTTAGCCTGATTAAATCATTTTTAATTCATAAACAGTTTTTTTTTTCTCCAATATTGATGTTGTACAATATATACATCATATAGTAGTGGGTCAATTGCTCAAACGAACATGCTCACATATATTTTGCTTAATATCTTGTTTTCTAGTATTTTGCCAACAACATGTAGATTTTGGGTTTGGATCAAGCAATATGTATATTTTGTCTAGACAAGAAGGATTTGGACTGTTTTACTGCAGTAAAACTGAGGTGGTCATTGTTATAAGTCTTCTAAAAGCCAAGACAGTCTTTTTTACTGTCTCCAAACACTGACTTCTTCAAATTTAAATTGTTCTTTAATTTCTCCCTTAGTCTTCTCTGGCTCATCATTTATACAATAAAACTTCACTGCAGACATTGAAACTATGAATGATTTATATAGAACCAAATAAATATTTACTACCCTTTTGCATTTGCTGCAACTTTTGGTAACTCTTTTACAAAAAGTATCTGCATGGCATTTTGCATAGAACAGTGTGTCCCACCTGCTGGAATCCTGACCTGGAATCAGGAAATGTTCTGCAACTTTGATCTCATTCCCTTTCCAATGTTCTCTCTTGTCTGAACTATCAAGCGACATATCACTTACTTTATCATTTCACTTATAGCTATTGCTTTGTATTTCTTCCCATCTCAATTCCACATGTTTCTGTATTTAGCCTTTGATTTTGACTTGCTTCTTCTGCTTGAACCAATACTCCACTCACCCATGCATGTGCATGTTATTGCTAGATAAGGAAAACAAGCCATGGGAGTGTAACCAAAAGCCCAAGTGTAGTCCCGCCTATACTCGCACCACAAAACATATTTTCTTTCTGCAGTGCTTAACTTTGAATCAGATATAGCATTTTGTCTCAAGTTGTTTTGCAATTATTGTAGTTTATAATTGCTGCTGGTTTTAATATGATCTGTTGCTAATTCGTTTCCTGACCAAAATTCACCAAAATACCAAAGTACGGTATCAGTGAGTCCTACTTTTAACACAGTGAAATGCCTAAGGTGACTCGAGCAACAGGAAAGACCTAGAGTGTGCACGTTGCCAGGGCTAGGACTTGGGGTGTGTGGATTGTAGGAGAGAATTTCTTATTGTTTAATTATCTTTGTTACTGGTTGCAGTGTGCCTTTTTGAGGATATTCTGTTTTCTCCTCAACAAAGACTCCTGAGATGCAGTGTCTCTAATCTGTGAAATAGAGCTGAAATGTTAAAGCAATAAAACCCGAGGAGGGGGGTCATTACTGGTCTGTTAATGCTCTGGGTCATCAGTTACAAAGCAGTGCAAAGTGAGGGTTTTAACATAAGCCCCAAGGCATTACCAGACTGGTAAGGCCCCCATCAGAGGGTTCTACTGCTATTAGTACCCTGGCACATTGTACCAGGGCAGTAATAGTCATTTTCTTGAGTTCTGAAATGGCTTCATAGACATTCCTCAATTCAAGTAAAAAAAGCAAAAAATAATGGCCACCATGGATCGGGGAGAAGGGACTACACATAGTCCCTTTTCCCTTTCCATGGTGGCTAATCACGTGGCAGAGTTTTGCTGGGAACATTAATGTCTGTGAAGAAATCACATACTGTTGTCACAGCTCAGCTTGGATCACAGGGTTGATATATGTGTGATATTAATTTGCTGTGGCTTTAATAATTATGAGACATACCATTGACTATACAATAACTTAGGTATGGCTTATATTTATAGAAAAGACTGCCAGTAGAGCAAGAAAATAATAAGTATGGTTTTTGGTATGAGGTGCATCTCTTAAATGCAGCCCCTCTGCTCCAGAGACGTAGCGGTCACTGCAGCTGTAAAATGGGTTCTTGTGACTTCTGAACCTGCTCTGTGCCACTGGCAGGGCGGGCACTAAGGATCAGTACACTGATGCAGCAGGGCACAGGTACACACTATGCTTTTTGCATGGATCTTATACAAGGGGAATCTAATGTGCAGGGTACCCCTTCTAAGATGGAATTACAAGCATCATTTCATTAATTAATACAAATCAAAAAAGCCAGGTATTCTACGCCCTTGACAAATGGCTATCCCTCACAATCCCATGCCCACATAATATAACTTTCATTACCTCATGTTACCCTCAATCACATGTACATCCCTCCATTGCTTCTTAGATATGTAAACCCCAAATACAAAGACACATACAAGCACTATACGAGCATGATACATTAGGTTGTTTCCAAAAATGAAATGGCACAGGTTCTCTGAAACCTTTGAAACCTGGATGGCAAATCAAAGGTAGGACTGCAGCTCTGTCAGTCCAACTTTTCTCTGACTTCCCTCAGAGTACAGACACTCATTCAACAGAGCGTGTTGCTCGATACTAACATAATATAATTTAAGCGCTTACACATACTCTAGAAGTGATTTATACAGAAATATACCATCATGTCACCTCTAGAATTCTGACTGCCGAATGTGGGAGGTGGGTATGGTATATAATACAAGTATGGCTTGGGCTGTGGCGGGATCATCTACCCCTAATGTATGTGGTGTAAAGGGTGTTGAAAAAAAAGTCAGCATTTTTGGCTGTTGGACTTCTGGGGGGTCACAGTAATAACATAGATCCTTTCATACAAATGCATCTGACCAGTGTTTAATAATAATTGACCACATGAAATTCAACTTGCTGATCAATTGCAAACTGACCAGCATTGTAAAGCATCTTGCTCCATGCTCCTTTGTCTACAGAGAAAGAACTCATTGGACTTTCTGAAGTATTATGATCTCTCCTTTTGTGTGATCAATCCAACAGAGATTTCTGGAGCGCCACATGGATCTGCCAGCACCTCATCACGCTGCATCAACATCCTCTGATATAGCCCACCTGGCTGCATGCCTTTAGCCACTTTAGGTTTTTTAAGTTTCTGAAGGACTGCTTCTTTTGTAAAACGGCCTATCTTCCACCGTCTCCTGCCTATATTGGCAGATGTATGCAATAGCAACTCTGGCATTACAAGGGTAATCAAAGTATTTTATTCATCTGCATCTGCTAGTGTGTAAAATAAAGGCATCGCGTTTCCATGGCTAGGCATCTGTTAGCTGTATGCATTTAAAGCAACATAGTAAATGTTATACTTCTGTGCACTGCAGTTTCTAGTTTGGGATTTGTATACACACTGGAACGCTGCTCATGTAAAGATAACAATTATTTGATTTGCTATATGATATGATATGATATGACATTTATAACGCACCTATACACAAGTGTTTCATATATGCGAGGCATAGTGTTTGGTGCAGTAGTACCTAAAGGCATGACAGCAAGGTGTAATGCTTTGACACCTTCATTTCCTACTACGGCACATATTTGATTGCTTTCAAGGTGCAACAGGGCCACAAAGTGGTGAAAAGTAAATTTGATTTGAGCCTACAAGAGATGTTCATGCAGGTGGAAAACGAATAGATTCCTTTGCAATCTGCCTCCATGTAGCACCTTCTAAGAGCAGGCGGATTGGAACAGAAACTATTTGTAAAAGGCATCTGCAAAATATAATTTGCGGGGAGACACGTTTTTCTTTTTTTTTTACAATATAGAACATAAATGTTAAGTGTAATGTCAATTTTGCCTGCTCGTACGCTTTCGTTTTGTATTCAGTCTTTCTAAGGTTGACAGATGCATGAAAGGGACCCAAAAGCATGTAACTCACAGAATTCCAGAACCTTCTTCCCAGTCGATACAAGCCCCTCACTCCCACTGCACTGCCCTGCAGGTCCCTGTTTGGCAGCTCTGCATCTCATCCGTGGGAGTCGCCTGCACTTGCACTTAGCCTGAGGTTCTCCTCCTTTGCTCCCCTTAGCACTTCCCTCCCGGGCCCTCCTCAGCACTTGCAACACCCCTGCTCCCCATCCCTCTCCCTCCCTATCCCCTGCACTCTCCTTCTTGCACTTGCATGTCTGAATACCACAAGGCCTACTAGGACCATTGCCCTCATTACTACCCTGGCGTTGGACCATGGTGCTAATAGCACCATGGTCCATGCCGGTAACTTACCGACTCCGCCATGGCGGAATGAGGAATTACTGCCCCATTCCGAGGTTGGCGGGGCGGTAATTCCCCATGCCGCCATGGCCCTTCCCCATTCCCATTTTTGCCCCATGGGGCTCAATGGGAATGGGGAAGGTGCTAAGTACGGTGCCGCAAATTGCGGCACCGTACTTAGCACCAAGGTCCCTTTGCGGGTTGGTTTTTAACGCCTGCAAAAAGCAGGCGTTAAATTCTCCAAACCACAAAGGGACCTCGTAATCAGGCGTTAAGGGTTTAATGGCGCCGCCACCTTTTACGGCGCCGTTAACCCCTTAACGCCTGGGTTGTAATGAGGGCCCATGACTGTACTGGACTGTTTTTGCCATTGTTCTTTTTCCCCTGTTCTCATCCCATTTAGCCTTGTGGCACTTTGAAACACTATTCAGTTGTATAAGCGCCTAACAAATGCTCAATAAAATAAAATAAATAAATACAAATAATAACATTTGCATGTCCCTGCATGCAACTAACACTTAATAGAACATTACCCCATGTGTTGCATAATGAACTCCAAAGAGCAGCAATCTGAAAATTAGATATCAATGTATCTCTTGTTGAAGTTTGGTGACCGCAATGTACTAAATTCTGTTTTTGAAAAAAATACCCCCATGAGGGTCTAGCCTCATGAACTATTTTCAATTTCTTAAAATCTATTTGTGAATACATTGCATATCATGTATGTGTCATATATTTGAACATATGAGAACTTACAGACAGCATAACATACAGGGCCTCCACATGGAATAATTGGCATCAGCTGAGCTGGATGGCAATCATTTTTGATGGTCGATAAAGTACAGACAGTATGGGATTACAAGAAGTCTACAACTGACTATGGACATGTATGACATGTATATGCTATAGAATGCAGACATTACATACACTACAAATATGACATATTTAATATGCATAATAGATGCTAGTGCCATTCATGTAACATATACTGTAAATGTTGTTTTGTCTATATTCAACATCCTTTTGCAAACTACATAGGGCTCTTATAAATATTCAACAGAAATACAGGGCTGATTTTAATGTTATGCGGCATGAATAAATTGAACAACTATAGTTGTTTTAACACCACCTGCAAATTGCAAGGGACCGTCTCTATTGCAGGATTGTGCCATTAAATGCATCTGTTAAATCCACCCGTTGCTCCTCTTTCATGGTCCATGAAAACACGAATGGACTATTAAAGAGGTGCAAACACATCTGTGCATTGCAATCCCAGCCACAGACATAATGCAATGTCTGGCTACAGTAGCGTCACAGAAAGGAGCGTGATCTGTGCAGATAGCACATTGGGCCTCATTACGACCCAGGCGGTAAGGGGTTTACGGCGGCGTAAACAGCGCCGACCCTTACCGCCTGATTCCGAGGTCCCTTAGCGCCATGGAGGATTTAACACCTGCTTTTAGCAGGTGTTAAAATCCATGGCGCTAAGGGACCTTGTTGTTAATTACGCCACCGTAATTTACGGTGGCGTAATTAACGCCTTCCCCACTCCCATTATGCCCTATGGGGCAAAAATGGGAATGGGGAAGGGTAAATGGGTTAATGGGGACTTACCGCCCCGCCAACCTCGGAATGGGGCGGTAAGTCCGCCAACCACCATGGCGTAAACATAGTTTACGCCATGGTGGTAAAGGTACGACCCAGGCGGTAACACACCGCCTGGGTCGTAATGAGGCCCATTGAATGGTTCTACTTTTTCTCAGTGTTTTGGTTTGTCCACTTTGACATTAGGTTTGGGAATATTTGAAGAGGCAAAGCAACAGGTATTCACAATGAAGGATTTCAGGGATGAAACGAGCTGAGTAGGTAAGGGTCAATGTTCAGTAACAATATGCAAAGTCGATATATAATGACTGTCATATGTTAAGGGCAGTCTCAAATACCCCATAATAAAATGTTATGCCCTGTATAGACATCAAATGCTATGGCATAATGCATGTGTGCAGGTGATTCCATTATATTCTAAGCGTAGTCTCTAATAGCCCAATAACGTCTTAATATGACCTTGTAAGTCACCATATGTAAGGTATAGCCTTGA
Organism: Ambystoma mexicanum; assembly: GCF_040938575.1. NCBI lineage: Eukaryota > Metazoa > Chordata > Amphibia > Caudata > Ambystomatidae > Ambystoma > Ambystoma mexicanum. The sequence goes on along the minus strand of NC_090929.1, from coordinate 926,700,690 downwards.
ATGTCCCAAAACCGTATGCCAATTGCCTTGATAATGCCATCAGAAGCTGTATATAGTAAACATATGAAGCTTGTTCAGGTGCTGCTATCGTATGCTAGGTGCACCATAAACACCATAAACACTTCACATGCCAGATAAGTCACTACATGCAATATATAGCCTTACAGGTGCTGCCATCATATGGTAAACGCTACCTCAAATACTCCAGTTAGACCAACAACTGCTTTGTATAGTTACATCATGAATAAGTTGGAAGCCTGGCCTTCATTGGATGAGACAATTGCTATCTTCATGGGAAAGTAAGCCTTCTGTGGGACATTTGTGGTTCTTTGATTGTAGGTTTTGACTTGAAGATTGAGAACCGAGGGAGAGTAAGAACCATGTTCACCTCTTGTTACATCTTAACGACATGTGAATGTATCAACATTTAAAAAATGGATGCATGTCAATATGCATGATATAAAATGATATCATATTTCATTTATATCGCGCTCATACACAAGTGTTTTGAGGCAAGAGAGAGGAACAAGTGAGGACAAAAACAACAATCTTACTAGGCCCAGTGAAAATTTAGATTGCGAAGGGAGGGGGGAAAGTGCCAGGGGCATGGGAGGAGTGGAAAGTGCTGAACACGTGATCAAAACAACAACAGGTGGTGCGGCCAAGAGGTGGAAAGGGCAAGAATAAGCCACAGACAACGGGTGTCTAATAAGTGCAGGAGGGGGACTGTAGGGTTGCAGATACAGACCCAAGTGCAAGGATTGCCAGGAAGCAGTGTGGGTATGCGGCTGGGTGGGCAGGGTCTGGGCCCAAAATCAGAGAGTAGCCAGTTGCCCAATGCCGAAGTAAAACAGAGATCAGCAGGGGAGAGGAAGAGCGAAGGCTGAAACAAAGAGGAAGATCTTGAGCTGATTCGGCATTGGGCAACTGGCCACTGTTCAGCCACATTGTTAGATGCCTCAGAGACACCACCTTGGATGTGGGCTCTCTTATTAGTGCAGACAGTGAGCCATTAATGCACTTTGAGCAGGCGACAGGCCAGTTTGTCAGAGAATGCACAAGATGCCCGCCATTTCCTCTCGGCCACCCCACGCTTGCATTTAAGGGTGATGAGCTCAGAGACGTACCAAGAGTTGAACTTGGCTTTAGGCTACAAGTGGATACTCATGACAGGGACAAGACCATTGAGAGCATCAGAGATAGCAGAGTGGAGCTTGGAGAGGGCTGTGTCAAGATGGGAGTCAGACAGAGGTGGAGGAGGGGGAGAGAAAGTGGCAGCGAAAGCCTCAACTGAGACACACTTCATTGGCCGGATGACCGAGAAGGTAGATGGCAGTACTGGATTTGACTTGGCCTGTGAGGTGGAGAGGGAGAGATGGGAGGAAAGGAGAATGTGATTGCTTCACGAGAGAGGAGTGGCCAGAGGCTTAGAGAGAGAAAGGTCAGCGGAGATGAGAACATCCAGAGTGTGCCCTGCAGCGTGAGTCGGACCGTAGGGAAAAATAGAAAGGGAGAGAGAGTCGCAGAGGTCTAGAAAGAGTCCAGAAGAGGGACAGGAAGCATCCAGGCGGATGTAGAGGTCACCACGGAGGAGCATGTGAGTGGTCCAGGCCAGGAGGGAGGAGGAGAGGTCAGCCCACTCAGAGAGGAAAGAGGTAGACTGACCAGGTGGCTGATATAAAGTAGCAATGGTGAGAGAGTCGCCAGGAGAGAGAAACAGCGTACAGACACGGTATTTGAAGGAGAAGTCGTCCTGCACAGGAATGACAGAGGCAGGAATCCACTCAGGGAAGATCAAGGATACGCCACTACCCGGGTGGTTGGATCTGGGTGCTGAGAGGATCTTGTAGCCATCAGGGAGGAGAGTGTCATCCACTCCAGTGTGTGTGACTCTTGTTAATATTTCATCAATGGCTATGGTTTGGCTGTACTGTAACAGAGTGGGTTTGTGTTATTCATGGGCTCCTCACAAACACAGCTTCATGCTATAATGTTCTTGGAATGGTGAGGAAACCAACACATATTAGTCAATGGCAAGAGTCTGAGCTGAACTGAACAAGGAAATATAGAAACTTTGGCGCTCCAGAGAAAAAATATGGTGCATTGGGCTTCTAGATAGAATACTTGCCACATTAGTACATAGTTTATATGTTGTTATTTTTTTTAATATATTTCTCAGAATTCCTATAACACTACAAAGCCACATTTTGTTTACTTTATGGATTGTCTTGAAACTAGTTTATATTTCCTGAGTATGGTTATGTGTGGGCAGTTATGGCATATTTTCTCTGTTACTGGATCCGTTTTTCATTTGTTCCAAATGGGCTTGCACATTGATAGGATTCCAACATTGAATATGCAAGAAGAAACTATTTTCTCTGCTTCTTTCATTGCTGTTGTTGAACGTTTTTCCAGTGCAAGTTTGGGACATGAGCAAACATGCCATGAATTGAGGAGATGATCTACGTAGGAATGTGTGAAGGTACACGACAGCTCATAGAAATACCCCGCTGTGTTGGAAAATTGAAACTCAGCAAATGTGTTGCTCTCCGCGTATGTTTTGAATCAGATCATGTTACCTGTTAGACATGTAAACGTTATAACACACTGCACCAAATTCTAACATTATTATATAAAGAAATATAATCCACAGAGAAATGTTTCATGAAATAGAGCTTGCCAGGGTAAATGTGTTTGTCTGCTCGTCTGTATACGATGTCGCAGCAGATACTAAGTGAATGTGAAGCATAAAGAACATGCCCATCCTCAAATGGCTTCTGTCATGGGTTTATTTATTTATTTAATTCTAAATGGAACAATGACTAACCGGAAGTATCCACTTCACAGCTTAGGCCATGCACTAACAACATCATCATACACATAATACAAGGTATAGAAAACGAAACATTGCTGCATGTCGTTATGGGGAAAAACAGTGGCGCAGTAATTTAACAGACCATCCTTACACTGCATCTGGGCGGTAATCTCGGTAGTATTGCATAATTGTAACACCACCTACAGTATGGAACTACCGCCGGTGGAAAATAGCAGTGTCATTACCTCCTGTGGTACAAATATGCTGGTGGGATACTAATGCTGTAACTTTCCCAGCAGCTAAACACATTCCAACAGATGTAAACATGAACCTCTTGTGTTAAAAAAACCTATCCAGCTATATGTAATGTCTGTTGCAGGGTAAGGTCCAGACAGCAACAAAGCCATTCCTCATATGTCCTGAGTGCTTGCTGCCCAGATAATTTATGAGATCCACCTAGACCTAGTGTGCCTCCCAAGTCATTAGAAGAACAGCAACACGTGGCAAGAAGCTTTTTTTTTTCTATGTCTTTTTCCCTCAAACAAGTAAAGATGTCAAATTAACTTCTAGCTATTTAAACCTTGGTTATTAGAATTCACTTGACATGTCATATGCCAAATTCAAGATAACCTTTGTTACAGATGCTACAAAGGCTTTCTATTTCATTGAAGGAATCTACTTATGATATGATGTGATATTTTATTTGTATCGCACTCACACACAAGTGTTGCAGGGTGCGAGGAGGCAAGGGAGGGGAACACGGGAGGACAAAATAATGATCTTACCAGGCAGAGTGACATTGAGAATTTTCAAGTGCAGGGGAGAGGGGAAGGGGGAAAGTGCAAGGGAGATGAGAGAAGTCGAATATAATGAGCAAAGAATAAAATAACAACAACTGGTAGTGCAGCCAGCGAGGTGGCAAGTGCAAGGTTAAGGCACAGACAAGTTGTGTCTGAGAAGTGCAGGTAAAAGGACTGTAGCGTTACAGATACAGACCCAAGTGCAGGGTTGCCAGGAAACAGTACGGGTGTGTTGCTTTGTGGGCAGGGACCTCGGCCTGAAAATCAGAAGGTAGCCAGGTGCCCGGTGCCAAAGCAGAATAGATCAGAAGGGGAGAGGAGGAGTGAAGCCGGAAGCAAAGAGGAAGGTCTTGAGGTGCTTCTGGAACTGGAGATTGTTCTCCTCAAGTTTCAGAGAGTCAGGGAGGCTGTTCCAGATTGAGGACCCAGCCAAGAAAAAAGATCTACCTTCAACTAGTTTCTTGGAGAAGCAACACTCCCTGAGGGAGTTGGTGGTAGAGGAGCAAAGAGCTGGAGTAGGAAAGTATTTTCAGAGGGAGAGTTGAAGGTATTGTGGACCCAGGCCCCAGAAAACCTTGTAGACAATGCAAATGGTCTTGCATTTAATCCTTGCAGCCACCAGGAGGCAATGAAGAGATTTCAGGGCTGGCGAGATAAGATCCCAGGGCTTGAGGACAAGGACAAGTCTTGCCGTCCTGTTCTGGATGGGTTGCAGAGGGTGGTGAGTAGAAGCAGGCAGATTTAGAAAGAGGCTGTTGCAGTTATCCAGCCTACAGAGAACCAGAGCTCGAGAGACAGTGAGCTTCTGAGGGAAGGAAAGGAAAGGAAGAATACCTCTGAGGAGGTACAGTTGGTAGTTTGACTTCTTAGATATGTTAGAGATGTGAGGAGAAAAGGAGAGTGTAGAGTCGAAGATGACCCTGAGGTTCTTAGCCTCACAGGTGGGAGCAGGAAGAGGGCCAAAGGAGGCCGGCCAGAGAGTGACAGGAAGGGAGGGTGCAGGTGTGCCGATGAGGAGAATCTCTGTCTTACTGGCATTAAGGCAGAGATCATTGGCAGCATACCACTCCTGGATAGCAGACAAACAGTCAAAGATGAAATAAGGAGAAGAGGTGGCAGAGGGAAGCCTGACAATGAGCTGAATTTCATCTGCATAGCACTGCAAGTTGGAGCAGAGAGCAGAAATTCAGTGGGCAAGAGGTGCCAGGTATTGGTTGAAAAGCCAGGGAGAGAAATTTGACCCCCTGGGGAACACCACAGGTAGAGAGTGAGGTAGAGGAAAGGTAGGATGATTCACAAAGTTCATGTATGCCCTTACAAAAAAACTAAGACAAGGATATGACATAATCAATGAAAAAGAAAAGTGCTGACCCTGCTTCTTGGGCACCTTTATTGTAGGAATGTTTGAAAGTCATGGGAGACTCCATCCTCATGACTCCTTTTCTTCGTCTCGGAGTGATGTTCTATAATTTAAAGATTAAAGAAAAATATTTGAGACAATAGCTGTGCACTTTGGTCACTTAATAAAAGAATGTGTTACTGCAATGGGCTTCTCCATAATGTAACACAAATTAAAATTTCTGATTGCACAAACTTTGGGAAAGCTAGCAAATGGCTAGTAGCTAGCTAAAGGGCAGTTGACCACCTGACACTTAAACGTGTTTAAAGGATTTGTTTATACTACACTGTATAATAATCCATAATGTGGTATCGATGTATCCTCATCGGCTGTCTGCAATATGTTTTTTTTACAGTCTTTCTGTTGGCAAAAGGCATAAACAAGTGCCTTGGGGTTGTGCTTGCTTTACACATCCAATGCACGCTGTAGGGAACTCTAAGGGTGAGAAACAAAAAACAGGTAGCAAGAGCCAACATGTCACTGTTCTCAATGTTATCCAGGATTCCTCAATATTTTAATGCCATGAAGAATGCATACCTTCTTAAGGTCAAAAGTGTACCTTTTCAATTGTGGGTATATGTAATGAGTCTGTCTTAATTCTGACCCATACATTAAGTGCTATTTGCAAAAATTAGACTTTATTCTGTGTGTCCCCCATTGATTGATAATTCAGCTATTTCGATGCAGATCATTTGATTCAAAACTGTAAGGGCCTGACTTGCAAAACGTGTTTTACAATGGTGACATTTCATTAGAAGCGGTTTTTAAAATAGGCCCCATGTTCTTATTGTGAAGAATGTATTGGTTGATAAGGAACACAAATACGAACATCTTTAAGCGTATGCAATTTCTGTACACGATGTCATGTTTGTATTACTTCCTGCATCACTTCCATCAATTGTCAGTTACTGATATGAATAGTGTTGATTACACCAAAGTCATAATCAGTAAAATGCCTGTGTTTTGATTCTTGAAATCTGTACATTCATTTCAAACAAGCTCTAATGAGGTGTTTTCCTTCACTGCAGCATAGAGGAAAACACTCTTATTTGAAACCTGTTCAGCTACCTAAGCCATTCAAGATGCCTCTGCCACATTGAACACCTCTGCCAATTAAGGTGTAATTGAGAAATGGCCCTAAAATAGACATTTTGTACTCTTTCTATGCAAACAGTCATTTGTATGCCCTTTTGTCTTAGCTCCTAGTTTCCAGCTTCTCCCAGATGAAATGAGAATATAATCACATTCTTTTATCATCTTTTATGATCCACCTGAATGAAAGATCAAACCTTCTTTCCAATAACATATTGCTGATCTTATCCAGTAATAAAATGCATGATTGTTGTGATCCCCCTACAACAGTAATGATTCTTCTGCTTCAAGATCATGTGATGACATTGTGACAAGGACATATAATATGACCGTTCTATTCATTCAAATACATTATGTGCAACTTCACAACTCCTGAACTCCTGAGTAAAGCCAAAACCATTGTTTAAGATTTGGCACACTAGCAAAATGTCCTGAGATGTTTCAACATGCCAAAGTCTCACCCAAACCCAACTCTAGGTTCAGGGGATGGGTTTGCATTTGTTGGTCCAATATGAGCCACTAAACCTCTCTGAGAGATTCAGCAAGAAAATCATTCGCCTCGAAACTATAGGGAAGTGTGGTGGTGACATACTATGTTCAGCACACTTACTCGTATTCTGTGGAATGTGTTTGACAGTTAGAGGGACAGAGATGCCTGATTGATGCTGGGAGATTGTACTGTGGCTATCCAGGGTATTTTTTGGCAGTTCATACACGGTTTGTGACATTTTAATTTTATACTGTGCACATTAGAGCTTCTACTGTCTAATTTCCTCTTTCAGACACCCCATGTAAAACCTTTATGGATGTTAATAAGGTGTTTATGAAATGGTTCTTGGGAGCCCTTTGTGAAAAGGTTTGTGACACACTTATTGATTTTGTTAACCCTTTAAATTAACATTTGCTCTGCCATTTCATGAAAGTGTTGCCCTGTAAACTTCCTCCATCCACTAAATGAAGAAAAAAACATGTTTTTTTTAAATCTTTCATAAAAACACCTGTGAAACATTTTGTGCAAGAATTGTTTTGTGATTTGTTAAACCCTTTAGCTTTTACTTTACTCCTACTAAAGATACATAAGGATGCAATTAGAACAAAGTACATGCAGACTTTGTGATGAAACAAACTAGGCCAAGGGTTCTGCATGTGTCTGTTCCTTCACCATCCACACAGCAAAATATAGATCTCTCAAGATCCGCACAAATATGCCACACACTGCTAGTAAAGCCAAAGGTGAACACCTTCCACAGCCAAACAGATAGAAGCACTACTGTCAGCAGATTTCTACACAGTCCCTTGCTCAAAAATGATGTTGAATTATGAATGAAGTTCAAATCAACACAATCTCCAGCTGAAGGCCACAAGAGACTCTTTCTGGGAAAACCAATAAGGAAGAAATTGCCTCACCCCAGTAACACCAGAAACAAAATCAGTGAGATAAACCACTCATGGACTATGTGATGAGGTGTCAAGAGCATGTGTCATCACATCTGGTTTTTGGCTACACTTTCTGTCTGCAATTTTACTTCCTCCTGCCATCTTGGATTGGTGACATCACTTGCAGTGGCCATCTTGGAATAGTGAAATCACTTCCTGCTCCCATCCTTTTCTGTTGACATCACTTCCTGTGGCTATTTTGGATTGGTGACATCACTTCATGTGGCCATCTTGAATCAGCCCAATCTCCAAACAAAGGATACAAGAGACTAGTTTGGGAACACCAATTAGGAAGAAAATCGCCTCATCCCAGCAACACTAGGGACAGAATCAGAGAGACCAATCACTGATGGACTAGACGATCAGGTGATAAGATCATGTGTTATCACTGTTGTACTCCCTCAGGGTGTCGAGCCTTTACCACTGACTTCTTCCTTTCTCAATCTCCTTCTCTTGAACTCATGACCCTTATTGAAATGTGGGTCTCACCCTTTGATTCTTGCTGTACTTCATGATCCTGCCTACCCGTTCACGCACTCTCCCAGCTTCACTGACGCGGGTGATGGTGTAGGACTGTTTTCATCCTGCAAAATTCCTATCGCTCCTGCTCCCATATCTCCAGCTAATTCTCCCTCATTCATTACACTATCTCGATAATCACTGCCCTGTATGGCATACATACTATCTCTCTCTACCAGTCACTTGGTCCAGTTGGTCAATTCTATGACCAGATTTCCAAATTAATTGACTCTCTCGGTCCCGGTCACCACCTTATTGTCATTGGTGACTTCAACCTGCCCTCTATCTCCTCTCTTTCTTCTACCCTATCCAATGACTTTAACTATTTTCTACTTAATGACTCCCTCATATCTCCAACTCTAGCTCACTGATATTCAAAACTACTTATCTACTCTTGACTCTGCCAAATTTGACTTATTTGTCTCTCTCATTTTGTCACAATCCTCCAAAACTAGGTGCCTCCAAAAATCTCTCAACTCAATTTTCTCACCTCTTAAACCCACCTCTATCTCTGCTACTTTATTGAAAATGATCTTGCTCACTACTTTGCTTACTTACCTTCTATCCCCTCCTCCAGCTAACGCTTCTCTACCACTCCTACACTCCTTGCCTGCTACTATGTCTTCTTTTGCCCCTACTAGACTGATGAGATAATTTCCCTACTCCTCAAGGCTAATCTTTCCTGTATGCCAACTGACCCACAGTCCCTGTATATTGTGTAGCACGTAGCTTCCAGCATTGCTCCATATCTTCCTTCCCCCTTCAACTCCTCCCTTGACAATCACGCTTTCCTCTAATCCTAAAAGACAACTACTGTCATCCCTCTACTTAGGAAACCTTTTCTAGATCCTAACTGTCCTGCCAACTTTCACCCTGTTTCTCTTCTACCACACTATTCAAAAATCCTAGAGGGAGTAGTATTCAATCAACTCACTGAGCTCATTGATACAAACAACCTCTGAGACTCTCTTCAATGTAGGAAAAAGCTGATGGCGGGATGTTTTTGTTGTGGTACAATTGTTATGCCCAGCGACCTTTTACAGTGTTGCGTTGGTATGAAACGTTGTCGGAGGAACCAAGTTACCCCAACCTCCATGGATAAGAAAGATTTGTTTGTTTTGACATAAAGTTACTGCACCACAAAAGGATTATTTTTAAAGATTTGTATTGGTTCGTTTTGAACAAATCACTTTAGTGCTCCTTGATCTGGTGTGTATACAAATTACGCGCATCAGCCTCCTTTCTCCATGAGGCCGACACGCCTTATTCGTATACACACCATATCAAGGAGGGATTGAAACCAGAGAATTTGCAGAGTTCTAAATTACAAAGTTCTAAGCTGGATTATAGTCAGATTCTATCAATTCTACAGATATGATATTTGATTAGAACATATGCCCTATTATTTGAAAAAGGCTCAGGGTGAAGCCGAAGCATGTGTCAATAAAAAGAGCCTATTGTGATTTGTTTAAATCTTAACAATACAAATCTTTGAAAATGATCCTTTTGTGGCGCAGTTACTTTGTGTGAAAACAAACAAATCTCTCTTCAATGTAGCTTCTGACCTCTCTATTATACATACAGCGCTCCTCGATGTCAGCAATTTCATCTCTTCTGTTAGTCATGCAAATGTTTAATCTTTTCTTATTTTCCTCAACCTCTCTGTTGCCTTTTGTACTGTAAACCATTCTGACCTTCTCTCTACATTATATCCACTAGGCATCAGAGATAGCGCTCTCGTTTGGTTTGCTTCATACCTTGCCCCAGATACATTCAGTTGTCCTGGAAAAGCATGATGCACCACACACTCTTACTGTTGGAGTTCCCCCACGGTCTCTCTTTGGCCCACTTCTCTTCTCTCTCTATACTTCAGCTCCTGACACCCTGATCTCCTCTTACCACTTCTCCTATCAAGTATTTGCTGATGACATTCAGATTTTGTTCTCTTTAACTGTCTATCCACCATCAAAAATTGAATGGTATCTCACTCGCTCATGCTCAGCTCCACTTAAAATGTTTGGCTGGGAATTACAGAACTTCATTTTATCTCCTCCTCCCCCCTCTTCTTCTCGTCTCTAATGAGTGCCTTCCTTACTCAACTTCATCTCTTATCTTGGTACCATTTTCGACCCATCACACAACTTTTCACTCGCCAAACATAATCTGCTACGGCAGCTAGACAGAACCACTTCTATATCAGAACAAACCTGTCATCTTCTTCCTTCCAATACTGCTGAACAGCTAATCTCCTTCTTAGCCTTTTCTAAATCTGAGTATGGTGCCAGTGTCCTCTATGCCCTTCCCATCTATACTTTTGTCCATCTCTGGATAAAGTCCTGAACTTCACAGTATGCACATTGTTCAACCTTTCTCGCTTTACCTCCACCTCCTCTGCCCATCACCAGATTGGATGGCTATCTATGAACCCAAACAAAGGGCTAAGTATAAATGTATTCTCATCATCTTCAAAACTATCCCTGGACTCACCCTACCCTTCCTATGCTCATCTCACTGTCTACTCTCTTCCTCGCTAGGTAAGATCATCCTTGGCTCTCCTCCTTTTCACCTCTTAAGCCCCCTGTGATTCCTCTTCTTTCCACACTCTCTCACCTCACTCACCTACTCTGAAATGCTCTTCCTCATCATCTTAATACTAATCCAAATAGACCGCTATTTAAATTCAACCTCAAAACCCTACTTCTTTCTGAAGAAGCTGTTTGCTCTCCCACAACACTACTACATCACCCTTTTTTCCTCTCTCCCTACCCTTTACAGACAGCCATACAGCACTTTTCCAACACCCCTCCATCTTTAATTTAGTACCTCCTTCACCATCCCATACCTACGTCATTCTGTACTGTCCTCGGCACTGATGTATGATGCCACCTTCCCCTGCAACATCTGGGCTTCAAGTCATATCCTCTTACCACATTATAAAGAACTAATGTCCCGTCTGCTTTGTTATCAATGGCAAATGTTGTAAGCACTTTCCCTGTGATTGTTACTGGAGTGGAGGGTGTCAGCTTCCCACACTACTGTTAGCACAAGCTCAGAATCGGGCCCATAGTTTAATAATTGAATGTAATGTCCTGACAGCAACAGCTATAATGTTATGTTTGCTACTGCAATCTTATGTTTCCAATTAATTGTACGATTTTAAATTTGCTCCTAGTATGCTTTCTTATCACAAAAAGATTGCACACTCAGTTAAACCCACTGGGGGCCCGCTCTGAGAATGTGTTAAAAGAAGTGTGGAAAACTGAAATTCTCCTCTCCAGTTTCCAGCATCACGATTTTGAGTTGGGTGGGAGTATTTGAGGGAAGATGTAATGCACTCCTGCAGCAAAAGCTGCCAATATGATATGATATGATATTTTATTTATATCACGCTCGTACACAGGTGTTTCACAGCGTGACCAGGCGAAGGGAGGGGAACAGGGGAGAAGCAAAAACAATGATTTTACTAGGCCCAGTGACATTGAAAACACACAAGTGCATGGGGAAGGGAAAAGGGTGAAAGTGCATGGGGAAGGGGGAAAAAGGGGGCAAGTGCAGAGCATAGGAGAGAACAAAATAAATAGTATGTAAATAAATAATTAAGTAAGGTGATAGCGATGGTAGTGTAGCCTGTAAATGGCAAAAGTGCTTGGTTAGTCAGATAGGTGTATCTGATAAGTGCAGAAGAAAAGTGCCTGGGGAACTGTATGGGTACAGATGCAGGCCCCAGTGCAAGGGGTAGCCCAGAGGCAGTGCAGGAGAGTGGCAGGGTGAGCAGATACCTGGGCCCAAAGGACAGAGGGTGGCCAGGGGCACAGTGCCATGGGAGAAGGCAGATCAGCAGGCGAGAAACGGGGCAAAGGCAGAAGGGAAGAGGAAGGTCTTGAGGAGCTTCCGGAACCGTAGATGGTTCTCCTCAATTTTCAAGGTGACAGGGAGGCAGTTCCAAAGGGAAGCCCCAGCCAAAGACAGAGATCTACCTCCAGCTTGTTTCTTTGAAAAATGACTGACCCTGAGGGAGTTAGAGGTAGAGGAGCGAAGGGCTCGAGAGGGGTGGTATTTACAGAGGGATAGTTGAAGGTATTTTGGACCTAGGCCCCAGAAAGCCTTGTGGACAATGCAAAGGGTTTTAAATGTAATCCTTGCTTCCACTGAGAGCCAATGAAGGGATTCAGAGCTGGAGAGATACAATCCCAGGGCTTCAGGCCCAGGACAAATCTTGTGGTATGTTTGCTTGTGGAACACACCTGTGCATCAGTGGCAGTAAGAACCTTTCTTTAACGAATGCCACTTTTCTTATTATTTCAAAAGTGTCCTTAAGCTTTCAGCAATTTAGAAAAGGGTTGGTGCAGTCTGGGAAATGGTATATTTAGATAGGGAAAGGGGTGCATTAGACGATAACCATACCTCAGAGGTGTTTCTGTTTATCACTTTTTTATGTGCAAATCCCATGCTTTTGAAAGTACACTCGCCTTGCAGTGGCTGCCTTCCATTCCTCATGGTTGCTAAGGCTGTTGTCAAGCAGTAAATCAGGCACTTCTAAAAATTGTGGTTTTGATGCCCGGCCACATGTTTATTTATTGTATGTATTTATTGAGCATTTGTTAGGTGCCTGTATATCTAAATAGAGTTTCAAGGTGAAACAATGCACAATGGAGAGGGAACAAATGGAACAAAATGCATAGTGGCAAAATGGCAAAAGACAGAAAAATACAACCGTGTTCCTACTAGGCCTTGTGGCATTTGAACGTGGAAGTGCTGTAAGAGGAAGTGCTGGAAGGGAGGGATGGGGGAAGGGAGGAAGGTATTGCCAAGTTCTAGTGAAAGCTCAGGAAGGAAGTGCTCAGGGTGCCAAGGGAAGAAACCGCTGGCTAAGTGCTAGGGTGGGGGAGTCCCATGGGTGGGATGCACAGCTGTGGCAGAGTAGGGTGCTGGTATTGAATGGGCAGGGACCTGGTACCTGTGAGATTCATAAAGGTCCAGGCTGCCAGTCTCAGCATCAGTGGGGTGATTAACAGGAAAGGGAGAGAGGTAGAGAAAGGCATAGTTTTGAGAAGTTTCAAGAACTTAATGAGGTCTGGCTCAAGTCTGAGAGTGGCAAGGAGGCTGACCGAAAAAGAGGCACCAGCAGAGGAGAGAGACCTGCCCCATGCTCTGTGCTTGGAGAAATGTTTGGCAAGTAGAGAGTTGGAATTAGAGGAGCAAAGGGCTCTAGCAGGGAAGTATTTAGGGAGAGAATGTTGGCGATAGTATGGTCCAAGTCCCCAGGAAGCTTTGCAGATGATGCATACGGTCTTGAATTTGATCCTTGCAGCCACCAGGAGATAGTGGAGAGATTTAAGGACTGGAAAGATACGGTCCCTGGGCTTGAGTCCAAAGATAATCCTTGCATCCCTATTCTAGATTAGCTGAAGGGGGCATAGGGTGGACATAGAGGAGGAAGAGGCTATTGCAGTAATCCAGCTCAAAGAGGATCAGAGCTCTGCAAAACATTGAACTTCTGGGGAAAGGTGAGGAAAGGGGGAATGCCTCTTACGAGGTCAAGCTGGAAGTAGGCCTTCTTGGCCATGTCAAAGATGTGAGGGGTGAAGGAGGGGGGGTGTCGAAGATGCCCCCAAGGCACTTGGCCTCCAGGGAAGTTTAGGGGAGAGGGCCCAAGGAAGCTGGCCAGATGGTAGGAGTAAAACCGGGTGCAGGTATCCCAATAAGAAGGATTTATGTCTTACTTGCATTAAGACAGAGGTCATTGGCCACACACCATGTCTGGATAGTGGTCAGACAATCAGGGATGATAGAGGAGGAGGAAGTAGACAGACGTTTGAAGGAAAGCTGTGTGTCATCAGCATAACACTGGAAATGAGGAAAGACGGAGGAGATAAGGTAAGCAAGAGGGGCAAGGTAGATGTTGAATAGCCATGGCGAAAGGCTAGAGCCTTTGGGGATGCCACAGGTGGAAAGTGAAGTGGTGGAGGCGAAAGGGCCCTGCTGCAACTGGGAGGGGCAGTTGGTGAGGAAGGAGGTCAACCCATGTAGTTCCCGGCCATGATGCTGAGGGTATCACAGCACCCTTTTATGAAGATAGAATGGTTGACTGCATCAAAGGCAGACAAGAGATCGAGGAGGATGAGCACAGCAGGAGAGTTGGAGTCAAGGTTTGCGAGCATGTCTTAACTGGCGTTTAAGAAAGCAGGTTCCGTGCATCTGGATGCCCAGAATACAGACTGGTGGTCATGGAGGCAACCAAAAAGTTCAGTATCACTTGAACAGAATATGCATCTTCATGGAAGAACACTTTCCCATGTTTGCATGCACTTAATTGCAATCTACTTCCACCAAATAGTTTTTTTCTTTGCTATTAGTATTTTGTCTCATCACAATGAGTGGCAATTTTACCCACTGTATGTAAATGCATGCTTCCAAATGATCCTATGATTTTTTTTTCTTTGCTTCTGTTTTTTTTTTCATTTAAAATATAAGCTAAAATCAGTTATAGACATGGAATGCAAGATCCTGCCTAACACAATTGAATGATATTCTCTTTGTTACTTCTAGTTTGTCCATTCACAAAATCACAAAATGCACAGCCAGTTCCCACCACTGAATGTAATCTCAAACCACCAATCAAGTCTATGATTTTCTTTTTCTTTTTACTATTTTCTATGATCAAACAATATGGCACAATTCATGAAATCCACTAAGTGTAATCCACTGCCACTAATGATGTTCTTGTTGCTAAAACGTTTTGGTCTTTTCATAAAACTATGGCAGGCTCAGTTACAACCACTTAATGTAATCTACTGCCTCCACACAACTGTGTGATTTCCTACTTCTTACTAGTATTTGTTACATGAAAGTATGATGGCACACTATGTTACAGCTATTGCATGCAATCTCATGCCACTAAACAATTGCATTATCTTCACTACTGGTATCATCAAAAACAGTTGCTACACTCAGTTAAAGGGAATATGTGTAACCTCCTGTCTGTCTCCAAACATTTCTGATAGGGTCTCCCAACTCCCTAGCATTCCCTGACAAGAAATGTCACGTGTCTTCAATTCAAGTAAGGGGGTCGCTGGGATTATGTTCACACCCAGTAGACAACAGCATATGCCCTACTCTTTTTCAATGTTCTATTTCTCCCTTAACTAAATCATATTTTAATATTCAATGTACTACTTCGATCTCAGCTGCATCCTTTTATAACGTTCCTCCTCAACTTCCAATAATGCTTGTATAATGTTCATCCTCTCCTTCTCATTCCCCTCTTCACCACATCCTATTCAGACACAATGGCAGTGTTATTTTCCTTTACCATACCTGCCCCACATCTCTATGTGCCATCCTTTCCCGCTCTTTATCCAGGATTCACATGTCCAAAAACTCTCTGAGACATCCTCACTTCTGTTTTACCATATCTGATTCTTCCTTACAACTTTCCTATCTGGGTTTCCCAATGTGTGCCTCATTTACCCATTCATGGCTGATGCTATTGTGTTGTCACGTCACTCTTCCCTGCAAGCTCTGCTTCACATCCTCATAATTGATACTGCATTTTAGCAGCAAACCCAGTTTGGTTATCCTGGGATTAGAATGTGCACAAGACAATAAAACTCCTTTGTTCCCAGAAAAGGACACCCATACTTGCATGTGGCATCACCTACCCCATTGTTATTGCTTTAAACTGGACACTCTTTGTAAATAGTAATGTAAATACTTTTCAGCTCTTACCATATCAACTTATAAGTCACACCGTTATTATGCTGATCTATTTTTCTAGTATGACCAATGCATAGACAATAAAAATACAAGGATTTTACTGTTGAAATGCAATGAATGACAAACTGTTGACAATGTTTTCTCTTTGTTATTTAATCGATAGATTTGTACATATCCAACCAATAGTCTAACTGTTCTGTGTTTTTTAGTATCTACAAGGAATGTTTATTTAAACTTAAGGGTCTACTCACAACTAGTCCCCGGATTGATTGTTCCTCACCTTTTAGAGGGCAATCCTGTGTCTTCAGTGTAGTATAAGGAATACGTTCTGTTTTAACATTGCTGGGTTTCCGCACTGATGTTCAATCAGTCGTAAAACAAATAGATTCCAATGGAATACACCTCACATTAGCAACTGCTGATGAACAGGCAACTTCCATTGTTATTTATTTACAAATGCCACCTGCAAAGCATATTTGGGGGCATTTTTTTATATCAGTCAAATCAAAGAGTAAACGTGAAGAGTTAAGGTGATTTCACCTTGGTTACTCCTCACTTTTCACTCCACTTTGTCAGTTGCGAAAATTGCATCCAACGGAACAGCCATACGTACGTGCAAGTGTTGGTGGTCCACTGCATGCAATTACTGTTTTTAACACAATTATCCGCTATGCTCCATTTACTTTTTTAAGTGAGGGAGGTGTTCATGAATAAATAAATACATTAACGTACAATGATTGAAACACCTCTCTGTACACAATCAGAGTACTTTTTAAATGATGGTTTGAGTCTAGCAAATGTTTCTCATTGTGTGATGGTCAGATGTGCAAATTGCAGGAAGGAAATTACTGTTTTGCTGCTACCTCATCGTCTGAAATCGAGATGTGACAGTCATATTAGATTTTTTGAGGAAAACATTATGTGTTATTAAATAGATGTGTGCCTTTAGTTCAAATTGTGAAATATGATTTATCACACAGGCTTCTTGGTTCGGGAAAGAGAAGAAATGAAATATTTTGAAATAACCTTTCTAGAGACATTCTGCAAAGAGTTTACATAACTTTTCCTGTGGAGATGTTTCTACCAATGTCGTACATAGATGCACTAAAGCAGAAGAAGCAGTGAATTCTAAGTGGGAGTTTATTGATACCCAGGGATATTTTCAATTGATCTGTTGACAAATAAAAGACGAATCAAGAAGGTTTAGTGTACATCACATGTTTTGTCTAAACTCATTTTGACTTTCTATAAGAAAATGCAACACAACAATAGGTCCTTGGCATGGTTGAGTCAATGTTTATGGAACCAAGTCTTTGGCATTACCGTCATTTCTAATGAGACTCCAGACTTGTACTCATTCTGAAGAACCTAAAGAATTGACAGGATTTCAATAGTGTTCCTGCTCATCTGGAAGTGCATCAAAAAAGATACACATTTGCATCACCCTTAAGAGATCTTTGAAGATACATATTTCATATCATGTGCCACTGTCGGATCAGAGGAACATCTCTGCACTTTGCTTTAAGCGCTATCATATACTTGTGTCTTTCTACAGAATTCAGTCATTGTAAGACATACACTGGCTGTCTTCTAAAACAAGCCATGCATACAGATGCCATGGAATATATTTTCATGCTGACATGTCTGGCAGCAGTTACACACCTTTATGATTGAGGGGATCTTTGGGAAACCATTGTAATTCTACAATCAAAACTGGTGAATTGTATGAAAGAATAAGTTCTATTGATTTTTACAAATGTGAATGTGATTATTTTTTAAACATGTGGCAAAGTGCTTGGATAAGTGCCGTCGAGCAGGGTGTTACTCTGTGACCACGTATATTTTGCTGGAACATTTGGAGAAAATATAGGAATCCTTGAGTGTGAAAGATGGCCCCTTCTAAAAACTGCCATATCATTAAAACAGAAGAGGCACATGTAGTGTGCATACATGGGAAAGGTCTAGGATAAGTGCAGTCGGGCAGTTTGGCAGCTGACAGATGTCTGGTGTTAAACACTGCCACCTACTAGGTGTAAGTCCACTACTCACCATACACATTTTGTCCATATCATTTATTCTAGAGGCTTACATTTCTGTGTGATCTTGTTGTGTTGTGCCATTTAAGTATGTCTCCAAAGAACAAAGCTCATCAATTATGCAGTTCGGCATGATGCACACGTGCAAAGGTCAAACATTCTCAATTAAACATTGAAGTTGCTACCTCAAAACAGAAAGAGATGGTAGACTCAGGAAATATTGTTAATTTCGATGCGATCACACAGTATGTCCATCCTAATGCCCTCCAAAGGCCTATTAATAATGCGACTGAGGGCACTGTTTCTGCCTCCTCATAAACTGACAATTCATTATTGCCACTGATTTATTATAACTTATTATTAAACATGTTACAATCTCCAGTCTAAATGCATTGGTGTTTCCTTACCAGGCCCTCGTGTCTTGAGCTTGGAGGATCTTGGCAACATCATAGAATTCAATCTATCACCTGATTGGCAGAAAATCGCTCCTGAGCATTTTAAATCTTATAATGACTCTCATCAATCTATTATTTCTGAATGTAATGACATTCCTGAGGAGGAGAGCTCTTTGATAACCATTGTTAAGCCCTCTTTACTCTCTGCTCTAATATATTAAAAGAACAAAAGGAGCTAATGTGGTATTGTGTGCAAGAGTGTGGATGTTGTTATAAAAATAGTGTTGCTGATGGGAAATGTACTAATTATATTATTGAGATGAACTCTTTTGCTCATAATATTGACCAGCAACCATCAGAGGGTGTCAGACAATCAGAATCTACACACACTATGCCCTCTCTAGTTGAGGGCATGAAGCCACATGATGTGATATAATTATCGTTGCCCTGTGATGTCATCATCGCCAAACTCAGTGATTCCTCCCCTCAATGCCTTATGGCAGTCAAAAAAGAGCCATAAGAAACAATAAAAAAAGAATAAAACATAAATTGGTAAAACTACAACCTTGCATACTTTCGAAGCAAGGCAATTGAGAAAGAACTCAGGTGCATTGACAAGCACCTCAGCACCTAACATTTCATGTGTCTCTTTAGATGCTAGTTACCAACTAAATAAGGATCAACCCAACATCAAGAAAAAAAAGTACTTGTGATATTAGAAGCCTAAGGGGACATTTGATAAATGTCTACAACAACCTGAATTGGTTAGCAATGAGCTGGCCCACTGTCCACCTGCCAATCATTAAGAATGTTATCTACTCCTCCACAAGAGTCCTGTAATGATACTTCTAGGGACCACAATGATGAGTGTGACACGGTTGACAAAACTACTATGGGTATTAGCCTTAAATATGTATCACAGTTCTCATTTGGGACACTGTTGTGGTGGCTACTCAAAAACCCAGTTATGTCTCCATTTCAAGGATGATTAGCATTTTGAAATTATTAACATCAGCAGAGATCCCCTTTCTAAATAGGGAGAAAGTATTGCAACGCAATCTTTATGTACCTCAACTGCACAGTATTAGCACTAAGGACATTGACCTTATCGAGCCACCAGCACTTTACAGTACCACCAAATGGGCTTTTGTGCACTTTATTTCCCAATTATAGTTGAACATGTATCACCTTTAAACAGACAAGGGTGAAAATGGGATTTGGATTTTCAATTATCAAATGAAACTGACAATCAACTGGAAACCTTGGTGAATCATTTCAACACACCTTTAAACAACTTGAAAATCACCGAGAATAGTTATGGGAGGATGATTGAATGGATTGACTCTAACCTTAAGAGGGATGCATTAGGTGGATTGCAGGAGGATCAGTCCCGGCTACCTGCAGCTCTTTTAGACAAACAACATTGACCAAAAAAGCTTTAAATTTCTATTTCATCTCCTGGAATATTAGAGGTTATCGCCCTTTCCCTGATAATCCTTTAGGAACTTGCTTCCTTAATTCTAGTGATCCATTTGCTCTTCAAGAAACTTGGTTAAGTGAAAATCTTTTCTTTGATGGATATAAGACCATCTGCCGATTTGCCACATAATTGCACGACGGCAGCCTACAGGAGGTTTGTGTGTTGATGCTAAAACAAGTTTGAATCTGATTGAGTACTTGACCCAGGTTACACATTCTAACGTCTTAAGTGCTGCTCTATTTTGTTCCCTGGGTTGGAGTTTACTTATTGTACTTGCCATTAATGTGTTTGACCCTGCACTATTGCAATAATGAATCACATTGAGAACATTCTCACTGAATGACTTGCGATTATCCCAGGTGGCAGTAAATTATAGTTGGTGATTTTAATTCTTATTGCAATGTTGCTAAGGTGGAGCTTAGAGGTGTATCTTGCGGTAAGTACACTCCATTACATGACGGTCCCCTACAGTTGACGGTTGGTTCAGTCAGAAATGTATCCCATGGTAATCACTTATCTTCACCTCAATCAGTTAATAGAGCCCGATGGCTTCCATTCATGGAGAGCTATGACTTACCCAACTTCGGACTGACCAATGTTGGTCTTGATTGCTTTTGGCTAAATCCTTGGTTGTGACTGCTGCTTCACTCAAAATATTGTGTGAAGTTGAAAAACTTCGGACAGGGCATTTTGTCTCTCTTATTTGCAAATGTAGGCATTCATTGGTATGATTACGTCTTACGGAACAATGCGCTTCCTGCATTGTCAGCTCTTAAGTTGTCTTTAACTGTTAATAGTGAGTATATGTAAAGTTTTGTATTTTTTATTGTTTGCATATTTTATTATTTTGACAAGTGTAAACGTTGTAATACTTGTAAACCATGCACGCTTTAATATATAAAAAAAAAACATGAAAGGAGTGTAGTTAACAATGCATAATGAATTTTATAAGTATCTGTGTTTATTATTAAATGTGTGGCCTGCTTTCCCAGTGCAAAATGTTAAGTTACATTTGTAAATGCTGTGTGATGCTACTTGAAAAAACAATGTAAGACAACACATGTTCATTAGTAAGACTCTTGTGATACACAAATATACAAACAAATCCTCATAGCTTGACTCCTAAATCTATGCTGACCCATTAAAGTGACAACATTTAGAAACTGAGCCTCATATTACTTTGGACATCTTTATCTCCTGACAAAGTGATTTAAAGGGTGTTCTGTCTGTGTAATTAAATGCCCATATGACTGCAGGAGCATTTTTTATATGCTCTGAAATGTAAATCATTACATGAACTAATTAATAGACCGAAGACTAACACGTGTATTTCTTGTGTCATTGAAAGTCGTTTCATTGCACACTGACAAATGCTACTGATAAATACACATAATGCCTGATGGTGTCAATTTACAGTAGTTGCTTGTACAGCACAACTCAGAGCTCCTGGCTGCTTAATGCCCACGTGCTTTGTTTTAAAACTGTATGTATGGGGCAGTGCTCTGTGGAAAACATAACTATCGACTACTGAATTAAGGCACAAGTTTTGCATCAGGATGAAGTGTAATTAACGAACATATAAAATGATGCACAGCTGTGACACACCGTAAGACGGAATGAAGAATCTTTCTTGTATTCAAATTGCAGGCGCTGGAGCTGGCAGCTCTACAATTGCAATTCCCATCACTGGGGAAAACATTTTTAATCAAAACACCCCAATCCCCCACGCGCGAATCATGATCTTATCCGTGCTGCAATTGCTGTCATGGAATTATCTGAGTGGTAAGTAATCGACTGCCACCCCGATCGCTGCCAGTCACAACTTCCTGCAACAGTACATGCTAATGTTGACCATGTAAGTAAAAGGCAGGACTTTAGTTTATGCATGCCATTCTGTCATGACTGGCTGGTGCAGGAGTGGGGTAGTGTAATCTATATTAGTACCCGGGGAGAGTCAAGCAGAATGCAACACGCAACGTTTAAGCACCCTGGAGCTTGTTTATACCTACCGGTTGGACAAATGCATTGCTATTTCTCAGGTAAAGGAATAAATAGTGAACAGAACACATGGAATTACATACATGTATCAGTACAGTCAATTTTTCATTGCCTATGACACTGTAGGCCAGATGCTGGGGAAAGTGGAACTGTGTACGTGTACCGCAGAGAGCATTCTTGTGAGAACAAGGGATGGACTCATAGGTGAACTCTTTGGGCCCAATTCATGGAAATGCATGTGCATTTCACCTGCAATTTCTACGTGCTGAGAACGACAATGAGCGAGCCTGCTCCCAGAATAAAAAATACGTTCCCTGCGTATTCATGGAAATTTCTGTGCAAAGTAACCATATATGCAAGTCGTGGACGGAACGCCCCAGATATGGCCTCATGCAAAGAAAAAATAGCCAGAACAGCTACCTTTGCATGTTGCCTCAGGCACAAAGACATGCACCATTAAAACAGTGCATTGGGTCGCCCGCTAGTGGGCCTGCATCTCGTGGATCCTGCACAGGGTCCCTGTAACTGTATCCGGCACCCCGAGGACAGTTTCAAGCAAAGCATTCATTTTCCACATCAAACTGCATGCCAATCCCATAAACAGTCCCTGAATCCCACTACGCTGTGTGTGAACACACCTAAGTATGATTGGATTCCCGTCTGCGTGCATGCACCCCTAAATCCCACATGCAAACTCAACTCACAAGTTGCGATTCCTCTGCGCAAGTCCATATGCCAGCTTCCAGGTGGCAGAGATTTCGAGGGAACTTCAGGGGCATTTTCGGAGGCGAGAGGTTGGGCGGTCACATCCATGAATACACTTTGTTGTGTGCATTTGTGGGCATGCAGTCCATCAAAACGCCCACTTTTTGGCTTGTTCTTCCCCATTTTGCATTTTCCACCCACTATTCCAGCCCCTATACAGACCATGTCCACCCCCTGTGTTGAGTCTCGCGCAATGTGCTCGGCTGATCGTAGAGCCGTGCCGAGCATGCACAAACTCCACCTAAATCCTGCACAGTCGGTTCCATGAATCAACAAGTAGTGTTTTGCATGCAGTTTGATGGTAAGTACTCGATTATTTGCACACATAATTCATTGAATCAGGCCCACAATCTCCCTGCATGCCTGCAAACTGCAAAGACAGGTGTGTGGGATAAAGCTGCCATCACACAATTGTTCCTGCAATTTAGGATTACAAAATTAACCTGCAAGCAAATGTTGGATATTTATCCCAATTACATGTGCACTTGACGGGCGCGCGCACACACACACACACTCACAAGAACATAATTAGTCTCTCTGGGCCAATGTTTATGGGGATCTTATAAGTGCCTTCTCTGGTAGAAAATATCCCAAATATGAGCTTTAAGAGCAAGTTCTAACCCTATTGATCAAAATGTATGTTCCAGCTGCTCATGCACGATTCCTCCTGCTTCTATCCACTGTAATAATAGGGGTTATTAATTCCCAAATCTGTTGTACTCAATTTACAGCGATTGAAATGATAGTGGACGTAGTCGGCGGCCTTTGATCTTGTCAAGTTCAGGGTGGCCATGATGTGCTCTGATTACTCACTCACTTGCCAAGATCTTGAATGCAATTTCGAGCTCTCATTGCCATCAGAACACTCAATTCCATTTCTACTCTGCCACTAAGAAATCATGGTGTCGTTGTAAGAATGTCACATCTGAACACTATTGTGAATTCCTTTCACGTTTTAAGCACGTGTCCTCTGTTCTGTGTATTTAACCATACAAACATTATCCGTTCATTTATTCGGCAACCATATAATTACAACCTCCTGATTGCATTAGGGTTTTTGGTTTGCAAACAAAAACTCTGCAGATCATAATTATGCTACTGCAAAGGATTCCGGGTTGTGAGAGGAATAATGCATTTTAAACAAGATATGTGCCACAGGTGTGATGCTTGAATCGCAATGCAGGGGAGCGAAACAACAGCACTAGCTGAAAACAAGCAATACATGCATACGTGTCATGCAACACAACTACTGCATAGAAATGGCCATCAAATATGCAATCATCATAATAGAAAAAGTAATGAAACCCCATTAAACGGAGCAAAAGACTGCAGTGCTGAGCCTTGAAAGAGGCTAAAGGAGCGCAAAATGCTATGGGCTCTGTGTATTTAATAAAATAGTTCATGAATATTGCAAATAACTCAAATCCGCATAATTGTGGGCTCACACCTCCATGACTGGTTCATCAGAAAATGCGATAGAAATTGCATTTGATGATTTCCCGAAGCTCATACATTATGTAGCTGCTTGCTAGTGGCTACATTGATCATGTCAGAAGCTCCACTTCTTAGCTGTTTATAACTTTTCTAAAAATAAACCATGATCTGGTACATCTGGCATTCAAATTATGCATGACATCGGATTACTCATACATAAGGGGTGTGAATGGCAACATAAAAGTTTCAATTAAAAAAAATATATATATAATAAATTGCGACACAGGATAATGAGCATAACATAGAATAGGAAGGTAGCCTACTCAGATTGTGCAATGGTTGAAATTTGCCGCGAAAAGAATGGGGTGGGTCATTAGCAGCAATTAGTTTGTTTCACCATCCATAGTAGTTTACCACGGGTAGTAATTAGCAGTGAGCTTATCTAACACTCATAATAATATTCTTCTGGCAGGAACACACTGTGACGTACTGTCAAGTTTGTGACCTTGTTAAGAGATATTTGTTTTATGCTTTATGCTATGCGATTTCATGTTTATACCATGTTGTTTTTAAAATTTCTTTATCAACTTTACAACAAGGTATAAGCAGAAAATCAATGGTTAATCATTGCCGTATGAGTAATTTAAAGGAACATAAAACAATTCCCCCCTCCCTCCCCACCCACCTCCTCCGAGACCACAGTTAGAGCTTCAATCTTCGTTTTGGCCCCTTGACGGGCCTGGACTGTCTGTGCTATCTGAGGTGCTATCTTGCACTGCTGGATGAAGCAGTGGCACAGTTAATGCCACCCACCGGAGTAGTTCCTCGCTGGATTCTAATCTTTGTGCTTGGATTGCTGTTTCCCATGCAGCAGTCTCAGCCGTTATCCATCTTTTTAGATCAGCCCACCAGAGGGCTTCACTTGGGTCTCTTGCGCTTTTCCAACTCATGGCTATGCGTCTTTTCGCCGTTATATATATGAAGTCCTTAAGCTTATCGAGGGGCTTGTTTTTGCTGCTTCGCTTGTAGCTCCCCGGTATGCAGGCTGCTGGGTCAAGTATGTCAACTACTATTTCCGCATTAGCCACCTTTTCCTTCACCTGGGCCCAGAACCTTTGAACAGCAGGACAACCCCAGAATATGTGGGTCATTCCAGCCTTCGGCATATTGCATTTGGGGCATGGCTGGACTGTGGCTCCCTTGAACCTTGATATGGCTTCTGGTGTAAGGTAGGCTCTGTTGGTAATGTAAAGCTGGATGAGCTGTAGGCGGGCATTCCTAGAGATCTTTTTGTGGTAGTGGGTTATCCTCTCCCATGTTTTGTCTTCGAACTCTCTTCCCAATTCGGTCTCCCATCTACTTTTGCATTTGAGTTCGTTTTTGGTTGTGCCCTGCAGCAGCGCTTCATATAGTCTGGAGGTTTCGTGGCCTCCCTCAGCAGTGTCGAGCATTGTCTCGATGGTCTCGTTTTCTATGACCTGGTCTGTGACCTCAGTCCATCTCTTCTTTATGGTTTGGATTACTGCTCTGTGGAGCAGAAACTGGCCAGTGGGTAGGCCTGCGGACTCGCTGAGGTCGATGAATGACATTAGATCCTGCTCACAAGTGAGGTCCCCTAGCACCGCTACCCCCCAGGGTTCCCATAGGGTGTGTATTTCCGTGTGCCCCCATGGGTGTTTAGCCATGATTGCGGCGATGGGAATCTGTGGGGAGAGTGGGTCTGCCGACCCCACTTTTCCACAGGCACGCCTCCAGAGCTGGGTCCCAAGCTTAGCTAGATAAGGGTAATGCCGTAGGGCCTCCTTCTCAACCCATAGTATATCCCAAAGTAGCAGTGTAGGCAGGGCCGGCTGGGTAAGTCGGGTATCCGTGGTGGTTTCTTCGGCCATCCATTGTGTCACGTGCCTAAGCTGGCTAGCCAGCTAGTACAGCTCGAAATTAGGGACTTTCAGCCCTCCCTTCTCAAAGGGTCTTTGGAGAATTTCCAGCGCCACTCTGTGCCTACCCCCCTGCCAGAGGAATCTCCTACAGAGTTTGTTCAGGTCTTTGAAAAAAGAGGGGGGAATGTTAAAGGGGACGTTAGTGAGAAATGTAATAGTCGGGGGAGTGCTAACATCTTGAGAAGACCTGCCCGCCCTGCCACCGAGAGGGGGAGTTTACCCCAAAAAACCATGGACTTCTCAAGGGAGTCTTTAGCCCTGACTGTGTTAAGGATATATTCAGTGCTGGCGTTGCGGTGTATGGTGACACCCAGGTATCTGAAGGATGTTGCTTGCCATTTAAGGTCTAGTGGGGGTAGGGATCTAAGTTCCTCCCTGTAAAAAGCAGCCAAGGGGTAAAGGCAAGACTTGTCCTTGTTAATCCTAATGCCCGTAAGTCTATGAAAACAATTTAGGGTCTCTAGTATGTAGGGCAGGAGGTGCTCTGGATTGTGTAAGTACAGTAGCACGTCATCTGCGTACATGGACACGAGGTGAGACACCCCATCCAGTTCAATGCCACCGTCACCGTATTCTTGTCGGAGATATGCTGCTACAGGCTCGGCCGCAATGATGTAAAGCATAGGGGATAGTGGACATCCTTGCCGGGTGCCTCTGTGAAGGGGCCATTTATCAGAATACGTCCTGTTGGTGCACACTCTGGCGGTGGGACAGGCGTAGACCAATTGGGTCCATTTCAGGAAGGCGGGCCCGATCCCCATTTTGCCCATAGTAGCATACAACCATTCCCATTTCACCGAATCGAAGGCCTTGGTGGCGTCCAATGACGCCACCGCGTATTTTCGGGGGCTATGCTCAGTGCCGTATATAATGTGATGTAATCTACGCAGGTTTTCAGTAATAGAGCGCCCCGGCACGTAGCCAGTCTGGTCCTGGTGGATCAGCTGGGGGATCACTCTGCGTAGCCTATTTGCAAGAAGTGCTGTTAATATTTTGCAGTCAACATTTAGCATAGAAAGTGGTCTATAAGACCCACAGTCTATTCCATCCCTTCCAGGCTCAGCAAAGGGATTATTGTGGCCTCCCTCATGGAGTCGGGGAGGATGCCACGCTCATACGCCTCATTGAATACCTGTGCTAGCATTGGGGCGAGGGCTTCTTCATATGTCTTATAAAATTCCCCTGGTAAGCCATCTGTGCCTGGCGCTTTTCCAGTGGGTAGGGATCAGATTATAGCCATCACCTCATCTGGGGTAATTGGCTCCTCTAGGGTTTCGGCTATTTGTGTGTCTAGTTTAGGTAGCTTTATACTACCCAGGGCGTCCTCTATCTCAGTGTTGGTGGGGGGGCGGGGTCTTGGAGTAGAGTTCTCGGTAGAACTCGGAGAAGACGGAGTTGATCTCATCTTGGGCATGTGCTGTGGTGCCATCGGGTCTGAGTATGGTGCAAATGGGTGTCCTGGGGATTTCTCTCTTATAGAGCCAGGCTAAAAGTTTACCAGGTTTGTCCCCCAGTGCGTGCGTCCTTTCAGAGTGTTTAGCATAGCTCAGTTTCCCAAGCGACTCCCAGTGAGACAGACAGGCCTGTCGCAATTCAGTTATTTTCTGTATATGTTCCGGGGTCGAGTCTGCCCTACCCTCCAGCACACTCAGCTCTCTTTCCGCGCCCTCTAGGGAGGTTGTGATGGACTTCAGGGTACCCCCGATTGTGGCTATCATCTCTCCCCTCATAACAACTTTATAAGCCTCCCAAGCCGTTCCGATGTAGTTCACACTATCTAGGTTGTTCTGCCAGTATTCCTCAGTACTGTCTCTTATATGTTCTCGGAAGGCTGTATCTAGTAGGGCCTCGGCTCTAAGTCTCCACGTGGGAACTGGGGGTTTAGGTGGGTATATCTCCCAGGTGGCCTGCATGGGGGAGTGGTCTGACAGCACCCTGGGCAAGTAACGTGCATCTCTAAACCTGGCTTGCTGCCCCTGGCTTATTAAGATATAGTCCAATCTGGTATGTACCTTGTGAGGTGGGGAGAAAAAGGAGTATTCACTTTTCTCAGGGTTCTGTTCCCTCCACAGGTCACAGAGTGCCAGTTGGGCTATTAGTTTAGACAGTATTTTGGCTGGGGGGGGGAGGGGTGGGAGTGTTTAGAGTCGGACCTGTCTGTTTATACCATGTTAACACCCCATCATGGGCATCACTGTGCTTGCTGATCTAGCCATGATATTTATTTAGGGGCCTATTCATGGACATAAGTGCAGAAATCCTACAAAGGCCACGCGCCGAGAAGGACACTGCATTAGCCTGTCCGCAGAAAGAAAAAATGTGTGCACCGCGCATTCATGGAACTGTCAGCACAAACAACCTTATTCGCAAGCCGTGCCTGGAAGGTCCCATGACACGCCCACACTCAAAGCATGAACAGCAAGAAAATCTACTCTTGCGCGCTCCCCCAGGCGCAAATGCACGCATCCATCAAACAGTGTGCAGGGTCCTCTGTAAGCAGGCCTGTAACTCAGAGACCCAGCATGGGGTCCCCCGTAACTGTATCCCGCACCCCGACAGCATGAGCATAAAAAATTGTAACTCAGCAATAATTTGGGAAATGAACATGCAAACCCATGTAAAACGTTCCTGCACACCGCTACAATGCTTATGCGCACACCTAAGGTACATCGGAACCCTGATTAAGTACACGCACCCCGAAATCCGACATTCAAGCCAACCCGTGCACGGAAATTCCCACGTGCAAGTGTACTTACGCCTGCCTTCAGGTGGTGGATCATATGAAGGACGTGCTTGACCATTTCCCAGCTGAGACATTGCGCGATCAGATCTATACATATGTCTCGTGCTGCACAATAGTGGGCGCGCAAGGGACAGCTTGCAGGCCATCGCTCAGAATGGCAATTTTTCCACAAGTTCTTCCCCATTTTTGGTGTTCCGCCCCCTTCCAATCCCTCTGCGCAGGTCACGCCCACTCTCTGCTCAGAGTCTCACGCAAGGCCCTCGACGGCTTGCACAGACATGCCGAGCCAGTGCGAACTCCACGCAAGGCCAGGGAAAGTACCTTGGATTTGATTCCATGAAACGACGAAGGTGGATTTTCATGTAGTTGCGCACGCAAGTACCCCCTTTTACGCACAGACAATTTCATGAATCGGGTCCTTTGTGTTTTCTTCTCTACTGAGTCTGTTCTTACTTAATACACACCAACAACAATATATTAAAGGCAAGATAAAATAGTTCATCTCGAAATATGCAAAATTTACGAATGACTTCCTTTTTTAATGCATGGTCATTCAACAGATATTTCATTTACTGACTGTGGTATGTTTTATAATGGAATGGAACGGTCTTGTATGGCATACATCTGCCATTTCAGCAGCCTTGCTGTGTGTGGCCGTGCTAGAAAAGAAGAGGGATGTTCATAAAATATAGACATAGATTTACATCCTTTGGTGTTGTTGTTAGCAGGCCGAAATACCTCAGCCAGAAACTGAAAAGACAAGTCTCTTTGAGGTTACAGCATTCTGCATACACTGCATTGTCTGACTACACCAAAATACAACCACAAAAGAGCCTGCGGTTCTAGCTTCCCATTCTGTGAGGTCAACCTCTGGAACAACTTTCCCCTCTGGGCTGAACCTTCCTACCAGAAAGAAACTTAAAATACACCTCTTCAACCAACAATAGCATGACCTCGCCCCAATCTCATTTTTCTTTCTGTAATGTAACTAGCACCTAGATGCCAACGGGCTACGTACACTGCTATAAATGTATGAATACATAAATAAATGCGTACATATCTCTGTCTTGAGTGCCAATGGGAATCCAGGAGGGTATTGAATGAGAGAAACATAAGTATGTCTTTCATCGAGAAGGGAGACCAAAAGACTGGTCATTTGGAATCTGCACGCTGAGGAAGAAGTTATCTGCTGGTGTAGGGGTGTGTGATAGTGATAGACAACTGAGATGTGGAATGGCTCTCTTGGGGCATGATTTATAAAGATGTTTCCAGGAGTATGTGTGACATACCCTTGAATTGCACTTAGAGGGGCCTATTGGATTTACAAAAGAAGTTACTCTGATTAACTTTGAGTAACGGCTGACATAGTCCTGGTGTAATCAGGCGAATATTAGAGTTATTAGTGTATCTTCGTGTGTGAGCCCAATTGCCCTCTCCAATTGAAAGCGCAGGTTCGTTTGAATTACTCCTAGCAGAATCTTGGCAAATGAGGCCCTTAGTGTGTTGTGTTCCTGGACAGTTGCTGCTGTGCATGGGGGTTGATTGTGTAAATAGTCTAAGCTTGAGAGAAATGCAGGTGAGATTTGACTAGCTGGAGGAATGGTCAAGTGAGAGGAGGCCTGTTGGTCCGATATTGTTGAAGTGTTTAGTTATTGTCTCAATTAATAATGGTTCACATTGTTCTGGTTTGGTTTGAAGGATGAGGGGATACAGACGTGAAGGAGTCTGATCTCCTGAAACCTATTGGCTACAGTCTTCTGTGACGGCCAATTGCATGCTCAGAATACATTTCTCGCTGATTCTACGTAATGGTTGAAGAGGGGGGGAGCCGATGGAATCTGATCCACAATAGGTCTAGGCTGACAAATTGTGTGTGGATTTGTAGCATGTTCTTGTCATTTTTTTTAAAAAGGTGGTTTCGCCTGATCTGAGCTACAAAGAGAGGGCATTGTAATTGCAATTGTAATTGTTTATTTGTAAAACGCTTATACTTAAGTCAAGTGCTTCAAAGCATTGGTTAGCTGTGGGGTAGGTGCTGGTTTCATGAAGTGTTAGTTTAATTGCAAGGTCGTTCAGTGTTTTTCTGAAGGGCAGGTGATGTTCCTCTGTCTGAAGACAGTGAGTATCACATATCAAAGTTGGAATAGTAGGAAAGCGAAGGGGTATCCATTATGATCTTTCTAGTTGACGCTTTGCACTGTTACTGTGGCCAGATTCACACATTGTATGACGGTTACATAGATAGGCTGCTGCGCATGCTTTTTAAAGTGTTTTAACATTCATTCGGGTGTTAGTTGATGTGTTCATATCCAGTGCATCTAGACCTGTCTAACTGATATTAAATCACAATAATTGAAGTGTAAATATATACTTGTAATACTATTTGCCATGTTTCTGTTTCAATTCTAGATTATTTTCACAAATGTAATTCTACATTAGCATTGCACATGTGTTTCAACTATGCACTCTTTGTACCTGAAATGCATGATTTTGTGTGGGAAGTGATGTCACTCTTAACTCAGATCCCCCTATGTACATATGACCTCTGTTGTCATTTTACATCTCGTTGTCAGTCCCTGATGTGATCCCATGTATGTGCTAATGGGCTGAGCTATAGGGGGATTCCAAATGGTTTGGCAGTGCAAAGCCATGTTGCACCGTTCCAAAAATTCCATTAGCGTACAAGACAAAGACCCACAAGCCCACATGCTTCAGTTGACACGGGCAATTCTACACCATTGTACCCTTTCTTACATAGCTGTCCCCTTATTCCATGATCATTTCCAGCGGAACCATCCCTTCGCACCATCCCAATGCCTTGTACTGCTGCGGGAGACCCAGTGTTTTCTGTTTACTGTAGTAATGCACCAGCACAGAAAATGAAAAACGTTTTCCCCACCCCACCTGCCCGCATGTGCACCCCTCCTTCTTGCTAGATCCCCCTACCATCCACCGGCTGTGAACATCCCTCCTGACACTCTCATATTGTCCTATTTCCCTCCCAGTCTTCACTAACCCATAATTTTCCCATCATACCTTGAGATTTTCCAGCCGGAATCCTATTGGACTCTCACAGTAGACGAAAAACGAATTTACTGAATTGACTGAAAATGGGCTCCCCAGGCTTCCCCGAATTGCTCAACTAACCACTCGGTCGTTTTTCCTCCTCCTCACCCCTATCTTTCTATGAAATCACCTCTTTCCTGCCCCCAAAAAGATAATATTGAGCAATTTCCCTCGTTCCCGTGTCCTTGCCAAAGTAGTCACTTGTATTGACACAATAACAAACATAGTCCCGGGAGGATAGCTCAGCGGCAGCGTGCGCGTCTTGGAAGCAAGACGACACGGAGCAACAACAGGTTCGATCCCCGGGTCCGCGCTTAGAAACCTTTGGGTGTTTAAGCGCGTTATAAATACGTAACTAAGAAAAAAAAAAAACACACAATTACGCAAGACAATTCCTGTAACAGTGCCTCGATGCCTGCGGGCTGTGTGAGCGCTTTATAAATGTGAAATAAATAAATAAAACAAAATGGTGCCTTTTGATATCTGAAAACCCTCAGTCCTGTAACACGTTATTCCCAGCTGTTTTCTTATGTGGTGCAAATCGGCCCAGCATCTTTTGCTGTGCACGTGCTCAATGGAAGCACCATTTATTAACGAGTTTTAAGATTAATTCGGGTGTAGGCTGAAAACTACTAATTGAAGTTACCCCAACATTTCCAGACATGTTATTTGTGTGGATTTGTTCAGCCATACCCATCCAGCAGGTCAAATATAATTAGGAAGACCATTTTGAAAAAAGTGACCCCCTTTCTCCCCCTTCCAGGATCATATAATTGTGTGACTCCTATGGGTTTCATTCCGCAGTTTGCCACTCATTTTAGGGTCTTACACAGTCAACCATTCCAGCCCTTCAATAATAAATGTTCCTGTTGATGTAACATGGCCTGCCGGACTCAACATACCGCCACATAAAATAGTTTTTAAAATGCAGCTAGGTGCCCATTAAAAAAAAATCGTACATTGAAAAATGTAAGCACCTCTTTACTGTTAATGCAGCCCTGACGTTTCACTGTTTCACCTTCCTGCCCTGCTTAATTATGGAGTAACACAATTCTGGACAGATCAAAATATGACAACGTTCATAATAAAATACATATGCTGTCCACAGCCCACAAATAAAAGTGCGCGTTCAGTTAACGCCATGATTATCTTTGGAATCAAGCAGTTTGTACACATAGGATAGCTCAGGGGCAACGTGTTTGGACTTAAAAATAAAACGACTCAGAACAACGCCGGTTCGATGCCCGGGTCCGCTCTTTGAAACATGTGGGTATTAAGCAAGTTATAAATAGCAACAGTCAAGTGTTCTGGGCACAGCACATATGTAAAACCTCGCAAGGATGGGTGTAATTACGTGTTCATAAACATGTTGGAGAATTATCCTTTGATATTTAATTTTTATACATTTCAGAATCCTTTCTGGAACACAGTCCCTGAAGCTGATAAACTTTTACTTCAGTAGACGAATCAAGCATCCCTTTTTAAGGACTTTAATTAAAGGCAAACATCTGTGGCCTGCAAGGGAAGATCGCGTTATGCTGGGAGATCTCCCAGTTTCTGTTTCTGTATAACCATCTTCAAAAATCATCAGCAAAGTTATAATGAGATTAATTATAAAGAAATTGGAAGCTAACATTGCCGCATTAGTCACTATGCCTGGGCATTTCGTTATGGATATGGGCATCTCAGGCTGTTTCCTAAGGAACGTATTTCAGCTGCAGAATGAGGAAGGATGGGGAGACAACGTGCTATATTTAGAGACATCTGAAGAGTTCCACTTGTAGAAAATACACACTATTAGGCAAAGTCGTGAGCTTTATTAGGAGCAGGACATAATGAGAAAAAGATACCCAATGGTAGGTTGTGATTGCATGTTCTAACGTCTCTTCTCATGCATCGCCAGAAATCTAATACATATATTGGCACATACTTTGATAGGTGGTTGGCATTTTGTGCCACCCAGAGGGGAAGAGCTTACATTAGAAATGTAGGGGATCGGCAGAACATTACTATGAAAATGGGCCCATTTGACCAGATACCGCTGAACCAGCCACCTCACGCCCCAAACCATGACACATCTGCTCTTTTACTGGACTATTCCCATCGTCCTTATTGGTAGAGCAACCCCCCCCTGTTGCGCCAGTATTCAAAAGATTCTCCCCCACTTTCAAAGTTTGGAAATCAAACTAAGTGGGAAGGAGCTCATGCCATCCCCCTCAACCACTGGCTACCACCCGAAAAACAGATGGATGGGCGATAGTGTAACTGTTACCGCAACACCCTCTCCACTACCCACATTCTCGAATTTCCAAACACTGGTAATCAGCTTCAGTAAACATGGTGCAAAATAAAATAAGTATTTTTTGACTGCCATTAATTCTAAAGTCTTCTTTGGAACAATAAGACACAAGAAATGAGTTTCCTATATTGCCTTACGTGTGAATATTAGTTTCCTTCAAGAAGTATTGGTAACCACATAAGTGTTAAGGGCAAGGACGTTCCTCCTGCATTTTCTAAATAATTCAATGTGGGCTCTGTCCACTTCCGCATTTAATTGTAAAGGATTTTGGTAGACAGTAGTTTCCAGATCCATATTCCACGCATACTGTCCCCTTCAGCCAGTTCTTTCTCTTTACAAATCATTTCACTCTGCACTGTCTGACAAAGAAGTCGATGGGACTACAAGAGCTAACGCTTTGTTCCATATCTGCATAGCGTTTTCACTTACTCCAATGAAAGGTCTCAGAACCTGCATCTTGTGCAAGACTTTGGGTAAAATACAGTCCTCTGATCTGCAGTGAGTTTGACCAGGTTGAACGTCTTGACTTTGAAGAGAGTTTAAGCAAAAATGATTTGAGGTGATTTAACAGTGCTTTCAAGGAATGAAAGGTTCACATAAGCTAAGGAAAGGATAGGTTTTGAGTTTCATTAGTAATGAGAAGGGGGCGTTCTCTTTCGTATTTGGCCATGGATACCTTTTAATGTCTTGTACATATTTTGTGAATGTCTGGGTTCTGGCAGACACATATAAGACTTTCACTATATATAAATAAATACATCCATATACATATATATATATATTTGTATATATATATACAAAATCATCATTTATGAATGCTGTAAAAATGAGACGCGGTTGACCTGATTCACAGAAAGCTTTCCAATGGGATTGTGCCATTATAACATTCTTCTGTGACTCAAGCCCACGTGTATTTTGCAGATTCAGATCAATACCACTGGTAGGACCATATACATCGTAGGTGCGTTGTAAAGGAATTATAGTAAAGAAAACCGGGGCCCAGTTACAGAAAGTTTGCACTGTTATCAATTTAGCACACTACTTCTTTAGCGTTCGTCCTAGTACCGGTGGAGGCACAAAGAGTGGCAATGCAGACATTGATTCTGTGCAGGTACTGGCTCAAGTGCTATTAAAGCTGTGTGCAACGCATTGGGCAGTGCAATCCTTCTGTGATCCAGCCACTGAATCCTACACTCATCTACAATGTATACATATAGGTAGGGTAATGCTGGAGAAGACTAGTGACAGGTTGAGACTTAAAGTATTCTTTGTGCGGCTTTCAAAGTGTGATGAGTAACAGAACATATATAATCCTATATCTCATTTCACAAGACAAATTGAATTATGGTTTGCTGTGTATTAGCAGTTATCTCCCACATCACTGTTAATAATATTAACAACTAGAGTATGAGGCTAAGTTATTCCAGCCCATATGCACATAGTTGATCTATGCATTGCATGCAGCCGATCATTTGACCCAATGAGATGTATTACCAAATAGTTATGAAAGAGTAATGTAAGGAATGTGATACTGATTAATATAGTCCACATTTGAGCTATATCACTGTTATGGAAGCAAACTTTGGGCGACCTGGGACTTTTAAACACTGAGAAGGTCAATGCCTGTACCAGTGCCAGAAGAAAATGGTTTACTAGACCACTGGCAGATTGGAAAAGTGTGGTCAGAACACTTACAAACATAGGGGAAAAAACACTGCAGGAAGAGGAGAGGACTACAAACTACAAACACATTCTTATCAATAGGCAATCTGGAAAAGGAAGGTGGAGTTTTTGCAGTGGTTCATCTGATGTGCCACACATAATATCAGCAATATCTAAAGTATTTAAAATGAATCATGCTGAATCCAATAGCTGAACCCACCTTGAATCTGATTGATGAATTTGTGGAAGTCTTCATTACTGTGATAGAAAAACTGAAACAGTTCATCATACAATGCAACCCTTATGTTACTTCTAGAAGCGTACCTCAACTTCTACAGCTATGCATGCATCATAGGTCAACACGAACTGGACATCCTTAACATATCAGGGAGCTGATAGCTTCCTCATAACAAAGGCCCAAACACACGTCTCAGGTCATGAAATACCTCATGGCATTTGGTCCTCACATCCATCCGTCACCCCCGTTTGTAACAACTCTCTCGCTACTGGCATTTCCTCACATACACTGAAGCAGGGACACAGCATGTCTCTCCTAAGAAATGTCATTGTGGATCCAACAACCCTCTCCAAATGTTTCCTTATTGCCAAACTATCACAGGAAGCTGAAATTATGCCAATAACGGTATTTCTCCAAGTCCAGAAGTACAGTTAGGCGAAAAGCCTGCACCATGAATGTCAATCTGATCTCTGGCCTTTTATGCAGAGAGAAAGAAAGCTTAAGAGTATGATTGCAACCATGCTTTCTATCCATTCACCTTGCATCGCTCCTTTTGACCTTACTGCTTGATTGTACCAACCTTCTTTATCACTTGCAACACACAATAGGCATACAGAACAAGCCTGAAGAGATGCATACTTGTTCTCTGGTGCAAAACACATCAAGTGAATCTGAGTCACTGTCAGTCCAAAACATGTGTTGCTACTTGTGGCGTTCTACAGTACTATGACATTTTACAGTAGCAGTTTAATGTTTATATGAGAAAACTGGATTTCCTTGTTGGGATAAACGTCCAACGTCTGACGTCTCACATGTAAGAGAAACTAAGAAATCCCATAAAACACAAGTCTGAAACCACACCGAATGCCAGCGGCCTAGACATCATGGTTGATACTCTGACCTTCCCGCCATCCCCCTTAAATGTAAGATAGAACATAGCCAGCTAGACACACACATATGCATTTAGAATTTGGCTCATGTAGAACAATGACACAAACAATGACACACACACACACACACACACACACTCTCTCTCTCTCTCTCTCTCTCTCTCTCCCTCTCTCTCTCGCTCTCTCTCTCTCTCTCTCTCTCTCTCTCTCTTTCTCTCTCTTTCCCTCTTACTTATAAAGGAGCAGGCTCAAGACAAGGAGTATTTCAAGTAGCAGTGTGAGCCCTCATTAGACATATTAAGAGGTGGCAGATATAAACCATTTAGGTTTCAGTAGGCCTCACAACGTCATGTATTATTCCACACAGTTAAATGCATTCAGTCTCAACTCATGGCAAAAAGACGTACAGACAACAGACAAGGTCAGCAGCCTCAAACAGGGTGTAAAGTTACGCTGTGATTGGTCAGAATTTTGAGGTGAAGTTCTTTCCCAGGCATAGAATGCGAAAGCATGATTTAATCAGATGTTGCGACTATGAGCAGATCCCATGAAGGGAAGTTGTAAAAGCCACACAGGGATTGGCTACAAAGAAGAAGGTGCAGAAAGGTCCCACACATTCAAAACATGAAACATACAACCAATGAAGTCCCTGCCAGGGTCGTCATTTCTGCAAAATGCCAGTGGAGCGGAAGTGACACCACCGACCCTTTACCTCTAATGACATCACCGGAAGTGCTGTCATTTGACTCCACCCCGAAAGTGACATCACAGGAAGTCGTGACACATGACCTTTCATTCCTTGATAAAACAGGTAGTGGCATCACACAGCACTGTTCCTCAGTACACTAAGAACAATATGTTTACGATATCACTTTAATATGACATACATTTCATATCAGAATGGAGCACCATATATTACCAAATGACTGTTAATGTAAGTATTTGCATTTATCTTGGTTTGCCGCAGTTACGGTCATTTCAAAGTTCCAGGCATGGCAATATGAGCTGCTCCTGCTTGGTGCTGGCCTGCATCGGCTGCCCTGCACCACAGGATGCAGAAACCTGGCATTGAAGCAAATGGCAACGCATGGTCACAGTTACACTTAAACTTATGCAACATGCTCCCAACGAAAAAAGAGACAAAGCGGCATGCTCCAAAAGTGAAATCCAATCTTGACTATAATTCTGTAGCATTTAGTAGGGAATTTTGAAAAAAACAATGCTGTTACAATCAATGCCATTAGAACTAGGAATCCCAGTATTCAGTAGTTTGATACATAAAATCCCTAAAATGGAAACCGGATGTGGTGATGTCAGCTGGGAACCCTAATCTGCCCGTTTCCCCTAATTTGAAGGACCAATACAGTAAGTGCTCCCAATGGGTCTACTGGTGGCAACTTTAAGAGAGAAAACAATAGCCACCCAATTCCCAGGGGACAGAAACCAACTGTCACTGCAAAGCAAAGAAACAGGTTGTCACTGAGGGGGGATGGTTTCTATAACAGCTTATGTTGTCCTTTATGTGATTTAGAAAATATTCAGTTGCTTAATCTACATGCAATTTGTTTCAATGGCTGGGCTCATGTTTTGCTTCTGCTGGCTATGCAAATTGTGTGACTTGCCCACCTCTAGTACATGTTATGAATTACACATTTTGCCAACCAAGTCATTAATGTCTGTAGGTATGTATAAAAAATGTACTGCGTCCCCCTTTCGCTTTTTTTAATGTTCTTTCTCTGTGCCTTTCTCCCCATTCTTCTTTCTCTTCTGTACTTAGCATCTCGCTCCTCTGTTCTTTCTTGAATAACACTCTGCATCTCCTTTCCTCCTACCCCTTGATTTCTAGTTTTCTCACTTGGTTGATGTGTCCACACCATCTCCCATCACTTATTCTCTTTGCCATTTTAACGTCAATCCTTTTTCTGAGGTGATTTGCATCCCCCTTTCTCTCTTTTAAATAAACCACTCCAGAACCTTTCCATCCTTATGCACAGAACATAATCTATCAAAACCAATATGCTGTTCAATTAAACGTGCCTTCTGAACATTTGCTGAATTCTAGACCAGCTCTGTTGTCTTTTGAACTTTGCCAACATTTCACGGATATTGCAGTTCAATATCCTCCTTTAATTGAGAGAGAGTTACCTTGTGTCAGTGACCCGCTGGAAAACATTCATTTTTCCAAGGTGGGAAATAACCTGTGATTAAATGCAGAGCCGATCAGATTACCGGTCACGCAGCTGTGGAGTTCAGAAGGGGCTGTGTATTTAAATATATAACATTTCCTCTGTTACAAGGGGCCTCAATATAAGTTTGGTGGTAGCCTTGCCGGTAAAACCGGCAGGCTGCCGCCAAACTTCTGAAAAATGTCCGGATGGGTAATTACCGGGTCATTCAGAATGGTGCCGGTGCATCCGACATGCTGTGCTCACGGCTGCCGCTCTGCCCGCCAGGTCAGCCCTGGAGGGCAGAAAGGCACCTGAAAGCACAACTCGTAGGTTGCCGGTCCGGGAACTACGGTACCAGCAATCTTACTGGTACCGAAGTTCCAGGACCTGCAAACTTATAATGAGGCCCAAGGTGTGTGAAATGTGAACGTTCAAAGTATGAGAATTGGAAAGGTGTAACATGTCAGTTGACAAGATGACTCCTGGTCACCGGGACGCCACCTAACCAGTCTCCTGCTTTCATTTATCAAACAGGCGCATTCTGTGTTTTGTGGTCTTCTTTAAATTAAGTGCAAGAACCTGCTGACAAATGCTTTGTGAACAGATAGTCCAGGGGTCGAAAAGTGGTGTCTCTGCAACAAACTTCAATTAGTCACCTTGAACATGATATGCCCATTTTATTTGGACTTCTGAGGTGACTTAAATGCCCCTAGACTGAATTTGAAATAGCCTTTTGGAAATGCATACTCTCCTACAATGGCTACTTGACTTCTAAACCTTCTGCTCTAAAAAAGAAAACATTTGATAATAAAGAGTTTTGAAGACGATTTACATCCGTTACTGAGCACTTTATGAAATGGGAGGAGCGGCCAGTAACATGTGAAGCAACTATGGGTATTGGAAATACAAGATCATTTTAGCTGTTCCTGGGAACCCCAGTGTTGCTTGGCACTTGAAGATAAGCAGAGAAAGAAATGTTTGCCCCCGATTTTTTCATAGCCTCAATACATAGGTCAGCTAAAGACTATGGGCCTCATTACACGTTGTGCGGTAGGGATTTAACATTACCGGTAAGGGAATACCAGTACTGTTAAATTCCCATGCCAATTACGACCCGGCTCACCGCTATTTGCGGCACCGCTAAATATGGTGCCACTAATAGCGGCCTGTCCGCTGGCGCGCGACTCTCGATGCCGTAAATAACCCCATGCCGCTAATATCACATCATCACAAGCCAGGCGTACATGCTAATAGTGGCATGGAAAAGCCCCCAAAACCCCTTACCAGCATGGCGCAAATAACGGCTTCGCAAACCACACGTTATCAGAACCTAGCAGTGTTCCCACCTGCCACAGGTGGACAAAATCAGCACAGGTGGAGGCAATTGAGACTGTGGCAGCACAAAAGGAGCACACCATACCCCTTCACACACCCATTCCCACACCAAGATGGTTCCAAATATTAGTAGCATTACATGGGCTGGAGGACATGATTGCAGTGCAGCAGCAACAACAACAGGCAGACAAAGGAGACACAGGTGGAGAAGGAGGAGGATGGCAAGACAGGTGCAGCAAGCACCACCGGGGCACCTAGGCATACCACCGAGGCAGCCACCAATCCCCAGGATCCGAGGCAGTCCATCAAACCTAACCCCTGAGCAGATACACACCCTGTACCGTCTGGACCGGGATACCATCACCAGCATCATGTACATGACACATGACGACATTGTCAGCCTCATAGACATCAGAACTGCCATTCCCCCGTCTACAGAAGGTGGTGACTGTGCTCCATTTCCTGGCCACAGGCACCTACCAGCATACAGTGGGGCAGATGCATGGCATCTCACAACCAGTATCCTCACGCACGCTGAACCAGGTACTCGATGCCCTCCTGAAGCATGCACAGGAACACATATTCCTGCACGGACTGCCCAGGAGATCGCGAACACCAAAGTTGGCTTCTATTCACTGGCAGGCATCCCAACTTGCATCGGGACCAGCGACTCTACCCATGTGGAATTGGTGGTCCCATATCAAAATGAAGTAGTCTACCAAAACACCAAAAAATCCCACTCCATCAAAGTGCAAATGGCATCTGATGCTAAGAAGACAATCACACATTGTTGTGCCCAATTTCCTGGATCAACCCTTGATTCCATGGCCCTGCGTAACTCAAACATGCCACTCTACATGGAGCGACAAGCCGGTCAATGTTCCTGGCTACTTGGTGAGTAGCAGGGCAAGCACATGGCAGTGTGATGTGGTGGGGAGTGGTACATACTCCTATTGGGTGTTGACTGTCGTCTGTAAGACAAATGGACATACAGATGTAGGCCAATGTCCATCAGGGAAGGCTGCAATGTCCTTGAGGAGAACCCACATGCAATTATGAGCTGCACAACATAGAGTACAATCCAGGTTTCCGAATATTGCACATCCATCCACATCCACATTGCACATCATGCCACACCACATACCACACAAATCAGCAACATGGCGTTAAGATGGTACTACAGAATCATCACAGCACAACATCAAGACAGCAATGTGCCCTTGAATGCATGCAAAGGTAACACCCCTAGCCATACCATTGAACCACACACCTATAGCACCACTGAAGTGATGCCACACAGCATGGCAACATCCGGGCCATCGCCTCTTGCATGGCCAGGAGGGACACGATGAGCATCAGCATCTGATGTATCAAATGCAATGAGATACAAGGGAGAACTATTATGGATGGAGATGGGTATTGTTGCCCTGATGTATGTGGTGAGGCCCACAAAGGACGCTGTCCCCAATGAAGTACACATACACAATTATGGAGACCAAGCCTGTGTTTCAAATTTTCAACAGTGTAGTGTAATCATAATGTGTACAAAAGGCGCATGGCCCCAACTGTGCAAACACCATTTCCCCCCTCCCACCTCCCCCACAACACTCCCAAAAACACCCTTTCCCCCCTCCCCCTCCCTCCACAACACTCCCAAAAACACCCTTTCCCCCCTCCCCCCACAACACCCCAATGTGAGTTTCATAGTGTGCAGGTGTCCTGCTCGACATGTGCCAGCAAGTTCTTGATGGCCCCAATTCTCATGGGCTCCTCTGCCATTGGGTGGTTGTGATGCCGTGGGCCTCATGGTACGCAGAGAGCGGCGGTGGAGGCTTGTTTGTCGGGAACTCGCAGAGGAGGAGGTGCCCGGTTGATCCTGTGGTGGGGGGGTATTGTCGCTCCATGGCGTCCGCAATACGTGTGAGTGCCTGCCTAAATTGGGTCATTTCCACACAAATCCTGTTCGTGCAGGCCTCCATGGCATCCCTTGTCTGGCTTGCATACGAACTAAGGTCATCCCTCAGACGGGCTGCCTCTGCCACATGCTGACCAACCAGCGCAGTGATTTCGACCTGCCTCTGGCCGATGGTAGCAAGGTCGTGTTGACTGGATCCAGCTGTTGGGGTGGCTGCTGCGCCCTGGTCCATGCCTCTGGCATCAGGTGAGGACACGTGAGGGCTCCATCGTCCTTCCACAGTTTTGTTGCCTGATTCTATACGGCTACCTGATGGTGATAATGGCCTTGGTCTTGGCTCAATGGACCGTGATGGGCTGGGGGTCTGGCTTTGAATCAGAATGTCAATTGCCTCCTCAACGTCTGAAAGTGGGGCGGTGGCTGCGTCCTCACCAGTGGAACTGGCGGCAGCAGAGTGCGTGCCCTCCGTGCTGGTTTCCAATGTCATGGGGTACACTGCCGTGGGTGGAACAATTGCAGCAGCCATGGCCTCAGGCTGTTTAGAACTGGTGCTCTTGCTGCCTTTGCCTCTCTGCTGCTGATCACTCCTCCCGGTTCCCCTTGAGGTGGTGGCGGTGTCCCCTCTGTCATGTGCCCTGGGCTTTTTCTTAGCTGGTGGAGCAGGTGTCACAGTGCCCGGTTCATCAGTGTCTCTCTGTGACCCTGTAGGGGACAGAAAAAGGGAATATCATTGTTTATGGTTCTACGTGCCTTATGCAGACTATTTACGTCATGCCGCTCTATGCATTGGGGCCTCTTTATTTTTGAATCCGGTAATGGGGATGTCGGGTGGGTCATGCATGAATGGCTTTGTGTTGCACGTGTATGTGGTGATGCGTGCATGTAGGTTTGTGGCTGGATCAATGGCCTGATTATAGACTCATATTTGGGGGGCCCCATCACCCTTCACTGTGCATTGTTTGATGTATACACTCACCTCCATCCGATGAAGTGGGCGCACCATGCTCCATGTCTCCACCACCCTTGATCGATTCCACACCAATTGTGGCGGCGCTGGTCTCCTCCCACTCCCAGAGTTTTATAGGGGAATCTGCGCCACCTCCTGTGGCCATTGCCAGCTTGCGATTCACAGACAGGATGTTCCGTACACGGACCCGTAGGTCGTCCCACCGCTTTCGGCAGTCCTTGACAGTGCGGGTGGTGGTGCCCAACGCACTGACTTTGTGGGCAACCTCTGCCCAGCTTGCCTTTTTCTTGAGGAGGGTCTCCCGCCGCATGTCATTTGTGAAAACGACATTGGGATTTTCCGCAAGTGTCTGAGTAAGCATGATCGGCTCCTCTTAGCTGAATTTTTCTTTTCGCTCCCGATCAGCGCCTTTCTTGACAGCCTTGGGCATCTTCGCGCTGTCCTGGATGATTTTGTGTTGGAGTCTTGCCGAAAGAGGTCCTGGATGCAGAGGATGGCAATGGATTGTGTTTTTAAAGATGGCCGCCGTGCTCCTTCCCGTTCCTGTGCGATGACGCTATTTCCGGTTCCTCATTTTAACGGTTGCCGCTAATAGCGGTGACCGCTATTTGCATACAGAGTGAGGGCGGAGGTGCTATCTGCACTTTCGTCGAAGCCGGTAAGGGACTTTTTTGGGTCTTTAGCGGCATGGTGGTAGGGTCATTACCGGCATGGCGCTATGCTCGTGTCCGCGTACTCGTAATGGTACGCTATTAGCGCCCTCTTGCCAAGACGGACACGTTAATAGCGCCATGCCGGTAAATGTTGATTTTTACCGCACAATGTGTAATGAGTCCCTATTACATTCTAAACACGCAGCCTTACTGTTTCACACTCGACAACTTGTCCACAAAACCACATCACCTCTCTAAAAAGTTGCCTTTACATCCAGACTATCTGCCAGGGAAATAGAGCAACTTACAATACTGGCAAAAATTAATTTCCGACGCCCACTTGTATTTTGCAAGAATGCCGAATGGTGGCTAATTTATGTTTCATGGGAGACCCTGCCCCTTCCAACACACAGAGCAGCCACCATCTTCACCAGCAGGCACACATGGGGAGGGGGCAACATTGAGCAGCAGGAGTCACCTCCTGCAGGAGGATGGAGGGAGATATAGCTAACTCTTTCACCGATCACCACCTCTCTGACGATCTCAAGTCTTAAAACAGATACACTGGTGCCATGCAAACATGCCCTCCAGGCCGACATCATGGGGCTAGCATTTTTTTTAAAGAAATGGTTTGTTGTTTTCCACAGGGTTGAAACCAACTGTCATGGCCACTGGACAAGGGCCCATGTTTCTACCACCTACAGGGTCCAAATGGACCCAGTCCTGGCGCCTCTGTCCTTGGCACACTTTATTCCTAAGGCACGTGCATCCAGGCGGGGCGTGGCCATAGGAGAACATTGGGGAGCCCCTACAAGAACCTCTGGGAGTGGCAAGATGGAGCCACAAGCAGGGCCAAAGGGAGGGGCCGGTGCCAGCCTCTTTAAGGCCAATCCGCCCACATCCTGGTGCTTCGCGTTAGTCTGCTTTCCGCAGCGTAACGCTTACCGCCGCCTGCAGAGTCCTTACCTGTTTTCCAGCTCTTCACCTCGAAGCGTGTCTTACCTGGCTCCAGCTTCACCATTGCTGAAAGTGCATTACCTGGCTCCAGCTACACCATCGCTGGCATTATGGAGACCTCAGAAACGGACCAGTTGGCCCAACTACTGGGGGAGCTGGGGCTGAAGTGCATGCCTCTAGACAAAAGAGCAATGCCTTGAGAGACCTTATTGTAGCCCATGAACAGATCGATGATTTGGCATGACAATGCTTCAGGCACACGCAGGACAAGTTCCAT
This sequence comes from Ambystoma mexicanum, assembly GCF_040938575.1. Taxonomy (NCBI): domain Eukaryota; kingdom Metazoa; phylum Chordata; class Amphibia; order Caudata; family Ambystomatidae; genus Ambystoma; species Ambystoma mexicanum. The sequence goes on along the minus strand of NC_090929.1, from coordinate 926,655,694 downwards.
TACCCGGGATTGCACCAACTCCTTTGCCGCAGCCATCACCACCAGTACAAGTGGTGCTTCCAGCGGCAGTTCCACTGGCCCCGCCAGAGCATTTCACTGGTGACCGCAACAAATATGCCATATTCATGAACCAGTGGCGCCTTCATTTTTTGTGTCAACCTGGGGCATTCCCTAACGATAGCACCGGAGTTGCCTTTGTACTTTCATATTTGGGAGGCAGTGCAGCTGACTGGTCCATACCATTAGTAAATCAGGATGATTCAATACTTCGAGATTTTGGGGAATTCCAATGGGAATTGGAAAAATTGTTTGCCAGCCACACAGGCACAAGCCTTAGATAACAAACTGTTGTTGTCTCTCTGACAAGGAAGACATGATTGGTTGACTTATATTGCCACCTTCAATCGTCTCGTAGCACAGATTAATTGGCCAGAGGAGAAAAGGGCCACACTGTTTTACCGGGGGCTACGTCATGAGCTAAAAGATGTGTTAGCTCAAGTAGTCAATCTCCCATGTGCTGTGCAGAGTATATCAATCTGATGGCGCAATTGGACCATAGGTTACAGGACCGAAAATGGACCGCACGAGAGAAGGAAGGTTGGTTTACATGCAACCCCGAGATCACCAAACCAAGGCTCATGAACACACTGAGCCCATGTAGATTGTGGGAATACGGGCCCCTATTCCCAAGGCTGTACGGGAAAAAAGGAGGCAGCAACAACTTTTTTTATATTGTGGAAAAGCTGGACATTTCCTCCGTGACTGCCCCATAAAACCCCCTAAGAAAATAGTAGGCGCCACAGACAACGACAACGAAGAGAAGGAACTGAATCATGAAAACTCTGATGCCCGGAAAGTGTAGGGGTCCACTTGTCGAAGTGGAATTAAAAAAGTTGTACAGACCTCACACCTGGTCATCCCGGTACTATTGATCCACCACCAACAACCATCAAAGGTGCATGCTCTAGAAGCCTACATTGATAGTGGAGTGGTGGGAAACTACATTGATCAAAATCTGGCCTCCCGGATAGGCCTTCCTCTCCAGCAATAACAACAATCGGAAAACATCACTGCAAGTGGATGGCTCTCAGTTATCCTCCGGCCCAGTAACGCAACATAACGACAAAGTGATGCTAATGTGTCAGGATGGTCACCGGGAACACATCTCTTTTGATCTTATTGGGAGACCCCAGTTCCAAATGATCGTAGGAATTCCGTGGCTAGAAGCCCATAACCCTAGGAGTGACCGGCGCACAAGGGAGCTGACCTTTCCTCAAGAATGTCCAAAGAGTTGCTACCACAGAGACATGAGGAATCTACAACTCAAGGTGAAACCAATCATAGGAATCTCTGGTTCACTACCCCCCCGAATATCAGGACTATCTGGATGTGTTCAAGCAAAGGAACAAGCAAACACGCTGCCTCCACACAAACCTTACAACTGTCAAATCAACCTGGTTCCTGGAGCACAAATCCCTTGCAGTCGGATTTACGCTGTGAATGAGCAAGAAAATCAGCACCTGAGGACATACCTAGACCAGTAACTAGCCAATGCATTCATCCGCCCATTCAAATTGAACCAGATCACCGTCAAGAATAGATACCCTCTGCCACTCTTCCCCGAGCTACTAGATCAGGTGAAGAATGCTCAAATCTATACAAAATTGGACCTACGAGGAGCTTACCATTTGGTAAAGGTAAAAAAGGGTGACAAATGGAAAACCACATTCCGAACCAAATACGGGCTCTTTGAATATCAGGCTATGCCCTTTGGGTTATTCAACGCACCAGCAGCATTCCAGTTCTTCATGAACAATGTACTTCACGAATTGTTGGATGTTTTTGTTCTCGTGTACATCAACAACATTCTTATCTACGCAGCGTCCAAAGAAGATCATGTTGGCCATGTAAGAGCAGTTCTGGAAAAGCTTCGTAAGCATCTGCTGTTTGCAAAACTAGAAAAGTGCTTCTTCCATGTCACGGAAGTCATATTTTTGGGCTTCATGCTTACCCCACGAGGGGTTGACATGGACATTTGCAAAGTGGATGCTATTCTTCAGTGGCCATCTCCAACATCGACCGAGGGAGTGCAGAGTGTACTTGGATTTGCCAACTTTTACAGGCGGTTATTCCAGGGTTTTCTCAGATCGTTCATCCAATCACTTCTCTATTAAAGAAGAATACAATGTTTTCTTGGTCCCACAAAGCTGAAAAGTCCTTCCAGGAATTAAAACAGGCCTTCACCTCAGCACCAGTTCTCCGGCACCCCTGACCTGACCTGCCCTATGTATTTGAGACAGATGCCTCCAGCATGGCCATGGGGGAAGTGTTATCATAAAAGGACCGTACACTGGGCAAGTACATCCTATGGCCTTTTTGTCCCATAAGTTTACTGCACCATAAATGCACTATGCCAATCCCGACAAAGAGCTACTGGCAATTAAAGGAGCTCTTAAAACCTGGAGACACTACCTGCTAGGAGCAAGACATATAGTCACAGTTTTAACAGACCCACGTAATCTCCAGTATTTGAAAACTGCTAAGGCCCAATCTTCGTGACAGCTTCGCTGGGCTCTTTTCTTCCCAGAATACGACTTTGTTATCACTTACAGACTAGGAGTGCGTAACGGAAAAGCTGATGCTCTGTCAGGCATGGGAGAGGACAAAGATGTGTTTATACCATCTAAGCCAGTACATATCATTCCGAAGAGTGGACTCAACACCAGATCACAGTTACGACCCACTGGGAAGACTTGAATGTCGATCTTCAATCTCACATGGACCAAACAGCCCAACGAGAATGGTTAGCTAAAAGGGACCATTACTCCATTAAGGACAATTTACCTTATTTTCAGGGAAGACTGTATATTAAGGACAAGGAAATACAAAACAAAATGTTAGCAAACTACCACGGGTCATTAGTTAAGAGAGACATCCTGGAATTACCAAGACTTGAGCAAAAATTTGGAACAACTATTGGTGGCCAACCTGGAGAAAGGACGTGGACCAGTTTATTGCAACCTGTGGTGTTTAAGCACAACAACAATCTCAAAAGTTAAGTCCCACAGGGATGTTGTATCCGTTGGCTGTACCACCAGCACCATGGCATACGTTGTCCATGGACTTCATTACCGATATGCCACACTGTGACGGCTTCAACACAATTATGGTCATAGTTGACTTATTCTCCAAAATGGCATATTTTATTCCACTAAAGGGGCTTCCCACTGTTGCAACCCTGGCCACTGTATTCTTGGAACAAATAATTAAACTACATGGCTTTCCTTCGGTACTGGTTTTGGATCATGGAACTCAATTTGTTTCAGCTTTCTGGAGGAGATGTTGTAAGATAGCACACATCGATCTTCGCCTATCCACAAGTCACCATCCCCAAACCGATGGTCAGACTGAAAGGACTAATCAGACGCTAGAACAATACATGTGATGTATGTTGCAGCAGACAGAAGGGTCTTGGAAAAACATTCTCTGGTTGACTGAATGTGCTTACAATAACTCCATTCACACCAATACTGGACAAACCCCATTCTATACCATGAATGGTCGGCACCCTTGGACATCCTCCTTTGATCAACTTGATAACTAGAAATGCCAGCAATCACCTCCTTACATAAAACCATTGCTCAAACTCTTAAAGAAGCAACCAAGAACCTGATCAAGGCCAAGGAACAACACAAAAGGTTTGCAGACAGGCATAGGAGGGAAGCCCTGCATTACCAAGTATGGATGGCATCCAAGAATATTCCAGATACCTCAGACCTTACCCCATCAAGGCCATCATTAATCCTACTGCCATAAAATTAGATCTACCTGCCAATATGTGGATCCATCCAGTATTTCACATTTCCCTCCTAAAACCTTTGAACCAGCAACTAGGATAAAAAAAAAAAACACCTGAGCCTGAGATCATAGAGGGAGAACTAGAGTACACGGTTAAAGACATCCTGGACTCTAAGAAAGTATGATCAAAACTGTACTACTTGATCGACTGGGAAGGATAGTGACCTCACGATCGCACATGGGAACCTGCTGAATGTGTCCATGTGCCTCGACTAATCAGACGGTTTCACTGTAATAACCCTGCAAAACCAGACCGGGGTGAAGAACGCCTGTGAGAGGGGACTTGGGGGGGGAGTGCTGTCATGGCCACTGGACAAGGGCCCATGTTTCTACCACCTACATGGTGCAAATGGACCCTGTCCTAGCACCTCTGGCACCAGGCTTGTGCAAAAGTGTGCTTGGCACACTTTATTCCTAAGGCACGTGCATCCAGGCCGGGCGTGGCCATAGGAGAACATTGGGGAGCATGTGCAAGAACCACTGGGAGTGGCAAGGTTGAGCCACAAGGCAGCACCAAAGGGAGGGGCAGGGGCCAGCCTATTTAAGGCCAACCTGCCTGCATCCTGGCGCTTTACGTTAGTCTGCTTTCTGCATTGTAATGCTTACCGCCGCCTGCAGAGTCCTTACCTGTTTTCCAGCTCTTCACCTCAAAGCGTGTCTTACCTGGCTCCAGCTGCATCATCGCTGAAAGTGCATTTTACCTGGATCCAGCTACACAATCGCTGAAAGTGCATTACCTGGCTCCAGCTACACCATCGCTGAAAGCACATCTTACCTGGGTCCGGCTGCACCATCGCTGAAAGTGCATTACCTGGCTCCAGCTACACCATCGTGACAAAGCAAAAACAAAGAGGTGATGGCTGGAAGGTTTAGACTGAATCTTAACCACTGGCATTGCTCGGGGCAACCCTCCAGACCATCGTTCTTCGCCTGCCAAGCCATTACAGAAGGGGAAAGACCATATGCAAATCAGGCTTGGCCCCACCCCAAAAGGGGCAGTCCAGCCCGAACTGCTAGGTCACATCCCTTCTGCACGAGACCACAAGCATCCCCAAACATGTTTCGCCCTTGTTGGGGCTCATCAGTGAGGAGTAGCTTGGGTCTCTAGGCCCAGCAGGCACGGGACCCACGTCTGGGCATACCCGTCCCACTCGGGGTGACAAAGCAAAAACAAAGAGGTGATGGCTGGAAGGTTTAGACTGAATCTTAACCACTGGCATTGCTCGGGGCAACCCTCCAGACCATCGTTCTTCGCCTGCCAAGCCATTACAGAAGGGGAAAGACCATATGCAAATCAGGCTTGGCCCCACCCCAAAAGGGGCAGTCCAGCCCGAACTGCTAGGTCACATCCCTTCTGCACGAGACCACAAGCATCCCCAAACATGTTTCGCCCTTGTTGGGGCTCATCAGTGAGGAGTAGCTTGGGTCTCTAGGCCCAGCAGGCACGGGACCCACGTCTGGGCATACCCGTCCCACTCGGGGTGACAAAGCATGCCCAGACGCATTTTCCCCTTCTGTAATGGCTTGGCAGGCTGAAAAACGATGGTCTGGAGGGTTGCCCAGAGCTTTGCCCGTGGTTATGATTAATTCAAAACCTTCCAGCCATCACCTTTCTGTTTTGTTAAAGTCACCCCGAGTGGGACGGGTATGCCCAGACGTGGGTCCCGAGTCTGCCGGGCCTAGAGACCCAAGCTACTCCTCACTGATGACGCCCAACAAGGCTGAAACATGTCTGGGGATGCTTGTGGTCTCGTGCAGAAGGGATGTGACCTAGCAGTTCGGGCTGGACTGCCCCTTTGGGGGTAGGACCAAGACTGATTTGCATATGGTTTTTCCCCTTCTGTAATGGCTTGGCAGGCTGAAAAACGATGGTCTGGAGGGTTGCCCAGAGCTTTGCCCGTGGTTATGATTAATTCAAAACCTTCCAGCCATCACCTTTCTGTTTTGTTCCAGCTACACCATCGCCAGCAGTGCATCACATCTTACCTGGTTCCATAGTAATCGGAGTTGGAGCACATCCTTACCTGTTCCGGACATCCAGCTACGCAGGAGCTTCTTCCATTCACCCTCTTCACTCAGTCTTCCATCCTGCAATTGCGGACAGACCTTTGGACAGCCGCTTCCCACTTGATATCGCCTGGCCATCCCTGCAAGAGAAAAGAACACACAAGATTAGAAACTGCATAAATAACTTACGCTTGGCCGCACAACACCTGAGTCTTGTGTTCTACCCTGAAAGTCAACTTGCCACCTATTTGGGAGCTTCACCATTCTCTTGGGCTTCATTGGGGCTCATTCTAAACACTGCAACTCCGTGCAGTCATCTTCACACCTATAGGGGAGAGAAAAGACATTACAAGAATTATTAACTATACTCACAGCAAAAAGACATCACATTATTTCCGAACTATAATCATGGCAAAAATGAAATTGCATTAGGACACGGACAATAATCATTGCTAAAAGACTCTTACCTTCCAAGTGGTCGGTTGCAGCCCGTCTGGGCCATCACATCGACGGATCAGTGAAGCAACTAGGTCCATCCAAGGCACCCCTTCTAATGAGAAGCAGGAGCGAGAGCTGATCCTTACAAGAAATCAGGTGAGCGTACATGGGCAAACACTTGCTCATCTCGTTTTGGAACGAAGGGTTAGGGGGGAATCTCGATACCACCACACCATTCTCAATGCCTCTCAAATTCCCACAGAGGCAGTCCCAACAACCGGAGCAGTCAACATTGCAACAGCTGGGGGAGAGTATCGATCCAGGGGAACCAAGTCCAGGGAGGGCTCCATCTGTGCCCCAACGTCCCTGTAGAGACCAGGTGAGCGTAATACCAACATACTTATTTTTAAAAAAGTGCAAGCTCCATGATGTCACAAAATGATGCCAGGGGTAGTAGGGAAGAAGTCCTGACCCACAAATGATGACCCTTTGTGGCGGGGCCCTGCACTTCATGGAGACTCCGCTACAACAGGTATTTTGGGAACAAAAGTTGGGGTCATAAGGGAGTCCCATGGGTTTCAACTGCGGTCCACTGGCGTCACATTTGTGACCTCTAGTCACCCCCAAATAACGTCCCTGGTTCCTGCCCATGTTGTTAGGAACAGACAAATGTGAGGCCACAGTTTGGTGGAAACAGGTTAATGTGCAAAGACAAGCACATGACAAAATCACTCAGACAGAAGACTCACACTGCCCCTGAAGGAAACTATGAGTCGAAGCAAAAACATTAGACAATATAGGCACCTTTATCATAGAGATAGTTTATTACGAATGATGAAACCAAGAAATATAACAAGTAATATGGGAACATAATACATAGTGTGTTTTGGCATGTTTTAAATTACACCTGTATTTAGATATACAGACCACGCACACACACTCATTCATTGAATACACCATTTAGTCATGCACATGGTCCCAGAGCAAGAGGCCAAGGAGCACGCCCCATGAAATCATGTAGGCACATCATGAGGAAGGAAATAGAACGGTAACATTTTTCCAACGAGAAGTCACAGTATTAGCTGTACATTGAACAGTCACAAGGGTGAGAACGGTAAGAACGGTAAGCTGGAGTCTCACGGAAAAGGGTGTCACATATTCTTTTTGTTGCCACACCGTTCATACCTCACATTTATTTTGTTCAAATATGATGCAAGTGATCCTCCAGAAAATCCGGAGGGCTATAGCCAATCAGACATCAAGTTGTATGTGAAAGATTTTAACCTGTCAACTCTCCAATACGAAACTGTGTGAAACTAGTTGACTCCATCATGAGATCATTACAAGGTAGTCATTAAAAAGGTAATGATGGAAAGAATAGGCCAAACGTGCTAGGCATTGTATATAATCACCTATTAAACAACCAGGACTGTCCAATCAGCAAATATAAATGCAATTGCATCTTGAAACATTGTGTAAAATTTCACTCCACTCTTCATTCTAAAAGCAGCCATTTTATGATGTAACATTGAACAATGTGTGTATTTTTCCCAGCTATGATAGCGTGTAATAAACTTGTGATTCTCTTGATTCTGTGCACTTGGTATTGGCTCATTGGATTACTTTTATAATATCGATTTGTGGGCCTTAACCTACACCCTATTTGATGTACAAGACATACTAATAAAGACCTATGCAGTACATATGTAAACATGTCTCCAATTGTTGTCAGGCAACAACCATTCCACATTGAAAATAAATAAAGATGGAATGATGCCCAGGAGCATCTTTTTAAATGGGGACCAGGCTGGTGTCCCACAATTTGACACCTCTCAATCCTGTGGCCATTATTGTTGGGAAGTAGGTGAACAAAGACTGAAATCTCTACAATATCTATGACTCTGGCATGTCCTTCTCAGTGTAGCCCAAATTGGTAGCAATGACAGCAAGACTGATCCAGACAGGGCTTTGAACCTTAACTACCTCAAATATTGCCACATCATATGTATAGTATCAGCAACATATCATGTCAATCAAATGTAGATCACTACTGCTTGAGCAGCTAACATGAAAACCAACACAAGGAGAGGCAAGTACATAGCTCAAAGCTAAGACTCTACACTAGCACACAGGGAAATATTGCATACTATTTAAAGTCCTGTTCATAACCCAAAGTGCAGTTTGAGGTACAAGTCCTACATGCCTGGCCACCATCACCATACCTTATATTACATTGAGAAACCACCACTAGAGAAAATACGTAGCTGCCAGAATGGAGACGTGAAGTTCACCTAAGCATACTGGCTCAAGCCTAAATGTTGAGTGCATACAAACACCAGGCATAGTTGCTGGTTTATCACAGCCTCATCAGACACTGAAAGTTTGACAATTTGGGTCAACTATGTATTGGTGATTTGGTGCAGCTATTACTACAAAACTAATAATTTATAACTAACTGTTTATTCTTAGTTTATGTGGTTTTGATTAGCAATTTTATGGATTTATTTTAAGTTCTTTATTGATGTATGCTATGCATATCATGTTTTTGTGTATGTGCTTAGCACTATTTGACCCAGAACTGTCATGGCCAGGAATCAACGGTGGCAGCATGACCCTCCGTTGTTGGTCTGGGAGAGAGGGACAAATGTAATTCAGAACTGTGCCCCTACAGCTCGTCTCATCAAGCCCCGAGAGTAGAGTTTCAAAACTGTTCTCCATCTCACCTCGTCATGAATGGAGGTTAAGATTAACTCAGTGTCATACAGCCGTCTAAATCTCCCTTTAGATAAGCCTATTTCTTGCAACACAGTGTTGTGATTACTGCTCTCCCACGTGCTTAATTCATTAGGTGCAAAAGGAAGCTTAGAAAGATGGCAGAAGTTGGTCAGATTGGAGGGACAGAAGAATGTGTTTTCAGGATGGTAGTCAATTCTGCATCATTAATCTACAGGGAATCACGCATGTCCCAAGTGAGATGTTTAAGGCCTCATAGGAGCTACTAGTAGTAAGTGGTGTCAGGGTTTAACACAGGTTTTGTAAACCATGTTGGAGTGAGAACTCCATCGGGAAACCAGATAATTTTGAAACTTCACCTAGCAATGGGAATTTTGGTAAACCCAATAGGTTACAGTAATTAAATACTGGTTCAGGGATGCTTTGTGAAAAAAGGAAATAATTCTAGTTGCAAGGTTTCTGTTGACTTCTATACATATGTCTTTATTTATTGAAGAACCTTGGAATGTTACCGCACATTGTGTGTGATATGGTATTTGCATTCCTGTTGCTGAAGGGTCCCAAATCCTCTGGATCTAAATCCTCTGGATGATATACCACTCTTTGTCCGAGCAACCAGGTGTAATTGCACAGGCATCACTGCACTGTGTCTTTACTTAAATAATCAGCTTTTTAAAATAGCTGATTAATAGAAAACATTTGCATTTTTGGCTCACCAGGAATGTTCCAATTTCCATTTCTATTTCCATCATGACATAAGGGCTCATTATGTGTTTGTTTGTAATACTAATGAAGAATTACCAGCAAACTTAATTATTGCAAATGTACTGTTGGATTATGAGTGGGATAAAGGCAATGTAATTCTGCATGTTTGGAGTCCATGGGACTGCATGCTGAATTCAACACAGGCACAACATCTGCACATGATACACCCCATGATATTTGGCCTTGAAGTGGTGGATTTACCAACACCATGCTGCTGGTGGTGAATCCTTCACTTGAAGGAGAAACCTATAATGTGCAGCATGGAAAATATATAGTAATTTGATTAGCACTGAGAAAAAATTTGTCCGCAATGGAAAAACTGCCACTCTTTTACTGGAGCACAAAACTTGTAATGAGGTCCTGGGTATGTTTCCGGGGTCCTTTAGGGTACAATAATAAAACAGTTGTATTATGTTTCAATAAGAGGAACATTGCTGCTCCTGTTGGATTCACTTGTGAGTATGTCATGGCAACTAAAGTGGCAGCATTTGACATCAAGAAAGTTAGCATAAAGTGTGTCATAGAAACATCATTAAGGAATGTCACTATATCTCTTAGGAATGACAATTAGGACTACACAAATAATTAAACTAGATTAAATAGAGGACATGAACATTGTTAACACATCATTTAATTAGTATGTATATTTCAAAGTTTATAACTGCTATAAATCCCCAAGTACATTTACTGGATTACAAGGCCACCTGGAGAGGATTACAGTCTTGGATTCTTCCAGATGGCTGTTCTATCCTAACCATACTGCTTAGGCAATTCACATACAACACGGATTTGCATTTAGTTGTAAAAGAAGAATTCGAAATTAAAATGGAATTCACACATTGCCTCACTTGTGCCAGCTCATGAATTCTACTATGATCACCAACATCTGGTATAATTCCTGTGTTTAATAATTTGTTTAATGTGTAAAAATGAAATCCATTATGTTAGTGTCTGTCAGTAAATTGTTTCATCACAACCAATACATTCTTTAAAAAAAAAGAAAAAAAAAGAAATTGAAAACATAAATCACATTTTTATTAAAAACCGAAATACTAAGATTCAGGAACATCGATTAAACAAAAAGATCCAGAATGATTGAACTGAGTCAAAGACAGTTATTAGAATGTGCAGGATATACAGAATTATATTCTGGAAAGGGATTGCTGAAGATTGGTAGATTTCTGGAAAAAAAGCTTCACAATCAAACAGATTTCTACAGCTTCAGTGACCTAAAAAAAACTACACAATTACAAGTGGCTCACTATCTATGCATATATAATAATGTGTTACATTTGGTGGTCTCTATACTTCAGGGACAAGGCTGGCAGCACATTGGGACATTGCACTTAGAGGAACAGAGGTGGACTTGTGGAAGCCAACCAAGATGGTACAGCCAGTGTACCTTGGGAAAGGAAGATAAACTGGACAAGACATTGAAAATCATAAACTGAAATGAAATATTGTATATATATTTGAAGAAATGAAGATGAACATTATCTCAGTGGAGCAGATTTTGATTGCGTAGATGCTGGGAGAGATGAAGATCAAGAGACATGTCCAGAAAGATCTGTTGCATAGGGGGAGGTGAAGGACCAACTGTGGTGACCATTGCTTCTTGACACCTCCCAAGTGAGGAAGAAGGGAACAACACAAGGAACAAAACCGAAGATTATTTTGTGTGCCCTGGATACAAATATATTTGTGAGTGCTGGGGACGGGGAAACAGGAAAATGCTGACAGTAGGGAAAAGGGGAAAGCCCAAATCGGAAGGGAAAATAGAACATTGCAATAAGGGTCAATACAGGAATATAGGAAGGGGACAATTGGAAATTGGGACATGGACCAGAACAAGTAGCAGTATTTGGAGTGAAACCAAGACATGCTAGATCCCCATCTGTATCAGAAAGGATTAGGTACAAGTTGAACGCCTGTCAGTGATGAGAAAGATGATGTAAGGAAGGAGAGTTTAGGCTGAAGAACAGCTATGATACAGCTGGGAATAGGTGTGGTACTTAAATGAGATTTTGAAGAGATCAATATAAAGTCTCTTCTTAAAGTGAAGGTGGGTTTTCTATCCATCCTTAACACAACCAGAGGCCAGTTCCATAGTGTATACCAAACATTAATCAGTGTTCTGCTCCAGTTGTCTTCTTTTTTAAAGTGGTGATGGCCATGTTTCTTGCAATGGAAGATCTCATAGGTCTCATTGAGCAATAGGATGTAATATGTTTATTAAGTTATCTCATGCAGATATTGCCAAGCACATTAGAAGTGATGCTTGCCGTACAATGGGATTTCCTAGGAATTTAATGGATTTTGGCGGAATTGGAAGTCTGGAGTCAAAGGTTGCATTGCTTCCTTTCCTAAATTAATTCCCATGGAACTGAAATAGTGATAGTTGTAAATAATGTTAAGATTATCTGAATGATTTTTTAGGAGAGGTGTAAGGAACAATTTCTCTGAGGTCATTGAGCTATTGATTAGGCTTGTATTTGCTAGTGCTTGGGAATTAACATGGTTTGAATCCCATTAACAATGTTTTTTCACTAAATTTCATAGGTTTGTATTACTGCAACTTAACCATAACGTCCCTTTAACTAAGTTTGTTCACTGTATATATGCACAAAATGCAAAATGTGCAAATATGCACAGGATTACAATACATGCACTCACCATATTCATACACATTTTATATACATTGAGGGTAAAATCACTTGTGAATCAGAATGTGCTGTTTATGTACTAACTTGTCTGTGCCTAAAATGTTATGTAGGAAGCACAACATGTAAATTGGAAGTCTGCATCTTACAACACATAGGAGCTATTACAAACAAGGATTGTCCTTAGCCTATGGCCAAACATTTTTCAGAAGTCCATGACAGTGACCCGAAAGGCCTGACATTCTTTGGCATATACAAGGTGGTCGTTGGACCTAGAGGAGGTGACATTGAACGCTTACTCACATTATATAGAGTTCAAAAGCAATAATCCTCTTGGCCACAATGTGGATTAAGAACTGTATAATTTTCTAGGGGTAGAATAAGTACAGCAAACAGGATCGCATCAACGAGATATAGAAGTTTTCTAATCCTGTCTGATTAGAATGTGCTTCGAAGGAAATTATTATTTGTTGAACAATATGTTTCTAATTTGTTGCATGTTGTTACAGACTATGCATTGCTACACATTACATTGTATTTCCTACAGACCCCTTTTTGTGAGTACGCTGTTTACAATTATATGGTTATACCCTGTTCTGGATTACTATTTCTACAGACTATGGGTTTTTCACCTTGCCCTCCTCTTTGCTTTCATTGTCCCTTTTTTCACAACCCCCATTGGGGAAGGGACCAGTCAATACACATTCTGATTGTTTGTGTTTTTTAATTGTGTTACTGAAAATACGTACAGCCTGAATCCATAATTGTAGCATATTTGTATGAGCCATGACAAGTAGGGAGATATTTTGGTACTGGCCATATTAATAGGTATGATGTATTCTGACAATTTTGACATCAACCTGTGTTTGCCCGTACTTGTGTTTTAAACAATTGACTGCCCTGTTATATATCATATGTGAGCTTTTGTTATGTCAAGCTTCATTGCCTGGGAGTGATGCAATTTGTATTTTAGCATATCAAAATCCATGGGGTTGAAATATTTATATGCCCAGGTAAAATACATTATGCACTTTATTGTTTGTGGTGTATGCGCAACACACTGTGCACTTTATTAGATAGATCACTAATGGCTGACATTGATGCTCTGATAATGAACAGTGTACATACTCTTATATACATGTTCTTGTTAGGCTATGTTCTATTGCCTGGGAGTGATGCAGCATGCACTTTAGTGGATCCACAACTTTGTTGTGGAGATGTCTATATATCTATGTACAAACGCACTTTACTGTTCAAGGTCAAGGAATAAGGCACTATGTATCTGATTAGATTGATTACCTATCGCTGACACCAATGTTCTAAGAATAAACAGTTTATTTTCTTGTTTACAAATGCACTAGCACTTTATTGCCCAGGGTTCAGGCGTAATGCACTTTGTACTTTATCAAAATCGAATGCGCCTTTGCCGAGATGTATTTTAGAATGTAACAATCGATCACCAAAGGTGTAAACAATGCAAGGTATACATGTCTATGTTTAATGTATTATACATTTGGGCTGACTGACTGTTCAACCGCAGAAGTTTACGGCTCCACATATAAGAACACATGTTTTTGTTCCCTGACTGAGAAATAGGGACATGGATATAGAAAACACATCCATGGTTATCAGCAGAATACATCTCAATAATGAGAGATAAAGATTTTGCTAATGAAGTTGTCTCGATCCATTATTTATTTAAATGAAATCTAAAATGCGATGAAATATAATATATGCATTAGTGGCAAATTGAAGGGGGGAGCTATTCTGTCATTGTTTGAAACATAGAAAGGCTAGCCATAACCAACATGGCTGCACAGTTTTCAGGCTGTAGTAGAAGTTACCTTGTCATTTTTTTATCACAATTTTGTTTTAAATGTTGTTGGGAGAGAAGTGGAGTCAATTGTGAACAAGTTAAGAGATTTTGGCAGTGTTGGACAGTTGAGGTTAGGCGCCCTGACGAAAAATAAGGTGTGTTATGGGGCTGCAAATGGGAGGAAGTTGTAGGCACCCTGCCAAGGTGGCTACATCAAGGGAATTGTTAAGAGTGGGTTAGCTCCCATAAACTGTGCACACTAACAGAATTGTTAAAGCTCATTGAGCAGGCTGTTTTGATTTGCATTAAATAATGCTCCATGAGCTTTAACAAGAAAAAAAAAAAAAAGAAAAAAAAACAATTCTGTTAGTGTGCACAGTTTATGGGAGCTAACCCACTCTTAACAATTCAATTGTGAACAAGTCACACATTTGTGGCGAACCATGTCATGATGCCTGCTGGCATGATTTAGTCTGTGAAAATAAGATTTTAACTGTGAATGTATCTTGCAGAATAAAGGTTGTTATATTTTCTTCAAACCATGGCAGTTTCATCTTGGCGTTTTTGAACTTTGGCATTCAGAGCACAGGAGTGTCAATCTCGCCGGAATGGCATTTTTCTTGCTGCTCAACTCAGGATATATATATATATATATATATGAAAAAACCTTACTTAAGGTGCATTTAATTTGAGTAGATGTAATGCAACAAAACCCTTGAAATTCAGCTGATTTGGGAAGTTATGGCCAGCTTAACTCAGCCAAAATACTTGTCGAGCGGAATAAAAAAAGTTGTACAGACGTCACACCTGGTCATCCCGGTATTATTGATCCACCACCAACAACCATCAAAGGTGCATGCTGAAGAAGCCTACATGGATACATGTCTTTCATACCCACTAGTTAGTGAGCATGGCCTTCAGTCCTGTCCACTGTATATTTTAACACACTAACCATGGGCTATGCTTCTTTTGGACCCACTAGATGGCCATGGCCTTTGGCCGTTTGCAACTATACATGTCTTTCAGGCCCACAAGTCAGGAGCCTCGGCCGTGCCCAAGGGAATATTTAAAAAACACTACCAGGCCACTAGCCATGGCCTTCGACCATGGCTAGTGGCTACGGCATTCCTAAATGTCCACTGTACATGTTCCCCTAATATGTTTCTTTTGCACTCACTAGGTGGCCACACCCCTTGCCTGTGGCCCCTGCACATGTCTTTCAGGCCCACTAGCCAAGGCCTTCAACCATGGCCAGTGAACACAGCTGTCAGGCTCACTGGCCCTGGCCATATTGAACCCCTCGATATGTTGTCCCAATAGGTTACTCCACAGTTCACTATAGTTGTAGAATGCAATTGTTTATATTGTTTATAACCACAAATATGCAAAAACATTCAAGCTCTGGAATTGGTCCATAGCACACCCCTATATCCTCAATTTCACCTGGTGTCCTCTCCCCCATCCCCACCTCTAGTATTTTGTCATTTCATTCTTCTTTCTCCTATAAAAGGCATTTTATCCACATTATTGGCCATTGCTGGCTATTCCTATTATTTTCATAGATATCACGTGCATTGAACAAAAACAAAATATGGTGGCTTTTTCATTTCTGAAATGCCGCTCTACTGCAAAGCACCATGGGAGATATAGCTATAATTTTGGGAGAAGGGGGGAAACAACTTCTTCATCAAATATGTGAACGAATACTGCATGGAATAACTCCAGACCTCTACCAGAAATCGAGTCAACGATACATGCCCAAGTTGATTTGTACCTGGTCCAATTCCATACAGTTGTTTTTGCTGTGTGCGGCACAAAAATTATGACTTTTTCTCTATTGAAAATTAATGGGGAGAAGGCCGAAGCATCGTCCTTTTACGTTCTTACTATCTTTTTCATTTTCTAACAGATCGTTCCAAAAATCTACCATCAGGGGACGGCCGGTGCGTGCCAAACTTTTTGTTTGCACAATTTCAGCCAAATCGGTCCACATAACATTTAGTCTTGGGTGATTAGCTCAGACTTGGCTACCTCCTCATAACCCTAACGGCCATAATACACACACGCTTTTAGCACCTCTGTATTTCCCATATTGGACTTTGGTCCCTCCGAGGGCCTTCTACCAACTGTACGTTGGGAACATACTGATGGTGAAAGGCACTATACAAATGAAATGAATAGAATGCGAGTCAAATGTTGTTAGCAAATCAGTATATGAATTTCCTAAGTATTTCCTAAGTATCTTGTCAAGCGCTGCACTATAATATATATATATATATATAACATATATATATATATATATATATATATATATATATATATATATATATATATATATATATATAAATACACCTTGACATTTTAGAACTTTTGTTCTGTCTCAAGAGTGAAAAGACAGAACAGGCATAGTTGAAGCTTCGGGGGGGAGGGTCGTTGCTGTTTATTATCCTTTCCTTTAGTCCCCAGGGACAACAACCATTTGCATAGTGAGACAATGAACTAATTTGAAAAGGGTCTCCTTCCTCATGGTTGGTGAACTGCTATAGTGTTCTATGGAAAGAGGAAACATCCAGATTCGTAAAACACCATGATGCATCTTCTGTGTTCATAATTCAAAAAAACAAATAGAGTAATCCCCTAATTATTTGAGGTGGTGACTCTCACTTAAAACTAAGGATTGATCCCACAAAATAACTATTTGATGATAACCATATAGGCCTACGACATTTCCCAACCAACAGTGATTTTTTTTCCAGGATGGACACTGGTGGGTTGTCTATGTAAAAGTCGTTTTGGGAAAAAAAGTCTAAGTGTAGTGAATAGCAGGGTGCTCTCTGACAACAGCATTTCAGGGAGAAATAAATGTGCTCTGCTTCTGGAAATTACTCTAGAATCTACTCTTCATGGACTGATATGATGATTTGGACCTGTGACTACTTTGTTACTCCATGTTTGGAACACTCCATCACCATCTGACAACGGACATGCCTTTGTATGGCCCCCTTACAACGTTTCATCTTCTGGGATCTACCACCAGTATTATTTAGTGCATTGTATCTCGTCCCTACACTTACATATGATCCTAACGTGCCTGCATGTGTTGTGTCTCTGACCCTGATCTCCTGCCAAGACAGCTTTCTTGCTGGTTTGTTGGGATCCAAACATCTGTACTTTGTTTTTCCTTCGAATTCCAGACCTCTTTCCTTTGCACATATCTATGGGATCTTCTGTACACTGTATGGCCCCTTGGTGATGTATTATGTTTTACCTTTTTTTTAAAACGTTCATGCTCCACACAACTGCTGAAATGACTTGTTTTGAAAGTTAATAGGCTGTGAAGATCAGTTCTCCCAGCAACACTTATGGTAAAACAATGTGACTGTATTGTACAGAGGGTGTCTTAAAAATAAATTATACACAAACAAAACAATGAAGAAATGTAATTCTGTAATCTCAGTATCTTCCTTGTAATGGACACTTACAATGAAATGATGTTAAAACAGTTTGTTAACCACATTTTTGTCTCACTTGCATAGCCATTCCACGTATACCTGAATTCCTGGCTGTAATTGTCCATTTGCATTGTACATATGACAACTAAGGACAATCTGCATCTTGACTGTGTATGCACCACTTAAAATATGTTTCCCCAGGGAAGTTAAATGAAATTGAATTACGATTAATCTATTAAAGCTTTAATTGAATTAGTATGTTTGTATTATTTTTTCTCGTGCTCATTAAAAAAGTAATTTTACTCTAGTAACAGAAGAATCTGCTTAATTGTATATCACTGTGCTTGAATATCACTGTCCTTATTGTGCAGTGGTATTCTTCAAGCTCATCAATATGTTTTGTAAGACATACGATTGGATCTCTCTAGATTAACAAGCACCATACATATATTATACAGATATAGACACACACACTAACATGAACATGCTTATACATACCTGATAGCACGTTTATGCATATGTCCACATTTGCACACACCTGCTCATATACACAAAACACACACGTGCACACACACGTGCACACACACATACACAAAGGCATATTGATGCCAGCATGCACTTGCATCATAAGTTAAACATGGCTTTCTGACATTGGCTATAACCCATTGATCACAGAAGAAGTTTTGAGAATTGTTTTTTTACGTTTAATCTATTATTGTAACATGTATCTCACATATGTTACACACACACATACGCAAACACCCATTTACATGCACATGTTCGCACATACCTGCTAGCACGTGTGTGCATACTCCCACATATGCACACACCTTCCTACAGAAGTTACATTTTAACAGCAGAATCTCACATTATATTGTCATGTTAACCCCAAGCAAAGAGTTTGAACATTTAACTTCAACAGGATCGACTCTTCTGAGAGAAATGGCCCCACACTTCAGCCACATGTCAATTGCATTCTCTGTATATTTACTCATAGACATGTAGCACTGGTTCAACTGCATGTCTCCAAGAGTTTGCAGAAATACAACGTTACGGCCAGGCAGTACCAGGAGCCAGGCAGTACCAGAAAGCACTATCGCCCATGATTTCTTTAGATTGACTGTCATTTTGCACTCCATAAACATAATGAATGTGTCAGCGAATGAAGTGCCTCTGGCAGACAGGTTTAATTGACATACATTGAGAGGAGCAGAGACGTCCCTTTCTGCATTGTATATCAGAAGCTTAAGTAGTAGTAGTTAGTACAACCTGTTTCACCCACTGTGTGCAGGGATGGAAGAAGGTAATTCATAAGTATGACCTAAAATGTTAAAAGCCGTGGTGTTTGAGTAGAGTTAGAACGTATGACTTAATAGAGTTGGATCTACTGCTATTCCTGTCAGCAAAGCCCCCAGTCGGATACAGCTCCTTTTATTGAAAGCAAACAGGAAGTCTAAAAAGGTAAATAATGTGAGACTACACCAGCTTCACAACATTTGACTATGTGGAGGTAAATTTTAAACCATTCAATCAAATATTAGTAAATATTAAAACAACCTGCATTCTAGTAGTCAGCCTTTAGTTTTGTTGTTCAGACTATACCTTTTGGGTTACTATCTGGCAACCTCCTTAAAAACAAGGACACTGGCACTAATTAACACGTTTGAGGGTAATTCTTTAATTTGCAATGTTGTGCTAAACACATTTGGTAAAAGGTGTGTCAATAAATCTGTGTCATATGTTTATAAGTCACCTGATGCCATACCTGGTCCTGGTGCCTTTACATTATTACCATAATTTATAAGTATTCTGATTCCTCTCATACTAAGTTACACCTGCAACAATCACTGTAGATCCTCTTAGAGTGTTGCACTCAAAGAACCCCTGGCACATTCCCCTTTTATAGCTTTTACAGCTGGGTTAAAGGTAGAGACTTTGGCAATCCTTTTCTTAAGCTTCATCAAATGTACTAGAACAGGGTTGTGAAACATATTGGACTACAACTCCAGTGAACCATTGCCAGCATAGTCAATCGGGAATGATGCTAAGATTTCGAATCTCAAACATCTAGATAGACACAGTCTGCAGACTCCTGTGCTAGAACAATGGTGAACATTCTCAACCCCACATGTTCCTTTTAGTCAGTGCTTTAGCCTTCACAATTTTAAGCATACAATCAGACCTAGCCTGCTTAATATTTTTTTAAGATGGGCTCTTCAGCAACCTCATCAGAATTTTCTTTGATTTTCTACAATCTATATTAAACAAACTATTTGCTTGTTTACGGTCATATGGTTTTAATTTCAATACATTGTTTAACATTCAAAAGAGTAAACACATGCTAGAATCTAAATTCTCTGTACTTACACAGAATTAGATTATTTGAACCAAGCAAGGCAACTTTATAATCCATTTTTGCACTATCTACTCTATCATGTTTCAATGTGCAACTGCTATTACACAGTACTTATGTATGCAAGAGAACATTGAGAAACATCTCTCCCGACAGAAAACAGAGATACAACTAAATGTACAAAAAGTGATCATGATCTGGCCTCAGATAACCTCTAAATCATTCAAACTCTACCGGCCACAGTTTCCTAGTACAACACAATTGATGGGGGAATTAGGTTTTTGGATAAACATGCCTCTTACTGGTGGGTCAGTTATTCCATTGTATCTCGTATGTCATTATTCACTAATTGGTCCAACAGGAAGGTCCCTTGTTGATATGATGTCAACTTTTGCAAACTATGTACATAGATGACCCATACTCAAGTTATGGAAGAATCATTAAAGACAACAAACCAATGTGAAGCAACCTAAAACTAAAAATCACAAAAAAACTAGCCATAGAATGTCTATTCCAGAATTCACTAGTCCGCCCTGCCTGAGTTTCTGCAAGCGCACATAGTAAGTTAATATTAGTGGAATACATTTCACTACAGCTATAGATATCAATTAATCCCAGAAGCCTTCCCATTTATCTCAAGGATAAGTATTTGGAAATTGTCAGAACTAAGTGAGTGCAGATGTATTTTGACTGATAAGGCCACAGGGATCCTAGTAATCAAAACTCCCCTGGCTTTTCTTTGTAGTTAAGCAACAGGTGGGGTACAGAAACACATATATTTCGGGTCACCCGACCACCTTTCTTAAAAAAGAAAGAAATGTTATGCAAACAAATACATGTTCACCAACCCACATCAGCTAATTGGGGCCTAATATGTTCATGAAAGTAGTGACCAGGATGAATTGTAAATATCCATACTCAAAGGCCTTATAAACGATGATTCCAAAGACAGGTGATGAGGAATAGCAGGACAGGACATTTTTTTTTATCAAACCCATCCAAAGTTTTCTTTCACCCACATCAAAAATCAGGCACGGGTTTCGAAAATAGCTCTAAAATTTCACAGCCTGTTCACACCTAAAGGGCATTTTATTTTATCTCAAGATCCTGCGTTGCAATAGGGACCAGTCAATCTAGTGCTTCCATACAACCACTGTACCCCATGGGTACAAGCATGTTTGTACTTTCAATTATGGGAGAAAATGTTGGAAAATTAATTTTAATGTCTTCTGTTTCACTGTTGAGCCAACCCACTATGTCTAAGGAAAAAAAAATATATATTCCTAGGCAGTGGGATTGAAATAGCTAAGAAAAACAACACATATTGATTATTCCCTCAGCATGCTCCCAAAATAAAATATCCTTGCCAGCATATCTCAAAGTATAAAAGGAGGCACCATAAAGTCACGTGCACGATCAACTCAACAAAGGCACTGTTCTAGTCATGAGGACTTTATTATGACTGATAAAGGACCAACCCATTTGAATAGTTAACCGATCCCTACCCTTGTTTAAAGTGGCATAGTTGTTTGAATAAGCATATTTGGGTTAAGCCTAGGAACATTTAACACAATTACTGTTTTCTGAATATAGGCTGAGTGTAGAATAAAGAATGCATAGGGGCTTGTATTTCACGGGATCCAACAGTAACAAAACCCTTTCAACCCTTTATACTCTTCTAGATGCTAGCTCAATTGGATCAGCATTTTACAGGGGAAGGAACCCTTAATCGTCTCATATCCTAAATAGCTTGAATGTGTTTTCTTTAGTTTTTTTTAGTGTTGACAGTTGTCTGTCTTTTGCAAACTCTTGGTATGGGTCTCAAAGGATATGTGTGAAAGCTTTCAATCACATATCAAGGATACCTTTTAAGGTATTGATTTCTATACACTCTCTATTTTCGTTAAAACCTTGGGAAAAATAAGACATAATTCTAAATTGGAATGTCCAGTTTCCCGTCCATAATCCAAGCTAGTGTTACTAATCTCTCCAGTTACATTTACAATGTGTTTCTATGTTTGAAAGAGCCCCCCCCTGAGATTGTAAAGCATGGCCCTCTGAATCTTTGTGATGGAACATGTTGTGTACAGTAGACTGTGGGCCTCTAGACAGAGGATCTGTTATAAACGTGTTTCCTTCTTTAGATAAACCAGACATTTTCATAGAAACAGTTCTGGTATATTCAAACTCTAGAGATACAGACTGTAAGAGCAGCTGAGACTTTCTTTTTTTTAATCAAGTATGGTGTTATTTAATTTTGGACTCCAGAGCTTTTTCAACTTCCATAATAAGAAGGTAAGTCAACTCCAGTAGTACACTAGTACTTGTACATGTTTTATTCCATTCTTAAATAATAGAAAGGTAGCAAAGTTGCTTTGCGTTTCAACAGGGCTAGAAGCACACATATTTCAGAAAAGGTAGCAGGCGCTCCTTTCCAGAAAGAACATGGCATGATAACTTGTTCTGCGATGAGAGTTTGCAGCACACGCTTGTTGCTCACTGTACCTTTCACAATTGGGAAATACCCATTTGCATATCAGTCTTTGTCCCGCCCACATGGGCAGTCCAGCACCGAAATGCTATGGCAATTCCTCTCTGATCAAGAGTACCATCAGCAACCCCATACACGTGTTTCAGCCTTGTTGGGCATCATCAGTGAGGTGAAGCTGTGCCTCTCTAAGCACAGTGAGCAGGGAGTCCACGTCTGGTTGCCCCCAGGTAACCTAGGGTGACCAACCCCAAGTTCCTTTCAAAAATACAAAAAAGGTAGCAGGTGCCTCTCTCTCGAAAGAACAAGGCATGATAACCTGTTCAGTGGTTATTAACCACATTGAGAGTTCGCAGCCATTGCTTTTTGCTCACTGTACCTTCACAGATGGGAAATATCCATTTGCATATCAGTCTTTGTCCCGCCCACAAGGGCAGTCCAGCACCGAAATGCTATGGCAATTCCTCTCTGAACAAGAGTACCATCAGCAACCCCATACACGTGTTTCAGCCTTGTTGGGCCTCATCAGTGAGGTGAAGCTGTGCCTCTCTGAGCACAGTGAGCAGGGAGTCTTGTTGGGCCTCATCAGTGAGGTGAAGCTGTGCCTCTCTGATCACAGTGAGCAGGGAGTCTTGTTGGGCCTCATCAGTGAGGTGAAGCTGTGCCTCTCTGATCACAGTGGGCAGGGAGCACACATATATCCCAGCACATAAGAGATTACTAAAACGTTACTCTAATCACCTATCAAAGTTTCCGCAAAGTAACTTTAAATTATTTATTATTTTATTTATTTGAATGTGTATAGCGCCCTGAGGCATTGTGGCACTGTTACAGAAGGTTTTGCTCAGTACAAACATGCGTGAAATTATGCCATATCACAGTTATTGCATTTAAAAAAAAAGTCTAAACAGAACCCTCAATAACTAGGGTCTTTAGCATCTTAAAAACAGTCTCTCTCACATGTGCAAAACTGTAAACAATTATACACAATGTGCAACATATGGACACATATGCAAAACCAGAAATTCTAATGGGTTGTTCAAAAAGCATTTAAGCCCTTTAATCATCTAAAACGTAACATCAATTAGTCCCATAAAGGCATACGATACTGTGCATTAATTAATGAAATAGGCAAATAAACAACGCTGTTTGTGAATCCAAGGTTTATTTCTTATGAAACACGTTCTTAAATAAAATCAATGAAAATGCATTAAAATCAAGCAGTCCCAAGAGCGCAGAACATTGCAAATATCATATGCAAAAACGGAAATGTGCAAACGTACAAGCATAAAAGTGCAAGCATAACCAGATCCATGCATGGATCTTGTTTAGTTCATCCAGTGTACAAACAAACTGACCAGCTAATGTCTGTTCGAGGCTGTTAAAAGTATTTAGCAACAATCGCTCAATTCTCAGAAATCTAGTCTGACCTTTTCTGGTTTTGCAGTACTTTCCATAAATTACAGGTGCCTCAAAATAAAACTCTCACCCTCTAAACAGGTTGAGCTAACGCATCTATCTCTGATGGCAGACACCGCTAAGGATGCTCTGCTACGCCATAGCCAAAACATATCTCCCCACACAGCTCTTTAAAAGCTCTGTGTGGCCATTGTTAAAAACCTCAAAAGGGATACTGAGCTCCAGCGTAGGAGGAAGACAAATACACCAGTTGATAGCCAGGGAAGGAATGTTTATGTCCCTTAAATCCGAGATCTCCAAACTCTCCTGAGGCACAGGGCCTACATACTCTGTGTTCAAAGGGCTCACAGGGGAACTGCAGGAAACTAGGATCTACTGCCGCTACCAATGACTCTCGGGCAGGTATTGTATTATGTAGCTTAGGTATCAGTTTCAGCAGAGGCTACATCCCGCTCTTTGCTTCTATGCTCCCTCTCACAGCCTTCGGCTATGTTATGTTGTGTTACTTATATAGCATTCTATATGTCATTGGTATGACCTGAAAGCGCTGGTAGATTGAACGCCCTCGGGAACCGTAGCTCAGGTCAGTAGAACGAGATGGTGTCATGTGGTGCATGGGTGCACCACTTATGTGTGCAGCTGATGTAACTGTTGGATGGTAGCTGCATCCTAGCGTTAGGTGTGGTGTTGAAGATATTAGTTGGATGTGTTTGCAGTCTGGTGGGTGGACATCCAGACTGGGTTTGGTTGTGTTAGGCCTGAGGGTCGCTTATGTGAGCAACTAGATCGGAATGGCATGGGATAGCTGCATTCTATTAGGGTTAAGTGGTGTTCATGGGGTAGTGTTTGTATGTGAACAGCTAGGCCTGAATTTATCAGGGGTATAGCTGTGTTCTAGTTGTGTGATGGTGTATAGTAGAGAGTAGCCGTAGTGATGTGATTTGATGGTTGATCTTTAAAGCGCCCAAGACCAGGCATGTGAACAGGATGGCAGGGAACACAATGACACACAGACACAACATGACAGTGGGCTGGTTTTTCGGTAACAGGAAGGGGCATACAGATATATAGCAACAGCATAGGGACAAGAAAGCAGAGTAGTCAGTGACACATGGGCACGGTGGGCACACATGGTGACGATGGGGTTGGGTAATACATTGGATACATAGCAACATCACGGGAACAGGGTGGCAGGGAGCACAGCAACACACAGACACACTAGAGGGTAGGGTAATTCCATCCATGCAATCCATCCATCCATTCCATCACTGCATTCATCCATTTCTTCCATTTCTTCATCCATTCATTCCATCAACCATCCATTCCATCCATTCATCATTCAATTTCTTCCATTTCTTCTTCCATTCATTCCATTTATCCATTCCGACAGTGCATCCCTCTGTTTCTTCCATTTCTTCATCCATACATTCCATCCATTTGTTCAATCCATCCTATGTCTTCCATATAACATATTGCATTTATGAAACATTCTGTTTAAGGACTAAGGCTAGAAACATGTTTCTCATAGTGCAAAAACCTGTATTACAGTTGAATTATTTCCAGGCATATTTTAAACAGGGCATACTTTCCCCTAGTAGTACTCCTTTGTCATGGAACAAAAATACATTGATAACAAGCGTGTTTTTCTCTGGGGTTGTTTTTTTTTCCATAGTGCTATTTACAATTGCTATGGCACAAAGTTTCTCAAATATCACCCAAAGGGCCTGATTTCCAAACATGTTTCCAATGGGACTTTCCCATGTTAAAACATGTTTGGAAATCAGGCCCAAAGTATTTAAGGGTATTAAAATGTTGAGGATCATATACTAGGAAAATGTGCACCTGGACGGCAACTCGGCTGAATCCTTTATGAATGCAATACAATTAACACATACTTGGACCCGATTCATGGAACTTTTTGCATGGTTCAACGTGACTGTGAACTGCTCAAAAGTGACTTTGCATTGCACACACAAACCCTCATTCACTCTGCAAAGTGTATTTTAGCAGTTCAAAGTCTATGCAAAGTCATTTTGTTCTGCAAAAATCAATATGCACTGCTTTGCACGGACTTTACACTGCAAAAATGCACTTTGCACAGTTTTATAAACCAGGGTTTGTGTCGGAAGTGCAAAGTCATTGTTCAGCAGTGCAAAGTCACTTTGAACACATTCCATGAATCTTGAGGGAGACATTTTGCTCCAGTATTCAAGTTATCGTTGTTAATGACAATTTTGGGAAAGTGATCAATTTTGATGATTTGCGAGACGGTATTTAAAAAATGTTGCAACATAAAGTAACATGCTTTGATTAGCGCCGTTAAGTTTGACCGTTTCATCGGGTGCTTTATCGACGAACATAGGCCTACAATCGGGTGCTTTTGTACGGGTCCAAACTAGAAATACATTAGAACCAATATTTCTAAAATACTTATTTTAAAGTATGTGGTGCCTGTCATGACCCTGTCCTGTTGGGTTCTTTCTTAGAACATAAAGTGTTACTCTTTAAAGTTCAACTGCAAAAGTAAAAGCAAAGTGTATTTGACATAGAGATAAATATAGACTCAATGAAGACATCTCATAGCACACCACAGTAAAGTTATTTGCTTATGCACTAGGATGATTTCAAATCCAGTCCTTTTATTGTTTTTTTTTTTTTTGGTTTTTTTTGTTTAATTACCACAGCACAGCGGTAACGGAATGGTTAACTGGCGCTGTGCTTGAAAAAAAGGGAAACAATTCTTCCACCGCTGTGCTCCGATAGCTGCAAGAGCAGGTGTGCCATTTGAATTGCAAATCCCTTGGAGCGCAGGTGCAGTTACATTTAAGTCCCCCTCCTGCCCCCTGCCTGCTCCACCATGCTATGCAGTGGTTTGAAGAAAATCTGGTCAAAAGTGGAAACAGTAAATAAAAATATCACACAAATACATTGTCGCTATCGGTCCAATTACAAAACACAGACACAATCACTAATACAAATACAATGTTCCAGGAATGCTTACATGAAGGTAACGGAAGACAATATGAGGCCAGTAGATAATATCTGATTGTGGTCATCCAGCAGCCAGTAATATATCCACCCAGAGACTTTTTTTTAAGAAAGGAAGGAATAGTCTGGCTTTACACAGCTGATTTATTGAAGAAAATAATAGCATTTACCACAGTTTGTGGACACATTTTCGTGTTTTTATTTATTTATTTATTTAGCACAGAACATTCTTTGTTATTCTGGGAATTGGAGTGACGCTGGCCAGAGATCCCTAATATGTGGTTGTTTTTTAACATCAATGTCCAGAAACAATGGCTCATAACCGTGTCTGCCAATTAATTCTCTTGTCTCAGGACCAGTTTGTAACTGCATATATAATTGGCCAGTTTTCCTGAGCAATTTGCACACGTACATCCTCATTCCACGATGATTACCAATCATCTAATTTTAAATTATATCTTTACTGCCTACTCCATCAAATTGACTGGTGTGATCCATGCTCCAGGCTGGCCAAAGCTTCTGAGGCAATATGATGTCTGTTCTGCAGGAGTACAAGGGTGAGTAGTGGATAAAGTGCTTACTCAGCACTCAACCTGATTCAAAACATGAGTGATCCCAATCATAAAGTTACGAGAGGCACAGTTAAGACACATACCACCTACTCCTTTTATGGCAGCATCGGCTGAGGAAAGGCTGTACTCTCAAGAGGGGTGTGAATGTGATTCACTAGCAACCCAAATAGCAAAGCAAAGCAAAGCATAAAGCATAGTGTAACAAATAAAGGGAATGTCCAATCAAGGTTCTATAGACATATGTATACTTTAATTAAACAGACCATCACCAGAAGCATAAATAACTAAATAGAAAAAAACACTACTATGCTCATTTGAGCAAGATGAAGCACTCTGGGTAATTAATCAGGGCTGAAATGCAATACAAAGCACAATGTTTGTAAAAGGCATATGTTCTGGTGCACATAGAGATTTGAGTGACATGCCCAGTCTCTCAGGCCCAAAGAAGGACCAAGCTGGCAATTAACAATCAATCCTTCTGCATTGCTTAAGGGTTTGACAGCATCGAAGCAGGCTCCTCATTTCTGTTCAGGGTCCAATGCATCAGTTGCGTTCTTCCAGATGGGGGTCAAGCCGGGGTCTAGATGAAGTTCATTGCAATTTGAAGACGTGCGACCTTTGAGGGCTACTAGGGGCTGTTCAACAGTCGGTTTGATGGCGAAGATGCTGGTGACTGGATGTGCATTTCAAAATGTGTGGTGCGATGACGTGTCAAGGGTCACAGTTCAATTAGGCTATCAGGGTCGGTTATATTGGCTATGTAGATTGTGAAAGTAGATGCTGGTGGATGGAAAAGCGGTTTCAGGTACCATTCAGCGAAATGTGGATGATGAGTGCTACCACCATCGTGCAGACAGCTCGATGGCAAAGTGTCTGGTAACTGGATGTGCAGTTCGAGTCAGGTTGCTCTGGTGCAGCATTCAAAGGTAGTGATTCAAAGAATACCCCAGGGTCTGCTTGACTGTCGATGCAGAACGGCAACGAAGATGCTGGCACTTCCAAATGTGGTTTGAAGACGCTATGTGCAATGGTGAGCGGGAACAATGGCCTGTCCAGCTGGGGAAGTGTGATTACAAACTTGTTTAAGAGTGTAGAAGAGTGGCTCGAAGGTGGGTCCAGTGCCAAAATAATGCTACAGATAGTCATGTTGGTTCAAACAGTGTTGAAAGAGTCGAATCATGGCATGCAGCAGTTCGACAGTGAAAACACAGGGATCCTGACTGTCTTGACTCTCAGGTTTGCTGAGTCCCAATTCATGGCATCAAAGATATGATTACTCCTTGTTCTTAGGCTCCCACCATGCAGGAGGCAGGTGCATTCTTGTAGGGGTCCTTCATCACAGTGAGTTCCTGGGCAGCAGTGTAGCTAGCAGAAATGCAGGACTTGCCCTGACAGCAGGTCATGCCCAATCTGCCCTGGGGATTGTTAGTGGGCAGCTGTAGACTCTGCCTTGGACACTAAGTCTTTAACTCCAGTGGAGGGCTTTGAAGAGCCAAATCTCAGAACATAGGACTAGTGAGTTCTTTCAAGGTGTTTGTTCCAAAATAAATCTAAGTCCCCTTGTTTTAAAGATAAATGTCCATGGGAGATTGTACTGAAGCAAGCCTTTTTTAGCGGTCCAACTCTTGTCCTTGGAATCAGTGGAGTTGCCTTTGATATCGCACCCAAAGGGTTTTGTGCTAGAGAAAGTGGAGGGGAAAGAAAGAAGAGATAGAGCCAGAGAAAAAGAAGATGGTGGAACCTTCCTTCAGCTGCTCTGAGCTCTCTTTGTCTACACTAACTCCCTTGTCAAGAGAATCAAAAACCGTGTTGGTATGCAGCACCCTAGTCTGAGGCTACTACTTTTGTGAATGGGAGAGCCCTTTCATTCCTGGACACGGGACAGTTTCCTTTTGAGTGGCTGTCTCTTTGGGGAATGTGTTACCTTTCCTCACAATGGAACAAAGTCAGGAAACCTGCAAGGCTGCAGTCATGTTGGAAACAGCAAGGGGGGCTTGGTTGCGGGGAATACACAATAACCAAAAAGTGATGGGTAGAAGGTTTTCAATACATCTCAACTACTGGCAATGCCCTGGGCAACCATCCACACCACTGTTTTAAGCTCATCTGTGCCACTGAAAACAGGTCCCAGTCATATGCAAATCAGTCAGGTACTGCCACCAATGGGAACAGCCCAGACAGAACTGCTAGGCCAGGTTCCCTCAACATGGAAACACAAGAAATCCCAAACATGTTTCGGCCTTTTGTTTTTTGTTTTCTCACCTTGAGTGGGATGGGTATGCCCATACGTGGGTGCTGAGCCTGCTGGGTTTAGAGACCCAAGCTACTCCTCACCTATGACACCCAATGAGGATAAAACATGTGTGGGGATGGTTGTGGTCTCATGCAAAGGGGACATGACCTAACAGTTTGGGCTGCACTGCCCCTTTTGGGGTGGGACCATAGTTAAGATTAATTTTAAACCTCCAGCCATCAACTTTTGGTTTTGCTTGTGTCACCCCAAATGGGATGGGTGTGCCCTGACGTGGGTTCCAAACCTGCTGGACCTAGAGATCCAAGCTACTCCTCACTGTTGAGACCCAACAAGGCTGAATCATGTTTGGGGATACTTGTTGTTTCATGCCGATGTATGTGACCTAGCTGTTTGTGCTGGACTGCCCATTTTGGGGTGGGATCAAGCCTGATTTACATACTATCTTTCCCTTTCTGTTGTGGCTTTGCAGTCTATAAAACAGTGGTCTTGTGGGTTGCCCAGAGGTGTGCCCATTGTTAAGATTAATACTAAAACTTCCAGCCATCAACTTTGGTTTTGCCTTTGCAGGGAATACACATACATCTTCCAGAGCTTAGCTGGGCTCACAGGGCTGAGGCATGCATGATATAATTTGAATAAATATGTGAAATACCATTCTCCATATCCTAACTCAGGTATGGCTTATATTTAAAGTTTAACATGCCATCAGGATAGCATTCACTCAGGTTTGGAGTTTTGCAAAGAGGGGTGCAAATCCGAGATGAAGCCTGTGTGCTGCAGTGACTGGACTGTCTCCAGAGCTGGCAAATAGTCACATGTGACCCCCAAACCTGCCCTGTGCCACTGGAGTGCAGGTGCTGCATATCAGGATAGTGATCCATCAGGGCACAGGTGCACACTATGCTTTTGGCATGGAACCTATGAATAGAAGACTTGGTTTGCAGATTGCCCTACCTGAGATGGAATTACCCATATCCTTGCAATAGATAAATACATATTAAAAATGTCTTTCACACCCTCACCAAATGTCAATCCACCACAGCTTCAACCAGTACTGATAGCAAATTATCTTGAGTTGCCTCTTCATTATGTGCTTTTCTCATCTGCAGTTGCAATCTCTCTCTCTCTCTCTCTCTCTCTCTCTCTCTCTCTCTCTCTCTCTCTCTCTCTCTCTCTCTCTCTCTCTCTCTCTCTCTCTCTCTCTCTCTCTCCCTCTCTCTCTCATCACATAAAAGCAAAGCAATGCAAGACAGAGGAGGGTACAAAGCCCATCTAACCTATTAAGGCTGATTCTCTATGAACATGAAAGGTGTCCGGCCTGGACCGGTTATGGAAATACATTGCAATGAAAAGATGCTGCTGCAATTGAATAATACGTGCACACCAAAGAATCCATTGGCCCCATCTTAAATCACATGGGCAGTTTTTCACGCAACACTCTGCTAGCGTCTGGATGGATCATATTGTTTACGTCACATTGGGAATTGTCTCGCTTCTCTTTCCTCAAGTAGAAATTAAACACAAGCAATTAGGATAATATCATTGAATCACAGGATTATATATTGTTGTAATGAGAGGACAGTAGCCTTCTCGAAAAAAGAAAAAAAAAACGTGATTGTGAATGTTAAAACACACTGGATTTAACAGCTATTCCCCTTGTGCGAATTCATAAAACTCCACAGGTGCAAACTTAGCTTATCAGATGGCTGTTCGCCTAACTTGTCATGACTTGTTTCCGTTCACAGTTTATCTGCCTCACATATTTTTTATAGGATATATGCTTTAAAAATGAAGAAGAGAGATCAATAGCCAGCTCTTAATGGCTCAAAAATCAGTATAGGGGCAGTTTAAGGAATGCAATTGCTCTATTTGAAATTAGAGCATGGAACACTTAACGTGACATAGGAATATTAAGTAAGACAAAGAGGAAGTCCAAAACAACGGGTACAAAAATAGAGCATGCTAGAGTACACAAAAAGGTGTTCCTGAGTATGAAATTAGTTATTTAGATGTTGCCTTAAATGGTTATTTAATCACATATTTTTACAGATCTATGGTACCTGCATATATATTGTAACATAAGCCCTGTGAGTATTCAGGTTCTCAATGATGCCAAAATGAAAAAAAAATAAAAAGTAAATATAGTGTACAACACATTGTTTTTTTTGTTTTTTTTTGTGCAAAAGAAAATTGTCTGAGATTCATGAAATAGACATTCCGGCTCAATATAGCGCTGATAAATCCAATACAAAAGCTAAATAAAATAGAGCAACTTGCTATTATTTCAACAAATAAACAGTGATTGTTTAAAAATCAAATGTACATTTGAACATAATCATATGGGGAATAGCTAGCAACAGAGAAAATATTGTTGTGAGGAAACACAAACAGTAAGTATGAAAACAGTTTACATGAAATGGAAAAGCACATCCAATGTAATTTGAAACAATATTAGTCCCAAGAGGGATTTATGTGTTTGCAAAACAGAAAATACAGCTGGATTGGCTGACTGCCCCTGGCTAATCAGTGAAGTTAAGCCATCATCATGTGCATATTGACACAAGAAAAAACAATTGCAACCTATTGTGGACATCAATAAATCATTATACACATGAATACATAATTCCAAAAAGTCCTGGTTGGAAGATGCCAGTTTAAGGCTGATACAGAGGAGGTTTGTCTTGCATTTTCAAACATTTACATTAACAATTTCACCAACAACTTTGCCTAAGTACAAATCTATACTAGACCACACTGTGTGGTTATATCAGCAGCCCAACATGTTTTAATCCCCACACATAGGTACTGGGACATTCTTCAGGGGCTCAACAGGCACAGATTCTAAAATGATTGGCGAGTGGGAAATACTGACCTCCACAACATAGACACCTCACCATAAACCTTGTTCTATGCTTGGTATGCTTCAATGCAATCCTGCTCCTCATTGGTAGTGCTGGTTTCAGTTTCAAAAGGACATCCCAAGATTACCCACTCCAACCACTGAATGGTAGCAAGGTGACTTCTACTTGCTAAGTCACACTTCAAAAAACTCTGGTCAAACTCTGCAAACCTCAAGTCCTGGAATTGTCCATCTGGTATGTCTTTGTTGCATCAGTAATGTTTTTGGAACATGCACAGAAGAATATCTACCTGTACCAGTCGTCTTTTTTCAGGCAGTGGTGCAGGCAGCTAACCCCTACACCCCTCACTGACACTGCTGGCAGCAAGAAGCAAGATGCCAGAGCTGTCTGCTGATTAGGATGGGCAACTGCAACTTGAGACAACCTACAGCAGTGTCCACTTAAGATCATGCTTCATATCAATGTGGATACTTGAATACCTGGTCTTGGGACAACATTTCCTCAAAGGGATCCATAGGTAATACACAGTTCAATGTTAGGGCATTATGAAACTAGTGACCATGACATGACAATTGATGTTATTTTATTGGGATTTGTTCCATGCACCTATTCCATGTTCCTGGTTTCTGGTGGAACTGAACACGTTGGGAGTTGTTTAGGGTATTGGAGAGATGGGGAAAATGCACATGGGGGTTCTAGTTGTATTTTTGCATGCAGACTGGAAGTAGTCTGAGCTCAGATTGTGGATCTATTTTTACATGCCCCTTGTTGTGAGCATAGCGGCATTTGTCTCGAGATGGGATCCATGCATGCAAATGGTGCTAGGGTGAAATGGTAGGCACTTTGAGATGTAAGATGATTGTAGAGGTGCAGGGTTCTGATGTCTGATGTGTGTTGGGAGAGTAATTCACTGATCATGTGTGTGTGGCTTAGTTAGTATTATCATAATGTGTTTGAATGTTGAGGTTGATAACTTTAGTGCAGGGAGGTTAGTGACAGCCAAGTGGCCAACTCGGAGCATCCAGCCTGCGTGCTCATTGCCATGTCTCTGTAAATGTGTCCTTTAAGCAAGGTACTTGTAAGGGGCTGCCTTGCCTTGAGTTACTCTGGAGTCATAATCTCTGGCAGGCAAAAACACACAGTGATTTGTACTTTTGTGAGTGTGAAGGAACACAATTAAAGCGAACACTCTAGGGAACATGTAGCAGTTGTTAATAAGTAGACAATAGAGGAGAATAGTTCCCAAACGGGCTTCAGAGTAGGGATTCCAAATTGGGCAGAGTACTGCTAGGGAGGGTCTCTACGAACAACTCAGTATACTACATGATGAAGGGGAGCTATCTAGAAACAAGTTGTTAGGTAGGTCTTCATTTGTAGGCACAATCTCCTCTACATGTGAGTCCCCCAGCAATTGTTGCTGGAGTACTGCATTTTTGGTATGTTCTCCTGAGTGAGTGGGAACCTTTTTCCACACTCACACATTCTATAAATCTATCCCTGAGATACGTTTTGGATTAATTTTTATACATTTCTCTTGGAGTTATAGTTTCCTCCAAGTTTTGCATCATACCACACTCTCTGTGCAATGTTCCTGTGAGCCCTTTGGGCTTCCTTATTTATTTTTTGCTATAGGGGGATATTTGTATCCTGCCTATATTTTATATTGTGAGTTCAGCACACCCCACCTTATGTCGAGTGCTGAGGTGCTCCATAGTATTCCCTTTCCAACTGCTCCTGTAACTGTTTGGTTACAGTGACAAGCTAATCTGAATGGCTAGTGGCAGTGGATTTATCCTACCTTCTTTTGTGAAATTTCTACTTCCAGGCTGTTCTCACAGCTGCCAGAGTGCACAGAAGGATCACCATTGACCCAACATAATGACTATGTTTTATTTTGCCACTTCAGGATGGCTTATCCCTTCTTGGTCCTACTGCTGCCATGCTGGGTGGGGGATGTCCTGGTGTCAGTTTTGTCTTTTGTGGGATGCCTTTGTGAAGCCTGCCAAGGCTCCAGTGTGTCTGTGGGTACAAGACATGGGGGAGGACTCCAATATTCTACTATTTGTCTTTGCTGTGCCTGCCTGGAACCAATTCCAAATGTAAGAAAAGGACAGCCACCAGCCAGAGTTTGAATGGTGATTGGGTGCTGATTGACTAGGTTCCTGCATAAGAAGCATGGATCCTGAGGCTGAAGAAAAGCTGACCCCTGGAACAGAATAATCAATGAGGAGGAAGAGGTGAGATTTCTACAGCCACTTCCAGATCACCACAGATGCCCTCTAGGTAACTTCTACAATTCTACCCCTTCTTACAAGCATCAAGAGAGCCCTGTAAAAGATGACTCTCTCCCTTAGAGTGCCAGTGGACCACTCCGATGGTGATAGTGTGCGGTACAAATATCCTTTAACATTAACATTAACATTAGACGGGTGTGTCCAATCAGTCAGAAGAGGACCTGCATTTCCAGCCATCCCGTGATGAACAATAACCTTTACGGGCTTCAAACCGCCAATACCCTGGAAATTGTGGCCACTGTGCAGTGCATCACCATCCAAAGATTGAATCCTCCTGAAATATTGGTGGACTCCTTACAAACCTCCAGAGGCAAGATTCCACTCCTTGAAGCCCCCTAACAAAAGTGCTGGACCGAGAAAGCGAGACAAATTGACCAGCCAGAAATCGTTCTTCAAATGTCTTGAAAAGGATGCCACAATTACAGCACTGTGAAGAATACTTTGTCTGATGCCTCTTCACTCCACTGATGCTGTGAGATCCATTCCAGTGACCCTTCTTTTGTCTCCCTGCTCAAGAATCCAGTGACCATGTCTGATGCTGCTGCATCATGGGGGCATTGTGCTGCAACCTCTTCTTCACTCCTAAGGTACTGTGAGACTCTTGGCAGAACTTACCTAGAGTTGTTTTCCTACAATTGTGTTGATGTTGTGCTGATTTGTGTGTTTGGGAGTTTACCCATACAAGTTTGGCCAGGCCTAACACCTGTGAGTCTACAGGAAGCTTTCTCCAAAGTCCATGACCCTTTTCCCCAAACAAAATTTTTATTTACTTGACACAGAAGAAATACTCTGGAACTTTTGAACTTTCTAAAGCGTGTGCCTTACCTGTTTTGTACTCCAATCTGACTCTGAGAAACTCATAACTAGAGAGGGATGAACTTCTAAAGTGTTTGGCCTCTGTGAAATAATTACTAATGTTTGCCTGCTAGTTGTTGGTTTTGTTTCATCCATTTGTATCTGAAGCTGTAAGATTAAAAGTTATTACTTTAACTTAGTGTATATATAAAGTAAACCATTATCATTATACAACTGTTAGTGTGTCAGTGTTTCTTTGGCCTATGTGTTTACTCTAAATTCATGGTGCTACCCGCAGCCCTTTCTGCCTCCTAAAATAAGCCTGGCTGCTCAGCCATTGCTACCAACAAAATGTGTGGGGTTCAGGCAGTGGTGGCTGGTGATTTTCTTAACTGGAGGGGCGTAAATATTTGTCCCTGATATGGCTGAGCGACCGAGCGTAGTGAGGGAGGCAACACCACTCAAATGTTGTTCATTTTAGAGCATGCTTTTTAGAAAAATTGGGTAACACGCCAAACAGTTTCTAATTGGGTTTTGTAGGGTAACTTATGAAATCTAATTGATGCAAGTCACCAACAGCGCACATGAGCATTTCTCCAACACATTTTCTGGATGCCTTTTCCCACAATATGTGCCAGTATAACATATGTTCACTCTGGCTGTGCCCATACATGTCCTGCAATACATATATCTTATTATTATTATTATTATATCTTATTATACCTTATTATTCCCATAGAAGAACATGCTCATGTTTGTGTTGTGCATAATTCCAGTACGTATACTTTAAGAAAACATGTCCATATTTGTTCTGCCAATATATGGCAGCATGCACACATAGGAAAATACTCCAGTTGGCTTTACAGTTAAAAATGAATGCCACAGTATGAAAACATGTCCAAATTGGCTGTACTAAAATTTAAGTCGAGCTACATAATAACACTTATCATGCTTGCTTTTTCAAAGATGCTCACTCAAAATGTCATACCCCAATAAGAAATGACTAGACTAAGTGCATACAAGTGATGGTCTTGCTTCATAATAATACTTATCATGATTGCTTTACCAACAAGGCCCACTACAAAATGCCATGCCACAATACACAATGACTGACTGGCTGCATTGAAATGCCAGTCTAGCTACATAATAACACTTATGCTTGATTTACCAAAGGTGCCTAATACAAAATGCCATGCCACAATACACAATGACTGAACTGGCTGCATTGAAATGCCAGTCTAGCTACACAATAACACTTAAGCTTGATTTACCAAAGGTGCCTAATACAAAATGGCATGCCACAATAAGAATGCCACCACTGATCCTGCTTGCTTTATCCAAGATGCCCAATACAAACTGTCATGCCCCTGTAAGAAATGTCTAGACGTGTTGCATACGAAATGCTAGTCTTGCTTCATAATAACACTTATCATGCTTACTTTACCAAAGATGCCCAATACAATATTTCATACCACAATACAAAATGGCTAGACTGCCTGCCCCCTGCATTACAAGTCTACCTACATAATAACACTTATCATGCTTGATTTATCACCATGTACAGTAAAACATGCCATGCCTGGTAAATGTTGTGCCAGCCCTTTGCAGTCAGACATAATCACAATTATGATGAATGTGATTATGTGGGATTGCAAGGCGCTGGGGGCATTGGGGCAAGGCATGTTGTTGTTTTTTTTTTAATCCACTAATCCACTAATCCAATCCACTAACAATTTCATCCCTCTGCATACACCTCTCAAACTCTAACCAAACACAACCACAAGCCTAAAACGCAGCAATCCGCACAAAGTTCACTACACTGAAACAACAAAACAAACTGCACATAGACTTGCACAACAGCACACGACGACTACCGACTGTAAAACACCCCAAGCCCAGCCAACGGACCCACCAGGCTGAGGCTGCCAATAGCAAATCATTGCTCTCTTGCACTTTTCCAGCTTATTCCCACTAACTCACCCTCCCTCCCTCTTTCAGAGCCGCCAGAGCACCAGGGGACCACTCCGGTGGTGATAGTGCACGGTACAAATATCCTTTAACATTAACATTTAACATTTACTGCCCATCTATCATAGATGCACAGTAAACATATGACATGTCTGTTCCCTAGGTCCCGAGCTCCTCACACATGCACACAATCAATGTGGCTATGTGTGTATGTCAGGCACTGAGCAAAAAAGGGGCGGGGATGGTATTTTTTTTTTTTACTGGACATCTATCATACATGTCCAGTAAATAAATACCATGCCTGTACCCTGAGCCTCACAGTGCCAAACACACACACTCAATCAAAGTCATTATGTGGGTATGCAAGGCACTGGGGCAGGGGGGCAGGTATAGTATTTTTAATAGAAAACTACCATAGATGTCCAGTAAACAAATACCATGCCTGTCCCCTAAGTCTCACACACCGAAAACACAAACACACACACTTACACAACATACACACAGAAACCACTTGCTGTCTCATTCATGAGCACCCATCATGCACTCACTCATAACACAAGCATACATGCATCCATACACATATTTAAATAATAAACATACAAACACACACATTCACTCAACATACACACACAACATACACACAGCAAGTACTCTTTTATTCACACGAGGACCCATCATACACTCACTGATAACACAAGCATACACACATCCATACACATATTTAAATAAATAAATTAACATACAATCAAACACATTTAGACAACATACGCACTGCAAGCACCCATCATGCACTTTCATAACACAAACATACACGCATCAATACACATACTTAAATAATAAATAAATAAGCATACAAACACACACACACAACACACATGCAGCAAACACTCACAAGAGCATCCATCATGCACTCACTCACAATAACATAAGCATACATGCATCAATACACATATTTTAATACTAAATAAACAAACATACAAACACACACATTTACACAACATACACAGAGAAAGCACTCTCTCATTCACACCAGCATCTATCATCATACATTCACCTAACAACACAAGCATGCATGCATCTGTAGACATAACTTAAATAAAAAATATGAACATAAACAAACGTACCTTCTGCCGTGGGTCCAGAATTTCCAGAGCTCCAGCCCCCTGCAAACATGAACAGGAATCAGGAAGTTTCCTGGTTCCTGCACATGCATGCATAAGGCCTGAACATGGGTCCAGAGACGCCCCACTCCAGCCTTTATCTGTCTGTATCTGTGAAGAGTGCAGTAGCGCCTCCGCACACATACAGACGTGCATTTCCCTAGCCAGCATTTCCAATGACCCATTCGAGGCTGAGTAAGCAAACACCCCCAGCCTTGCATGGCTCATTGATCTTGTGCTTGCATTGATATAACTGTGAAAGGGAAACAAAGTTTCCCTTTCACAGTTAAGAGCACTCCCTCAGCTGAAAAAAAAACTGTTGAGGGAGTGCTCGTATTTAACTGGGCGGGCTCCTCCATAATGGGTGAAAGGGGGTTAAGACCCAGTGGTTCGATGCCCCCTCACCCATTATGGATGAGCCACCGCTGGGTTCAGGCCTGTACTAAGAGTTGGAGACCTGTGTCCCAAATGTGAGTCTTCACAAGTCATCCAGTTGGTGGACTTTTCTAAAACTCCCTAACACCAGTCACATGAATTGCATTGGGCACAAGAGAGCAACTATGGTCTGACATTGATTCCATTGGGTGTACAGTGACACACCAGGGAACAAAATGTCAGAGGCCAAAATGACAATGGGATACAGAAGAGCAAAATTACAGCCAGACATATGGGAGCAAATGGCAGTAGGCAGAATCATATTGTGTCACTGTGGAGCTGTATGGGGTAATGTAGATGTAGAATGGTAATAACATAAATGTAGAAGTCTACTAAATAAAGTTTGCATAATTGTAGGACTTAAGTCCAGGGAAAAGTTGTGTGATGGAAAAAGGTAACATGCTTTGTGCAGCATTTGGTGCAGAGATTATTCTATCCAATGTGCTATGCTATTTTGTGTTTTTTTTAAATGATATTACATGTTGTTAAGTTCTATTTGTAAAGTGCAACATTCACCATGTCCATGATTACTAGCAGTGGCCATGGTGCAGGGTTGTTTTTTTTCCCGCAGGGTTTTCACCTTCGGGAAACTTTCCTTGGGGTTGGTGCAGCTCTGTTACATCTTCCAGACTTTGTATTGTAATGTGAGGTTTATTTGGCCTTGGAGGCTGCCTCGATATACGGTCACCTTTGAGACATTCTGAGACCATCTGTGACACCTGGATATCATTGAAGGTCTTGTGAAATAATGCACATTAGTACCCTGGGAGGGTCAATGAGATTGTAAAATGCATGCTCATTGGTCCTCACCTGGGCCTTCCCTTCCCCAGAAGGCTCGGAGCTCTGCGTGGCCTGGAGTTCTTCCTGTGACTGGCTGCCATTGAAAGGGTGGCAATGGTGGCAATTTTTGTGTTTACTTTTTTTCCAATGCACTTTAATGGCTGCCATGGAAAGAAGAAGGGACAAGTGTAGTCCCTTCTCCCTTCCATGGCGGCCATTTTCTTTGTTTACTATGGCCACCACGGAAAGAGGAAACAGACTATGTTTTCTTTCTGCAGCAGCAATTTTGTTTTACTTGTGTAACTTCTTTCTTTTCGGGCTGCAAAATTTAACGCGTCTCACAGTCAGGGGAAAACAAAAAAAAAACATTATACTCCAGTCTAACGGCAATATGCCCCTCGACTGTGGGCTATTGCCACATAAGGTAATGCCCTTGGGGCCTTTGTTAAGTGCAACTATGGGCCTGGGGGCATTACCTTATGTGGTAATGTCCTGCAGTCTCAGGGCATATTGCCTAAATAGATATTTGAGTACATTCCTCCCTCACTCATTCACTAGATTATGAATGTATAGGTTCTAAAGATAGGGAAACCTTGAATAACTATGGCATTCAGAAATGTGGTTGGGCTTTCCCTGGATCCCTTTGTGTGTTGAAAGATGCCACAAAGGACTTTGTGGTGATTGTGTTAATGGTGTGGGTGACCATATTTGTCTTAGGTGGAGTTGGACATTATCTACAAAATGTAGCTTTGTCATTCATCTCTAAAAAAAAAACACAGTTACTTCCTCCTGTTAAAATACTGGAGCTTGGGCTTCAAAAGTTATGTAGATTCACTAGATTATAGATTTTACTAGAGAGGAAAAGTGCTAGATGGTTACAGATTCTAATGAGCTACTGCATAGAAGCAGGATTCCATGTTTAAAAATAAAGATTTTATGTTGTGTTTTGTGATTTGATTTTGCAAACATTTTGGTGTACAGATCTACGTCCAATGGGTTTTGCCAAACGTGTGTGTACCCTTCTGTTGAGATTGAACAAGCAAAATAATGAAATCTCTTTGTTGGCACCATGCATGAGGGTCTACAGTCTTGTTTTATTTTATTTTTATTTTTATTTTGTTGTTTAAAGCGCAGACCTAGCTGGGAGCAGCGGGCACTGTACAGAGTGTGGCTAGCCAGCATTTGGGCTGGCATCTTTTAACAATAGTGCAGTACTGTTATGTCTGTGTGTCGGTATGTGTGACCTTTGGAATTAGTCATTGGTCAGGTGTTGCTGAAAGAGCCATGTTTTGAGAGATCTTTGAAATTGGAGAATTATGGGTTGAATTCTGGCCCAACACTGGGATCGAGATTCAGGTGGTGGGTGCATGACAAGAGATGGATTGTTTGCAGTTATTTTCTTTGCGGACGAGATTTCATTCAATGTGGTTGGTCAATTTGCTGCACGAGTTGAACTAATTCTAGCTCAATG
Organism: Ambystoma mexicanum; assembly: GCF_040938575.1. NCBI lineage: Eukaryota > Metazoa > Chordata > Amphibia > Caudata > Ambystomatidae > Ambystoma > Ambystoma mexicanum. Next base: position 926,614,127 of record NC_090929.1, on the reverse strand, counting down.
TGTAATCCTGAAGGGACATTGACATTGATTTATTTTTCAAACGGAGTGAAATCACCATAAATCATACTATATACATCTGTATTTGTATATATATGTGCTTGTAATGAGCATGTCACCAAAGAGTTGCACACATTTTACAGATGACTCAATTTTACACCCCAAACATGATGTGGGTCAGAATTAAGAATAAGGTGGAGTTTTTAAGAGTGAGTAAAAGGAAGGGGAGGTAGCCTAACGTATAGAACGTTGAAGGGAATTCTAATACCTGTGTGCTAAGGGAGAAAAAGAGCAACAACGTGACTTTGCAAGGGAAGGAAATGGAAAAGACAACAGAAAATGTGGCTGAGAGTGAAAAGAGCATGGAGGCTGATATCAAAAAGCAAGAGAAGAAACGTCAGAAGATGCCAAACCATGTAAGCATTTGAATGCAATGAATACATGTGAAATTGGAGGCGAGATTTAAAAGAAAACCAATGTAGATAGCAAAATGTAGTAAGAATCGATTCACAAGGAGAACGGTGGAAAAGAAGGCGAATGGAGGTGTTGTAAATGGAACAGAGCAGAGCCAGTCGAGAACATACAATATGAGGTAGAAAAGGGGCGCAGTAGTCAAGACGAGAAGAAATCAGACTCGAAACAAGAAGCTTAGTAGCTTCAATAGTAAAGAGTGGACTGTCTTTCAGAAGATAAATTCGTGGAAATGGCCCAAATGGATAACATGATAGATATGGAGAGCAGAGGCAACCGACAAGTTGGATATCATGCCTAACGCTTGAGCTGAATGAGAGAGACAGTGATCTGTAAAGAAGGAAAGACAAGGATTTGGATTTAGGGACATGAGTGTAGAACATTTCTAGGCAATTTTGCGATAGGACTCCTTCCACACAGGACGTTTGAAAGGAACCTGCTTTATGGGATATATATGGCCAATTTCTGCATCTCCACAGAAACAGGACTCTCAAACAGGACTATAGGAAAGAAGCACAACTACTCTTGAATAAAGTCCTGGGACAAGTGCATCCTGTGACATTGTTAAGGAAATCTAATAAGAGAGCCCTTAACAACAATATGGAGTCCATTTTGGCAGGAAAACACAAGGAAGCAACAGACTGACAAATTGGCTTTTGTGACTTGTTTTTCAACAAGGTCTTGGCAAATCAAGAACATGGTCAAACGCCTTTGGCATAATCCCAATACAGGTAACAAACAACACACTGCATACACTTGCCCATTTGCATTCAAGAAAAGCACATCCATTAGAGACAAAGTCATAAGAAGGGACATTACGAGAATGATAAAACCTTCAACACAGACATTGGGAATTGTACTCAGGCTGCTGCCAGTTGCCGGCCGGGCAAAACGAGAACCATGCTCTGTTTTCCGATTTACAGATAGAGGCATCCAGATCGACTTGGGCCTGATACAACCATGGAAATAGTACAGCTTCACCAACTGTAGCAGTACTTTGGTAATTTGATCTATATTGGAAAAAAAAAAACATGTGGAAAGTAAGGACGCAGAAGTGTGAACAGCTTAGCTGCATATCAATCCCTGTTATCACATCACCTTTAGTTCACTATTTCACAAGTCCACACCACAAACAGGATGACAACATATGGAAAATTCTGAAAAAGATTGTACATCAGGATAGATCCAGAGCGAAACAAACCCTCAGGGACTTTGAAAAGAGGGTCATTCTCCTCATATGAAGCGATAATGTGGCCCTGAATGAGTGCTTGGAACAATAGCCATGTTCCTAGTTTCTTCCCTCTCTTACTACCATACTACTTTCTGCACATATGGCCAATATCTTTACGTGATGGTGCCCCTACAGAAAAACTTTTATCGATTGAGCAACCCTCATTGTGTTTGCATTGCAGAGGCATGTATTTATGTGTTCATCACCGATATGCCGACCGGGACTTTGATTACTTTTTCCACACAGTAACATGCACAGCCCGCAATAACGTCATAACAGCCACATCATGCAGCATGGTGTTTCCTGGAACAGCTTCTACAAGCCACATCAGTGTTTAATGTGTTTTAATCACTCGTGATTGCTGTCAAGTGATGATCACAGGCTAGTTCAGACTATGTTGCCTATGCGATATAACGCCTGAGAACAGATGTCAATTACTAGGCTTCTGATTGGGTCCTGGTATATATTGTGGGATTCAAACCACACCATAATAAACATTTCCCATACCTGACCTGCTGGACAATGTTTACCGGGGCATGCACAACATCCAGTGCCAAATTGATGCAGAGTCTATACAAATTCTCGGCGCCAGGCTGCTACAGCGCAACTCATCACATACCTGTCAATAACCACCAGGGCCTTTTGTTTCTCAGGTGTAGATTCAGTGGAGAAGACAATGAAGAAGTCTGCCTAATTACAAGCTCAACACTTTAAACTCATGGGACTTAACTTCTGAATTACTGTAATGCCAACAAGAAGCATATGGCATACCTTCACACACCGACTGCACTCTAATTGCACTTCAGCAAGCCTGCACACCCTGTTGAAATATGCACTGCCCACAAATCCTCTGAATCGTATTTACTCAGAAAAAGGAGGCACATTGCCTAAATGGAGCGCTCTGCATTCCAAGACATCTGCTTGCAACATCTGTTCTTTCCGAGGTTCACAGCAAAGCTTCCATCATGGTCAATTTACCCTTTAGTTTCTCCGGGGGAGGCTGAAACGGTGACCAGCAGTAATTAGGTGCATGCTTTTTCCGAACAGCATAATGAAACATTGGACTGTATGCTCATGTTACAAATGCAATCACGAACACCTCCACTTGCGGAGCTGCTGTGGCTCTTTTGCATCTCCAGTGAACAGTGCAGTTCTGTAAGCACTAGAGAACACTGCCTAGGTGGAGAGCGTCGAGAATATGCTTGTATATAAATATTCAGTGGAGCCCTGAGGTGTGACTGTTCCCCGATTATTTGCTTACCCGATGATGACTGAAACGTTGTGTAAGTATTGGCAATAAAGACTGTGATTTTATTGCACATAACATCATAGTAAGCAAGGTGTATTTCGTAAGTATAACAAAATCACACAATAATAAAACAAATGTACACCTTTGGGCATGAGGTTCTGGGTTGTGTCCCTGGCCCGTGCTGCCAACTGTTTCCCATGACGTCATGGGCCACGTACATTGCCCTGCTTTGCCTTTCTTCTACCTTTTTGCTTCCCGGGTGGGTGGGATCTGGGAAAAGAAACTCTGCATGTGCAGAACGGCTATGGTGCTCCGTCCTGAGGACCAAATGACTGAATTCTCCCTCCCTGGTGCCTTCTTTAATCCCACTAGTTTTGCCTAAGGCCATACATGTGTTTGTGGGGCTTTTGTTACATCCCCGGCCGGCCGGCACCGATGATCATTCTCACCATGGTGTGCCCCATTGTCATGCCGCTTGGCCTCTCTCTACCTTGAGCCTGGCTTGCTATATGCTAATGGACAGGCTGCTTGGCGACTTCCTTTTGTTCATGCTTTGTGTGGCAGCATGTGTTATGTTCCACTGTCACCTTGCCCTTCTGCGTATTCCCAATGCTTTCTAGCTGCGGGGGTGCCCCCCTCCGCAGCACTGGCCAGTGAGGCCCTCTTCCTGTCAGCTCTCTTTTCTCTGATAGTTCTCACCCTGTGTTACTGAGAATTGACATGTGCATTGAGAGTCCTATGGTGCTAAAGGAGTGCCATTGCAGAGATTCACCACTTAGCCTCTGAGGAAACAGGGGCATGAGGTACAGGTGTGTTGGGGTGCGTCCACTCACGCCTGGTAGGTATTCTCCAAGTCATGGGGGGAGGGCAGTGGCTAACTGAAGATGGGTTAGTCACAGAATAGTAAAACCTCCAAACAGATTGACACTTGATTAATACAATGCCAGGTCCGCTATTCCAAAACTCACATGCTGTTTGCTATATTATTAGCATTTAGAATTCGAAAACAATCATCACGTGACATACTGGTTCGAGTCCTTGACTATGGGGGTCATTATGAGTTGGGCGGTAAGGGTTAATGGTCACCGGTAATGATGCCAATGCCGGTAAACCCTTACCGCCCTATTCCGAGGTCCCTTAGCGGGTCCCAGCAGGAACGGCTGGTCTGACCAGCCGTTCTCTGCGGATCCTGTTAAGGGACCTTAGAGCTAATAACGGGCCCGCCATTTGAGGGTCTGTTATTAGCGCCTTCCCCATTCCCATTGAGCCCTATGGGGGCTCAAATGGGAATGGGAAATGGTAAACTGAATGGTGACTTACCGGGTCCGCATAGGTCGGAATGTCCCGGTAAGTCCCCATTCAGCCAAACTGGACCCAGGTTTGGAGGCAACCATGGCGCTAGTAGCGCCATGGCTACCTCCAAACTCGTAATTACCCCCTATGTGCTTTTACATTCTCAAATATCTTCCCATTCTGTTACATATCTTGCCGAAAAATTCGGAATTTCATCGCGATGCAAGTGTGTGCTTACTCTAGATTTACAATTATTATTTATACACCTGTGCCACGGTTATATCATTAGGATACAATGCAATACAGCAGTTATGAAAGCAAGCATAGAAGTGTTACAAAGCATGCTTGTATTTCACCTGAGATAACCGAGAGTTTGGAAGCGAAACACTGTATATGATGAACAAAGGAGGTGCGGAATTGCAATTTCAGGGGGCTGTCTAATTAGGCATTGAAATATAAATGAACCAAAGCAGATGATGAAGGGGGTGGAGGGATTGGGAAAATGAAAGCCGGGCAGTGGAATAGTCACAGATGCCTTTCAATAATATATACATATGTGCAGACAGGAGGAAAGAACAGGGTAATGAATGGGAAAGGGTGACCTCTCGCTGTTCTCCATGGGAAGGTGCTTCGTGTACACAGGTTTGAAACCCTGTAGCAAATGCATCATTAAGTTGAGTGGGCTCTCGGTTTCAGTGATAGTGAATCGGAGAGCTACAAGAATAGAACCAGGGGGCGTGGTGGACCATGGTGGCTTATTAAGACTTGAGCAAGGAGCGGTAAGGATATTTGGCGTGTTACAGCACAGAGTACAGCACTACTGCACAGGTAGCATTTTCTTTTTTATGCAGCACCACCACATGGGTGTGGTGCATTGCTATATGTGTTGCCAGAGTAACATGGACATATAAGTAAAGACAGGCTATTCAGTCAAAAACGATTTTTACATATAAGATGCAAATCTATTTTTACAGTTAAAAGCACACATGTGCACATTCAAAATGCACACTATTTTTCACCTGAAATGCCTATGTTGCAAGAGACACATTTGAAAATTAATAACTTACCTTATTAATAACTAACCTGACTAATAAAACTTCATTTAACATAACCCACTAATAAAAATGTGCCTCCACTGCAGAATTAGGCCTACTCTGAAAGTGAACTTTTAAACGCACATTCATTTTTTTCTCTGCTGCTCTGTCCACATAACTACAGGAAGCAAAGAGCTCGAAGGAACAGGAAATCAGTTTGTTACAATTTTTACTGTAGAAATGAGCCATTGTGTAGTGAGGGAGGAGATGACATGATTGATTCTGATTGGAGCAGCGTCATAGCAAGTATCATGCTAGAGGCTGTGATTAGAGTTTTGCTGGGGAAGCTTGAGGAGAGGGGGAGAACAATCGAGATCTTGCAGAGCTGGGAGAAGGACCTGTTCCCTGGCTGAGGCATTCCTGCTGCAAAAGCTGAGAATTCCAGGCAATAACCCCGGTTTGAGAACCGCAGACGCTTGTTTTCACTGGGGTTAATCTTCAAGGGAGCCAAATTCAGAAAGAGAATAGCCGGAGAAAACTCATGCTGAACAGATAAGGTAATTACAGAAGCCTGTGGGAGCTGTGCGAAAGTGTGCGAAACTGTTCAGTCAGTGTATTCGAGGGAGTCCCAGTCCCTTATCAGCATATTTAATGTTACCAATAGAATATATTCTCGCAGCTCTCTGTTCATTTTATCACAAATAATGTTGTACCATTTCATTTATTTCTGTAAAAAAAGTTAAACTGTGTTTAAAAGAAATTTCTATAATACAAAAATATCTGAAAACAGATAGCTAGTGTGTATTATTTCTCTCTTTCATTTTGCATGGGAAAAGGTTTAAACGTGGGTAGATTTTTAAACAGTGCAATTGTCATTTTAAAACAGATGTGTGCATGATTATATTCAGTATGGACAGTTGTGAGTGACTGTTTGTAGCATAGCTTGTTGGAGGTACATGAGCCAACGGGAAGAGAGACTCTCTGGACATAGTTCCATACCGTATATAAGGTAGTGGAAATTACCACAAAAATACCACAATAGCCCATGGTGGCACACAACACTAACACTGAAAATGTGGTATCCCTAAAATGTAGGCCTGAGGTCTCTCTAGTGATCAAGAACAATCTAGATAAAAACACAAGGGATGTTGGATATTGGGACCACAAATAAACCAACCACTATACCAACCAACCACGCAAATTATCGTGCACATTATCTAAATAGGTTTGAATTCTGAAATAATGCGATGTATTATTGTTATGTGTGACCCAATATGAATACAGAGAGTGATTATTGCTAAAGGTATTTTGGCGGTAAGAAAATACCGCTAAGCCCCAAATATCCACAAAATACCCAACAGAGCATGCAAGAAAGGGAGCCCTGGTGCATTTAGAAGAGCAGCTGTTCCTGTGTTGATTTATAGAGCTCAAGGGGAGCGGTGTATTCAAAGGACTGTTTCTAGAAAGCCAGCTTGACACGACATACACAATGTGTGGGGATGGAAAAAAAACATTAGAGTATGAAGATAGTAGGGGGCAGCGTTCTGGACTTTGTTAATGGGAGAGAAGAGCAGCAAAGGACCATGACAGGTCTAGAGTACTAGTCCAACCAACTGAGTACAACAATTGATGTCAAGGTTGTCCTGGAGAGATAGGTGAGGTGAAGATGGATTTTGATTAGGCGTTTCAGTCTTTGCATGACTGCTGTGTCAGTGGCCATAATGAGCATTTGAAGTTACATTTTTTCAATTAGACAGGTCATTTGCCAGCCCTAACCTATGGGTTGTGAAGGTCAAAAAAGGATATAGGAAGTATGTGTATGTGTATTTGTTTGTCAGTGTATTTTATGTCACTATGTGCCAAAGTGCTTAACACATCAGAGGAACAACTGTATAAAACATACACACAACAATTATTTTAAACATTCAGTCGGATAACAGGCGATCCATAAGAAGGCAGAGAATGAAGGGGAAGGGGAAGTGTGTTACAATGCTCAGGGGGTGAGAAGTGAGAACGAGCAAACACGAGACTGAGAATGGGATGGGGCGCTGCAATAAACCGATAAGAAACATTGGGACTGTGATCAAAGGAAGGGGCAGGGAATAAAGAGAGAGTGAGGGACAGCCATTCCATACAAACATGTAAACACAAAACAAAATAAGGTAAAGAGCAGATGTGATTCAAAGGAAAGCCACCAGAGAGACATTGGCACAGGAGACATAGAGTAGATAAGGAAAAAAAAAGACGATGAATAGAAAGGTTGCTAATAGAGCAGAGAGGTGCCAGCTGTGTAGAAGGAAGACCAATATATCAGTCAAGAGAAGATAAGAAATGATACAAGAGTTGTTGCCAAATGGAAGTCAAGAAGTGGGTGTGCCGTCAGAATGCGGAGAAGTTGGAATTGACAAGAATGACCAGTAGTAGACATATGAGAAGATAATGAGAGGGAAGAGTCAAAGGTAAGTCACAGGTGCCGGTCAGAGAAGAAAATAGCAAACGTGGAAGGGGTACATGAAACAACCAAAGTGTGCAGAGAAGGGGGAATAGTCATGGCCGGGAAAAAAGAGAATCTCAGTCTTGGATGGCTTAAGATAAAGATAATGGTCAAGTATCCAAGAATGAACGGCCAGTAGGTAGGAAGTTAGAGGAGATTAAACAGATGCATACAATAAGGATGCAGTGAGAAATACTTGAGAATTATCAGTGTAGAAATGGTGAGAAAGACCAAAAGAAGAGATAATGGAAGCACATGGAATTGTTTAGAGTGAGAACAGAAGATAACCCAGCACTTAGCCGCATGGAACCCCTTATTGAAAAGGAGATATAATGAGAGAGATATTTAAACAGTAAATACAAGTGTGTCTTTTTCGGAAGAGGTGATCATAAAGGTGCTTGCAATGAAAGTAAAAGGTTCAATGTTGCAAAAGGATAACAAGAGGAATGTGTGCATTTCATCACATTAAGGGATAGGAGAAGACAAAGAGGAACTGAGTGCTGAGAGATGAGGTTTTGAAAGTGAATGGGAAGGGTTCTCAGAATGACCTTTGAAGAATGCCATTGAGCGAATAGTTTCGGAGGAGGTGCCACTGTAATATGAGATGAGAAAGGATCGGTCAAGAAGGTAGTAGGTTAACCAATTGAGAACAGTTTACTGGAAGCCAGGATAAGAACATAACACAGAAAAGAGGGGAGGGCAACAGAAAAGGCAGAAAATACATTGAGAAGAATGAAGATGGAGAATTTGCATGATGACATGTTGTAAAGCTGTGGGGAGATGAACCATACATAGGCGAGTGTCATTGATGTGTAGAATTTAGTGCTTAGACGGTAAAGTAAATACAGAGGGGCGGAATGTATGATGAGGAAGAGAGAAACACATGATCGTGAGAGACACTATTTAGTGAGTTGGCAGATTGTGGAAGCCAGCCAAGAAGTGTTTGGACGCGGCAGTTTCAAGCACCTGGTTTTGTATCACCGTGTCCATAGAGATATCCAAATGTAATCATACTTTATATTTGCAGAGTTCACAATACATTTGCAATTCAAGTTTACAAAATATCACTAAATTTCAAATATTGTTTAATATATGAATGTCAATCATGTTAATTAGATGTAGAAAGGATTTTACAAGCAGTTGTATCTGCATTTGGTTTTGTTTTGGTGAATGTATCAAAAGTCCACCAAGCACCAATTTAAAAGTGTCTCTTCCTTCCTAAAAATTCAAACTGTATTGTTAGGTTGTTACATGTTTTGATGCCCTTCAACTCTGATAATAACCTAAATTTGTTTATACTGTTTTAACCTCCATGACATGCATGGTTCAGCAGTAGAGAGTACCCCCAATTAGTATTACTGTTTAAATGAACTTGTTTAATAAACTGTGCCAGGCACCTTAAGCGTTATAGCGATGATATCACACAGTATATTTACCTACAGCATTGATATTAATACTGATATTTTATTTCTATCGCTCTCGTACAGAGCATGACAAGGCAAGGGAGGAGAACAGGAGAGAACAAAACATTGATCTTACTAGGCTCAGTGACATTGAGAACGTGCAAGTGCATGGTAGAGGGGGAAGGGAAAAGTGCATGGAAGGGGGGAGGAGTGGAAAGTGCAAAGCAAAGTACAAACATATAAATAATGATAAATAAATAAATAAATAAATAATATAGGCAACAAAAAGTGATGATTTGCATTGCCTCATTGATACACTTGGACCAATATGTTTCTAATGCCATATATGATTAGCTGGCATATATAGATATAGCTTCTGTACTCCAAAGTATGATGTGAAATGCAGTGACTGAACTCATCTGCCATAACTGCATTTAATGCGATCTCTCCAACAACATCTGTATTCCTATGTACTTTGTGATTTAACCTCTACAAAGCGGTTCTGTTTTAGATAGAAGCAAATATATACAGCAGACCAGAACCACAAGTACACAATCCGAATAATCTGAAGTCATTTTCCATCTGCCTTTGATACGGATTCTACAGTTGCCTATTTGCTCCTGAAGCCCTTGCGACAGTTTATTAGTTTGTTAAATAGTGATGTAATCACTATTTTCATGTACTCAGAAGGTAGCATTTTCTCCAATGTTAAAACAATTTGAATGAAACCGTTCAAAAAGCTTCTGTTTGTGGCACGAATTAATCATGGTGCCCAATATGATATAAGGGCATCACGCTGTTCTCCCTATGTACAATGTGTGGACAGTTAAACCACCATTTCAGATAAACTCTTTAATCAGTGCCACCTTGAAGTTTTTTTTTTTTCTTCAAATTCGAAGTTCCTATTCAGAGCTGCTGCATTGCTGGTTAGACCAAATGCCACAGGGCCAACATATGTGCTGCTGTGCTTCATTATGACCTGTGACAGCAACACACTATCAAAACGAAGACTTAGGGCCTCATTACAAGTGAGGCGGAACGGGTTAACGGCTCCGCTAATGGTGGCGGGCCCGTTAACACCATTCCGCCTCATTACGAGGTCCCCTCGCGGGACCCGGTAAGGACGCCTGGTAAAACCAGGCGTCGTTACCAGGTCCCGCAAGGGAAGAGGGAGCTAACAACGGGTCGGTTGTAATCGGCCCGTTGTTAGCTCCCTCTCCTATCCCCATTGTGCCCTATGGGGGCTCAGATGGGAATGACGAAGGTCCGGGCCCGGGTTCCCAGAGGGAGGAATTACCGGGCCCTGCAAACTCGGAATGGCCCGGTAATTCCCCATTCTGGGAACCCGGTAAAGGAGCCCGGTTTGGCGGCAGCCATGGAGCTAATAGCTCCATGGCTGCCGCCAAACTCGTAATGAGGCCCTTAGAATTGATATAAATAACACATAGCTCATCTCAAATGAGGTGTAACCTACGTTTGATCGTGTAAAACTCATGCATATGAATTTTCTGTATAAAATGACATTAGACATCATTTTCATTCATTTGTATGGTATAGAGGAGGCACGGATTGTAAGTTATGAATCTACATTCCGCCTGCTTTCCGCCCTGCAAATACTGTAGCAATACATGAAGCATTAATGCTCTTGCAGTCACACATGCTGTGCTTTCCTAGGGAATGTGACTGCTTCTCTTAATAGCAAAAAGCAGCTGGATGCCACCAGAATCCATTGCAAATGCTGCCTACCCTGCGAACAGGACAGCAAGTGTTTATTCGTTTTGCATGGCGGAGTGCAAATGGGTGTCGCACAGGCAACCTTGCCACCATTGTAAACTCCCCTGTTGCATTCCGACGTTTGCTGCTTCAACGTTTATCAAATAGGGTCCTGCCCACCTGCAAGGCCTTTCGTCCCTGAGCTAAAAAAAAAAGAACCCACAATCTCTACTGGCGCCCATGTGCTGCACTGAAATGTGAAATGCCCACAAGAGCTTGCCTTGCTGCTGCTGCTGCTGAACCATGCTTGACCTGAGATGTCCCCAGGAGCTGCCCTCTCACACTGTTCTCGTTTTCGGAGTGAGCTGGCTAGTGGAAGCAGCAGATTTTACAGTATGAGGAGAATGGATGACTCACAGCCTGGCAGAGGTAGTCAAGCACCACCATATTGCCTTTCATTAGAGGAGGTAGAGGGCTCCTTCTGAAATGTGTGTATGTATATACTTTATATTTGTATTTACTTTATACTTGTATCTAATGTGTATATTTGCTACGCACCAAGTACTCTGATGTGGTGGAGCTTTTTTTTTTTTTTTCGTTTGGGAAAGTCCGTCTCCACTTAGTGAAACAGCATCTGTCATGTTCTCATCAAGGAACAACTACTACTACTATATCATTGTAGCGAGGAGCAACGCATTCCAGTAAAGTGAATTGTTAAACATTTAACTAAAATCCTTCCGAGTAATAAAAGAAGTGCTGTAAGTCCGATTGTGCACGCTCCTCTAGATTACACATTTGCAAAAACAAAACAAATTGGGCCTGATCACGACCTCGGCGGTAACCCTTAAATCCGGCGGTAGCGCTATTACCGCTGGATTTAAAAGGCCGCCGAATCAGGGCTTCGGCGGATTTCGCCCCAGCTCTTGGCTGGGGGGAAATCCGCCGAAAATTCGTGCTATTACCGCCGGCGGGAAATCCGCCGGCGGTAAGAGCTCAAATTTTCCCCATTGAGCCCAATGGGGAATGGGGCATTCCCAAATGGGCTCAATGGGGAATGGGGACTTCCATGTCCGCCCAACTCGTGATCCTGCGCTATTAGCGCCGGGGGCTATGGCAGTCGCGCTAATAGCCCCCGCGCTAATAGCGTTAGCGTTACCGTCGAGGTCGTGATCAGGCCCATAGTGTTTTAGTTTCGGCACAGGTACTACAGTTTCCCTCACTGAAAAAAAGTCCTACAATATTATAAACTGAGATTGATAACCTCTGTCTCGTGCATGTCTTTTTTCCTCAACACGAATTGCCTCTTTGTCTGTAAAATAAACCTCTCCTATATGCCTTAGAAGAAATGCTGAAATCAAGATGATTTGCTGGTTTATAATCATTGCTTTTACTTGGTTGTAGGTCAAAGTTTCGAAAACAAAAGGATCGAATGCCTTTTGTACGGCAGTCCAAAGAACCGAAAAAAAGAATCGCATTTTTTTAATTTTTTTTTTTATTGGAGGGTTCCCCCCAACCTTCCGTTTTCTTTGTTAAAAACACTTTTTTTACCAACCCAAACTAAAAAAAATGTATAAATAAAAAAATATGATCCTTTTTTTTCTCAATCCTTTTGTATTCGAGCAAAAGGTCAATCGATCCTTTATTTTCGATCCTTTGACTGGACACCCTTTGACTTGTGTTTACTTTGAATCCCAGCAGTAAACTACCAGAGCTTCTTTCACTTGATAGTTTCCATGCTGCTTATCAACATACTCACTAAATGCAAGCTTTCTGTGGAGATCCATCTAAATTAAAGTCGCAGTTCATAGATATTTCCGGAACGTTCTCAATATGTCCGAGATGAGTAGAAGTTTATCACAACTAAAGTCGACGGGTTAGCACATCCTGTCTCAAACCACTCCAGTTTGTAACACATCAGAAGACAGAACACAATGATTATACAATGTATTCCTCAAACTCAGTTCCCTACAATTTTAGGCGACACATCAGCGCACTACCAGGGCTAGTTACACACACCCAGGGATACAGAGTTATTCTGCAGGGACATTTAGTAAATTGTAGGGAACTGAGTTTGAGGAATAATTTGTATAATAATTGTGTTTTGTCTTACGAGATGAGTAGAAAACACACTGGAGACAGTATTCCTGCTTCATATTAATTCCGACAATATTGTGTTAAATGATGCACAACGATGTAGTCATGCTGCGCTTAATATTATCTAGTTTCCATTACATGTAATTTGGGAGTTGGTGTAGAGCTTTTTGGGTGGCAGGACTAGACTGCCAAGTACTCTATGACTAATGGCAATCACCATCATTCCGATGCTGTTATTTTATTTTGCAGCTTTCTAGCAATCAATTCAAATTTTCAATAAGCTGAATATGTTGAGAAAAACAAAAATTGTGCTAATGGTGATCACACAGCAACTGAACATATTTGCATTATTTGAACATGAATGCACTAAGACGTGGACAGATGCTGAATGAGTGCATACATAAGTGCACAGATGGTCTGGAAATGCAGTTGTTAAGGATATAGGTACAACTCACTGATGTTGAAAAGTTGACTTTTCCCTGTTATTGACAAAAATGTACAAATGAACATGACATTGTGTGCCAAAATCTGGGGTGCTGCCAGCAAATTCACCCTTGCCTTTACGTAAAAACAATGAAGGCAAAGAGTACTGCTACATGTTTGTAAAGTTCTCTGGAATACCACAGGAATGAGACAACCAATTGACTTATTTACATCTAGTGACAAACTGTAAACATCAATTTATATTTGCTCTGTCATGCATGGCTGATTTCAAGACAGACCCCTCTCAGCGATCGGATAAATTGCACGGCACCCTAGATCGAGTTAAACAAGTCACAAAATGAGACCTACTGCACAGCGCCCACGTCAAGAGTTCCAAACATAGCAATAAAATGATTCAACATATGGCAATGTCTCATACAACTCCTGTATATGAGGAAGAGTTTGACTATGATCAATGAAGAGTACTGGTAAGTAATCAAAGCATTACCTCTAGAACCGTCCTCCAAGTAACAGTACTTTATGAAGTATAGAACCTGGAAAACCGTGTGTACAAGATCTTACTTAAATACATCGAAACATCATCGTAATACTCAACTTGTCACAAATCGGCTTTAGACCAATGAGAGGAACAGAATCAGCGCTTCTTTCAATATGGGACAATCTGAAAATAAACACAGATGATGATGCCCAATTGGCCCTCATACTATTGACATATCAGCATCATTTGGCACAATTAGCCATGCAACACTAATAAAAAGACTGATGGAATGTGGCAATCAGGAATCCGCACTACAGTGGCTTACCTCAAACCTAACAAACCAAACCAAAGCAACCTACCAACCACCGTTCAACTCCAACACCAAATTATTTCCTGCAGAGTCCCACATGGATCCAGCTTCTCTTCTCTGATGAGAATCATTTGAACCCACAGACTAACCAGCTACAATTACACAGACGACACACTACTGATTGTGAAAACAAACAGAACCCAGGAACAAAATAACTGCCTCAACAACAGCTTCACAGACATCTACAGTTGAATGACAATGAACAACCTTAAACAGAAGCCATCAAAAACAGAAATAATGCTATCACTTGCAGGATTTGATGCAGGCAACCCACAACTAGATGGGATAGCTGGCAGGGAACGCAACGGGAGACTACTGACATAGTAAATAACCTAGGAAACTAGTTAACAACAAACTATCCCTGGAACCGCAAGTCAACACAATCAGCAAAGAATGCTTGTTCCTCCTAAAACTGCTTTGAGGATTGCTCCCCTACCTCTCCTTCCCTCACAGAATCCTAACAATCGTATCCCCGATACTCATAAGAATTGGCTACACAAACAGCCTCTACCTAGGAATGCCGGTTCCATGTGTTAATATCCCAGCAAAGATATCGCCATACAATAATGGAGACATATTTTTGCGGTGATATTAACCCATTAAACCTGCGGGTGACACCCCTGCAACTCCCATATTATTTTAAAGGCAGCGGGCAACACCCCGGCAACCCCTGCTCCCATTTACCCTAAAAATTATCCCCACTAATAATATTGCCTATGACCATTCCCGACAACCATATATATGGAAATATTATTGGTGGCGATAATATTACCTTATACCGGAGTGCCAGAAAGACTCACCAAGAAACTCCAATGGGTGCAAAATACAACATCCAGGATACTATTAAGACTAAACAGAAGAGACCACTTCACTCCAGCACTGACAAGCCTACACTAGTTACCAGTGAAAAATGCATCAAATTCAAAGCACTCTGCTTCACCCTATAAGCCTTGCACAGAAAAGGAGCTGATTTTTTCCAAGACAATATCACCTGGAATCAACCAAGAAGGGACCTACAAAGAGAGACAAAACATTATGAAAAGAGGAAATTTGTCAGAACAGCGTTTTCACGTCTAATTGCAAACCTCTGGAACACCATGCCCAAAGAAATTAGAACTACAGAAGATCACCTTTAGGAAGTGACTCAAAACCAGGTTATTCAACAGACAATGACAACCACAAAGGGACACCGGCAGCAATAACATTACAGATAAACAACCAGAGAGGAGGAATGATGGGCGAATGAACCACAACCAAATTCATGGGTAGAATCCATCAAGCAGCATCCAAAGAGTCACACCAAAGGCTTCAACAGACCAATTGCCTTACTAACGCACTTCCCCTTCTTGCTCCTCCAACATAACCAACACCACTACACTAGGCGCTGGGTTAGCCACACTAGACATAAATACACCAAAAATCCATTCTATTTTCACACCCACCAGCTCTGAGATTCTGGAAGCACACCTAGAGTGAACCAACCGTCACATAGCCCATAAAACCATCAACAAGACAAGTACTCACCAAGACACCAAATAGTCATGCAGCAATAGCCACCCACAACTCTATATCCCTTATGGACACAATATAACCAGTGCGCACAATGACGATCCCACCCCAACTTCACAGGACACACTAAAACCAAGGCTAACAATAGCACACACCTGAGGCACCGAGTCTTCCCCATAAGGTTACAATGCATGGGCTCTCCCGCACCAAGGACCCATGCAAAACAACACTCACAGACACCAGTTCCTCCTGGTTTTGATCCCATCCTCTCGTCCTATCCTCACAAACCTCCCCACATCCCTCTCTTGCAGAGCAACACAAGTACGTGGAGGATACCCATGGGTGGTAGCAGTGCACGGTATAACATAACATAACATAAGAATGATGATCCAAATATTGGAATGGCACATGCTTGGCAAATGCTTGGAATTGCAATAAATTGGCCATCTCATGAGGAATCATAAGCAATCCCCCATCCAAGAACACTCCAGTTACATGTGGCCAGCTGTACTACAAGGGTGCGACCATTGGAAGGGGGAATGAAAAGGATTACAAAGGCCTGCCAGGTTTGTAGGTTGACATCAGAGCACCGGGGCAGGTAATTATCAATGATGCAGGAATGGAAGACAGGGCTTCCAAGAACCCCACAGCCAGTCTGGTCTATCACCAATGAGCCATTGTCATGTGTGTGAGAAAATCATCCTGAAGAAAGGACTGAAGTGAAGTCCATCTGCTCAGTGGCTGGTGTCTTAAAAATAATAGAGAAATGTTCTAGATTACCAAACTGCAGTTCCAAGAACTGCATTTTAGGTGACCTGAGAAAGAAGATATTAAAGTTTACAGAACCAGGTGCCAAAGTTCCCAAATACAGACCCCTACTCACAGCATTCAACATGTTGGCCACGCAGAGCTTGATTACTGCTATTGCTACTACAGAACCTGAAAGATGCAAGGTGAGAACATGAGGAGGCCCTAGGCTGATTCAGAAAAAAAGCACTGAACAATAACTTCACCAGGCCCAGCACTCCAGCATCACAGCATGACAATGACCTCAACATCCTAAACATGTCACACCACCATAATTCGGCAGTCAGATGGTATTCCAACTGTGGATCTGGCTAAACTAGGGTGGCCTAGAGGATGTCCAGGGGGGGAGGGCAAGGCTCCTTCAAATAAGAAGAAGGTAACTGTAACACACATTGCATTCCTTGATATTTGTGACTCCAAGCAACAAATCAAAAAGGTGACCAGCCAGCTCTAGTGCTAAAAACTGAACACATGTCTGCAGCACAATGTTTTGTTCCCTTTTTAATAGAGAACAGAGCAAACAGGATGTGCCCCATTCTATAATATGCTGGGCCGGTCTGATAGCAAAGCAAGTAGAGCACTGGCTTTGAGATCTGTGCAGAATCTGCTGATGCAGGTTCGATTCCCGGCAGCACCAAACTCAGCCTTTCATCCTTCCGAAATCGATAAATGAGCATCACACACCATGAGTAATAATAAGCAGCGCTCAGATACCTGAGGGTTCATAGCGCTATATAAATGCTAAATTATTATTTTTATTATTTGTACAGATGTTTGCAAAAAAGTGGAATGGTTGTGCTTATTGCTTTCTTCCAGTGTGCTAGGGATTACAGCAAATAGTGATTGTTCCAAAGTTAACCAGCACCCAATTATATAAATATTTGAACCAAGGCACGAAAACTGAGAGCACAAACAGATTTTCTTTTTTTATGATTCTGCCTATACAAATGAACAACACACATGTTGCTCCTCTTTTACTATATGAATGAGGGGAATTTGACTAAAGCAAAATGTGATTACTTTTCGGCCACCCATTAGACACAAATCAAACTACAATATTACTTTTAAAGAGGACATTGAACTTATGATGTAACTAGTTTCTTGATTGTTTTTGTATATAATGTTTCTGAAATCTTTACCAACATCTAAACAAGGAGAAAGAACATAAAAAAGGGATGGCAATGCAAACCACACATACCATTTGAGACGGAACAAATAATAGTAACTATAATAATATTAATACAAATAATACTAATACTAATACTAATACTAATAATACCAAATAATAATGATTATAATAATAGTATGTGTGTATATATCTAGGTGATGTATATAGCTTGAACCTTGCTACAGAGTCCCGATGATTGATCTGAAGTATCAAGCGGGAGGCAGGTTTTGCTTCAGTGCAGAGCTGGCAGTGTGCTGGTTTTGTCTTCTTTGTGATGTGTGTTTTGAAAGAGAGATATCAATCAATGTGAATCAAAGGAACATTGCACTAGGGGCGAGTTGAGGATAGACGCACTCATGATATATCTGTGTCAGTCAGTTTTGAACTTGGCTGCATGTGGTGGCACCCCCAAGGAGGATTAACTCTGTTTGGTTGTTTTAGGTAGGTGCTTAAAATCTAAGCATGAAGGGTAAAGAAGCAGTGTTTCAAATGCTAAATGGTGTGGAGGCAGTTGAACTTTAGGTTTAGCTGTGTGTCATCAGCATACTGGTGGAGCTTTATGTTGAATTTGGGCAAGAGAGTCCTGAGAGAATGAAGCCTTTGAGGTCTCTTCAGATCACTAGGCATTTTTGGGATCTCAGCTGCCCATGTGGATTAGCCTGTATTTGTGTTGATAATTGGGCAATGTGTTAATTATTTAGTTTTGGTAGACTGTGTCAAATGCAGCATATATGTTGAACAGGACAACGATGATTGATTCAACTTTGACTACAATGAGAAGTGCCACGTCAATGGCCTGGGTTATGCTGGCCACAGTGATCCACCTGGTTAGAAGGCAGACTGGCATTCTTGAAGTAGTTTGTGTTGAGCAATTCTTTCATGCATTTGGGCCATGACAGTCTTCTCAATGATTCTGGACAGGGTAAATGTTTGATGGGGCAGTACTGCGGAAGGGCATATTGGTCTAGATTAGGCATCACTACTAGGGATAGGATATGGGCAGTTTTCAAAGGGTTCAGTGGGAGAGTGAAAGAGGTTTCTATGATGGTCTTCAGGATGGAGGCTGGAATGTCATTGTCCTTGTAGAAGGTGACTAGAGGTAATGTGAGAATGTTTGATATCTCTTTCAGTGTTAGTGTATTTGATTATAAACATCTTGCATCTTGGCATTGTGGTGTGGTAGCAACAGTTATGGTGGGTAGAGTGTCATCAAGGTGGTGTCCAATTTGGCTGAGAAAGACATATAGATTGTATTGTATCTCTCTATGGATTCAGGTGCTGCAAGGTTTAATAGGGTGCTGATGCACCCCCTCTTGTTGGAGGCTTCTGATATGGCTATTGTCTAGTGATGTGCTTCAGCTGAGAAAACGATGTAATGATGGTCCTGTAGACTGAGGGGAGGATTTTAGAGGAGATGAGACATATGTGTAATTTTTTCTCCAGATCTTTTCTTGTTTGTGGAGTGCGAGATGGGCCACTCTTTTTTGATTGAATAACATTATCTTGGTCTTTTGACTATTGATAACTAACAGGTACTCTATGGCATAACTCCATAGTCCTCTGCAAGCTTTCTCATACCAGCGAATGTCACGTCTATAAGTACCAGATCATCGGAATAAGCAAGGTATTTAACATGTGCCGAGCTGATCCAAGGCAGAAAAGTATCCAGCTTCTCTAGATATTCTGGTAAATTGGCTAGGCACATGTTAAACAGAAAAGGGTGCCAATCTACAGCCCTGTTTGACCCCGCTAGAGTTGGCCATAGGCCTTGATAGTGTCCCATTATTATCCAGACTGACCAGCACAGTATTATCAGTTTGAATCAGTTTTACAAAATCTAATAATACAGGTGGAAATCCTATAGCTTGAGTTTTGCCAAAAGCCTCTCTCTAGGAACCAGACCAAAAGTGGGCGTAAAGTGCACAACGAGTGCATACATACCAGGGCCACCCCTGATTCGTGTGCCCTCAATCCATAACCCTCAGATTGTGAATTGTGGAGGAGCGCAAGTGAAAACCCACCTGAAAACAATCTAAAATCTTGTTGGAATCTGACCATGCCTGTAGACGATCCAATATAAAGGGGCCAAAAAACGTTCCTGGTACATCTAGCATGGCCAAGAGATGATAATTGCCTGGATGCATCCAGTCGCATTTCTCATAGACTGGGAATAATATTGTTGAGAGCCATGAGGCAAGAATCCTGCCTTCCCACATCACTTTCCCAAACAGGGTTTCTAACATTGTCGTCCCAATGCTTGGGAGCTTTTTTTATCACTACTGCAGCCAGCAGATCAGGTCCCAGAGCTTTAGATGATTTAAGCTTCTTAATTCTAAGGGAAATCGTTTCCCGGTGAATCCTAAACCGACCCACTTCACTAAAAAAAAAACAACTAGTAAAAAACTCTATCTCAAAGGGCAGATGCAAATAGGATGCTTTGCTGTGAGATCCTGGCATTATTAAAACAGATCTGAAAAAAAAACAGGGCTAAGACCCTATTAAATCATCCCCAACGGTCTTGTTTTCAGCTCAAAATAAAAAATAAACAAAGTAAAAGAGAAGGACTAAGATATATGAATCTGAAAAATTGTATTGATTATCCTTATAGGATCTTTGTCAAATTGCCTTGTTAATTCCAATTTTTAATCGTTTAAAATAACCTTTTTGTATAAGGTCTTCGATTTGATTTTGAAATTGAAATGCCACTGGTCTCAAACTTTTAGTTGCCAGAACCTGTCACTTAGGTCTGTTATAGATCAGTGTATACCATTCAGATGTCACAACAACAAAAAGAAAAAAAAGAAAAAATACATCATCAACTTTCCTACTTAGGATGAGGAGAGCAGATATTCACAGGCATACATTAAAACACATGTAACTTAATTAGAACATGCTTGTTTGCCTTTAGGCAATCAGAAAGTGTGGAATCCAGGTGGTTACAATGGCATATGTCTGTTTTTCGATGTCATCATTTGGTACTCCAGCCAGTCAGCAAGATTGAAATAAAAGCTCTAACCGCTTACAAAAGCTGCATTCCATGTATTATGTACGGTGTCCTGTCAAAGTTTTGAAAAAATAGTTTTAAAATACAATCATTTTTAAACAAAATCACCTGATTCAGAGTGATGAAGAACCAAATCAAAACCTCCCAGAACCAAATCAGGCACAATTGATCATTTTTTAGGCTGTATAATTGCTTTGGGAAATACTGATTTAACTGCCCCCGTAAAACAATCACACTCCCACTTTCTGGGACAGGAAGCAAGCTGGTTTGCAATTAGAGTTATTTTAATAAGACTATGTCATGCAATTCAATATTTAATACAAATTACTCCCTACTACAAGTGAGCACATATTTAGCCACACATCAATGAATAATAGACAATCCTCCTTTGTACTAGCAAACATCACAATGTATTTTGGTTATTTTAATCTCTCATTTACCTTATATTGAAGACAGGGGATGCCTGGTCAGCAGAATATTTCTTTAAATAGAAAAATGCAAATATAATCACCACATTTACTAAAATAATTTTAATTTCCAATATGTTGGCAGGAGTTCCTTATTCTGAGCAGGCAACCACTACTTGTCCCCTGTAATGATATACTTTGGTCTTTACCTGGAATTACATAATGCTCCTTTCTATATGTGTATTTTTTTTTGACTCACAGGTTTAGAAATCGCATTCAAGAGAAAGAAAATGTGATTACTCCGAACGCTATCACTTTCAAAATACCAGAGTTATGACATTATATCATTGTATTGTGTCCTGGAACCAATTGTGGCCAATTTATAAGTATTGTTATTTTTTTAGATTCAGATAATCATTTATTTGTTATTGTCTAAAGCGCAGATCTTGCATGAGAGCAGCGTAGTGCTGTACATAGTGTGGGTAGCCAGTATTTGGGCCTGCATTTTTAACAGTAGCCCAGTGCTGTGCGTTAAGGTGTGTGCATTGGTCTGTGCATCCATTGGGAGTAGTACTTGGTCAGGTGTTGTAGAAAATGCCATGTTTTGAGAGAGGTGCAAAATTGGAGAATTGTGCAGACAGCGAGATCGAGTTGCAGAGGGTGGATGTATGACAAGCGAATGATTATTTGTGGTTCCTCTCTTTGTGGACAATTCCATGAGTCAGTATATTTGAGCTATTTCTAACACCTTGAGGTCTTTATTAACTCATTTCAGAATCCCATTATTAATATTTAAAACAGTAATTGTAAGAAATGCCTTTTTTATCTTTTGTTCTGAATTCTTCAATGAAGCACTTAAATTCTGTTTTCCAGATGCAATACAATATGTATTTTTGTATCTTTAAGACTTGTTTGTCTTGAGGGGATACCAGGACGTTCTTTTTCCTGTGATTTGTTTTAGAATTTGTTCACAGAACACTGCATAGCCAAGGGTGTAAAACATTGCAGAAGCCAAAGGGAAGGGTCCTGAGGAATTTACTGAATGGTTGAAACAATGTATGTTTTAGAATTTTAAATGGAGGTGGGGCCGCAGATGAAAAGGAAAATATGACTCTAGTAAAGTCTACAGAAAGAAGTATATCTAGGTAATCCTATGGGTCTATAAAAATAGGTGTAATCTGCAGTTAGGGGGTTCACATTTGGACAAAGATAAATGATGATTTTATCACTAACAGGTTGCTAACACTAGTTATTTCACCAGAGGGAAGACACAGAGACACAGCAGAGATTTCCCGAGCCTACTATCATCTACAGAAAAAAAGATCACTCTGCACATGACTTCGCAATTAATGTTTTTGAGGACACCTATGAATACCTCAGACTTGTAAGAAATTATGCTTGTGGTGGAACCATATTTTCATGGCATACTCTTTCAAATTCTAACATATCACTGCAACTGGGTACAATTTCCAAAACATTTCACACAATTTACAAAGCAGTCACCAAGACAGATTTTATATGAGCATGTGCATATTGTGTTCACACATATTGTTCCAATGTTTGGCTGTGCATGAATATACATTGCGAATGTAATACATATGTGTATTGCATGCTTTATGTGCAGTTGCATATTATATGCATATAGGATGTGGATTGGGTACGTTCCTGTAGTGTTTATTTGTGATATGCATTTATGTTTTCTAAATGTGTTTGTGTCATGCTTCTGTGCATTAATAATGCATGGTTGTATGTGTTAGGTGCTTTAGCTGTTAATGGAATGTGTGTGTTTTAACATTGTGAATTGATGAAACATGTGGTTGGACACAATTTGTCTACGACTTTGCATATTTGGAAAAATGTTTGTCTGTGGGTGTATATGCGTTGTGAGGTTGTGTCTATCTTTGGCTGCATTGGATTGTACATTCATGTGTGTGTTTGTGAGGAATGCAACTGTGTGTATGTAAGTATGTATTTGTAAGTGAATAGTTTATTGATAAAGTATATGTGTGTGAATGCAATGTTTTTCCACATGCATTGTCTATGCACGTTGTGTCAATAATGTTAAATCAAATTCTTTGTGGACTGTGTTGGAGTGGGGACATCGTGTGTGTGTGTGTGTGTGTGTGTGTGTGTGTTTTTGTACATGTGTGTGATGTATTAGTATTGTGTGCATGTGAGAGAGAAAGAAAGAGAAAGAGAGCAAGACAGAAAGAGAGAGAGAGAAAGAGAGAGAGAAAGAGAGAGAGAGAGAGAGAGAGATAGAGAGAGAGAGAGAGAGAGAGAGGGAGATAAGATATAAAGGATGTGTCTGCATAGTCATTCGTCATATATTGGCAATACATGTTGCCTGTGCTCAATGCACTTCCTGGGATTCCACCTGTTCTTAATATTTGTCTGTGCATATTGTGATCTATCATGTTTTGTGGTGAATCTGTCTGCATATGTTTATTCTGTGCGTTCTATTGATGAAGATGATGTGTGTTAGTATGCATGCGCTTCATGTGCAAATGTGCAAGTTCATGTTACTGCGTACATAGTGTGTATGTGTGTGTGTGTGACAAAATTACATATAGATTTCTGAACACTGGCATAACATATTCATGGCACAAGGTACATAATGGACCATCATTCATTACATGCTTTAACACCTTGAAAGGCCCCACTCCATCCAACACTATGAGCTATTCATATTCCAGGGCTCACGGAATGTGGGACATTGCAGTATGGGACTTCCAGGCTGACAAAGCCATACCCATGATTTGTTATTATTATTATTATTATTATTATTATTATTATTATTATTATTATTATTATTATTATTATTATTATTATTATTATTATTATTATTATTTATTATTATTATTATTATGTTATTTAGTGAAGACAGTTTCAGAAAGCAACAGACCACTTTTCACACCAAAGATGCACGTAAACAGTCAAGGAAGTAGAGACACAGGGGATATGAAAGCTAACAACAGGGCAGGAGGAGGGCAGGTCATTTTGCAGAAAGGGATCTAGAAGCAATCAGACAAGGAAACAAGGAGGTGCACATCACTGAATCACAATTTACGGATGGGTTGGATGGTTTATGGATGTGTGATCAACATAACATAATTGAGTTGATGAATTGATAATGGCATGATTTATATCACTAATCTATTCTGCAATGTGCTTTGGAACAAATTAACATTTAGTTTTATTTTATTAAAGTGCATACAGTTGTCAACCACTTTTTACATTACCAAAATTACAATGAACATTAGAATCGGGGGTGTTATTAATGATTAGCTATCATCACATTCATATTAATAGCACCATTTTATTGTTCAGCTTTTCCAATCTCTCATTATCCACCTGTACATTTCCAGGTGTCTGTGTACTGCATTGTGGCATTGCTTATAATCTTAAGTGAAATTACATGAAACACATAACATCTTTCATTCTGACTTTTTTTTTCTACGATCACACATTACAATTACTCACCCAGCTGTGTACAAGTCAACAAAATAGTTGAATACAAAACTGCATCCCAACATCCTCCTGTTGATGTGTGACTGAGGAAAGGGTCTGTCAAGGGGGATTTCACGAACTTAAAATAAAAAAAAAAAACATATGGTTCGGCACTTCAATTCAAGAGTAACAACCGGCATTAATATACCAATGTTTGTTGTTATTAAGAGGAATATGTTAAAGGATACTAGCATATAGAAGTCATTCTTGATCTGCATTAAACCGACCCGAATGATCAGAATGCAGTCACTAATCTACGTTATTGGCCACGTTGCAAACATTCTGACGTAAGCAACACCCTTTGGTATTGAATTCACTTTAACTTTTATTGATGTGTTCATTTATTTTACAGTTACCATAATGTGCTGATAATCCTATAGGCCTTGACACGTGTAATTAACATGTGGCACGCTGCCCTTATCCACCTAAATGTCTGTGGCAAATTGGTGGTGAGCATTGCTCTGCAATTTAAAAACAGCCTCCTTCTGTACTTATCATATTAGAACATACTTCCACCCTATGCTGATTGCCAATGTTCTATAGCTACATAACTATATAACTGTTTTGCTAATGTACAATGTACAATGCAACCATGTTTGCATTTTAGCCCTCAATAGGCTGAATGGGTTAGTCAGCAACTGTTATTTGGAATCTATGTCATACGAGAAGTATACATATTTTCAGAGATAAAGCATTACACCAATGAGCTTTCGCATATTTCCTAAACAGCCAATGCTTGCATATACAGGTCTTCGTAAAGACGACCAATTACAAATAAATAAATAAATAAGTAAGTAAATACATAAATAAATATGCATGTCACTTCATTCACTGAGCCAACTTGAACATTTTACAACGGACACGCATGAAGCTTAATGATCTGCAGGTTCTCTTCAATGACTTGCTAAGTATCCATCATGTTTCCGATCCAATATGTCCTCATATAATGAATGAAGGACTGGAGTCTGCTGTCATCAGCAAGCTAGATCCCTCACATGCACATGTATTGTAGTCCTCAAAAAATGCCCACCTGTCTAAATTGCAAAGATTACAAAACATGCGTGTTCCTCTTACGAAGAGCAAGGCATGTTTTTGGATCCCGATGCCTCCAATGGCTTTTCAGTCAGCACTTGACAGAAAGGTGCACATTAATCCTACAATGCACACATTTCGATTCCCCTTTTTAAATTAAAATGTTTGCATTATGTTCATCTTTCCATTTGCACTTGCACGAGTGCACTCAAAAATGGGAGAAACATGTCGAAAATCTAGCAGTCAGAGGACCTGGTTTACAATTCTTTTTTTCAATGGGGTTTACCCGTTAAAGAGTGCATTTGTAAATCAGGCCCAGCGTCTGCTTTTTAATTTGCCCAATGTGCTCCCCAGCTTTCCTCAGTTTTTTTTGTTGGCATGTGTAGCAGCGATCATACAACTCAAATATCTAAGTTTATGGCTCCTGTAAGATCCATGTGTATTTCATGAAATCTAAGCGTCAAATTAATACTTATTATCGATGATGCTGTCCAATTTCACTGGTTCCAAGTGGCTCACTGTAGCATGCAAAGGCCAGTCCAAGTGTGACACAGTAGCGTTTTTTATTGGCAATAGCACATACACTTTGGATCATCACACTGGCAGCACTGAATATGTACACAGCAGGAGAACTCAGCAAACACGCATCAGTCCAGCACGGTTTGTCTCACGGCTTGGCGCGACGTGCATCATCTACAAAGCGACATATCTATGTCACAAAAGTCCCCACTTGAAGGAAATTACAGTCTGATGTGCATTGCACTTAAAGGCTTGAAAGCAGTTTCCCGAGGAGGATTCCAGGCAGGGCATCAATTCTGCATGCCAGGAGGAATGCCAACATC
Organism: Ambystoma mexicanum; assembly: GCF_040938575.1. Taxonomy (NCBI): domain Eukaryota; kingdom Metazoa; phylum Chordata; class Amphibia; order Caudata; family Ambystomatidae; genus Ambystoma; species Ambystoma mexicanum. Next base: position 926,587,577 of record NC_090929.1, on the reverse strand, counting down.
AATAGCAGACTGCCTTGATGCAGATCTAGCTGCACATGTATGCAGATTAGGAGGTCGTTGAGTGGCTACAACAGGAGCCTTTGGAATTGCCTCCTAAAACCATTTCTAGCCATCTCCCATCTCACATTGCCTGTTCTCAATGTTAGTGGGCCTAGTAAGGTCGTTGTTTTGTTCTCCCCTGTTCCCCTTCCTTGCCTTGTCGCGCTCTGAAACACTTGCACGAGCGCGATAGAAATAAAATATCAATTCAATTCATTTCAATTTCTGAAATAATTGTATTGTTAATGTGTGTTCCTTTCTGAACCTCTCTGAATGATCATGTCCATGTGACTACCAAAACATGGTAATGCATCTTGTTGCCCTCAACATGTCCATAATCTGTAAATTGACTGATTGATTGATTCACGGGACAATTCATCAACTACATGAGCAGTACTGTATCGTGACAGTTACACATTGTTTATGCATTAACGACATTTGTAATGGACATAACAGACTGAGTGGCAACATGTGTTGATCTGCAACTGCATTGCCTATGGTCAAAAGAGGCGAAGATACGAGCTGGAATTGGGGTCGATTGGAGTTCATTCATCGAAGACAAACCACTGAGATGCTTGTCGAATCCTACTTTAATCAGGTTTTGTAAATGGGGGCATGGTGGTTGCCGCCCATTTTGCTCATAGCATGCAGGCTGTGTGATCTCCAGAATAGCCTTCTGTGCAAGGCTATCTGGGCTCGAAAAGAACGGAAGAGAAATTAATTACAGGCATACCAATAGACACCATGGCACAGGTGATATCCTAATGAAAACAGCTTCTTGACACTCGCATTCACGTGCTTTCCCAGAGATCAGTAAAACTATAACGTGTATTGTCATAAAACGGGACATAATCTCCCATACCACAGCCAGAATAGGCCAGAAACAAGGAATATCTATTTCTGCCTCCACTTGCCATGACTTTGAACATTGTTTTTTTTTTTTCAATTGGCACAATGTATCTTTCTCTCCATACATCTCTGCCATCTAAACATCTACCCTTTTGCAGCCAGTCAGCAAATGCCATGTTCAATTACTGTGCACAATTCTGTGCACGGAAATGTACAATGGACGTGCACAGCGAGGGATCGATATGTGTTGTATTGCAGAAGCTCATACTAAAGAGGAATTTGGGGCAAGAACAGTGCGAGAGGATGTTGTCTCTTTGTTGATCTGCCACAGCAGCTATCATATTACCACCAATGTTGGATGAAGAGTAGAGGAGGGGTACATGATATGCCATGGGAGGCCGTTTTATATAACTTACTCTTAAGCTGAGAATAGTTTCTTGACAGGCAATGATCTCAAAAAGTTCTAGTTCTTTGTTGAAACCACCAGCATACCTGGTCCTGAAGATGTTTAATTCAAGTACGATTACCTGCAACCGTGGGGGACGCTGTAAAGCGATGCAGCCTCCATATATCCCAGCCACTCTAAAGACCGATGAAGAATGAGCTGGTATAGTGAGGAGAGCAGGCTACACTCACATTGATTTTTGGAACACTATTTCTTCTGGCCTCGTCCAGTCTTTATTGTGCATTTTATTAGAATCATCAATAGTGTATAATAACCTTAAATGTAACTTCTGGTTGCAAGGTCACTTTGTGTCGCTGAAGATTACATGTCAGAGATCACCGCATCTTAGCCCTCATGTTACCAAAGTATGACCTTTGAGAACACGCTTTGGCCATGCAAGACAGAAGACCCAGAAGATTTAAAGCATGTGATTTAGTAATGCCGGCCAAAGTTTTACAAAAGAGGTCTTCAATATGCTGCTCACACTTTTATTTTTATTTTTAGAACTATTTCGATCAAGGAAATTGTACTCATATTTTTGTTTTACTGTTAAATGTCAAGGCTTACGAACTTAAGTGGTGTCATTGCGTTGTTATGCTTTTTTAAAAATAATTATCACAAGATGTTGAGACATATGTTTCAATCTGATCGTTTTCACGTATTAGAATGGGTGCCTTTCTTGTACTTTTATTGGAAATGCTTCCCGAAATAATTTTTTTATAACTATGACAATGGGCCTCATTCCGAGGCTGGCGGTAAGGGTTAACGGTCACCGTTAATGGCAACGGTGACCGTTAACACTTACCACCATATTCCGAGTTCCCTTTTGCGGGTTGGCATTTAACGCCTGCTTTTAGCAGGCGTTAAAAAGCCAACCCGCAAAGGGACCTTGGAGTAAATTACGGCACCGTAATTCACGGTGCCGTAATTTACTCCTTCCCCATACCCATTGAGCCCTATGGGGGCAGGAATGGGGATGGGGAACCGGTGTGGTGAATGGGGAATTACCGGTCCCTCCAACCTTGGAATGGACGGGTAATTACTCCATTCACCATGCCGGATTTCCATGGAGTAAATAGCTCCATGGTTGCTTACCATGGTGCTCTTTACTCCATGGATAGCGCCAGCCTCGGAATGAGGCCCAATGTATTTTCAAGCTTTTCTCAATTGCATTTTGGGAGGAGGCAGTCTTCCTTCATTTTAATTGCACACACAGGACTACAATAAAACCAACGTCCAACTGGGGTATGTAGATGTTTTGAATTATCTGATCAATAAACAGCTTCTTGACCCTTGCATACTAGATGAAAGCAAGCGTAATCTCATATGTTTAGCCGTAATATATGGTCAGCCGAAGATTTTGGATTACTTGTATGAAAAGGTATTCACGGAGCCTGATGTAAGCCAAGCAGCAGAAAATGGAAACACGCCGCTTCATGCCGCAGTAAAAGTGGGAAACACACACCTTGTGTCTATGCTGGTATGCTTTCCTGGAATAAATGTCAACGCCCTGAATCATAAGTGTGGAGGAGCCACAGCATTGCATCTTGCCGTTACATGCGGACACATGGAGATTTGTGTCTGACTAGTAGAAGCAGGAGCTGATACTGAAGTTACTGTGGAAGGGGCCACACCCGCACACATGGCGCACAAACTTGGCCATGAAGATATTGCTGTCCTCATTAAACACTACACTACAAATAAACAATATTATAAATAAAGTTTAAAAATGTGTAGACTATTTCTGTATGTACTTAATGTTCCAAAGCATATTCAGAGCTGAATGCTCTTGTTTGACTATACTGCACTGTGCATGTTTCTTTATCATACATCTGTCACCTTTTTGACACCTTAGGTATTGGTAGGGCTATTGTTAAAAAATCAACCTGCTGTGCACAGATAAATAACCGAACCTTTAAAAAAAAAAAATACAATAAAACTAACAAAAGAATACAACACAGAACTGGAGCATGGTGCCCCCAGTGGCAAGCACTCATCTGGCAACCTTAACTTAATTAGTCCAATGTATCTCTTAACTGCGAGAAGATATTTCACAATCAATAGTTTGATTGCATACACTTGAATAGCACACATTTGGTCATGACATGCATATGGAAAGCAGTGTGTCATTAGCCTAATTCACAGACGCGTTTTATAATGGCAAACCCCCATTGGAAAACACTCTATGAATCAGGGACATTATCTGTGAACAATAAGAGCAGAGTGCACAGGCAGACCAGAGTGACAGCGCTAAGTTATTCCAAAATATTGCTACTTGAAAGGCAAACCCTCTGCCTCCAACCGGGGCTATTCGTATTGAAAGCGGTAAACAACAACTGATTGGAACTTTAGTAGAGTGGCCTTAGGAGTTTGCCTTGTGCACTCGGAGATGAGGTAGCGAGGTGCAATACACATTCAAAAACCAGGCATGCCCTTTTTATTAATATCCTGTGTTGACCTTCATCCAGTGCAAGGTTATTTAATTCTTGCACTGGACATGATGGAATCACAACACAGTGTTATGTTATCATCTGATCTCTGCTCATGAGAATTCACAGCTGCTTAAGTAAATGCTTAATGAGAACATCACCACAAAGGGTAATAGCAATACTGCCTCTACATTCATGCTTTGGGGTGGGGGGCATGACATCTAAATGAGAGGGCCTCTGCCGAATAAGGGGAACAAAATTGTGTGCCAAGAAAGTTGGCGGGACAAACACTCTTGCCCCCCTCCACCTCCTTCCTATAATTATGCCCATGTGCTTTGGGGTTTGTTCTAAGGAAATATTGAACGGTCTGTATCATGCATTATCTCACTAGAATATGCTGAGTTGTTATGGTGGAAAGAAGACAATACAACATTTTCCTGGGAGGATAGCTCAGTGGCAACGTGCTCGCCTTGGAAGCAAGACTCCACAAAGCAACACATGTCGATCCCTGGATCTGCGCTTAGAAACCTCTGGGTATTTAAGCGTTTTATAAATATGCAACTAAGACAACAACAACAAATTCTGTAACAGTGCCTCAATGCCCCCGGGCTTTTAAAAATGCAAATAAATAACGTACTAGGACACAAAAAGGCAGTGTAGATGGGGAACTTTCATATTCAGAAGAGCTATCAAAATATGCCGCACCACACACAGTATTATTAGAGCCGACTGGAATGCAAGCATGGCCAGCACAATAAAAGGATAGTCATTGTTCAAGCTTATTTAAAATTTGCATTTGAAAGGAAAACAACTATGAACAACATAGCTAAGAAAATATGCTTCCAAATCGAATTACTCATACACATAAGTAACAGAGAGAGAGAGAGAGAGAGAGAGAGAGAGAGAGAGAGAGAGAGAGAGAGAGAGAGAGAGAGAGAGAGAGTTTGGTGCATCTTGAGGCCACAGCCAACAGGAGCATGCATTCTTGTGACATTGTTATCAGTTGTAAGGCATCATATTCTGACTCAATGTTTCAGAATCCACATTCTTGTGATAAAGCTGGTAAACCCTTGTGGAAGAGCATGATAATTTGGGAGAGCGAAAATCAAAAGAGTGTCCAGGTTCATGTATTCAAAGAAGAGCACTCAGGAGATAGCATGTTGTGCACCTACCCTACCTAAATTCAGGGATCTGGTAAACATCTGTAAACATGTTAATTTATTGTTGATATTTCTATTGATATTTATTTCTATTGCGCTCTTACACAAGTGTTTAGTTTAGTTACTAGAGCAGTCAGTAGTTGGCCAAGATTGGTATCCACCATTGCCAATTGCTTAGATACAGTTAACATCTGGAATACACCATATTGTACATAATATTTCAGTCAGGATTTGGGCAGGATTTGGGCAAAACCTGGATCCATGTTCCCTCAATGCAGGCATCTAGTAAAGACCTGCACAACATATTGATTTAGTTAATAGAACATTCAGGAAATGGGCAGTATTGATAGACAACCTTCATATTTACAGGCACCCAGCCAACATAGTAATTATTTAATAGACCACTTAGAAAATGGGCAAGATTGGTACCCACCATGACCAATTACAGGCACCTGTTACGCATCACTATTGTATATGCTCTGCTCCTTCTACTCCCATGTATTGTCACATCTATATCAGAGATGTTCTGTTTTGTGCTATCATTTAGCTCTTTCGGACAACCAACGCGAGCACAATGTTACCCACTTTTGAGAAGGACCATGGTTTTCTTGATTGTAATGTGAAAAGTGCAAAGATAAAACAAAAACAAAAAATAGGCTGCCAGAGAATTTGGATGTAATTGCTCCAAGCACTGAAAACGGTTATTTCCCAATTAGATAGAGCACACCAATACTGTAATTTAGGTGGAAACACTCAAGCATTGTGATTCACTATGATGAATTCCCCCTGACCAAGCATCAGTTTGAGAGGGAACTTCCAGAAGCATAGACCTTTTGTGGTAGAAAACTATTTATAGCCCACGACTTGAGTGGATTTTGGAGAAGAAAGACTCAAAAGCACTCTCTACTAGAAATCAGAAGTCTTATGAGCAGTTCCTCAGGCCAACATAGTTGCATAGTGATTTCCTTTCTCTGTCTCATCCTCAGCATTGCAGGTAAAAAGCAGATTCAAACATCACCATGGGGATTCTGGATTATTTTCTTCACTTTCAGCCAACTTCAGGATAGCTGTTTGAACAATGCTCACTTTACTGTTGAGGAGTAGGCAGTCTGCACCTTCAGCAATTTGGAACACCCATTGAGTAATGTGTTAGAATCAGTATTTTACAGGGGTCAAGTCCTAAAAATAATGTGGCATACTCATCAACATACCGAATTAATGTGACAACACCAGAAATTAGCATTTCAATGTTCCCTCTGAAAATGTAGGTGGACTCTGTCCACCATTGTGTACCCTTGACTTCAGCACTAGTATTTTACACTTGTTTTTCAATATCATGTGACGGTGTGGTATTATTGAGTTGTCACGGTTTAAGTCAGTAAAACGACCTTCATGAATGGTCCTATTTTGTATTCTGCACAATCCTTGAATGGATATAAAAAAGAGGTGTGCAACCTATGGATCTTCATTCCTCAATATTGACTATGCTGGAAAGGGCTTATTGAAATTGTATTCCAAAACATCTATGGAGAGACAAACATTGCAGACCCCTGGGTTTCTGCACACATCAAGTTACTACAATTAAAAGGTTGGGCATTAAACATTGTCAGAACAAAAGTGACCTAGTCACTTTTATATTACATATTCCTCACAGTATATAGGTGACAACTGTTCACCATTTGTTTGACTTGGATGGGAAGCATCTGCTTGATACGTTTTCTCCACATATTATGGAACACTGTAGTGGAAACAATATGGGCCTTGTTAAAATTCATCTAGATTATCATTTGACAAAAGAGGAAGGGGATCTCTTAGGCCTGAACATCAGCTCACTGTGGTGATGCCTCCCTTCTGCTAACTCTAAATGAGCAGCAGAAACATTTCCATAGTAGGGAAGTATTTGCTTCAATTACAGACCTTTGCACAAGTGGTCTTGGTGTCAGAACCTCTGATATTGCAACTTGCAATAAGTATTCTTCACTAAATACGGTTCAAAAGTGTAGTCTTTAGCCTGAGGCCACTCTGATTGTCTGGGTAACCATGACAAGCACAGTCCCCAGTAATCATATTGTCTGAATTGGGAGAAGTGACTGTCTTGGACCTGTGTTTGCTGAGGACTCTGCAGTGGTTAGTTGGAGCCTGTGGCCATTGTTTATATTGCTATTAAGAATCCTGTGACATGTCCCTTCATTCGAACACCTGGTCATTTTAGTGTTACCTTTGCTGAGCAATAGCTGCAGCTAAGCCATTATCCGCAGTACTTTACTCCTTTCCTTCAAAAGTAATATATGTTTCTCTGTTAGTCATCCTCCTGTTAGAATTAGTGTTTCATAGTAATGTGATTCCTGTCAAATGGTGCAATATCTTGCTGTATAGATTGAATGGGCACTCTTGTCATTTCAACATGTTTTGATGCATCTTTTGATGAAATTGAGGAACAAGTTGTGCCATCTTCCTGTTGATGTTCAGGTCATGTATTAGTTCATGGCATTTGAGACCCAAGTAATATAGCACCACAGAAGTGTTTAACATTTTAAAATATTAACTACATCTCAAAAGTGATATTTTTTTAAAAAAAAGATCAATAAAAAAAAATTACACTGACAAAAGATTGAAAGGCGTTTGTAATGTATTTACCTATCAAAAGCAGTACAACATGTTATAGGTATCTAAAGGCCTGATTAATGGACTATTTAGCATGGTGCAAAGTGACTTTGACTGGTGCAGAATCAGTGCAAATTTGCTTTCGACAGCAAAAATACACATTTCACCGCTCTGTGAATCAGGGACTTTGTTTTCAGTGCAAACTCATGTTTGCACTGTGCTAAAGATTCAATAATTCAGCCCCTAAATAAGAGTTTAGAGAGATATCTTAAATACTATGTTCTATTATTATATCATAGTTTAACGTTGCAAATTTGCTGCTACAGACAACACAATGTTACTATTTTCTGCTGTAGGAGGGTGCACATGGTGAGTTACTACCAAGTGTAAAGCTACATCTGGATGTTTTCTTTCTTATCGTGCAAAGTGATGGTTTTGACAAGGGGAGTTGCCACCACCACCATACGCTGCCTGACAAATCACTAATCACTGCTATCAGTATGTGATGTTGATGTGCCAGACATGTCCTGGATTCCTATTAAATCCACATGTGTATTGCACTGGTAAACATCTGGTAGTCTCCTTAAGAATCAATGTAAATTCCATCTGCCCTTCCTGGACTTAGCAGGTGGAATTTATAATATATTTTAGTAATAGAAATAAACTAGTATGGAAACTCAAATCTGCACCCATTTTCTGTTACAATCAAAACTAATACCACAACACTTCAAAATCACACAAACTGAACTGCTTGCACATTAATACCAACACATACATTCCCCTCCTAGCTATTTACAGGGGCATTTAAAACATCCTCTTAGATATTGTATATGAAGACTCCTGGCCTTAATTCACAGAAGCGTTTTATAATGGCAAACCCCCATAGGAAAACACTCTGTGACTGTGAATTAGGCCCTCCTAGCTTGACAAAAACTTTGGACTAGGTGGTGTTATTCTTATACTGTGATCCATAGTCAAAACAAAAGCAGGACTTAGTGCTGAACTATATGAACAACTTATTTACTGGCTTGGTACTGAATTCAGCTTCCAGCCATTTCTTTCCATCTTGTTGGCCTTTGTGAGGATTGGTTTCTGGAGGCTCTTTGTTTCTTGTTTTTCCTGTTTGACATTGTTATCTGTTGTCAGCCTTCTCTTTTTCTTCTGTGTGCGCCCTGAGGCCCTGAGGCCTCTGGGTTAATGGCGCAATACAAGGCGCAATACAAGAACGTAGATATATAGATAGATTTACCATAGTTATATTGGATCACTAGTTAATTGTCCCTAATAGACTTACCAGATCACAGCCAGGCCTAGTGTTTTGGTGCACCTTATTTTTATTGCAGGAAGTATTAAGTACTTCTTAGCTTTGCATCTGTCTATGCATTACCACGAAGAAGTAGAGCACACAGGAAAACAGACCAACACGGTGCTAATTATTTCATTTATCTTATAAGCGGTTGAGATTCACAGCTTAACACACATTGTCGTGAAAAACAAAACAACACAAGTAATGTAATGAACTAAGCATGGCATTTTCCCCTGCATAAAGTACATGATCTCCCTGCCCTTGGCTGTGATCTGTGATATCATAAATCAATCAGACAACTCCTCTGGCATAGCCAAACCTCCTGGAAATGACCAGGAGGTTCTATTGTTTTCCACCATCACCTTTGAGCAGAGTTTTGGTTCAACGGACGCCGGAATCGATAAGTTGCATTTTCATATGGCTTCCTCCACTGGCAGCTCATACAATGGCCCTTCTTTGAGCAACATGTTTTTGCAAATTCCACGTTCTCTAACCCTCATGTCTCCCATATTAAAAGCAGCTTTTATTGTTGGTTATATTTTCTAAAGAGCATTTCTACATTCCAGTTTGCACCCTACGTTTGCACCATGCGCTATGGGCTCAGCTGTCCCATTATAAACTCTAATTATATGAATGGGCTAGATGTTAAGAGTTAGTAGTTAGTAGCTCACATTTTCAAAGTAAGATATTAGTCCCTGCACTACCTGCGATGCACCTCCATGACAGGGTAAATCCCAAGTTACCCATTCATTGGTGTGTATGAATTCTCAATGCTGTCTCACGTCAATGTCTCACACACACACTAGTGTATCTCTTATTCATGAGTCTGAGTTGTGATTCCTGTCCTAGTTGAAATTTGCACAACCTGAATTTCCTACATATCTCTTGCTGTTTTCTGGGTTTGATGGTACAATGGATACCTCCATGAATACAAGTGTCTTTAAATAAATAATGATATAAAAGACACTTGAAGTGCATTAACATATTCCTCAAAATGTGGCACTTTAGAATGCTGACCCATCTGGTTCAGCTGATTGTCCTAAAATATTTTTCCTTAAAAAGAGAGAATGAATGAACACAATAAAAGTTGACTATATATTAATTAAAATATATTGTGGTTCTGCTCCTGAGTGTTCTGTATTATGGATATTAGAGTTTTTCGTATAGATATCCCTCTTTATAAACTCTTCAAAGTGTGGTGGTGAGATTGGTGCATTATACCTTGTTGGCTACTTGTTTAACAATGTGTGTCTGCAATTTCAATGTCTGGCATATTCAGTTTTCTCATATTTCATAATTGTAAAAACATGTCATACTATTTTTTTGAAAAACAAATACAGACAGCAAAACCAGTGCACATGCTAAATCACTAGGGCAGACGTTGCCCTCTTACAAAAACGAAGCAAATTCGTATTTCAACTAGGAACATTTTTACAGAGTTAATGCTACCATATATTGTGGACACAGACATCATGAACATACTGTTTTGTTTACTGTGGCAATGCCGGCATATATTATTTTGAACATTGAATGTTGACAACCAACTTTCAAATTAGTCTTCACCTTGACCTATAGAACCAACATGAGTAGATAATTACATATGAGTATGAACTAATCAGTTTGCACATGTGCAATACAATTAGTGAAAATTAAAATATATTTGCACTGTATTTGCATTCCCATTAAAGTAATTGTGCATCTGTTTGGTATGTTTAATCAAGTAAAACCTACCAACATTCCACCGCAGGGGCCAGGTTACTAAAGCCCTCGATTGCACCTAGTACAGAGCAGTCAGAATGCACAAACCTCAGAAGTATAGTTTGTTACCAATCACTGAAACATTAAACCTGCTCCAGACTGCACACTCATTGCTGGGCGGCAGCCTATTTTCGATCCTCACAGGAAAGGGAGCAGCACCCCCAGAAGCACACCTGTGCTCTATGATTGTCTTACATCCACACCTTTCCAAGCCTGCAACTTCAAAGACTCTCTGGTGTGCATCCCCCTAGTGTGAAGCAGGTCTTTGGTAAAGAATTGCCTCTCTGAAACCAGACTATCAGCAGATCTCTAGTAGGGAGATCCCAGGCCTGGAAAGGGAGGAGTTACCTTTTCTCCCAGAGAATCAAGAGAGGCATGCATTTGTCCTTATGTATCTTTCACTGGAATGTAGACAGACAAGTGTGTAAAAGACATAGCCTCCCAACGCTAGTGTGAGCCCACCTAGGATGACAGCGGTATGCCACAAATCACATGGGGCATTAATAATTATGTGGAGACCCAGTCAGCATACCAAAACCTGCATATGGCTTATATTGCCAGATTATCCATGCACTAGAATGGACATTTATCATAATTATAATAGTTGTGGAACAGAGGTGCAGATTTAAATGCAGCCTCTGCACTTTAGTGACTTTGCCCTAACATCAGCAGTCAAACATGGCACTTTGACCTCTGAACCTGCTCTGTGTTACTGGAGAGCAAGCACCGTAGGGTACTGATGCATCAGGGCATATGGCTACACAGTGCCTTTGGCCTGGAGCTTAATGACAGGGGTTCTGGTTAACAGACCACCCTTTCTGTGATTGCTTTAACTGCATAACTTATTATTATTATTTAATACAACATGGCTTCTATGTCTTTAACAGAAATTCCTCACATCATGTCAGCACACGACCATTACAATTTGCCTCAATTCCTATGCAATCCTTCTGCTTATTTCAGGTAAGAAAACATGCATAGTCCAAAAAGAATCAAAAGCATCTCTGGCTGCTCCAATATCATGTGCAAGTGGATATGCTGAGGAATGTGTGAGCTGGAGGATTTGGTAATTACGATCCATGTCCCCTGTCCACCTCACAAATGGAAGCATTAATACAACACAATAATACAACTTTTTCACATATTGTGCACCTGGACCAAATGGTCAAAAAGGCCTCCTGAATGTGCAGCTACAAATAAAGGTTAGGATCCGTATTCAACTACTCCATGTTATCTAATCTCTTCTTTATGTCACCTAAATCTTCCAGAATACGTCAAATGCCATTTATTTCACTTCTTATATTTACCAATTGAATGTCAGATAAGTATGAACAGTTCTTGGAGCTATCCTATCTCCTTTCTACAGGATCACTTTTCTATCTTACATTGTGGTGTTTTCTAAACACATATAAATCCTCAAATACACTTATCAATTTTGTTTCAGAAGACATATGTGGAAGAAACAGTGGCCTATCCATGCAAAATAGGTTTATAAGACACTGATGGCATCAGCAATGTGTCCGTAACACATTAATTTCATGTTTGATGATATGGCAACAGTTAGGTATCTTTTTGATACATGACACAAATGCGTTTGTTATACTTATACATAGCATCATGTTTACATTTCTTTGTGCCTTTACTGTTTATTTTCTAGTTTCTGTTTGTGCAGAATTATCATACAATTCACCAGAGAATTGGGGGTTTACTTAGTAATGCTGGCTGAGGTTGCTTTATTTCTTGTGAGAGTGGCACTAACCCAAAATCAATTCTCCAATTTGCTTTAGTATTATAAAAGCATTTTGACCACCATAATATGTTCTCTTTTTGTATTGTGCTATTTCAGTTCAATGTGAACTAATTGCTTACTGGAAACCAATAATTTCACTTTTCATAAGGAATGCTAAGCGTTTAGGATTATGAATTAGGTGTCAATAGTTTGAGAAATGGTTAAGTGCTCTCTAAAGAAAAAAATCTTTAAGCGTATGCAGATTTGTGCCATGGGGAAAAAATGAATGCAGAAACACATTACCGGGAATATTGCCATTGAGGTTGCCTTGTGCTGTAGACGTATAATGAAACATTCATATTGCTTAAGAGGTATTCATCAATTATCCAAGATTAACTCACACAGTTCTGCAATTTCTTATGTCTGTGTTATTAGCATTGCAATTTTTTGGCTGAATCACACCATACACAATGATTCAAAGTACATAGTCTGCTTGTATTCTATTGTATTTGTGATTTTAGAGTAGAAAATAATGATAATGTTATCCTCTGCAGGCAGCAGTTCTAATGGACCGAGTTGTGCGTATGATAATTTCAGATTTACCCAGCAGTGAATTCTGACTTCCCGCTTAGATTTAAAAGTGAACATATGAAGACATTGTAAACAAGATGAATTATGGAATGCGTTATAAATTACATCTCATTCGAATTGCATTGATTGCAATGCACTTATCCACCACCACCTGAGAGCGCTCACCCAGACACAAGAAGAGCAGAATGTTGCGAGGAAAATTACGTTTTTACCAGGATCCATGGTGTGTCATGGTGTTTTTAGGGTCATAGGACTTGATGTGACATTTAAAGACATATTAACATTCTCTCTCACATTCATTCTCTCTCTCTCTCTCTCTCTCTCTCTCTCTCTCTCTCTCTCTCTCTCTCTCTCTCTCTATCTCTCTCTCTTTCCCTCTTTCTCTCTCCTTCTCTGTCCCTCCCTCTTTATCTCTTCCTCTTTCTGCATGTAGCTTTTTAAATCAAGAGTTAGCATTAATCTCACAAAAAGTCAATGGGCCTCAAACTCGCATCCGGGTCCGGCACCTGCAAATGGGCAATTACTGGGCTATTGCCCTTTCGTGGGTGCTTGGCCCGGTACATCCCCATTCCCATTCGAGCCCCATATGGCTCAATGGGAATGGGGAGGGTGGTAGCACCGGTACTGTTAATAATGGTACCGGTGCTACCATCATGTTCTGTGTGCGGGTGCCGGTACGGCCACCAGGTGAGACCTGGTGACTGCAAGGGCTCTCGCGATCAGAACTTGTAGTATGGCGGTACAGTAGCAATAGTGCCGGTAGAGTTTCCGGCGCCGTTGTTGCCTTACCACCATACTTGTAATGAGGCTCAATGTCTGCAAAGAATGGGTATAACATGGTTAGGAAACCCACATACACAGTATACCAGTACAAATGCGACCAAAAAACTCAGATATACAAACATTCACACCTTACAACTACAAACCCAAGGTTAACACTAACTTCAACTATGACTATGGTGTTGATGTAACCTACCTAGTACTTTAAGTGCATATTAAGATTGTATTTACAATGTTATAAAGTGAGTCTTTATAAATCTGAGTTGTATGGTTGTATTTGTCGTTGTATATAGCATGTGTCTGTACCTCAAGTATGTTATTTCCATTCTGTTAGACATTTTGTGAGATTAACGTTGATTTGAAAGGTATGTTTTATATTCAATTCAGTGTTTTTTATGGAATGTGACGTATAAAGTGTACTTTGTATCAGTGGTATGCTGGTTAAGAATTAGTGACAAGGCGCGCACTCTGTTGCCAGTCAAGTTTTCCTGCATTGACTTCTCCTCTAAACGCACGTTTTCATGACCATAAGGTTCTGTCGTATGAACTTAGCACAGTATGAGTGTATACTATGTAAGCCATACAGTTTACATTTAATAGAATTACCAAATTTACATATTGTATATATGTTCTCTACAAGGTTATTCCTGACATGTATGTCAGTTTATAAATATATAGTAACATACATGTATGTAATGTATATTTTAAACCTGTAATGGGTGTGTGTATAAGTGTGTTTCGGTCTAAGGCATACGTGTGTTAGTGCTGTAAGGCTGTAGCGTATAAACATCATGCATTCGCACATGCCCACAATTCACATATCCAAAACATTTCCTTTACATATCAAAATGTTTGTTACAAGAGTGTGTGGTGTAAGTGCATTGTAATAAGAGTGTATTTCATAATTGTATGGGTATGGTGAGTGTGTGTCTCATAAGATGGTGTGCAATAGAGCAAATTTCATAATAGTGTGTGGCACAAGATACATGGGAGTGACAGAAATGTGAGTTTTGTAAGTGACAGAAGTGACTGTGTCATATATGTGTGTGTCATAGGTTTGTGTTTCAAAAGTTTGTGTGTGTCATATGTGCATGCATTGTAAAAGTATGTATATAGTAAGTATGTGTTTGTTATAAGAGTGTATGGCATAGTAAAGTCTGTTGTAAGAGCATTTCTGTCCTAAGTGTGAATGTCGTAAGTGGTTTTGTCATATGTGTCTGTATCATAAGTCTATATGTCACATGTGAGTGCATCATAAAAGATTGTGTCATAAGAGCATGTGTCCTAAGTGTGAGTGTCATAAGTGTTTGTGTCAGAAGAGTGCACATTGTATGAGCATATCATGTAAGTGTGTGTGACATATTAGTGTGTGATGAGGTTGTGGGAGGGTTGTAAGTGCCTGTGTTGGAAGTGTGTGTTCCATACATGCATGTATCATATGTGTCATTTAAGAGCATGTGTCATAAGAGTGTGTGTTGTAAGAGTGTTTCTCATAAAAAAACGTGTGTTGTAGTTTGTGTGTTGTAAGTGCTTGTGAAATAAGAATGTTTAGTATAAAGAGTATGAGTGTTTGGTGTGCAAGTGTCTGACATGTGGGTTCATGGCATATAAGTGGCATAAGAGTGTTAGTATTGAAATGTACATACTCTATACACCTCCTATGCGTTTTAAATCTCGTTGAAGTCAGGTTTGACGTTGATGTGAGTTTCTATTTGTATAGTAGGCATACATGAGTTGAACAGTTCATATATGCACACAATTCAAACCTCCTAAAAACCGACATCAAATTCAGTTCTGACTTTGATTTGACTTTTGTGGTAGATTTTAGTGTACATGTACAAAATGTTCACAACCCACATGTTTGTGGACAGTTTGAATATGAAATGTACATTCATCCTCGTCATGCATTATACTCTTACTATACATATACAGGCTCAAATTAAAGTGAGATCCAACTGTGAAGTCAGTTTTCAATACAGACAGTAGGTACGTTTTACAGTTCATACATGTATGCAATCTACAGCTCCTGAAAACTGATATCAAAGTCAAATACCTACATTAAATGGTCTGAAGCCAGCCACCAGGTGGCATCTGATCGTGAAATGGCACAACTAACTGCACAAAGGATAATTCCTTGCCTGTGATGATTTTTGTATAAGCTAAATCAGTCAGCACATGCAAGCTTGTTTAATTTCACCAATGTATGTTGATTGGTTTGACATGACAATCAGCAGGCAACAACATTTGCAAATTCCGAACATATTTCCTATATATTTCATCCAGTCTTTGTTTTCAAACCTATTGTGTGATTTCCCAATGTCTGAAGGCTACGTGATGGGACCTTTGTATCCATAGGACTTCCTTTGTCTGTACTACCTTAGATGCATTATATGACTATACCCACCCAGTAAATCAGAATAGATGCCTCAAGTGACATATCAAAGTATTAATTTCTTTTATAAGAAAAACTATATGATTTTCTAAAATCAAACAGGCAAAGAAAAATACATATTTGCAAAGTGCCTATAAGTACATCGTTGCAAGAATCTGACATTTTCAAGAAGCACTGATATAGTTTCTAAATGTATTCAGATAAAAATCAGCTTTCTGCAATTTCTACTATCTCGGCTTGAAGACTAACTTTGTTCCTTCATGAGTTTCCCCCTTTTTTTACTCTCCAGTCCTGACAAATCAGGTTAGCTACCAGACCTTTGTCCCCAAGATTCTGCAGGATAATTCAGGGTGAAAAGAATTCTGAATTAACTTGATATACCAATTCTCCCTCTCACTGTGCTTAGAAAGGCATCAGCTTCACCTCACTGATGATCCCCAACAAGGGTGAAACACGTGTATGGGGTTGCTGGTGGTACTCTCGTTCAGGTTGGAATTGCCATTGCATTTCGGTGCTGGACTGCCCCTGGGCAGGACAAAGACTGATATGCAAATGGATATTTCCCATCTGTGAAAGGCACAGTGAGTAAAAGCAGTGGCTGCGAACTCTCAAGTGGTTAATAACCACTGAACAGGTTATCAAGTCTGTTCTTTCGAGAGAGGGGCGCCCGCTACCTTTGCAAAACTATTTTTCAAGGAACCTGGGATTGGTAACCCTAGGTCTCCTGGGGGCAACCAGACGTGGTCTCCATCTCACTGTGCTTAGAGAGGCATCAGCTTCACCTCACTGATGATCCCCAACAAGGGTGAAACACGTGTATGGGGTTGCTGGTGGTTCTCTCGTTCAGGTTGGAATTGCCATTGCATTTCGGTGCTGGACTGCCCCTGGGCAGGACAAAGACTGATATGCAAATGGATATTTCCCATCTGTGAAAGGCACAGTGAGTAAAAGCAGTGGCTGCGAACTCTCAAGTGGTTAATAAACACTGAACAGGTTATCAGGCCTTGTTCTGTCGAGAGAGGGGCGCCCGCTACCTTTGCAAACTAAATTTCAAGGAACCTGGGATTGGTAACCCTAGGTCTCCTGGGGGCAACCAGACGTGGTCTCCCTCTCACTGTGCTTAGAGAGGCATCAGCTTCACCTCACTGATGATCCCCAACAAGGGTGAAACACGTGTATGGGGTTGCTGGTGGTTCTCTCGTTCAGGTTGGAATTGCCATTGCATTTCGGTGCTGGACTGCCCCTGGGCAGGACAAAGACTGATATGCAAATGGATATTTCCCATCTGTGAAAGGCACAGTGAGTAAAAGCAGTGGCTGTGAACTCTCAAGTGGTTAATAACCACTGAACAGGTTATCAAGTCTGTTCTTTCAAGAGAGGGGCGCCCGCTACCTTTGCAAAACTATTTTTCAAGGAACCTGGGATTGGTAACCCTAGGTCTCCTGGGGGCAACCAGACGTGGTCTCCCTCTCACTGTACTTAGGGAGCCATCAGCTTCACCTCACTGATGATCCCCAACAAGGGTGAAACACGTGTATGGGGTTGCTGGTGGTACTTTCGTTCAGGTTGGAATTGCCATTGCATTTCGGTGCTGGACTGCCCCTGGGCAGGACAAAGACTGATATGCAAATGGATATTTCCCATCTGTGAAAGGCACAGTGAGTAAAAGCAGTGGCTGCAAACTCTCAAGTGGTTAATAACCACTGAACAGGTTATCAAGTCTGTTCTTTCGAGAGAGGGGCGCCCGCTACCTTTGCAAAACTATTTTTCAAGGAACCTGGGATTGGTAACCCTAGGTCTCCTGGGGGCAACCAGACGTGGTCTCCCTCTCACTGTGCTTAGAGAGGCATCAGCTTCACCTCACTGATGATCCCCAACAAGGGTGAAACACGTGTATGGGGTTGCTGGTGGTACTCTCGTTCAGGTTGGAATTGCCATTGCATTTCAGTGCTGGACTGCCCCTGGGCAGGACAAAGACTATTATGCAAATGGATATTTCCCATATGTGAAAGGCACAGTGAGTAAAAGCAGTGGCTGCGAACTCTCAAGTGGTTAATAACCACTGAACAGGTTATCAAGTCTGTTCTTTCGAGAGAGGGGCGCCCGCTACCTTTGCAAAACTATTTTTCAAGGAACCTGGGATTGGTAACCCTAGGTCTCCTGGGGGCAACCAGACGTGGTCTCCCTCTCACTGTGCTTAGAGAGGCATCAGCTTCACCTCACTGATGATCCCCAACAAGGGTGAAACACGTGCATGGGGTTGCTGGTGGTACTCTCGTTCAGGTTGGAATTGCCATTGCATTTCGGTGCTGGACTGCCCCTGGGCAGGACAAAGACTGATATGCAAATGGATATTTCCCATCTGTGAAAGGCACAGTGAGTAAAAGCAGTGGCTGCGAACTCTCAAGTGGTTAATAACCACTGAACAGGTTATCAAGTCTGTTCTTTCGAGAGAGGGGCGCCCGTTACCTTTGCAAAACAATTTTTCAAGGAACCTGGGATTGGTAACCCTAGGTCTCCTGGGGGCAACCAGACGTGGTCTCCCTCTCACTGTGCTTAGAGAGGCATCAGCTTCACCTCACTGATGATCCCCAACAAGGGTGAAACACGTGTATGGGGTTGCTGGTTGTACTCTCGTTCAGGTTGGAATTGCCATTGCATTTCGGTGCTGGACTGCCCCTGGGCAGGACAAAGACTGATATGCAAATGGATATTTCCCATCTGTGAAAGGCACAGTGAGTAAAAGCAGTGGCTGCGAACTCTCAAGTGGTTAATAACCACTGAACAGGTTATCAAGTCTGTTCTTTCGAGAGAGGGGCGCCCGCTACTTTTGCAAAACTACCAATTCTCCCTTGCCTGTCCTTACGGCGGTCCACATGCAAAATACCGTCCTTCTTTATCCGTTGACCTATTCACTGATTACCATCTTTTTCTGACACACATTAGGCATTAATTGATTGTAAGTCATTCATGCAAATCCAATCAACCGTTAATCAATTCAGCTAGAGTGAAAGGGCATTTGGTTCCCTTTGTAAAATAATGAGATTTAACTACTTGCAACACACTCTTTACAATGCACTGCACAATTCTTGACCTAGGTATTAATAATACGAGTTACACGTCACTAATCTCATGGTACTTGCTTGTAGTTGCTAATATTATTTGTGTACAATGGGGATGTAACTTCCATGGTTCTCACACATTTCCTGAGGCTAACTGGACACGACATTTTTGTCATCACACACCTAAGCTCTTGAATAGAGGAAAGCCATCATTTCTTTCCTCATCTTATAGATTGATAAGGTAACTCAAGATGTTAAGTGCTCAAATATTAGATATTTTCTCACTATATGCGAGGCATGTTGAAGTCCTGACAACATTGACTCCGCTTTGATAATTTAAAGGTTGATTGAGTACTACTTCATTTTGTGAAATTAGCACCTACTACATATAGTGCTCAATGGCACACCACACAAAGTAGGTGCCCTCTGCACCATGCAGTGAGGGGCCCATAAGTGTACTACTTTTAAGAGAGTTACAAAGGTGCTTGGCCAGTCAAGGTCTTCTGTCCCTGAGAATTGGGGGGGCCCATTGCTGCAGGGGCTGCAGATGTCTCCATTTCCCCAGGCACTGCTATGAAAGGTCAGCAACTGCAGTTGTAAACATGATATGGAACACATTATATTATCCAGTTTACAAAGACAAAGAGCATGTTAAGCTTTTCATGGTATGTGTTATATGTTTGTGTAGGATGCCATACAGTTTGATCATGAGTAGTAGAACCATGACAGCTTTCAAAATAGAGGGCGTGAGGAGCGAACAATAATAAAATAGAGAGTACAACATTGTATATCACAATAAACTGTATTGTAACTTCTCGAGAACAACCACAAGGCCTTCTTTTACTAGTACAATATTAAGGAGAATTAATGGAATTAATGGACACAACATGTATTCTCTTTAGATCCATTTTGGAAGATTTAATGAGGAGTCGATGACCAAAGGCATTGAACTGTGGAAGCATAGGCAGAGAGCAACCCTTTTCTAGGTGCAGTAAGGTTCCCCATGGGTATTGCACTGCATAGAATCTGCATGACCTCCATTTGGTCCCTGAATAGAAATATACTTTGGGAATTTAAATTGTAGGTGCAGACATTGAATTATATTTAAGTGGTCTGATAGGTGTGGAGGAATAGCCAAAGAATGTACCAACCTATGGAACTAGTGCATCTATAATATGAGGAATGCACACAGTAATTTCCGTTTATTATCCAAACACTCGTGTATTATTAATATTTGCAAATACCCACAGCTGTCTGCAATTTACATAAATACATAGATAAATATTGTATGCACAGGAGCAAATGGGTTTCTAAATAAGCAGTGTCACATAAACTCTACGGTTAGGAATGCGTGCAAAGTTATGTATGTTTACTGTTCTATCGAGGTTATGTCAATCATTCTGTCATGTTTATTTTATGTGGCATTCGCTTTCATGAGGAAAGGGGGGAAACATTAAAGGAGGGCAGACCGAGAATCACAATCTCAGTTTCATTGCTAAGAAATGTATTGACGGTTCTTGTTATATTGAGAATGTTATTTTTTGTTCTAATTGGTGTATTTATCATTTGTATGTGTCTTCTCTTTCACTTCTGGTTAATATGACACTTAATGTATGCTTCTCATCTTTTCCACTCACCGTGTAGTTACCACAAATAGAGGGCATTAGAATTAAAGGGCAGAGAATTGTGACCGAACAGATGGACCACAGGGCACAGGGAGCTCAAGGGAGGCCCCCTCCTCAAGGGGTCAGTTGAGGCGATGGTTGCTGCACACGAGGATAAGTCAGGGGGTGAAGTGATGCGGTCATTCATTAGTCTCAACACGGGGAGTGGAGAGGGTTCCACCATTAAATACCCCTGTTAATGACCCACATCCGGCACATAAAATAGCAGTAGGAATTGTAACAAACCACAATTTATGTCATTGGAAGGGATATGTGTCACAGGCAGCCAAAACCAAGGGAATACAATAAGATGTCGCCAATAACCAACATCCTTCTGCATACACCTCTCAAATTCTGAACTAAATACAAGAAACTGCACGTGCATCACTACACTGCAGCAACAAAACAAACCACACATAGCCTTGCGCAACAGCACCTGATGAATACTGATGCTGCCAACTGCACATCACAGCTCTCTTGCTCTTTTGTCCCGCTCAGTCCTAGTAACTTGATAGTGATAGTGTGTGGTATACAAAACATTTAACATAACATATTGCCAAAGAATATAGCCAAAGAACAGCATTGCAATTGAAACTACTCGCTTTAAGGGGAGTATTTTAGCTGTGACCTGATATTGCACAGAGAGGATGGTAAACAGGTGCAATTCCAAGCACACAGCAGTCTTTATTGGAACATGGACATCTGAGTGGACCCTGGTTTCCATTTGATATTTACATCATCTGCAATTGGATTGTAAATTCCACCAGCCATACACAAACGTCGAGAAGGTACTGACATCAATTTGATAAAATGTTGTCTTCTTTGAGCAGGTGCAACTAGTCGGAGGGTTCCAAAGGAATCCAGGATATTACTGTCCCCATCAAAGCTAAATGCAGGTGGAGATACTCCCATGCTTGTCAGTAGGAGCCGAGGGGGATAGGGAATGGGAAATGTTGATCCAGGCCCAATGCTCTGCCTGATAAATAAAACAAAACCACATGAAGTTTGAAAAACAGGCACACTTGTTTATGCATTTTTTTAACTCTCCATGTGATTAGACTGCATTGTGGAAAATGAACGCCCTCGTGTTTTAGTGACACCTCCTAATACTGTGTTCAAACACAGAGGAATATCTGCAAGTGATGGCAATATCAATGCAACTGCACTGCAATTACAATTACAGTACTCGGCGAGGGACAATCAGATTGTAACAAACAAACTGATTGGCCCTTGCCGGGTCGTTACCACCACAAAAAAGATTTACCTGTCTACGTGGCACACGTGCAACGCTTCCCTCAAATGTCTTCCCCTTTCTTTGACTGGCTAGAATGGAGAGGGAAAAGGTATTATACAGAGTCGCTTTGCCCCGATCCATGGTGGCCAGTTCATTTATTTTCTTTTTTCTTATCCTTTTAATGGCTGCCATGGAAAGGGAGAAGGGACTATGTGTAATCATTTCTCCCTGATCCCTGGTGGCCATTTCTTAATGTGTCTTTTTTTCTTTAGCAAGTTAACAGTTTACGCACCGGTTTTCAACTCGAGTAAAAATGCTATTTGTACCTCGGTACAATGTACTGGGCTACTAATAGCAATATAGCCCTCCAATAGTAGGCATTACCAGTCCACAATGCTCATGGGGCTCTGTTAAAGCCTTCGCTTTGCTCGGCTTGTAACTCTCGCCCTGGGGGAATTACTCAACTGGTAATACCCCCTCCTCAGGCTATATTGCTTAACTGTAACCTGAAATTAAACTGTTAAGACATTACAGTGCCTGTGTATTTTATATACATCGTCTGCTAGTATTCAGAGCTTGCAGAGTTCATTCAGAAAAAAAACACCAAATGGGCTTATGCCATTATAAAACGCTTCTGTGATCAGGCCCAAAGAGTCAGAGCACTCAAATGTTCTTTTGTGTCAGCAGCCCAGACTCCACTAGCAACTTTGACTTGGGGCCTCATTCATGGAAGTGTTTTATAATAGCGCTGTCCCATAGGGAAACGTTCCATGAATCAGGCCCTTGATGTTTAATCCTGACACCAAATAGATGCGGCCTCTGCAGGTGTATGAGCGGAGGACTGTGTGAGTGAACGACTGAGACGGTGAGCGCTTTGTGAGAGAATGTAGGACAGGTGCATGCAATGCACAAACCAAGATTTTGATTAGAATGAAAATCTGCATAACCCAATTTCCAAACATATACGACTATAAAGTGCATATAAGCACATGTGCAGACATTTACTCATGCTCTGTGCAGATGAAATTGGCCTCCACTTAAAGCACCCATAGCTTTGAAAAATGTAATACTAATGTTCACCAAAACCAAATCAGTTGAAATAGGTTTTAATAATAATGACATGTCTTCGAGTATGACAACAATGTGAGGATCACACAGCGGAGCAAAGGATGCACCCCTCATCACAGCTAAGCTGCCAATCATCACTTCTGGGCAGTCACAAGAGCAAAACAGAAGGTGACATGTCTTTATAACGACTAGTTTTATAATCAATGCACATATAACGAAAATGTTATAACAGCAAAACATAAAACATTTTATTTTGGGTGGGGTCCGCCCATCCCCTGTTTCCCACCCCTTAAAACCCACGCCACCGTTGTCCCACATGATTGAACCCTTTACCCCACCCCAACATACATTTTTGTTATGTTTTTCGCTATAATATTTTCGTTATATGTGCATTCTACTTAACATTTTCGTTATAAAGACTGTATACCAAACACAAAGCTAGGCGGTATTTTCTCTTTCCTGTTGACCGAAGTACATGCCATTCTTGTCTCTGTCATCCTTTTTAAAGGAAGCAATTGATTTGTGACACATAATTTCAGCAAATAATGTTCTGCACACGTCTCTACATGGACTGCCTCAGTTTGAAGGGCATACAACAGTGTAATTTCATTTTTTCGTAACTGCTGTTCCTGGATGGGAAATAATGCTGCAGCTCTAGAGCGTGATTAATTACTGCAATATAACATCCTGTGATTAACCCCTTAAGTGCCATGGACGAGTTTGCTCGTCCTTTATGGATAGACTTGCACAATACCCAGTGTGCGCATGTGCAATGAGACCTACAACAATATTCACAGTGTTGTGAAGTCTGAAAAGCTTTTCAGGAAACTTCAGAAAGGGGGCAGAGTCCCACATCTTTGCAAAGGCCTACCTACAAGAAGTAAACTTTGATAGGTGTGGCATCATTATTTAAATAATATTTCTCATGCATATATAGCACACCAGCCACTGAATTATGTGTTTATTTCTAGACCACTCGTCAGAACTCATTTTTATCATCTAAGAAAGTTGTACATTTCTAAATCTCCCCTGCAGCCTGAATGCTGTACACAGGCACGTGCAGTGGGCAATAAAAACAATGAGCAATGTGACGACCATCTCACAGGCCTATCAGAACCAAGGAGCAAGCAAATGCAAATACAACTCTAGAACCCTATGCAGACAAGTTCAGACCAATTACCAAAAAAATAAATAAATAATAATAATAACAATTCAATGTATTCTTGCAGCAGGGTACAGGACTAGAATGAATTGAAAGAATATTTGTTGTACTAGAACCATTTTTTTTTTCGATAGCGCAACTGACACTTGCACCAGTGAAATGTTTCAATAATTCCACCCAGAGCCCTTTTTAAGAGTTATCCTGATTTTGAAAAAAAAATAGGATTGGTGCCGTGGCCTTCGATCTAATTGGCAGACGGTTTTTACCTAATTAGGAATATCTTTGCACGATAAGAAACGCAGGCTTCTTTTAAAAGTACGTTTTTCGAACCCTGGAAATTGACATGCCCGCTTGAAGGTGCCCTTTATTTCATCTCTTCAACAGTTTGACAAGTGACGCCATCTTTTCCTTCAGGTGGCCCCCATCTGCTCCAGATCGCCACCAAACGAAACATTTCTGAGCTGCTTATCTTCACCTACAATTGTGTGTCCAAAACCAGGATTGGGATGTATATGACGGCAAGTGCCATCAAAAGCACCATTCTGCACTGTGCAGCCATGAGAATAAGCTAGCATCGAATGGTAGTAGAGTTGCTAGGCCTGGAAAAGACCCGGGGCTAAGCTGATGTCGGAACTGTTGGGACTGGGGGTTAGCTAGTCTTTTGGCTGTAGCTCCTGAGATTCTATCGGGGGCTACAACCAAAAGATCAGGGGCTATAGCCCCCTTCCCCCCCCACCCCCCAGCGACGCCCCTGAGCATGCTGCACAAGAGAGCACTGGAAGACGACCGGCGTCACTGTTCTCTGGGACACTTTGAAATCACTTACTTGCTAACTGAATTCACACCTGTCACTAATGGTCCAGTGACCAAGCTGCCAACCATGAAAGGGGTAGGTATTGTATGCAGTTTACCACATCTCTAGCTTTTAACTGTTGCCCCGCACTCCACACTTGTCTTTGCCTTCCCATTGTTACTACTGGAGAGATATGTGGGTGCGTGAACTGAAGGACTAACATTTATCTATAAATAACCATTTTATTGGTACGTCATTCATGAAATGCATTAAGTGCAGCATTTTGTTACCCAGCTTCATGTGCTCTGCCGCCATTTTGCTGAACATTTGAATATCTCATTATTTTTCTACACATAATTGAATCCATCGACTAACAGCATTGTGGAGGCGTATCAGTTTGTCTCAATAAAGCTGCCACACAAATGCATACATTAAATAACAAAGGCATTCTAGCTGTCCGTCAACGTATATACGAGCAGGATGGATTGAGGAAAACGGACAGCAAGGCATTAGAAAGGGCTGAGTTATCTTTCTACATGTATAATCATGCCGCATGAGATGAGGTAAACTGGCTGCATTTATTGCATATATTTTGAATATAGCATTGGTGCTTGTTCAGCTTATTACGATATCCGTGGGGGGTATGGTAAAGCACATCTTGTTATTGAACTACATAAAAGGGCCAACCAATATGTGGACTGTGGAGAGATACGAGAGCGAGGGTTGATTGTTTAAAGGATGATAGCATGATCTGTCTGTTATTGACCGGGTCTGAGCCAATTAGACTATTCTCGACCTCTTTCATCAAAAGCCCTTTCCAGACGCTTTCCCGTGGCTTTGATTTTTATATTTGCCGTTTGTTACTTTCTAATTTGACTCTCTTTGTCTGATTCTGACACTGATCTTTTGTGGTTATGTCATACAAATTAGGAGAGTCATTAAGGTTAGTAATAGCCTTATGGACCTCAGGAGGGGTCATTATGGTGGCGGATAATTGCCCTCCCAAAGTTTGTTAACTGTGGAACGTGGAATTATCCCATAACAATGACCGGTCTATGATTGATTTATGAATATTAATAACATTTTAGTGGCAGTGAGCCTTATCTAGACATGGGAACAGCACGTGAGACGAGTTGTGTAGGTGGACCGGGATTCCACAAGAATAATGATCTATAGGCGATACTCCCCAAGTCAATAGTATAGAGTTTTGTGGGACTGTGTTTCTGTCACCAGAAGTCCATACTCAATTCAACATGAACATGTCTCTTCATGAAAGCATGCAATGAGGATGCAATGTCAATTTGGATATCTGATCACTTTCCCCAAGTCACAAAATAGGTTATGTTGAACCTAAAGGAGGTAGTGAAGAAAAGTGTTCAGAAAATTAAAACTATAGATTGTGGGATGGAACCGACCCAGTGATAAAAGCATCCACCTAAAATAAGTCGAATGTGGGACTAAATTCTGTAACATTATTATACAGGGGCAATCAATGTGTCGAAGGAGGGTATGTTTCAAGACGAAGGGCAGAGTGGAGAAACAGAAATGCAATACTCAAGACTGGGATCTTGGGATTTGTTTTAAATGAGCACGTACTGTAAATGAATGGTGTATCTGCTTTGCGTAAGGCTTTTACGCCATTCATTCACATCACTGCTCATTGTCATTTGTTTCCATGGCAGAGAAGAGGGGTGGATTGAAAACTATGTCTCAGCCGCTCCCTTCCTATTGGCCATACAAAAACGTCAGCATTTGTGTCAGCATGGATTTTACTGCAGATGCAAATGCTTTGGATTTCTAAGGAATACACCACTTTTTTTAAAAACCAATGAATCAATATATATTATTTGTTTAACCACAAGTAGTTTTTAGAAACAATAATACAAAGTTAAGAACCAATTTCAAAGATTTTTCATGAAACAGATAAAACATGCACATGTTGAAAAAGATAGATTTTAATTAATGAATGTATTTATTTTTGTATTTATTTATCTAGCGCTAGGCACATGCCTGCAGGCATGGAGGCGCTTAGAACATAAACACAAACAAAACACATTCAAATCAAGAATCATGGCAAAACCATTGAGCCTAGGAGTATCTAACCGAGAGACGTACATACATGCAACTGCTTCACCCCTTGCTACCTCTTTCTCAACACAATTATCCATGATTTCAAAATAAATTGAGTCACTACAAACATAACCTCCACATTAACTGAGCCGCTCCATTGGTTTATGCATAGATCGGATCTCAGTCTTTTTTACAATAGGTTCAGCCATTTATTCCTAGGGGTCGAATAACGTGGACATAAAATCAGGAAATGTGCTTAAGTCTCCCTTGGTGCTTCACATGCACAACATAAGTCACTCCATTTGCCAAGGAGCAAAGATCAAATCTAATATAAAATGCCCTCATATTGGGATTTGTGATCTTCTGTATAAACGGTTTCCTACCCATAGCATTACTAACTTTCAGGGTAAGGAGTACACCTAGGGATTTCAGATGCTTTTTTCTGATAATTTAATATCCATACTCTTGCATTACCTTACCTCCAGGTAGCACACATCTTGTTTTGTAATGTTGGATTGCCCACATTAGGCCAATCCCACAACTATTAATCCTGTCTTAACTGATCTAAACCAAATAAGATCTTCTGAACCTGTATATGCACAGAGCTGTGTATGGTGGGTTTCATATACAGCCAGGGCAGGATTCACCCAAATCCTTACCCAGAACATTAGAGGTTTTAAACCCAGCTCCTCAGATATAGGTTGTATACCTAGATATTTCTGGGTCAGGATAGATGATGTTGCGAACAGAATCCTTAATGATAATTTCAAAAATATGTTTTCTGCTCTCTGTAATGTGAGTGAATTTGCATAGCCCCACAGTTCACTGCCTTACAGTACTCCAGCTTTGACTTGATACGTTTCTAATGACGTGCCAACAAAGTGACTACCAAATCAGTGAGAACAATGTAGTATCCCTTTTGCTGACTGTTTTAAAATCACTGTGCTTTTCTCCACCTGGGGCTTCTATTGTCCATTACAGGCACATCTGATCCCCAAATAATCAAATGATTTGACTTGTTCAGGGGGACATCACCTAAGTGCATTCTTTTTTTTAATCTTAGTTTTCACCCCATTAATGGTTAAATGTTTTCAGAGGCAACATTCTTCGAAATCCTCCATTAGATGCCTCAGACCATTCTCTGTTTGAGAGAGAATTAAGGCATCATTTGGGAAAAGCAAAATCGATACTCATTTGGTGCCCATTTTTGGAACATCCTGCCCTTACACTGGAGGCAGTAAGCAGATGCATTAATAGAACACATGAAAAATCTTGAGGCAAGAACACATACTTGCCTCACACTTTTAGCAACAGCAAATTCTTCAGTTACCTCACTCTGGTGGCCAAGGTAAACTCTGACTCTTGTGTCATGGTGCAAGGCCTTAATTAGATCAATGATTGCAGGGTCCATGACATGACTCCTCACAGTGTCTCATAATACTGTCCTATCAAGCATTTTGAAAGCAGCTTTAAGATGAACAAAACCTACTTTGAAAGAGCAGTTCTGAAGTGAACATTAGATGAACGCACTGTTAAATGGTCTCCATCCACCTATTAATTTATTTATTTATTTATTCATTTTATTTAATTTTGTTGTTTGACTTTTGTATGTTGCCTATACAATGGTGTTTCCTGGTACCACAAGTCAAGGGGGAGGGGACATGGGGTGAGATGGGAATCAAAAAGTAGAACAAAAAACAGATATATTGGCCTTGTGACAATCCTACATTGCAAGTGCACGAAAAGGTGATAAGGGGCAGGGGGTAGAGGGAGACGTGCTGGAATGGGGAACCCCTAGGGGTGGGGGAGGGCAAGTGATGGGAGGGTCAAGGCGTCAAGTGCCAGGGGAATAGGTGGAGGGGTGGTTGAGTGCAGTGGACAGGGAAGACCAAGTTGGACTAGTCTGGGAAAGGGAGCCTGAGGGCAAGTGCTCGCCCTGGTTGCTGGGGGGACGGGTAGGGGGTGCTCTGGCACCCTTATGCCTCTAAAGGAACCAGCCCCAGTCACAGTGTCAGATGGAGAATTTAGTATGGGAGGGGGAGAGGGAAGGAAGAGGAGAAAAGGAAAGTCTTGAGAAGTTTCTGGAATTTAAGAAGACCTGGCTCAAGTCTGAGGGGGGGAAAGCTGTTCTAGAGAGAGGAGCCAGCTGAGGAAAGATCTACCTCCTACTCTCTGCTTTGAGAAATGTTTGACCTGCAGACAGTTGGAGCCAGAAGACTAAAGTAGTCTGGCCAGGAGGTATTTTGGGAGGAAAGCTGGATGTAAAGAGTTCCCAAGCCCCAGGCTGCCTTGTGGATGATACAAAGGGTCTTGCATTTGATATTTGCAGTCACCGGGAGCCAGTGGGGAGATTTAAGGGCTGGAGAGATGTGGTCAATGGGCTTGATGCCAATAATAAGTCTTGCAGTCCTATTCTGGATTAGGTGAAGTGGGTGAAGGGAGGAAAGAGGCAGGTTGAGGAAGAGGTTACTGCAGTAATGAAACCTAGAGAGAACCAGGGCTCTGGAGACATTGAGCTTCTGGGGGAAGATGAGTCAAGGTAGAATGGCCCTGAGTAGATGAAGCTGAAAATTGGACTTCTTGGCAAGGTCCATGATGTGATGAGAGAAAGAGAGAGGACTTAGGGTTGATCCCAAGGTTTTTCGCCTCACAGGTGGTTGAGGGAGAGGACCAAAGGAGTCAGGCCAGAGAGTGGGGGGACAAGGAGCAGTCGTCCCAATGAGAAGGCATTCAGGCAGATATAATTTGCGGAGCACCATGCCTGAATAGCAGCCAGGCAGTCAGGTATGAGGGAGGAGGAGGAGGAGGATGTAGTGGAAGGCAGCTTTAAATAGAGTTGTGTGTCGTCTGCATAACACTGGAAATGAGGGGAGAAATTTGAGATCAGTTGGACCAGAGGTGCCAGGTAGATGTTGAAGAGCCATGGTGATAGGAGAGAACCCTGAGGGATGCCACAGGTAGCGAGTGAAGTGCAGGGAAGGTCTGTTTGAGAGGAATGAGGTCAGCCACGCCAGTGCCCTGTCCGTGATGCCAATGATATCTTGGAGACAGTATGTGAGGATGGAGTTGTTCACTGCGTCAAAGACTGAAGAAAGATCATGGAGCATCAGGAAAAAGAGAATATTAGAGTCCAAGTTACAGAGTAGGTCTTCACAGGTGTTCAAGAGAGCAGTTTCCGTGGCTCTTGCTGCCCTGAAACCGGAATGGTGGTCATGGAGGCAAACAGTAATTTAATTTTTGATGGTCAGTTGGGGGATGACCAGCTTCACCATTAGTTTGCCCAAGAAAGGGGTGATAGATATAGGGTGATAGTTAACCGAACATGAAGGGTCAGCAGATTGATTTTTTAGGAGAATGTGCACAAGAGAGTGCTTTAGGGGTTAAGGAAAGTAGCCAGTTGCAAATGAGTGGTTGCAGAGGTGAGCCAAGGCTGGAGTGAGAGAGGAGATGTTGTCCTTGAGGGTTCTGGAGGAGCAGGGGAGCACTTGTTCAGAGGAGACTTTCATAGAGCGGACAACTCTAGAGATCTCAACAGGTGCAATGGGAGAGAACAAGGGGAGTATAGGGGGATGAGGGGGGGCAAGAGAGGCAGAGAAGGGTGGGGGGTGTGGGGAGCAGATGACAGAGAGGACAGGATGACCAGAGTTTTGGAGGAAAAGTGGACATTCAGTAAAGAGCAGAGGACCTGGGATGGAGGGGGAGAGTAGGAGACTGCAGACGGACTGGCAAGTTCCTTGCAGATTCTAAAGAGTTCAGCCATGTTATTGGTGGCTTCAGAGATATGGGCTTGGACATGAGCCCTCTTTTTGGAGCACATGGAAAGACAGTGTTGCCTTTGGAGTACATGGCAGGCCAGGTTTTTTCAGAGGGTGAGCTGGATGCCTGCCCGTTTCTGCTCTGAAGCTTTGCACTACTGCAGCTATGAAATCCTCCCTGGGCTGGAGTTATTATGTCAGCATCAATCTCCTATTCCAGGATTCAAGCAAAAACTACCTATTAGAACATTTTTCTTGAGGTGCCAACAAGGGAGATCAGTCTGTAATTTGTAGGATCTTCCCTACTCAATTTTTTGGTATAGAGGGAGTAGCTCTGCCATTTTCCACGAGTTTGGGATAGACCTGTTTTTAAGATAGAATAAACCAAGCACACAGGGTGGGTACGCAAACCATTTTGTCAGATTCATTAAGGTCTATTGGAGCTCCATTAATTCCTGGGGCCTTCCCTACAGCCTGAGAATCTACGGCATTCCCAACCTTGTCAAGAGTAAAATGGGAGACAGAGAATGGAATTATGCATGGAGTAGCCTACTGCCAGGTTTTGCTTCCCTAGTATAGGATCTTAATCACCCTCTTTCCAATCTACCAAACACCATGGAATAATGTGACCACCAAGTCTTGCTTGAACTATTGCTATTTAGTCTTGGAATATGGTCCTTCTTACCTGGTGTTAAAAAGGCCCAAAAGGACCTTGTGTCTTTGTCCAAAATCTCCTTGTCCAGAACTCCCCAGGCTCATGTCGCATGCTGGGTCTTCTTATTTCATATACGTTTCCTATTCTGCCTTCTTACCATATGTACATACGGGCAATTTATTTGATTCCCTACTACTTTCAGTATGCAGGACAATTCCCTTTTCATTTTCCAGCAATCCTTGTCAAACCAGGTATGAGCCAGAGTTCCAGTATCTTTAAAACAAAAAAAAATTATTATTGAAAATTTAGCTGAAATAAATCAACTTTTATTTTAAATTTAGCAAACATTACAACATTATTAAGTACAAAAAAAAGATTAATATCTTTAGTATTTACATTGCTATAAAATCAGACCTTAGACATTAAAACAGTGGACACTAGGTTACAGAAAGAAAACATTCTGAATAACATTGACCTTTTCATATAGAAAAAAAATCACTAACTGGTTACTATCAAGCAGTTTCATCATCCGTTTTTGCATAATTCATTCCTCATATAATCGAAGGGCATTGAGAAAGTTCACTGATGCGATGAGCAAGCTCATGTTAGAAGAATTTAGCAAACATGTCCATCTCATATTCGGTCGAACATTAGCAACTGTAGACATATGCTTCATATAAATATTGTTTCTTAGTGGGCACAAAGCAGCACATTCAACAATAATGTGTTCCAACGTTTCTGTAACACATTACTACAGAATCTAAAAAAGTTATCTGACATGGCAATTTGTTTGTGCTGAGCCAAGATGTCCCGAGTTGGCCAAAGACTGAATCGCATTCTCAAGATTGCCATGTTAACTTGAGGAGAAGGGGATTTTAACAGATAACTTTCCACAAACCCCATTTTCTTATCTGGATATAATTGACAAGAATAATGATTATATCGTAGACACAATGCACAAGTTTCAATCCAATCATGAAAAAAGATATTCCTTTTTACTCTTTCAGGGTTCTGTATAAGTGCATCCATATCGACATCTACTGTAACCATCATTTGATAAACATAGGCAGTCCATTTCAGAACAAACCAATGACTCAAGGTGAACAGATATGTGGAAAAGATGGCTAGAATCGACTCATCATTCACAAGACATTTTCTAAGTAGTGCGCATAACTGCCAATGATATTTTGCACTAAGGGACGTGAGACCTAGTTCATATCTTATACACAAGCCAGGTGTTGTCTGTGGCACATTTAGAATTTGTCTCCAAAATTTGGCTTCTAATTTATCTAGATCTTTGACACTAGTAATATCTCTTGCCTCTCGACCATATGATAACACTGGTGTTACTTTTTGTTGCCAAAAGTGTAGTGCAGGGCTAATGGTAAATTTGCCTTATTTATAGAGAATCAGTTTAGATTGAGATATTGCAGGGATCAGTTTGTTTTACAATGACCGTTGATGTTCTATGGTAGATGAATTGGCTTCCAATTGGGAACCCAAGTATTTGTAGCATGGAACAATCTCTAAGGTGATATTCTTAACCATCCAGATAAACTTGCTTCTTCGTGATGGCTTCGGAATATCAGCTACTATCTGCGATTTCTTTATATTCATGGACAACTCATTATCTTCGAAGTAAGTAGCGAGAGCAGATATTAGCTTCTGTAAACCTGTCGGGGTCTTGGAAATGAGCATAAGATCGTCGGCATACCATAGTGCTTGTATCACAGTACAATTCATTTTAGGCGAATCCGACGCTATAGTGAGGAAGATTTCTTGAACATCATGGATGAAAAAATTAAATAGGGCCGAGGCCAGAGTACATCCCTGTTTCAGTCCTCTCAATGTTTCAATCACTGCAGATAAGCCCATTGTAGACAAGCGAATCTGAATGGACGTCGATGAATGTAAGCCAAATATAATATCAATTAAGTCTTGCGGACATCAAGCTTTAAGTAGCTTTTCAATGAGTTTCACATGGGAGACTGAATCAAACGCAGCATTTAAGTCAACGAATGCAAAAAAGAAAGGATGTTTTTGTGTTTTGCGCGTTAGCTTTTAATGATCATGAGATTAACTGAAGTCCCAAGACCACGGACAAAACCTGTTTGGTTTCGATCACAGCATTTACTTTCGTATGTCCATCTGTTAAAGTCCCTTAGTACTAGGTGATTGAAAATTTTGCCTGGAGAGTCCAAAAGCGCTATCGGACGGTAGCGGGCCGATTTGCCACGGTCTCCCTTTTTAAAAATAGGAACAATAACAGAGGTGCTCCAGGAGTCTGGAATTTTCTGAGATTTTAAAATATGCTGAAAGATGTTATTCAGGATTGTGGCCCAATGCTTAGTATGTTGTTTTAGCATGTAGTTAGTAATACCATCCGGACCCGCCGCTCGCGATGATGAAGACTTAGCTATTAGATCTTCTATAATATCCTCTGAACATTCCAGATACCAAGATGTTGTGGGTTGACTTTTATATTCAAAAAGTAGAAATGCCTTATCCGAGGGCCATGAAATGTGATATCCATTGAAATTCGGAAACTCTGTTTATTTGGGACTGCATATTATTAGTGTTTGCATTTACATTGAGTAGCTGCCAAATTTGTGTGTCATTCTTGTTTGATGTTGCTGCCAAAAATGCCTCTCCATCCTGTTGGTATAGCTTGCCTTTGTGGGATCTCACCCAGTTTCTATAGCGAGATTTTAATGCCTTACAAATTTTGCTCCTCTCGATCGAAGGAAGATGTCTAGTTGCTCTTAAGGCCTTGCGATGTTCTTTTTTTGTTTGAAGCATTATTAGATCAAAAGTATGAAGATGTGATCTTCCAGATGGGATATAAAGATTTTTGTAACGTGACAAAGCCTCTACATATGAATTTGTATTCTGGGGTTCATCTTGCATCAGCAGAGTTTCATTTAACGATGTCAAGTTTCTTAGTTACCACTTAAATTGAGATTTGGCATTATTAATGGTCAATATTTGAGGCATCCATTGTTGTTTGTCACAAACATCCCGACTATCCCTTGGCCAAGTCAGCATGAGCATGTGATGGTCACTTCTTGATTGCTTTATTACCTTGAAGCCAGTTGCTAACATAAAGAACTCCTCCGATAGATATATATAATCAATAGTGCTTGTCGAGGATCCTCTTTGCCACGTCACCTGCGATGGAATATCTCCCAGGAGTGATCCATTAGCCATTCTCATGCTAACATGAGTCATAAAACTGCACCATTTATTAATTTCCTGTGTTTTTTTTTCCATTGATGTATTTAATGGAATCGAGATTAAGGTCTCCAGCTAGTAAAACAGATGTTATTCCTTTTGTTTTTGCGATTATCTTAAACATTTCCAAAAGATCTTTGTACAAACGGTCATCAAAGATGGCTGCCGGATTTCTGTATAGATAAATTAGTGCCAACACTTGGGAATCAATCGAGATTTTTACCATTTGTATGAAATTATTCGGATTCGCCCAAGGTTGTAATTTTAATCTCAAACTCAATTTGATGGCAACTAGAAGACCTGCCATAGGGTGACCCTTTTGCGCCAGAATCGCAGGAATGATGGATACTTCATGATTGTCCCAGATTGGAATAGAGCTTATCCAGGTTTCTTGTAGGGCTATAATATCCACTTCACTGAGAGAATCATTATGATCTGTTAGTAAATGAGCATAGCCCCTCGTATTCCAACTACTAATGACAAGGAACTAGGTTTCATCCCACTCACATTTTGCTGCAATGGTGGTTATGTTTGAGGTATGTGTGGATACCCAGTTGTGGATTCATCAAGAGTACAATTGACACACTGACATTCGATTATTGGAGACTTAAGACTTGTTTGTTTTTCTGAAATGGTCTCACAATTTTTCCTTTCTGGATCTGGGCGAGTAAGAGGCCCATTTTAAAGAGTTCCATTCTAACTTGACATAGAGAGTTAATCAATAAGCCAGACTTTATACATAATCAAACAATGGCAAGGTTTGCATCACATATAAATTCCACTTGATCGATGTCTGATGAAGTTAAATCTCCTAATTCATCAGATCATTAAAGATAATTTTATGGTTCGACTTTTGCTGTTTGACTGAGGCTTCTTCAGTTTTAGTTGGATTTTTGCAAACTGACTTACTCATCACGCTATTCGTCTTTTGGCGTGATAGGGATTCATGGACCAAAGTATTGTCATCAGAGAATGTAACTTTTTGATGGTTTTCTCTCGATCGCGCAGGGACATTCGACATCTGAAAATGGGTTGCAAAATAGGTTTCAATTGCGGACTTGATAGTCTCATTCTGTTCATGCCACGTGCCGATGTCAGGTAGATTTTTTATTAGTAACGGAGCAGTCGGCTTCTTTGAGGTAAGTTGATTTATTTCTTCTCTGTATCTGACGTGATGTGTTTCGGGTGAAGTTTCGCTGGAGAACTCTTCAAGAGATGGATTGTTCACCACATGATTCTCTCTCTCTTTTTTTGATGCTAATACCTTTGCTTCATTTGAATGTTGAAGGAGATATGAATCCACCGCGGTTTTAATTTGATCGATCTGCAGTTGATTGGTTTTTATTGGAGCAACTTGACGTGTTATCTCATGTGGCAGAGCACAATTTGTGGTGCTTGAGACGGCTTCACAATTTGTCAGAGGATTTGTTTTGTTGTGAGGATTCGGTTTCACTGTATCAAGTGCTGTAACCAATTGACTTAATGGAGAATGGTTCATA
Source organism: Ambystoma mexicanum (assembly GCF_040938575.1). NCBI lineage: Eukaryota > Metazoa > Chordata > Amphibia > Caudata > Ambystomatidae > Ambystoma > Ambystoma mexicanum. Next base: position 926,551,302 of record NC_090929.1, on the reverse strand, counting down.
GGTGGCTGTGATTGATGTGGTGTTTGATTTGAAGAAGCTATCTTTTCAACCAATATATTGGCTCTTTTCGGAGGATCATCAGGGGGCTTCATAGATCCAGTCAAATCCACTATGTGCAGACGTGAAGAAGAAATAGACGTTTTATTGCTTCTTTTTGTAGGTTGAAACGGTTTGGTAATAAGGTGCCTCGCTCTACCCTTTGAGCGAGAGCATTTATTGAAGACTTCATAAGGCACTTTATTAGTTTGTTGATTAGGTATTCTGGGATTATTATCAACACTTATCCAAGAAGAGTTTGGATCAGTTGTTTTTGGAGCATCCACTTCAATTGGACAGATAATATGTTCAAATGCAGGAAGACTTAATGGAAGTGTTGCAGGTATGGTCAGAATTTCTACACTCCTGGATAAGTCATTTATAGAAACTTCATCTTGAGGAGATTTCTCACTCTGAGACGGATGTGCTTGAATCTATGAGGTTATTTGGTCAATCTTTGCTGATTGTAAATTGATATTTTGTTCAAGTGTTTCAAAAAGCTTGAACAAACTTTGTATTGTTGTATTTACTGCCACAAGCGTAACTTCCAGAAGCCCTACATTCACTGGTGCACCTTCTTTTTCTCTTGAAGACACACAGTGTCTCGGTGTTGGTAGTATATATGAGGCAGCTTCGGAAATAGTGGAATCCATTGAGCAACGCTGATGGTAGTCCGTGGCCGACATACTAGGAGACGTGCTCTTTCCGCTGACAGTCGTGTGAGTGTGTACTTCTAAAAATACATCCTCATTAGTTTCAACGCTTTCGGCCTCTTGGATTTCTTCAATTTGTTCTAATTGTGGTTTCGAGACCTTGTCTTGGTCAGATTGTTTGATTGTTTGCAACATAGTGTTATCAGACACCGGAAGATCTTCAAGCAACTCTGGTTCCGCATTCGCCATTTTAACATTTGTTGAGGGTTCACTTTGGAAGAAAGAGGGCGTAGGGACCTGGGCCATTTGATTCATACTGGTGTGTATTTCATTGTGCTTCTGAGGAGTACTTCCAGGGATAACATTTTGTTCTCGGTAGGCAGGAGTACCCACTTCAGTGGGATGACCCTTCTGTGGTGTTGAAATCGTAGCGTGTTGTGGATTGTTTTTCAATGAGGGGCAAAATTGCCTAATGTCCTTACTCGCCGTGGGAGTTTTCAATCGCGTTTTAGCACGCGGTGTGAGTATGATGGACGTAGATGATGTGACTTTTCTTAAGTTACTTTTTAGTTTAGTTGCACTAGCACTCAAAGGAGAACCTAGTTGAACTGCCGAAAGTGGCATGTTGGATTTAAGAGTGTACGGAACTAAACTCATGTTAGTTTCACTTAAGGTAAACGTTAACAGCTTAGATGTTATATTAATAACAATACTGAGAATGGAAAACAGTGGAAATATGCCTATTCACAACACTTTAAAAAAATAAAAACAATGCAACTCATGAATCATTACAAAGAACAAGCATATTTTAGCCTTACATTTTGTAAACAGAAAACGATTATAAAAACAGTTAAAAAAAATGTGCAAAAAATAACATTAAAATGTGTGCATGAAAACATTCAACAAACAGGTGTAATTGAAAAACCAAAAAAAGATAGAAACAATCAAAAAACAAAAAACATAAAATACCTATACACAACACCGCAACACCGCGGCTAAACCCCAAAGCGGGACTTGAGGGGGCTTGCTTGGGTGCGCGCACGCGGTGCATGCGCACAACAGTTCATATAGTCCCGCCTCTCAAGAGGCAATGCCTAAAGAAAAAATGTAAACACAGGATGTTTTGAAATGTCTTATAGCACTATAGCACTAAGTGCAATGAAAGTCAGTATTCAAGGGTGATAGATTCACCTTCTGGAGTATGTAGTTGAGCACGAAGAGAGCTTCCAGAGACTTCTGAATAACGTGACCAAACAGGAGCTCCAGCAACAAGGATCACCCGCAGCAAAGCGGGACTTGAGGGGACTTGCTTGGATGCGTGCCCATGGTACGCGCGCACAACAGTTTATATAGTTCCGCCTCTCAAGAGGCAATGCCTTCTGGAGTATGTAGTTGAGCACGAAGAGAGTTTCCAGAGACTTGTGAATAACACAACCAAACAGGAGCTGCAGCAACAAGGATCACCCGCGGCAAAGCAGGACTTGAGGGGACTTGCTTGGGTGCGCGCCATTATCTTTACTAGACAAAAGGGAGAAGATAAGAGGTTGTCAACAACTTTTTACACCTCAGTAGCAGCATTACATGCTTCCCCAATATGTACTGCGTGTATACAAGAGTACATATCTGGAAAAAATTTTGCTGCAGCAACTTTTGCCCATCTCCACACAACTTTTGCCCATCACCGCATAGATTGTTGTCGAAAAGGCAACAATCCTTTGAATGCTGTCTATTGCTGATCTAGGGGTACAAGGAGAGACTAGCAAAACACAGACGGCCTCCAACAGAATCCATTAAAAACACTGCCTGGCAGACAGCATTTAATTCATTTGCACGGCAGGGTGTAAAAGGGCAGAGTACAATCAGGTATGACATGTTTTTACCCTCCAATTTTGCACTCCACTGTACAAATGAGGAACATTTGTTGGTGGGGATATGTGCACACAAATTTGCAAAAATAAATGGTCCGCAACGCCAAAATACAACTTAAAGAATTATCCCCATAATGATTTAAATCAAGTAATAGCATTCCCTGTCAAACTCCAGCAGTGTATAACATAAACACAGAACTGCTAACAATTCCTTCTCATTTAATTGCTTTATAATATATCACAAACATGTATTTCAGAAGAAATAGTTTTGCTTCTCCAGAGGCAGCTGGTATTCTTCTATATTCTGGCCCAAGCAGCAGTTATTTCATAGGTTATTTATATAACAGGAATAATATAATGTATGCATTACAGGTAAGCACTGATTTAATGATGGTTCTGTTAAAGCACTGTATATGCAAGCTGTTTATACAGATAGTGCAGGCTGCTATGTATTAATACATTCAAGGCATTCTCGATAAGTCTTCTAATTAGATGAGGCCTTTGTCAGTTACTCCCGGATTCGACTCACCCTCCTTGGAACCTATCCTTAATATTTATATCAGAATTGCAGTGTAGATGCGTGCAGATGCGGTCTTAGACCAGACTGTGAGTTCACAAGCATTTCACATTAACTCTTAATTGTGCACTTTCTATTAGTGATACTGAAGACGAGTTTGAATCTGCCAGGATGACACCAGTTTACTTACAGTACATGGCATTTTATGTATTAGCTGCTTACCACACATCACGGAAAACAATGAAATGAAAGACAATCTTTGTGGACGTAAGGAATAGAGATTGGCCCTTGGAGCAGACATTTGTTTTTGAAGTAATGAAACAATTTGTGGATAAAGGACAATTATCTTGTCTGTTTTAGAAAACTGGCCTGCACATCATATGTTTGCTTCTAGCACCCTGAGTCCTTTTACACCCCCCCCCCAAATCCATTTCAAATAACAGCCCAAGACCTACCCTCATACAAATGCATTTCACTAATCCTCAACTAGTGTCTTTTGGCATGCACATCCCCATACTGTGTTATTTGCTCCAGACAATGGGGTATGAATGATCCACTTTTCTGAGTCTGTTATTTATGCAGCAAAACCGCTGGTCCAGAGCACAGGAGGAGGTTTGGCATACTACATTCAGGGCCCGATTCATGGAAAAGGGTGCTTTGATCCCGCAGATTGTGCATGCTGAGAACGACTCTGTGTGAGCCTGCATGCAGAAGTTTTTCTGCGCTCTCTAGATATTCATGGAATTGTTCACGCAAAGTAACCGTATACGCAAGTCGAGGCCGGAATGCCCACAACACTGCCCCACGCAAACCATGCAACAACCGTTGTGTCTATCTTTACCCGACCATCCAGAACCCTTGAGAATCTGTGCGATCACCCATTAATTTGCGTGGACCCAAGTTAGGTTGAGCATCACTCAACTTACGATCAGCATCACTCAACTTACGATCAGCATCTCTCAATTTACGATCAGCATCACTCAACTTGCATGTTCTCTGCAAATACGATCAGCATCACTCAACTTACGATCAGCATCACTTGATGTATGAACAGCATCACTCAACTTATGCTCAGCATCACTCAACTTGCATAACCTCTCTAAGTTACAATCAGCATCACTCAACTTACAAACAGTATCACTCAATTTACAATCAGCATCACTCAACATAAGATCAGCATCACTCATTTATGATCAGCAACGCTCAAATTACAATCAGCATCACTCAACGTGCATGCCCTCTCTAAGTTATGATCAGCATCACTCAATTTATGATCAGCGTTACTCAATTTTCAATCAGCATCACTCAACTTACAATCAGCATCACTCAACGTGCATGTCCTCTCTAAATTATAATCAGCATCACTCAATTTATGATCAACATCACTCAACTTACTATCAGCATCACTCAACTTGCATGCCCTCTATAAGTTATGATTAGCCCTGCATAACTAGGGTTGCATGAGTATATATCGAATAAGGGAAGGGTCATAATGTTTGAGGTATTTTATATGGCATTGGCATAGAAGCAGATAAGATGTGTATTTGTTTATTGCAAAGAGGAGAGAACAGTAGCTAGAAAGTAAGGAACACCTTTTTAAAAACAACACCTTCCCTTTTCAGTAATATATTTGAGGTTGTTTGGAAACACCTGTGATGGTTTATGCCAAAAGCTCCAAGGAAGATTGAGGGGTTTGTAGACATACCGCTCTTTAGTCTATATATCAAAATGTGTTGTTTACAATGAACAAGGTAACACTTTCTGGATCTTCACACAGCAACTAATTAGCATTTCTAATAAGACATAGGGCCTCATTCCAAGTCAGCCGGTCCTGAAACAACAGTGGCGGTAAATCCGCCGCCAGCGTTGTTTCCAGACCGGCTGATTCCGAGTCCTGCAGGCGGGAGGTGTCACTCCTGCCAGGTCTTACCTGGCGGGATTAACACCACCTGCCTGCAGGTGGACATGGAAACACCGGCTCTGTCATAGATGGAACCGGTGTTTCCATGGTCCCCATCCCCATGGCGTCCTATGGGATTCCATGTGGATGGGGATTCACAGAATTCCGCCTCTAGAATTACCGGGTCACCAGGGTTGTAATACCCCAGTGATTCTGGCAATCACGGAGGTGGAATGGTATTACCGGTCTGGCAGCAGCATGCTAGTTTTACCGGCGCGGCTACCGCCGGACTCGTAATGAGGTCCATTGTGTTGATTAAATGGGGATGCAACTTTCAATGTTGATTTATTGGAATAGATGTTGTTTCATTACTGCAGAAAGGTTTATATGAGTTGGCTCAATGTGCAGCATAATTGTGGTGATAAATCAGTTGAAAGGGTGTCTGGAATGATATAAAATATTTTAGAAGGGTAATTTCGTGTTTCATATGTGTGGGTCTTAAAGCATGCATTTTTTCTAGACCTATACGGTTGGTGCATACAATTTTTTTAGGCCCACAGTGGTTCTAGAAATGTTACCATGTTTCCAGCATGGTTCTTAATGTGTTCAATGAAAATGTCATTAGAGTGTTTATTTGGAATATAACAAGGTCGTTTACAGTTTAATGCGCTACACAGAGGGGTCACATGAACTGCAAGTAGTCTGACAAGGGTATACAGGTCAATGTTCTTTAACTTTGTGGCCCATATGTTCTTGGATTAGTCCATGGTTCTATCCTAAGAGCATTCATTAACCTATCATATCATATCATATCATATCACATCATATATCATATCATACTCAATTTGTTCCAGTTGACCGCTTGTGTGTCTACTGATTCCATGTATATTGTCTCCTTGACATCTACAAGGGAACTCCCTCCCCCACTGTCGATCATATATCTGTAATATAGCCAACGCTCTGCATTCAAATCTGCCTACAATAGCTAATTTCCTTTACTGTGCATGGAACACTACCCTTCCCCATACGCCACTCCCCATTGCTCTAGCACTCTGCATTTCTGTCCAATATACAGATTCAATTATTGAGCTGTATAATGTTGCTAACGGTGCCTGTGCTTCTGTGAAGAGTCTGCCTACCATGGCCGCTGTGCCCGGCAGGGTCAGACCTGTCAGGCGCGGTTTCCCTGGTAGGCAAACTCGTAGTTTGTCAGTCTGGAAACAAGTGTAATGGTTAGATTACCGGCACCCTTGTATCGAGAGTGGCAAACTTGTAATGAGGCCCTGATAAATGTATCTGTGCCCGTCTGCTTATAAATGCAATTTTCATAGTTGAACACCTAAGAATCAAGCAATGTGGACTATTAATACAAGGGGGGAATTAATAGATTAAGAAGGAATGAGAGAGCTTAGGGGGGAGAGTTGATGACAGGGAAGATGTGCAATGATTTATTCATTGACCTGCACATACTTTGGTTCCCTCCTGAAGTGCAGGAGTGATGGTGTCAATATGGGAGAAAAGCATGTGAATATTTGAAGGGCTATTGCTGATATCAGGATGTTGTAATTTGGAGTGTATCACTGTACAAAATAACATGGGTGAATCATCTCTTCTGCTATATGTAACAAATTGTGTTCATAAGAGGAGAAAGTCGGCTGGTAATGTTGCTGCAAACAAGAGCATTAGTATACCAAATTGAGATGAAACCTCCTCCTTGGATTAAACACTCTGGCTTATTGTTCCATAGCCACAAGGTAGCATCTTATTAAAGTTTAAATTGCATTCAAGAGGACCCCAACACTCTTATTTGCAGCAAATATGGAGAAATGTTATGAAGTAGTTTGAGTATTTGAGGAACATTTTGTATTGTTTTTCTAGTACAGGACGATAATAATTGGTTACAAAAAACAGTTTAATATAGGATCAGATAGACTCACCTATTTGTGAATTTGCCCAATGTTAGGAGGCACAGTATTGATATTGTTGTCATTAGGTATATGGTGGGGTATTATGATGTGCTCTAAACTCCTCTGTGCTATGCAAACCCTCTCAAAGTATTACTATTAAGGTGAGAAGACAAATTCAGAAGCTCTCGCTTATGAATGCTCTCAAAAAAGGCCCACACAGGCTAATGCTCATTTTAAGTACACCACCTTGTGGTTCCACCTTCAAGGATGCCCTCTATTACAGCTGGCAATAGAGCAACATTGGCTTTGAGCTTGGTCATATTCTGCTCTGCTTATGTAGTTCAGTCAGACTAGCTGTTGGGTAGGCTAGATTGGATTGCACTTTCATGATTGTGCTTGTAGTGGTTATTGTTATCCAGCAGTGCGCACCCACAATACAGCATTACCACAGGGTGCAGGAGGGGGCAGATGACCAATAGGAAAAGCATAAGCACCCCCCTAAAAGCAACAAGGTGTTGGTCATGAGGCGTGGGCACCTGATGCTCCATTACTATAATGATTCCAGCACATTTGTAAAATAAGCAAGATTGGAGATTGAGAGAAATACGACATTAAGGGAGAACTAGCAGTACATCTAAGTCACCCACAACACAGTGTCATACTCAGGGAAGGGGAATATTTACTATCTAAACTAGAGAAGCATTTACAAATAAACAAATATGCCTGCTTAACCATACTCTGTACATGCTTGCTACAGAGAGAGTTAAGGTCCACCAATAAAATGTATGCATAATTACATTTCAAGTTTATTGTGCAGATATGTATAATGCTTCACAAGCATGTAAGGGTCTACTGAGCCTAAGCATAATATGAGTCATCTTTTGTAGAATGGTTTTAACATAAAGAATACAAAATACATGTGCATTTTGAAGGCGTGGGATAGAATTTAAAATCTGCCTATATTATGATTGAGACTATTAGAAACTGCTTTGTGTTTATTTTTCATCTTAACAATTTAACTATTAGGTGATAGGTTTTATAATCAGTGACTGGTACTATCTTTTCACATGGTAAATATGTTGGTGCTAATGTGTTTGTGGTTGTGGCTATGTGCATTTCTGAATTGTTTGCAATGACAGTCCTATGAATCCTTGTGCATGTCACCTGTTACAGGTTTTCAGGGATAAGACTGAGTTAATCTTAAAGAAGACTGGTGGGAACAGCAACAATATGGAAAGCGTGGTTGAGATTTGGCTACTTTTTGTATTGGGCATGTATTTGCAATCTTGTTGTATCACTTATGTTTTTCTTCCAACTATGTTGGATGGAAGTTGGTGTATGTGGGTGTATGGACTTTGTTGGTGTTGACCGCCATATCTAGCAGTCCGATGTGCATCTAGGTGTATATGTTATTCACTCTCACTGTTAGTTTTGGAGATTTTCTGGAGCTAGTTAACATTCTAATTGTCTAACTAGCATTCTTTCCCATAGCAAAGAACTAGGTAATAGCTTGGGTTGGTATTATCTGTGCTGCCTGCTACAGATTTAGCTGCTTGTGTTTCTTAACAGGTAGCTTGCAACGTTTGAGGACATCTGTGGGTTGCGGAGAGGGCCTACTGTTCTTAATGTTATTCATCATGTTCTCAAGTTTTTAAGCATTGTTATGGGTTTGAGTGGCTTGACCAGTTAAGTGGTTGCAATTCAATGGCAACCTGAAATCAAGATTGTGCCCATTTCATATTTTGCATTCTGGAGGAATTGGATCCTTCAATTGAATTCCTTAAATTTCGCCAGCCATATCTTTATCATTTACCTCTGATTGCCATGCATACTGCCTAGATTTCATAATGATCACAGTACTCCATTACTATTTCAATAGTCTGGGATTTTCGCATAATAAGAGGTTACACAAATGGAGACAAGGTCATGCGGACGTGTACTACTTGTTTGCGAAAGAGAATGTACGCCATGGGTAAGTCATTGGTGAGAGTTTCACAGAATTCCTATACTAACATTTTAGATTTATTTCAGCATATTCTAAGCAAATGCTATGGTGGATCCTTAATTATGAAGCTGGGTAGCACATTTTATGGTGACATTTCTCCATTTCTCAAATGTATCAACATTGTCAAAACACACAAATAATGTAGCTGTACCTATTTCTTGCCCTCTGGCTGGTGCATTGTTTTTATGGAGAAAATACAATGAGAGATGCAGTGGAAAGGCATTCCCAAGGTGGGGTCTGGTCAGGTATCTGGAGACGCATATTGTCATCACCTGTATCAAGCAGGAACATCAACATCTAGCTGTGTGCACATTGACCTTATGGGTGGAATGAGGAGTCACATATAGGGGTTACTGGAAATAGGGTTGACTAATTCATTCTTATGGATCTGTCTCATCCATATTATAACCACTAGCAATGGCAATCTGCCACTGTCAGTCCTATAGACTTACCTCAGGAACAATAGGACTAGCAAGAGAAACACTGAATTTGACATGCCTCACTAAAATGGGCCTTCCAAGTTCACAGTTCTACAACAGGCTCAGTAACCAGAAATGTGCCAGTTGGTCTTGCACATCCAAGTGATGTTCATGGAAATTAATTATGCAAACAGCATTGCACACAACCACTTACTTTGTAGCAGACATGGCTTAGCACTATGAACCTCCACCAAAACCTTGACATGGTCCGAGGGCCTTTTGCTGTTGGTGGATCCACAGGTTACAGTGGGGATACAAACAGTTAGACCACTGCTGGCCCACCACTGGAAACTGTGTTACTGAGTTACTCCTCGAAATTCCTGACAAATTAGCAATGAAGGCCATGTTCAGCTGTAGTGGTGAAAAGCCACATTCCAAAATGTCATCTAAGATGTAATGCAGTTACTACCAGGGCTCTGTTTTCTATGATTAACTTCAGTGTGTTTAGGGTATTGGAGAAAATAAACACACTAACTTACTTCATCTTCCCAATCATACTTTAAATTAGCACACAGATCTGTGTCAGCATCAATTAATATAAGTAACTGTTTTGTTATTTATTTTGTATTCCTTATTGTGGTCAGGAAGAACATGTGACCTCTAGGTCCATATGTTGAAGCTAAACCATGTTGTTTTTATTTTACTGTGCAAATATTCATTATTTTATGGTGTGCATTCCAGTGTATATTCAGTGATATTTTGTCTTGTAATAAACTAAGGATGTAGATTCTTTGATAAAAGATAATAATTAAATAATGTAGAACAGAATTGCTATAATGATGTTCACATAATTATTGTAATATGAATGATAATGTAATTAGCATGGCCATTCAAATAAAGTAAGTAAAAGGGAGTTTTAAAATGCATCTGCCACAAGAACAATTATACATCTTAAACCATCAAGTCTGTGTGTTAAATATTATAGTGTGTAAAAGAAACACCAAGCTTTATCATCTCCAGAAAATCCAGTCAATTAATTTAACTCAACATCACTCATGCACTGTTGGAATTAGTAAAGATATTGAACTTCCATTGCAAAAAAAAGTGCATATTTTATGAGTGATAATATAATGATATTGTTACTGAAAATAAGAATGCATGAGGGGCTGATTCACTTACCCAAAGGTAGGTGTACGTATGACTATTAATTGTGCCTCAAGAATGATGTGCCTTTCAAAATCATAACGTACACCAATTCACTAAGAAGTTGTAGACCTTTTTAATGGGAGGCCAGAATGCTTAGTGCATCAAAGGATATTCCTCAACTGACGATGCATAGAGAATTTTACTCCACATAGGCTTTGGTGTAACATACAAGAAATTGGATTGTCAGTCGTGTGTGACCTGGCTTTTGGGTTGTGTGCAGGTGTTTGTAACGACACATTTGCTGGAATTCCCTACACTTTTCAGCTGCGGTTGATTGATAAATTACACATGCAAATTCATGGTGTAAGTGTGTTGTTTTTAGTGTCAAAGTTTACATTTGAGGGTGGAAATTAGTGTGATTGATGGGAAAGTGAAGAAGTGTATCGGATACATGATTGTCTATTGAGAAAAAAACTAATTAAGAATTGTAGTACTGTTATTTGAATTCCACATTACCTTGCAAAGGTGTTATTTCTGCCTTTGGGAGTTAGGGTGACTGTTTTGTTGTGAACATAAACATAGAAAAACATAAATGAAAGTACAATTCTACTTACATCCTTTTTCTCTGAGAGGTTGAAGGCTGACCCAATGCTTACCTACCACTATCTTAGAGTGTCTTATAAAACACTAGTTTGTCAGGCTTAACTTGGTTCTTGGCAAGTTGACATCTTTCTCTTGAGTCCTAAAAGAAGGAAAGCTTGTAATGCAGGGATGTTTAAACTGGTCTGTAGACTGTGGGTTGGTGGTTCTATAAAGTTTTGCCGCAATGTATTTCTAATTGCAACTTTACTGAATTTTTGTTTTACAAATTCATTCTTTTTAACCACAAACAGCAAGGGGAGATCCTCCATAACAACCCTCTCCACGCTCCAGCCGAATATTTACCTTACCTTACCATCAACCAGTTTGTGGTAAGAAAATGGCAAATAAATTGGCAAAAAATATATTCAGCAAAGTTACCATTTGGCAAAAGTGATAAACACTGGTCGGAAGTGGTTGCCAATTGTATGATTTCCTTTGTGCAAGCACCAATAGGCAACACAAATACTGTGGATTGTAATCCAACTCAATGATCTGCATTCTAAGTCATTTTGATGTCACATGATCCTCTTTGTCCTACTCAAAACTTGCTGATGAAATAGAAAATACTTCTGTTAATTCATGGGAGACCTAAAAGTGATGGATGGAAGAGAAATGTAGTGTCAGGTAGTTATGTGCAGGTGGGAGAGGCAGATGTATGTGTTATCCAGATAAAACTAGACTGACCCATTCATTTGGGAAATTATAGCAGTAGCTCTTGAATAGAATGTTCTTGAGTCTCCAAAAATATACAGTGAGATGATTTCTGAGAGAGATAATAGGACATGAACACATTTCTGATCAGTCTCTGCAACTTGCTATTTATAGATATGGTAGAAATATTAGCAGATTTGTATGTCCCATGCATTCTTACACAGAATGTTGTTCTGGTAGTAGACAAACATTATACATATAGCTATGGTTTGGATGTGTGCAAAGGCCTTTCTAAATGCTAGATTTTAAACCCTTTCTAATTGTCAGATTTAATGGGCATGCCTCTAACAAAAACACAGGAGCTCATACATCATTGCAACTATTAGAAGTCGCTTTAAAGCTGTTGAAGCTGAACTATGCCACTTACAGGAAAAACAAAGTTTTGATATACACAAATTATAATATGAAATATGAAAGTAATGCAATTCACAGATGCAGATCAGAATAATCCCTCTTCATAATTAAATCATTTTTTGGGGACTCAGGAGGAAATTGTGTGAAGCATTCTGCTTACAAGCTAAAACAAAGAAGCAATCAATATTTTCAGCATAACCGATTGTCAAGTTCTAATCAGCAAACAACAAGCAAATAGCCGGTTTTTTACAATTGTTTTTAAAAATGTATGTACAAGCAAATCAAAACTTGTATGTAAAAATGCCAGTTTCTTTCCTGGGAGAAATGCATTACAAGGGCTTTAAAATAAGGACGTTGCATGGAAGAGAAAATACAACTAGAAGTCGAAAATGCCATCAAAGTGCAACACGACCATAAATAGAATGATCTATGGTGAATTCCAATTGTCAAAATAAGCGATTGTAATTAATGATGTCATTGAAAAAGGATGTTGTTGGTACAGAGTTATACAATGTCTAAAATGCCTGTGATTCTGAATCCGAGATGGCCTCACCAATGTTGTTAAATAATCGCCATAGCTCCATAAATAATGTGGATACAAAAATGCTTAGCAATATTTGGTCTCAATGACTCAAATACACTTTCTGAAGTGTAAAAGGTAGCAAAAAATCCAGTTTCATGAAGAAGAGGGGCTGTCATGACAACCACTGATTATTGCAAAAAATACTTCAGAAAGCAAACAGAGAAGGCATTTATGGGTTGTGAATGATATTGACACATAGGACGCCTTCAACAACTTTGATTGGAGTTTCTGTTTCTTACCATTAAAGAGTGGGAGATGAGGTTGAACATGTATTTCTTTGTGGTTTTTGTTCCTTAGATACTGGCTTCTTTAGCCCGTAGATGGAAAAGGATTTGTTTTCAAATGTATTGCAGTATTAGAAGAGACTAAGAAAGGACTTTGATACCACAACTTTTGTTTAATACTGTGATTGATCTATGATGTTTAGACATAGACAGTTCCTTGAAGGCATTCATTAGGGAAGAGTTAATGCAGAAAGGACATTTTGAAGACAAACCATTTAGATATGCTTCCTTAATGCATGCACTATCTTTTTTTAAAGTATGTCAAGGATTGTCTATCTAGAGGGTTGAGCTCTCCTCATTGATGGAGACCGTGACCTGGGAACTCACATTTTAGAACAGAACGGATGAGGAGAAGAAATCAGCCAGAAATACAACACTTACATTTACGAGCAGGTGGCAGGGTGATTCTACATCCAATATTTTTCAAAGAAATCCACAATAATGTTTGACTTGATGATTTGTATATATTCCTGTTTGGTATATGTGTGGGCTGGTGTGAGAAATGTAGGCACTAGAAAAGGACAAGTTGTATTTATATACAGTACACATGCTAATGTATCTCTTCATTGGCTCCCAGTGGCTGCTAGGATTAAATTCAAGACCCTTTGCATTGTCCACAAGACTGTCTGGGGCCTGGGTCCAAAATACCTTGAACTCTCCCTCCATAAATACCTTCCCACTCAAGTGCTTTGCACCCCCACCTCCAACTCCCTTAAGTTATGTTGATTCTCCAAGCAATGAATTTAGGGGGATCTTTCCCCGGTCGGGACCTCCCTCTGGAACAGCCTCCGTGCCACTATGTAAATTCAGGAGAACCATCTCCGGTTCCAGAAGCATCTCGAAACCTTCTTCTTTGCTTCTGCCTTCTCTCTTCCTCTCCCTTGCTGATCTGTCTGCATCAGAATCGTGCACTTGCTTACCCTCTGATTTCGGAACAAGGTCCCTGCCCACCCAGCCAAACACCCGCACTGCCTCCTGGCAACCCTTGCACTTGGTTCTGTATCTGTAAACCTACAGTCCCCTTACCTGCACTTATCAGACACCCTTTGTCTACACTTTAAACCTTGCTCTTGCCATCTTTCTGGCTGCACTACCAGTTGTGTTTTTTATCGCTTGCTCAGCACTTTCCACCTCTGACCTCTCCCTTGCCCTTTCCCCCTTCCCTCTCCCCTGCACTTGCACGTTCACAATGTCACTGGGCCAAGTAAAATCTTTGTTTTGTCCTCCCTTGCTCCCCTCCCTTGCCTCGTCTTGCTCTGAAACACTTGTGTATGAGCGTGATACAAATAAAATATCATATCATAACTCATAAGACAAATTATAGGAAACATCTTGTTCACGTGTACAATTGCCAGGTTTTGAGGACAGTTTTAATTATCCCACCAAACAGCACTTATTTTGAGGGGGCTGCCAAATGGGAAAGAGGGGTTGGAAAATGTGGATACAAGCTCTAATCATGCTTCCCAACCTCCAAATAATTCATGAAAACTTCACCAGGTGGAGTGCGGCACAAATTGGGAAATCCGCTGTGCGGGTCTCTATGCTGCATGAAGGGAAGAACACAGTTTCTCTCTTCGCATCATATTTTGATTTGGGTGGAATGTTTGAGACATAAAAATGCAAGCAGAATCAATAGGAATTCCTTGTAATGAAAGTAACAACGTTGTATGTTACATTACTGTTAACTCCAATGTGCATAAGCATACAGCTAAGTGATCAGAGTACATTTTCAAAGTATGGACATATATGGCATGGGAACTCAGAAACTTCCCAGATTCCATTACCATGTCCTATGCCAGGCAAAAAAGGATTAAAACGCATAGAGGAAAACTGTGCATGTGGTGCCATTCATGGTTCTCTACTCAAGATTCACTTGAGCTATTATGATCACCCAAGTAATGAGACTATTTATTTCTAGTCACCAAAAATTGAAAATGCAAACTGTTCATAAGTTTGTTGAGGGCTTATATTACTTTACAGTATACATACTTGCCGTAAACTAATAGATAGCTGCTCACTGCTAATAGGAAAAGAACATTTCAGCATGATCTGAAAGTGTGTCTTTTCAAAACTGTTGTGGAATTGTAATGTATTTCTATTTGAATATTCTAAGTAGCTTCAGAAATACATACAGTACAATTGAATGTAAAAACATGTTGTCTACATGAAACCAAGTTTGAGAAAATGCTGTGCTTAGCATCTGCGTGCTGTAGAGACATTAGCAAATTCCTAAATGCATGCAAAAGCAATATTCCTTGGAGCAAAGAATTCTAGTTCATTTCTATTCATTAAAAACACCATTTCTCTTCTGGCACTGTGAATTACACTTGGGTGTTCAAATTGCGTTGCTCATTAACCATCATATTTTAATGGGATTATTCTTTCAGGAATATAATGGTGG
Organism: Ambystoma mexicanum; assembly: GCF_040938575.1. Classification (NCBI taxonomy): domain Eukaryota; kingdom Metazoa; phylum Chordata; class Amphibia; order Caudata; family Ambystomatidae; genus Ambystoma; species Ambystoma mexicanum. Next base: position 926,535,876 of record NC_090929.1, on the reverse strand, counting down.
GGAATAATTAGTTGGAAACTGTAAATTAAGATTGTTTTCTGCCGTTCTGACGAAGCGGGCGGTTTCCGAGGTGCGGGGCATAAAGTGGTGGGAAAGAGGTATGGACTGAATGTCATTGTTAATATTCAAAGTATTGAAATAACAAAGGCAAAATAAAAACTGAAATAAATCTTTACTGGATGCCAGTCTAAGAGTGTCTATTAATAAATATTAGACCCACGCACATACTTAGACCATATGCAATATTGATGTCAAAGATGTTGCTAGTGTTAGACTGCATGTGTTTTGCTCCCTCCATCATAATTGTGTTGAGAAATCTCCTTACTTTACTAAGCAACTGGTGCATGTAGAGCTCCCTCCAGCTGAAGGTGCTGTGTATATGTATATGATCAGCGCTTTATTCCTCTGTTGCATTACTACTCTTTATCCTGGAAGGTGTGCATAAGTCATTTGTTGACTCACAAATACAATAAATGTGACAGCTCTCTTCTTGTCTGGTGCTAGTAGATTGGATCATATCAGTCCAGTTATCATTGATATTCATTGACTGATAGTCTGGAGTCAGGCTTCTTAAATATCTTTGTGCTGTTTGCAAGGCCTTCAATGGTTTTCGTTATTTCTTTGCTATTAGAACATGGTCCTTCTGGGTTCCTACTCATTCATTCTGTTGCAGATCAGCTCTGTTTTTCCAAGTGTATTACTTTCACAAGGAATTTTTAGGTGGGTCCAGCAACTTCTCACGTTTGGACCCAGATCTGTGTAATGTCCTGCAGTCAGATTCCATTATTTATATGTTACAAAGTAACAATGTGTAATTTAGGAAAGCATTAACACATGTCTGTTCGCCTAGTTCTATAAAATAATGATGTCTTTTAGACTTGATTGCCTTACATATTAAAGAGATGCCACTGTATTATTTCAGAAGAAGGTATAACTTGAGTGTCTACCCCTACTTCTAAATGCAGGTAGAGTGTAGCATGGACAGAACATGAAAGCTAGATGAACCAATATATCCAGCTGTTCATTTCTGTGAATCAAATGATGTGTTGTCATTCAAATAACTGATCAATTTTAACTAGGTCAGTGGGGATATTCTAGCAGTTCATGGAGAGGTTTTGATAATCTATTTAATTAAGCAACTAATGAGGTGCATAATGTATTGAATACATTATGATATAGAGTTTATTTTCGAGTATGTCTTCACTATGTGTGTTTTGGGTTCCTTTCATCGTAGGTTCTACAGTATATTGCTCTTTGTTAATCCAAGTTTGTGTCGTGAAAGGCAGTCCATTGGGTATCAGTAGGTTTTACTGTGGCAATTTCAATTGTACTACATGGGGTCATATTAAAGAAATGAAATGTCAGACTGCTGCAAGTGCAATTTTAGATGGGATTAACAGTAGGAAAACAGATGCCCCAGTGTGTACACAAAATGCCTTCAATGCATGTTTTCACCAGGACAAGATTTGCCATTGTGCTATTACACGTTTTATAATAGCAGTAGAACAAACTTTACCATGGTGAAATAAATTAATTGACAGAATAGGCCTGATTCTCAAAGCGTTTTTCAATGGCATTTTCATTGAAGCACTTGACTGCACACATGTGGCATTGCTGTCCGCCCCCCCCATGCAGTGGAGCCTGCATACAGCAGTGACCTCTGATGCAGATCTGAACATCAGCTACTATTGCATATGATTCCTAGGTTCTACACATGATTCCATGGTCCTGAGGAGTAGCACCCTCCCTGCACATATAGACACACACAGAGAACAGTTTACCTGGTTCTTGTGTACGTATGACATCTGATGATGATGCCGAACAGAGGCACACCTGGAGACAGGCATGAGATCTTATGTGATGAAACAACAAGTCCCTTGAACCATATACAATGGGGCGCTCAATAGCGTATGGCCTATAATCCAACGGATACTACCACAAAGACACTTGAGCACATACTGCATACTCCTGCCTGTGCCCACTCAGGCCAACTACAACATATCCAACCCACATATAGTACAGGAAGTCAGCTCTACACATACATGAGCACACAAAGGCCACCAGAACAACAGTGAATCAAATGAGTATTTTAGAAGCAAAACAGTAATGTTTAACACTCTGCTTCCTACCTGCTTTAGGTCACCCAGGCTATCCAATCCACTAATACCGTGGTCGTTGACACTGGTGACAAACCATGGTCTATCACAGAGCCAGCCATAATCACCAGGACATGCATAGAACTCACATTTTGGCTTCTTAAGGGAAGGTTCAGGTGCCTTCACCAGACACGTGGGGTACTAATGTATACTTCAAAAAAAAAACAAGTGGGTATGATTGTTCTCACTTGTACTATGCTGCTCAGTATGTGCATATGCTGGAATGTACCCTTGCCTCCAGATGAGGACATTCCACACCCTGACTCAGTTACTAAAGAAGATGATAACATGGCTCATCAAAACAGACATGAGGAATTGAGGGAAGGACATATTATCTGGCAGGACATCATTGACAACTTCTTTTCTAAAAGCACATATTGACATCGGTCACTGTACATTTAACTGCCACTATACTCTCACGTATCACTATAATGAAATGCACACTGGAACCACTGGCTGTAGCACAACATGATTTATTGTACAACTGTGCATCTCATCCCCAAATCCCCTCAGCCTCATCCCCAGCACCATGCCCCTCCCTACACCCTCATCTCCAACACATGACCCTCCCCACACCCTCATCCCCAACATCATCACCTTACCCACAAGCTCATCCTCACCACAATCACCCGCCCCACATACTTGTGGTCTTCAGTCTTCAGTGCATCACATACATGTGCCCATTACCTCCTCTTCTTTTCCCATTTCCTTATTATTGTGGTGGCATGCTAGCCACAGATCCCTCAGTTGGAGGGCATGGTGAAATAACAAAGGGAGGGTGCAGTGTGCATAGGCAAGATGCTGGTCTGGAGGATGTATCTGGGGCCATCTGCATCACAGGGGCATCTGGAGAGGTTTAGCCAGTGGTGGCAACTGCTGTGTCTGTATGTTGTCAGCACTTGGTTGGTTGGATTGCATGTCAGATTCGCCAGAAGAGGTGGCTCAGTGGTGGGAGTTCATGCAACCTCCTTCATGGCTGGAGTTGGTGGCACAAATGTGGTAGGTGCCCCAGAGGTGGCAGCAGCAGTGCCCTTGGACAGGTATGTTTTGTGGGATGTCTCTGCACTTCCTGGGTGCAGCATGTCTTGGACCATTTTTGCCACTTCATGGGGCAGGTGTACCAGATGTGCTGCTTCCTTCAATGCGGCCCTGAGTGTCTTGTGTGCCTGTAGGGAGACAGGAAAATGTGTATTAATAATCGTGTTGCAATTTTGTAGGTTGTGCTCTCATGTAGTGTTCTATGTACTGTGGGGTCACATGGGGGCCTTCTTCATGTGGCAGACAATATCATAGCTTTAAGGTTGGGTGTGCATATGGTCAGTCGGAAAGAGTGCGACTTGCTTGGACTATGGTGTGAGGTGCTTCACAGTGTGAATGGTAATGCAGGTCTAGCCCATTGTTGTTTGCATATTAAATTCTACTGTTGGCTGAGAGGTCCCTGCTAGCTGTGGTAGTGTGAGTGCAACATGAACTGCGACACATTCTTTATGGAGGGCATGCTGCTAATGGTCTGTTGCAGTTCTCGTCAGTTTGAGCCGGACATCTGGAGGTGTTTATGTAATGCCATACATTGTCTGATTTGTCTGTACATGGGTTCTTGGCATGCTTTTATGGGGTGGTGGCAATGTAACGTGCTTGATTGTCTCTACATGATATTTGCTGTTCCTTGGAAGTTGCATGTGTCCTTCATTAGTGACTCCTCTATCTACATGATGAGTATTTTAGGGGGTTCACACCTTCCAATTCTCCTGATGCACTGTCCAGAGGTGTCACATTGATTGCCTATGCATTGCCTGAGCTAGTCTCTGCTGGATGCTGGATGTCTGCAAGTTTGTGTATGTTGACATACTATTGGTTTTATTGTGCAATGGGCCTATGATTTACTCATGTACTCACTGGGGTTTTCCTGGTGGCTGGCTCCAACCGCTGCCATTCTTACACCTTTCAGGCCTGCCATGTGGATGATGCTGTTCACCGTCTCCTCTCAGGGTGTCTGCAGCGGGTCAACAGGGCCTCCACCAGTGGCTGCTGCCTCCCTATGATGGTTACAGAGGACAGTGTGGGCTCGGACATTGAAGGTCATTCCACCTGTTGCACATGTCCTCACAGTCACGTGGAAGATGTCCTACGGCCAGCACCTTGCCCCGGATTTCAGTCCAAATGGTGATCTTATGCTGCTGGCATGCCCTAGGTTTTGTGATCCATACTGCTCCTCTGCATGGGCCACCACCTGCTCCACAAGCACACTGAGCTCCTGCTCTGTCCTCCTGATTTCATGTGTTGTGGGGTTGAATGGCACTTCCTTAATGGCACTTTTGAGTGGATTGCGTTTTTAAAGCTGGCCACCGCTGACTTGCCATTCGCGTCCTGATGACTTTCCATTTGTCATTAAATCTGCCAACCGAATTACCATATGATAATTCCTCCAATTGGAAGGCAGTAATGGTAATTACGCAGAGAATTGTCACATCTACCATTGGTGTTCTGTTTTGTGGTGGTAATTCCACCAGTAAAATTACTGTTAGAGCCGATGGGTGGTGCATTTGCCCGTCTACTCATGATTCAGCAGAATTCTCATGGGAATACCCAGCATTATCTTACCGCCATTTCTTTCTACTGAACTCGTACTGAGGCCCAATGTGTTTTGGCAAACACACAGTAAATCACAGAACCTGAAAGATTAATGATCAAACAGTCACTTAAGGGAAATCAAGGCATAGTTTATTGGGTAATTTAAGAATGTATTTATAGGTTAGTCGCCCAAACAACGCAATCCAAGATTGCATTGTCCGATGAGGCCAGGCTGTTTTATTTTTATTTTGGGACAACGTTCCTGGGTGTGAGACACATACACATGCAATGGGACAGGCATTGTGGACTTGCAGGTACAACACAGTACATTAATGTTGATTTGATGCATCCCTGCTACTTAGCAGCAGTAATGTTTCCTGGCAATGATGGGAGGTGGTGATGCATAGATAAGCAGTGCTAATTTGGGACATTTGGATGACATTTTACACTTCTATAGTTTATTTAGGACCAGCTTCTGATATCATGTTATTTAAAAGAAAAAAGGAAAAAAAGAGTGAGCCAGACATGTGATGTCATCAGTGATGTCATCAATGATATTTGTGATGTCATCTTTGATGTCCTGAGTGTTAGTCTTAGCAGTGCACCGTGGTGGTGCGAGTTATGGTTGCTTAGTTTACCATAACTGGCGAATTACAGGGGGGTTTTCGGTTTTGCTTGGAACCATAACGTCCCTGTAACAAAGTTTTTTTACTGAATTTCATAGGTTTTTAGAAGCGCAAGTTAACCATAACGTCCCTTTAACAAAGTTTTTTTTTACTGAATTTCATAGGTTTTTACTAGCGCAAGTTAACCATAACGTCCTTTTAACATCGTTTTTTTTTACTGAATTTCATAGGTTTTTAGTAGCACAATTTAACAATAATATCTCTGACTTTATGTACATGTAACATGGAACATACTGAACCCCTCTACTGAATTTGATGTCCGCGAACTCTTCTAATGTCCGCGGACATATGCGGACAACAGGAACACTACCCAAAAAGTCTGGGGGGTATGTTTAATTATTATATCATAACATATGAACATTGTACAAATTCACAAACCAGCAAACATACACATTAAATGTAGTAATAAATAAGAAGTGTAACCCATATATATAACACATTAACCATTCATTTAAATACAATATGTTCTAAAAATGGAAAATACCAAAAGAAGAAAGATAGGCTTCCAACATGATTATCTCACAGAAACTCCACAACTAAGAGCAACAGCAGATCTACAAACCAGTAAGAACACACCTTACCAGAAGCTAGTAACTGTACTGCATTTTAGTGATATATTAGTACATTTTCAGTATCACATACAAAACAAGTGATATTATTTTTTTTTCTCACTCTGGAGTGGCTAGAGGAGCATTTCCCAGGTGAGGAAATGTCTGAAGATAGTGAACCTAATAATGATAGACAATTTTCTATATAAACCAATTAATACATTTGATATTATATTCATTTAACATATTCATTTTTTTTGTACAGACCATACAAACATTGAAAATAGTAAACAAAAAGAAATATTGGATAAGACTCTCCAGCACATGGAAGAAAAAATGGACCTACTTATGGCAAATTTCAACAATTTAAAAAACTTTGTGGAGGATCACTTGAAACAAAAAACTAGATACCATTGTCCAACATGTACCTGGCCCCCTCACCATATCCGAGTCAATTATCCCCAAACCCTCTCCATGAACCAAAATGTTTTGATGAGACTTCCATCTCTTCTTCACCTCATATGAATCCTCTTGAAACCCCCATTTCTCCTGTGTTTGTCTCAGTTTCTGCTTCACCTTCTCTGTCATAAATTTAACATCCATATATAATAAAGTAAAATTATTATATTGTGTCCTAATTCATTTCTTTTTTCTTTTTTTTTTAAAAGCCGTTCAGATGTCTGCGGACAGCGCGGGTGCCCGGAATGTCCATGAAGAAATGAAAATGGAGGTGTCCTAAGAACACTATACCTGTACGTACTGTTCGCTAGCAAGTTGAAACTGCTCTAAGAACACATGAGATGTCCGGGATATCCACAATTAACCAAAATGGAGATGTTCTAAGAACATTATGCCTGTCTGTAATGTTCGCAAACAAGTCCAATCTGTTCTACGAACACATTCGGTGTTCGAGATGTCCGTAATCAAACTAACACACCCGGTGTCCTGAAAAGTTCATAAATAAACAAAATGGGGGTGTCCTGAGGACGCTAGACCTGTCCATGCTGTTCGTAGGCAGGTTGAAACTTTTCTAAGAACACATCAAGTGTTCCGGAATGGTCGTAAATAAACAAAAATGGGGGTGTCCTGAGGACGCTGTCCGTATTGTTTTCAGGCGAGTTGAAACTGTTCTAAGAACACAAGCAATATCCTGAAATGTTTGTAAATAATCAAAATGGGGGTGTCCTGAGGACGCTGTCCGTATTGTTCGCAAGCAAGTTGAAACTATTCTAAGAACACACGCGGTGTCCTGACATGTTCATAAATAAACAAAATGGGGGTGTCCCGAGGACGCTATACCTGTCCGTATTGTCCGTAAGCGGACTGAAACTGTTCTAAGAACAAACGCCTGTTCGTAACTGTTTGTTTTGCTTGTGTTACACTTTTAATTAGTTTCAGGACCCGAAGAGTGTCCGTAGAACACAAACGCGCATGTGCAAAACAGTTCACGTGCATTTGGTGTCCTGCGGACACTGGTTCCCTTCGCGGACATGTTCGCGAACCTATCATGTGACCGCGCCCATGCTGAGCATGTGCTCTGACTGCGAACACTGTTTGTGTCCCCGAACAATTTAAAACTACCCACACCCCCTCCACCAGCACCACCTCCCCAAGGGCTTGAAGAGTGGAACAGGAGTGAGGATGCAGAGGAGGATGAAGAGGATGACGAGAATGAGGTAGTGGAAGTCCCTACTACCAGCACTTGCCGTGAGTCTTGGGTGTAGCGGTTATTTACCGTTCATGGTAACGTACCTAAGGCGCATGTGAACCAAGTCACCTGCAACCAGTGCAAAATGGTACTGAGTCACGGGAGGCCTGGTTCGTACAGCTTTGGTACAACTACTATGAAGAGACACCTAAAGTCGTTCCACTCTGGGGGCGTTCGCAAGTTTGTACCTTGCGAGGTGCGTAGTAGGTTGACTTCCTCTACTACATCCTCTGTTTCCGATCCTGTCACCACATGGAACACTCATGTGGGACAGCGTATTCCTCCAGCTGCCTCACAGGCCATTCACAATGCTGATGACCCTTACCTTTCAAGGGTCACAGTTGTGTGTATGTACTGTGATGCAGTACTCTGCAGGGGGGAGAGACTTTGAAGTGCTTTTGAGACTCTGGTCTCAGAGCAGGAGAAGACCTGCTCACTACCTAAGTAAGGCCCACTCTACATCTTCCTAACTCCACCCGCCCTTTCTTATCCCTGTGGTTGGTGTCCCCCCTTACCCTCCTTTTCCCTCCTCTCCTAGTTTGTCGTGTGTAAAAAACCCAAAAAGAATATAAAAAACAAAAAAAAGGCTCTTTTCAGAGCCACCTTTCACAGTTTAAAAATAGAAGTGAAAATAAATGAAGCAGGGCCTTGTGTATTTTTTAGAGGTCCGCGGACAGTCCGCGAACATCTACAATTTTGGGGTTCTGCCCTATCATAACGATTGCAGTTTTGTCTGGGAGGAAGTGGTCGCTCTGAAAAGAGCCTTTTGATAGTGTTTGTTTGTGTTTGAAAAACTTGAATTGCTCAACACCTACTACAAAATGGATGCTGTAATTCCAAAACAGGTTGCAATGCATTTTGTACATTTATCAGAAAAATCTGATTACCAGCATAAGTAAGATGGACTCCATCTCTGCGAAAAATGTATGTGCTACGAAACTTAATATTTTAATTGTGAAAAGTGGACATGCCAACATCTCTTAGAAAAGCACAAACAGCCTTATTGACATTACACCTTGCTTTCTCCATTTGTAGACCAAATGAAGAAGAACACAGCCACATTTGTCTCTGCGCAATCCGTGAAAAAATTATTTGAGAATTTTGAAACATGTCCATGACCTTCCCAAGTCCTTCTTTGATTGCACATTGCAAAGAAATTCCAGACACATGTCCTAAACTGTTCCCTCCACAATGAATTACAATTATGTCTGGATGATGCTCTGTCTCCAAAGTTGCACAGAGAGGTATCAAGTCCAACCACTTAATTCCACGTACTCCATGCCAGTGCACTTCCACATGTGGGTATCCAAGATCTACAGCTACTCCACAGCTTTCTGCATGCACCTTCAACCAATGTATCCACGAGTCTCCCAAAATCCAAACAATCTGTTTTCCGAAACACACATACTTAGCAGCAGTAATGTTTCCTGGCAATGATGGGAGGTGGTGATGCATAGATAAGCAGTGCTAATTTGGGACATTTGTATGACATTTTACACTTCTATAGTTTATTTAGGACCAGCTTCTGATATCATGTTATTTAAAAGAAAAAACGAAAAAAGAGTGAGCCAGACATGTGATGTCATCAGTGATGTCATCAATGATATTTGTGATGTCATCTTTGATGTCCTGAGTGTTAGTCTTAGCAGTGCACCGTGGTGGTGCGAGTTATGGTTGCTTAGTTTACCATAACTGGCGAATTTCAGGGGGTTTTCGGTTTTGCTTGGAACCATAACGTCCCTGTAACAAAGTTTTTTTACTGAATTTCATAGGTTTTTAGAAGCGCAAGTTAACCATAACGTCCCTTTAACAAAGTTTTTTTTTACTGAATTTCATAGGTTTTTACTAGCGCAAGTTAACCATAACGTCCTTTTAACATCGTTTTTTTTTACTGAATTTCATAGGTTTTTAGTAGCACAATTTAACAATAATATCTCTGACTTTATGTACATGTAACATGGAACATACTGAACCCCTCTACTGAATTTGATGTCCGCGAACTCTTCTAATGTCCGCGGACATATGCGGACAACAGGAACACTACCCAAAAAGTCTGGGGGGTATGTTTAATTATTATATCATAACATATGAACATTGTACAAATTCACAAACCAGCAAACATACACATTAAATGTAGTAATAAATAAGAAGTGTAACCCATATATATAACACATTAACCATTCATTTAAATACAATATGTTCTAAAAATGGAAAATACCAAAAGAAGAAAGATAGGCTTCCAACATGATTATCTCACAGAAACTCCACAACTAAGAGCAACAGCAGATCTACAAACCAGTAAGAACACACCTTACCAGAAGCTAGTAACTGTACTGCATTTTAGTGATATATTAGTACATTTTCAGTATCACATACAAAAAAAGTGATATTATTTTTTTTTCTCACTCTGGAGTGGCTAGAGGAGCATTTCCCAGGTGAGGAAATGTCTGAAGATAGTGAACCTAATAATGATAGACAATTTTCTATATAAACCAATTAATACATTTGATATTATATTCATTTAACATATTCATTTTTTTGTACAGACCATACAAACATTGAAAATAGTAAACAAAAAGAAATATTGGATAAGACTCTCCAGCACATGGAAGAAAAAATGGACCTACTTATGGCAAATTTCAACAATTTAAAAAACTTTGTGGAGGATCACTTGAAACAAAAAACTAGATACCATTGTCCAACATGTACCTGGCCCCCTCACCATATCCGAGTCAATTATCCCCAAACCCTCTCCATGAACCAAAATGTTTTGATGAGACTTCCATCTCTTCTTCACCTCATATGAATCCTCTTGAAACCCCCATTTCTCCTGTGTTTGTCTCAGTTTCTGCTTCACCTTCTCTGTCATAAATTTAACATCCATATATAATAAAGTAAAATTATTATATTGTGTCCTAATTCATTTCTTTTTTCTTTTTTTTTTAAAAGCCGTTCAGATGTCTGCGGACAGCGCGGGTGCCCGGAATGTCCATGAAGAAATGAAAATGGAGGTGTCCTAAGAACACTATACCTGTACGTACTGTTCGCTAGCAAGTTGAAACTGCTCTAAGAACACATGAGATGTCCGGGATATCCACAATTAACCAAAATGGAGATGTTCTAAGAACATTATGCCTGTCTGTAATGTTCGCAAACAAGTCCAATCTGTTCTACGAACATATTCGGTGTTCGAGATGTCCGTAATCAAACTAACACACCCGGTGTCCTGAAAAGTTCATAAATAAACAAAATGGGGGTGTCCTGAGGACGCTAGACCTGTCCATACTGTTCGTAGGCAGGTTGAAACTTTTCTAAGAACACATCAAGTGTTCCGGAATGGTCGTAAATAAACAAAAATGGGGGTGTCCTGAGGACGCTGTCCGTATTGTTTTCAGGCGAGTTGAAACTGTTCTAAGAACACAAGCAATATCCTGAAATGTTTGTAAATAATCAAAATGGGGGTGTCCTGAGGACGCTGTCCGTATTGTTCGCAAGCAAGTTGAAACTATTCTAAGAACACACGCGGTGTCCTGACATGTTCATAAATAAACAAAATGGGGATGTCCCGAGGACGCTATACCTGTCCGTATTGTCCGTAAGCGGACTGAAACTGTTCTAAGAACAAACGCCTGTTCGTAACTGTTTGTTTTGCTTGTGTTACACTTTTAATTAGTTTCAGGACCCGAAGAGTGTCCGTAGAACACAAACGCGCATGTGCAAAACAGTTCACGTGCATTTGGTGTCCTGCGGACACTGGTTCCCTTCGCGGACATGTTCGCGAACCTATCATGTGACCGCGCCCATGCTGAGCATGTGCTCTGACTGCGAACACTGTTCGTGTCCCCGAACAATTTAAAACTACCCACACCCCCTCCACCAGCACCACCTCCCCAAGGGCTTGAAGAGTGGAACAGGAGTGAGGATGCAGAGGAGGATGAAGAGGATGACGAGAATGAGGTAGTGGAAGTCCCTACTACCAGCACTTGCCGTGAGTCTTGGGTGTAGCGGTTATTTACCGTTCATGGTAACGTACCTAAGGCGCATGTGAACCAAGTCACCTGCAACCAGTGCAAAATGGTACTGACTCACGGGAGGCCTGGTTCGTACAGCTTTGGTACAACTACTATGAAGAGACACCTAAAGTCGTTCCACTCTGGGGGCGTTCGCAAGTTTGTACCTTGCGAGGTGCGTAGTAGGTTGACTTCCTCTACTACATCCTCTGTTTCCGATCCTGTCACCACATGGAACACTCATGTGGGACAGCGTATTCCTCCAGCTGCCTCACAGGCCATTCACAATGCTGATGACCCTTACCTTTCAAGGGTCACAGTTGTGTGTATGTACTGTGATGCAGTCCTCTGCAGGGGGGAGAGACTTTGAAGTGCTTTTGAGACTCTGGTCTCAGAGCACGAGAAGACCTGCTCACTACCTAAGTAAGGCCCACTCTACATCTTCCTAACTCCACCCGCCCTTTCTTATCCCTGTGGTTGGTGTCCCCCCTTACCCTCCTTTTCCCTCCTCTCCTAGTTTGTCGTGTGTAAAAAACCCAAAAAGAATATAAAAAACAAAAAAAAGGCTCTTTTCAGAGCCACCTTTCACAGTTTAAAAATAGAAGTGAAAATAAATGAAGCAGGGCCTTGTGTATTTTTTAGAAGTCCGCGGACAGTCCGCGAACATCTACAATTTTGGGGTTCTGCCCTATCATAACGATTGCAGTTTTGTCTGGGAGGAAGTGGTCGCTCTGAAAAGAGCCTTTTGATAGTGTTTGTTTGTGTTTGAAAAACTTGAATTGCTCAACACCTACTACAAAATGGATGCTGTAATTCCAAAAAAGGTTGCAATGCATTTTGTACATTTATCAGAAAAATCTGATTACCAGCATAAGTAAGATGGACTCCATCTCTGCGAAAAATGTATGTGCTACGAAACTTAATATTTTAATTGTGAAAAGTGGACATGCCAACATCTCTTAGAAAAGCACAAACAGCCTTATTGACATTGCACCTTGCTTTCTCCATTTGTAGACCAAATGAAGAAGAACACAGCCACATTTGTCTCTGCGCAATCTGTGAAAAAATTATTTGAGAATTTTGAAACATGTCCATGACCTTCCCAAGTCCTTCTTTGATTGCACATTGCAAAGAAATTCCAGACACATGTCCTAAACTGTTCCCTCCACAATGAATTACAATTATGTCTGGATGATGCTCTGTCTCCAAAGTTGCACAGAGAGGTATCAAGTCCAACCACTTAATTCCACGTACTCCATGCCAGTGCACTTCCACATGTGGGTATCCAAGATCTACAGCTACTCCACAGCTTTCTGCATGCACCTTCAACCAATGTATCCACGAGTCTCCCAAAATCCAAACAATCTGTTTTCCGAAACACACAGCCATAGCTATCTGTTCTTCTCTCAGGAAAAAGAGTATCAGACAAACTCTCTCCTGCACAACACACCCACTAAACTTTACTGACCAATCCCTTGCTCTGCTCATTCTCATTTGAATGCCTCCCCACCCCAAAATCCCCGGATGTAACACGCGATGTCCGTGGACTACCGCCATGTCCGCGGACATATCGTAACATGGACAGTCCTTCTACCATTTCCATTTCACTTTCTGTGCCATTCCCTTATTGGATATAGCTAAGCAGATACACAACCATCCACCAATCACATCCAAGACCTCTTCATCTAACTGCATCATCATAGATCAGCACTTCAAATGTACTGTTAATCACTCTGAGTACAAGTGTCATATCATTGGAAAGCACCTTCTACAAGAAATACTGTACAAGTCTCCAAGATTTCTACTTGCAGCTGCATGCATATCCATATGCATGAACACAAACTACAGGTATGCATATTTTCTGTATAGTACATGTACAATTCGTATACATTCATATACACAGATTAACTGAATTTTAGCTTGTATAACCTATAAAATGAATTTACTGTCATGTTCCCATCTCCTATAATCAACTGTCACTTCCAAATCTATCTGCTATTTAATTTCTTTGTACACACACATTTGCAAAGCATGTTGAACTAACATATTTAAAGTAAAATATGAAGAGTTCACATAGTCAAACAAAATTGCATGCACACACTATGTTCAAATATCAAAAACAATACTTGCACAAAAACAGAAAAATCAATGTCTAAATTAACATCAGTGCTATATACAAACAAAATTACTAATGTGTTTCCTTTACAATTGCAGTGAAGACCACTCTCCTGAAAAGCAGCAGCAGAATTTGAAGTACAACCAGCAACTAAGAAGAAACCTGCTCATTCCACAAAAAAAGTAAGTTAAATACCACCATAATATTTGCACTATTATTCAAACATACTGTAAGGTTAATTCATGCTATTTCTGCACCTAAAAACAGAGATTGTGCACCATTCTGTCCACAAATCCCCATTTGTTAAACAGAGATTTACAGGCAGAATGGCGCACAAATTCCCATTTTTCGGCGCACAAATGACACAACTCAGCCCCTAGAATTTTGATATTATAGAACAAACAACTGTTTTAATTGTATACCATTAGATTTAATATTTGTACTTCTCCACACCACTAGCTTACTTTCTACTGTCATCTGAACCCCAGTTTAGTAGCACATAAATGAAAGAATACCCATCCCAACTAGTTGTAGTTGCCCAATGCACAATCACACACCATCACATACATCTTTATCAGTATACTCAGACACTCATGCACCCAGCACACATACATTGCAGAACACCCCAACCCATAACTTCTTTATTTTTTTCAACAGAATGCCTACCAAAAATCAAGTCCATAGAAAGCAACGCAGAAGTAGAGCAAATGAAAACAGAATTGTCCAAAATAAGCATCCATCCCTAGCAGAATTTGTAAAAAAATTTCAAACAAAACAGCTAATACAGTCATTTAGCGAAACAAAACAAGCTTTAAGTACAGAAACTTTGCCTCCTCTATAAAAATGTAAAACGAAACAGAAAACAACAAGAATTCAGCTACCACCACTGATAAAACTGCTCCTATAAATCTTAATATAGTGCCAAGTAAGCATACCAAAAAAAGTATTTTAGCAAAAATGTTCCTCCACAGAGTGCTTCAAAATCTTATAAAAACAGGAGAGAAATCATGCACAACCCTTAAAACCTACCATAGGAAATTAATCTTAGAAGTTTTGATAGACAGTGCAATCCTTCTCAAAAGAAAGTTATTTATTTTACTGTTAAACAAAATGAAACCAGTAACAAAACTAATGACTAAATTACAAAAAAGACTTCTCAATAAACAAAATGTCAACAGAAATAACTTCTTAAATATCTGTGTATGTGAGTGGAGTCACACTACAAGCAAAGAACCATATTTTAATGAAGAAGCATACAAACAAAAGCAAACAAATACAATTGCCATACATAGCAGTGGACGAGGTTATGAAAAAGTTAATAATACCATAATGGAACAAGAAATACTGCTTACAAAAATATCCCCAGAAAACTTAGAATTACCTCTCCATTCAACTGAATCAGAACGTCTAGTATACAAATGGCCATGCACGTCAAGGTGTAACATTCCCAAAAAATCTTTCAAGTCTTTACGCCAATTCCTCAAACAGTATGTGAAAGGCAAAGACAAAATCAAAATTAAACTACTGCAAAATATGGATACCTGTCCAGTGCGCAAGTACACAGGACTACAAGGACATTCATTGGCCTGCATTTCAGGACCTACTTGAAAAACTACCTTCCATCATATCAAAATGATATCAACACATCATTCAACTATAAGAAATCTAGTCTATAAACTGTACTTTGCTAAAAGTCCTGCTTTAGCACTAGCCAATTTAAATAACATTCTTCTACATGGTACAGGAAAAGACCTACTTGAAGAAATCGCCTATATCCAGAAAAAATATTTTGGAAGTGAAAGCCACTTACAGAATGAAATAGCTTTAAAACAAATTAGCAACAATTCTATGCATGGCAACCTTCTACTACACACATACAAAAAAGAAATACTGACATTTAAAAGTACATCTGCTGAAGTACCAAACCATGTGTGTGTATGTTGCCGCAGAACTTTTTATAAAAGTAACACAAAAACTGTAGACCTAACATACGAAATAGAAGACAATGAAGGTTCTAAATGGTTTGAATTAGCTCTCTACCTTATAGCAGAAAACAAATACGAAATAACTGAACCCTTAATACTTTGCAGTTACAGCACTACAAAACTTGACAACAACCAAACTCCTTTGCGTGCTATCACAAATAATTTGGAATAATTTCCACTACCAAAACCCCTACAACAACTCATTTTATATGAGGGCATCATAATTCAAACAGTGCACCCCTTTCAAGCAATAATACGCCTTCAACCAAAAACAGCAAAATTACCTCCCTCTGAATTAGTGAAAGGCATTTGTGGAAAAGTAGTGTATTTAGCATACGATCTAAAATAAAATGTGCACACTCTGGGAGTGCAACGTCCAATGGAGCAATATTTAATTATCTTAGTAAATGGTGTACCTACAAAAGACAAAAAAAATGGCAACAACTAGCAGATTTACAAAAAGTTAGACAAACCTTGCAATATCTAAAAGAAAATAATGAATACTACAAGAAATTAATATTGAAGAAAACTTGAAAGAAACCACTGAAATAATTTAAGAGTCATCAGAAGCTGGTCAATTTGAGCTTCTAGATCCTGCTACAGTATCCAATACTTTAGAGCATTATACAAATCATCCATTGTGCTCTAATGACACCGTAGAAGATGCACTAGAAACGTACCAAATGCAACAAACAAAAGGGTCAACAATCAGCATATGGGAAAAAAGTATAGAAGCACGTGCTTTTCCTCTACTCTTTCCTACTGGCAAAGGAGGAAGGTACGATGATAGACCTATTCAAATAACAGCATTAGAATACCGCTCGTTACGGATGTATTCTGAAGATCCCAGATTTAGACAAAATGTGGAATACATATTCCACCTACTCTTTGAAAGTGAACTAGCAACTCTATGTTACAGAGTTGCACACACATTAAAATCAGGAACCCACTTTCAAAACATGTCAGCTACACAATTATTACAAAAAGTGCAACAAAAAGATTAGGTTTTACAATCAAGTATTACAAATCTATTAGCAAACATGCGTGGTACTAATGAGTACTGGTTCCGATATCATGGACATGTACGTTGTATGATAAGAAACCTTGGCCCACCCACTTGGTTTGTTACATTAAGTTGTGCAGAATATGCATGGGAATATTTACATGATTTCCTACGCATATCAAACAAAAACAAAACAAACATAGATATACTAACACCTGGAGAACTTTGTTCTCTAGTTCCTGTTAATGTTTCAAGATATTTTCACCATCGCTTCATTGCTATGCTACACTTTATTTGTAATACAACTGTTCCTCCCCTCGGAGAAGTGGAACACTTCTTTTGGAGAAAAGAATACCAAGCAAGAGGAGCACCACATATCCACATGCATTTATGGAATAAAGATGCTCCTAAATTTGGTCAAGACAATGATGCCACTGTGTTACAGTTTATCGAAAAATATGTCACTTGTGAAATTCCATCGGAAGCAACAAATAGTGATCTTCATGCACACATTTTACAATTTCAAAGACACAAATGTGGCAAATATTGTTTTCGCAAATACAAAAACAAAGGGAAATACTACACCAAATGGCTTTGGTTTCCCTAGACAAGTTACAAAAACAGGTCAAGTAAACAACTTCATGTCTTCAGTTAGACATAGTGCTAAAGGTAAATCACCTAAAAATACATATTACATAAAAAGAACAAAAGAAGAAAAATATATCAATGATTACAATGCAATCATTGCCCACTTATGGAATGCAAACATAGATGTGTAGTATATTGCAGACAATTCCACTGCAGTTTCACAATATGTTACAGCATACTTAACCAAAGCAGAAAAAAAACCAGAGCTCCAAGACCTCTGCAATTACCTGTCATCAGACAAAACACTGTCACAGAAATTAACCAGCTCGGGCATAAAAATGCTCTTCCATAGCGAATGTGGCTCCTATGAAGCAGCAGATCGTTTAACCGGTAATGCTTTTTTATGGAAAATCTGAAAATATAGTATGTCTAAGTCTTGGTTCTGAAATCATAGGACGATATAGAAACAATAGCCAAACATGATCCCAACAGCCAAGACATTTTAAAAAACAATTTGCTGAACACCTACTACCCAAACAGAAGTACCAGTTTAGAAACCATGTGTTTATACTACATAGCCCAAAACTCCACATACAAAAATAATATAAAACCCAATGAAAAAAAAGGTAGATACAGAGTATCAAATTGTGAAGGCAGCTTAGTAAAACTCACCAAACCAAATTTAATTAATCATATCAAATTGTCATTAAAGACTCCTCAACATAAAGAACTATATTACATGTCCCTGCTACAACTATTTAAACCATGTAGAAAAGAAGAAGAAATGCTAGATAACTATGACTCCTACGAAGACGCTTTCAAAGCAAATGAAAGCACTATAACCGATGTAAACTTTACACAGTACAAAACAATGTTGCACAATGAACAGCAACACGAAGAAGAACTCCAGGCCCAAATAGATAAGGACACTCCTGACAGTAGTCAACCTTCTGTAACAGGAAGCCAAGAACCACTGGGAGAGCCACTAATAACAAATGAGGCAGATTTAGCTATGACGGAAGTAGAAAACACCATGTGTCAGTATGAAGATAAAGAAGACTTAACTATATAACAATCAAAACTAAACAATGAGCAACATAGCATTTTTCAAGAAGTAACAAAAGAAATTGCACATGGTGTACAACATGAAAACAAAGAATGCACTTGCCAAAATTATAAACCTATACTACTGTACGTCAGTGGTGAAGCTGGTTCTGGCAAAACATTCTTAATCAAAATCATCAGTAAATTCCATCAACAATTGACAAACAACAAACTGTCAGCTGTTGTCACTGCCCCACAGGTTTAGCTGCCTACAACATAGGCAATGTCACTTTACACCGATTACTACTCCTGCCAGTAGAACACCAAAACAAATTAGACAATTACAAACTTTCTACAGAAGCTGCAATTGAACTACGCAGAGTATTAAAACAAATGAAAATGCTACTAATAGATGAAGTGAAGCATGGTCTCCAACCTAATGTTGGCTTTGATTCACCTCAGATTAAAAGAAGTACTCAAAACAAACTACAAAGAGCTCTTTGGATGAAAACACATTTTTTCGGAGATCTTCAATTGACACCAGTGAAAGTTGCGCCTATTTTTAAAACCTTAGGACACAAACTCTGCCGTAAAACTGTTGGTAGCATGGGAAATGTCAACCTTTGGCAACATTTCCAATACAGAGAATTAACAGAAATCATGCAGCAATCTGCAGATCTCACTTATGCCAACATCTTAAAAAGTATTAGAGTTAGTATACTATATCAAGAAGCACAAGCAATGTTGAAAACCCGGCACATGCATTCACTTTATGGCGATAATGCATGTGCTACGGATGTTATGGAAGAATTAGCCCACACAAATGTTAATTGTAGGTCCTTAATGCCAACTCTTGCAAGCTGTTTCAAATGCAATTAAACAATGTTAAAAAAAGAAATGCAACCAATAATTGAAATTAGCGCCACAGACAAACTAGACATACATTGTATGAGACTACCCATGTGTGAACAAGCCACAACAAGACTAAATAGTTTAGAAAATTCAATCTCCAACACAGCTGACTGGAAAAAATATTAAAATTATCCTAAAATTGCAGAGTAATGCTTAAACATAACCTTGACATGGATCAAGGACTAGTTAATGGAGCACTGGGTACAGTTGTTGGCTTTCAAACATACCCACATGACAACAACATTCAGTTTGTCAATATTCTCTTTGACAAACTTTCAGAAGTGAAAAGGATAGGACACTCAACAGCTCGATTCCTTCTCTTCAAAGACATGTATGTACGCAGAGAACAATTTCCTCTAACTCTTGCATACGCAGTCACCATTCATAAATCACAAGGTTTTACCTTAGACAAAGCATTGATAGACATTGGTAACACAGTCTTTAAAAAAGGCATGAGCTACGTAGCACTATCACGCTTACGTACACTTGACGGTCTCTTTCTAATCAACTTTGATGCAAGTAAGGTAAACGCTGATATTCCTTGCATTTTAGAATACAGTAGACTTCGTTCACTATACACCCCCCATCTAAAAACATATCCTGTTCCACAAAAAGTAAAATGTTCTAAAAGAAAACTAAATCAAACAGAAATGCAACAGGATGTAACTGCAAATCCTCCAAAGAGAGTAAAAAAAATTAATACTTCATCAAGTACCACAAAAAAAAAGAAACTATTAGGGAAAGTAACCCATGTACTTCTTCAAAAAAGGAAGACAAACTCAAAAAAAAGCACTCAGATACAGAACTACCTGTTCCATTTAAACTTTCAAATGTAATTGGTGTAAGTTGCTACGCAAATGTAGCAATACATATTCTATTTCAATTACCACCAATAGTTGACAACATTTACTTACACAGTACAGACCAATTGTGTTTGCAAATGTTAGTACTTCATAGAAACGCAACAAACAATCCTGACAACACGTATAGTGTTTATGGAATAAGACAACAATTGGACTACTCTGCTGGAATGGTGAAATTCACTATAAACTCACAGGAAGAGCCACACAAATTTCTAATGTACTTACTACAAGTACTGGAAAGGAAAAACATACCTATAAATGATATTGTCCAGATACATGCACTCTCTGCAAGAATGTGACACAAGAACAAATCCACAATGAGCTCGTCGTGTATGTATCAATACCTAATAGTGAATCTGTTCCATTTCAGCAACTTGTACAAAATGCAAACCATGGTAGATTATGTACTACCTGCAATTCAGATAATCGCTCCACCTTACTAATACAAACACATAGTAAATACATAATACTAATGCTTCTACGTTACAATGCAGATGGTACCAAAAACAACTGCAAGCTGACTGGATTGACACATGGTCAAGTATCACGTGGTAAGAAAACCTTCACAACAATAGGTATAATCTACCACACAGGAGCCACAACCAATGCAGGTCACTATACTGCATATATAACCAAAAAATGTGGATGGTTTGAATGTAATGATAGTACCATTACTCTAAAGCAGAGATTACCTGCAAATCTTACAGACGCTTATTTAATCTTCTTAAAACCAAAATGTATTAACCTCTTAAGTGCCAATGAGGTTCCCCCCAGTGCCAATGGCTTTTTTTTTTAAATCGCGGTATTCACCGCCCAAACCCGCCAACATTTCCCCCCTCATTTACCCCTTAAGTGCCACCGACGATCCGGCTCGTCGGTGGCAACCTGGAGCGGTTTTTACCGACGAGCCGGCTTGTCGCTGGCATTTAAAGGGTTAACTAAACTGTACTTAAACAGTAACAAAACTTCTATTAAAAAAACTATAAACTGTTAAAATATGCTAACAGCTATCTAACTGCCCCAAGATTCTACAATAACTAAACAGATAAATGAATACCACTGAATTATATCATAAAATATACAGTTAGAATACGCCAACTGGTATCCAACTTCCCCAAGATTTTAAATAACCAAACAGATAAAACAATACCACTTCATTATTTAAAAAAAATAGATAGTTAGAATATGCCAACAGGTATCTAACTGCCCCAAGATTCTACAACAACTAAACAGATAAATGAATACCACTAAATTATATAAAAAAATAAACAGTTATAATACGCCAACTGGTATCTAACTGCCCCAAGATTTTCAATACCCAAATAGATAAATCAATACCACTACATTATAACAAAAAATAGACAGTTAGAATACGCCAACTGGTATCTAACTGCCCCAAGATTTTACAATATCCAAACAGATACATCAATACCACTTCATTATTACAAAAAATAGACAGTTACAATATGTCAACAGATATCTAACTGCTCCAAAAATCTGCAACAAGCCAACATATAGAACATTAGCCAGAAAACAACAAGTGAACACTGAAAACAAACAAATAGACTGTAGCATAACAAAAAAAGTTTTTTTTTTAATCCAACATGGATTTATTTTTCCACAGACCCAATGATTTTAGCAACAAACACAGAAACTGAGCAAATTGCATAGTACACTGGTTTGTAATCTACTAAATATGAGGGTAAAAAAAAAATGTTGATTATTCCATGTTATGTCATTACAAAATACCAATACTAACATGATCTTTTCTTTTATCACAGAAATTTACAAGGAATACATGTACTCCAGTTACTAAACCAAACAGTAAGTATATTATAATAAGTATAACCATCGCAGAAAACCACACCCATAGTGACTTATAACTTCAGTGTTTATAAATGTGATCTTGACCATGCACCCAAGACTCTAGGCCCTGGCCACAACCACCGCAGCATACCACATCCATACCACAGCCGGTGATGAAACAATTCTGTATTGAGGTATTCCAAACGAGGTGGGAATGTTGGCAATTAAAGAATGTTTCTTAAAATATAAGGCTGATAAACTGCATCGCACATTCATTTGCAACATGTGTGATGAGTAGATCACCTACGGTTGTAAGTCAAAGGATCGAAAAAAAAGGATTGCATGGTAAAAGGATTGATTCTTAAGAATCAAAAACAAAAGGATCATGTTAAAAAAGTTAAATGTGTTTCCTTAAAGAAACAGATACAAATTAATTATGACTTTAATCAAACAGTTACAGCTACCCTACTCTACACACAATTTTTAGGATAACCTAGAATGTGCACTAAGACCTGCATTTAAAGATGTGGTTTGTCTTCTTAAAATGAATTGTCCAATTGTACATATTGAGAGTGAACTTGAAAAGATTTGTAAAATGACACCAATGTTTCCATTTAAAAGGTAGCCTAATTTGCGATATAATCAAAGGAACGTGGATACAGCAACATGGAAAGATGATCAGACGTGACTAAGAATCTCCAAAAAGAAACAATGAGAGCAGACCACTGTGTCAGCTACATACATTGTAATATCAGGACTAATATTATATGATTCCCTATTTGGCCATGCAATACAACTAAAGAGGAGACTGCCACTTTCAAAAACATACAGTATATTGTTTGAAATGCCAGTGTGGTACAAGTGTATAGAGGAAACTATATGAACAACGAGAGAATCTGAGTGCATAAACAAGATATCATAACAAATAGTGACAAATCTCATGTAGCAAGACATTTTGAAGAAGCTAATCATCAAATTACTCCGCTCTAGTTTTATGCTATTGAGACAGCTGCACAAAATGGTGATTATGGAAAAAAATAGTGGAAGGAGGCATTTTTGATTTATAGATTGGACAACTTGATACCATTGGGATTGAATGAAAATTGGAATTTATTTTCATTTTTGTTGAAAGGATAATCAGTATGGAGTAGATGCAATAATGAAGTATAACATCATGTATCAATTAAGAATAAATTGCAGAACAAATTATTGTAGAGGGTAGTTGGTAATATGCACTACAGTATGCATAGTTTCACTTAATGGCTTTGTATAATCGATTTTCACCTGACATAGAGCATTAGGAGAAGGTTGAACAAATATGGACGGTTGTCCCTCTGAATTTGTTAACAGCTACGTGAGCCAATCAACACTAGAGTTTTCTTTCACATCGTCCAATGCTTGTAGTGAGTGCAGATGTAAGACATGTTATTTTGAACAGACTTGGCAAGTGGTTTATGATTATACATATGTTTCCAGAATTATAATGAATTTATATTGATCTCATGTCACTCTGTACTTGATGCGTGATTAGTTGGAAAGGCGTTTCTCCAGATGTATATGCTTATATTTGGAAAACAGTATCGCTGCTAAACTACAGAAAACCAATATTTTCTCGTGATAGGTTTCATGGTTGAGTAAAGTAACAGGCTCAAAGCAGTATTTCCCAAGATTATAGTTTTATAATGTTTTACCCGCTCGGTGGCAGAGCCAAAACATGTGCATGCGGTGGTGTAATATAATATATTTTCACCATTGACATGCTTCACATACAAAACACATATAAGATGGCTGATCTTTGGAATAATAAATAAAATGTTTTTAAACACATTATGTGTGATTAATTGCTCAGTAATATATTTAGTAGTGTGAGAATGGGCCTATTCATGAGGATGTAATACATTTCATGAAAACATCATATTTTTGGAATGAGAGTGCAGGTTATCAATACAATATAAGCATTCCTTTATATACGATCCGTCTTGCCATATGGCTCAGAACATACACCCAAGAATCAAAACAGGATCCCGGACAATGCCTGGTGAGACATTAGAATTGAGAGATTAATTAGCAGTTTGAAAAAATAAGGGAGAGGCTCATTTAAAATGCCTTGCTTGAATAGTGATTTCAGCGAACAAACTGTTTTAAGAATGAAAACATGCATGATTATTTTTTTATTTGTTTGATGTGTTACCTCGTTTGTCGTAGATTACAACGTTATATCATTACATGGAACAACCCCTTTCTTTTGTGTGCACTTCACAAAATTGCACATGCCTTGTTTGCTCACTTGTGTCATAGTAAAAGGATTTGCATATTTTTATTTTAAATGTCGATGCCCATACTTTCATTGCAGAATCTCTGTTTAAGGCTGTGGAAGAGCATACTTGTTGTTGGTTGCATATTATCTGGAATTAACTCCTCAAACTAGGGTGTTTGCACTTGCTCTTCTATTAATTCTTGCAACTTGCTTAGTGAAAATTGTAAATGTCCCTATATGTAACCAATGAAGAGGACTGGCAATGATTACCAAATGGGGATAGCAGCAACTATCAAAATGGCATCTGGTTATGGGGCTTGTTTAGAGAGTCTTGATTGAATGGAATAAACTGTCAAATATAATTTTGGCTCGTGAATTACCCCTACACCACACTTTGAATGTCCCCATTGTACTATTAATAGTGTCATCTTAACTAAATTCGGAAAATAGACATTTATTAAGGAGAGGATTTCAGGCTCCTTCTTAATTTAACTTGATGATACAACAGTGTGTGTGTTCTTTTAAGAATGTTGTGTTCCCTATAATGTTTCAAACAAAATATGCATATATTTGTCAAATGCAATAGTTGTTATTATAATATTGTGATCACTTTTGGTACAATAACGTGATGCATTGAAAAATTGGATAGACGTAGTCTACTGTAACGCTGATGACAGATGTGTTTTAGAACCGTAGCCATACCTCAATACTCAATACAGCATGTCGATCACGTTCAGTTTGCTGACATTCAAAATAGAGTAGAAATTGTGGAAATATCAAGTAGTATATTGGGAGTGATGGATTTACATGAGTCCGTCAGCCAGAACTGATTACCCTGCACCCTGCGGCATTATTTCATTGATATCTGGAAAATGTTAGAGTTAGCTAATGCAGCAAGACAACATTATTTAATTCCAATTAAATGCCAGGAAGCCAAAAGTGCATTACTTCACCTGTCTGGAGATGTGCTTCATTGAGATTTAAAGGGAGTGCGTTTTAAATGAGCTCTGCTTCCACGTTCTTACAAAAATAATTAAATGCATATAGTTTACACTGCGGATCAACACGTCAATGACGTGTCCCTCCTGACTGAAGTTGGTGGGTGCTGCTCCTCTGTGCTGTTTAGTTTAAATGGCATGTTTGCAATAACTTGTCATGTCTATTTCTGGAATTTATATAATTAGTGCACGTGTCTGTGGCTCTTTCACTTCTCCTCACACCAAGCAATTAAATGAATACACCTCCTACCTCTTGAGTTCTTCTGAAGATTAGCTATTCTGGACAGTTAATGACTAGCCACTGATGACTAGACATAGTACAATACTCATTCTCAGCGCCATTCAATGGAGCTTCAGTGGCATTTCTAGAAGATGTGTTTCTCTCTCTCTCTCTCTCTCTCTCTCTCTCTCTCTCTCTCACTCTCTCTCTCTCTCTCTCTCTCTCTCAGTAAATGTGTCTGATTCCTTCTGGTCAAAACGCACATACTGAATATGAGAACCAAAGTATACACATGTATATGGTTATTAAAAAAATAAAATACATGTGTGTAGCAGTACAATTGTGCTGTGCCAGAATCAACCATACAGGTGATCTCCATCCACATGTGTGAACACACACACACAAGGTGCACACAATGAACATCTGCATTTGTTGTGTAGTTTCGTGTATTTAGGTCATCTCTACATGTATACAGTTACAAAGTTAACGTTCTTCCATTATATTAAGACATCCTACTATCGTCTTTCTTTGTTCATATGGGCAGTGTTGTACAATATCCATTTCTATTGGCCCATACACCTTAGGCATCTTTCCATTACTCTAAACGTCTATTGAAGGTCTTTAACTTTTTGAAGAATAGAATAGTGCATTAACAGTTGTGTTCTTGTAGAATTAATGTGCTTCTTGGGAAACATTTGCGCTTATCTATTTTAATTGACTAATCAAATGTCAAAATATATAACCAACAAACAAACAGACAAACACATACATAAATAAATACATATTACATACTTTTTCAAATGTATTAATGGTGGTTGGTTGCAAATTGCGCTAGCAATCAGGAAACATGTTATTCACTAATTTAATTGAAAGGTTAAATCCCACAGTTGACTCACAGGTATACGTGCACACACATCTGCTTATTCCCAAACATCCACTGGCATCATGTATAATGAACACTGAAAATTTATGGTCATCCCTGAATCCATGTTTCTTTTCATACATCAGCTTTTGCACATTGCATTCTTTCTACATACAGGTTTAAGGCAAGGGTGAGTTTGACATGTAAAGCTTGGTGGCTACTTGTCGAAAAGCACTACAACCCTTCAGGGGTGGAAGGGGGAGCAGTGACTAAACCTCCTCCGCTGTCCACACTATTCGACAAACCAAAAGTGATCCCAATCGTAAAGGTGAAACAGGCACAGTCAAGAGACATAACCCCTTTGCCTTTTGTGTCAATGTGGGCCGGGGGCAGAATATACACTTAAGCAGGTTATGCATGCAATGACATTAGCAACTCAAACAACAATAATACAACAGTTCAAAATGAAGGAATGTCCAAACAAGATTCTATAAATATAATGATACTTTGATTTAAAAATAAAAACGATATGCAATAGAACTATACTAGAAATACACAAAAACACACCTCTGTGGACAGAATATAGACTAGCGGAACGTAAATGTGACAAACACCCTAGGTACATCAAACACACATTATTCGACAACTGTCATAAAAAATGTTATGCCGTTGCTAAATAAAGTTTATTTGTTGTACTCTAGGTAATGTAGCGTGGATCAAATGCAAGAATATACAATGCCACTTGAAGGGATATGGGCCTGATTCACAAAGGCGTTTTGCATGGGAAAATCCCATGGAGAAACCCTTTTGAAATCAGGCTCTATGTCTTTGAATAAAAGGTGCAAACGGGTAGGTTTCTACTCTGTAGGGTCCAAAAGGTGGGAAATGGAGGCTGTGCAAAATCACTTGAATTTGTTATTAGATGGTATGATGGCATCGAACCAGGCTTCAGGGTAATGTTGGTGTGGGTCAAACCAGGTTCGGGTGTGATGAGTCATGCTTGGTGGTCGGTGGCTAGCAAGTTTGGAGAAATGTTCTGTGCAATTCGAAGGCAGCATTTGAGCGATGCAGCTGAGGGAGCCCACGAGGGTAAGTCTTAATGTTGTGGTGGTTTGATACAGTTGTTACAGTGGCGTCGAGTCAGTGACTGACAAAATACATCAGCCATTTGATTCAAGGTCTGGTAAGAATTGATGCTATGAAAGTGGTTCAAAGTCATCTGCAGTGATTAGCTGTTATTCAAACCTAGCAGGTGACAGGCTCTGCTGATTTATGCATCAAGCCAGTTCAATGAATGCGGTCACAGTTGTTTGAAGACGTGTTAAAGTCATCTATGCACAGTCTGTTGATTCAAATTCATTCAAACATGGTTGACTCATCTGTGAAGTAGGTTCAAATCTGTAGAATGCAGGAATCTAGCTGTTTTGCTGCTTCCGGTGTTGTAAATCAAGTTCAAGGGGTTCAGCAAAAAGAGTGGTACATTTCTACTTCACAAGCACCGAGGGGAGGCTATCTGCAACTGGCAGGAATCTTTCACCTCCAGAGAAGTGTCCACATCCTGATGCAACTGACACAGAGTGTATGTTTGGTCCAACAGCAGGTCGCCCTCCCACCCCCAATGGACCCTTTAGATGGGTAGGGAGTGAGTAGAGCTTGCTGCTGCCTTACAACACCTACCTTCATCTCTGGCAGGCGGCCCTGGAAAGGGCTGGTCTCCCAAATGGGTCCAAACAAATTCGTCTGTCCTTAAGAGTCCAGGATGACTCATAGCAGTAGTAGGAGACACCTTCCAGTCTCAGTCTGTCTATCATCCTCTCACATCCACTCTCCTAATCCTAATCTCTGCTTAATTGATCATGCCGTTGTTAACGAGAGTGTCCATTTAATCTCACATTATGGGTATGCATTAACAGCTTTATACAAACTTCATTGAAAAATGCTAATCTTATTAACACGGTTATTTCCTTGCAGCTAGAACATTGTAGCAAAATTACCCAGAGGGGAGTCTATTCACCAAACTCACTTAGCACCAGCGTAAAGGTATACAGAAAGTCCTGTGCATATATTGTCAATGCAGAACAACTTCCCACCTCTAATATAGCTATGAAAGTTAAACTGCCTATTTTGAAACAGTTGCCAACATGTGATAATTTCAATCGGGCCCACACACTGGCAACAACTGCCTTTTGCAGGTGTGAGTAAAGAAGTCAATAGTTTGTCAACATATTATGAAGCTTTTAATCTCTTACTCAGTGTCACACATCTGCCTTCAATCTAAACAGTTTAAATTGCTATGATAGGGCCTCATTACACGGACAGCGGTAAGGGTTAACGGTCACCGTTAATGGTACCGGTGACCGTTAACCCTTACCGCCTTACTACGAGGTCCCTTTGCGGGTTGGAGACTTTAACGCCTGCTTTTTGCAGGCGTTAAAAACCAACCCGCAAAGGGACCAGGGAGCTAATTATGGTACCGCAATTTGCGGTGCCGTAATTAGCACCTTCCCCATTCCCCTTATGCCCTATGGGGCAAAAATGGGAATGGGGAAGGGCAATGGGGGATGGGGAATTACCGCCCCACCAACCTTGGAATAGGGCGGTAATTCCCCTTTACTCCAAGGCAGTGCCGGTATTTTACCGGCATGGACCAAGGTGCTAATAGCATCCATCCGTCCATCTAGCTAATAGCACCTTGGTCCACCGCCGTCCGTGTAATGAGGCCAATAGTCTTCACTTTGAGAAATAACCGAGTAGTCTCAGACCGAGCATCAGAAGGCGAAAGTGATCATTTCAACTAATTTCAAATCAAGAGCAATTAAATTAATGGGATATTTCATAGCGTTGCTGTGTTTGATTGTTTTCATTTTCCCCATGCCATTAATCCCGTTGTACTTGCAATTTGTTGTGTAAGGAATTATAACTATTTTACTAACAGTAACTTTTAATTATTTTTGTGAAATTTGTATTTCTCCTGAATGATATGTTGTGAACTGTAATTCTGCATATTCGAAAATATCAAGGTATAACATATTTTAGGTAGCTTCAATCTTTTTAACAGGGCAGACATTATTGTGCTATTAAACGCTAGAGTGCAGAACCCGCCTTAACACAATACAGAATATAGATATTGAAAATGATGATTAATGAGTACTGCACTGGAAATCACAAGACAAAAAAGGAGAATGCAGGCAGAAAAAAAATGTCTAACGTCTTCATGAAAGCCATTTCTGTGGCTGAAATTTGCGATAATAGTTTAGAAATGTAAAGACCTGCTGTGAGTCCAAATTGACACATCAAAATTATCAGTGGGTTTAATATTGTCAATGATACTTCAGAGCAGTTTCTGTAATTGACTTGAATATGAGACAATTCATATTTTAATAAAATATTAATAGAAAAGAAGAAAAACGTGCTATTTACAATTGTAAGGTAGGTTCAAAACACGAGATGTATAATAAATAATCCAATGAGCCAATAAAGGTGCACGAGATGCAAGAATAACAAACATGTTTTATATGCAGCCTCGGCCAGGAACAAGCCACAAATCATTCAAAATTACATCATCAAATGGCAGTTTATAGAGTGAAGAGTGAAGTTACATTTTACACTATTGTTTAAAGTACATGTACATTCATATTCACTGATTGGACACTGGGTACTATTCCGTAGGGAATTCTATACAATAGGCCTCATTACACGGTAGGCGGCAAACCATGGTGCTATTAGCACCATGGTTGCTGCCGGTACCATACCGGTACCACCATGGAGGAAAGGGGAATTACAATCCCATTCCAAGGTTGGCGGGGCGGTAATTCCCCCTTTCTCCATGGCCCTTCCCCATTCCCATTTTTGCCCCATAGGGCATAATGGGAATGGGGAAGGAGATAATTACGGTACCGCAAATTGCGGTACCGTAATTAGCACCAAGGTCCCTTTGTGGGTCCCAACTTTATCGGCTGGTCTACACCAGCCGTTAAGGTTGGGTCCCGCACAGGGACCTCGTAGTAAGGCGGTAAGGGTTAACGGTCACCGGTACCCTTACCGGTGACCGTTAACCCTTACGACCTTCCGTGTAATGAGGCCCAATATCTAGCCCTATTGGCCTATCCTATCCCACATGACCATGCTAAAGACTTCCTTTTGACAATTATCTAATGATGGCGTTATCCAATTTCGCCAATTTTAATTGGATACTAGACATGCTAGCTTTTTGCAACATACAACTCAGTTGCTCATTTACTGTTTCATTTTGAGTGTTCCTGGGTGGGTTACTTCCACCTTAATCGACTAATCACGTTCTGAGTTGTGAACAGTTTCGCAACAAAAAGAATACTTCTTGTTGGAAACATGTACCTTTTAGCATATCACCTTCCTTTTTCCTGATGGAACTACATGACTTCATAGGTTGTAATTCTTAGCCTTTTGATTCGGGACCGTATGCAAATCTAAACTGTGAATTTATGTGTAGGCGTGCAGGACATGGCCTACTTGCTTCTATAGTCATGAATACCTATTTCTTTTGTATTCTTAGTTAAGGTGCCCACGTTGTTTGGTACTCGTGATTCCTCTCCTTGGTGGATGTTTTCCAACAGTGGGCAGTGTTTTGTCTGCATGACTGACTTTGATCTTTGCTCCTTTCTGCACATTGCCTTATTTCCACTGTGCTGTGGTCGTCTGTTTGTTAGTTTCTAAAGTATGGGTATGAACATTATTCTTTATATGTTTCACTCTATTGAGGATTGGGGAACGGCTGTACCCTCTGCTCCCGCCATTCCCTGCAGATTTTACAGACCAACATGTGGAACGCCGCCCCTCCCCCCCTGAAAGAAATAAGCACACTCAAAGACCATGTCCTTTAAAATAGGACAAACTAACCCAAGAATTAACGATTTACCTGTAAGTATTTTCAGGAATTCTTTGAAGGTACCTAAGAAATACTAAAAGACAATTAGAGAAGATTCTGTAACGGAACACCTCAATTCATTGGAATAATGTCAAAACCACTGCCAACCAGTCTAAACCATATGTGACACATTAAAAATTCCTTTGAGAAGAAAGCTTACAGACGGAATAGATCCCAATAGAGCAATTAAGCTTCTTTACTTAGCTATAGGTTGTTCTACATGTATTGCATTTGTATATGTGAACAATGACATGCTCATTGAGTGTGAGAGAATGCATTAGTGTATGTAAACCATGCATGTTTGAAAAAAGTTAAGTAACATTGAATTCTACATGAACCATACTTTGGGCCTCATTACGACTCAGGCGGTAAGGGTATTACGGCGGCGTAAACAGCGCCGACCCTTACCGCCTGAGTACGAGGTCCCTTAGCGCCATGGCGGACTTAACACCTGCTTTTAGCAGGTGTTAAAATCCATGGCGCTAAGGGACCATGGAGTTAATTACGCCACCGTAAATTACGGTGGCGTAATTAACGCCTTCCCCACTCCCATTATGCCCTATGGGGCAAAAATGGAAATGGGGAAGGGTAAATGGGGATTGGGGACTTACCGCCCCGCCAAGGTCGGAATGGGGCGGTAAGTCCGCCAACCACCATGGCGTAAACGTAGTTTACGCCATGGTGGTAAAGTCACGGCCCAGGCGGTAACTTACCGCCTGGGTTGTAATGAGGCCCTTTGTGTGACAACGCTTTTGAAGGAGTGTGCTTATAGGACAACACACCCATTATTGTATATAAAATCATACCTGTGCCTTGAGAAATCCTGTGTAAGGGTGAAACTACTGCAAGTTCCTCCAAACCGACTATGTTGGAACCATTCGCTTTATATCATAAACATTGGTATATAACCAATAGAAAATAATTAGTAAATTACTTATTGAAATCTCATTTGTGAACAAACAATTTGATAAGGCTGGCTGCAAGCAACCTAACTAAACCACCTTTTGCCTAGCAGATTTTAAATCTTCCCTCAAGGGGTCTGCTCTCAGTTGTAACATTTGATTGTGTCCTTGCTTCTTGTCCGAAGCTTGGGAATGAGCTGGGCCACTCTGTCCTGACCAATTGCAGCGTGTCTTTTCACCCTGTCTTCCGAAGTCTGTAACCTTGTACGTACGTCTTTCTAAGATGGGTCTAATTTAAATGTATTTTCTGTATAGAAGAATCCATATTTTCCTGTGGCCTATTAATTCTAAATGGTTCAGGAGACTGCTTTGGCACATAGATCTAATATCTGTGTTACACAATTTATAATTGTCCAATGCGTTAATACTATTTTTTATACTTAACTTAACTGCAGTGTTATTAATAGGAATTATTTTTACTGTCTAGGTTATGTGTTGTATGTTGCTCTGATTACACACGTGTGTTCAACCTAATGCTCTACTGCACAGCATTTGCCTCTGGCATAATCTCACATGGGCTAATCTCTTGATGTATGTTTCTACTGTACGTATCTATCTGCATTTCTTCATGGACTGTTCTCAGAAACATAGCTATCCCTTTGTCAACTTCTCATGAGGCCTATTTATCATGTGAGATAGTTGAATAATTGCCCTTCTGTGGAGTTCATGTCTTGTGTTAGAGAGACTTTCTTAGCTTGTACTTTCACGTTTTAGATGCTGGACTTGCAGGCAAACACAATACAAACATGTACCCTCTGTCTTGGCATCAATTTCCAGTAGGTCGTAATGACTCCTGAAAAGTTGGACTAATTACCCAAATATCCTCCAAGCTACAGGTGATTGTATTGTCAAGAACAATAGCAGTATGTTCTCAGCTATACAAAAGAACAAACTTAACAACACACACTTCTCATGCAGGCACAAGAAAAACAATAATTATAATTTTAAAAAACACAATCATCAAACTCTCCATTAGTTCCATTTAGAATGATTTCACCATGTACAACATACCTGATGATGCCTTGTCACAGGCATACATAAAAGACATATATATTTCTGAACATCCTTAACTCCCCAGTCATAGCTTGGGCTTCCTCATTTATGATAACACATAGACCTAACAGCGATTTAGGTGACTTGGTGTCGAGTCTATGACATACTCATTCAACATCATATGCTGGGTAGCCACAGTGTGGTCCTTTGAAATTGCACTACAAATACTTTACTTGAGCGGTCATTTGCACATATCACTCTTTTTCTCTCATCGGCAGTGATTGTTTCATTGACAGACAGCACCACTCTTTTGGTTGCAAATCACCCATGATACACGGCTGAAAAAGCCCTAAAAATATAGTTTTCTATCATGTCTTCTAATTGTTTATCAGTGGGCCAGTGCATACCTATGCATTCTCTGTTCATGATGCACACTAGCCTGTGTTCCCAGGTATGCGTGCACTTATGCATGTGCCATAACCTGATCAAGAAGAAGCCAGGGCAATCAGCTTGGAGAATGGGTAGCCACAAATGCTATGTTTGTGTTTCGTTACCCATCCTTAGTCATTGTTTTTATCCATCTATTTAGGGGCATACAGTGGGCGGGTCGGTAGTATGATTCATCTTTACTCTCCCTCGCTCTGCCTGTCTTGTTCCTTCTGACCTACGTGTCCTCTTGTTTTGTTGGCGCTCTGAGGCCCATGGGTGTGTAGCATTTTGAATCATTACAAATAAATAAATACATAAATAATTAAAATAGTAAAGGAAGATAATGAATGGGCACTATCCCTCTAGTTCCTAAGACTGGAAGGATAGTTCAGAGGCAACACACTTATCCTGGAAACAAGACAACGCGGAGAAGCACAGGTGTGGAACCTGGATTCCAGCTTGAAGCGCAATATAAAAAAAAAATGTTTTAGTCTAATCCTAGCAAAGTGGAGTTTGGTATATGTTTTTGTTTAAAATTAAAACAAAGATGTCCACAAATGTGCCGATGCTTCGAATGTTCTGTTTGTCTGAGAACCCAATCCAAAATAGCTGCATGAGTACCCATATATCTTAATGTACACCCCTTAGAATGTTTACAATTCACATTTATCTAAGTATGCACGGGTAGCAGACTCTGTTTCGTTTGTATACAGCATACACATACAGGAATCAGAACTGGATTACTGATGATGAATGTTGAATGTTAAACTGAATTACCTTTTCCATCCAGGTCACAGCCATATCTTGAAAGCTAATCTAGTTGGTGTTTCTTTCACACAGGGATCTTTCTACTGATGCCTGGCTGAGGATAAAAATAGTTAAATAGAGTAACTGTATTTTGTGTCAATGGGCCTCATTACAAGTTATGCGGTAAACCATGGTGCTAATAGCACCATGGTTGCCGCCGGTACCATACGGGTACCACCATGGAGGGTTCACAGTGATAATATCGAATACAAAAATG
Source organism: Ambystoma mexicanum (assembly GCF_040938575.1). NCBI lineage: Eukaryota > Metazoa > Chordata > Amphibia > Caudata > Ambystomatidae > Ambystoma > Ambystoma mexicanum. The sequence goes on along the minus strand of NC_090929.1, from coordinate 926,501,232 downwards.
TTGAAAGTAAATTTTTTCGAAAAAATTATGTTGAAAAAAAATCTAATTTCTTTTTCACTACGTTTTTTATTCGAAATGGGGGTTCCCCCAAACCCCCCCTTTTTTTCCCCTTTTTTTTTACTCGCGAAACCCCAAAAAAATATATAAATAAAAAAATAAAGTATTCAAATTTTTTTTATTTTATTTATTATTTCGAAATTGTCTTTCGACATTTTTTTTCTCGATATTATGACTGACCACCACCTTGGAGAAAAGGGGAATTACCACCCCATTCCAAGGTTGGCGGGGCGGTAATTCCCCCTTTCTCCATGGCCCTTCCCCATTCCCATTTTTGCCCCATAGGGCTCAATGGGAATGGGGAAGGAGCTTGCGGTACCGTAATTAGCACCAAGGTCCCTTTGCGGGTCCCAACTTTAACGGCTGGTCTACACCAGCCGTTAAGGTCAGGTCCCGCAAAGAGACCTCGTAGTAAGGCAGTAAGGGTTTACCGGTACCAGTGCCCTTACCGGTACCGGTAAACCCTTACCGCCTACCGGGCAATGAGGTCCAATGTCCTTTTCCTAAAAAGCAAGAATACTTTGAAGTGACAAACCGAGGTATGTAGGTTCTTCACATTGGGCCTGCAGAATAGATGTATGACATGTAAAAACCATGAAAACGAGCGACATGTACAGGCTTCGAGTGCATCTAGATTGGGTAACCTTAGGGGGCTTTAAAGCCCAATTATTAGGTAAGGCAACTATTGTATGAACATAAACCTGCACTAGGTGCGCCTGTCAGTGGGACATGTTAAAGAGCCATGTGGGGGGACAGCAGAAGCCAGCCCTCACTTGAAGGGCCCTTGTTACGTTCCTTAAAACTCTGTGGGTTGAACCTTTGGGAAATTTGATAGGCTCAAGGGCCTAAAACCACCCACATTTCGGGTGGTTCGAGATTTACCAAACGATTTTGCTCACCCATCCTCTTAAAATCCAATATGCAACAGATCCAGTGACTTTCTTACTAATGTTTGGACCCTACACTAATGTGTGGACCCTAGTAACTCTATTCAGTAGTGGTTACGATGGTATAATTATGGCTGGTACTTAATTTATAATAATGTAATATAAGTATATTATTCATTGCTAGTCTGTTAAGTTGTTAAACTCTGGCAGGTCCCTAAAATGCAATGGGCATGTAACACTTGTTTTTCTCTTTTTTCTTTTCCATCACAGGAGTGCAGAAAATAGAAATAACGGTAAACTTGCTTGGGGTGATGAGGTATGCTCGGGTTGAGAGAAGGTGGACATGGGAGGCATTGAGATAGACAGTGAGAGGTTCAGGGAGGCTGGCTGGCATTTCCAAAAGTGAATTGCAGTATTTTGCATGTCTGTAAACCTTTATGTCAGTGACCCATGCAATTCTGCAGACTGAATACCTTTAGAGGGAGTGCACCCAACCCTAGCCAAGAGCAGCCAATGTAGTTCTATAGAAAATGAAAGCATATTTGAAAATCTGTAAGGGCCCGATTCATAGAATATTTGCCCGGTTCAAAGTGAATTTGCACTGCTGAAAAGTGACTTTGCACTGCTGACACAAACCCTGATTCATGCAACCATGCAAAGTGTATTTTTGCAGTGCAAAGTCAGTGCATAGTCATTTTTGCAGTACAAAATGACTTTGCACGGCAAAAACACACTTTGCACAGTTCCATGAATCAGGGTTTGTGTCAGCAGTGCAAATTCACTTTTCAGCAGTGCAAATTCACTTTGAACCGGGCAAATATTCCATGAATCGGGCCCTTAGTCTTTATTTGTCTGCACTGATATTTCTAGTGACCTTGGGTCCAACGGGTAGGCCACGAAGCACAGGGAGAAAACCAGTCTGGAATTCTGGGTAGGCCTAGTCAGCTTTACCTTCTATCTCAGAAAGTCTAGTGCAGTAAGTGGGAGCTGGCCATGCGTAATGGATGCTTTGAGTTCTGTAGGCCCAGATTAGTTGTGCAAGAGCCCTACTCAAAGCCACATATATGGGTGAAATGATCAAGCCTGAGGAGGCACCTCCAGAGGCTTAATCAGGGTGCATTGAGCCCTGATGCAAGGAGAGCCTTTTCTCGTTAAGTTCCTGCAGATAATTAATGTAAAGCTTAATCTTTTTGAGCTGGAAATGTATTAAGTCAATATTTCATAAGGGTTCCACAACGTCGAATAAGCTGAGTTTTAGCTTAGGTTGAAAAACTGAGACAATTCAGAAAATACCATGGCTTGGAGAGGGTATCTTCTGAAGGCTGAAGATGGATTTGAGGCTTTTTTGCATTGTCATGCTGTTTCTCCAAATATGAATTATAGGAAATTAAGTATTCTTCAGTATGCTGTGATCAAAAGCACTGACAAAAGGGGGAGGGGGAGGAGTTGCCCACACCATGCATCGTGCTGGTGCTGGAAATACCAGACCCTGGGAAAGTGGTATCATAGTCGCATATACATAGCACTTGAACATCCACAGGTGCAGATTTCCATAGCTTGTGGGACATATCATGCAATCACCTTGAAACCTAAATGAGGTCAATGGGCTCCCATATGAGGTGTCATCAGTCATATATTTAATGTTTCACAACCTCTTTATTGGTCTTATAATGTTCTGTAGTCTGGCCAACATTTTACAATTTCCAGGTACATCACAGCAACTCATGTGTGCTATTGGCATGCAACTCGAAAGTTAGGCATGTAAGGCATCACAGGAAGAAAAAACAGATAGCCACACTTATCAGCTGATGTTTCCAAGATATTTTCCTAGAGACGAGTTAGACATGAGGTTTCAAGGTACTTGCAATGCTTCTGAATCATATTGTTGCTTCTAAACTCAACATAACATTAAATAAGAATCAATGAAGGTGGTATTTAAACCAATCAACCCATAAATAGACAGTGATAGTGACTCAGACAGGGACTCAGACAGAATCATTTGTGTCTATAAAAGAGCAGTGATCCCATTCATAGAAGTACATCAGGCACACACAAGAGATGTACCTCCTTTGCCTTTTGTGGTAATGTGGGCTGAGGGAAGGCTATACTCTCTGAAATCGTGTGAATGTGATTCAGTAGAAACCCAAACAACAAATTAGTCCAAAATGAAGGAATGTCCAATCAAGATCCTATGCAAAATATATGTTTCAATTAAACCACCAATGCAATGCAAAACTAACAAATACAAAGACCATATGCTGCTGCATTCTCACTGAATGCCACTAACTAGATCCAATCCTTCCTCTCTAATAGGATAACTAGGGTCTGTGCACCCTTGGCTGTGGCTGACCCAGTTCCTATCCAGTGCAGAGTCCCCCAAGGGTCCTGTGTTTCACCTATGATATATAATATCTTTACTAAACTCCTCTTTGATCATCTTGAGGATCTGGGTGTGATGTACACAAACTACGTGGACGACACCCAGGTCCTCATTTCCCTCACCGGTTGCTATGAAAAAGATACTATAAAACTAGATGAAATATATCTAGAAATTCAGGCTTGTATGGCTACACAAAGCCTCTGCTTAAACGACAAGAAGGAACTGCTGATCATCGGCACCCAAGCCCATCTCAACAAACTTGACCCCCGATACCAATCATTCACCATTAACGACAATATCATTAAGGTCGCCAAAGAGGTCAAAACCCTTGGCGACTACATCGATTCCACTCTTTCACTCAAAAAACAAATAGACTCTACAGCCTCCATCACAGTTTACACTAATAAACTTATCAACGTGTGCAAACCCTTTCTCTCCTCTAACAGTTGTCTGACCCTAGCCACGGCATTAATTTTGTCTAAACTGGATTACTGTAACACTCTATTTCTTAGCTCCACCAATCACAACCTGAACAGATAACAAGTTCTGCAGAAAAATTCCCTTCGATGCGCTCTAAACTTACCAAGTGGCAATAACATTTCTACCATCAGATGAGATGTACACTGGCTACCAGTACGTGATAGAATTAAACTACATACCCTTGTCATCACTCACAAATGCCTGTCCTTGACAGCACCCCAATACCTAACTGCCAAATTCTCAAGGAAGGCATAGCTCCACCAGACCTACCAGAGCTCCTTATCTACACCGCTTTAACATACCCAAGCTTAACCTGAAAACAGCTGATGGATCGAGCTTCCCGGTGCTAGCAGCAAAGTGCTGGATCTCGCACCCCACAGACATCAGAGCTGAACCCTCCTTCTGGTCTTTTAGATCAAAAGTGAGGGATTTGCTTTTCACCCAGCAAAATGTAACTCTCCACATCTCAGGACTGCATTTACTGTAGCTGGACTTAGATTTGCTTGTTTGTTTTATTTACTGTATTTGTAATTGTCGATGCCTATTGCTATGACCATTCTGTAACCTGGTCTTCACAATGTCCTTGTGTTTCAAGTACTGCAACATTATTGTAACCATCCTCAAAAACCTTACCATTCATCTTGTGTACTGTATATGTGACATATGTTCAATGTTCAAAGTACCCAGATGCCTCAGGGTTAGGTTGCACTATACAAATACTAAACTAAGCTAAACTAAACCATATAAACCCCTTCTCCTGCACAAAAAAAGACAGACACATGCATAATGTAAGAGATACAATCACTCTGGATAAGTATGGAGGAAAAGGCAATAAATGATATCAATGTTCAAAAAGGATATGCTTACTGTTGAAAAATGTGCATAAAGGGGCTTGTTAATCTGACGGTCTAAATCAGGTATCCAGGCCTTCCAACAGTATATTATGCTGTTCCTGATGGTTCAACAGTATTGGTTTGAAGAATGGGATGGCTTGAGAATTGCAGTTAGGTTAGGTTGCATGGTTAGGATTGACTTGTGATGCTGCAGGAGTTCATTCAATGTCTATTGACAGTTTGAAGCTGTGATCCTGATGATGTAATGTGCAATTCAATGAGGTGGTCCTTTGATGTTAGGCCGGTACGAGGCATTGGTAACCATTGGTTTAGAATGAAACATGACACAATACTACCAATAGTTTCAGGTCATGTCCTGTGATGAGTAGTTGGTTCGAGCTGAGCTTTTGATGGGCTCAGCTTGGTATGATGCTGCATCAAGCTTGTTCAGAGGATCAAACAGCATTGTTCCAAAGGTTGTGAGAATGCCAAAAAATCTGGGTATTTTTGGTTTGACAACTGTCAAAAGTAGCTCTGAGATGGCTGAACATGGTTTTTGGTGAAAAATTGGCATCCTGGCTATTCTGGCTCTCAGGATGCTCCGAGACCCAATCCAGGAGCTTGAAAACAAGATTGGACCTTGTTATTATCCCAACATTGGGGAGATTGGCAAACACCTGCAAGGGTTTTCACCTCATGCCTAGTCTTGGGTAGCTGACACAAAGGTTGGTCTTGCTCCAGAAGCGCGTGACACACAATGTCTGCTAGGAGTGGTTAGGGAGAAGAGCTTGCCACAATCTTCACCTCACTGGTCGAGGGCTCTGGAATGATCAACTCTCCTAAAAGAGGTCAACATTAATTGTTCCCTGAGGCCTGGCTGATCCAGAAGCGAATCAATGAAGGATGGGAGATCCCCTCTGTTAAAGGCAAAAGTCTACAGATGATTGTACAAATGCAAGCCTGCTTTAAGGGGTCCAATCCCTGCCCTTGTGACAAGTAGTCCTGGCCTTCTTGCATCCTACCAAAAGTGGTTTGTGTTAATGAAAGGGGAGTATGCCGGAAGGAAGGAAGGAAGGAAGGAAGGAGAGTTACAGAGAGAAACAGATGTTGGAATCTTTCCCCAACTGTGCTGAGCTCCCTCTGAGTATATTTACCCCATCCCATTCTCAGACCCATGGTATAAAAAAAGGCCATTTGTATGCAACTCCAGGGCCTGATTCATGGAATTTATAGCATGGTTAAAAGTGACTTTGCACTGGTGCAATGTGACTTTGCACTGCCAATAACCACCCTGATTCACAGAGACATGCACCTGTTTCCCTCCTCCCTGTGAAGAGTGAGTTAAATATAGCACTGCAATACTTTTGAACACCTTGCCATAAACAACTTGGAACACCCTTCTGAAAGAAATACACAATAGTAAGCATAATCTAAAATTCTGTAAAATACTTAAAACCTGGCTAGTCACCTGAGAACCGGACGGAAACAACTAGGAGGCACCAATGGAAATAAACAGCGCCACAACAAGCGCACATGGAAGGAAGTATCTGGGGAGGGAGCTCAGGTTATACCCTATCCCAAGCCAAACCCCTACGGTAACCTAAGAGAGAGACATTTTATCTGCAGACGAGGGAGCATTAACCAATGACTAGCAACAAATAGGATAGAGAGTGTCTGGGATTTGGAGGGAGGGGACCCCGCCCTGGGAGCTCAGGGAGGTGATGGCAGGCACACCCCACTGAAGCAACCCACAACCTTACCGATCTCAATCCACAGATGGGGGAGGCCTTCACCACCTTCCCACCAACAGACTTCTAGACTGTTACAGAGAGATGCCACTGCCACGCGCAGAACCTTGCAAGTGACCCACCATGGAACATGCCAGCAGAAAGCAGGGGCAGAGACACCCAACACAGATGTCCGAAGCAATGAGGTAACCCAACTAACCAACTGCTAAAACCTCAACTCTGCATACACCTCTCAAATGTTACAGAAACATAACCACATCCTTGAACAGCAAACCACATGCACTTCACTAAACTGCAATAACAAAGCAAACTACACTTGCACAAACGCACATGGGCATCTACCGAACCGTAAACTGCACCCATGCTCGTCACAACTCTGGCACCCTTGTCCCACTATGCTTTACTAACCCATCCTACAATCTTACCTTTTAGATCTGCCAGAGTGCCAGGAGACCACTCCGGTGATGATATTGCATGGTATAAATGTCCTTTAACATTAACACTAACATTAACATTAACATTAACACATCAACGTATTTTATGATAATCTAAGTACACATTACCAGTGTCTGGAAGACTATAATATTCTACGGTCAATGTAACGGCCTGGAAAGCATCATATTTAAAACGGATGGATGTACATGTGTGATGTTTCAAGGGAGCGTGCAGATCTGGTATAAGCAAACAAGCTCTGGTATAACAAACGTGTACTTTGTGTTGAAGCAGAGTCATATGGGCAGTACAAGCATTGCACTGGTCCTTTCTAGATAACTATGCACTGCCATGCACCTGCTATTTAGTTATGCATTGGCTCGGGGAACAATCTGACTATGTGGTAGTAGGGTTGGGATCTTCTGGCAAGAACAGCTGCATACCCTCGTCCCGTATGTGTGGTGGGAGTGCATGTCTGCAACGGCAACGGGTTGCACACGAAAGCTGCACAGCAACACACTCCTACCACCAGCACGTTGCTGAATGAATCTCAAGCAAGACTGCCATGGTGCAGTAATTAACTTTGTTTTTGGTGCACCTTCCATTGAACGTTTCCGAAGAGTGTCCAGATAATGAACAGTGTGGGCACGGGTGCAAACACAAGGGAGCAGGTGTAGCATGCTATTTTGCTGAGAGGTTGCAATTCCTTGAACTTATAAGCATAAGAAAGAGTTGGGACAGAGCAGCAAATGGCCCTAAAGAGTTTCGTAAGGAGATTACCTAAAGCAGGAGAATGTGATTAAAAAGCTAAAATCAATGATATATAGGAAACCTGTGGGGAGGTATTTCTGACGTAACGCAAGTGTTTGGCAGCCTGATTCCATATCCCAGGACAACGAGGATGTCAGAATGATAGATGTGATGCTGAATAATAATTTTGTAGCGTATTGGCTGGGGAGCGGTGCAGTGGGCTGGGGTTAAAATTGCATTACTTATTCCTTGTGCTTTTCTTACATTCTTTCCCTGACCTACTTCTCCTGCAGTGTTGAAGACCCACACAAACTATTGGTGGTATCTGAGCCCTTCCTTCAATACATCGCTGTATTTAATATCTTCCGATCTAAAGGTTTGAATGGCACAGTGTGTTCAGTGCTGTCAGCTTATCGCCTAAGAAATGAGCCATTTTGCAGTCACAGAGATTGCTCTCATCGTATTTATAAGGCTTAGAGAACCCAGCATATTGTTTACAAAGATGATCAGCCAAAGGGATGATCAGAACTTTCAAAGAGAAAAGAGTTGTTCTTGAAGTGGGTCCCGAAGAGGCAGTCCCTGAGAAGCTAAAATGGAATGGATAGGAAAAAGTATCATAACATGGTTGTACAATCAAGAATGACCATCCTTGTAATGTCCGGTGTAATGACCAAGTCTGGCATGTGAAATCCTGAGAGGTATAATCATTAAGTCAGTAAACAACTATCCATTGACACACCACCATGAATTTGATGCACACGTTCTTGTGCCAGTATATTAGACCACACAAAAGTAGGACAGTTGATACAGGGAAGAGAGAGTAGGCACATCAATTGATCTGCTGCATGGTATGCAAAAGCCTCTGCATCAAACATGGGACGCTTTTGGCATACAGAAAATGCATTATGCATTCCTTCATATGTTGAAATGATCACTCCTTTACACAGGCTTGAAAATAAAATGATATGTTATAACTTTTGTATACTGTGGATATGTGAATATGCTTTTATTTCATTCTACTCTAGAATGCTATTTTGCAACTATTGCATACTGGCAATACAGCTATGCACTGTCATTTCATTCTAATGCACTTTGCATAATGATTTGCAGGGCCCACTATGACAAACTATTTGATCCTCTTTCAGGGGGCAATGGAATTTCAGTCATAAAGTTCACCCATGGAAATGTTAATTAGCACAACGTGATATATTTTTACATGCATCTATCTCATAGGAATTAGGTCGGATCTCCCAAAATTAATTTCACTGCTGTTTTCAAATTGAAAGGCTTTTTGAGAAGCTGATGTCACACACCTGTCAACTGGGAACGTGCAGGTCATTGTCGGTTTCTAGACCTAGTGTACCTGCTAGTAGGGCTAGGCAACCCTTCACCCCCTCAGATGATTAGGACTACAACACAAATCTGGCAAGGGCTTAAGGGAATTTTAGTAAAAAACAACTGAAAAGTCATACATTTCAGATCCATATGCTAGAGGGATGTATGTAACTCATTCATTATTCCATGTTCCATCTTTGGAAATGGGGGTAGTAAAAGCATGCAAGTTTCTTTGTACAAATGCACCGAACTAAAATATAATAAAAGGCCAGATGTAATTGTAAATGTAATGGGTTATTTATAACACGCTTAATACCCAGAGGTTTCTACGCATGGACCCCGGGATCGAACCTGTGGTGCTCCGCGTCGTCTTGCTTCCAAGATGTACACATTGCCCCTGAGCTATCCTCCTGAGAATGTCCTGTATGTTTGTCTGGTGCAGTAGCATCCCCTAGAGGGAGCTGCTGTCTTAGGATATATAGTGGTCCTATTGTGTTAATGAAAACCTGAACTTTGCCCCGTGTAGATCGGCTTTCACACCAGTACAGAATAACATGTTTAGAGATGCAGAGCCTACATAAACAAGGCTCAAGTAATTATCATTTATATCACCAAATGCAATCATTGCTATTGTATTCCTCTCAAAGCTTCTTCAGATCTCAAAGAAGAGTCCTTAAAAGGATATGTGTTTGATATGTGTGCATTCAAAAAATATTTCTTTGCACAAACATATTTTTTGCTGAAATGAATCGATTTGCTTACCAAAATAAAAGGGAAGCCCTATCCAATAATGAACAGACATCTCTAAATCACTTAGGGCCTATGTGAGACATCATTCCAACTCAGTCCTAAGTCCATCATATGCCAAGTCGTAAAGTGGGCATCATTGTTAGGCATCTCCTGTTGTACTGCTCTCAGTGCTTCACAAGTGCTGGGAAGTGGATTGCCAACTACTCACCAGACATATATAGAAGGTTCAAAGAGGTATTTTCAAGAAGAGGAAAGATGAATACATGTAGTTTACTATGGACTTAGTAACTACATATCCCTTACGAGAGTGGCCACTTGCACAACACGCCAGTGGATGCAGAGAGGTTGCTGCATAATGCCTTCTGTCACAGCTGAGTAAGTGTGTCACGGTGCACCTTTGGTATGCTATGATGAATGTCTGCTCCACAACTGAGAGCACTTTTAATTCATCAGAGATTGAGCATCTGAATTGTATAGCCCCCAATGCAATGTCTAATCCATGTTAAGCTGGTAAAAGAGTTCAAGTTGATAAGCATTGACTTTGGATATATGTTTGATCTGTATTCAAAGGCTTCATGTTCCAAAATGAATAGATTGAGAACCATCAAAATGATTATAGTCTCAGGCATTACTTGCCACCAAATGGAAATCAATTTCGACCCCGACCGAGAAAGAATGGATCAATGTTGCAATGAACATATGTACCATGGAGAAAATTACTGCATCACTCCACGGCAGGGCAACACAGTGTGAAGTCCTGTGGTCAGATTTCCTAAGCAAACACACATCCAACAGACATCCAACCCCAAATGGAGATAGGTTTCACTGTCTATAGGGCCCGACTAGGTCCTTCCCCTCTTGGGTACTATTTCCCCTCTACCCGTTATGAGACCGCTTCTACGCTACCACTCAGGCATCAGTAGAACCATGACAAGACACCCTCCTTATGGCAAGTCCCTAAACACACCCATCGAAACAGTTTCAGCCTGCGACAACGAGCGCATGACCATGAAAACACAACTCATTGGTAACACGATTTCTCAGTCCGTGAGGGGGGGAGAGAGGGGAGAAGTTGTAAAAGAATAAAGAGAATGAGAAAAATATGTTGTTTTTTTCCATTGTTATACCGTTGGGTGTATAGAAACGAAACTAAGCACTGTATATTGGAATTACTTCCACCTGTTTAACAAATATGGATGCATACGTAACCTTTTCTTTTTTTCTCTTTTCTTATTGAGAGAACTGTTATGTGCAAAAACTTAATACAATCAAATTTAAAAAAAAATGATAGTGCTGTCCTGAAAGACATAAATAATAATACTAATAATGATAATAATAATAATAATAATAATAATAATAATAATAATAATAATATGGGGATAATAATAATAGCAATAATAGTTGATTCATCATCTTTCTGAGAACATATGTTTCATACTCAACATACATTTCCTAGAATCAACCCACCTAGATCTTTTATTTAATTGATACAACAAACTGTAAAGTTTAGCGTCACAAGAGTGCACACTCTTTTAAGAGACTGCATAGACGTAGACCAAATGAACTTATTAAAAAGGAAATTAAATATAATCAACATGACTACAGTCTGACTAATCATCAATGCATGTTTGTTGAGTCAATCAATCAACTAAGCGATTCATTTTATCTGCTGCAATAAACACTGCAACATATTTATACATAATCATGCATCAATCATATAAAATAAGGGTATTACATAAACACAAATATTAAATATACAATACTCAAATTTACGACTAGAAATTTCAAAATTACATACAATTAATAAAATAAAAGAATTATTAAACATATAATTGAACACTATCAGTTAATCTACTTTCTGCATCGATCTTAAATTGAAACACATTTTCCTTATGCAGCAGGCTCTCCATACGAATTGGAAAGCACTAAATTGCACTTATTTCTGATGAGAGCAGCAAAGTATTGTATATGTACTGTCTTAGTGCAAGTCTTTCTAAATACCTACAGCATCCAAATTTACATTATAGTGGTATAATTAGGATAGAAGAAGAATATATAAAGTCAGAGTGACTAGTTATCTCCAGCTTCACTTGCTCACAATTAAAGTATGGGGATACCAGGAACGTGTGCTGTTTAGCCTATTGATCAAAATAAAGTTTCAGGAGCAGACAGACAGGTCTTAATTTTAAATATAATGTATGCATATATTTATCAATTTATAAAGCAAAATAGTCTTCCATCTTCCAAGTGCACCTTACTTCTAGGAGTAAAGAACCACACGTGGAACTCTTAAATATATCCAGTAAAACTGCCTTCTTTTGCTCTTAAAATGCCATTTTCAAAAGTGAAATACCTCCTCTGCAGCAAAATGCATGTACTCGCATATAAATCTCGATCATATTATTTTACTTGAATTTTTGTTTAGTACAGGGCCTACCAAGAGGGTCTCAAAGAGCCTTACATGGTTCAAAACCTGAAAAGGTGGGAGTTAAAAAAGAAGTTACATAATGTTTTAGGCAAAGGTTAGGAAGAGTATGATAGGCAAGAGATGGCAGGTTAGGAGGGCAGATTTATGTGTTGGGAAACAGGTATGTTTTGAGGCTCGTTCTGATAGTAATGATGGAGGATGCAGCGTGTATTTGAAGAGGAAAACATGGTCAAGATAATAGCTGAATTATAATATGAATGCTCTAAAGTAAATACTGGACTCCATCCCTAAATCACAATTTGTTTACATTTTCATGTAAAAGACAATATTGAGGTTTAGTCCACAGCCTAATCCAGTATGGCAGCAATTTGTGAATTGCCAATTCACTAATTTTGTGGATCCTCAGTTTTCAGTGTAAAGGTGTCAGAGGCAGTCATGCCTAGTCATTTCTATTTATGTCTATGTATCCTCTAACTAAGGCAGCATAATACAGTATGCAACATGTAGAGCTGCACATACCCACCATTAGTACCCAGCGAGGGTCAATGAGCTTGTAAAATGCAAGCTCATTGACCCTTGCCTGGGCCCTATCTGCCCTAGAAAGCTCAGAGCTCTGTTCCGTGTCTGGATTCTTCCCTCGACTGGTCACCATGGAAAGGAAGAAGGGACTACCTGAATTACCTTCTCCCGGTTCCATGGCAGCCATTTTTTGTTTACTTTTTTTCAATTTACTTCAATGGTGCCATGGAAAGGGAGAAGGGTCTAGATGTAGTACCTTCTCCCCTTCCATGGCGGCCATTTTCTTTGTTTACTGTGGCAGCCACGGAAAGAGAAAATGGACTATGTTTTCCTGTCCTTAACAGCCTTTTTGTTTACCTTTTTTACTTTTTTTTTGTTCTGGCTGCGAAACGCAACGTGCCTCGCAGCCGGAAAAAAACAACTTTAGTACCCCCGTCTAATGAGCCGGGGTACTAATGACAATAAGCCCCTCGACTGTGGGCCATTACCAGATATGGTAATGTCCCAGGGCCTTCATAAAGGCCCTCACTATGCTCAGGCCTATAACTATGAGCCCCAGGGGCCTTTCCTTATGTGTAAATGGCCCATAGTCGCCAGGCTTATTGCCTAAATAACGTACTATTGTTGCCCTTTAGTGACCAAATAAAGTGATTGATGAATGAGAACACACACACAGAAACAATTGTACTGTCTTCTATCAACAACTCCAAATGCACATATTGATTGTTCTCTTGTTTTCCGGTCTTGCTGGTGGAAGGTATGAACCCCTTAACTCCCACATGTTCTTATGTGCCTTATGTTTAACTTGAGCGCTACACAAAAAAAGCTGATAGGTGATCCCTCTACATTTTTGAAGGGTGGTTTGGAAGGTCTCGAAAGGTTTTCAATTCCTACTCGTCTGGAGTTATTTTGGCTAGGTATTCTAATGTGCTGCTTCTCTACTATCATCAATGGCAGGAGTTCCATTTTGTGTTCACCTTTCATATAAACCATTGAGTTGAGATGCAGCTATGTTCGTCATTCACAGACCTTTACACAATGTTATGAGCACATGCTTAGCCCTCGCACAACCAAGTAGTGTAGGCTGGCTAGACAACTGCCTACACAGAAGACGGTTTAAGGGCAGGTGCTGTTAAGTGGTGGTATCCTGGGCTACCTTGTCCCTTTGCAGTATAAACTGGATTAAGGAAAGTCTCCAGCTCATGACCATAAATCTATGTTCTGATGATTGATGTCACATTCTGGCCGGAAGCGACATCCTCAGTGCATGGGATTCAAATGCATTTACAATGGAGTTTAATGTCGAATGTTTCAATATAGTAAAGAGAGGCATTTCATTATACCTAAAACTGTGATGTTCAATTGTGCTGCTTGACAAACACATGCATGTAATTTCTCCCCTGCTTCTCTAAATCCATTGGTGTGATGTGGATTTACTAAATTTACCGCAGAACAAGGCAAGCAATGCGGCTCTCAAGACACTTTCATTATGAACTTCATCAGGATAGTGTCAGGGACAACGATCATTATTTAGATGTTTGCACACAGCAAAGAGTGTTATGTATCCTATACTTTTGCAAGCCTGATCTCCCAGGGAAGTCAGTACCACTAACCCATTTATGTTTTCCAAGTCAAAATACATTCAACCATCTCTGACCATGTGCAAAATAAAGATAATTGTATTAGGGGGCATTAACATTCGAGATGATGGGCAGGTGAATATGAGAACAGGCCGTAGGGGGAACAAAAAAACATTTGATAAATGTGTAAAAGTGTGTCCAGTCAAAGGTTCGAATCCAAAAGGATGGAATGCCATAGGGTCGAGTCAATAGGACCTAAAACAAAAGGGTCAAATTCATTTTTTAAATATATATATTTTTTTGGGTTTCCATATAGGAAAAAAAAGTGTTTTTTACCACAAAAAAAGGGGGTTGGGGGGACACCCCCCAAAAATTAAAATAAATAAATGCATAAATAAATAAACAAATAAATAAATAAATAAATAAATCAACCCTTTTGTTTTCGGTCCTTTTGATTCAACCCTTTTGTCATGCAATCATTTTCATTTGAACCTTTGACCTATAACCGTGTAAAAGAACAATGAATCACCAAGAAGCATTTCAATGGTCACTGGACAGTGGAGAGTGTATTTTATTTTTCATATGAGTTAATTGTTCTCTATTTAAATCGTGATCCTGTTTCATTGTTAAAAAATGTTAATGAAATTCAAAGTTCATCACAGGGGAGCATCTATTCCTGTCATGTGTTCACACAATAGAGTGATAAACTGTTGATGTGAGTGCATCTTCAGAATATTCTGCCAGTAGGAATAGCTTCTTGCTGCACTATAATTTGCCGCTAAGATTTATTACAGGGTGTGAAGCACTGGGAATTCACATTTTTAATGATTCTTCAATTTGCAAAGCGGTGCCCATTTCCTATGCTTGAAATGTTTTAAGAATGCTGTGAGACAATATCTTTTAAACTAGACTGCTTAATCATATGGATATGAAATGGAAATTTCATTTTTCACAGTGCAGTCAATTTCCGCTACCCTTTTCTCCAAAAGAGTCCTGGAGGGACTAGCAGTTATGTGAAGTAAATGAACAGGATCATGTTCAATTCGGTTGCATTGACAATTGTTTGCTTTTGTCACTGCCATAACATATAAAGAAAAAAGATTTGGAAAACAAATGTGGGAAGACCATCTGACGGAACGGTGGTGAGCATGATAAAATCTGAACAGCCTTGTTCTGAGAATAATATCTAAGTTAGCGAGAGATCTTTGCTCTTTCCACACAAAAAAGGAAATACCACGAAAAGGAGCGCCCATCAAAAAATAATAAGTGTAACAGAAACACAATATGGCTTAATTCCATGTACACCTACCTAAAAAACTGCCTGTGATGCTACTGTTGCGCTGTGTTTGTGCTCAGTGGGCCAAGGGCCTTGGGTAATGTAGCATGCCCAAGCATATTTGGCATCCCAGTCCTTGCATTGACATGCCTATAGCCTCTTCATGGAATGGACTTTCTAGACATGCTAGCAGATCTCCACTTAATTGTGTTACTCATGGATTTGTTTATTTAATTGCAAGCCCAAAGATGTCTAGGGTGTACATTTAATGGTGCCAATCAGTACTGCCGCATTGGGGTGCATACAGATGCAAGTGGGCATTTATTGTTTCTTGGGTGGCAGCAGATAACATACATTGCACATGAATATGTTCTTGTTAACTGGTTTAGTAATGTTGCTGCCATATAGCTGGTAATGAGGATTATTTTCTGAAGGCTTTTGTGGTATGTGTATTCATTTTTTTCCAGATGTATATGTGTTCACTATGGACTCGGATAGGAATTCTAAGTTGGAGAATCATTGGAACAATGAGGGAAGAATGAGAGGTGGTCCACACAATGCACCATTTTAGGAAATGGGTGTTGAAGAAATGGAACTTGGAGACCACTTGAAAATAACTTAAATAGGGACATTACAAATAGGTCAGATTTATGAAAGACAAGTATGATGTATGATACGATATGATATGTCATTTATAACGCGATTAATACCCAGAGGTTTCTAAGCATGGACCGGGATAAGTATGCTCTTCTTGCATGAAACAATCAATACCCACCTTTCCTTATCACCTCAGCACAACGCTGACACATGCTGCCTGTATAACAGGAAGGTTTGCAAAAGTTTTTCAGAAACATGTACAGCACATGGTTTAACAAATGTACAAGGAACACACAAAAGTGCAAAATACAAAAGAGCCTTCGCTAAGTGCCCCTGCATAAAAAGAAACTCCTCCCTACTTGCTTGTGTTTCTTTCCATTTGTATTTTTAGATACCCGTGACACGCAGTCACACCTTATAGCCAGCATCTCATAAACAGTGCTTTCTAGTTCTTTATTTTCTCACTGAAACAATGTGTTTACAGTTGCGATGACATGACAAGCAACTGTGAATAGTGTGGTAAGGTGTTTCTTCTGCTCTATATGGTTGAATCCCTACCTGGCAGACAAAGACACCATCTCTAGCTGTCAGCACAGCACCAGAAGTCAGGACTTTGCAATTGTAATTGGTTATTTATAACGTGCTTAATACCCAAAGGTTTCTAAGCGCAGACCTGGGTATCGGACCTGTGTTGCTCCGCGTCGTCTTGCTTCTAAGGCCAGGGTGTTGCCCCATGAGCTATCCTTCTGAGACAATCTGAACAGCCTTGTTCTGTGGAAAATATCTAAGTGAAATACAGATCTTTGCACTCTTCACACAAAACATGAAATACTACGAAAATGCGCGCCCATCAAAAATATATAAGCGTAATAGAAACACTATGTGGCTTTATTTGATGTACACTTACCTACAAACTGTCTGACATGCTATTGTTGCACTGTTTTTGTGCTCAGTGGCACAATGGCCTTGTGTAATGTTGGCAAGAGTGGTACTGGATAAATGCAACATTGAAAGAACCATTAAACACACATGTTTGGTCTACCCTAAGACAATACTACTTTATCATCCATTAGCATTGCACCCATCCCTCCACTCATGCAACCCAGAACGAAAAGCAATACAGACCCTCTACTTCGAGGAACACCTTTCCACAACCTGAATAACCTTCAAACACACCAGGCCCAGAATCAATCCTTCCAAGCATATATTGTAGCCAGCTATTCACTTCCCATTAGGGATGAAAGCACCTTTTGAACCGACGCATCCTTCCCTCTCCCCGCTGGGCTGTAGTGCCATTATAAGGGGGCAAAATCATAAATAACAGATTGGAAACACTATATTGTATACCACTGGACTGCTCTAGCCTGATCTATCTCCCATGATTCTTTTCTGATTCATGATGTTTGTTGCGTTGTCTTTGTTGGCACCCCCAACCTTGCAGTCTGTGCCTTACGTGTGGTATAAATAAAAAATAAATTAAATAAAAAGCAAAATTATATAGTTACAAAAAGTGTTTAGAACATTGGAGTTAGCATTGCTCGTGGGTGAAACATTGGGAGATAAACATTAAGGGCCTGATTCATGGAATATTTGCCTGGTTCAAAGTGAATTTGCACTGCTGAAAAGTGACTTTGCATTGCCGACACAAACCCTGATTCATGGAACCGTGCAAAGTGTATTTATGCTGTGAAAATGCCTGGCAAAGTCATATTTTATTACTGCAAAAATGCCTATGCAGTGACTTTGCCCGGGAAAAATACACTTTGCACGGTTCCATGAATGAGGGTTTTTGTCGGCAGTGGAAAGTCACTATTCAGCAGTGTAAAGACACTTCGAACATTGGAAATATTACATGTATCGGGCCCTAAGCCGTTTATCAGTAGCTTTGGCCCTCTGCTAACCCATTGTTTAAAGTGGCTGCCACAAAATGCCTGCTTCCCTTCCGTGCAAGAGTATAGGGATGGGTAGTGGGCTGTAACCTCCTACTCAGTCCCACACTACTTCTTAATCAGCAGGCATTTTAATCATAAAGGTGAAACAGGCACCGCATGAAGCATGCACCTCCTTCGATCATTAAGGCAGCACGGCCAAGAGAGGCTACAGTCTTCAAGAAGGGTGCATAATCACTAAGGAAACATCCAAATCAACAATAGCATTGCGGTACCAAAATACATGAAATGCCCAATCACGGTTCTATAATTAAAGGAGCCTTTAATTAAACTAAACACACAACACACACAAACACACACACACACAAGTTAAAACATTAATAACCCACTCCTGTAAATAAATATGCAGGAGTTTTTGATGAAACTAACACTTTTGCTATGAACAAAGGGGTATGTAGGATATGGTCATAGTAGCAACA
Organism: Ambystoma mexicanum; assembly: GCF_040938575.1. Classification (NCBI taxonomy): domain Eukaryota; kingdom Metazoa; phylum Chordata; class Amphibia; order Caudata; family Ambystomatidae; genus Ambystoma; species Ambystoma mexicanum. The sequence goes on along the minus strand of NC_090929.1, from coordinate 926,482,812 downwards.
TTTCATTCAATGGCAAAGTTATGTCTCTTAAAATGGTAAAGAGTGGGGTATTATTTGTCAGTAGGACCTTTACAATTAGGCTACGGTGACAGAACCACTGCTCTGGGTGCTTAATGTGGGGTCGAGTTGGTGTTGAGAAGGTCAAGTAAGTTGAAGATGAGACAAGCATTGTGCACTTCAACAAGCCACACTCATTTGACTATTTGAAGGTGATTTGTAAACAGGAAATGTGCAGGTTATTTTGGTGTGACCATCTCAAGGTTGTCTAATGCATTGATTCAACTGTAGCAGTGAGGTCAAATGATGAGGTGTAGTGTGATGACGGTGACCATGCTAAAGGCAGTGGAGAACAGGCAGGCAACGGCAAGTCAATGGCTGGAAGAGGGCTGATGCATGTGAGGAAATGTAGAATCACCGTGGCAGCTCTGTTGGACTGGTAGCAGCAAAGCCATGACTCAAGAGTGGTTGAGTCCGCTCACAAGAAGTTTGAATCGAAAAGCAGAACCCAAACCATGCTACTGTAGCTTCTGGTTTGATGTGGGACCCTGTCCGGCGTCTCAGAGGAAACGCAAGTAATTTACTTGCTCTTTCCAGCCAGGAAGTAGACAGGGTAGGGCCTGAGCAGGTAAGGCCCATCCAAAATCTGTAAATGCCCACTCAGCAATGCTGTGTGGGCATTTACAGATGTGAATGTGACTGCTGTGGGCCCAACTACATTAGCGTCAGGCCACACTTTTTAAATAATCCTGGCTACGCCTCTGCTAGGAAGGTTGCCAGTGAGCACTTGCTGGTGGACTGCTGCTTTTAGTGGTTTGAGTTCTGGGTACCAGTGTTTCAGCATTTGCAACAGCAGCTCACACAAATTAATGTTCCCCTGAATTGGGTGGGGAAGGTCTTGGGCCTTCCTTAGAAATGAATTTCATCACTACCACAGCATGAGACATTATGTGGCTGATATCCCAATATGGTTCCAGTGAAATCTGTGTTATGTCAACACACAGGGATGAACATCTGGGGATTATTTGTTAAGCCGCATTTAAGTGTTGGTTTGGACTGCAGTGAGTGCAATGAGAGAGTACTCCACACTTTCAGTACTGTTGACTGAAGTACGTGGCAGGGTGAGGTAGTGGGGTTGGGGTAGATGAAGCCCTGGGGAAACCATCCATTTAATTAAAAGCAAATCAGCAAAAACTACAGTGGCAAAACATGCAAACGTGGAAAACGCCAGCGATCCTGTCGTGCAGGTATTTAAGGGAATCTTAGATTGACACATGTGGAACGAGCTTGTTGCACAGAAGTACTAAACAGAAAACAGTCTTACAAGTGGAAATTTGTCTAGCAATACATTCCATATAGGTTCGAAACATCGTTACCTTGGCCAACAGCAAATGCTTCCGGGAAATCTCCAAACATTTCCATTTTAGAACGTGATCAACAACAAAATTCTTATAATGAAAACCCACTCTTTTCTAATGTGTTGTTGTCTTCTTACCTCACCTGCTGCTGCTCCCTCTGAGTGGTGCTAATGTGGGTGCTGTTAGACCTGCTGCTGAGCCATGCCAATAATTCCTGCTAACACAATGTTGATTGCAGGCAGCAACTCATAGGCTGGCGTGGTTTTCTGCTGAAAGATTCATCTTTAAGATACATTGGGTGGTTCATAGCAACCTACATTTTCTGCTTAAAGTAAACGCTGTACATCTAAATCAAACAATAGAAAACGTTACAGAACATATTCAATGAAATGTCCATCGCCATAGAAAAGTGTACAAACTCTTTGTTATCAAAATAAATATGTTGCTTTATTTATTTTTAAATGAGAATGTTTTTTCAGCATTTTTTTTTATATAACTCGCCAAGGTTACATGTAAAGGACTACAATACTCGTGTGATTATTTTCAAATGAGAATGTTTTTTCAGCATTTTTTTATATAACCCACCAGGGTTACATATACAGAACTACAACACTCGTAAACGTGCCAAGTGATAAATGTCTGCACAGCATGCAGTGAATGTACATAATGCATAAAATATCATCTGCCTTAGTCTTTAGACGGATCAATTTGTAACTGCATAGGCAAACTGAATCTTCTGCATAAGCCTCAAGGCCAATCAATTTGGAACATAGATTATTGGAAATCAATTCTCAATAGAAGGGTCCACATCTCAAACTAAATTTAGGTGAGAAACAATTTCACCCACTTAACTTCTGAACTAGGAGGAACTCATGCCATTCTCGTGAGATGTTTCGGCATTGCATTATTTGATGCATTGCTGCCTTCTTCAGGATCAGATTAACAATTTAGACCCTGCATATATACATACAACAAATGTATAATAATAATATTTTGCTTATCCACAATCTTCAAATGACAGTAAGCATGATGTAGTAGATGGTGGACTAAACTCATGTATGGGTCACCTTCTGCTGCACTCCCATGTTCCCACTAATGCTAATTGTGGGTGCAAAATGTAATGTGTATACATTGTGATCAATCCAGCGGATTCATCACTGATCTTCAGCCTAAAGTCTCCTCCCATGTGGCCAGATGAGGCAGTTATTATCTTATCCTGACCCTCTGGGTGGTATTTTGAGAGTGGATCACATGGAAGGATATTGCCATCAGGGGAGAGTGGTGACTCTAGCAGGAGATTTGCAGGATTCTTCTCTTTCCTGTGTGGAAGATCCTTTAATTCTGCGGTTTTTGAAGGCATGTTGTCATTATTCAGAAGCATTTAATTATAAAACTCTGAAAACACATCACACTATATATTGAATGTGTGCCTTGTACATGTAAAGATACTGCCCTCATTTATGAACCTCAGATCTCTTATTTTTTGTTTGTTTTAGTTTAGTTTGTGCCACTGCCCTTCCTTAAAAAAACCCAATGCATTACTTTTAGTTTGATAAATAAGTTGTGTTATTTTCTAAAACGTTTTTACTCTTTCTCTTTGTTGTTCATGCCTCGAATTTGCTGTATCACTGTCCAGGTGAAATCTTCCCATCTGTGAGCTATCTTGGTAAAATGTTTTACCAGTTTTCTCACTTTAATTTTTATACAACTTCTATGTTCGAAGATTCACCCTTGATTTTGCAAATTGTTTTTCGTAAGTACTTTAGCCCACAGGGGCAGGTGATCATTTAATGTATGTGGGCTGAGTTGCATGTAGTCATCTTACTGATATTACATGTTCCACATGGGTGGTGTCCGCTATTTGAGGTAATGTGACACCAGTTGTAATGTGCAGTCAAGTTGTCAGAATCCAAGTAAGCTGTGTGGGGAATTGAAATCTGGAGATCACATGCAGCTGATAGATCGTAGAAGGAGAGTGGAGAAAGGCTGCAGGGTATGCAGTGCGGGAAGCGAGTCCGGAGGCAGAGGCAAACCAGTGGAGAAAAGCCATGGGAAGTACAGGAGATGTTTGCCATTAGCAGACTGACAGTGTTCAGGACTTGAGAATAGAAACCCCAGTAAAGTAAACGTGGTGGTGCGCAGCTGGGCCAATGGAAACATGGTCCTGCTGATCTGTACTGGATTCTGTTGCCAAAGGACTCAGAAGGCTACTTGGGGAAACAAACAAGACTCTGCCAAGAAGGGGAAGCTGTCCCCAAAAAAGCTCTTTGCAGCAGAGGCACAGTGAACCAGTGAATCAGCCAAGACTAATATGGGGCCCTGGGACATGCAAACACATTAAAGAATACTTGGGGAGGTGTTATTAATACTGACATAATATAATTGAAAAGAACAGGCAAATATGGTGCAATTCTCCCAATATGAGATGTCAGTTGGTGGAAACCTGGAACCAGTACTGCGTAAGCCAAAAGACATTACCGAAAGACAACAAAAGGGCAAATATGGTACAATTCTCCTAATATGAAATGTCAGTTTGGGGGAAACCTGGAACCAGCATTGCCATAAACCAAATCATATTGTAAAAGTAATAAAGCAGCACATGTTCTACAATTCCCCTGATATGATGATTTTGTTGGGGTAAATCTGGAACAAGCATTGCCAAGAGCAAACAGACATTGAAAGAATGGTTGACAGACACAGCTTGAAAAAAACCCACATGTATGCAATGTCAGTATGTGGGAAATTGGAACATGTAATAACTGAAGTTAAAAAGGTTGTGCTTGAAGAAGTGGAATTGTGTGATACCATAGATGAATTTGAATGGTGCAGAGAGACCTGATAAGAGCATCAGGTAGTGAACCTTTTTGGAAAGAGATACCTGGCAGGAGAGAACACCAAGGGATCTGTTTGAGCCAAAAGGGGAGCTATTCCTGGCAGGAGAGTAAACCAGGATATCAAGAGTGTCAGTTGAGTTATTCCTGGTAAGAGAGTAACCGGGATATCAACAGTTTCAGTTGAGAAGGTTCCTGGCAGAAGAGTGAACCAAGAAACCCATTTTGAACGGGTGTGTTGAAGAGAGATGTTGTCATATTAAGTTGTTGTTTCAATTTAACATTTTGTCAAGCAGAACATTTGGGAAAAAAACTTGCCTTTTGCACTACTTTGTTTAATTATCCTGAAAAGTAGGAAAGACTATACTTTTCCAGACTTCCTCTTTGTCATATTCAACTTAGGGTTGTGTAAGAGACATTTGTTTTGCCGTACTGGGGAAAGTATTAGGTAAAAGAGACGTATGCATTGCCTTTACAATACTGTTCTTGAAACAGCACATTGTGAACAATTTTCCTGAAAAGTCCAGGGGAAGGAAACCAGCCCCTGGACACAAGGATGACATGTTTATGTGGTTACACATTTGTATTAAATTGAAGTTGGAAACCTTTACCTTGCACCTTTTGTTTGTGTATGTTAGCATGATGGTCAGATTTTGTTCGGACAGAAGGTCATCCTGCTTTACTTTTGGTTTCATAGGAAGGGACACTCGCTTTAAGTTAGGGAAAGTTAGGCCTTAATCCAAATCCTGTTCTGTTAATAAAATGCAAAACAATGGGGGGTCTGGGAATCTCTCTACCAGCACAAACACAGCCCAATTACCTGTTCTTGGTTGAATAACCCCTGGGAGAGACTCTACCAATTCTTTAGCTCACTGTCCCTTTCACAGAGAAGAAATGTCCCTGCATATCAGTCTTTGTCCTGTCCAGGGGCAGTCCAGCACCGAAATACTAGGCAATTCTTCTCTGAACAAGAGTACCAACAGCAACCCCATAAACGTGTTTCAGCCTTGTTGGGCATCATCAGTGAGGTGAAACTGTGCCTCTCTAAGAAAAGTGAGCAAGGGGTCCACATCTGGATCACCCTGGTAACTTAGGGTGAGACCCAAAGTGAATTTATGCAAAACAAGGGGGGGTCTGAGAATCTCTCTACCAGCACAAACACAGCCCAATGACCTGTTCTTGGGTGAATAACCCCTGGGAGAGACTCTACCAATTCTTTAGCTCACTGTCCCTTTCACAGAGAAGAAATGTCCCTGCATATCAGTCTTTGTCCTGCCTTGGGGCAGTCCAGCACCAAAATACTAGGCAATTCTCCTCTGAACAGAGTACCAACAGCAACCCCATACACGTGTTTCAGCCTTGTTGGGCATCATTAGTGAGGTGAAGCTGTGCCTCTCTAAGAACAGTGAGCAAGGGGTCCCAGACCCCCCTTGTCTGTTAATAAAATGGCTGATGTTGAGAATAGTACCACTTTGTGTCTGTCTCTCATTTCTGTCCCTCTCACAGCATCCTCTGCTGATCTATATTTATGTTGGATTCTGTAACCATTGAAAAAGTGAGTATAAATGAATCTGACCTGTGATGATGCACTCTTATATAATATGTCTGACCTGGGAAGGGGGTATTGTTATCCTCAGTGCTATAATATATAAATGAACAGAACACAACAGTGATGTACTAACCTCACGGGAGAATCTTAATCTATAAACAAACACAAAATATTGGATGACGTACCTTATTATGTTTGCCTAGCTTGCTTGTATAGTCACGCAGGCATATATGTAGGCGGGCTGCACTTGAAATCTAATGTCATAGGCATTGGTTAAACATAGATCTTATAAGAGTTCCCTTGTTGGCCATGACATCTTTAAGACAAGTGAACAAGGGATGACATGCCGCATTTCATCTTTAGCAGTCTAACAAATGAAGAATTACAACATTGGTTTTGTGTTGCTAAAATGGGACTGATTTTTTTAAATTTATTTTTTCTTTTTTTAACAAAATGTTTTTCAATGGGATTGCACCATCGTAAAAGGCTTTTGTAAATCAGGCCCAGGGTGTCTAATCTCTGCAATTCTAAATAAGGCGTCATCATAAATAGAAAAGCATCATGACTTGTGGTTTGATTATAACTAGACATTGGTTACTTGGAGATCATTGCATTGTTGATGAAACCAATACACACAATCTTGTTCAAACTTTGATAGAAGGAACTCTGTGCTGCTCTGCAGTGCAATCACGTGATCATATTTTCTAGTCTATAAGAGTAGGGCTATTTTTAGAGCCCTCAATTAATACCCCAACAATTGGCTTGGGATCGCTGTTATTGATAGATGTTTTCAGTGTACTGAATGCTGTCTTTTTCCGAGTCTGAAAATGGAACATCCAAATTACTGTACACATTGCGCGCGGATAATATCTGTACCTGGATAGATTGCCTATTCGTGCCGCGGTAACTGCAGTTTGAGAAAAAAAGCCGCCCAAGCTACCTACGCAGCATGCAAATTTCACAGCGGCAGCTTTAATATTCCAGACTGGAACAGATTGCTGGGGAATGCAGTAAAATCCATCACCTCTCAAAACAGCCATTTCAAACAATTGGATTTTCTAAAGCACTGTATTCTTGAAATCCATCAGTTCCTTCCATAACACTTCATGATTTTTTCTGTCATGTTTTTTTTTTACATTTCCCTCGCCTGTGTACGGTGAAGATTTCATTGAAGTTCCTTGCTGATGGTTTTCAAGATTAGTTGCAAATGATTTTAAAAGAAAAACAGTTCCCATGAATCAAACACGTTATCAAGAACAGAATCTAAATGACTATACATTACATTTATATATTCATGAGTGTTCTGTGATATATCTACCATGAAGGTAAAGTGCATCGATTAATATATTCTGCCAGGCACGTCGCCTGGTTTCTGAGGAAGCCATTTTGTTGATAGTTAGCAACGTTCTCAACATACACGAAGAAGCACTGTTGAGTGTACCAACAAAGAGTGAACCGGGTACAGGGTCGGGGTCACATATGATGGGGTGAGTCTCTATGAAGCAATTACGTGTAACTACCTCCATTTATGCACACATATTCCGAGTAGTGCTATTGAAGGCACATTCATTCATGAGTCAGAGATTTGAGGATGGAATTGAGTGTATATATATATCTCAATGGTTCTGTGTTGACCTATCTGCCACCAGGGGTTTTAAAGTACTAAGAGCACTTATTTTAGTTACATAATTGATATTATTATACTTAACACACCACTATGTGTCTCATTTGTAATGCTTACATTGTCAGTATCATTATTAACCAACTCAGTGATAAAGTTGTAAACTTTTAATGGCTTAATGGATTAGCCAGGCATAATGGGAGCAATGGTCCCTCATGATAAGTGTCCTAATGTGTGCAGCTGTAACAGTGCCATTTTCTACTGCAGTTTCTGGGTACTTCCCACACTCTGACCTAGGTTACTTTCTCGCACTCTGACCCCAGGTACTTCCTGCACTCTGACCCCTACGGATATTTCAAGTACCTGGGGAATCAGTCATTGCATATCCATTCGAACCGATTGAATTTAAAAATGTATGAATAAACATTTCTATTTGTGGAATTAGAATAGGACAATGCGTAGCTAACAAGCCACATAGCCACCTACAGGCCATACCTGAAAACCTACCTACATTTCAAAGCTATTGAGTAATGTTCGCATGGATATCAAAGAGGCTTCTCTGCTTATGTTATTAGATCTTTCCGCAGCCTTCGACCTGGTGGACCATGACATCATGGCCACCAGGTTGTCTGAAGTGGCTAACTTCTCCCCATTAGCTTGCAAATGGGTTTTGTCATTTCTTAGCAACCGAGTTAGCAGAGTCTTCCAAGGCAACGTCGAATCTGAGCCCATTCTTACTACCTGTGGAGTCCCACAGGGGGCCTGCACTTCCCCTTGCTTTTACAATATATTCACGGCTCCTTTGTTTGCAAGGTTAGACCATGAGAATATTATATTTACCAATTACGCGGATGACACTCAATGTGTCATCCCGCTTCTTGGATCTCACAAACTGGATGAAATGGCCATTAATAAAGTTTTCACTATAATTGAAACCTGGATGGTTCATAACAAGTTAGCACTAAACAAATCCAAAACCGAACTATTGGTAGTTGGTTCACCACATACCATTACTAAACTTGGCTTACAGTATGACAACTTTCAGCTGGGTGAAGAATCAATCAAACCTTTGAAAAAAGTAAAAACATTAGGAGTAACCTTTGACCAACACTTGTCTATGAAACAGCATGTTAGTAGTATTGTGTCGTCTTGTGCATACTACATTAAACTCTTAACACATCTAAGGCCCCACATTTCTCAGGATAACGCGGAAACTATCGCGAGAGCAATTATAGGCTCAAAAATAGACTACTGTTCAAGCCTTCTGATGGGAATTAACAAATCCGAAAGTAATAGGCTGCAAACCTGTCAAAATGGGGCTATTAGAGCCGTTATGAAACTCAAACATAAAGATCATGTCACACCAGCGAGACGTGAGCTACACTGGCTGCTTGTGGCCGCTAGATCGCTATTTCGCACCCTACCGATTGTCCATAAGTGTAGATCTGGGAAGATGCCTGGTTACTTACAACAACTACTACCCATAAGATCTAACACAAGAGCTCTTAGGTCGAATGACTTGTTCCCTCTATCTGAACCTAAGTGCAACACTGTCAGAACAGCCGACTCGGCCTTCTTCTCTGTTGGCCCTAGAGCCTGGAATGCTCTCCCGCTGCAGCTAAGATCCATCGAATCTTTAGAACTCTTTAAAAAAAGACTAAAGACACATCTGTTTCATTAAATGACTTTTTGGTCCATGATTTCACCCGCTCAGCCCCGCCTCCTGAAACCGTTCCTGTTATCTGTTATATGTGTTTTTGTAGTGCCCTCATGCCTTCGGGTTCATGGCTGCGCTATACAAGTATATTAAAGTAAAGTAAAGTAAATGTGTTGCAGATATGCAAATTAACTCTAATCATGCATGTTTCTCCATACACTTGTATTTGTCTTACAGGGCTGCCCTAATATACACATAGCGTTACTAACCCAAGACAGGCAGCCCTCTAGGATGTAGACAACTATACTCACATGTCACCCTTGCTAGAGTTAACCGGTTTTGTATACTATACCATCCTTTTTATTGAAGGATTGGGGTATGTTTAGCAAATAGTGTTACAGTGGGTTTAAATATGCATGAAAAACAATCAATCTGAAATTTGAGAGTAGAATAGTACATTTTTGTTATCAAGCCACACATGCCACATCACCATCCATAGCCACTCCTGGAAGTTCACCTCCAGTTCAGAGCCACTGAGCAGTGTATTGTGGGTATGCACATGATCTCAAAAGCATACATTTTGCTCCACAAAATGGTTTTTCATCTTAATTGAATGCGCTATTTGATGCCTCTCTCATTTCAACAGTAGAAAACCATCTGGTATATACCATTCCACAAACATCAAAGGCATCATGAACTTTGGAATGCCCATATAAAGGTTGAGTGTGACGTTTTGACAGAAGAGACAATCATATTTGAGCAATCCTGGTTCTAAGCCAGTGCTAATAACATATGGTGTTGTTGAAGTCTACTGTGCTGGAATTGTTTCCTTGATGGCAGATCTTAAGCACTGGATGGTGTCTGTTGAACAGATTATTTTCCAATATGACTTGGTTGGCAAGCCCTCTCTCCTCTCGTCAACATGCCTTGAGGAACACAGGACCAAACTACAAAGAAATATATGTAATTCCTGTGGGGAAGACCTTCAGCACATGATCCCACAAAGTGTCAAATATAAGTTTAGAGTCAATGAATATAGTTCATAGTTCAGCAAACTCTTTTCACTACTGAGTACTTTCTGTTCCTGAGAAGATCCTGATTTAGTTTAACCCTGGCAGTGCTGTTCAATTGAAAAGCCCATATTTTAAGAAAATGGTGTACATCCATTTAATTCCAATCCAGGAACATGGTGAATCACTTACCCTCTCTAATTGGTCATTTTGTGAAAAATCACATGGAGCAAAAGGCAGATTGTTTTGGGGGTTCATTAATACTTAATCCCTTTGTGCAGCTCATATGTGACTCCAAGGGACAGCAAACACTTTCTCACATGTAATGAATATCATGCTGCTAGAAAACCAACAACAGTTATACTGTCAAATGTTGGTTCTGTGTGCTAGATTTTGTTCCTTAACTATGTCTTCCTAATTTTAATGAGGTATTAATAGAAATGTCAACCAGAGAAATACAACTTTTCAAGCTTAAGCATTATTTTGAGCAAGTTCTTACTATTTGCTTTCAATTAATAGCAACATTTAGTCTGTAAAAATGTATTTGAATTACTTATTGACATAATGTTAAAACATTAAACATGTTGTTCTTTTGCTCAAATTATTAGATGCTGAGTGTATATCTTTCCTCTACGATTGGACAGATCCTGAAGCTATACCCATACTGCGCCACGATGCACCCCTCTTCCATCAGGGATACACTGCACTGATCAATAAACCCCAAGGCTCTTTCAACAAATTGCCAATGGACAACATGTAGGTTGTTTTCCGGTCTCATGAACTGGAAGGAACCCTCATAAGCTTGGCTTCAACATCTGACCCCCTTGGAGAATGCCAACACAAGTCGCTCACACTCAACCACACCCTAACTGAGACCACTAACACCCATTCATCAATGAACCCTCAACTCAATAAGCATGGAGCCCCCATACGAAGGAACTCATTGCCAGCAAGCATGCCATCCACAGAAAGGAAATGTTTGGAGAAAACACCAGCAACTGGAAGACCTCATCACACTGAGCAATCTACTAGCAACACCCATGACACTCATTACCACAGCCAAAGGGCATTACTACACAGCATACATCATGGAAGTATCCAACTCGAGAAGATCAAACCATGAAGCATTTCATCAACCTGCTACCAGACAATGCAATACAATAATCCACTGAAAAATGCAAATCTATCAACTGCTTTTTTCACAGACAAGATGTACACAATAAAGTCACATATTAAAAGCTCCACAGTCATCCAACACATGCCAGTATGCACACAGCACACCAAGATGTATCACATTCCGGACAATTAGTCCAGAAAAATGAACCCAACATTCTTGAATCCCCCCAAACCACCAACTACACACATTACATTCTTTATTTCCTCCATTGTGAATCTCCAAAAGGACTACCAATCCAGTTTTTACCATGATGCAGCTCAGGGGCCTCTGCCACACAAGTTACTATTGACACTTCCCCCACACTGGACAGAGGGAAACCCTGCTTACATGCTCTCCCCAATCTCTCTGCTGCCTTTTGTACCATTGTGCATTAATCCCTCCTCATCATCCTTGCCGTGTGTTTTGGCCTTGATGGAACAGTGTTGCAGTGATTTGTCTCATAACTCTCCAACAGAGAGAAACTTGTACACATGGGCCCTGACATATTACAGCAATGTAACATAACCAGTAGAGTTCATCAAGCCCACATCCTGTCTGCTGTCATATTTAACAGTGCATGAAACTTCAGGGAGAACTTCTCACCAAAACTTGCATCAAGAAACACCGATAGGCATATGACACAACTTTACATAAAGATATATTACAGCAGTGGCATCCATTGACTCACACACTATCTGTCCCTCATTCAAATGCCAACAACAGGAAGCATCAGGGACCAGGAAGGTGAATGAAAGCCTGATACCTTTATCCTGGAATAGGTTATCTAAGAAATTGAAGATTGCTATTAATACTGAGCCACAAAAAATGGTTGTTTCATCTATCACTACAACTAAGAAATACCAAAACAGAAAAAATATAATACAAATGAGAATACTGTATAGATAATATGGATAAACCTCTCCTGATGATCCATTAGGAATTAAAATGGTGAAACATGTGTTGAGAGTGAATCAACAAAAAATCTGAAAATAAATATATTCTTTTTAATCAAGACCAGCACTGGTAGATTCTTTCAGCATCAATTAACTGGCATAATTCTCTTGATGAATGTATTTGGCGTGAACTACAATTATCCCCTTTTTTTAAATACTGTCCCACGTTCAAGCATGGGGATCAATATTATAATAGAAGGTCAACCGCACACAGATAAAATGTGTTCTCTTGTGAAACCCCACCTAGCATCTTGATGGATTCATCCCTCAGTGCTCATCCAGTGCAAAATCTCTCAGCTTTACTTTCACCTGTACCCTCTTATACAAGATACAGTTTGCCAAAAAGATACATGCAGCATGATATACGCTTGTGCTACTCTGCTTTGTTAAAGTCCAAGTGCAAGGACAGGTGTCCAAGCCCTGGTCATTTTTCATATGGATGATTACCAGCCACAATTCACAGGACTCCCAGGTGCCACCTTGGGCCCTCTGAAAGTCATCCAGCTCTCTGCAACACAGCTTATATCTGGAGTATAAACATTTTCTGCAACACAGCTTATCTCAGGAGTATAAACATTTTCAGGCCGATTCATGGAATTAATGTGCGCTGAAATTTTCAGCGCAAGCGTGCGAAAGCGAGCAAATCGCAGTGCCAGTGCGAAAATCGCAGCGAAACCCGCGCACAGCGATTCATGGAAGTCCGTGCGCATGTAAATCCCAGGATGTGCGGCAAAATTCTGTGTGGTGCACGCTGGCGCACACGTCTCCAAACAGCTTGAGCTACGCGCACCGCAAAATCACACATAGCGCTGTGCACACAACAAAAGTAGGAGGAACAGAGGGCATGACACACGGAATGGGGAACAACGCGTGAAAATGTGGGCATCACGGGGGAAGTACAGGAGGCAAATGCGCGGAACGCTCACAAGCACGTTCAAAACACGTATTCATGGATTCGAACGGGGCTAACGCGTGCGCCAAAAAAGACACGCTAATCCGGAAAGGAAGCAGGAAGCAGGCGTACCTGGACCGGCGCAGCATAAAAATGCTCGCAAACAACAAACAAGCTCAAACGCCAGGATGGATATACCGTTCCTAGCAGCAGTGGTCGTGGGATACCGCAGGAGGAGGATAGTCAGGCCCAGAATGTTCACACCCAGAACCAGCCTTTTTGGGATGCCTGATGACCAGGTGTATGGGAGATACAGGTTTCCACCTCACATAATACTCGACCTGGTGAGGGAGTGGGAGGATGACCTCACATCACCCACCCTGTGCTGCCAAGCACTCAGCCCCCTGGAGAAGGTCCTCAATGTACTGCACTTCTTGGCCACTGGATCATTTCAGTGGACAAGTGCTATAGTGGGGGGGGTGTCACAGGCCACGCAGTCACGCTGCCTACATCAGGTCTTGGCCATCATGACTGCACACCCATCAGTCCGCAGGCACATACACCTGCCCAGAACACCTGCAGAAAGGCAGGCTGCTGTCCAGGATTTCTACGGGGTGGCACAATTCCCCAAAGTCCTAGGTGCCATTGATTGCACCCATGTGGCTCTACGTCCCCCAGAGCATTAGAGCACATCTATAGAAACCGCAAGCACTGGCATTCCATCAACGTCCAGGTAGTATGTGATGCCAAGGGAATCATCACCTCAGTATATGCCAACTATCCAGGGTCCACCCACGACAGTTTCATTTACAGAATGTCAACCCTAAACTGGGACCTAGAAGCTGGGTGGCATGGCGATACATGGCTGCTCGGTGAGTATAAAAGCCACAGCACATGCATGCATGTCAGATACTGAGTAATGTCACAACCCCACTAATGATACCCATCACCACCTCCCCAGGGGACAGTGCCTACCCTCTGAGTACCCACATGATGACGCCAATTCAGAACCCCACCACGCCACCCGAGGTAAGATACAACACAGCACACATTGCAACCCGGGGCATAGTGGAGCCCACATTCGGAGTGCTCAAGTCACGCTTTCGCTCCCTTGACCGTTCTGTCAGGCAGCTGTTATACGCTCCCCCAGTAGTGTGCAGGATCATAGTTGCAACACGCCGGGGCCTGCCTGTGGACATGGTGGTGCCCCTACATGCCCAACCACATGCACAGATGCTGAGGCAGCCCGTACGCAGCTGGTGGCTAATTACTTCACCTAAAATCACACCCCTGTGGAGTGCACACAGCCCTGGCACATACCATCTGACAATTAATGATGATGACATAAGGGGCAGTCAACTGTCACAACCATACCAGCCTGACATTGGTCACCTGGAAGTGTTACATTGTGTGCATCCCTACCTACACAAATACCACCAATGCTGTGTCATCAAAAGACACACTTCTATGCTGCTAAATTCATTACCCCGTTGCAAAATAAAACATGACAACAGTGCCATGTCACCCAACCCCTCCCCAGCATCGCCACCCAACACACCATGGCATGTCATGCTATGTGAGAGCAAATGGTGTGCAGTCATAATGTCGAAAATAAAAAGTCGAATGACATAATGTTGAAAAAGAAATGTCAAAAAAAAAGTCGAATCTATTTTTTTTTTAATTTATATCTATTTTTTGGGTTTGGCAAGTATAAAAATGGGTAAAATAAAAAAAAGGGGTTGGGGGGAACCCCCCCATTTCGAAAAAAAAAAACGTATTGAAAAATAAATGCGACTTTTTTTTTGACATTTTTTTTTGACCTTATGACGTTCGACATGTTTGTTTTCGACCAAATTACTATAAACCAGAGCAAACAAAGCAATCCCAAAACCTGACACAAGTGTCACAAAGTACAGTATCCCTAATGGAAACTGGCCACACACAATATGCTCCGAGTAATGTAGAACTAACAACACACATGACCAAATACTTACCAACAATACAATGCAGCTACATAACCTCAAACATAGCAAAAACATGACAGTACTAAGTTAAAGTAGTGGTAGTCTTACAACCTGATTATGCCAGCACATCGACCCCTTCCAACTGTACAGTGTTGCTGCCACGCAAATGTGTAAGTGCACTGCTTACAACATGAACTCCATCTCCAAAGTAGACAGCCTTGTGAAGACATGAGGAATTAACGTGCAAATTAGGAGGAAGACATGGATGCACAAGCACATATCAATACACCATGCAGTGTACAATACAACAACAATATCCACTAGGAATGCATACACAGTATTGGCTATAGAGTGCCCACACAGCTCATGGGAGTCCAACGTCACTGTGTAAGTCGCTGTCACTTGGGCACACCCTTTGCAAGCCCATGGAAACGGGAAGCAGAAGGGGTGTGTGTCTCACAAACCCAAGCATCTAACCCAAACTCAGGACAAGACATGTGCCAAGCCGGAATACAGTGGATGCCCACGGGAGCCACACAAGGCAACACACTAAAAAAAATATCAAAAATCAAAAATCAAAAATGCCCATGTGGGGGACAGGGGGGTGGGGAGGCCACCCAGGAGGTCCGAGGACAGGGTGCGCACCAACAGCCACCTGTATGGATGTTGGGGAAAAAAAAACACCTCCATGGGCTCATGGACTGCACGGCTATGCCAATGTGGTAGAACTGCTGCTGTTGCTCTCATCACCCTCTGCTGCTGCATCAGGAGGTGGTGGTGCTATGGGAGGCAGCCCACGCAAAGCCCTGGTATGGTCCTCCATGGCAGAAGCATGTGGGTGTGGAAGGTCTCGTTCTGGAGGATTATAGTGCAGAGATCCCCATGCAGCACCTGACGTGATGCCCAGATCTCCTCGCGAGTTGCCTGCATCTCAGCTGAGAGCGAACGTGTGAGCTGCTCCAGCTGCTGTTCTGTCCTCAAGTTAGTGGAAGCCTCAAGGTCAACAAGAGTCTCCCTGAGGTGATGGAGTTCTACCCTCAGGGCTTCCCTGTGACCCTGGGACTCTATTGATATCGATTGGCGTAGAATCTCCAGTGCCGCCCGTCTGTCCCTGTTGGACGCCAACATGTCCTCCCTGTGTGATTGGCAAATGGAGTCTGTTGCCTGCTGTAGTTGCTCTCTCTCCCTTTCAGGGGGGACAATGGAAGTGGCCACCCTCTCCATTGCTTGAGCCATCATCTCAACTGATACTGCCTGTTGGGTTGCCATACCGTACATGGATTGTTCCCATACGGTATTGCCTGGTGGCGTATGGCCACTGCGTCAGCAGGCACCACACCTGTTTGGGGCAAGGCGATCTGCGCCTTGCTGTGCCGGCACTGCCTGAGGCTGCAGGACTGCATTCCCCCTCTGATATGCTGGCACAGGAACGGGATCAGATGTTGTGGAGTGTGACCCTGCATCCGTAACCGCCAAAGGCAGACTTACCAACACTGACATCCCCATAGAGGGTTCTACCCCTGGTGCAGGTGGGTTGGACAGAACAGAATCCCTGCCAGAAACACTTACCTGCGACGACACATAGGTCTCGTCATCCGAATCAGCACCTGAATAGAAGTCTGGGGAGGTGCACCCAGAGACACCCCTGGACAGAATGGTCTGCAGCAAGATTGGGTTCTCACCCACCACCACACCATGTCCCCCACTGGTGCCCGGTCGTGCCTGAGATTGCTCCTGGGTCTGCACCATCTCCTCAACCTCAACAGCATCAATGCGTCAACCCCTGCAAAAACATGAAAGACAAAAAATGGAAACATGCATTAGCACCATAACACACAAATAGGCCTGACAAGCTACAGAACCAGTACATGATTTACACATGTCCCACATGACTATAACCCTCCCATGCATGCACTGTCACTGAGTTGGAAGGGGAGGCAAAAGGCAGCCACTGATGACACCAAGATGGAAGAGCAACACATTTGCTGCATGCTGGGTAGCACTGCCATCACACATTGGCCTGTGAGCGGCATGTCCAATACACATACATGACACATGCCATCACACAGATTGCATGTACCATAGCCATGGTACATTCCACAAGTGCATCCATATGTCAGTGAATGAGTACTGTCAGCCATCCATGTGAGATGGACATGATGAGATGAAAAATGCTACATAGTGTGACACAATACGCTTGTGCCACACACTGAAACACATCCAGTGTACAAAAATACAGTGATTGCAGGCCGATGTACACATCAATGGTTGTGCACTTCAACATGACAGGAAACAACTATCATGTTCCACATTCAAACAGGCCCCAAAAATGTATGTGTACAGGCCAATACTCAATCAGCCTAAATGGTCAAATCATTCACCTACAAGGTAACACATGTGGGCCAATGTGGGGTTCATCAGTGACAGAAGCGTGTCACACATGTGACAATAGGGATGTGGAATGCATAGCAAAAGTGGGAGAATTGAAACAATCAGCCTGAACGGACACTGAAAAATACAATGTTGTTTCAAGATGCCACTTCAAGGGCAACTGCCGTAATGTTGCGCTAAATTACTACTGTGGGCAGAAGGGACACTGTCACACCCAAATCCAAGGCCGCTGAATGTTTTGGATGAAGCACATGGGTGACCCATACCACCCAGGCACACAAACCCTCACCTGGCACTCAATCAGAACCCATCACCCAAACAACATACACATGCATTACACACACATGCATGGGCACTCACCGGACAATGCATCATAATCAGGTAGTTATCCCACACATTGGATCTGTTCCTCTGTGATGAAGGCCCCAGGAACAGACTCATGGTCAGTGAGTTTGTTGTCCTCTTGTGGAGACCCAATGCCAGTCACCAGAGTAGCGGCATGATTTGAGGCCAGCTTGTTCTTTGCTCTGCATTTCAGGTCATTCCACCGCTTGTAGCAATAATCAGCTGTGCGCCTCACAAATCCAAGGGCACTTATGCGGTCCGCGATGGTCTGCCAGTGTGCCCTATGTTGACCAGGTGTGGTCTTAAACCCTGCAGTCACCAACATTTCACAGCTATGTGCCGACACATAGGACACAAGTGCATCAAGTTCCACGTCATTAAAGCAAGGCTTCCTTGACGTGCCGGGGTGTGTAGCCGTGTCTGAGGTCTCAGCCTGTCATGCCAGAGCACCCTTCTTCCTCTTCTTTAAAGGTGGAACGGAGCCAGAGTGGCTTACGCTGCTCTGGTCAGTAGGGGCAGAATCACCGGTGGACTGGGTAGTAGGAATGTGGGAATGCACAATGACCATAGGTCTTGATGCAGGCATTGGTTTCAGGGTAATGTTGGCAGGGGGAACGTCAGTTTGATGGACCTGGACTGACACTGTCCTGGCTGGGAAAGTCAGAGCTGGGGCGGATGGAGCTGCAGCTACCCCTGCAGCCTCCCCACCCTGCATACTTGGGGCAGCAGATGACATAGCTGCCCCAGATCCACGTGGCTTGGTGACTACAACTTGCACCGCCACACGTGGCCTAGACTTGCTGACCTGGAAGTCAGCCTGGGAGTCATTCCGTGCCAGGTCAGATGCCACAATGGGCTGGTCCAACCGGGGCTGAGCTGGGATGGTGTCAGCCACGTTTCCCTCAACCATGGGGGGGAGGAATGGGTGTCCCTGATTGTTCCTCCACACATGGGGGTGTAGGGGCACCCTGCAAATCCCGGCCACATCCCCTACCGCGCCCACCATGCCCACCTTTTGAAGGTCGGCCACCTTTGCCTCTCTTACCGCTTGGTCGCCTCCCAACCATGGCACTGATGTTGTTGTGCATATGGGAGTTGAAGTAAACTATTGTCCTGGGCAATTGGGGGTCAAAGGGGTAGGATACTAGATGGAATTCATACCGTATTGCTCTAACAAGGCTGTCTGTGACCCCTGGGGAAGATGATGGGTCACGCAACGCACAGGCAGCCCAAAATCAAAAACAAACATGCACGCAACCCCTCGTAGACCACATGCGTGAAAAAATGAACCCGCACTACGCTGTGGCACCCAGAAACACAAAAATAAGCGTACGCATAATGCACGCAGCCTACAATGACCTCTGAAGGGGAACGCGACACACGGGGCAAGCACATTTGCTAAGTACGTGTGGAACTCACCGTCTGCCTGGAAAAAGAATGTGAAAAATATGCACGTGTGCGCGTTGGCAACACCCCCGCCAAAAGAAGAATTGTACCCTGTCTGAGGAGACAGGACAAAAGGAAAAGTGAACTCTGTTTGAGGAAACAGGCCCAACAAAAAATCAGAAAAGAGCTGTCAGAGGTAACAGGGAGTACGAACTAGAAATGCTGTGAAGTAACCGCGTGTGAACCGACAAGAAGTACAGATTTCACACACTCGCCCTCCACGAAAAGCACGTACAAGGAAATGGCGTCCTACACGTAGCTTTTAAACCAGCCCACACGTACATGTCAGATACGCGTGTACGCGGGCCCTTTCCTCCAATTACACGCGATGACACTGGGACGTGCAGTTTTTCCACGTGTGCTCTGTCATCACGTGCTATGAGGGAAACGCCTGCGTGCGGAATGTAACTTACGCGCTTACGCGCTAAGGCGATGACACTCGTACGTGCAGTTTTTCCACGTGTGCTCTGTCATCACGTGCTATGAGGGAAACGCCCGTGCGCATAATGTAACTTACGCGCTTACGTGCTAAGGGCCTTTGGTCCAATGAAATCGCGTGCGTGTGCTGATGTGCTTACGTGCTAAGGCCCTTTCCTCGAATTACACGCTGACGTGCAATTTTTTCACGTGCCAAATCACTCCGTATCAAGCTGGCCACGCGAAAACACATGGAAGACCACGCTCCTGCCCAGAAGGCCGAATTACTGCCCCCCAGATCCCCGAGCACGCTCCCACCTGCCATCTGCTGCTGCCTGACTGCCTGCTGCCCACGTGCCCTGACATTTGCTGCCTGCACGTCAGCCAGGGGTGTAGTTGCTGTGACCACCCCTGCTGGAACCGAAGACTCCCGACTGGGATTCCATCGCTCCACAGCCCAGCCCCAGGACCCAGTTGCCCACCCACTCCTGCCTCTGGGGTTGCCATGTCCAGCACAACACCATCTGGCAGCACTGGCAACCCCCAGCCAGAGAGGCAGAGGGCCACCAGCTTCACTGCCACCGAAGTTGGTGTCCTGGTGGAGCAAGTCCTGGGCATTATGATGCCCTCTTCGGAACATCATGCACCAACAAGGAAGGACGGGAGAGGATCTGGGACGACGTACTGGTTGTCATCAAGGCGGAGGGGGTGGCAACCCGCGACATCAAGCACGTCAAGAAGTGCTGGGAGGACATCAGGTCCAGGCCTGTCCGCATGTAGGGGAGAGTTCTGTGTCATCTGCCTCTCCACTACCTGCGGAAGAGGGGTCCCACGAATGTATGGGCTCCGTCCTGGTTGGTGTCGCGTTGCGCACGCGTTTCATTCGTGATGACGTGCGTTCTTCCTGGGCGGAGAACACACGCCATCACGGAGAGCAGCGTTGTGACATGGCACTGATGGGAGGGGCCCTGGATGGTGGGTTCCTACATGTGTCACGCACTCCTGCGGACCTCTCCTCCTCTGTGGAGACTATGCACCAGTTATTCTCCACACCGTCTTCCGGCCCAGATTCCACCAGGGCCCCCTGTGGACCCGGCCTGACCAACACAGCCAGCTTGGTAGAGCTCACATCCTTGCTACAGTCGGGAGTCGGCGGCCCAGCAGGGGTGGACACCACAACTGGAGACCAGCTGATGGAGGATGTGCAGACACCATCAGACACGGCACATGGACAGCAGCAGCAGGAGCAGGCTCTAGGTGGGAGCAATGATGGCTCAGGGCCATCAACATCGAGGGGCAGGCATCGGCCAGAGGGCAGGAGGACCCAGGAATGGGAGTGTCTTCCGTGTGGCACCGGTTGGGCCAGCAGATAGGTGCAGAGCGGCGGCGGGCGGAAGAGGCGTGGCTCACCATGGTCAGGGCGGAGTTCTCCATGCGTCGGGCTTTGAGGCGGGCAGAGTGCCTCGAGGCAACTCGCAGGGAGTTGGAACAGGCCATGAGTGCCTCCCTGCGAGACCTCGGGGCAAGGACAGAGGCCCGCCTCCGGCAAATAGACATGGAGTTCGATGATGCCCTGGCCCAGGACACCACAGAGTGAGCCGCTGGACTTGCCCGCCCCCATTGTATATAGTTAGATAGTGTTAGGTTTCCTTTCATTTTTTCTTTATTTTGTATACAGTTTTTATTAGGTAGTATTTTTGATAGGTTTCATTTCATCAATTAGGCTCATGGACCCTGAATTGTTCATCTGTACATAGTTCACCGATGGATTATTCTCTTTTTTTATTTTCATCATGGAGCAATGGTTTTCACTTTCTTTTTTCCCTTGGATTTGCTTTATTGGACTGTGACTTTGGACACCATTTCTTTTGGATTTCTTTGGATTATGATTTCTTGTATTTTATTCTTTTACGCACATGCAGCTTTTCTTTTAATATTCCCATTGTTGTGTGTTGGATTTTGATTACATTCATGTTGTGTTTAATACATTTTTTCTTCATACTTAGATGTGTGGTATTATCTCATTGGTTTCATGCATGTCATGATATGGGTTTTCACATTCACTTGCACCCATTGTGTGTGTGTGACGGACATGTGTTCATTTACATACTTGCCATTGGGGTTGTATCATGTAATTGCCTTTTCTATGTGGGTGGATGCAATACTTGGTTGGGTCTTTGGGCTGGGGAGGCTGGCCATAAGGGCCATGATTGAGGATCGTCATGACCTGGGGCAGAGGGACATGAGTGGGGGCCTGCTGGCATGTGCCCTGCACTGCTGGGGGGTGGGGATGCAGGGGGACATGAGTGGGACATGAGTGGGGGCCTGCTGGCAGGTGCCCTGCACTGCTGGGGGGTGGGGGTGCAGGGGAACATAAGTGGGACATGAGTGGGGGGGCTGCCGGCAGGTGCCCTGCACTTCTGGGGGATGGGGGTGCAAGGGGACATGAGTGGGGGCCTGCTGGTAGGTGCCCTGCACTGCTGGGGGGTGGGGGTGCAGGGGGACATGAGTGGGGGCCTGCTGGCAGGTGCCCTTCACTGCTGGGGGGTGGGGGTGCAAAGGGACATGTGTGTGGGCCTGCTGGCAGGTGCCCTGCACTGCTGGGGGGTGGGGGTGCAGGGGGACATGGGTGGGGGCCTGCTGGCAGGTGCCCTGCACTGCTGGTGGGTGGGGGTGCAGGGGGACATGCGTTGGTGATCAGTAGTGCAAGGTGACATGTGGCTTGGCTGGGGGGCATGCCCATGGTGGATGGGCTGCCTGCGGGACATGACCAGGGGTGCAGGGTAGTCCCCTGTGGTATGGGCTGCCTGCAGGGGCTGTGGAGGGTGTAGAGGGAACACCTGGGAGGACCCACACTGCCAATTTACGTGTAGGACTCCCTGCGCACCCCCGAAATACACGTACCTTGCTGAAATCGCATGTGAGACTTCCCGCAAACCCCAGTTATACACGTACCCTACTCACAGAGGCCCTTTCGCGTGTGAAACTTCCCGCGCACCCCCAAAATACACATACCCTGCTGAAATCGCGTGTGAGACTTCCCGCGAACCACAGTTATACACGTACCCCACTCGCACAGGCCCTTTCGCGTGTCAAACTTCCCGCGAACCCCAGTAATACACATACCCCGCTCGCACACGGCCTATCACATGTGAAACTTCCCACGCACCCCCGAAATACACGTACCCAGATCCAATCACATGTGAGACTTCATGCAAACCCCAGTTATACACATACCCCGCTCGCACAGTGCCTATCGCTTGTGAAACTTCATGCAAACCCCAGTAATACACTTTCCCCGCTTGCCGTTTGCTGTTTGGCAGCCCTGTAAACTGGTCCAGGGTTAGCGCTGCCCTTTGCGCTGGATTGGGAATTTTGATGGCTTTTCCTTGCGCGAGGGCGTTCTTGGGGGTGTAACTGGTGCTGCTGCAGGGTTTCTGCGCCACTCTGAGCCACGGCTGGTTTTGGAGGCTAAAATCCATGAATGCGCTGTGCGCGGAAATTGATTTTAGCGCACGCTAATTACCCCCTTTACCACATCACTTCCACCCTCAAGGGATTCCTTGGCTACTCCTTTAAGAATACATCATTTTCATGTTCATGACTGCCTCACGATCACCTACAAAGCATTCAGAATCAAAACACCACTGTACTTGGCCAAGATTCTCATCCTCTCTGGCTGTCAGTGCACCACCAGTGGCTGTGACATCACTAGGCTCGAAGAAAAAAGAAAAAGAAAAACTGCAAGTGCAAAAATGCAAACAGGCTATTTTCTGCTATGCACTTTGCCTCTAGAAAAAGTTACTAACACAAATAAAAATGCCCCCTCCATCCTGTACTTTAGGAATGACCTGAAGGCTTTTCTCTTCGAAGAACCTGCCCTGTCTGATTTCTGCAATCACTCTTTCACCACTGGAGTCTTGCCATCACCCCTGAAGCACCCCCTTGTGCACCCTCTTCTTAAGAAACCCTCTGCCGACCCCTCAAGCCCAGCTAACTACCGCCCAATCTCGATCACTCCCTTCCTGGGCAAGCTCCTGGAGAAACTGGCCATCTCCCAACTCAATCTCCACACTGAATCTGTTGGTTGTCTTCATGACCATCAGTCTGGCTTCAGAGCTGCCAGATGTACGGAATCTGCTCTCCTGAACATACATGAAGATCTGCTCTCCAACCTTGACACCAACACCCCGTGTGTCCTCATCTTGCTTGATCTCTCTTCTGCCTTTGATACTGTCAACCATGCCATCCTGCTCAACCGTCTCTGTGATAACTTGGGTATCACTGGTAAGGTTCCTGTATGGCTGACCTCTTTCCTCTCCGACCGACCCTCCCAGGTCAAACTTGGGTCCTTCCTCTCCGATATCTTTTTCTCTACCTGTGGTGTCTCCCAGGGATCTAACCTCTCTCCCTGTCTGTTCAACCAATACCTGGCACCCCTTGCCCACCGCATCGCCACTCTCTGTCCCAATTTTCAGTGCTATGTGGATGATACCGAACTCATTTTCAGGCTACCCTGGGCCTCCTCCGCGCCTTCCCTCATCTCTGACTGTCTGTCTGATATCCAGGAGGGGTGTGCCGCCAATGACCTCTGCCTTAATGCCAGAATGTGAGATTTTACTCATTGGCACACCCACTCCCTCCTTCCATGCAGCTCTCTGGCCGGCCTCTCTTGGCCCTCTTCCTGCTCCCACCTGCAAGGCTAAAACCCTTGGGGTCATCTTCAACTACACACTCTTCTTCTCTCCTCACCTCTCTGACGTCTCTAAGAAATCACACTACCAGATACACCTCCTCAGAGGTATTCTCCCTTTCCTCTCCTTCCCCAGAAGCTCACCGTCTCCAGAGCCCTGGTTCTCTTTAAGCTGGACTATTGTAACAGCCTCTATCTAAATCTGCCTGCCTCTACTCTCCACACTCTTCAACTTACCCAGAACATCATCTTTAAACCATATTGTGAGGACCCAATCATATATTATTTGTATTTTGCTATGTTAAGTTCCTGGATTGCTGCCACATTATAAGTTAATAGATTTGTGATGGTACGTTTTAAACACGTATCGCACTGAAAAGAACCAAGTATTGGAAAGAAAATTAAACATTTTATTTGAGTGTTTTTTGTATTTAGGGATGACATTGAACAGTGAATAGAATTGCATCTCTTTGAAAGGGCTGCTAGCTCAGAATTCATCAGACAGTCTCTGAAGCCCTTAATGAAATCTGTGCACAGAAAATAGAAGCTGGTGGAAGCACCATTCGGTTATTTTAGCAGCATAAAATTCTGTCATGTTTCATTTGCACACAAATATTCCAGTTGATCATTTCACTACTGATATATTGTGACACACAATTGGGAATATTCTAAACCAATTCCATCGTGTTGTATTTGTACAGCAAGGTGTACTGAATGCACGCCTGGAGCTGCGGTTATGGGTACGTTCAGGCAAAAGTTGAATATTTATATGGGGACATTGCTGCCGGGATAGAAAGAGCTATAGCTAGGTTGATGAACGAAAATACCCATTGATTGCTCAACTTGCTAACAAATTGCATAATAAATAACATCTGTATAATGTATGTGCATGTTTGTGTGTGTATGCGTGTGTGTTTTTGTGTGTGCAGGGGGTATTCAATGTGATATGTGTGGATTAATGTTATGAAGCGATAACCGTACAACATTCTGTTAAGATAGCACATCAAAACACCACTATGAATAGACAGAAGCAAGCAAAGGGAGACCAGTGGTCAACGTGTACAGTAAGAAATAGTGGAACTATGATCCCTGCTGGCCTGCCCCCACTGGCCACAAACCCCATCACCACGCTCCTCCCACATGCAATCCAAACCCCCAAACAGACACACCTGGTGTTTAAGGGAACGTTCAGTGCACTGCACTGAAGTGCCCGTTTAAACTTCTTGCTACACTTTTATTTGAAAAGTTAACCATTCCGGAACGATTTCTTTTAAAAATAAAAGTATAGGAACAGTAAAACATAAAATAGAAAAGCAGAGGACCACCGGTCCCAAAAGCTCCCGGCCACTTCGACCACTGAAGGAGACGCCTAATAAAGAATAATGATAGACTGATTGAACCAGCAGTGTAGGTTTGATTTCTAGATAGATATACATATAGATAGACAGATGGTTGGATGGATAAGTGGACAACCATGGTAGAGCAGGCTCAGACAGGTGCATAGAGTCAGACAAATCAACAAAAACGCTGACAGGAGCAGTCAGTCAGATGTGGGCAAGCAGGGGCATGGAAAGTGATTGGTCAAAGGCCAATGTAACCTGTTGCAAACAATATCTGAAAGTAGTACTACTTAAAATGTTTAGGGGCCTGATTCATGGAAGCGTTTTATAATGGCACAGTCCCATAGGAAAATGCTTTGTGAATCAAACCCCAGGTTTCTTAAAGGGATCTTACGCCCCCATATATAAGGCTTCCTAGTTATTTAAGAATCTTGTTCTTAACTGCAGATATTAACTTGTAAAAAAAAGAAAATACAAATGTAAACTGATTACGAAAAATAAGAAATGAAACAATTGTTTACATGTATTTTGTCACTTTGTGTTATGCAGTAAACGGAAGGACGTCGGTGAGGCACAGTGCGATATTGAATACATCTTATCACCAATAGCCCAAGCTATGTTATATCTCTACTTATTATTTTGGTGCATCAATGGCACTGGCCAACTTTGAAGCTGGCAATTACTACTAGCTCAAAATTATGGCCACTATTATTGCCATTTTCATGAATATTATGGAATGATTTCCCTGCCGGGGACACCTTTTGCTTCTTTTTACTTGAGTCATTATCCTATGCGGTATGCTTTGCCGATGGCTTTCCTAAATTTCTTCAAGAATGTTCTGTTTTAATGTTGAAGAATGTATCCACAAAATGACCATTTCATCCTTGGTGCATTATTTATTTGGGTGCTTCAATGTTTGATTTTTTGTGCAGAGTGCAACATATGACGACTTGCTGATTGACTGCCACCTAAGTATACCTGGGTTGTCTGGTTGTGTTGGAGGAGCTGTATGACAGTTGACAGACAATTTGGAGGCATGACTGGGTTTGGGCAGGCCACTCAAGCCAATGCAGAGGATTAATGCATGTTGGCTCTGAACAGCCACATTCCCATCTTCTCGTTTGCATTGCATTGATGGTACTTTATATTCAATTGTCAGCAACGGTCTATGCAATTTTTAAATAATTGCAAGATGTTCGGTTGGAGTAATTTCTGAGAATGAGTCCAGGGCTCTTTCAGCAAGCAGTGTACATTATCAGGCCTTGGAATGCAGTCACGTGTATATTGATCCACATCTCTGCAGCGTTTAAACCTCCAGAACATGAAATGGTTGTGGGTATGATCTGAATTGTGTCAGTTAGTGTGTGTTTCTTTCAACATTTTTGCAATGTCTGTGCCTTGGAAAGGATTTACCTTCGCCTGAAGGCGGTCCTATGGTCGTGATTTCTATAATGTATATATATGATAGGAAACAGCAATATTTTTTTTTATTTTTTCTTAATTTTATTGTGCATTTTGTTAGGTGCTTATACAGCAATTTAATGTGTTTCAAAGTGCCCACAGGACAACAGGGAGGGGAACATGCGGTTGAAAAACAATTAAAAACACTGGAGGATAAAGATGGATCTACTAGGCCTTGTGAGCATTCAGAACGTGCACGTGCAGAGAGAGGAGAGGGGAAGAGGGAGTGGGGGTAAGTGCTAGGAGTGCCTGTGCTCGTGAGTGAGCAGCAGATGTAAGTGCATAGTGGAGGAAGTGCTATGGAAAGGTCAGTTGCAATAAACAGGTAAGTGCAGGCCTACAGTGGGCAGTCAGTGGTTGCAGCTCTTGCACATCGGGAGTGGGTGTACCAAAAGCGCAGTGTCGTATCACCAAGGAGATGCAGCGGGAAGACTCACAATACCGCACTTATTAAGATTGATATCATCATGTTGAGATGAACAGACACTCTGACATAGAGGATGGGAAAGATTGTGAAATTAACTTTCCTTTGTTTGAACGGTCAAACACAAGAGATCAATCTGCAGTCGACAAGAAGCAGAAAAAGATGTGACCAAAGAAGAGAAATTCGCCAATTGGGAAAAATTCTGCTTCATTAAATAAAAACTGCGCTCTGCACTGGGGCGGCCATTAGCACCAAACTGGCACGGTTGGGATCCCGCCCATTGTTAGCGGAACATCCAAGAATTAGGAAACACAGACAAGGCAGACAGGCTCCGGTCAAACTGTTAACACACACATATGTGATCAGAAATTGATTGTTTGTATGTCCTGAGGATGGTTGTGGCATGAAAACCATCTTGTCGAAACTCAAGTCGACATTGTATTAGTTTAAACTTTATTTGGATAACAATGTGGACAGTTATACAACACTTGTGGGAAATTATTGTATCCAGCTTATAGAGTAATACATGTCATGATTGTAAATTACTGGTGCATTGATGGTCACAAAACAGTATTTTGCACCTAAGGTCAAATGGTGTGACGATGAGTGTGCTGGGATGCTTGCTGAGACAAGTGCCCAAGGTCATTTTGAACGTGGCTATCAATAGTTAGACTCATATTAAAACCAGGTTCTTTTTTGGTTGAAACGCACTATCAGGGACTCTCAAAGCGACATGCAGAATGAATAATAATGCCTCCTCAGTGAGGTGCAGTGCGCGCGCTCGCTCCGCTCATTTTTCTTTTTTTCACGAAAAATATTTTTGTTTTCTTAAATCTGCCCCAAACAAGCCCACAGGCCTTGACTTGCTTCGGTGAGGTTACCATGCTGCTCCTGCAGTGGATGATGGAAGTGAGGAGCTCCAGCCACGAGGATCTTCAATGCTGTGTCAATGATAGAATTCTTCTATCTTTAAACTTTATATGCCAAGTGACATCTAATTTGATTCACTTTTGTCCTGCATTTAATTCTGAACTCCAGTTCCTTCAAAATGTAATTGACAAAAATGCTGTGTGACAAATGTTTGCCCTTCAGGAGTACAAGGATGAGTAGAGGCTAAAGCGCCGCCCACTCAGCCTTGACACTGCTACAATCCAAGAGTCAACACAATCATAAAGGTAAAACAGGCACAGTTAAGAGATACACCCCCTACACTTTTTTGGTAACGTGAAGCAGGAAAGACTATACTCTCAAAAGGTGTGTGAATGTGGTAAAGTAGCAACCCAAACAGTGAAGTATAACCGTCTGCAATATAGGGATGTCTCCTTCTCACACCCCTCCATTTGTTGCCTCTGTACTTGATCCCGTAACCTCCCAATCTTCCAATAATCATCCAAAAAATGTTCCCTTCCTCCCATCTAGCAAATTACCATTGGTCAAAATATGGAGTCTGACAATAATAAGCATTTACTGTTTTGACAATGTTGACATACTTTAAAAATGTCATTCTTGAAGGAGTTTGGACAGCAGACGCGCACCTCCACAAGCTCAAAGTGTGTCTTTAAAATACCCTTGCTTTCTGCTGACATAAATAGATTAATAACATATATAATGGTGAGAAAAACACTTTTAATTCAGTGGTCTTTATAAACCATGAAATGTGTCCAGTGGCCATGGTCACAGTCTTGTGAATTGATGATTAATGGTTTCTTTCATTCAAAGGCAATTTAAAAATCACTTCACTTTCAGCTCTCTGTTGTATGGCAATTGCAGGTCACCATGCTCTATACAGCAGAGGCACAGGGACATACACCAAGTGTTTTTATGAAGCCATACATCCCAAGGTGCCTTACAATATCATTCTTTGAATTCCTTATTGAGGGGCCTTTATTCCTATAAAATCTGAGGGCCAACAGCGTCTTCCAAAATATCTGGTATCAAATACTTTTCCTCAACTTGTTTCATGTTCTGCTGGTTTCTTTTTTATCCTATCATGATCCTTCCTCTTGGAATTGTACTCATTCTGAAATTGCCCCTTTTTATTTGCTTTCCATAGGGGTTTATTCCCGTTTATCTTGTTCTTTCTCAGAAATCGTCTTTCTCTTTTTAATTTCTTTCTTCCTCATTGTTGCGCTCTCTGCTTTCATTAGCACTGTATCCCACTTTTTATCTGCGTTCTCAATTTCTCATTGACTTTTTTTCTGTCACTGCCGTATTGGAAACATCTATTTCTAAATGGCTTTTTTCCTTTGTCTCGTCTTCCCTTCTCCCCTCTACTCGCTTGACAAAACCTTCATATTTCTTCTGCCAAACGAAAAAGCTTCCTCCTGAGTAAAGAAAGAATGGCTGAAAAACATAATGTTTTTCACTAGGAAAAGTGAGTGATGACATGTGCTAGCTGAGCTGAAGCTCTACAAGCGCACTGTTATGTCTCGTGCCACCTGTAATGTTATTACGAGCGTACAGTAGTCTGTATTATTAACTGCTGCCTGAAGTAACTGCTCACGTGCAATCAGATGATTAGCAATCATGTCACATTCTTGCATCCACGTATTGCACTTTTCCACGTATTTCAGGGGACGGTTGAGAAGCAATTGAGCGGGCAATGCATTTGTTTTCGAATACCAGCTTGTGAATCATCTTGCCACAGAGAGACAAAGAAACACCTTCTTCATTTTATAGTATTTTTTCAGGTTCTTGTTTTGACAGCTGTTGAGTTTATTTTATTTTAACAGCTTTGTTTCGTTTGACAAAATGCATCATTTGATACAGGATAACATTTCATATGTTGTTTCAAAAAATGGCTATGTAAGCTCCAGTATTGTCCCTATGTGCCCACATAAACTCTCTCTACGAATGGTGTGCATTCCAATTGCTTTGTGTTTTAAAAGTTCCACTGATTCCTGTTAAAGAGCCGGGTGGACTTGTACCTTTAACAGTAGAACCATGCACACTTCCTAACAAAAGATGACATTAAAACAAAATAGAAAATAGGCTATGCGAATGAGTCATTTCTTTAATCTGAGGGAAGTCTTTCATATTTGTACATGTAGTTTCTTTCGTTAGTGGGTGCCCGGTAATGCTTAGTAGCTGCCACCCCCACGTGTGCCCCTGAACTCATGCAGACACCAAACACGTTCTCTCCCCACACTCGTATGTTCACAATAGTCTGCGTCAGTAGATCTGTCATCTTCACCCTGATGTACTTCTCATGCCTCACTGCCTCTGAGGACTAGTTTGTGCTAACAGATTCTCAAGTAGATCAGTCAATACCTGGGGCCCGAGCGAAGCAAGAGTTTTTAACAAGGGACCCTGGGCGGACCAGATCGAGTCTTAAGGCTATTAAAACCCCAGCTTTCCAATCCACAACCTGGGGTGTTAATACACATGTATTTTCATTCAACAAAGGGGGTGGTGCTGCGTCACCTTTATGGAATGGAAATACAGCCACAGGATGGCCACCAGGAACCTGGAAGGCGGGGCTCCATAAGGAGCCCCTCTTCCATTTCCATGGCACCCACCGAGCAGCAGCAGAAGCGCTGCAACAACAGAGGGTCCCACTGCTACCAATGAAAAGTGGTAAGTGGGGCAAGGGGGTGGAGGGAAATGCACAAATAAAATATAAGGGAGGGTGGGGGAGGATATCAGAGCGGGCTGGGGATGCAAAATTCCATGGAATGCGGGCTGAGATTAGCAACGTCAGCCTGCGATTCAAGGAACCTAATTGGCGGCTCCTCGCGCCGAGGGTGGTAATGACATTTATCTTCTGATTGATACAAAGAAACAATTGGACCAAGACATTTTACTGGTATTTAATGCACTAAATAATAAGCACTCCTTCAGCACCCTTTTACTCCTTAAATACTTGCAAATACTTTCAAAATATAGGGAGCAAAACTCTCCCTACAAACAATGCAAAACATTGCATACATAGGAAGCTAGTCACTGCTAACACCTAGAGTGATCTGAGCAGATCTATTTTTACTTGCAGAGCAGAACAATATGACTCACCTGATATTACTGCCTGATCTAAAGATCAACCTTAAGGAATGTCTAGGTTATTTAATATTTCAATGTATTTTAATTGCATGTAAATGCCGCTATTGGATATAGGAAGTGCCTTTTTCCTCCATGAACAATACTTTTTTACACCCGACTTCAGAAAATAAGCAGTACAATATTTGCATTTCAAAATCTAATCTGGTGCCCTCCCTGACACACTTGATGCAGTATGCCTTAATGCATTCAAAACAAGTCCTACATACCGACATTCAAAGGAAGTCTCTCTCTGGTAATGTATGCCCCATCACTTTGACTGGTGGTGATTACTGGAATTACATTAGATAGTGCTTGATTATCATAGGACATGGTTTCAATGTCAAAACTGCACTTTTTCGTGAGGTTATGCATGCAACAGTATACGTAAGTAGGGGATAGAAACAGTAGACTGGATCACATAAACTCTGTTTGTTCATTCCTTATCACAAAACATGTACATTTTAGTGTCCTTAGTTTGCGCAGATGTATTTTTGTGGCAATTATGCCAAATTAGATACTGACAATTCTCCAGCTCACTGTTCAAAGGTGATATGGCTGCATTCAATGCCGACCCAGCATGTGACAGTATGTGGAAACGACAAGGAAAGAAAAAAGTAGAGGAAAGTAAGAGCGTTGAATTCATATTTAGATGAAAAGCAAGGGAGAAAAAAAGAAAAGAAATTGCAAGAAAGGGAAGAGAAAAGAAGAGGGGAAAAGCCGTAACCAGTCAGGAACACTTGATACAGTCTGTGGTGCAGGCACTGTGTAGGCATTTTAAAAAATGGCTATGTTTGGATAATGATATAACATTATCTCCACTTTGCTCTAATACTTGTGTTAACATGAGCAAAATAAGATCCATTGGAGAGAAAAATAAGTCCTACCTAACAGTTTTTGAGCGTGTCTACTGTATATGATCTGGAATTATGCAAACCAATTTAGGGCCTGATTTACAGATTATTTTGCGCCCTGAATAGAGATTTAGCACACTAATCGGCCTGCATACGTCCTTTTGTCCATCCATGGAACAAACTTTGCATGTCTTTCCGTGGCTTCGCTCAGGCCTGTCACGTCTTTGCGTGAAGTGGTGTGCTGTGCGCAAGACTCCACGCAAAGTATGACACAGGCTTATGAAAATAAATATATAGGGGCGGAATATGCATAGTCCCCTTTCCCCATGCAGATTGAGGGAGAAGAAGAGATAACAAGGGTGTGTTGAGGGAGGCGCCACGCAGAGAAACCACATGCCCATTCAAGGGCAAACAACTGAATGTATGCATTTCACTGTGCAACATCACATCAAGAAAAGTCACTCGCAAACCTCCTGATCTCACAGCCTTATGATATTACACACAAAGTACAATGCACATACAAGATACCGTTTCCACCCCGTGTCATACTAGAACTTCTCAGGGAGTGGGAAGAAGGCCCTGCACCCCCCCACCATCTGCTCCCATACTCTCACCTCCCTGGAAAAAGGTGCTGACAGCATTCCATTTCATAGCCACAGGCTCCTTCCAGTGCCCCACAGCTATTGTTGGTGGCATATCTCAAGCCACACAATCCTGCTGTTTCCACCAGATGTTGGCCTGCATAACATCACATGCGAGTGTGAGTAGGAACATATGCATTCTGCGCACATTGCATGAAAGCCAGAGAGTGTGCAAGGAGTTCTATATTAGTACACAACCCGTGTTTACTTGTAGCCATTGATTGTACACATGTTGCGCTTCGCACCCCCTGATTGACGCAACACTTTTACTGCAACTGGAAGCATTGGCATTCCAACAATGTGCAGGTCATATGTGATGGAAAATGAGTCATCATGCAAGTTAACTGCAATTTTCCTAGAAGCAGACATGACAGTTACATCTACTGCCAGTCACCAATCTTATAGGCCCTTACATCGGGAAAGATCATCAGCAGCTGACTCCTAGGTGAGTATCAACTGGCGTGCACATACATGCACTCATGTGGCACAGTGGCCCACCGACCATGACAATAAATGGCAATAGCAACCATCTACACATTTGCAGGAGACAGTGCTTACCCGCTATCAAGATTCCTGCTCATGCCATTCAGGAGTATGACTAAACCAACTGAGGAAAGATACAGTGCAGTAGATATAGCCACTAGGGGCATAGTGGAGTGCATATTATGAGTGATCTAATCACATTACGCTCCCTTGACCACTCTGGTGGGGTTTTACTATATGCTCCACCAGAAGTATGTAAAAACATCCTGGCAGCATGTGTCCTGCACAATCTTGCCACATGTCGTGCCATACCAGTCGATATGCAGGAGGGTCATCACCCTCAGCTTCAATCACCACCATTGCCCTTGATTGGCCAATGGGCACAGGGAAGGCTGCACACAATCAGCTTGTGCAAAACATGTTCTCCTAAAAATCAGCCCCTGTGGAGCACACACAGTGAAGCCACATCCATGGTGTCATTCAATGGTGACTTGGGGCCAATCCTGTGCAACCATAACACAACCTTGATAATGTGCGTCTGGGAGAGGCAAACTGCATGGCCATAGACATAAAATAAACTGCAACAAACACTGACACAGCCATAGCAACTGTAAACACCACTGACCGTGTTGCACACACCATAGTACAATGGAGACCAATGTGATGGGAACTGAAGGGAGCATTGAGATGCATTGAGTATCTTTCAACAGGCAACACAATATCTGCCGGTGTACCGTGGATGGTACATGACCCCATAGCAAAAAACACCAGGCCAATGCCATGTGCCTGGTGTCTGGGGTGAACCTGGCATCCCCCAAATGGCCTGCAGTACTGTGGTGTGTTTGGATTTTTCTTGGGACAGCACCTCCAGAAGGGGAAGGAGAATTAGGAGTGGACTACCAGTGTGGGTAGACATGACATAAAAAGCTGAGTGTACAGGATGCAACACAGCAGGCAGTAATCACTCGCCAGACTCCATTCACCATGTGTCCCTGTACCCATGCAGCTAGAACTACTCAACTCAGGATAACTCAACAATAAATGTCCTACAGTGACAGCCTACCTTACAACAATCTCCCCAGAACCAGTGTCCCCCTGATTGCCATGCACAAACAGCAAGCATAGACTCATCAGCGTACCATTCCCATGTGTCCTCACACCCATCCAGCCAGACATGCTCACCTCAGTCCAAGGTGAAAACACTGTGCTAAGAAATGAACTATTTGGGTTGAGAAGTCGTTACAGTCTGAAGAATGCTATCTTCTATTTATTTGTAGTTCACATGCACTGCATGTACCTCATGAAATGTATTTCTCTCTTCACTCTGATCAGCTCAATCTACTGCCAAATTCCATACATCCTCCCTCATTTATTTGCTTCCTCCAATCATCGATCGTACTCATACTCATTACATCCAAATAGAAGACCGGATCTCATTGAAATGCACCACATTTCATTCTCTGCATCCCAGTACTTTGGGACATGCTGCACTTTGTACCTCTGTATACATTTTATAATTAGTACCTGGAGAGGAAACAATGTGATTGTAACAAGCATTGGCACATGCCGAGTCGTTAACAGGGCGCAAAGCCTTTTGATCCTCAACGCATTCTTGAATGGCTGCCAGCGAAAGGGAGAAGTGACAATGTGTAGTCCCTTCTCCTGTTCCATGGCAGCCATCTTCTTTGTTTACTTTTTTCTCCCCTTTTCAAGGGCAGCCATGGAATGGGAGAACAGACTACGCATCTCACTCCATGGTGGCCATGTTTATTTTCAGTTGCTAAATGCCAAAGTGTTTGTCAACTGTAGAAAGAGACTATTAGTTTCCTGGTCTAACGGGATGGAGTACTAATAGCAATAAGCCCCTTGCTGAGGGGCATTACCGCTTACAGTAAGGTCCTGGGGCCTAACTATGTGGAACAGGACATTAGCTAAAGCAGTAATGCCCACCCCATGTTAGGGCTTATTGCTTAATTATTACTCTGAATGCACTTATTATCTGATTCAGGATTATCATGTGTAGCACCTCATACAATCAAGGGGGTCTCAATTGAACACACCTCTGTTTGAAACCAAAAGAACAATCAAACAAACATCAAAAAGACCAAAGGCAGCAAATGGTTAGCATCCGGAATTATGTGTTTCTATGAATTCCAACACTTGGTGGACAAATATATTAGGGTTGATTAGAGGTCACTGTTTCTGCTAAGAAAATAGGCAAAGTCTATTATTTTCTAATTCTAGCTACGGTTGCAGCGAACAGTGTTACTAAAAACGGAGTTTGTCTTAATGCAATTGCACCACTGAACATGTAATCTTATGATGCTACATTAATGGGCTTTGCTACTGATTTACCACAATGTTACAAATAAACATGTTTGTGAGATATGGCAAAGAGAATAACTCAAACTGTTGAGGAAATTATTGGTAGGTTTTAAAATTACGCGATTGTCTGGGTAATTTGAAAATGACAACCTTTATTGAATTTCAGAGACTGGTTTTCATAATCAATGATTATGCTATTAATTAAAATTAAACTGGTAGTGAAATAAAGAAGAATATATCGTATTTTAGGAACAACATTGTTATTAAAATTTCAATGCATGAAAATGCATTGAGAAGTCTTCATTGCCACATAATTTAACACCTGGTATTTACATATGTTGTCAAACTAGAAATACACTGATGTGGATGATAGTATTATTCATTAATCTAGAAATATATCAATTGAACAACATCTACCAATTTACTGTGACTTGGTCCAGGCATGTTTTGAATGTTAATTGTGTTCTTGGTCCTGGTCAATCACTTTGTGGTGCAGTTCATATATTTTTAGCTGATTCAAAGCTCATATTGATTCAAAA
Source organism: Ambystoma mexicanum (assembly GCF_040938575.1). Classification (NCBI taxonomy): domain Eukaryota; kingdom Metazoa; phylum Chordata; class Amphibia; order Caudata; family Ambystomatidae; genus Ambystoma; species Ambystoma mexicanum. The sequence goes on along the minus strand of NC_090929.1, from coordinate 926,446,433 downwards.
ATATGAATGAGTTCTGGCACAACTATTTAACCCAGAATGTCATTTTTTCAATCTAGACTAAGTAAATGGATGGCATTTTAAAATGAACATGGTTTATTTATTTATTTTCATTTTCATTTATAGATACCACTACTTATTCCACTGAGAGATCGGAGCACTTTAAACCCTGCAAAGATAAGGATTTGGCATACTGTCTGAATGATGGGGAATGCTTTGTCATCGAAACCCTTGCGGGATCCAACAAACACTGCCGGTAAGTTATCAGACTATTATTTTGAAACAAAGTCATGCACATACTGCAAAAATGTGAGGCAATAGTAAAGTTTATGGGAATTGGTAACATAAGATGGACAAAATATGACTAGTATTGCTTAACATTTATCTGGGCAGGAACATTAGTGAAATGTACATATATCAATAAACAAGTATACAATTATGAATGCAGATGCATAAGATGTCTGCTCTCTAAGATATGTTGGGCCTGATTTACAAAAGTGTTATTCAATAGAAACATCTCATTGAGAAATGCTTTGTAAATCAGGCCCGTTGTGTATTATTATTAGATTTATTGAAACGTGATCATTTTCAGAGTTGTAATACAATGTAATTAATGACAGCAGCGAACTCTAGGAGTTCAGTGTTGTTCATTGATAACATTGCATTCGTTGTGTACACATTATTCGTTCATATTGACCCAAGACAATAGCAAAAGCAGGAACCTTCTGAATGAGCCACTAACGATAACCAATGAAACCGTACATTTGTACAAGAAACCACATTTTAATAAATTCACTGCAGTTAAACAAATATCACAAACTTTGTGTGAAAAGTATATTTAAAGAAAACACAGCATTGAGATAACTTGTATGTAAAGTTATGCTTTTAATTAACATTGGCATTTACTTAGATGTTGTGCTGTTCAAATAAAAGGTTAATGGTGGCACCGCTCTTGTGGACAAACTATGTATATTCTTTTGAAACTTAGTTAAGGAGCCTTTCAATGTGGACATTCGTCCTGATTTGCAAACAAGTTTTACAATGGGGCAACCCCATTGAAAAGTGCTTTGTAAATCAGGCCCATTGCCTTTTCTAGATGAAAGGTAGTGATTTATTTAGCATTATTTTGTTTTCAATATGCAACACTTGTATTACGTGCATACATTTATTTGCACCTTTGTTTCTGTAAGAAAGCAGCATAACGTAGTATCAACAAAGACAATACAATCTTCTTAAACACACATTGGGTAAAATGTTCAATATGAACAAATGCAATAAATAGAGATATCGTACTGATTGTGAGTCTGGAAGTAAAGGTTCCTTGTATATTTGCAGTAACTACATTTCAATTCGTCTGGAAGCTTAAAATGAATGAGTTATTTTCAATGAAAGAGACATTATGAATTAGCCAAAAACAACAGTAGCTGTATGAAAATCAATCAGACAAGGGTTGTTTTTTATGTAAAATAAACAAACTCATTGCATTTGTGTTCTCAAAATATTTCAGACTATTGCATGCTTTTGGTAGGAAGATGTGCATTTTGGGCTTAATAGCTTAGTTAACATAATGGGCTATAACTCTGACAGGGGGCATAATAGAGGCAGCTTCCAATTTAATTACTTGCTTAAAGTAAACCTACCTTTATGAAAAGAAAATGAGCATTGTAAAAATAAATCTTCAATTATTAGAAGTGGACAGGACAATACAAAATAAATTAAGTTATATTAAGAGCTCCTATGCATTTTAATATCCCTATACAGCTATCTATATTCAGCATTTCCTGCTGAAAAAGCAGCCTGTCGGAGTGAGTTGAGTCCGTTAACACAGGGTTGAGTAATGTGTCTGTGTCCGTGAGAGAAAGAGAAAGAGGGAGAGACAGAGCGAGACAGAGGGCCTCATTACGAGTCGAGCGGTAGCCTTGCCGGTAAAACTTGCAGGCTGCCGCCGGACTCATGGGGATTTACCGGCTCTGGACTTGCTGGAATTACCGGGGCATTACAGACCTGGTGATCCGGTAATTCCAGAGCCGGAATTCTGTAAACCCCCATTCCCGTGGAGTCCAATAGGACTCCACGGGAATGGGGATGTGGAAACACTGGCACCATGTGGTAATGGAGCCAGTGTTTCTTCTTCACTCTGCGGCCGGTGGCGTTACGTCCACCAGGTCAGACCTGGCTTTTGTAACACCACACGGCCACAGAACTTGTAGTTACGGTTTTACCGGCACCATTATATCCGGACCGGCTAACTTGTAATGAGGGCGAGAGAGTAAGAGAGAGAGAGAGATCAAGAGAGAGAGAGAAATAAAGTCTGGCTTATTTGTTATAATACACTCTCTGTGGGTTTTAGTTAAACACTACTATGTGAGAGATGGCCAACATAATCAGTTACGTATGAACAAATTGATACTTTTGCAGATCAGTTATTTTGGAACTGGAGGGAAAAGAAATCGTTATGCATTCACTTAAATGTGTTCGTAAAGTGTGCCCTTTCCCATGGGGAGAGAGATGCTGTACATAATAAAATCAATTCATAGCCTACAGAAACCAAACATAAAAATAAGAAGACAAGTAACATTGAAGGAATTTCATATAAAGTCATTTCATGTGTACAAACAACTTTTAGTTATACAATTCTAATACAATATTCCAGGACAGCCACATTTGAATGTCGGGATCAGTGAATTAGGGACAAAGTTAACCACAAGCATGATTTTGAAAAATAAGACATGGGGCCTGATTTACAAAAGCCTTTTACAATGACACAATACCATTGAAAACCTGCTTGTAAATCATGCCCACGAGCTGCCAACAACTGAAACCTGAATTTGCAAAAGTAATCTAAAGCATAAAGCATTACCATATGATATGATCTTTGCTCTGAAGGCATGAAGGCAGCTCGTGTTTGGATCTCGGAACATCAGCCACAAATCTTCTGAAAGAACATCTCAGCACCACTTGTTTCACACTAGTTAGAATGTCAGCATGTACTGGATGATTTTAGCTGGTGGATTCTAGACATGGTACAATCTGCTATGAATGTCGAAAGCACTTTACTTTATAAAGAAGAACGATGGATTCATAAAATGCAGACCCACCTATAGGGCATGAATGACCAACGTATTTCACCCACATAGGCCATCTGGGCCTCCATATGTGAAATGTCATCTCATCTTCCTTATTGGGCACTGCTAACCATCTTCACCCAGGTGGCACTTGATCAGTGTGTTGGTCTCCCTGCAAGGAAAGGAAAGTATACCCTAGCTGTATCACATATTTATATTCTTGCCAAGACATGTAATCTAGCATCCATTAAGGAGGGTTTTCCCACAGGTACCATGTGGTCAGATTTCACTTCTATGTAACTTATGATTTTTCTTTTATCCAAACATTAGCACAGTGGATTCTCTACTGTGCCTTTGCACTTGGGCTTTGACCATGTTACTGGGACATTTGCAGCTGTGGTCTAACTATTCCCTTGGTCTACAACAGCAATTTCCTGGACCAATGATGTCCTTCTGTTGGGAGCCCAGCTTCATTAATTGTTGTTTTGCACTAATGAAGCCCATCCAGAAAATAGGGGTCTATACTTTCAACCCATCAGCTTTGATGATATTACTGTGTTTATTCTGACCTTATCACATTTTCAGGTGATGATGTCATCACGGTCTGTAAGGGTATTAATGAGCTCTGTTTATTTAGGGGAATTATTGACACTTTGTATCGCTAGGCGCTTCCAAACGTCCCATTCAGGAAGGTGTCCTCATGATTTCCACTCCAATTTACAGGCTTTTCAGGTCAAAGGTTTACCCTCAGAGGAGGCTGACCTTGTTGCTGAGCCCTTTGGCCAGCTCACTCCCTTTTGAGCACAACCCCAGGCACCTTTAGTTGTTTTCTTTTATCTGGAAGGAATGCCCCTCTAAATCTTCAATACTTTACCTGAAACCTTTTCATCACTTTGGGAAGCTAATTCATGACTGGACCAGGTACGACATTACTCAAGCAGTGTTTTTTTCCAGTTTTTTGTGCAGAACGTAGTGTGCAGCCAGCTATTATTAATATGTCTTTTCTCTCACTATACCGATACCTGTGTTGGGATTTTTCTCTATCCAACATGTTTGAATCAACTTTGTGACCTAGTTTCTCAACAGTGATTGGTTCAATATAAAACACTTGATGAGTGCTCTCGCCCTTATGTGAGGGTAGGCACTTTTTATGAATAGTAAGCTCTATGTGGACACTCTTTGATATTATTTGTATATCAATTTGGGTTGTTTTAAATACAGGGTCTGCTGATCAAATGGTCCAGCCGAAGGCGGTTAAATTAGTTACCCGCCGACACATAATATATGTGTCAACTCTGACAGTGACATTCATTTCTAAATGTATGTTCAACCGTCCTACCTGCGTAGTGCACGGTTGTGTTAAGCTTAGTTGTACTCTGTTCATTTTGCAGTGATTCAGCTCAGGAAGCCAGTTTGCTTTCCATCAATGATACAAGTCAGGAAACAATTTGCTGCGTTGATCAGGGTCGGATTGGTCCCTGGGGAGTGGGGGCGGGTTTCTGGCCATGCCTGGGCTGGTTTGGAGGAAAAAGAAATGGAAAAAAATATGTTTTTTTTCATTTTTTTTTTCTTTTTCCAAAAAGCCTTTCCTCCTTCTTAGGTTGATAAATGAGTACCAACACAGGTTGGGTGATATGGGTGAGGTTGCGTGATATTGTATGCATATTTATTCTATAAAAAAGAGCTTAAGTGTAAGTGCTATACAATAACATATTATCATTTGGCCCTGGACGTCTGCTTGGATTCACAGTAATTTAGTGTACTTAGGGACAATGCCATTTGATGTAACTTCCTGTTTTGTCAAGGGGTGAAAGGTTGTGTTTCATTGCTTCCCGTGATGTCACTTTGGGGTGGGGTCAAATGACATCACTTCTGGTGATGTCATCAGAGGTCAAGGGCCGCGAGGCGTGGGGTGGGCCACATTTTTGTGGCGAGGGGTGGGCCACTTTTTTTTGGGTGATCGGGCCTATTTCTTGTCCCAGTCCGACCGTGGCGTTGATTGCTACTCTTTAATTATCATTATTTTGCTTGTATGTTGGTTTTTTGAAAGTTCACTTCTGATTTAGTGTTTGGATTTCTCATATTTGTATTGACACGTAATTTGCAGTTTTTGAGAATAACATTGCTTTCATTAAATAATTTACTGGCGTAAGTAGCATTTGAGATACAGTCCAAATTGAGACTTACCCCTAACCATAATAGATACAAAATAATGTATCACCATGTTTGTTGAAATGTATGTATTGCATTAATGTTTGTAATAGTTCCTTTGTGAACAAGCCTCTGCTATGTTGACTGTGCTCTGAAATAGTCTATGAGGAAAGTACAATTGTTTGATAAAGGTAGAGATTTTCCAATGGTCTGTCACTTCTGAAGATGGTAACTTCGCCCAACATGTCCAAAGAGCGTGTAGAATACTTGAATGAATTCATTCAGTCACAGGTGAGGGGCAAATCATAGGTTGGCTGCATATTTTGATCATTCATAAATACATTTTTGCAGAAGCCCGGGAGCGATGGACTCTTCTTCAGAAGCTTCGAGTGTAAAGATGCTATGGCTCACTTCCCCTTGGCGCTCTGAGTGTTGCATCAAGCTGGCACAAAGTCCCAAAAGACATTTTGGACTGCAGTTTTTATTTGAATTTCAGATCTAGACAGAAACAAAAAAGTTTCCAATGACTCCAATCGTCCTGTGAACTCTGGCAACCACTCTTACATATAGTCTACTGGGTTTACCACAGAAGATACTGAAATCTATGTGACTCGGCATATTGTTCAATTATCTCAGGAATCCTATATGAATGGACAGTTTTTACTATCTAATTTAACATTTCTCAGAAACACCTGATGTTTGTTGTCCCAGTCTGCTCATAATCCTGATCCTTAGCTAGATGGTATTTCACATTTGAGTATCTCATCATTGAGCAAATCAAGGGGTTCATATGTCTGTGACTTGTTTGACAATTTGGGCCCAGAATGGTGTGACAAAAACTAAGGTTTGGACACTCATGAGGTGAACTTTTGAAAGAGCCAACAATTACCTGTAATTCACTTGATGACGAGGGAAAGTACATATATATGGAACAAGAATCCAGGAAAAATAATTGGAAAAAAGAAACACTGAAAAATAAGACAAATACAGCCTGGAAAGAGTTTAAAACCAAGATGGACAATCACATCAAGTCCAACATTAGAATAGGGATCCATATAGCTGCTTAGAGAAATCATAACAATTCAGAGGATGGTGCAATAAATCTAGTACAAATCCTTCTTTGGGCTGCCAGAATGTAGACATGTGTTGGCTCTATGTTGGGAAGCTCAACCAGGAAATTCTACAAGTTTGCCATAATTAACCATCCGCACAGCATGCAATTAATCTCAAGTTGAACAGGATCCTATCATCTGGCAGGATGCATTTCTTACAGCGAAGAACCACTAGGTGCCGTGTGCAGGTGGAAGTATCAGAATATCGTTTCAGAAGAGTATTAGTCACTGAGGTGAGCAAGTCAGTGGTGGACAGAAAAGTAAATCTATTGCAATGACTGACAATGAGTTTCTTATTTAATGCTGACCCATCTTCAGTCACCCATTAATATTGTCTTCACATTGAACCAACACTGACGTTGGATCCTTCACTCATGGTTGCAGGGTACTTTCCAGTGCTACTCTGCATTCCATGTGATAAGGGAACCTAGCATTCATCCATGGTGTCTGAAAGACAATCATACTCTTTCGTTTTGCTCCACTTCTCATTGTAACATATATGTGTGACCTCACCTCACAATCCAATGGCTACACATCACGGCTTCTAAGTGTGCCATGCAACCCATTCTCCTCGCAGGCTGAGTGCTGTGTTCTGGGACAGGTTCTCTAATGTTTTCATTCAACCCCCTTGATCGTAGAATGTGCAGAGAAGGGGTTTAATAAGTGCTTCTTAAAACACACCATGGGCCCGATTTAAACAAAAGTGTCTTCCCATGAGATTGTCCCATTGACAAACGCGTGGTAAATCACACCCTGTAACAGTTCCAGAAACAGGGCCTGCCCACCTCCCTGCTCATAGTGGCAAACAATTCACTTCAGCTAATCTTTATATCGGAATACAGTCCCAAAAACAACAATCAACAATCAAGATTCAAAATCCCAAATAGATCCCAAATAACATTATTCTAAGGGACATGCATTTACAAGGTCAATAGGAAGATGAACATGAAGGAACATGAAGGGAAAGGGATGTGTCCCTGAGAATACAATGGGAGAATCAGCTGCCTCCACCTGCCTCCACCGGTATTCTTGCGAAAGAATATGCTATTCTGTGATTGGAAGTGAGGACCAACGTGTCCACCAGGTCTGCCTCTTTCCCTAACGTGTTAAAACCTAGATGCTTGGCTTAGACCCTACTCCTGCACTGTCTAGACTAGAACGCAAAATGTTGTTCCGTGTTGTTGTTCAAATACAAATTATTGTTATCCCTCAGCTCAAACTGGAGGACATTTCCATGTATCAATCATTAGAACATGATCCCATAAATTCTCTGCAAGTCAACTTTGAACATGGGTTATCACTTGGAAACCATCTTATTGTACCCCTCACCTTATTGCAGAGTTCCTCTTCAAAGTAGAACTTCACCATAATGGTGCCAAATTGGTGTCGCATCCAATAAACACATGGTGGAGGTCAGAGCAGCTGTAAATACCCTTCAGGATTTGACTGTCTGACCAGGCTTTTCCTGAAGGCAATAACCTCTCTCGGTGATCTTCATACTCATCACTCTCTGAAGTCCTCAGCATTACCTTGGGAAACAGAATGAAACATTGACCTGCTTATTGCAGGTTAATGACCATTTACAATATTCCTAAAACAAATTTGCTTTTGAAATCACTGAATTTCAGAATTTCAATATATCCCAGCCAAAATAATCCACTAACTTGTGCAACTTCTGTGCCGTGCCAACAATATTGAAGGATATAGATAGGTGAAGATTTAAACAGGTATACCAAACCAAAATGCACCTGTGAACACAGTTGCAAATGAAATTACCGGAGTTGAGCACAACACGTATGGTTGACAAACAGTGATACTGTGATCAAAGTGTTTTAATAAATAGCAAACGCAAATGTGACATTTTTGTTTCAGTTAGCCTCACAGACATTTCGGTGCCTGCTTTGCAGCATGAGTAAATATACATGTCAAATGCCAGGCCTGCAGGACTCGCAGAAGTAATATTCCATTCATCTATCAGCATACACAAACAACTAATCTCTGATGCATCCACAAAACGTAACACCATCAGAAACAAAGACCCGCCTCTCAACACTGAAAAGACAGCTTAGCTTACCATAGAAAGAAGGAACTTTTCTTATACACTGGTAGAGAAGTGTTCAAAGAATCTACAACTTGAAAACCGAGGGGCTGATTCAGAGCTCTGTGTAAAAATAGAAAAATGCTGTTCTAAGCAGGAACAACACACTTCTTAAATGCACCATATTCTGACAAACTAAACGTGTGATGCAAGGACATGACATTCTCAGCTTTTGCGTGTGTCTGATTTACGGCCAGACAATTGCCCTGGCAACCATCAGAAGTGCGAGTGGATTCTGCTGGCAGAGTACTGTTGTTGCATTTCAAAATCAAGGCACCTGTGATGTGGCATTAGCATCTACTGCACACGCGTTCCCCTTATAATTATAGCATTTCCCAGACTTCAACACCACTTGTTTAATTAACCAAACGCTTATGGACTATTTTATAAAGTAGAAAAGTGTCCGCCTTTTAAAAAATACGTGCAGTCATACGGCTGCCCACGCTGCCTGCTCCATGAGAGATGTGAGCAGCTCGGACGCTTCACATATCCTAGCCAGTCTTTCCACCCACTTCAGAATGGTGGTGCTGAAAATTGAAGAGGAGAATCCTGGCTTTCTACACTGCGTTTAAGACCAGCTCCGAATCAGGCTCCGACTTTCAGCAGGGCTGCAGAGAGACGCTAGTGAGCAGTGGAACAAAAAAAAAAAAACGGTTTGAAACTCTTGTTTCCACTTGCCTACACTAAGATGTCTTTCCTTTCTTTATCAGGGCTACCTAATAAGTCCAATTCAGAACTTTGCATTCCCTGTTTTGTGTAGGTAATACACCCCTGTACGTCTGCCTATCTAATTTAGCACCAATTGTGTAATTGTGTGGCCTTGCTTGCATTGTAATACATAGATTATACTACTGTTTTTTTTCAGGCTGGGAAAATTCAAGGAAAGAACCATCTCATCTCCATAACAGGCAGAGTAAGATTTCATTTCTGTAGACCAATGGATAATGTATGTGCTTCCTTTCCTTAGGAGCCTTGTTATGTGTTGTACCCCTCCAGCGTCCTAAGAGAGAAAATAACTGCTCAATTATCAGTCATGGGAAATGCATGAACGCCAATTTCTCCAGCTGCTCGAAACGCTGACTGTAGTCTTTTCAGTGAAGATGCTTTATTATTTTTCAAATATTTGTACAAAGCCGTCTGTAATGGCTGCCTAAAGAGCATGATAGATACAAGTTTGAAATAACTCCAACTTGCTGATCATCTATATTTGATCTTGCTTCGGTTAATATGCCTTCATAGGCATCAGCAAAACATTATGGACCCAATTCATGGAAAATTGCACATTTTTCCAGCAAAGGCTGCATGCGAGAATGACACTTCACAAGCCTGCCTACTGAATAAAAAATGTGCGCTCCGCTAATTCTCTGAATTGTCTGTGCAAAGTAACTGTATACGCAGTCGCGGCTTTAACGCCCTCGACAAGCCCCCATGCAAAGGAAAAACTGCCAGAAGAGCTACCTGTGCCTGCTCACCCAGGCACAAATGCATGTGCCATTCAAACAGTGCATGGAGTCCCCTGTAAGCGGACCTGCATCTCGGGGACCTGGCATGGGGTCCCCCGTAACTGATACCTGCACTCCAACAACATGTACATTATGTATCGTAACTCGTGTCAAATCTGCGTGCAAACCCCGAAATCCGTTTCTACACCACACTGCATACGCGCACCCCTAAATCCGATCTGATCCCCGACTGCGTACACAAACCCCTAAATCCAACATGCAAATCCACCTCTGCACTGCAATTCCTATGCCCAAGTGTTCCTATCCCTGCCTTCGGGTGCCGGAGAGATGGAGGGATTTGCATGGGCATTTCACAAGTGAGAGGTTGTACAGTCACATCCATGAATATGCTCTGTCATGTGCATTTGTGGGTGTGCTATGGACTGTCTTTGGCCCGTCTCTTATAATGACCACTTTCTCTCTTGTTCTTCATTTAGCGAGTTCCAGCCCCTACTCCACCCTCTGCGCAGGCCTCGCTCACGATCTGTGTGGTGTATTGGGCAAGGCACTTGGCAGCTGGCAGAGCCACACTGTGCCTGCGCGAAGTCCCCGCAAGTTCTGATAAAGTGCTGCACAGTTCATTCCCTGAATTGACAAACAGGGTTTTGAACGCAGATACGGCATGCATATCTCTGAGTTTCCATGCAAATAATTCCATGAAACGAGCACTGTATGTTTGTGGATATTACATCCGTTCACATCATTAAATAATGTCAATTAATTAAACACATTTAGGATATCACATAACATTTTGCAACAACACCTGGAGCAAAATCAACCTTTCATATGCCAGTCTGTATGGTGCAGCAATGCTCTGTTCTTTCCATTCTAAGAAGATGTGATGGATATGTGTTGTGTTAATTATATATTTCACCCCCTCGTCTAAATCACGCATGCTTTACATTTTAATTCAGAGCTTCAGCTAGTTTATACATTTACTTTATTCAATTAAAGCAAATTGGATTTCCTTCTTCCAGTCCACTTTGGAGAGAAGATGCTGCTAAAAAGGAAAGCCTTAAATGTCTACATTGCCACCAGCCAAAAGTGTTAAAATACCAGCAATCTGGACACATGTTTCTATTCTTTGCAGCGTGCAACACACCAAAACACCAATTGTATTTATTTATTTATTTTTTATTTTTTTAATACCCAGATACACCACTAAAGCAGTGGTTCTGGAAGAAGTTTCAGAGTGGGGGCCCTGGCCAGTGATGTCATGTCACCAAATCATAGGGGCAGTGAGCAAACCTGACGCTACTGAGCCAGCAGGTGTAGCAGTTGTGCCAATTCCCTTATGTGGAGTGGTCATGATGTGGGGACAATCCTTCAGTGTATTTTTTTTAAAATCATATTATCTAGTTTATTATTAGAAGCCCATTTACCAACATATCATCAATGTATAGTATGCCATGGTGTGTGCCCATTGCGAGAACATGTTTTACCACTGAAATGGGTTCTTAAATGAGCCTTCAAGTTATAGAAATATGGCTATGGCAAAGAAACAAACCGCTACACTAACTAACTGGTCAGTATTTGTCTGCCGTTTCTGCACCATCTTCCAACATGGTGGATACAGTTTAGTCCTTAAATACATGAATGCAGGGAGTACATGTGCGCAGGAGTACAGCCGACATTGGCAACCCTTTGCCACTATTGTCTCTAAGTGCACAGATTTTACACGTTCTGCTTGCACCGAAAACAGGGTAAATGCATTCGCAGAAATGATCTGCAGCCCCGGCTTATCCAGAAGCCTTCTCCTAATAATATTCAAAGGGCCTGGGTGCTGTGCTCTTCATATTCAAAGAAAGCTATCACTATTTTAAGGACATGCCAAAAAGTGGTTAAGTCCATGAGGCAAACACTTATGATGTAGCGCAGAGAGTTAAAAGCAGCAATGACTGTACAGTGCCTCAATCATGCTAGAGACATATATCCAATGAAATGTGCACAGCATTGTATCGTGTCTGTCTATTAAGTGTTCTGTTTAATGACGCAAACTGTTTGTTATGAGATAGAATGGCTGCTAAGTGCAGACACTTGGCATGTGATACTTACACAAAAAGCAACCTGGAATGTCTGTTCCGCTTAGTGGGAGAATTACAAGTTTCTCTCTCACTACAGGCACATGATACCAACAGATTACAACTGTATTATGCTCTTAGATTGATATATTGCTTAACTATCATTGCAGCTTAGCCTGCATCACCTAAATTCAGGATAGGCATGGTAGAAGCTGTGAAACATGTTTTTTCATAATTTCATTTTTCACCATACTGGTTCAGGAGGATGAAAAGGAGTTTGGATGCCATGTTAATGAAAAACGTGGACTTTCTGCTGCAAATGAAAAAGCTGCCAGTGGTGCACTATTGAAAGTTAAATTCCTCTTCCGATAAGGACTGGTGCATTTATTACATTGTCCATGTAAAGTGTGTATGAGTTTGAGAGCATGTATGAATGAGAATGCAGTCTGAATGTTCTGAGTAAATGATTGATTGATTGAGAGAGAGGGTGTATGGGTGGGAGACTGGTCGGTGAATGGGTATAAGTGTGATTGTGTGCGTTAGTGAGTAAAGCTCGGGCCAGGGGGCCTTTGGAGCATGGACATTTGCTTACAGTTCGATGACGTGTTTACTGGCATTTTTGGACCAAGCCATCATAATAAGTGTTATCATGTGGAGGAAGGGTTCTAGTGAATGGTTTATACTACCATGAGACATGCAGCCTAGATGCTTTATTTCTGTGATATGCCATGTGTTGATGGTGTTAAGAGCAATGCCAATATGATGACTGTTCTGACATGGGGGAGTGGGTACATCTGTGGATCCAGCAGGGGATAAGCCAACACCATGAGTGTTCTTACATGAGGGTGCCTTTGTGCAGCCAGGAAGAACATGTTTTTTTTTTTTCACTGGAACCAAGGGAAAAGTCAACACATTGAGTGCTCTTGTATGTGTGCATTATGGGCAAAGCCACATGATGAGTGTTCTTGCATCAGTGGATATACTTGAGCGGAGCCAGCAAGGATGTGTTTATTTTATTGTAGCATGACATTTTTACTAGCATTAAGTGCAAAGTGAACAGGAGTATATTCATATGTACAGATACTGTCATATATTGGCAGAACCTGCATGAGCATGTTTTATTATAGTAATACAGGCATTTTGAACATGTTTTAGTTGGAAATACTAGCATATTTTTGTGATGCCAGCATATACATGTGTGTGCAAATTCAGCATGATTTGTTTTCTTTTATAATGAAATGAGTGGCAAAAGGTATAAGGAAAATGTTCGTGTGAACAGTTGATGACTTGAGAACTAATGGACTATTTAATTACTGTACATAACTGTACAAAACTGATTGCAAACATGTGTTTTTTACTCAATATTCACTGAAACTGGATTGCAAAATGCAACATTGTATCTATCCCATTATTTAAAAAGTGTTCTTCGGGGAGAACATTTCCAAACCCCAACTTAATTGGTTCGGGTCCCTCACTGTGCTCAGAAGCTCCCACATACTTGGTCAAGAAAAAAACCCCTTCTCTCTGTGGGCTCCTCTTGGGAATAGCCAAACTACATAAGCTGCAGACCCCAGTTTATAAACAATCCTGGCTTTGCCTCACCCTCCATTCCATGCAGTGAAGTGGATATATGCAATAGAGGCCCACAGAAAAGATTGGTGATTCCAAATCAAGGTCGGATCTCCCAATACATTGCACATAGCAACTCATTGCAGTAAACATATTTTACAAATGGCGAACATGATCAATAGGATTGGCCCAAGCAGCCGTTGCCACGTAAAGGTAAATACAGGAAGTGGTGTTTTCCATTTTGGAATGGGAACAAAGGGGATGTAGAAGGCTATGTTCTGTGAGCATGGTGGGTACAACCTCAAGGTGCTTTGAAGTGTATTGCAGCCATGCTAATAAGTGTCAGCACTCTCTAATTAAGCCATGCCCATTATAATGAGACATCCCTTGAAATCCCTTTTTAAAGTATACTACACTTGCTGAAAAATACCATACAGTTCCATTAAAACTATTACCACTCCACAGAGGAGTGTTGCTCTGCCGCATTAGAGAACTAGCAGTTTGGATGATAACTGGAAGGTTAAGTCAACCCAGCTGTCTTTCAAACCCTCGACCTGCATATTGAAGACATATTTGAGCTGCAGACACGTTAACACACAAAGCCTGTCTCCATCAAGAGCATTATCTCAATGAGCTACACTTCAGCCTGATTTTCACAGAACGTGAGCAAATTAAGTAACTTGTAACACTTGCCTTCATTTGTCACTGGCATTGCTTTAGGCCTATCCGATAAGTAAGGGTCTGTCCTGCATGCAAATAAAAAGAGATGTATACATATGTTGGTGCCTTTGAGTGGCTGGTAGGTCTGGGGCATGTTTCTTCACATGTCAGTCATGTCGCACAGAGATGTCATGAAAGGTTTTGCATTACAATCACTAAGCAGACATCTACCAGGGCAATTCAAGTTGTTCACACTGCCCCCAGTGTTCATGTTGAGGGAGAGATGATTCCAGACATTGCTTCTATTCAATCATCTGACTCTGTGTTGACACCGCAAAACAATGTAAGTCGCTACTGCTAACAGTAAAATAACGATTTTGAGAAGTGTATGAACTGCCTCCATGAAAAATTATGCAAGTGCTGCCAAGAAATGGTGTAACCGTTCCTTTAAACATCCATGATTATGTCCATATTGTTTTCATAATGTCTTGTTTAAAGCATATAAACCCTACTAAGTAACAGGTCTCTACTATTAGCCCTGCTAGACAATATAGGCACTCTTCCTCAATAGTATGGCTGCCTACATCTGTAGTGCTGGTAGCTCCTCGCATTGCATTCTGAAGAGCAAAACAACTCCCAAAGAGGGATATGGTGGGCTCAGACTCAGTATCCCAGCGGATGGGTGGGGATCTGGCTGACTTTGAGGCCTGACACCCTTCCCAGAATAAACGAGAACTCATCCAAAAGAAAGTTAGAACTGTGGTTTATTGCAAATAAATCAACAGGGATCAACACAAGAAAAATTCTCCAGTACATCTCAGCTCTCCATGGTGTGCCCGGCAGTTTTATACATGTGTGACATAAACGCCTGGGCCCTTCCCCAAAAAAACCCTATCATCACTGGGGATTGGGTATTGAGACCACTATTACCTATAGAGGATACCTATAGAGGTTGTTCTACTGGTCCTTGCATGGTAGGTGGCAGGCCTGTCCCATACCCAAAAACGATCTATTATATTGTTGCAGAGTAATGGGCTTACATTGGTTCGTACCCTTTGCCATCCACCCCTTAATTTCTAAGCTGTTATGTTTAGGACTGACCTCCCCAGGCCTGGGAGTCGATTTGGTACCCAGCCCTCTGTGCACCCCTTCAAGGTGATGTGAATGATTATGTGCCTGTATTGTAACTTGTGTGTACCACCTTTGCCTATGAGATTGCGCTCCTTACATTGCAACACTTGTTGCCATCTGTGTTTGGCTTGCTGGGATCGGCTCTTTCCCGCCACGGGTGAGTGTCCATTGTCTCTTCTGACTCTACGATATGTTTAGGAATCACAACATCGAGCTCTTCAGCTTGCATTCATGAGGATTTATTCAGTTTCTCTGCAGCTGGTACCTTTGTCGTCTTACGATTGGAAAGTGTCTGCATATCCCTGACCTTGGCTGTGAGTCTGCTTCGTGCTATCTGCAGCCTGAATCAGCTCTCCTCATCTCAGGCTCTGTGGCCTTTGGGCCTTCTTAACTTTTCCTTAGATTTATAATATGATTTCTACATGTTCATGTTATTCTCATTACTCTTTATGTTAGTCACACCTGGACCTATCAGGTTCTATATGTACCCCTGTGGTCCCAATGGGCTGCTGATGCGTTTAAGCATCTGCAAGCTTGCTCAGGATCTCTTGAGCTTTGAAACTCTGCATTACTGCATTTGGCTAATGCAAAGATAATAAAAGCATCGACAGTATGTATATGTATATGTCCTCTAGCTAACTGTGTAAGCATATTCTTCATGTATACGAGTGTGTGTCTGTGTAATGCGGCGCAGGACTGCGAGTGCGCTTCATGACTGACACTGCTACATCGTGGTATCATTAATGACTTCAGCATGGTGGTTTCTTGGTGCTTAGTCGAGGCGGTCCATATAGGCGTTTCTATCCCTGATCTCTGTTTTTTCTCCCATACCTGTGAAGAGCGTGCATTGGATTTGGTCTGTATGGCTAAGAGGATACCTTTCCGTGGACTTGTCAATCATTGGTGCACTTGGGATTCGTCTGCAATAAGATGGGTGGCTGCCAGAGTTCCTGGCTCTTCGTTCTGGCATGAATCTGGGGGTGAGGAGGGGCATTCTTGGGACCCTCTCTTCAAAAGTGTTACATTTGAGTGCCAATGTGGCCTTTTTTGGTGTCTGAGATCACAGCCCAGCTGGTTATTTTGACTCATGGAACTGGCACAGTGTGATTTAAAATCCATCATCTGCCATACAGTCTACGATAAATGCACACATGCAAGCCATTTTTCTTTGAGGCTCTTGCCTAATTTTTTAGACATTCGAAGGCTATTGCAGCACTGAATCCAAAATTTTGTAACAAGAACAAATGAATATTGTGGTATAACTATATATATTTTGAGGCATTTATGCTTCATTGAAATAGTAATAGGCAGCTCCCAAGCTTAGATATGTCCTTTTTTGTTGTCCTTAGTTTGCCTCATTTTAAAAAATATTGTCCTGGCATGAAAAGTTCTTTCATATAAACTTTGTGTGGGTCTAATGGTCACTGGAGCTAAGGGCTCTGGATATCAGACATAGATTTGTCGTTCAGACTACAATATGTGGCAGATGGGTAAAATATAATTTTTAGCGCCTGTTTAGTTGTATTTTCACATTTTGTGGCACATGTTAAAATGACACATGTTGCTTTCTTTAGCGAAAACATATTTGCTATAAGCTCAATTGCTTGTTGTTTTCGGACAGTCCAACCCTAATTAATGCACCTTGGAAACACAGGTAGGTGAAAGGCTGCATTACAGCCAGAGATAAAGGGAACACAATTGCAACTCCAGCCTAAGACACACTTTTCTAAATGCTACTGACGTCTCACACAGTCAACCTTTTAACAGTGGTCGAAGTGTATGAAAAGAAGGAGTGGAACTCTGTTCCCAGCTGGCCTACCCCCCTTCACCACAAACCCCTTTGCCACGCCCCTTCCCACGTGCCTTCCAACCCCCCCCCCAAACAAACGCACGGCGCTCTTTAAAGATATTTTCAGTGAACTGCACCGAAGTGCTAGTTTCAACTTCATCCAAACAATTTTATTTTGAAACTAAGCCATTCAGGAAATGTTTCTTTTGAAAATGAAAGTATGGGAACAGTAAACCTTAGTAAAAAAAAAAAAGTAGAGATGCACCTCTCCTAACCCCTCCCGCCCACTTCGACCTCTGCCTTTTAAGAACACAACTGCTGTCAAATAGTCTCTAATATTAGAAAACAATGTAAACATATTTTTGCAGAAACTATCACTGTGGTGAAAATGAAGTCAAATCTTTAGATTGATAGAACGTTTACAAACGTCCATGTCCACCATTAAAACTACCAGCCTTTTAAGTGACGCAGCAGACGACATGGAAAACCAAAACATTTCTGGAATACCTCCTCCATTTGTGAGGTAAAAGGTTAAGAAAAAATATATTCTGGGCCTTCTCTACCACTGCTTCCGTCAAGGAACCTATCCTCTACCTGCATCCTTTCTAAAGTAAATCAAGCTGATGTTCAAGAGCATTAGCAGTCACTGTTGTCTAGAGCAAGCCCCCCCTTGAAGATTGAAGGTGATGGGGGTGTTGCACCACCGCTAGCTCTACTACTTCCAGCACCATTGCACTGGAGTTTGAAGAGCAACCGGCAACCCCTTTCTTCCTTTGCAAAGGCACAAGCTGTCCATTTCGGTACAGGGTAGCTTTCAGCAGCACTCCAGAGAGTGGCGGGTGAGACCTTACCCTTTCAGAGTGTGTTTTGCACTCTGTGCCAGAGAGGCAAGTCACCTAAAGATGCTGTGCCCAGATCACGGCAGTTCTATTTTCCAGCACCTCTCAGTTTGGAGGAGACTGTGCATATGGATCAAGCACACCATTGCGAGAGGGGCACATTGTGTACCACGGCTGATGTTTCTATTCCTATTATAGATCAAACTATTCAGTAGAGAGGGGAGGTTTATGCAGTCACATTTCATGACCTTGTTTCTAATAAGACTATAACATATATAATGTTTGGACACAAAAACGGATACTGTAGCATGGAACCCACACCGAGATTATAGAGGAGAGATATGGAACAGGCACACGTTTCTGGACAATTAAATCGCCAAAAGAAATGCTGCTTCATATTTTGTTTTGTTTGCTTGAGATATCATGCATTCCTCGTCCCCTCTCTCCCTTCTTCTTTATTTACCCTTCGATCATAACAGTCTTGAGGAAATTATTTTTTTGTCATTGCACCCGTGCTTAAGATCTTGCCATGTCTTCAGAAAGCCTATTGTGAACGCTGGACTGTACATTATTGTTCATCCTTGCTTGAAGGCATGAAAGATATTTCAATAATGAATAGTCAAAAACTTGGCAAAGAATTGAATCTCTCAAAATACGGTCTGTTCCCAACGCTTCATATTTCTACAGAAGCTGTCAGAAAGGATTGAGTGCTATCAAGCATGTTAAACCCAAGTAAGCAAGGTTTAATGGCTATTCCGCTCTGCATTGGCTTTGATGTTTGTAAGCACATGGACACTGATTTTGGCTGCGTGGAATTCTTGGGATGCCATTGTTCTATGTGATGACATATTGCGCCTGATTTACACATCGTTTTTCAATGAGATTGCACCATTGTAAAACACTTTTGTATATCAGACCGGTTATCCTAATCATTATTCGAAACCCGTATTATTATTTTATTTTTATTTTTTAAGCATATGATAATGAGTTGGTGAGATTCTTTGTTTGATGAAATATAGCTGCCAAAAACTATCGCCTCATCCAGTGGTATTTCTGAAAATCCACCCAATTAGCCAATTACAAGTTTACCATTGCCGGAATTGGTATTTTGGGAATATGTCTCTCTGCCTTTTAGAAACATCTAACTTTACAAAATCGGACGCTTAACTTTGTAGTTAATTATTAATTTGCCAATGCAATTTATTGTATGCCTATCGAAAATACAGTCATTGATAGTTCTCCTCTTTCAGACTCAGTTTATTACAGATTTGCTAGATTCACGGTTGCTGGGCTATTTAATAGTTTTGAATGTGTAGTGTTTTTTTTTTTTTTTTGGTATTTCAGATGTCATTCTATGTCGGGGGTGTCCAACTGGGGAATGGTGGATGTTCATTGGAGAATATTTCAAATGTATGACTTCAGTCTGAAAGGTGGAATTGAATCACATGTTAGCTAGGTCTATAAGGATAATGTTTAACATCTACCAGCATGTCCTGCTGCAATGCCTATATAACGGTGTTAAAGACTCCCATTGACACATATTACCAGTAGCATGTTCCACCCTGTCATTTGCAGTGGTGCACTTACACAGCACCTCTGCCACTGCAATAGACTGCTAGTCGTCAGGACTGCTGGCAGTAATAACACCACCAGTGGAACACATTTTCTTTTGCTTTTCCAGCAGCTATAAAAATACTGCAAGAGTAATTATGGCAGTGTTATTATAAAGAAAATGATGACGTATGCACAATTGTAATTGGTTATTTATAATGCGCGTAATACTCAGATGTTCCTAAGCGCGTACACAGGGTTTGAACCTGTGTTGTTCCGCATCGCCTTGCCTCCAATACGAGCGCGTTGCCTCTGAGCTATCCTCCCATGACAATTCACGGAATTAATTGTGAACCCTAAAATGCAATCCTCTGCTACATCATTAAATGCACATGTGTGTGTGTGTACATATGGCACTTTCTCTACACATCAATAGCTGGTTAGTTATTGCACCTTTCTTAAGTCCAGGTAAAGGTCAATATTCTTTCGGGAAATATAGATTCGGCCTGGATCGTTCCTTACTGGAGGTGGCTAGCCGTAGTACAGTTGTGCCCGCTGTATTGGTTTTGCTGATAATACTAACCCTGTGGTGTTGTTAACAGCACAGTGGCTTTTAATGGCAAGCGGTATATTCTCTTTATTATTGTGAATGTCATGAATTCTGTTAGTGACAGTTACTGAAGCTATGTGTTTATCAACGACTTTGTAATATTCTAACACATATTGTAACCTTTTACTGGAACGCTCACATTTCAGCCCTATTATGTAAACACTGGAAGTGTTGGACTCTAATGTCTGAGACGTGTTTGGAGTGTTTCAGCTTGCAGTGTTGACATAGTAACACGGCTCCTCGCTTACTCGGAGGCCCACTCATGCAGTGTAAAGTTCGTAATCAGAACAGTGGGGATACTGAATGTTTACGGATGAGGATCCCAAAATCTGATCAGGGCTGCGAAGCAGGGGTTACGGTCAAGAAGCGTGACAATATCCTGGATAAGCCTGGGCAAGTGTTGTGATATGCATTATCCTGCAAATCACCTAGTGACACTTACATGCATTCTCAGGTTCCGCAGGTTTTCCTTCCAGCCTGAATCCGTCCAAATCGCCTTTAAGAGCCATACTTATTCAAAAAAGTTTCAAAGAAGTTGGGACAGGTTTGTTTTTCTTTTGGGAGAACAACAAAGACAACATTACTGATAAAAACTTCTGGAAAGCAGAGAAATGCTAGGGTCAAGAGAGTGGTTGGTGAGGCTGTGTAAGGCAGTAAGCAGAAATCTATGTGTAACCACCAGGACCCAGGTTTGAATCTGGAAATACATATTTCTGCCTTTCATCCTTCTGAAGTTGGTGAAATGAGTAAACCTTGAGTGTGTGGGGGTGGAGGGGGGGTAAAATTACATGCCAGACCAGCAGAGTTTGCCTAATTCAGACGTCAACGCTTTGTGTAATATTCAGGTTTATAATTTTACAATATGAGGAAATCATACTTGGCATGGAGCTGTGGAAAGCCTATGGGGCTGGAAAAGCTTTAGCCATGACCTAGGGGTACACGAAGTATAATTATGTTGAATGTGCCTCAATGAAGACCACTTAGATCATGAACTTAAAAAAAAATAGGAGAGGTAAATGATGCAGGTTAGCAGCACCAGAAGGTCAGTATGGCTGAGACAGAGTCAGTCAGATGTCAAGCATTTACGATATGGTCTCTGACATTCCTTAAAGGAATACCAGTTAGCCAGGTAGGATAACAATGTTCAAAGTAATACACCTTTGAAAAAAAAACATGTATATCTACATGAAGAGTTCTATACATGTCCCCCATAGTAATTTATTTAATGCATGGAAGGTAGCTAGACAGCACATCATTCGTGCTGCAGCACAGCTCCCAGGAAATGAGCAGGCCACCTTTGTGAATGAGGTGACCTGCACATTTTTCAAAGTAATGAAAACACAATAATTCATACTCTGCAGATCTGATATTTGCCTTACTTTGTGTGACATTTCCACTAAATGTTTTTTTTTTTGTTTTTTTGTTAAGAGTGGAATATTTTGCCAGCTGTAACTAACGACGTAATTCTTGTTTCTATTTTAAAGAAAAAGCCAGATGCAAGGCATTACTGATTTAAACCATTTATTTTCTTTGGACATTCCTGGAGGGACAGGTTCTGAACTTCTGGCCTATTCCATTATCTTTCTATTTTGCTTTTAACTAGTTCTGGCGGGGACAGGTCGGACCTATTTAACGCGAGGCATTTAGCAACATTTTATCAGAACAAATTGCCAGACGCTTAACCCGAATCTATCATCCAAATCCCTTTCAAGTTCAGCCAAATACAGTGAACAATCTGTTGATTCAGGGTTGGGCCGGATTTAGTTGGCCAGTCTTAAACTTGAACAATTGTAGTTCGAGATTTCATCCCTGTTTCTTAGTTCCTTTCACTGAACATTGAAGATGTGCACAACCTTATTCATTATGCTTTGGGAACCGCAACCTCAGACTTTAAGTACTGAACCACTGCAACCTGTAATGCACCCTCATCGGCGCATGTCATTGCTGTGTGCCCCTGCTGTTATCTTCTTACCGCATTGTATTACTGACTTCATTCAGAGGTTTTGTTTAGATGCCATGTTGGCATGGTTTGAACAACATGTGTGTGAGGTTGCTGGCGTGTATGTGAGTACATGTGTGTGCACAAAATAGCTAACTCCATTTTATTTATTTCTCATTTTTGCAATGCGCTAAATCGGCCATGGGCCTCAAAGCGCTCATAGTTGCATACGCAGCACATTAATATGGCAAGTTTGTAAGCCTTGATCCTCTTCCATCTGCATGAAAACAGTCTGTCATGTGTACATTCCACTTATTTCTGAAACATGGTGCACACGTTGAAGCCTGCTCTTGGGATGTTATTAATAGTACTTGCCACATCTTTCAAAATACAGCTCACTGAGCAATTCTTCTAAATGTATGTATGCCTAAATACAACCGTATGCTCCCTCTGGCCAGTTCCGTCGGCATCCCCTATGAATAACGGAAACGCTGCATTCGTTTCAAGGGAATTACCCACACATAAGAGCTTATACATTTTTAATCACCATTCCAAATAGTGGAAGCAAATGCTGACTCCAACGTAACCTGGGGTCATTATGACTCTAAGTGCAGCAACTACTCACAGTTATGTGCTGAGCGTGCTTCCAATTTAAAGCAGGCAGTGTACCGGAAAAGACGGTTTTCCTGGACATTTACTGAACCTGGTTTTCGGTTTCGTTTCCCAACATCAAAATAAACCTCAAAGACAGGGGTGAGGGTTATGCTTCAAGAGGCCACCGAAATTGCAGGCATTGCATTTTGCTGGATCACTTTACATTACGTTGTAATTGTAATTTGTAATGGTTTATTTCTAAAGCGCTTTTACAAAAGTGAAGTACTTCAAAGCACTTTATATGGCAAATGCTGGTGATATAAATACGAGAAGTGATATCCACAATTTGGAAAGTTGCTTTAAATGTAAGTGAGTAGCATACCTCATTGGGTTTAATACCTGTTGCAGGTAATCTGCAGCTCGCATAGTTGTATCCTATGGGCGACTCAAATGTTAATACAGTTTTGGATCAACTCAAGGCTGGCAGGAGGGGGCAGTGAATACACTTCATTTGACAAAGCGTATTACTCAACTGCACAAAATGTCACTATTGGTTTTGAACAAATCAACGCTGATTGGGATCTCGAAGCCGACAACACAATTCTACTGCTATGATGTAGTATCTGAACTGCAATGTGCAGTTCAGGGGAACAAATGCACGTTTTGGGGGTCGGAATCAGCGTGGGGCAATTGAAAGGGGCCATGGCCGCAGTATCAAGTGTTTTAAAACTATTACATAAAAGTGACAGGGGAACAAATCAGGGGACAGTGGAATCTGTGATTGCACGGGTAAAGAGGAAATAAGAGTGCATTGGGGAAAATCAGGGGGGGTAGCAGTACAGTTCTAGGTAAATGTAGAAAAATAGGCATAGCATTGTAGATGATGGCATTGCCATTTTGTTAGGACCGTGTACATGCACTTGATGAGTCCCAGAAAGTTGTGATTTCTGTTTTTAAAACTACCATTCCAGTGTTAACCACATGAATTACGTTATTTTGAGAGCATTGGGATCTGCATTTTTATTGGGGCAGCATTAGCATTACTGTAAATACTGGCATCAAAATTGAATGGATGCAATTGAAATGTCTAAACGACAATGTGATTTACGGTGGAAACACTGGCATTGCTTTGTTGAGAATGGTGTCACAAATGTCTTGGACAATGAAGACACCAGCATGAGAATGTATTTTACAGTTACCGGCAACACTGGTATTGCTTTGTTTAGATTATCATCACGCTTTTCTGTGGGCAACATAGATGGCATACGGGTAATGTGTTTTACTGTGGCAACATTAGAATGCATATCACTGTTGAAAATGGCATGATAACGTTGATATGTATTCAAGTGGGGCAGTTTGAAACTCTTTTGACAATGATGAAATTGGCACAATAATACTTAAGCTTGATTTTCTATGCCTTTAATGTGTGTGTCAATTTCTTGTTTGTTACATCGAAATAAATTGCGGTTAATACTTAAACCGACAAGTTAGCACAATGAGGTAAAATGTGTCACTTTACATAACCTACTTAGAGGTGCCAACACCAGTACAGATAATTTTCATTGTGTAGTGTATTTTACCTGTTCTGACTTTATTTGTATTACATAGGAACGATGACGTGCATTACATGATCAAACTCTTGACACAAATGTTGAAGCTAGCACTATAAGCATGTCCAATGTCATGCAAACCCCAATTTCTTTTGTTTGGTTTGTTTGCATCGCTCCCACTGTTAGCCCTTTTGGTCTGAAGAATGTCAACACACGGAATAATTCCAATAAGTTACACTAACCTGATTGAAACTGGTTGGTCTGGAAGCAGCAAGAGCAGCCGACAAGAATTGCCCCGAGGTCCCTGCTCCTCCCCTCACCCGGAAATCAGAACCAGCGAGGAAGGATCACAAACCCCACGGAAACCCTCTGGGGAAGAAAACCCTGGGAGGCGATGATGACCGGAGCTTCGGATGGGAAACTTCTAGTGAATGGGATCCTGGGAAGTCCGTAGCTTGCAGTCCTCTGAAGAGAGAAATAACAGGTAAGTATGAGGAAAAGGTAAGTATTAGAAAATAGAAGGAAGGATGTTCAGAAGCTTACGGGAGGCCCCAAGATGAATTCGGATCCTATCAGTGATCTGGCTCTTATCGAGGTAAAATGGCGAGTGTGAGAGCAGTCCTGAATCCTCCTGAATGGTCTGAGAGAGGAAAAGTGGAAGAAGAAACAAGAACAAGGGGAAAGAAAGTTCCTCCGAACTGAAAGAGAGAAGACTCACTGCAGTTAGCCACACAGGGAATCCGAAGCAGATTGAATGGGATATTACGGGAAGCGGACCGGGGAGTGAAAGCAAACCCGGAAGTAAAGACGCCTTCAGAAGCACTCCCGAAAGCCCGCACGGAATGGAAATTCTGAGGAGAGAGTAAGGGAGAATAGATTGGGTTAGATTGCAATCGGTTCTGGACAGAAGGAAAAGAGCCTAGTTTTCGAACTTACAGAGCGTCTATCACAGTAGCGACGCGTTGCAAAGACCGTCTCCGATCCCTAAATATGATCATGTGATTCGTCGTCGCCCTCTGCTGGAAGCGTGGCGACATCATGTGACTCGTGGCAGTCGTCCTTGGAGAACGTGAAACAACTAGACTGCTAATGCCTGAATACTTCACCCTTCCTATTCTTGGTACTACATCAGGACGAATCGATCCACATATTCGTTTCTGATGCAACCAAGTCCAACGTCTGAAAAGTGTAACACCCACCACTTAAAAAAAATACCTTCTTGACAACGTAAAAGCTCACTAGCTTTTACTGATGAAAAATTAACTACAGGCATAGTTTCCTTGCATTTCCAAAACAAAATGTTCCATTAATTGCCAAATAATCTATGTTTCCAGGTGTTGGATCTCTGAGTAATTAGGGTTGGCGACTTTGAAAGCCCTTTGAAAAGCCTGTATGTGTGTGCATATGTCCCACAGTTTAATCTAAAGTCGGCATCCTGATGATCAAGCTTCTATCATTTGCATCTGCCGGGATGTGATTTAGGTAATTTGCTTCAGCTATGTGAGTAAAGGGTTGATTTTCTGTGCAGGAGGTTGGCTGATTGTCCTTCACAAAGAATATCCAAAATTACGGCACAGCTTCTTTTTTCCATCTGCATCCTTGAAGCTGAGCTTCATGTTGTCACATCAGTGTAATGTATTTTACTTGAACTAATTTAACCTTCAAACGTGCCAAAGATGGGAAAGGCATGGCAGGTTTCTATCCTCTGTGCACACGTTGGTCTTCATACGCGTGTATATTATGTTGGTAATGGCTGTTGCACGGCATATTATTGATGTAATCAGTGTAGAGTTTGATTAGGCTGATACAGCCTTTATTGTGTTTGAGCATAGTGCAAAGTTATGAAAAACAAAACTGGAATGTTTTTCTTTTTTAAAACATAGGGGACAATAATAGGGCATGGGTGTTCAAGAATCACTTGAGGGGGTCAAAAGACTACTTTGGCTTTTGATTTTACTGCGATTTTATGATAGCGTTAAATGCCACCTTGAAGCAATTTAGGACACTATAGTTAAGATATGTGAACAAAGAGGACAATGGACAGATGAGAAATCAGTCTTCATTCAGTAAACAATCAGGAACACAAGTGTCTTCATTGCTCACCAGGTGGTTCGGCAAGATCTGAACACGTGGTGATAAAAGGTGAAGATTTGAAGTTGTAAGGATCGACACCCATATTGTAAATATTCTAGATCCTGCTGGGCCAGCAGGTTAGGAGAAATCTTTCTAAGACATCTGGTGAGCAGGCCGAGTTGCTAAGCCTTGGTCAGATAGGTGGTCACATGACCAGGGATGAATTTGTGTGCCAGGCATGGTAAGCCTTGCACCGTCCTAACACAATCTACCATGAAGTGAAAGGTATGCACAATATATCCACTGCAGGGTATTCCATAAAATAGGGATGAGCATGTCATAGGGTTTAAAGCAATTAAAGAATGATAAGAATATATGTGGGCAATGATCTAGCATTCATGGATTTTGTTGAAATGTTTAATTTAGATGCACATGCATAAACACATAGGGCCTCATTACGAGTCTGGCGGTAACTGTGCCTGAAATTCCGGCAGGTTACCGCCAAACTCGTATTACCATGCCGCCTCCGTGATTCCCAGAATTACCGGGGCATTAAGACCCCGGTGAGCCGGGAATTCCGGAGGCGGAATTTGGTAAATCCCCATTCCCATTGAGTCCCGCAGGACTCAATGGGAATGGGGAAGTGGAAACACTGGCACCATCTCGTGATGGTGCCGGTCTTTCCATGTCCGCCTGCAGGCAGGTGGTGTTAAACCCACCAGGTCAGATCTGGCGGAAATGAAACCTCCTGCCTGCAGAACTCGAGATCACCCAGTCCAGAAACAACAGTGGCGGCGGATTTACCGCCACCGTTATTTCCAGACCGGGTGACTCGTAATGAGGCCCATAGTCTGTTGTAGTGATAACTTGTAGTGATTGTCCTCCAAACAAAATTACATTGTTCTGTATTGCATGTAGAAAGCAAACTTTTATGAACTATGGACCCTATTCACAGTTAGTTGTATCCATATGTATCTTACATACTTCAATGTACATGTATCTAGCTAGTTAACTATCCATGCACATTGACTGGCTTGGTAGGAATCCCTCTCTCTTCTAGAAGATAGTTATGTTGTTGGAAAGATGTCCCCTCTTAGACTGTGAGGATCCCCCAGGTGTGACAGGTTTTACAAAGTGGTTGTAATGTGGGAGAGTGATAGCAGGAAAGATTGAGACAAATAATTAAAAGTGCACCACTGAAGATCTTAGCAAGATTGAAGAATGTAAACCTACTAGATTTATTTGTAAAATGAAGGCCAGCAATCAATAATAGCTGTTCCTCAATGTCACAAAATAGGTTTTAAGACATCGGGCCTCATTACGAGGTTGGAGGTAGCCTCACCGGTTTTACCGGCAAGGCTACCCCCAAACTCGCATCCGGCTCAAGCACCCGCGAAAGGGGAATCACTGGGCCATCCAGCCTCGGCGGACCTGGTAATTCCCCTTGCACGGGTGCCAGAGCCGGTACGTCCCCATTCCCATTCGAGCCCCCATAGGGCTCAATGGGAATGGGGAGGATGGTAGCAGCGGTACCATTTATAACGGTACTGTTGCTACCATCATATTCTGCTTGTGGGTGCCGGTACAGCCACCTGGTCAGACCAGGTGGCGGCAAGGGCACCCGCAAGCAGAGGTCCTAGTATGGCAGTACAATAGCAACGGTGCCGGTAGTAATACCGGCACCGTTGTTGCCTTACCGCCATACTCCTAATGAGGCCCATTGTATGCATCTTGCCGACATGTGCCTCAACAGCCATAAAAGGAAAGTCCTAATTTTCTACAGGATGCTAGGCAGCAGACATACAATGCTAGGATGAAAGAGCTCTACTTCCTGACCGGTCTCAACCCTTTAGAGACAAGAGCAACATCGAGATGTATCAGGTTGGAATGGATGTTTACAGACTGTGCTATTGTAGTGGGGGAAAATGCCTCTGTCAGATCATAGTAAATTACTTGATTATAATGCTTGCGATGGTCGCTTTGTTGGATTATCAAGATGAGAGGACAGATAGGGAAAGATAGATTGACTGGTCCGCCCTGATGGCTCTCCAATTGACCTCAGACTTCCCACAAGTAAGAATGGTCACACGTGTGCTCCAGGACCGCATACTTCTGTCATATTTCTATTTTGGGCACAATGGATTTAAATTATTGTGCCAATGATTTCTACTAACTCCAAATCCCTTAGCCAAACAATTCGCAGCTACACATTTTCTCAGGTACAGTGATCGAGTGTCTGGCCTCATCTGTCCCTCAAGTACTTATTTAATTGGCATTATATTGGGCAGTAGATCTATTTTTAGATGTTCCTAAAATGCTAGTGATTTACAGAAAACAGTTCCGTCGTTATGGCTTTATATCCGTACAAGTTGCTTTTTCTCTGGGGCTCCTGAGCTTGGAAAACAGGCCTGTGGAATGTTTATGTTGCTACCTGTCACATTTGAGGACCTTCATGCTAGGCCAAGTTTTGAAATGCCTATATATTTTTAATCATCAATTAATTGGTGCTCCGGCGATTTGAAGGAGCTTATTCACTTTTGGAAAACCTTTACCCTCACCTACCCGGCACTGCGAGCAGGAACGAAGCTCCTGTCGGCTTTCCTGCGCTTCCTGGAGGAGGCGGGGCTACAGCTGGCACGTGACTCATCACGTGACACAGGCCGCCCTCAAAAGAACGAGGCTGCCGCCCGAGCGTTGTGCTCCGGCGATTTGAAGGAGCTTATTCACTTTTGGAAAACCATTACCCTCACCTACCCGGCACTGCGAGCAGGAACGAAGCTCCTGTCGGCTTTCCTGCGCTTCCTGGAGGAGGCGGGGCTACAGCGGGCACGTGACTCATCACGTGACACAGGCCGCCCTCAAAAGAACGAGGCTGCCGCCCGAGCGCTGTGCTCCGGCGATTTGAAGGAGCTTATTCACGTTTGGAAAACCATTACCCTCACCTACCCGGCACTGCGAGCAGGAACGAAGCTCCTGTCGGCTTTCCTGCGCTTCCTGGAGGAGGCGGGGCTACAGCGGGCACGTGACTCATCACGTGACACAGGCCGCCCTCAAAAGAACGAGGCTGCCGCCCGAGCGCTGTGCTCCGGCGATTTGAAGGAGCTTATTCACTTTTGGAAAAACATTACCCTCACCTACCCGGCACTGCGAGCAGGAACGAAGCTCCTGTCAGCTTTCCTGCGCTTCCTGGAGGAGGCGGGGCTACAGCGGGCACGTGACTCACCACGTGACACAGGCCGCCCTCAAAAGAACGAGGCTACCACCCTTGCGGCGTCACAGGTCAAACATTAGATCGACGGATAAACAACATCTGGGTAACTGTACCCAGAGCTGAGCTCGGAGATCGGCTGAACACCGTACACCGGCCAAACCAGGTGAGCAAACCCCGCACCCTTAGCAAACACTCTACTCTATTTAGTAACGAACGCCAAGCAACAGCGTATAACGTTGGATTTAAAACCAGCTGGGTGGGGTGTTGTCGAGAGTTGCAGGAGGCCAGACACCTTAGATCCCTAAACCCTAATCCCCCACAGCTCAGAGCATACTCCTAAACTGAGCTGAGCTAACTATACATCTGCCAAGTCTAGGGTACTCTTATTAAAAAGAGAATGGCCGATACACAAGGCCAGATCGGAAAACTTAACGCGGACTCAGCAGCATCGTCCAAAATGTCGTCTGCTGGTCGCCCACATGTGGAAAACCTGACACACCCACACACAAGATCACAGTTACGAAGATGGAACTCGCTGGCCACCTCAAGTAAATCCCCACGGCCGCAGCCGATCTATCGTAAACCCGAACGCAAGTCAGACTGCGACGGTGATTACACGGGGGAGATAAGCTGTCTATCACCAGCATCTGAGTCTGAAAATAGACAAGACCTAGATAAAGACCTAGATCAAATACAAACAAGAGAAGAACTACCAAAAACTCCTAATGTTAGGATCAATAAACAGCGACACATCATAAGTCCGCAGAACGTGGGCCACAATCGGATAGCAAGTTGCCCAGCTGTGATAGGTCTCGCTCCCTCTAACACAAACCGAGTCCCAGAAAATGACCCCTCAAACGTCCCATCGAACAACGATATCTGTGACGCCGAGCTAGGCACAATTAGTTCTCCTTGCAATTCAACTCTACAAAGCGACAGGAGCCAGGGCACGACCCACGATGAATGTAGCACTCCATCACAGGCTACTGAGATGGGAACGTCAAAGGAAAGCTCACATATCAATAGACATGATTCCTCCACATCCACCCCGAGGAGCTCACTAACAAACGGAGAAGAACATCTGTACCCAACTCAAAAAACGGGACATATGGACGACTGGGTCGGTGCCTCAAAAGACGATGAGGTCTTCCACCAAGTACATCATGATATAATCGAGACCCTTCGCATCAATGAGCCAATCGCTACGGGATCCAACAGGAGGAACTCACTGGAGGTCGTTAACAAGATACTAAATGACATCACCTTAATAAATAAAGCACGAAGCGCCACAGCAAAAGACAAACCGGTCACTTTGAACAAAGAGCCCAGCGTCTCCGAGGCCATTGAAGACATTGTAGATGTAATGAAGGAGACCTTGGGAGCTCCGCCCCTAACACAATGGAAAAACGCCTATGGGAAACGCAGGCGCATTGATCACAGCCTATCTCTGACCCTTCCATGCTCACAGAGAAAAGGTGCCAAGAACTCTACACAAAATTTAATGAGACCATCAACTCCACCATCTAGACACGGAGGCCTCTCAGAAATGGCACAATCACCCACCCCTCTCCTGTCATCTTCGTCTGACTCTTCTTATTCAGAGTCTCAGCTCAACAAACCAAGTTGCCACAGACCTCGAATACCCCAACTCCCACTAAAAAAACATGCAGAGTCTTCTTCTGATATAGTCAGCTGCATTATGAAAGAAATACAACCGCTTGTAATGTCCTCTCTTGCAATATCTATAGCTCCGTTTCTAAAACTGTATGAGCAAGTAGATGGGAACCTCAGAGACCTGTCCACACTAGTTGCAATGATCAACTCAAAACTGGTAGGTCTGGACATGGAAACCACATTAACAAATCAAGCACAACGAGACTCTAACAAAAGAATTGAGGCTCAATTGAATACTCTCCTGGACCAAAGGAAATCCAACGGATCGGAAAAAAAGGTACTGGCAGAAATCGCCAAAGAAGCACTCAACCTCTTGAAAACAAGGAAAACTCCAACGGAGTCTGCTAACGACGAACACCTTAGCATCCGTCCGGATTCTCAAGAGCTGACATGTACAACAACAAAACAAGTCTACAGGCGTGCACCAACCTGGAGCCCAACCTGAATAAACAAACTTCTCCACTGCAACAAGTCGAGAGCACAATAATCGAAAGCCAAGGGGCGACTAGCCCCCTGCCTCCACCAATAGATCTAACCAAAGATGACACCACACAGCAGACTTGTCTACACGATGATACAAGATCGCTGGAGACAAGTAACCCTGTAGTACATGACAACGCATCAAAAGCTATTCCATCTAACACGCAACCACAGGCTCAACTAAATAATCCTTGCTTTCAAACAATCCTAGACACAACAAGATCGATACTAAATCCAGCCTCCCTCGACCCACAAACACCGACTACCTCAACTAACATCGAGAAACGTGCCAGACTACAAGATTGCCCCCCTGGGCACCTCGACACTGAACCTGAAAGACACAAAGGAATCTTCGCGATCTTTAAGCAAAATACTAATCAGACTACGAGGACTCATCCAAACCAAACTAGAAAGGAACCTCAAATCAAAAAAACAAAAAATCAACGCACCAAGAACACACGACGCGGAAACAACTCCAGAAAGTTCTTACGCAACATAAAAACAGTAAACGTAACCGTAAACCAGAACATAAAATCTGTGGATCTAACCCCGAATAAAAAGATCACAGAAAAGGAGGCAACAAGCAAGCATGCAAATCAAAATAGCGAGGAATCTGACAAGGAAGCTGAACTATTGAACGAGTGTAAATATGTCAATGTACGAGGACACGGACGAATTGGAGCCAATCGATCCGAAGACTTCAATTGGGTCACCTTCTAGTTCTAACGACCTTTTACGAGACACAGTAAACAGGACCACTGAACAAAAATCAACAGATACATTGTTGCCCTCACAAGTTTCTACGTTACAAGGAATCTGCACAATGATCCCCAAGAATGCAAACATCGAAAAAGCACCACCGGAGAAGGCAAGTCCTATCTTCCTCACTCTGACAGAAAGACGGGAAAGGCTGCTTAAGAAAAACAAGGATAGAGACTGCCAAAAGACAAAAAATCTCAAAAGCCTAATAGAACCAGACCGCAAGAACGAAAATCGGGAGCTTCATGATGACGTCCGAAAGTTTCCACCAAACAAGTGCTATGGAAAAGGACCCTTGGCAATCAAAGCTCCCGCAACAAAACAAGCGGCTGGCGATTACAAAAGAATTATACCCCACCAAATTGAACAATTAGGCATTAAAGCATCCATACCCACCTACAAAATAAAGATAGAAAGACTAGAAAGTCAAGACGACGTGATCATGAATCGCAACAATGTTCTACGACTACTCCACTGTGTCCTGCGTCTGAGAACGATACAATCGTATGACATTAAAACAGTGGAATTCCCACGAGAAGGTCAAAACAACCTCGTTATACTACATCTAAAATCAAAAATTATAACCAATAGCATCTTGGATGCTATACCTGAGCTGTTGTCGCTCGGATTTGACACT
Organism: Ambystoma mexicanum; assembly: GCF_040938575.1. Lineage (NCBI taxonomy): Eukaryota > Metazoa > Chordata > Amphibia > Caudata > Ambystomatidae > Ambystoma > Ambystoma mexicanum. Next base: position 926,413,421 of record NC_090929.1, on the reverse strand, counting down.
CTGGAACTAACCGACGAAGATACCCACAAAACTCACTTCAATTAAATTACAGAACTACAGCCAGTTTCATCCTTCTGGAAGAAAAGCAACAAAGTGAAGAGTCCTGAGAAAATGCAAGAGGCTGGCCAACAAAACAGAAATCAGTGCACCAACAATGTCTGCGGCCTGAGAAAAGTGGAACACGTCCAAAACGACTCGTTGGAAAAAAATCCAAATCACAGTTGCTGGCACCAAAGCTCTCAACAAGAAAAAAGGCACAGGGGAACTAGAAAACAACGAACATGATTCAACGGACAATTGGGGGTGGCTCGCAAAGGCCCTGAACAAAACAACTCAAAGCTAACGCCAACTAGAAAACTCGCCCCTAACAACTAAGTTTGGATCCTGGAACACCAGAGGATTTGTGCACCTATTCCAAGAGAGTTGCTTCCCAGAGCTGGATGTCGTGTGCCTCCAAGAAACGTGGCTGGATAACTGCCCCATTGCTGGAGATTATGAGATCGCCTTTAATCCAGCCATCAAACAACTGATGGGTAGGCCCATGGCAGGCCTTATCACAATGATCAAAAAGGGATCTGGATATCAAATCCTCATCACTGAAAACGTGACTCCACATATTCAGGCAATGACAATTGCTCATAATTACGAAGAAAACAAGAAAATCCATATCCTGAATCTATACTGGAACCACAAGACTATAAGTGGTAATGGATACATAGATCAAGTTACAACTATAATAGATGATTGGCTTGAAACAAACGTTGGTGCTGATATTGTTATCTGTGGAGACTTGAATATGAATTGCCTAACAGCTAACAATGAATTGAATCCAAAAAATCCCAACAAAACACAACTCGCCAGTCAATGGGCGACAGAGATGGAGCTAAGAAATATCATGCTGATGAACGGAAACTTAGCAGGAGACATACCAGCCCAACCTACCTGCTCCAGAGGCACCCAACAATCGACGCTTGACTACTTTTAAGTCAGCGAGAAAATACATCAACATGCAACATCCCTCACGGTGCACCCTATGACCAATAGTGATCATGACTTAGTCATCCTGACATGTACCACAGATTATGGACTCAAACCCACAACTTGGACATTTCCGGTAATGATCGAATCCAACAGGGTGAGACTGAAACTAAAGAAAACAGAGGTCAAAAACATACTAACTACATACGTAGACGATCAAAAGGAGACTGAATACATCCATCTCTTAGACGACTATAAAGAAAAACATCAAGGATCCAAAGCTCCTGGCTTTGTTGCTAGACAAAAATTTCATCTAGAGTTGAGAAAAAGAAAGAAAGAACTAAGAGCGCAAATAAGAAATCTATCGAAAACGAACTTCAAAAGCTACTTAACTACAAAAAGGAACTGTAAACCAAAGTACAAAAATTGGTTACGATCACACAAAGCAGTTATGATGCAGAACGATTCAGAACTAATAATGCAAAAACTGCAAAACAAAAACTCCTCTGATTTCTGGAAGATAATAAACAACGCAGGAGCCCCACAAATGGCATTACTTACAAATGCAATTCCTGAAGCTGAATGGATACAACACTTCTCGAAGTTATATAGCAAAAGAACAACTGTAGCTGAGTCACCACCATCCACTTTAGAAAAATGGAAGCTGGAATTCGACAAAAACGACATTGAGGAGATAATAAAAAGAGCTAGCTCCTCCAGAGCCCCAGGCCCGGATGGTCTAACAAACCACACAATCAAAGAAAATCCAGAGCTGTGGGCAGAGCTATGTCACACGATGTTCAAAAGAATAGCAGCTAACTGCAAGAGTCCGGGCTCATGGAAACGCGCAATAATCATTCCTATCTTCAAGAAAGGGAATCGATCTGATCCAACAAACTATCGACCCATTGCGCTGCTAGATGTGTTAGGCAAAGTGTACGCGACTCTTTTACAACAACAACTTGTAAAATGGGCAGCTGACTCAAAACATCTGGACCCACGTCAGACCGGCTTTGTCAAGGGTGTAGGCTGCTCCCTGAATCTTCTCTTAATCAACCTCCTTAAAATGGAAGCAATAAGAACAAAAACCCAAGTGCATCTAGCATTGATAGACTTCTCACATGCCTTTGACAGTATAGATAGAGAACTACTATGGGAGAAAATGAAGAAGTGGGAATGTCCAAAAGATCTGATAGCGGCCATCAAAGAGCTACACACTGGCACAAGCATCAAAATCCGTCTGGACCAAAAGGGCACCCTGTCCAAAGCGATAAATACCTATAGCGGGGTCAAACAGGGTTGCCCACTGGCTGCTATAATATTCAATCTATTCTTATCGGACATCGGAGATGCAATTGACAGCGTGCGCTCCTTCTCTCCAAAAATACACGGAGCACCGTTAAGCTGGATGCTCTATGCCGACGACCTAATACTGCTAGACGTAACACCCATAGGCCTACAGCTAAAGATTGACGCAGTAGACCTCTATGTGAGAGCTAATGGCCTACAAATCAATAAAAAAAAGTGTGAGGTGTTAACATTGCAAAACTTGAAAACAACAAAGCACAAAAAACCTAAATGGCATCTGGGAAAAGAGTGGTTAAACAACACAACAAACACAAGATACCTAGGCATGCAAATTAATTCGAGCCTGAACGACAGTCAATGGGAACAGATAGCCAAATCCAAATGTCGGCAATTTGCATGCCAAGCCAGCGTCTTACACAAGAAATACGGTAAATTTTCAATAAAACCGGTAAGGAACTTTTACTCCCAAAAGGTAGTGCCGGCCCTGATTTTTGGTGCTGAAAATGCCCTCGGATGCTCCGCGGATGTCTGGTCTACCTTAGAAAACATCTTCTGGGTAAGAGTTCTGCAACTACCAAAGGGTACATCAACTGCTTGCATCAGATACGAGCTAAACCTAACATCAATCAATGCAGGAGTCAGTTGGAATCTGCTGAGCCTCTTTAGAAAGATAACCATGAAGAAAGTGGCCCTACAATTCGAAATACTACAAAATCCCAGCAAAGGAAATCCCAACTGTCTGCTATCAATGTGGTATAAACGCTGCGAGGAAATTATGGCTTTTTATGACATCAACCAAAAAACCCTACACGACAATCCGAATGCTGCAAAAACAAAGGTCTGGCGATTAGACTGGATCGTGACTGGGAACCTAAGATCAGCCAACAACTTAATGAAGGAGGTGCCGAGTGAAGCAAGAAATCTAAACACCCTACAGCCTTATATCGAACTGTCCCCAGACAACGGCAGCAGAGCCTTGTTTCTACACTTCAGATTAAATGCATTCAAAACAAGAGAGTGGACTAGAGAGCAACGCAAAATAGAATAACCCAATGCAGCCTGCAGATTCTGCAACAAGAAGGAAGAAACTCTAAAACATTTAACACTCGAATGCAAAAGCCTACATCGGGAGAGAACATTGACATTAGGGCCCCATTTAATGAAATTTCAAATGCCAAGTGCGGACGATTGGTGGCAAGCTCTGTTCGACAGTCGGGAAAAACACCTGCATCATGCGTTAATTCGCTTTTTGAGCCTGTTGAAAAAACTACTGATATAACACCTAAAACAAGGACAAAATTGTGAGAGTGAAGCAAAGGCAAAGGATCGAAAGCGACTTACAAACTCATAATGCTAAGGTGCCACCAGACGAGAGATACCCGAACACTCAAGGAGAGAAGAATGAACTAACTGTAGTGAAACATTCATCTACTTTCTCTTTTTAAAGGCATTTTATGCCAATAAAATAAAAAAAAATAAAAAAAATAAAAAAATATTTTTAATCACACAGAGACAACTCCTTGGATGTGCCCAAAAAGTAATCTACTATTGATGACATTTATTTGGAAGAACAACTGCAAAATACAAGGTTCAGGTGCTTCATTACAGATTTTACAATGATTGCAATGTATTTGCTGAATAGCAATGTACACAATTTACACTGGTCAAGTATCAATGTTGATCACAACACAGCCTAAATCACAAGTGACATAACTATCTAACCTTCAAGTAACAGTCTTAACCCAAATACAGCCCACACATGTTGCTTGCTAATGTCCATGTTTATATAGGTGGGCATAATAGACATATACATTAAAGTGGTTTAAACATATGAAAACTTGTACTGAATGCAGTCGTCATTATTGATCACATCCTACCAAAACATTGTCTTCAAAAGGTTCCTTCTTGTATGTATATCAATAATAATATAACTTGTCATCACCCACAGGTAAACATTTGATCACCATCACGTATCTCGTGCCTACAATGCTAGCGGCAGGAGCAAAAACTAAACAAAGTTAAAACAACTGATAGTTTTCAGACACATTTCTTTTCATTGTTCTAAATGCCAAATCTGAAAAAAATTAATGGCAATAGTTGTTAAATGGGTGTAGATCAAGTAACTCTCAGATAAAGAAGTGGTCTAATATTTGTATTAGAGAAGTTTAGAGATAATTGAAGACATTCTTTTAAGCATGTTTCCCCTGTGAACATGCCTTCTAGGAATGTATCCTGGAAATCAGTTTTCAATGTCCATTTTTCCTTTTTTGTATTGATTAATAAATGTTGTGCTTAATCAAATCAGCTTTACATTTATTAAGAGAAAATATGCTGTGGGACTTATCTCATGGCTGTTTTCCCATAATTGTTTGACAATTGTTGTCTTGAAAAAGTATAAACACGTTCCACATATATGAATCACTGGTGACAGTGAGACCTGCACATGTCCACAAAGGAATACATCTAAATTTAGACCAGCTTTGAGTATGTCCTAAAAAAAAAGGTCTACTATGAAGGTGAAGGTTTAGGGCCTGATTAAGGGAAAAGTGTGCATTTCGCAACGCAATTGCTGTGTGCCGAGAACGACACTGCACGAGCTTTGGCGCAGAATAAAAAAGTTGCACTCCACATATTCATGGAATTTACTGCACAAAGTAACCATATTTGAAAGTCACATCTGGAACACTCCAGATACGCCTCCACATAAAACATAAACAGCCAGAACAGCTACATTTGCATGTTCACCTGGGCGCAATTACACACACACTTCAAACAGTGTGTGGTGTCCCCCGCAAGCAGGCCTGCATCTCAGGGACTATGTGCAGGGTCCCCCGTAACTGTTGCCGGCACCAAACAACATGCGTATGATACTTCATAACACGGGTAAAAATTGGATGATCTGTGTGTAAACCATTCCTGCACCCTGCTACACAGTGTACACACACACCTAATTTTGATCAGAACCCTGACTGTGTGCACGCACCCCTAAATCAAACATACAATCCCATCTATGCGTGGTGATTCCTATACACAAGTTTCTGTACGCCTGGCTTTGGATCGTACAGATTGAGGGATTTCCATGTCCATTTCTCTGCTGAGAGTCTGTGCAGACGGTTCCGTGAATATGTGTTGTTTGGCGCAAATGTGGGCGTGCACGGGATTGCCTGCAGCCCAACTCTCATAACGTAAACATGTTCGCATGTTGTTTCCCAATTTCTGTGTTCCACCCCCTTTTCCAGCCCTCTGCGCAGGCCACGCACATGTTCTGCATGGTCTCTCGTGCAAGGCGCACGATGGCTCGCAGAGACGTTCTGAGCCTGCGTGAACCTCACGCAAGTCCTGGAAAAGTACTGCACATTCGAAATCGAGGTACAGGATTACGCACACAGTTTGTCGTGCAAGTCGCCTATTTCCCACACAAATAATTCCATAAATCAGGTCCTTAGAGGAATTTGGAGGAGTAGGACAGAGGATGAGAAGAAAGGTTGCAACAAGTGAAAATAAAAAGAGAACGAGAGTGAACATAGGTTAGACAAGGTTAAAGTCAAGCAAGTGGAGAAGACACAAACAAGGTTGGAGGATGTGAACATCTAAGATAAGTGAAGAGAAAAAATGCCAGAGTGGGTAAGGATCAAGTAGGGGCGAGGAAACAAAAGTAGCTGAAGAAGGTACACACTAATTAGGTAGAGGATTGAGAGGATAAGAGGTTAGAGAAGATTAAGACCTTGAAGGAGAGGAGAAAGCAGAGGAGGATAAATGAGGTGCACATCAACGAAGTGGGAAGATATTGTGAGATAAACCATCTGGAAAGAGAAATAGTGAAGGTGGTAATGAGACAATTGAATAAGGGGATAAGAAGTAAGAAACGAGAAGGAAGAATTAGCAGAGGTTCACCTAGAAATAGGTACATTTTTTAGCACGAGAACAACGCAATTAGCCAACTATATTCCTAAAATGAGTGGATGGAAGAATGAGAATCTGGTGAAATATCAAAGAGAGTACTCGATGGCTAGCTCAAGGGACATGGACATGGTCCACTGTCAGGGCCAAGGAATGAGTGCGTGACGTTTTGGTCAGGAGGCATTTGAGAAGGAATGGGGTGGTTGTGCACTCACATGCCCAGGGCAGGTAAGTGATATGGCTCCCCTTTTCTCACCTCAGTGCCCACCGAGCCTCAGAAAACCTCAGAAAGGATTCTTTGAGAGGTTGGTCGATTACTACAGGATTAGGCCACCCATCATCAAGGATCCTCTTCAGCAAAGAAACATCCAACAATAACCTCTTGGTGCATGTGCCTCTTGTTTCACCAAACAGTGGCTTCCTCTAGGCTAGTTAGAGAATATCTGGCTCTAGCCATGCTAATTCCTGAGATTCATTTGTGGTATTGTTTGTTTGCCTAAAGTTTAATTATAAGTAAACTAAAGATACCACATTTGAATGTCAGGAATTATCCTGGCTAGGGCCACATATTGGACTGCTTGGCCTTGCGTGATTAACTACTATCAGCTTTGTACTCCCCCTTGCTACAGGGACCTTGGATGTTTCAACATTTACTGGGGGAAGGAGGAATACAATCTAATTACCTATACAGAACAGAAGCTCCAAGATGCAGCCTACAACTCTAACTAACAGAAGCGGCAACCTTTAACAGGGCCTAATCAAAAATGGCAGAAAGCTTGCTAACATGGCCGTCAGCCCTTATGTTACTAAAATGTTTGCACTACGTGGTACTTCAGCCACCCTTTCACCAACTACTAAATATAAACAAAACACAATAAAACTCACTTATACTAGCTGAAAAGAAAAATATATCCTGGGCCTAAACTGTAAATATAATAAACAGTATTGTTGGTTCTCCTCCTTTCACTGTACAATGCTCTCTGAAGTGTGTTAAAGCTAACTACAAACAGCATGTGTGCAGAGATGCTAAACCAAATGGCAGAGATACAGACACTAAATGACCAGCTCTCCTTGCTAATAGAATGTATGAGGTCGGAACCTTGCATCAAAAACAATTGCTTGAGGGTAGGATTTGCAAGATTTCCAAAATCCTTTACAAATGTTTAAATATGTGAATTGAACTATCCAGGAGTTGAATCCTTGGAGAGATGTTGATTTTATTTTAGTGAGTTGTCATCCTACACCTGAAACCTTGCATCCATACAAAGACCTCCCATGACAGTCTTGAGAGACACATTCAGGGGAGAGAGTGTAACATTGAGAGGTTCTTTGATAATGTGTAATATCTGGTGCTTGCAGGGTCCAACACCCTCTACCTCTACCAGTGCACTAACAATTGGGAGAGTCACCCACTTCCAATACCCTCTTTTCCCTTGTTAATTATTTTGCTTGCTCCTGGGTTGAAATCCAGAGGAGCCTCATACAAGGGGATACTGCTCTGGCTACCTTTCTTTCATTTTCAGGGAGTTTTCTCTCTGATTCATAGGAGGGCGACTTTTCAAAATCAGCCCCCCACCCATATTCCCAGCCTGTTTCTGTATTCCTTCAGCTTTGCTCCTGACCTAGGGTTGGAAGAAAATGACAATGTGGTCCAATCCGCAATAAATTGACAAGATTACGATTCATCATAATTTCTTTTAAACTTGTCTACTTGTTCTATAGCTGATTTGATTCAATCTTTCTGTGTGTTGTATTATACAAATGCCAATGCGATTCAACTATTCGAATTAAAGGGAGAATCTTGGTTCCCAACAAACTGAAAGTGAAATTCCAAGGACCATGTTTCCCAGTGCTCACACGAGTGGGACTAACTTAACACACCTGAAATGTCTTCCTGATATAAGCATGAGTCCTGAATATATTTGGTGAAGAATGCACAGAGCTGGAGTGTCTTGGACATGTTAGTCTATGTATGAACTTATTTGCTAAATGGATCGCTATAAATTGACAAACATTCAAGCTAAACATGTTTAGAGTTTCAAAATATGAAGACAGCATGGAATATTTTCTCCCTTCCATTCTTGCAGTTAACACAACTCCCACAAAACAGGCCTGAAGTCTAGGTTTGATTTTTTTTATTCTGTCAGTTCTTTGAGAGCTCAGATTTGTATCATTTAAATTCTAAGGGCAACAATATGTGTACTACCATCCTTTGTCTTTCTTCAGCATGATCTTTGCAATCCAGTTTACTCTGGGTTCCCAACATGCGTGGCCAAGAAGCTACAATGACTGAAGATAGAACTGAACAGTAGGTTAAAGCTATGACACAATAGTCTTTCTAGTCCTGTGGTATCTTCAGAGTCATCTATTGGAACCTGTATTTGTTCCTGGGATCTTGGGCCTCCTATACCTAACATTCCATGAGAGTTTGTCCAGATTTCAGAGCATTGCAATTAACAAGTACTCGGTGTTACTTTGCAGAGATTGTGTTTGGTGCAGGAACAAGGGCCCACTACATATCTTTATAGTAATTTTTAACCCGAATGGCTAGGCAGGCACTTTCTGTAATTGCCCCCTCTTTGTGATTCATTGGAAACTTTGTGTGTAGAACCATCTGAATCCTCGTAGATCCAAACCATTGAGTGCCCTTGACCTCGTCTATGCTTTCTCTCCGAGTTCAGTAGCAAGAGGCACCATCATGAATGTGAAACCAGACTTTTCAGGCCAAACGCAAAGCAAGAATCTCTCACAGATGTCATTCATATGTGATGCCATGTTCTATCCATCATTTCTAAGGTTCGACAATAGAAGAAACGTTACAAGAGAACGTGGAAGTGATTCCAAAGCGTTTTTCAATAGGAGCATCCAATTGAAAACACGTTGTGCATCATGGCCAATGTTTTTTGGCCAACAGCTTGCAGAATAAACCCGCATAATTAGTGATGAATCTTCGTGTATAATTGGTGGAGCCATGACACATGCATTAGTCATATCCTTTGTTGCATCAACTGTTGCTTTATTTGTGATATAATGAAAAGGTCTTATGTGGGCGGTGGTGGGGAATATTTAAACAATGAAGGCGGTGTTTCTGCACGCGCATGTACACTTGCAATTGCCTTTTCCGCTGGAATACGAACATTAAAACGGCATTTTCTATGTAAGATAATGATTAGAACAATGGCATGCATGTGTATGCAGACTACACATTCCAGCGGAGAGCAAGGATTACGCCCTTGCTGCTATTTGTCGTCCTCCATTTGCACTTACGCCTCAAAATCACGCTTGCACTCGCAGATAGAACATTATATTTAGATGGCTTGCACACGTGTTTTCCAAAACAGTTATTATTGAAACTGAACAGATTATGTATTCATGCACCCCCATATCACTATTGACTACAAGGTCCGAAGCCACACCAGCCAACACGTAAGTCCCTACTATGGCTCACAATGAGAATGGCGTCTAATCATGGGGCCAGCTTACTAAGCAATAGCTTGATTTACAAGTCACTTACAACCACATTATTAGATTAATGAGAAAAGTTAGTTGAGCTCACAAGAGGGGATAGATATGCACATTGCTTACATTTCTTTGAACATGGAGAACTGGCATTTTGCAAGAAAAACGAATGACGTCCATTACTGGCTCACACTGTGATGTTATTGTGTTTCACCTATGTGTAGATTAGACATATACAGTGGATGGATGATTTGTTTTTAAGCAAACGATCCTTTTTTTTAAATTGCTCCCCATGTTGGTCAAAATCTCCCTGTGTGGCTTCACTCCGTGCAGTCAGAAGAATCCAAGGGAATCGTGTTGCATTGTGGGAAACTCACCGTAAAAGAGCTTCATTGAGAGCAAAGCTGCAGATCCACCATTTACACAGTTTCAGATGGGTCTGCCTTCCCTCCCCTGACCTGTACCCCCTGCCCATAAACCCCTATATACCCTCTGTCCAAGTCTTTCCAATTACACCCTTAAAAGACTGTCTGTTATATTGAATCCATACTATTGCACATTAGCAATGTGTACCCTTGATTTACAGTGCTCTGTTGCTTCACAGCTACATTTGTATGTGTTAACACCGCAGATACACACAAGATTTGCAACGCTACGAGTACCACTATGCCTCCGGATATGCACCATCGGAAATGTGGCCATGCTCCCCTAACGCTGAGGTTTGTCTACCTAAATATTTGGAAGGTGGCAAGGCAAAGCTCTTGCCTTGGGTGCACGCTTTGTGCCGCTCCATTGCAGCCATCTGCATAAATGATCAATCGCTGTGGATCTTCCTATGCAAACGCTTGATCATTCTAACGGCAATCAATGAGCATGTGGCGCATCACAACTCCTCAGAAGCCGTCGGCTCCTATTTGTATTCTCAGTCCTGTCCCACTCTTTCTGTCTTCTTGCAACACTGCAGGAATCCTCATTTTGTTAAACCATGTATCAATAATGAGTGCTTCTATTCATCAAAAAGGAAGGGGGAAGCACTGCAAAACACACACACACACACACACACACACACACACCAATAAATAGTAAGAAATCCCATGCTTTACAGCTGGTAAACCCATGTTTCAAACACAACAGATCAGTGCTCTCATGTGGGTGAGTTCGGCCACTCTTTGCCTCAATCTGTTCCATGTTGAAAGACTGCCAGTTGATGTTTCCTGTCATGTTAATGTGAAGAATTCTACCCCCCAAAACCAGAATTGTCTGTCCATAAAAAGTGCCTCTCCCTAACAATGAAATATGTTTCTGCTCTGGAAAATGATTGCACGCCATGCTCAAATGACTCAAATTAGTCAGTCCTGGCATGAATACACCATACACCCCTAAACCCGACTAACACAACACCCTTGCCCCCACAATCAAAAGGGTTGCTGCAAGTTATTCTAAAGTAAACAAAACATTTAAAACCACTATGAGCCATCATTGTCCATAGCTGTGGATCGAACTAACATTAACCAACGTGTTTTTCTTAATTCTCCTTCCTCACAATTTAACCAAATTCATTACTCATTATGTTCGGGAAATCATCTGCGCTGTTTGCTAAAATATAGTCACCCGTCAACATTAAAATGTATGTATTTGCATGTATGTACTCACAAAAGAAAAGTGCTTCAGTATGACACACTGCAGACAGGGCTTATTGATAACTAGAATAATACAATTGCTCGTTATGGTCATGACATAGTATTTAATACATTTAACTGTGTGGTGGTGGTGGGAAAGGTGCAGTAGACAGGAAGTGAGAACAGCACAAGACAAGGAAAGGAAGTGGTTCCTAAGGGTCACCCTGAAGCCATCCACTGATGCAATGCCCTTAGTTTGGTGGGTTATTAGCAGATAGAGATTCAGAGAGGTTGCATGGGGTAGTCCATGGATGGATGTAAACACACAAACAAGAACTGGAATAGGGAGCAGTTTTCCATGGATAGTGTTGGGTAGTCAAGGCATTGTGTGAACGGGCGAGGACTGTAGGGGTGTATTGGGAGTACGGGTTGAAAAGGGCAATACCTTATTGAGATAAACAAAGAGAGAGAGGTAGGAGGTTCCATGAGGAGGATAACATATTAACCCAGCCTGCTGAGGACCAGGATGGTGATAAGTGTTCTGCTCTCATGGTCCACTTTTCACCGATGTGCAAGACATTGCATCTGGGAGCCATACCAGTGAAGATTATGTGGTGCTGATGTGTCTGGTCACTGACAGAGAACACACCAGATTGTGAGTTTTTGGTGTAGCGGGTAAATGCATCAGGGGAGGGATACAGGGGAGGGGATGGGAGAGGATGAGTCAGGCATGGATGAGGGCTTGGTTAAAGAACATGTAAGTGGTAGATGAGTTTAGCATCAGCCAAAGACAAACATGCAAGTGACAGATGGCAAGATGGCAGTTACTGATGTGAGAGGACAGCTCAGGGGTGAAGGGGTGGATGGAGAAGAAAGTGTGTCTATCATTTGCAGGTATGAGACAGAGAAAATGAAAGAGGAAGAACGTATAGAATGGGAACTGGATCAAACCAAACAGGGTAACTTCACAAAGGGGAGCGACATGCAATGTCCAATTGTTCATGAAATGAAAAAGAGTGATCAGCAAGGTAATAGGAGAGCTGTGAACTGAAAGGCAAGATGTGACAGAGAACTACATTTCCACTTCCTAACAAATAAGTGTGCCCCCAAATTCCAAGACTAGGGAGTCGAATACATCACATTCTTACCTAGATCCCTGGAAGAGGGAAACCTGCCAACCTATCCTCGGATAGAGAGAACTAGAGAAAGTGATATAGTATATGTTTGACAGCAAACGGTGAAGTTAACCGTGCAAATTGTATTTTTGCTGTGCAAAGTCTGGGCAAAGTCATTTTGAACTGCAAAAATGACTATGCGCTGACTTTGACCGGACTTTGCCTGGCAAAAATACTCTTTGCACGGTTCCATAAATCAGGTTTTCTGTTGGCAGTGCAAAGTCACTTTTCAGCAGTGCAAATCCACTTTGTACCGTGCAAATATTCCATGATTCGGGCCCTAACACTGTATTTTAATATTCAAATCCCTTCAGAGACATGACAGCTCTATTCAGCTACACACAGAGTAATGCACAATGTGCAACATTGAACCACAACACGAAGCGTGGTTTGCATTGACTAACCATGATTACACGTGACTTTGATATAAAGGGTGCCTTATGTGCCATAAACATGCAATTGCATATAAACATGCAATCACTCATGAATGCATCGGTGCAAGCATTTATAGCGACGACTGAATAGAGAAAAGGTGCAGATATGGAAGCAATAGTGAGTAATAATGAATGAAGTTACAGCTCACTTGTTCCTGGCATTTATGTTAGCAGCATATGACTGGAATTAGCCAATCAAATAGCGTCATGACTTCCCAGCCCTTGAAAGCTAATTCATAATTATTTACCGGCTCCATTAGTGCACATAATTACAATGCATTCTGTGTTGTCGTAATGGTGCAGAGTAATGGCATCTCTGCAATTTAAAAACACTTTAAAATGCTTTAATGCTTACATATTTTACCCCCTGCATTATTATGTTAAAATATCTCGAGTGCTTATCTCAAATTGCATGAAAACGCTTAGAATCAGGTCGCTCGAGTTTAATTTACTAAGGGGAACCTAACGATAATAGTGATACTCTATCACATCTAATGGTGGCAACTCAGCATTGCGTGTCGCATCACGGCAGGCAGTGCTTCCTTCTTGGATAGATCTGGTGATCCCCTGTGTTTTCTTCATCCCTCCTAAGACTTAAGGCGTGTTATGTAAACCGTATCCTGGTGAACAAATAGACAAGAAAATGAGGATCCAAATTGGAACCCTTCAGTCCCCTGCACACTGTGATATCCCGTCATCAGACGGTTAAGGATTCAGTTTGAACTGTAAACATACCACGTGTTTTACATATCAAGTATATTTCACAACAGTTTTTATGGTTAAAAAACAAAAGATGTTTAATGAACATGTCATTTCGTTCACATGGATATACAGAAGTCCAAAATGTTTGGCTGATGCATTTCGAGATTGCTCTCTCTTCTTCTTGAGCCTAATTGGACTGTGGACAGATAATATATAAAGAAGTAGCATGAGTGTACTAGTGAACATTGGTATACATATTACATCCATAGAGTCACGAAATGATTACATATTACATTAGATTGGTGTCTGCTGTGTTGACTGGAATTAGCCAATCAAATAGCGTCATGGCTTCCCAGCCCTTGAAAGCTAATTCACAATTATTTACTGGCTCCATTAGTGCACATTATTAGGATACATTCTGTGTTGTCGTAATGTTACAGAGTAATGGCATCGCTGCATTTAAAAACATTTTAAAATGTTTTAATGCTTACATATTTTCCCCCCTGCATTATTATGTTAAAATATCTCGAGTGCTTATCTCAAATTGCATGAAAACGCTTAGAATCACGTTGCTCGAGTTTACTTTACTAGGGTAAAGTAAACTCTATCACATCTAATGGTGGCAACTCAGCATTGCGTGTGGCATCACGGCAGGCAGTCCTTCCTTCCTGGATAGATCTGGTGATCCCCTGTGTTTTCTTCATCCCACTTAAAGACTTAAGGCGTGTTATGTAAAATGTATCCTGGTGAACAGATAACATCCTTCCTTAGTCTATCTTAATGTCCTGAAAATTGGTACTCACCAACTTGTCCACAGGCAAAATCAGACAACTCATTTATTTTTCAGTAGGTGGGTTTGGGTAAATGAGAGGTGAATTGCTCTATTGAATAAAGAAAGCACTGGCAAAGGAATAGGTTTTGACAACAGACAAAGTTGGTGTGGGCACCACCCCTGTTTGGTATTACAATTAAACACAGTGAATATAATAACCCAGTTCTTTTGGTGATAGGCATCAAAGCACCCTTGCTCATGGATGGGAACAAACGACTTTAGCAAGAAATGACTGTGGAGACAATTCCACAGTGATGGCGCCGTTTGTAGCACACACTTCAACGTTTTAAAGCAATGGTTGGCTTCTGTCAATTTGTAAGGAACTCCAGGTCTTCAGGTAATTTGTGAAGTTCTGGTGAGTTTGGAAAAGAGACCCCCTACGGTCCCCCGATGTTGCTATAATATCACATACCCCCACATCTATTTTGTGGTGTAAGGGGGGGTGTTAAAAAAAAGTCAGAATTTTGGCCTTTGGATTTATGAGGGCGACATTTTGGGCCCTTACCGTTATTTCTCCTTTTCTATTCCCGAGATGCACATTACACTTCATATAGTTATAAAATATTCATTTTTTTTTGTTTTGTTATCAGAAACATTCATTTATATAAGATCAAGGACAGTTTTCCCACTTTTTACTACAGGCCACTGTGATGAATCTGACAAGGGTGTAAAAGACCTGGATTTGATTATTTGTATTAAATAATACAATGATTGGGATAATTCCATCTCTGAAAGGGAAATCTGCTAATCAAATTCCCCTTTCCTAAACTCTGTGGCAGAAGCATAGTGTGTACTTGTGCCCTGCAGCAGCATTATGCTGATTCACAGCTCCTGCACTACCAGTGGCATAGAGCAGGTTCAGAGGCCACAGGTGCCCTCTTGACAGCTGTATTGACACCCACGTCTCTGCAGTGCAGGGGATGCATTTAAAATATTAACCTTTGTTCCAAAAATGATATAACCCTGAAAATGCTGTCCTGGTAGCACCTAAAACTGTAAATATAAGCCATAACTGAGTATGGTTTGGTGTCCAGCACCTCTCACAGTTATCCAGTGGTCGAAGTGGGCCGGAGCGGATGGGTGCGGTGACCATATACTTTTTAAAATTATGTTTCACTGTTGCTATACTTTTATATTAAAAAGTAACAATTCTGGAATGGTTTTGTTTCAAATAAAGTTGTAGGACAAAGTTGAAACTTGAACTTGAGTGCACTGCACTGAACGTTCCCTTAACCAGCAGGTGCATGTGTTTTTGGGGGGATTGTGCTTGGAAGGGGGAGTGACGATGGGGTTTGTGGGGGGCGACACAAGCCAGCAGGGAACACAATTCCACTACTTCTTTTCATGCACTTCGATCACTGGAGTTATCTCAGCCACATTAAATTGATTTTGCACGTGTCAATCATGGGCCCAGTTTAGCCCCTCTTAACTTGTAATGCTGCAACAAGAGGGAATACGTAATCGAATAAGCAAGCTCCATTTGCACCCTGTCATTATTACTCACTATAGAAGACCTTCTCTTGCACACTGGTGATGAGGGTGTATTCAGTTGCGTGATTGGACTATAATCTGGAGTATGTGTGGCTAATTCATCCTGGATGTATTACTTATCTGAAAGAGAGACAGTGCTGTGTTGTATGCTGTGTTGGCCTCTGTATCGCCCAGGTGCTAAATTTCAGAAGGCATGTCCTAGGCATTAATATGCTCGTGCATGTGCTCATGCTGAATAGCACATTAGAATTACATATTTGCTTGAATGAAGATTGGTTGTATTCGATATTGTTTGTTTTATTCATGGACTTGTTTTTCTCTAGGGGAATGTCCTGATAGGTCTCGATTGTAAATTGTATTACTCAGTCTGTTTCAGAGATTGGCTGTTTTGATATTTGTTTTATGTATTGTTTTATAATGTGCGTGTGTGTGTTTTTCTGCAGCTGCTTCAATGGAATATCATAATTCCGAAAAGAAACCACGAAAATGAACTTTAATCACATCATAAATCAATACAAAATGCACACAAACAAATCAATGAATAAGTGTGAGTTGCAACACAACGTATCACAACGTTATACAATCCCACTTGCTTGCATTATTCACAAAGATCCACTGATAGTCATTGCAGAAATCGTTTTGCTCGACAGGTCTTGCATAATGCAAATGTTCGCTCGATTTAGCATCACCACAAATATCCCAGTTCCTCCACAAGCAAATATGTGTACCTTGGAAAGCAATAACCGATATTACACAATGGGTCTACATCGTCAAAAAGATCTTCTTTTTGGCAAGGGTCCCGGATAGGACAGCTGTACTTTATCATACAGAGGGCAGAATCGTGTAAAGTTCAAAAGCCTTTCTGTTTCACCTGTACCACTGGGGAAACATAGCTGGGAGTGTTCCAAGCCAGCCATTCTGCCAGTGACTGTGAGCAATGGCAACGCTCTGAGCCTGGAACAACTTAGTTAACTCTGATGCGTTACATCATCAAGCCAGGTCAAAGCGTTCCCCCTCCTGAATGGAGTGCAGTTGTTAAATATTCAATGGACGCCCTGAAACATAAGGAAAGATTCTCTCTCTTTTTCCAAGATGTGATTAATCAGACTAGTCTGCAAAAGAGTTCCCTCACTGTTAGGCACATTTATATACTGTTAACCACGTTTTGTGTCGCATTTTAAAGCAATACAGAGTTAACATTGCAATACTATTTTCCCCTGGGCTAAGCCATAGATGTATAGGCTGTCAGGCATTTGATTTCTCGAAGTCCACCTGAATATTAAACACAGATGTATTATGAGGTATTCCCAACATTTGACAAAGAAAACATGTGTTCTCTTACTTGTATTTCTTCTGCCGTACACAACTCCTACACACGTGTGCTGGCCCTGGCTAAGGAGTTGGATTTAGCATTATACATAAGGGTCCCGGTTTCAGGGGGTTTATTTTGTCAACATTTCCGTCTGTATTTACCCACATGTATGTTTTGTCCTGTAAAAATAAAGGTGACGACTAGAATGTTTCCACATCTATTAAGATGCAAATGATCAAGTGCTTAAATGCCTGTAACCGGATGCTCGCAGAAGGGCGTTCTTCCACAACAAGTCACAATTCATTTTCACGTTAAAATAAATTACCTGCTGACCAGAGAAACATCTCTGCAGCCAATTTGCATATCATGAAAAGGAAATATATGAATTCTTGAATCCTCTCTGTTGTGTTACTGTGCACAACAACTGGCATACAAGGCATATGTGAGAACCTGTGGACCTAAGCAGGAGACATTAGTTTCTGCTTTTTGTTCATGTATTTCCTACACATGCTGAAAGCAAACACAGTCATTTCCGTCTGTATGTGTAAAAATTAGTACACATGGAAAACAGGTATAATTATAAACTCTCGGCAGTTGCTCTGCTCTAATGAGAACACAGAACACTGATACGTCAATCCCATGACCACACTTCTTGCTTGCCTCATCTATTGTTCTTAGTTTTGCACTTGCACTTTGCACTATACAGGGCCTAATTTACATGCACGATGTGTCAGTGGGCCTCATTAGGACCCAGGCGGTAAGGGGTTTACGCCGGCGTAAACCATGGCGCACCTTACCGCCTGAGTACGAGTTCCCTTAGCGCCATGGTGATTTTAACGCCTGCTTTTAGCAGGCGTTAAAATCCATGGCGCTAAGGGACCTTGTTGTTAATTACGCCACCGTAATTTACGGTGGCGTAATTAACGCCTTCCCCACTCCCATTATGCCCTATGGGGCCAGAAATGGGAATGGGGAAGGGTAAATGGGGATTGGGGACTTACCGCCCCGCCAACCTCGGAATGGGGCGGTAAGTCCGCCAACCCCCATGGCGGAGTTGGCAGCTTAGCGCCATGGACCATGGTGCTAATAGCGCCATGGTCCTCCGCCAAGGTCCTAATGAGGGCCAGTGTGTTTTAGGACCAGACAGTCATGCCGTTTGCATGCATTAGTTCTGATTAAATGCATGGTGTTGCAGATTCTGCTGTGATTTGCTTATGTTACCTTATGCACAATCGCCCCCTACTTAGGGTCCCAGCAAATACCCAGGACCAAGTTGATGGCATCGTAGTGGCTTAGAATTAGTTGTGGATGTACTTTTGTGCTGTAATAGCAGTCAGAGGCAAAGAGGCAACAGAACTCATGTGTGGGGCCACATTCAAGCTTCACCGATAACCAGACCAATGTTCTCAGCCCAGTTGAAAAACAAGGTGCCAACCTGTGGTGAAATGATAGAGACTTGAAAGGTTCTATGTGATCAATATCAAAGATAGATTGGGGCCAAACACCCACCGAGATCTGTGCGTGATGCATCTGATTGGGCCGATGCAAAAGTAACCCTCTGAACACTCTGACAGGAACTATAGAACAACACGGCTCATCTTCAGTGCAGCAATTCAATGGCAAGAGGAGCCGGGTCAGTGGGAACTGTTCTTTTCTTTGGGCATGTGTCCTTCAACGTAAAGACAATTGGCCTGTTTAACAAAAGTGTTTTCCAATGGAAAGATCCCGTTGAAAAACAGGTTGTAACTCAGTCCCTTTGTGTGGCTCTCAGTCAGACTCATTGATCACATTCTAGAATGGAGAGCCACACACTTACTGAGCTAATGCCCCCCCCCCCCAACCCTACAACCAGAGTCAACTCTCACAGGAAAATTCAGGCAACAGTACATTTCCTACAAAAAACATGCATATACAAACCTGTAAATAAATATCCCCTGCCCAGAGAAACAATTTAGTCTGTCAATCCCCTCACAGTTCCATAAATCCAAGGACCCTGCATGGACATCGATTTGCAAAGACACCAAAATACATGTATTCACATCCAACACATACATCTTTTGCATACGCAAATCACTCCTACAAGTAGCCATTACTATGCCAAGAGGCTGTGTGGGTTGTTCCATGAATATGTGTCAGTCCACGCAATTGTGGGCGTGTGAGAAATTGCCTGCGGGCGGTCCCTCGGAATGCCCACTTTTTCGCATGTTCTTCTGCATTTTCTGTGTTCTGCCCCCTTTCCAGGCCTCTGTGCAAGCCATACTTTTACTTCAGTGCAACTAACAACGGCCCTCGATATTGGCAGACATGATCAAGTTGCTCATCCACTAAAACAGTTTAATTTCCATCATGTGACTGAGGACAACATATGTGTAATGATGCAAAATGTGAAACCAACTAATGATTGTCTGTTCCTTCTCCCGGCAGTAGTAGCTAAGTGTATGCCTGAGGAAATTGCTCCATTTGTTACTTTTTTTGTTAATAAATTGTTAGATCAAGGTTCAGTGCCTCAAATGATTAAATACACTACATTAACACCCCTATCAAAAAAAATCAAATTTGGACCCTTTGGTTCTCTAGAATTATTGCCCCATTGCCAGTATTCCCTGGCCAGGGAAGGTTCTGGAGAAAGTAGTGACTCAACAATTGCAGGCATTTGTTGAAGACAAGCTACTTTTAGATCCTCTGCAGTCTGGGTTCCATCCAAAATGTGGTACGGAGATGTCTCTGTTAGTGGTTTACGATGAACTGTTGGGGTGGCTGATCAGGGCAATATTTCACTTTTGGTGATGCTTGACCTGTCAGCCACCTTTGATACGGTCAATCATACCATCCTTTTAGACAGATTGAAGTCGGTTGGTTGAGTTTCGGAGCATGCCATTGGGTGGTTCAGATCTTTCTTGGAGAATCGTCATCAACATTGTGTTAGATTGGGAGCCTTTATGTCAGACCCTAGTACCATGTATTGTGGTGTTCCACTGGGGTCGTCACTATCGCCACTACTTTTTAATTTGTATCTCCGGCTGGTCATGGAAATTCTGAGACGTCATGGAATGAGTTTCCAATCGTATGCATGCGGACAATACTCAGATTTGTATTGCAACTGATAATGTTGAGGAAACTTTGCCAAGATCAATGAATGTCTTCAGGAGATCTGTGAGTGGATGGCCTCTAATCAATTGAAACTGAACGCAGCCAAAACATAATTCATTCTGTTTGTCCCTGAGCATCTCACTGTCACCATAAAAAAACAGTCACTCCCTAATTTATAGGGAGTTGAACTTAAATTGTCTACCAAAGTTAAAAACCTTGGCTGCATCTGCCAGGACAACTTGGGTAGTGAAAGCCAGGTTGGAGCCAAGGTGAACACCATTTTCTATTCTCTGAGACTTCTCTGGCAGATTCTTCCATATATTCCAGAAGAGGATCATTCTGGTGGTGGGAGCACTCACAAATGCCCACTTAGATTACTGTAATAGCCAATTGGTGGACATTAAAAAAAAAACAATTGTATAGACTCCAAAAGGCTCAGAATGCAGCGGTTAGGCTGATTTATGGACAAAATAAAACTTCCCATATTTCTCCCTCATGCCGCCTACTTCATTGGTTATCAGTTGAGGATTGTATAAAATTCAAGATAGCGTGTTTAGTATTCAAGTGTCTGAACAACTTAGCACCTGATTACCTGAGGGATAAGCTCGAGAAATATCAGCCGCCCAGATGCTTTTGCTCAAGGGACCAAGCTATAATGGATATCCCCTCATCTACATTTGTTTCCAGATGGGAAAGAAGATTTCTGTGTATGGTCCTAGACTCTGGAGCAGTATACCCAGGGAAATTAGGGTCTTGGATTCCTTGGTTAAATTCTGCAAGACCCTGAAAACATTTGTGATTAAATATATGTTCAGTTATTTTGGGCCTGCTAGAATTGTTGGCCCTCTTGGATGGAGTGCGGGCATGTATACAATTCTGGTAATCTGTTCAGCAGATGTCATCTGCGCCATTATACGGTTTGGTCCATTTCGAGCACGATACAAATTTCTCAAAATCAATCAAATCAAAATCAAATCCATGCTCTGCGTGGTGTATCACAGAGATGTGCCGAGGCTGCGCAAACTCCACGCAAGTCAAAGAAAAGTCTCAACCATGTCCTTTCCATGATTCGATGAACAAATATTTGCACACAGAATGGCGCGTAACTCCCCCATTATGCACACAAATAATACCATGACAATTTTAGCATGGTATGAAGTCACTTTACATTGGTGCAAAGTCACTTGGCACTGCCAACAAACACCATGATTTACAGAGCGATGAAAAGTCCATCTTTGCAGTGCAAAGTCACTTTGCACAAGTGCAAATTCAGTGCAAAGTCACTTTGCACTGCATAAATACACTTTGCGCTGCTCTGCGAATTAAAGGTGTTTGTTGGCGGTGCAAAGTCACTTTTTGCACTGCGCAAAAAATTCCCTGTATCATGCCCTAAATTAGCAAAACCTATGAACTTCGGCCATTTTGAAGCAATAAGGTATATTACATTGTGATATATTTTTTTTTTTACGATAATCAACATACGTGCGATACAGCATAAAATACTACCGTTCCACATTAGTCAAAAGTGTATTACATCATAGTGGATCCCCTTGAGTTTCTCAATATATTCGTTTTAAATACTGCATCACTGATTCATTAATCTTTTATAGTGCGGGACTTGGATTTGATCCTGTGTTGCATGTGCGTTGCTCTTGAGCTATATTCCTGGCCCTTTCATACAAATGATAAATACTTTTGTCCTCAACGGAATCACACCTGGAGCATTGATAGCATTTTGATTATGACATGTTGGTTTTCAGCTCCACAAACAGTATGCTGTGAAATGTGCATGGAATTTGGAATACAAGAGAGAATGGGGAAGTCGATAATACCGAAATTAAAATGTCTGTATGCATACAGACTGGCATAACATGCAGTGTTGTCTGAATAAGACCAGATTGGTCTCCAACCAATATGCGACTAGGTCAGCTGTCGGCAGACTTACACCTCACTGTGCTTTGGAGTAGAGTGCTGTGTGACTAATCAAAGTCCAATTTCCCGCCTTGGATATACGCTTCTGCGCTGGTAAAACAGTTGCTGCATCACATCATAAGTGGAGGGCACGTGGGTCCAGCATATGCATTGCTTGCCAAGCTTTCGACACATTGTGGTTGAACTAGATAGACACTGGAGGTCTGGGATGATAGCTCATGGCTCCAGTGTGCATGCTGCGAGCCATGTGACATTACATTACTCCTCCCCAAATACAGATGTACAAGAGTAGGAGAAATCAGAAATGTACAGCCACAGAACACTTTCTAACGAAGCAATAGAACCCATGGAGAGGATGGGGTGTGGGGGGGCGGCATTACAAGTAGGGTAATAGCATTTCTCTCAATTTGAGAGACAGCGCTGTGACTGTTACTCAACTCATGGAAAAAATTGGGAAAAAATGGCCTCCATTGATTGGGGTAAAGGGACTACATGTAGTCCCTTCTCCCTTTCCATGGTGGCCATTAAACAAGTAGAAACCACTGTAAATAAAGAAAATGGCCACCATGGATGGGGATGAAGGGACTACACATAGTCCCTTCTCCCTTTCCATGATTTCCACACAGAGAAAGGAAAGGAACAGCGAGGGATGCAGCATCCGTCCCTTGCACAGGTATGTCCTATCTGGCCAGGTAACGATCCGGTGCCGGCCAATCAGATTTATTGTAACAATCGAATTGTTCCTCGCTGGGTACTAATTGACCATAGGATGACCACTCCACAGTATGTTAACTGCCTCCATGATTCCTAAACATATGAAGAACACCCATACCACGTATGGGATTTGCAAAGTAGCTCAACTTGCTATTATTGGTGCTATTACCATTGTGTGCAGTAGCTAATGCAGATCAGAAGAGTTACTTAGAAACCTCAGCAAGTTAAAGTATTTTTGCTTTGATCTGTGATTACCCATATGGTCACAAACTTGAGTCCTGGTATAGTTGAAGCAGTCATCAACCTTCAAATGTCCAGAAAATGAGTACCATTATATTGCTGGACAGTGAAATCTGTTATCTATAGTATTACAATATATATCTGTAGTAGCAGACAGTGTATACAAAGTCAGTTATTCTTATGACTGTGATTATTTTTTTTATATATATACGTAACCCATAATGGTGAGTTTGGCTGACTGCAATGGGTGACCAAATGATTTTGCCCTAACACAGTGAGGGTCTTGAATGAGGGTGGTTGTCAGCAACCACCCAGTACAGCCCACCAAAATCATTTTTCTAACTACAGACAGATTTGTCCAAATAGTGTGCCATATAATTGTGGTGTAAAAAAACAGACCTGTTGAACAGCTTCGACTGTGCTTGCACTCAGAAGTCTGCAAAAGCTTCTAATGACCCTGTCAGGGCAGGCCATTCTACAGAATGACTTGGCTGTCAGTGAACAGACATTGTGAATGCACACGTTGCTACGCTTCATATTGATCATTTCTGCTGATACAGCAGAAGTAATCTTCAGGCATGAGTGACAAAGCTCATATGTGCTATGTGATGGTTACTGATAACCTTGCTTTTATATGGCAGATCATCTAGGGCAGGCACATTAATCCAAAGCCTTTGCGGCTTCCTGAGTTCAAGCAGATGAGCAGTAAACATCAATTGTTGTACAGGCGAATTACAAATGTCCTATGCATAAAATAAATACATTACTGCACCACGATGCCCAGTTTCTACAATACAGCCCCACTGGCAAGTGTGACCATTAATGTGTAATCCCCTATAAGTCTAAAAAATAGTGATATGTTCCTGATGCTGACCTAAATTTTCATTCTCCTTAGAATGAAAGCAATTCTGTACTGTTGTAAGGTTAATGGGTCTTATGTACAAGGCATTGATGGTACCATTGTAAAATGCTTTTATAAAGCAGGCCCACTGGGTTTTCAGTACTATGGTAAAGTAAAATCTAAGGTGTCATCATAGCAGATTGCAAACGGCACATGCACATGCCCGCACATGCCCAATTTCAGTAGCGCCAACACAAGTACAGTTTTGCTGCATTTGTGTGATGATGTGATCCTCCTTTAGCACATTCCATTTCCACTCAGGAAAACTGCATTTGTGCATGGGCACTGCAAGATAATTCTGCGTGAGTTGGTCACAGAAAGGCACAGAAAGGTCTCAGCTTCTCAAAACCTAGGACATCCATCACATCGTCCCTTGGGCCACCTCACTTGCTAGACACCACCCGCCCCTCTCCTCCCCACCACCCGGAACAGATGTACCCCTCCTCCGTGCCACTCTCTATCCCCCCCCCCACTGTATACCTGTTCTGTGGTTTCTGCTGAAAAAGGCTCTGTTATGCATCTGTACTGTTGTATAATTCTGTAAAGCACTCTGTTATGTATCTGTATTGTTGTATACCTCTTTAAAGTGCACCATTATGTATCTGTACTGTTGTATACTTCTGTAAACCGCTCTCTTATGTATCTGCACTCTTGTATACCTCTGTAAAGTGCTCTGTTATATATCTGCACTGTTGTATACCTCTGTAAAAGTGCTCTCTTATATTTCTGTATTGTTGTATACCTCTGAAAAGCTCTCTGTTATGCATCTGTACTGTTGTACACGTCTGTAAAGTGCTTGGTTATGTATCTGTACTGTTTTATACCTCTGCAAAAGTCCTCGGTTATGTTTCTGTATTGTTGGATGCCTCTGGAAAGTGCTCTGTTATGTATCTGTACTGTTGCATACCTCTGTAAATCGCTCTGTTATGTATCTGTTCTGTTGTATACTTCTGTAAAGTGCTCTGCAATGCAGCTATACTCTTGTATTCTTCTGTAAAGCGGTCTGTTATGTATCTGTATTGTTGTATACCTCTGTAAATCTCTTCATTGCTTCTCAAAGCTAGGTCTGTGCTCAATAAATACCATAATAAAAAATAAACTTGTCATTGCGAGTGCACAATTATTTTTTGTTTTGTCATACTAAAGTTCAGAAAAATATTCATTCATGTTGCCTGCCTTTTTTCAATTGCTACATCTACGACCTGCTTTTATGATGGGCAAAGTAGAACCCGTTACCAGCCTCAACTACCTTAAGTAGATGATGCATTTGTCTTCAGTTTTCCACTGGCTTATATAATTCACTAATGAATGGTCTATAAAATCCCAAACATCATGCCATCTAGGTTGCACTGCCCAAACTTTATGGTGCTCTGTGGCACTCAGCATGCCAATGTCTACAAAATGTTGTAAAGGAGGGCATGGGAAGCATATGTATTGTTAGGGGTTTTGTCTGAGGGCTATTACATAATCTGGGTAGCATTTAGATTTGTGGTAAAATGGCAATATTTCACTGTTGTAGTATAATAGCGGTGAGCATATTTATGATAATGCCATATATAAAGAGACAATTCTCCTCTCCCTTATATTTATATTCTGTCTAGGGTTGACTGTAAGTGTAAACTAATGGAACTCGCACTTATAGGAACTAAGCAGCTGTTTTGCTAGTGACTTATTTATGAAACCAGTCTACTGTCTTTGATGGGTCTGCTCAGCTACCAGCATGTGCAGCTGAGACACACTCACATACACCCATGCATTACAGGTTTTATAGCTTGCTAGCTGGTTCTCCAATCTTTACCTCCCACTTTACCACATGAGGTAAATATTTTACTGCCTTTGGGGTGCACTATGACCCTTTCTTATTCTTTCCACTTTTAAAATGATCCATGTAGACACAATAAAGCAATCCCACTAATTCAGTTTCTGCAATCTTTATGTACGTATTATAATGTCAAAAGAGATTTTGCAATGCATATGTTAAAACCAGTTACAATAGATACATGTCTCTTACCAAGACCTTGAAAATCGATGCAGTTACAGAGTGTACTTATCTAAGAGAAAATATATAATACACCAGCACAAAACATTTAAACCTTTCCCTTCATTACACTTCAGAGATTCCCCATTAAACATGCAAAAGACAACAACTTTGTTAAAAATAGCCATTTGACCTGACTGCCTAACTGACGCGAAACGCACATGCTCTCATTTGCACACTCCTCAAAGTTGCACCCTACTTACTGCTAATGTGTAGAATTTCTGTGCTGAAGGAGCCCCTCTCTGCATCGTCTTATCTGTAAATGGAATGTTGCAAATGTCGCAGCTTTTGGCAGTACAGTGAAAAGCCAGTGACCCTGCTTCGACCCTTCGGATTGCTGTTTGGTATCTTGCTCTCTCTCTGTACAGCTTAGATATGTCCGCCATTCACAGCAAAGCTGTCGGCTGCACTTCATCTCTTCTCTCCACAAAATGATGACTGAATCTCCACCCCATCTTCTAGCTAGATTAATACCATAGTCCTGTCAATCTTTACTTATCCTGTCTTTTTTTCTGATGTCTCCTGTCACCCCATCTCCTCTCCCTTCTAGAATCATGGCATTTCTCTCCCCCGACACGCAGCGAGTGCCTGCATGTATCAATGTTGCTTCCTGCAGCACAAAATGCCCTTCTGAATGGAAAAGACAGCACATTCATTTTGCACACATGTTTAAATTTCCATTGAAAAACAAACAGAATCTGCCATCTGAGACATTTGCACTGTAATGATAAAGGGTACATTGATTACCGGGGGCATATTATTTAATAGGGAATAGGTAGTTGATTAATCTAGGTTAGCTTATTCAATGCAAACTAAACATATGGCAAATTCATTATTATATAGAACATTTTGTACACGTGCTCAACACATGGCCTTTTGCTGTCTTTGCATTCATTTCACTGCCTCTATTGAAAGTAATGTAATGTCATGTACTACTCCACATAGGAGTTTTGTAATGTCATGTATCATTGTACAGTATCCATGTGATGCTTTCTAACATACAATCCAAATCTTTTGCCCGAGAACGAGGTCAGTCAGCATTGCCTACTGTTCCTGTCATATCAAGTTTAGTTGCGCGTCTGTCCCTGACAGGCCTCGCATACTCTTAAGCATTTCGGAGGTTCTGTAATGTTGTCCTGATAGCCGTTCCCACTTAAAGCATTGGCCTTGTTTAACAATTTTAAAGCCAATGAAATAACTCAAACAGTCATTCTAGGATAAGGACGTATTTTCTAAGTACATGCAAAATCAAAACAGTTCACTAAAGAAATCATGGAAACCACGTACACAATAAGCAATTCTGCCCCTCTCTCAAGCTGTATGTTTCAAGGGATAACATGAACTCTCCTCTCTGCAGCATGCAGAAGAATGATTGTGTTTCCAGTAATCCTTCACGTTCTGCGGATGAACCTCGGATTTCCTTGCATTGTATTTGATCCTTTGTGATGCATGCACACCACCCACATTCACAAAGGTTCGTTGATTTTGTAAAGCACTCTTATTGGGGAACTTCAGTGTAGTTGCTGCTACACTTGCCGTCCATTAGTGGTGGTCAATAACACATTTCATCGACATATTGTAAATGAAGCGCCTTCATATTGTCGTGATCGCATACATTCCATACATGCATAGAGGTGTTATTCGTGAACAGGTTCCTTTCTTACCACATGGTATATCCCTGCAGGAACTGTTTAAACCTTGCGCAGATCATTAAAACTGACAACCCCATCCTATATCTAAGTTGTTTTTGTCGTTTTCTATGCATTCCCCTCAAAATGTTGATAAATAATGCATATATCTGTGATCTTGCAAGTTCTTTTAAACAATAGGAAGCCATAGGCCAAGGGGCATGCTCTCTGCCCAAGTGAACTGTTGAAGAAACTATTGCTTTACCTTCAGCTGTGTTCTGTGGCCAAAGGTAAAGAATACCGTGTATGTGACTGCATGGACACCTATGAAGAGAGTACAGAAAGAGAACACATTTCAGACTGCAGTATTCTTGGATTGGACTTCCTAAACCACCAGCCCATGTCTTCCACTGACAGCATGTTTCTCTTCACTTTTCTGCAACCGTGACATCTTCTTTAAGCCAAATCAGAGTGCACCATGCTTTGTGTGGTACTTTGAGGGATCCTCACTCCATTTTGTATATTTTATGCTCCTCATTTCATCATCCGCCCTTTGAAGAACATCCTGCATTATGTCAGCAACATTCGGAAACAAAAGCTATACAGCTGTCCCAATATAAGGAGATCTGGAATGGTCCTTTGTGTATGTGTTAATGTGAGAGGGGTTTGAGCTCTCTTGGAGACAATTGGGTGGACTTCTGTGAGCAATATCCATGGATGAGCTCCCTGTGTGCGTCACAAATGGCTTTTAACTAGAAGTCGGGTACAAGACACAATGCCCACATCTGAGACCAGCACCTGAGCTTGTTAGAGTGATGTTTCAGACGGCAGCCTTGATACAAAGCTTGATCACAGTGTCCATTTAAAATATCTCTACTAATAAAATGCTATGTCCCCGTTTGACCAGTTCTTTGCAGACCTTATTGCCAGGCAGCCAATCCTATTTTACATAGGCATTTTTAATTCTGTGTAAATGGAACAGAGAAGCATCCATGTGTCTGTGTTCTTTAAAGACCAGCCCCTGTCTGGGAGATGTAGTTTTATGAATGTGTAATACTGACTGCACAGCAAAGAGTTGTTCTCTTGCACTAATCTTTTTCTAATCTTCGGCATATAGATTCTGGAAGCTCTTTAAGATTCAGCTCACAGTAGTCGATTTTGTTCGGTAAATACATTATGTTAATCCACTTGTTCCTACTGCAAACTATTATCTGCCTTTGGTTGCCTTCGTCCCAGATGCAGCTGAACAGTGCATCCGAAGATAACAGTGTGATTACAGTTCATATACTGCAGGTGATACTCTCAATCAAACACAGGTGTGAAGGTGCACGCATTACGCCATCTCTCAAAACATTACTCATCTGTGATGGATTCTAAAGGCCAAACACATGAATTCGAGTGGTTGCAACATTACTAAAATCCTCTGGAAATGGTAAAAACACAACATGGGAGCGCACGTAAAACGCTTGCATTCGGATATGACGCACTTGTGGCAAGCCGTGACTTTCAAGATGTCAGGAATGTGGGTTATTGCTGAAAGGCTGGCATTGAGTGAGCCTTTATGTATCTGCAAGCATGCAATGAAAGGAGAAAGAAGCACAAGTGTAATTAAACAGATATTTCTTCCCAAAGACATCTGCGTTTGGGAGCAGGCCTTGTTCAGATGTCTGCAAATCAGGGATATGAGCACTTGTGTATATTTCTTGTGATTTTTCTTCATGTTCTGTTCAGGAGAATGCTGAACTCAGGGTGCCTGCCTTGTGAATAAGATGGCCGATACGATTGAGTTCTTTAATATGAAAACCCGGCATCAACTGCTCCGAAATTCAATAATTGTAAACGTTGTAAACTAGAGATGCCCCTTTATGAGGTGAACGAAAAAGAAAAACTACATTAATTCTCCACAATAGTATTGTGTACCCTACATACCGAGATCAGACACACGTAGGTTTAGCCTTCAGCACCTTCACTCAACAGCCTATTCTTCCTGCAAAGTTTTAAAGAGTTCTCCTTTACTTCATGAAGCGAACATGTTAAGGCCCTTATTCACAGAATGTTTTCCAATGGGGTTTGCCATTATAAAATGCTTCTGTGAATTGAGCCCTTAATTTCCTGATAGAATGTCACCTTGTACCGAAAAACTACTGGCACATAGTGGCAAGTTACTATTTGTGTGGTGTGGAGGGACGGGTGGAGGGGTCTCGTCTAGTCTGCAAGAAATGATGTGCCAGTGGTTGAACTAACCATGTGGTTTTGACGCATATGGTAACCATGGGCCTCATTACGACCCAGGTAAATTACCACCTGGGTCGTACCCTTACCACCATGGTGTAAACTATGTTTACACCATGGTGAATGGCGGATTTACCGCCCTATTCCAAGGTGAGTGGGGCGGTAAATCCCCATTTCCCATTTTACCCTTCCCCATTCCCATTTTTGCCCCAATCACCATGGCGCTAAGGGACCTTGTAATTAGGCGTTAAGGGTCGGCGCCGTTTACGGCGCCGTTAACCCCTTAACCCCTGACTCGTAATGAGGCCCCATGCAATATAGCTTGTTAGAGGTACATTTCAAATTGTCTTACATTATAATGTTCACAGCACTATTTCACATATATCGCAGAAGAAAAGGTACACTTCTTGCAGATGGGTTATATCCATGTGGTCAGTACCGGTCCACAACCTCCATCTACCCCCTTAGCACTGCTGTGTATGCATAGCCAAATGCTACCTCACGTCCGTCCACATAAATGATCAAACATAAATAAATACACCAATTGGAGAAAAAAAAAACACATATATAGTTTATTTTACTGTCACGGACATCTCCATGTGATCTTTTGCTTATCATAATGAACCTTATATTCTACCGATCCTACAGCCAACCCACCATTCAGCATTCGACAGTGTGCTGGGGCAGAGGTTGTTAACTTATCCAAGTTAAGCATCACTCAATATCCGCAGGCACGTGTGATCACACTCCTTTTACAAAACGTAGAACCATGAACATCGTATGACACACATTGCCTATTTCTCCTTTCTAACACGTGGCACTGCTAGTTGTTCAATTCGATTTTGCATCCGTATTTTTGAGGTTTTTCTTCTCCAGACTTACACGTTTTGCTTTGAAGATTTCCAAGGACTCTTAAAGTGCAGGAGGTAGTCTTTGGAATTACAGGAAATCACACCCTTTTCTGGACTATTGAATACCAGAAGGTTTACGTTGGGAAATAAACTGATTTCTATGCGGGTGTGCTTCATCAGAGTATTCCCAATCAGCCAAGAGCATATTTCAATTAATGTAATGCACCGGGCCGTGTGGTTGCGCACCATTTTCCAGACCCCTGTCTCAATTTACATCATTTAATGGGTTAGTTTGATGTGAGGAGATTATTTATTTTTGTGAACATTTACTTGATGGAATGATATAGTTTGCAGGGGGCACTCAGGGGTATTTTTGGTTGTCCGCAGTGAAACGAGTTGAAAAATCAGTGGCATCATGCGATATTATCGCTATATTATCTTGAAGAGAGTGAGTTACATTCCTGCTATTTTTACTTAAAGTTCTAAAACGAAGGTTAGTACTAAAACACTGTTCTGTATTGATTTACAGAGGGTGTTTATGCACTATAGGTACACACAAGGTGCTCAATTAATGGAAAAGTGTGCATAGATCCTGCAAAGCCTGCGTGCCGAGAATAAACCTGCATAGCCCTTTGCGCACAAGAAAATCTGCGCGCCACTCATATTCGTGCAATTGTCTGTGCAAAGTAAGCCCATGCACAAGTTGTGCCTTGAAAGCCCATGGCACGCCCTCTCGCAGAGCCATTCCAGCCATGCAAACATGCCTTTGCACACTCCCTGTGCACGTAGCAATGCAACCTGGATAAACAGCCTGCCAACCAGTCCAGCAAACTGGCTGGGTGTGTGCGGTCCTGCGTAACTATTCACAGCACACCTTCAACATGCATATCAAGTTATCGTAAACATCACAATTTTCAGGTTCACATGTGTGCAAACCCCTGTAACCGGTTCCTGCACCCCACTACACTGCTTTACGACACCCCCAAGTGCGATCAGCACCCCGACTGCGTACACACACCCCTAAATCTGATGGCCGAATGTACCTCTGTGCAGAGATTCCTATGCGCAAGTGTCTGAAGGCCTTCCTTTGGGTGGCGGATAGTTCAAGTGCATTGCGTGGCCATTTCCTTTATGAGAGGTTGAGCGGACCGATCCATGAATACACTCAGTTATATGCATTTGTGGGCATGGAATGGACTGCCTGAGGGCCGCCCTTGTAACGCCCTCATTTTCGCTTGTTCTTCCCATTTTGCTTGTTCTGCAACCCAACTCCGGTCCATGCACAGGCCACGCCCATGCTTTGCGAGGTGTCTCGTGCCAGCGCAAAGTCTCTGCACAGTGCGAAAAAGTCCACCGCAGACGATTCCATGAATCAACAAACTGAAATGCGAGCACGGTTTGGCGCGCAATGTCCCCATTTACCGCACAAATTATTCCATGAGTCAGGGCCTAGTTGTTTATATCTGCAACGCAGGTTAGTGGAGGGAATTTCTTTGTATTAATGTGGCAATAAGCCACGAGACGGCGTGCCCAGATAATGCCCCTGGAGCCGTAGTTAACGAAATGCCGGGGGCATTACCGTGGGCGGCATTTGCCCGCTATCGAGGGGCTTATAGCCATTAGTACCCCGGCCTGTTAGACCTGGGGTTGGGAGGGCGGGGAGGGATTTGTTTGGAGGGGAGGTGGGCGGAGGGAAAAAAATACTTATCTGAGTCACCGGAGGGGGGCGAATGCAGTCTCCAGCCTTGGAGAGGCTCGGAGCGGGGATTGCTCCATTTCGAGCCTCTTCATTGGCTAAGGCTGCCACGCCCCCCTGCCAGGACCAAACGCAGGCACGTAGGTTCATCCACGGGATTACACCGTGGTATGGCTCGGAAACAAGCCAATCACATTACGTGTATCCCGTGGACACACCCACGCCAGTTACTAATAAGTAATATTGTCATTTAGCTAATCAGTTAATTCATGTTAATTATTGTTCCAGCAGGGAGGCAATTTACCGTCACATGAAGAAGGATTAACTTCCAA
Source organism: Ambystoma mexicanum (assembly GCF_040938575.1). NCBI lineage: Eukaryota > Metazoa > Chordata > Amphibia > Caudata > Ambystomatidae > Ambystoma > Ambystoma mexicanum. Next base: position 926,380,557 of record NC_090929.1, on the reverse strand, counting down.
AACGCATTTCTGACTTTTGGAGTGGTTGATTCACTCCTTCAAATGTGTAGTGCTTTCAGAATGAATTGTTCTCCAATTTGAGAAGATCATCATTACCTTAATAAGATCATGGAGTAGGATGATTGTATTAATGGAACATACTTTTTTGTTTGGAAGCAAGACATAATCATTTGCTTTGATTGAGAAATTCTATAAAATTATTTTTCTCAATTCATTTTTTTTCAATTAATTGTATATATTTTGTAATGTTGTGAAGAATTTTTTTTTGTATTTAGGAATATATTGTGTACAAATGCATGCGTTTTTATGTGTTACTTATCGATAAAGTGTATATTGAATATTAATTGGGATTCACCCCTTGGGAGTGCTTGGGTTCTTATCATTGGTTGATGAGCATTTTTGGTTCTAGATTCGTCACCCATCCCTTAGCCCAGGATTCACAGAGAGCACCTAAAGATTATTGAACTTGTTTCACAAAATTTTTCACAAAATCTACAATTTCTTTAACAGAAGTAGAGCATCATTCCTTTTTTCTTTCTCTTCTCTTTTTTAATGCACAAGGAAGAGTCACCACTATATACAGGTGGTACATGGTGGTACAAGTAGCCACCAAGAATGGATTAAACCTTTATTGAAAAAAAAACTTCACTGGACCCATCCGAAGCGGCCAACTATCGCCCCATAATTAATACGCCCTTTCTTCTAAAAATGCTGGACAAGATGCCCACCAGCAAATACAAGATGTTCTTGTTAATCACAATATTCTAAGTCTTAAAAAGTCAGGTTTCTTAAGCTGTCGTAGTACGGAGTCGACTTTGTTGGATATGAAAACTAACATCTTGAAACACCTAGATAAGGGACAAGCAACCCTTTTGATGCTTCTGGACCCGACTATGGCTTTTGATCTCATGGACCATAGCATGCTGGCCGCTCGACTCCAAGACATAGCCGCCTTAACTCCTGAAGCAGCCAGCTGGGTCATTTCTGTTTCGTCAGAGCGAACAGCTAGGGTTTACTGTGATAATGCCAATGCAGAGGGTTGTGTACTGCCCTATGGGGTTCCTCAGGGCTCGTGTATGTCCCCGACACTATTTAATATCTTCACTGTGCACCTCTTTGGTCTGCTGGACTCCAAGCATGTAATGTTTGCTAATTATGCAGATGACACTCAGTGTCACACAGTCCTGACAGGTAACCATGCAGCTGACACTCTTACAATAAACACCTCCTATAATCTCATTCACAGGTGGATGTTATACAATGGCTTGGCTCTCATCAAGTCACAGACTGAAATCATGATTGTCGACAATTCTTATAAGCGGCGTCACCTGAATATAGCGTTCCAAGCCTTCAAAGTGGCTGAATGCTCTCTTAAAACTCTCCCGCAGGTTAAAACTCTGGGAGTCATTTTTGATCAATTGAGCATGAAAGCTCATGTCAGCCTTCTTGTGTCTTACTCCTCATATTATATCAAGCTGCTTGCTCAGATCCGTCCCTTCCTAGACTCAAGTTGCTGTGCCACTCTGGTTCAAGCATTTGTAGGGTCCCGGCTAGACTATTGCTCAAGTCTATTCCAGGGCATAGGTCAGTGAGAACCGAATACCCCCAACAGTAGGTTGAAAATAATGCAGTAAGAGTGGTTTGCGACCTGCACAAATCTGACCATGTGTAATTGGCAAGAAAATCTCTGCACTGGCTGCCCATTAGAAAGCGTATTGTTTTCCGCACACTGTGCATCTCTCACTCCTGCCTCTTTGGAAAAAGCCCAGTTTACTTGTCAGCTTTATTGGGCTGGTTGGCGGCAAGACAAACGCTGAGATCCAACAACTCAGGGCTCCTGCTGACCCCAAACGCTAAACTGTCTATGGTTCTAGAGAGCTGCTTCCCTATGGCAGCTCGTCACCTCTGGAACACACTGCCACCAGACCTAAGGTTTTTTTCCTCCCTGGCATCCTTCAAACGGTTACTGAAGACCTTCTACTTCGAATGATGACGTTTTACTGTTGTCCCCTTACCTTATTCCTTGTTGTTTGTGTGTCTGTCTTGTCCTGCGCTTCCATGCCTATGGGTTATTTCCCAGCGCATTGTAATTAATATAAATAAATAAACAAATACATACATAGAGGAGGCCATTTCCATTTGGCCATGCACCCAAGACTGAATGCCCTGGCAACAACTACCGCAGCATATCACATTCATATTTGCTTATAACTTTGGGTGAAAAACAAATGTATGGTTCTCTGTCAAGTTGAATGTGTCCTAAGAACACTCGCGGTGTCCTGAAATGTTTGCAAATAAACAAGATGGTGGTGTTCTGAAGACGCTTCTAAGAACACTCGCGGTGTCCGGGGAGTGTTCGTAGGGGGTGTCCTGAGGACGCTGTCCGTATTGTTCTCTGTCAAGTTGAATGTGTCCTAAGAACACTCGCGGTGTCCTGAAATGTTCGCAAATAACAAGATGGTGGTGTTCTGAAGAAGCTTCTAAGAACACTCCCGGTGTCCTGGAATGTTCGTAGGGCGTGTCCTGAGGACGCTGTCCGTATTGTTCTCTGCCAAGTTGAATGTGTCCTAAGAACACTCGCAGTGTCCTGAAATGTTCGCAAATAAACAAGATGGTGGTGTTCTGAAGACGCTTCTAAGAACACTTGCGGTGTCCGGGGAGTGTTCGTAGGGGGTGTCCTGAGGACGCTGTCCGTATTGTTCTCTGTCAAGTTGAATGTGTTCTAAGAACACCCGCGGTGTCCTGAAATGTTCACAAATAAACAAAATGGGGGTGTTCTGAAGACGTTTTTGAGAACACTCCCGGTGTCCTGGAATGTTCGTAGGGGGTGTCCTTAGGACGCTGTCCGTATTGTTCGTTGTTAAGTTGAAAGTGTTCTAAGAACTATTGCGTTGTTCTGAAATGTTCGTAGGGGGTGTCCTGAAAACGGTGTCCGTATTGTTCGCTGGCAAGTTCAAAGTGTTCTAAGAACAATCACATTGTTCGCGGACATTAAAAGTTTCCCATAGATCATAGTTGAAATGTTTGACTCTATGGATGTGATATGCTACGGTGGTTGTCCTTATTATTGTATACTTACTGTTTGGTCTAGTAATGTGAGTCCATGTTTTTCTTCTTCATTTCTGTGATAAAAGAAAATAGCATGTTAGTATTAGTATTTTGTAATGACTTATTACATTGTATAACCAATATACTTTTATTTTTTTTCGACCCTCATATTTAGCAGAGTAAAATCAGAGTACTGTGCAATTTGCTCAATTTCTGTATTTGTTGCTAAAATCATTGGGCCTGTGGGAGAAAAAAAAATCCATGTTGGATTAAAAAAAACATTTTTCTGTTATGCTACAGTTTATTTGTTTGTTTGTTTTCAGTGTTCACTTGTTGTTTCTGGCTAATGCTTTATATTTTGCTTTGTTGTATTTTTTTTGGAGCAGTAACAGATTCTTCATTTGTTTTGATATTATAAAATTTTGGAGCAGTTAGATACCAATTGGCGTATTCTAACTGTCTATTTTTTTTAATATATTTTAGTGGTTTTGATTTATCTATTTGGATATTGTTACATTTTGGGTCAGTTAGATAACAATTGGCGTATTCTAACTGTGTATTTTTTGGCCTAATTTAGTGGTATTCATTTATCTGATTAGTTGTTGTAGAATCTTTGAGCTGTTAGATAGCTTTTGGAGTATTCTAACAGTTTATATTATTTTAACACAAATTTATAATTTTTGGACAGTTAGATACCAATTGGCGTATTCTAATTGTGTATTTTTTGCTCTAATTTAGTGGTATTCATTTATCTGATTAGTTGTTGTAGAATCTTTGGGTAGCGAACACTACGAACAGGTATAGTGTTCATCAGGACACCTCCGTTTTCGTTTACGTACGAACATTTCAGGACACCAATAGCGTTCTTAGAACAGTTTCAACTTGCTAGCGAACAGTACCGGACAGGTATAGTGTTCTTTAGGACACTTTAATTTTTGTTTCTTTACGAACAATTCAGGATACCGCGTGTGTTCTTATTACAGTTTCATGTTGCTAGCAAACACTACGAACAGTTGTACTGTTGTTCAGGACACATCATTTTCGTTTATTTACGAACATTTCAGAACACCAATTGTGTTCTTAGGACAGTTTTAAGTTGATAGCGAACATTACGGACAGATATAGTGTTCTTTAGAACACTTTAATTTTTGTTTCTTTACGAACATTTCAGGACACCACGTGTGTTCTTAGAACAGTTTCAACTTGCTAGCGAACAGTACGAACAGGTGTGGTGTTCTTCAGGACACCTCCATTTTCGTTTATGTACGAACATTTCAGAACACTCACACTGTCCGCGGACACTTTTATTGTTTAAAAAAAAAAACGGAAACTATTCACAATACAATATAAAAATTAAACTTTATTTAACATATATTAATAATTTATGACAGAGAAGGTGAGGCAGAAACAGAAACAAAAACAGGAGAATTTGGGGTTTCAACATGATTGGTATTAGGTGAAGAAGGGATGGAAGTCTCATCAAAACATTTTGGATTATGGAGAGGGTTTGGGGATAATTGACTGGGATATGGTGAGGAGGGACAAGTACATGTGGGGCAATGGTACGAGGTTTTTGGTTTGAAATGATTTTCTACAAAAGTTTTTAAATTATTAAAATTAGCCAACAATACATCCATTGTTTCTTCTATATTGTGAAGATTGTTATCCATAACTGGGTTTTCTGAAGTTTCTTTCTATTTTGGTATGCTCTGTACAAAAAAATAATATATATGTTAAATGTATATAAAAAAAATAATAAATAAATGGTTTATATTATAAAGTGTTTACCATTAGTTTCACTATCTTGTGACATTTCTTCATGTGGGAAATTGTCCTCTAGCCATTCCAGAGTACTAGACATTTCTGTGAGAAAAAAAAAAAGAATATATTTTTTCATCTAATACAGAAAGTTTATAAATATATGAGTAAAATGAAGTACACTTAATATTTCTGGTAAAATAAGTCCTATGTATTCAGTGGGTCTGGTCTTGTTCTCAGTTCTGTTGTGTCTGTGAGGTAATTATGTTAGAAGCCAATTTATCTTCTTGTGGTATATTCCATTTCAGAACATATTGTATTTAAATGAATGGTTAGTGTGTTACATATATGGGTTACATTTCTTATGTATGACTATACATTATGTGTTTGTGTGCTGCTTTTTGAATTTGTTAAATGTTCCTATATTATGATATAACAATCAAACATACCCCACCACCCCCCCCCACAGTTTTTAGGTAGTGGTACTGTTCTCCGAACATGTCCGCGAACATTAAATAAGTTCGCGGACATCAAGTTCATAAGAAGAGATCTAGTCAGTTCCATATGACATGTATATAAAGTCAAAGTCATTATTGTTAAGTTGTGCTACTAAACAACTATGAAATTCAGTGAAAAAACTTTGTTAAACGGACGTTAAGGTTAAGTTGCGCTACTAAAAACCTATGAAATTCAGTGAAAAAAACTTTGTTAAAGGGACGTTATGGTTAAGTTGCGCTACTAAAAACCTATGAAATTCAGTGAAAAAACTTTGTTAAAGGGACGTTATGGTTCCAAGTAAAACCGAAAAACCCTTAAAATTCGGCAGTTATGGTAAGCTAAGCAACCATAACTCGCGCCACCACCGTGCACTGCTAAGACTAACACCCAGGACATCAAAGATGACATCACAAATGTCATTGATGACATCACTGATGACATCACATGTGTATGTACTTCTCATGAAATATGTGTAGAAGGGATTCTTATTATGTTGCGAAAAAAGTGTCAAGAATCATTGCAAGAAATATACCCTAATAAGTGCATTGGACGATGCATTGATATAAATAGCATCCTATTATGGGGTTCTATCTAGTATACTAAGCTACTCATACAGAAACATAACATTGTGTGCAGCGTACAAGATGAAGGTATGATATTCATAATGTTAATATGTTGAATAATGAAATGATAATTGTTTTCTTAATAGATTTTTGTGTACTGTGAAATATGTAATAAGTAGCTAATAAAACCCATGTATTACATAATTGCATTACTATAGACAAAACACAAAGACACAAGAACACATACCAATATGGGTATATACAGGGAAAGTGAAGTTAGCAAAAAAGCACAAGTAGTAGCAGAAACAATTCATAACTTAACTGATTAGTTTCATGCAAATAAATGATTGCTCTGTTTCAAAGCTGCTATTTACCCTATGTATATGTATCACTTGATGTGATTGGACCCTAAGGAAAGTAGTGTGAGTACAATGTATACAAATATGACCATATACAGGGAAAGTACAGCCATAAAAAAACAATAGAACTATCAGAAAGTGCTCATAAGTCTAGTGATTATCTTTATGCACAAAAAGGATTGCTGTCTTTCAAGCTTGTGTTTTCCCGTATGTATATGTTTCATATGATGTGACTGTACTCTAAGGGAATTACTGTAAGAACCTACTAGAAGGATAGGTCTACAAATAAAATAAAATTCTTAGTTTCTGACTGTTACTGAAGAAAACCATGTGGCCTAGATATGTCAGCAAAAGAAAAAATAGTGAGCCAGACATGTGATGTCATCAGTGATGTCATCAATGACATTTGTGATGTCATCTTTGATGTCCTGGGTGTTAGTCTTAGCAGTGCACGGTGGTGGCGCGAGTTATGGTTGCTTAGCTTACCATAACTGGCGAATTTCAAGGGTTTTTCGGTTTTACTTGGAACCATAACGTCCCTTTAACAAAGTTTTTTCACTGAATTTCATAGGTTTTTAGTAGCGCAACTTAACCATAATGTCCCTTTAACAAAGTTTTGTTCACTGAATATATATATATATATATATATATATATATAGTAGTCATAATTAACCAATTAAATGACTGTCACATCATAACTTTGACTTGACGTGTTTTGGGGATTAAACAGGTCGACTCAGATTGGCCTCATTTGCCAGGAGCCATGAATATACTCAAACACCTGCACAACCTGGCAATCGAGCAGGCCTGTTGATATGCTTTGATATATTTTTTCATCATGTTGGAGCGTCAACATTTGCATTTTTAGTTCATAAATGAATTCAAGTTTGCAAATATAGAACCTCATCCGTACGAGTCTCACATCTCAATTGAACGGCAGGTGTTATGAGCTGCGTGAAGCAAGGACAGACATTATTCCTTGATAACAAATACATAAAAAAACAACCTTCTTTTAATATAAGAACAAAAAAGCAGCGTCTGAAGTATTATCATGAATGACACTTGTGTTGTTTAGCACATATGTTATTTAAAACATGGCTTAGTGGTAAGAATCCGTGCAGACAATAACACTTCCATGTGTAAAACCAAATGGAATGATGTCTCTTTTGTTATTGATACTTAGAACCGTTCAGAAGAATTCCTTACGTAGTCTAGGTGAAGTAATTCAAAAGAACTTTTAATACATTGTCATCTTGCGTCATTCAATGGACCCGAACTCTGCCATGCACTCGCAGAGAGGGTGTTTGAACGTGTTCTGCTTTAGATAATGAAAAGGCATAGAAATAGAGCCACGCCTAGCTTGCTGTGAACTTTTTCTACACCGACCATAACATAAGTGGACATGCCACTTGCCATGTAAGTGCATGGCTGCCAGCTTTTCAATCGGGCCAGGCACTTTGTTCACAATGGCCTGTCCCAACAGGCTACCTTTGCAGGAGGCAAACAGGAAGTGATGTGTGCGTGTGTGAAATGTGAGATGCAGGGGAGGAAATGGCAGGGGGAGCAGACCAGGGGAAATGGGTTAGTAGGGGTATCCCATGCAGAACACAAGGTAAGGATGGGAAGAGAATGGCAGTTTCAGGGGTGTCCCCCACATTGTAGAAAGGCAAGAGGAGGTGTGGACAAAAATTGTGTTTTCCCACAGTGCCAAAGCCAGATTGCACACCCTCACAGATGGTATCCAATCACAAAAAGGTGTATGGGCTTAATAGAAGTTGTTTGGGACTTGTCCTTTTGGTTGCCAAGTGGAACGGGGTTTGGACGAAGTGTTAGATTTCCAGGAGATTGAAAAGGAGCATTTAGAAAGGAATGAGGCTGCACATTTGAGTATGGTGTCTGTAAATACAAGGGAGCACAGAATATGTAGAAGGGAGCGATGATGATTCATAACGTCAAAGGCTGCAGAGAGATTCAGTAGAAATAGGAAGGAGGACACAGTGATACACAGTTTTAAGAACATTGGAGACATGGTTTAAAAATGTTTCTTTAAATTTCATTCTGTGGGACACAACTTGGAGAGCTTTGCCTAGAAGTCTTTCCTCAAAGTAGTTGAAGATGTAGTTTAAGCCAGCTCTCTCAAGGATTGTGAAGCGGTGCAGAAAAAGAGAGACACAGCTATATAATGTGGTAGTAATAACTCATGTGTGCAGCCAACATGTGAGAACAGACAATTTCAGGCTCTAAACAGATGCACCACATAAATGCTGTACGAAGATCAATAATGAACGAATAGATATCTTTCGATGGCCAGTCACAAATGGGAGACACCAGACTACGTCCACTGCCATGTGGATTTTAATTGATCATTGAAAAGACCAGACAAGTGAATAGAATTTGCACAGCTGTTGTTAACAAAACGTTTACAGTTTGGGGCCAGGATAACAAAGTTTGTAGGGTCTGAATGAAACTACAAAGTTGCCAGCATGGCTAATTTCCAGAATCTGGACAGTGGTTCATACCAATGTGATTAAAGAAAACATTAGTTGAGTTCATTTCATATATCCTTTATTCGACATTAGTGTTCAGGAGAATACAAAATACCACAGTGATCATATAAAATACATTGCTCACAAGATAGATAAGAACTTTAAAATACATACAAAACAGGCAAAAAGGAAGCAAGGAGTTTAAGACTGGGGCGTGTTAGGCTTCCAGAACCATACCGCAAAATGGGTGGGGGGTGTTGGCATGACTACCCGTAATCTCTGTCACCACCGCATCTGTGTCACTAAACTGCAGTAGCCCCTTTGTGGAAGCTAAACTAATTACCTAAGAGTTTAACTGCCTGACGCCTGCATTACCATGCACAATGCATTCATGTAGCTACCCATTGCACCACATCTATATCATCAATAGAGCTGCAGCGGATCATGGCATCAGTAGTGCTGTGAATAGACATATAATAAAAAAATCGTTTTTTGATAGTCACCTCTCAGGACTTCACAGTATTACATGAAACACAACTGAGTGTCCTCAGCGCTTCCACAAAACGGGCATGTGCCCGGATTCACTTCTCCCCAAGTCTCTGTAAAGGATGCAACTCTCAGTGTGCCCATTCTAAATTCCATGTAAAGTGTCCATGCAAAGGACATCTAAATAAGGTTCAAATCCGCAATCAGATTTATGTATAAGGTATCCTGGGAACAATCACAGCCCCTTGCTTGATGCTTTCATCTTCCTTCTAGCTGGTATTAAGGCTGCCTTTTTTACCTGCATAGGTGTTGCTTTGTCAATTGAGGATGGGTAGCTCCGTAAACTGCAAAGGTAGGGTATCAAGGATGTTTTTAACTTGGATCAAACATGGTAGCTCGTTTCCATCCTCAGCCATTAAAACATGCACTAAGGCCTCCTGATATCTAGCCAGGCCTGGTGTACCTAACAGCCTATCCCAGTACATTACCGGTCTTAACGTAACCTCATCCCAAATATGACATAGATCAATCTCCTTGTGAAGCAGGGCATCTGATGTGCTCTGCGGTGGCATTCTGCTATATTCAAGGGCTGTAAATTGGCATATCCTCAGATATCTGCATCAGAGAGGGCCAACATTTTGGCCGACTTCTTGGAAATTCTGAATGCGGGGGATACTGCACTCCTGCCATGTCTTAAATAAAGTTCTCTCAGCTCCACTATATTTTTCTAGTTTGGTATGGGCTTTATCAAGCTGAGCTGACCATAAGCATTTCTCAGAAAATCTAATGCTCAGGTAGTCATAAGCGGGGACTTTCTCCAACCTTCTGCCATCAACAGAAATGTTTAACTCTTGGCATTTGGAGTTGTTGGTTCAAAAGCTCAAGATCTTGGTTTTTCCCATGTTTACAGATAAACCCATGTCTTTGCATTTAGCCAGGGATCACTCCATGGTGGATTTTAGGCCAATGGGAGAGGAAGAGAGGAGAACCGCATCATCTGCAAAAAATAATGCAGGATATGTATTGCTGTCCAATTTAGGCGGGACCAGTATAACAGCAGCTCCTCAATAACCTCATTGATGTATATGCAAAAGAGTAGCAGAGTGGGGACACAGCCCTGTCCAATGACTCATCTAAATTCAACATGTGCTGTGATCTCACCCACCAACCCATAGCGAACCACAGCCTGATTGTCAAGAAAGAGAGACTGCACAATGCATAAATCATGAGCCTACTTACCAATTTGTCTAGACTGGGTCTCACCTGGCTGTTAAAACCAATGCTAGTGAATGTCTTGCTCTTGACTTCATGGTCCCCCAAACCCTTTTTCCTATTCATCGCATTGCAGGTTTCAATGGAATTCCACACCCAACCATTCTCCTAGGCTGTCTTATTTCAGCTTTCGACTGGAATCCTGAATCCTTTTCACATATGTATCATGGCCTTTTACCAATTTTTCTGTGTCCTTGGTTTAAGCTTCTGACATGGAGCCTGTGAGTGGGGACTCTTTACATGAGGTTGTTAGTGGTGGGTCTGCCAGCAGGATTCAGTGCCACATGATGATATGAAGACGTATCATTCATTCTACCAGGTTCCAAGTTCTAAAGTTACCTCCCTCAGTCTCTCACTTCCCTGGCAGCTCACCTCAATTCTTGATCCTCAACCACGCCTAGGTGTACCCCTTGGTATCTTTGGGTGAACCACCTCCTCTTCTTCACCGGTGAACTCTCATCTATTTTCCCAGTGTTTGATCTGCAACCTCCACTTTAACAAAATACCAATAATTATTCACACCTCTCTCTGCAACCTCCTCCATTAGTCTTTTGACATCTGTCCGTTTCCCCTGTTCAATGTCTTCTAACACCTTGTCCCTTATCCTCTTGATTTACACAATGTTTTCCATTCTCTTCTTTCCATCTGCTATTCCATCCCCTTTCTGACGTTTTTGCACTCCTTCACCACTTTTAACAATTTGCCTAGCAACTCTAAATATCTTTCCTCTATCTCTTATATTTTCTTATATACCACTCATCAGTGTTTACTCCCATCAGCTGTCTACTCTCCCTTCGACTAACTTCACCCGTCTGGACACCTTGTTCATCTCTTTGGACACCTCTCTTGCCAGGATGAAAGTTATCCAAATTGCTTCTAACTCTCACATTTTTTTAACATTCATCTCAGTATGTTCTACACCCCGTTGAACATCCCTGATATAATAATTGAGATCATCCACTTCTCCACTATTTCTCACACTGTCTGGGCCTTCCTTTTCACAACACTCAGGGTTTGTCTCTCCCTGGCCCTCAGAGTCAATCTTCTCCCAGACCACTGGCCCTGCAATGTTGACATTCTTTGAGCACCCCTCTGAATAATGCTCCTTCTGCCTGCAGAATCATTTATTCCCCACATTCAGCATCTGTTCCTGTCTCGGCCTCCCCAGCTGCCTGCTGTCTCCTACATATCTCATGCTCCAGGGAATCGGCCCAGTATTCTGTCTCCAATCGTTCTATTCACCTTTCTAACCAGCACCAAATGATCACTTTATCTTTGGCCTTTGACTCCCCAAGGGCTTGCTTCTCCCTGTTGCCGAACCAATCACCTGACAACTTCCTTGACATTCTCTGTCATCCCTCTGTTTCTTGCTCCTCTCAGTCCAATCGTCAAGTTGTATTCCCACTACCAGGGTATGTTCTCTGTCTGGGCTTTCCTCCATCCTCCTCTCTCCTCCCTACCCAATCTCTAGGAACTCTACTCCAGGTTCCTGTCCCCATATACACCTCCTTTTCCAGGTAATTCTCCATCTCCTTCCATTCACCTGTCTGGCCAACCTTAAATGTTGTTTTTCTCCTAATTCCAACACCAAACAAAAAATCCCTTGGGATTTCATGGGGCTTTGGCCTCATCTTCCAGCCGCTTACTGGTCGAAGGTGTCTCAGATGTGGTAGCTGGGATGGGACTGGATGTGGGGCTGTGCTCCATTGGATGACTTACCACCCTTCTGTGGGATTAAGGATGTGTTTAGTCAATCCCAAGTGATCCCCCTTTGGCATTCCATACCCTGGACATGCTTTCTGGCCTCTCTCTGGTGTAAGGGAACTAAGATGTGCAAACCTGGTAAGAAGAATTTGAGACTTGTAGTTTTCTTGGCCTGGGTGGGTCTGCATTCTTTGCTGGAATGCAGTTTCAAGAACCAAATTCATCAGACTTGAGTTCCTAAAACCGTCCTATTTGGTCTACTAATATAGGGACTGACGGTTCCTTTCTACCTCTAAGGATGGCTTCTAAATCTGAGGTGGGAATTGCTGCTGCAACACCTTATTCATTGGCCACCCCTCCTTCTGCTTGTAATTTTGAGGCTGTGCCAACAGGGTAAACTTCCATAGTCTGTTCTTCACTGTATGAGACCGTAGGCCCATTTTGTTGGCTGACTGGGTTCATGTACTAATTCCTAGTCTAGAACAGTTGCCCTGATTATTTTGGTGGATGTAGGGGTTGTTTCTGTTACCACCTGAGGGGAGCCACGCATGCAGAGGTTACACTCGCAATAAAATATGCTTTGTGTGAACTCATAAATCCTTACAATTACCCCATTTGTAACCCAAGGCTTTTAACAGGAGTAAAAATCAAGCAGGAATTGATGGTGATTTGTATTATTATTAGATATGGGTGGATAGACTGCATGGATTGAATTAACACACAGATCACATTTAAAACTTGTAGTCTTGCTTTATCTAAGTAATGCATGCTAAATGACATGCAAAGCAACACACAGGTGGAAGGTTTGTCACCATTGTTTCTTAACATTGTGCATTTTATCCAACTCATAAATGAGACTGCCTGTTTTTGGACTGCTAGAAGGAACGCAAAGTTGAGTGAAAATTGATTTAGATGTATATACTATTACATTATGGCTATTACATATTCTTCCATTTTTCATTTTTTCTGAAGATTTTTCATTTTCAGGAGGAAGACAACCATTCATGGAATAGCTTCAGTGCCTTTTCTGGGTGTATAGTTCTAACTTTGAGCCCAAGTGTAGGGGTTCTATTCTACTGCCTCAGAGTTAAATCCATGGGTATGGAGTGCCAGAGCCATTGGAGCTAGAAGGACAAATGGAAGGTGAAAAATACTTGCTACAAAAATGTCTTGAGTATGGAAGATGCTAGGAAAAATGTTCTTTTACAACTTTCACTCCATAGTTTTCAAAGGCACCCCATTATCTTTGCTTTGTTTTGGATCCTGACCTGGCTTGAAGGGACATGATCATTTCACTCCCCTTGCCTTGTGCTCATTTGTTATGGGGAAACTGACTAGTCCTTCAGACTATCTGTACTGGGAAACATTTAACTTTGAATTGTTGTATTTTTAACATTGCACACAACACCTTATAGTGCACTGTAATGGGCATACATTTGTATCATCCTAACATTTTGCACATGGAATTGTTGCTTTAATTGTAAATGTGCCTAAAGAAAGGCTGTAGGCAGAAGTGACATTTTTACCATTTCTGCTTTATTTTTCTTGTGCACATTCGCGCTTACTGAGAATAGCTACTAAACGTGGCTAGTGCCCTAAAATGGCCGTGCGATCAGATTCTCGCTTGTTCTTTGGCAATATTATAGTTTGGTCTTCTTCCTGCCTTCCCAGATCAGGAAATCCCTTATAAGGTCATGCACTTAAGAGGGAAAACTGCTGCATGGGAACATTTGATCTGCATATGTTTCAAGATATTCCAATTTTCAAGGCTGCATGGTGTGTTCACTCTGTGTTTATGCACACAGCTTTTTCATTTGATTACTGCAGATATCTAGATTTCTGCCGTAAACCAAATTCTCTAATCTGTATGGATTTTCCAGGTACCTTGTGCACCAGGTAATATAAAATGGAATGACCAGTTATGGAGTCAGAATGTCTTGCCCAGGCAGGCTTGCACATCATCCATGTGGGAAAAGCCTGCGTCCAAATGGATACACTTATGTTTATTTTCTATAGTAGCATGATGCCAAACTTCAATCTCCTTTCAGCTTTACAACTGTGATTTCAAAACACATCTGAATAAACTGTTTGATAAGGGGACCTGAGCATAGTTATTGCAAAGGCCATCTAGCTTGTTGTTGTGGGTGTGGTGAAAAAGATATTGAAGTGTTACAAATAAGGAAAGGGAATCTACTTGGTGATTCAATTAGGTGGTTTAGTATATTAGCTTACTTATGGTTGTGTGGGGCCTTTGAAACCAGTGGCACGTATTGCAGTGTGAACGACTCAAACATTCACCAGAATTATGTGTCACAGGAAAAAAGGATACACCACTGTATCATAATGAGTACCAGTTGCTTTATAACTTTATAAATAATGTATGCCCATGTTACATAACTAAAAAGATAAAAGAAAACATGGCCCTGGTCAGGATTCAGGCATTTGCATGTTTTCTCTTCTGGAATAGAACAGTCAAATGCATTCAAAGTAACAACTTAATATGAAAATCCATGATTCTGCTAAAGGTGGAAACGCTGAAAGAAACATGCTTCCATTTTAGCACCCGACATTATCCCATGATGCACACTACATTTCTGCAGAAAGATATGGCAAAACCGAGTTCTCAGATCATGTTTTATAAGTCCTTACATTTGTAACGTAATTTTGTTTTGATGTACATATTACAAATGTATAGCTACATGTGCCAAATTCAATTTCAAGTTAACCTAAATTCTAGAACTGGTTTATGATTTCACATCTGATTTGGCACATCTGGAGCTCTCTGCAAACTACTCCGTATATGACTGTACTTTGTTCAACCGTACAACCTACAAGACTATTGACCTCATCACGAATACCGCTGGGGCTAATAGCGTTAACACCAACCCCCCGGCGCTATTAGTGACGGATCACGAGTTTGACGGAATGGTCATTCCCCATTCCCCATTGAGCCCATTCAGGAATTACCCATTCCCCATTGGGCCCAATGGGGAATTTTCAGCACAACTACTGTCAGCAGTATTACTGCGCAGCAATTGCACCAAAAATCGTCAAATTCCCAGCGGGGTAAATGCTGCCAAACCTGTGATTTGATGGAACCTTAGATCCAGTGGTAATATTATTACCGCCGCATTTAAGGGTTACCGCCAACCTCGTGATGAGGCTGTATGTGATAGTCATGTGCTTGTAGACAACAATTGACACATGCAAGTTTTTCGGCACTTTGCACAACATGCATGACATTTGTAAACCTGCTATTAAATGTGTTAAATTCCCCTGAACAGATGCTCAGTCAAAGCCCCTGGGTTGATTTAGAGCAGGCAATTTCACAGATGGAAATGGGCTTTACTTTTCTTTGCTCGGTTTTACTGCCAATGTGCCCAGTGTTTCCTTTATGAATGTATGGACTCAATGCCTAATATTCCCAGATCCAACCACATCTCCAGACACAGACAAAAATCCAATTGGCTCCTATTGTGGAACAGAATCGCACTGCACACTCTGGCTACCACCCACAAATGTGTCTCCAACATTGCACCTAAATACCTCTCTGAAAAATTTGCCCTACACCAAGCAGCCCGACCTACTAGATCATCCCACAGTCACCTCCTGACAGTCCCCAGATTCAAACTCAAAAATGCAGGTGGTGCCAGCTGCCCTATTCAAGCTGCCAACCTTTGGAACTCCCTACCGCTCACCATTAGACTAGAACCGTCAGTCAATGCCTTTAAATCCAGTTTCAAACTCTGGTTAAACAACACCACTAAATCATTAGTCCAAACTATTATACATCATTACTGCATTGTTTGCTTAGTATACCACTGCTCTTTTAGCCCATCTGTACTCACTTGATGGTCAGACCAATGTAACCCAGGTCGATCTTCGCTCATTTCATGTATATTATGCATATTATGTATACAATATTCCATTGTACTATGTATGTATGCCTTGTCTGTAACATGTTAAGTTCTCCAGCGCCCAGTTACCTCCGGGTTAGATGCGCGATACAAATAATAAGCACAAATTACAAAAACAAATGCAGAGAAATGCTCTTAATGTGGATGTGAGGTTTCTGTGCATGTGTGTCCATTGTAGCATGGATATTCCACATCATGCAGACAGAGAGGGGGGAACTAATTACAACACGATGGTTACTCCTGTGCTCATGCTCCATTTACATGGGATGCATGTGCATGCATGGAAGGCACTGACATTGATGAAATGGTTTCATTTTATCTAAAGAGTAAACCAAGCTGCAGGCAGAGCCCTGTTGCAGGTGGGGCTCTGGTGTTTCATTTCTCTCTTTGTCTGGTCTCTATTCCCTGTACGTCTGTGCCTGATTCTTTTAAGTCAGGATCATCTTTATGCATGTTTAGGCGCAGGCACGTGGACCTTTAAGTTGCACCTGAATACATAAAATGAAGAAAATGAAGAAATTACAAGGTTTTCTCTTCGCTCTAGCATCCCAACCCAACTTGGTAGTGATTTAAATAAGTGTCTGCACTTCCTTGAAGTTTCCATAAAGTAATCATCCAGAAGATCAGTAAAGGAAGTGGCATTTCAAGAGGAACTTTAGCTTTCAACAGTAAGGGTACTTGTGCTCTAGAACAGGTGCTGCACTCATTTTAAAAATGAACAGCAGGATGTGGATCAGAAGACTTATGGAAAATGTACATATACACCAACATAGGTAGAGTACTCAGATTAGCATCCTAGCAGATTGTACAGCTGCTGAAGCATGGCTAAAGGAGAGAGATTGGCAGCAACACACAGTACACACATATCACAGCACAGAGAGACGAGGAAGATGAGAGGGTGAAGAGTTACCATTGAGTGCTGAAGATCCAGACTAGCTGCATTGTAAATCAAAATACATTTACATTTTGAGCAACTATTGTTTTTGTTAGTATTCCAAATGCTCCCAGAATACAGACAACGGTCCAGTAGATTGTGTGTTTTACAGTGTTGTATGACAGCTTCAGTCATCACACCATTGAAAATCAATATGCACTTAATCCCATGTTCATTGTATTACACACACCACACACA
Organism: Ambystoma mexicanum; assembly: GCF_040938575.1. Lineage (NCBI taxonomy): Eukaryota > Metazoa > Chordata > Amphibia > Caudata > Ambystomatidae > Ambystoma > Ambystoma mexicanum. The sequence continues at coordinate 926,363,334 of NC_090929.1, read as the reverse complement.
GGGCACCAGTGAGCTATGCAATAATTGAGAAAACGGCAAAACATGAAGGCAGAAATTATTAAAGAGGCATACATGCAAGTAACAATGTAAAGGAAAACACCAGTCTTTCGTTTAAATGTAATATCCTGGAGAATGTAGGCCTGTTCAGTAGATGTGAGCGGCGTGGGAGGGTTTGATTGGCGCTCTGTGGGTGTGAGAGCAGGGGTGAAAGGCCAAATGCAAATAATGAGTGTGCATTTTTTGAGGATCTGTGAAAATAGGTGTAATCAAGGTATTGTTGCTTGCTAGCTCTTCAGATGGTAACATGCAGACTAACCTAAAAGTTGAGGTCAGGGGCACTACTGTTCCACTGACTTGAATCATGACCCAACACAGAAGGCAGAATACCAAAGGAGCATTGAAGCTCCAATCCCAATCAAGAACATTTGATGCATTGTGAATGCCGGTCCTATGCAACACTTTCCCATGCAGCCAGGCTGTACAGGCGGAACCCTGAATACGCATGATTCTCCAGCACTGCATACAATGTTCAAAACTCCAAAGCCTTCATTATACCTGCCCAGCAGTGTTCACTGTGCTCTGCATCATTTGTCTTTCTGTGGCTGTAAAGTGTGACATATTCTTTGCAGAATGAAGGGTAAAGCCAATTGCAGCCAACTTGATGATAGAGGCAAAAATACGATGTTGCACTGAGGCTCCAAAACACCTCCCAAAATCCAGCACATTATTGTGAGCATCCATCAAATGTGCGATGTACAAAGGTTATGTGGGTCCCCAGTTTGCTGGGAGAATAGCTCAGGCGGGACGTGCTCGCCTTGCAAGCAAGACTATGTGGAGCAACACAGGTTCTATTCCCGGGTCCCGCTTAGAATCCTCTGGGTATTAAGCATGTTATAAATAACCAATTACAATTTCAGTTTATGCTCTATGCTCGAAAGTGGAAAAGAAGGTTTGAAGCCTCGTTAATATGTCTATCTGTACTGTGCAGCTTTTCACATCCACTATCATTGATTAATTTGAGCTGGTTAGGTAGCTCAGGGCATTACTAACCCTCTACACGCAACCTACTACTGTACGATATCATCTCAGCAAGGTCCATTTACCCTGTTGTCCCTCTGTGTTCTGTAAAACGAGTGCTATTGTGAAAGGTAATGATAGTCACAGTTATTTCAAGTGCTGAGCAGTGATCGAAGTGAGCGGGAAAGGTCCAGAGCGATGTTCCACTACTTTTATTTATTTCCATTAACTATTTCTCTACTTTTCATGACCATAATCACTGTTAATTTCCATGTGCAAGTGTAAAGTTGTAATAGGAGCCTTAGTTAGCAGTCACACAGACTATTGGATGCCCGGCTGCAACACGGCTCACATGTTGCCCTATGCTTCCACATATGCTTCCTGTAAAATTACCTGTATTAACTGTGGATCACTGTGATCATAATGTTGTAACCTCTGTATAAGCTTTAACCGCCCTGTTACCTGTGGGTTTGGTGCGCGGTAAAAATAAAGAAACTAAACTAAACTACTCTCTCCCCTGCCGAGGCCACAGTTCCACTACTTTTTTCGGTACACGTCTACCACTAGTGCTGAGAGGAAATGCAATGTGTTGTGTATGTTATCCCTGTCAATATATACCCAGGTTTCCTGTCATTTTTAGTAACAAGTTCTCGTCATTCACTTTGTAGAGCAGAACATATGACCACCATACACCCCATCTATCATTTCCTAAAGTTATGTAGATCGGTTCTAACAGAAATACAATGTTCTTAGGTCTCATTGTTCACCGAGCTCGGTTTTGTAAACACAGGAGTTGGCAGTCAATATTTTCAGTGCTAGTGGGTCTTTGACACAATAGGATGCAATCAGGTAATATAGAATAACATACATCACTGAAGCAGATAAGAGGGACAACGAAGCGCAGCTGAACCCACAGACGATATGTTTTCTCACAGAACAAATACATCAATGTCATTAGCGGATACAGAATGGAACACTGTGCCCGGAATACGCGCCCACACCTGCTGCGGAGAATACGTGTTTGTGTCTTTCACGAGGAGGAAATAAGCAAGCTGTTCAGCAGAGCTTTCTCCAATTGTCTTTTTGAGAAACGTTCAATTGAATGTTGTGGCTTGGAATCAGTGCCCAAATGGCTGTTGTAATGAAATAACTACCGCTTGTGTTGATAAGTAGTGGATAAAGTGCCTACTCCACCCCCAACTACTACTACAAAAACCAGCATTGATCCAAAAATGAAACAGGAAAAGACCAACAGGAATAACTCCTTTGCCTCTTAGTGTAGCGAAGGCAAAAAGTAGTGTACACACATAGGAGGGATGTAAGCTGGCACAGAATCAAAAACACAAAAACAGTCGTTTTGTGGTAACAAAAAAGGAAAGCCCAACAAAGTGTCTATAAAAAATAGGATCTTTAATTGAAACTAATAAAGAAGCACACAGAAAATCAAACAACGACTGGCTTACACCTGTTATGGAAAACACAAAGAAAACAGACTTTAAAATACATTGGCACTGGGTATTTATAGACAGGGGTGCCCAAGCAATGGTTTTAGCAGCAACCTTTCAAAGTAACAGAATCTGTCTTTCAAAAGGTAGAGGAGGGTACTTACCAGTCACTAGGGTCCTTTAAGGGGAACAAGGGTACTGGACCACTTCAAATATCTTACTTGTCTTCCAGTGGTTATCAGCATCAAGCTTGTCTTCTGGGTTGCTTTTCTGCAGTCAAGCAGGTTCTGAGATGATTGAGTGCTGCTGACAAAATGATGAGAGGGTGTTGAGATGATTTTTAGACAGAGATCTCTGGGGATGGAGTCACAGTTGAGACGGGTCGGGTCAATGCCTTCCAACACGTTGAGTCAAAGGTTGAATTGGGTTGGGTCATCATTCGAGATTGGTGAGTCAATGACTTCCAGTAGGTTGAGATGACTTTTGAGTCAATTCAAAATAATGCTTCTGTTGAATGGACTCAGTAGTCGAGACAAGGTCAGTGGGGTGCTTACACCTCAGCCAGGCCTGCAGTAGAGTCCAGACAGGAAGATATGCTGCAATGGAATTATCTGTATTGAGACGGTTTGAAAGAGAGGTATGGTTTCAACTTTCTTGGACTACCAAAGTAATCACTGCAGGTTCTATAGTGGCACAACGTGAGTCAAGCACAGTCACGCCAGCTCAACAAGTGATTTGAGATTTTAGAAAGTATATGGGCTGCTTTCTGAGCTTTGTAGGTGTTGGTAAAAACCGCCTAGGATATTCTGGGCACAGTGACTCCTTTCTTATGCTTTCACAACCAGGAAGGTTTGTAGAGTTCTGCCACCTCCATTGAGCAGGTCCTGGGTATCCGTAGTGACAGTTGCAGTAATCCCTGTGCTGACTGGTAGTCATCCCAAATATTCCCTTTGGATGGTTAAGGATAAGAAATGTCCTATTCCTTGGAGCTCCTGGTTTTCACCTCTCTGGCTGAGGACTTTAGAATAGACTGTACTCCCAAACAGTTGCCAGATGAATCTTTCAAAAATGGTCCAAATATGAATCAAGTAGGGGGCTCACCCCCTTGTATAGGGAAATGTTCACAGTGAATTGATTCCATTTTAACCTTCTGTAAGAGTTTCAATCCTTACTGCTATAACAAGAGCCATTTGCCTCGTAATATCACACACATAGTACTTTGTCAAGAAGAAAGTGCTGAGTGGGACAGAAAGTTTAGGCGCCCTAGCAAAATCCGAGATATTTGACCCCCTCTCTGGACTGAAGCTCTCTACTGTGCTGCTATTACTCTGCCCTTCCCCATGTTTGCCTATTTGGAAGACATTCCAGTAGGCCTATTGAGAAGTGGCCATTGTAAAATCAGCACTTTCTTTGGTGGACCGGTTTCCAGATGGGTGAAGCCAACCCAGACAAACTGAAATCATGCAAGGCCATTTCATGAATGTGTCCTTGTCTGCCAATCTCACAATCGAAGGAAATCAAACGGATGTGGCAATAACATTGTGTAGCCCCAGCGGCCACCATGAAAAGCCTAAACATTTATTTTCTTTCATTTGTTTGGTTTTACCTGCTAGGCTTATGTGGGCAAACAATTATGATGTTTTGAATCAGGGCTGTTTACAGTTAAAACATTACCTCTGCTTTTGGGAACTTGTGTTTCTCGCAGCTGGGTTCAGGAATTCACATGTGATCTTTTAACCTGCTGTGTTCCCCCTTATAGGCAGTAGACAGTCACAGCAAGGTACAGGTGTGCACTATACTTGTTGGCATGGAACATTATGAAAGTGGAGTCTGATTAGAAGATCTCACTTTCAGCGCTAAAACTATCCACATAATTGTATTAATAACAAATACAAAAGCCTAGCCTTCTACAGCCTTGCAGATGGCATTCTGTAACAGGCTCTGACTTTTGATTTTGGCTATGCAGTGACATATTCGTTTGTGCACATAGTAAATCCTTAACCACAGTGCTCTACAAGTATGACCATTTGCAATTAAACATTTTAAAAACCTCAAAGTAGGTCCACAAAACATGTGATTTGTGTTTAAGGTGTCAAAATGAGTATGCAGGTACTTTATTTTTTAGCATAGTACATCATGTGTTACTATCATGAAACCACTGAGTCAGGCCTGGCAGAATTCTAATGTATGCATACAGATTGCACAATATCTCTGGAGATCTACATATATGTGTACCAAGCTCCATGGTTTCAAACATCTTTGTTTGGATGGACACATGTTTTCACTTTAGCTGAACAGCAGTTATCCTACAGGTCTATATGCAAAATACCTGCTTAATATGAACATTGTTCCCGAAGGCCATGGCTAGTGGGCCCTAAAGAAATCCTATTGGTGAAACATGCACAGTGTCTGAGGCCGAATGGCCATGGCAAGTGGCTGTGAATAAACTATGGTATAACAAAACCTTTCATATTCCATGAAAAAAACCTAGTTAAACTGCAGTTAAGTTGTGCAGATTTAAGGCAACAACACCCTTGAAGCCTTGAAATTCAGCAGATGTGGAAAGAAATGCCAAGCATAACTCAGCATGTTCTGTTTGCAAAACAATGAGAACACACACATTTTAACAGAAGAGAGTCACAATGACAAACACCTTTGCATTATGGGAGACAAAACATTATGGGAGACATTGACAGGAATGTGCCAAGTTAAGCTGTTCATGACTTCCCACATCTGCTGAATTTCAAGGGTTCTGTTTTATTAAATATTCACAACTAAACTGCACCTTAACTTAGGTTTTTTCAGTGAATTCATATATATTTGTATATATATTCAGTGAAAGAATGTTGTTTAAGGGACATTATAGTTAAGTGGCACTAATAAAACCTCTGCAATTCAATGAAAAGACATTGTTAAAGGGGCGTTATGGTTACAAGTTGATTTGTGCTTTGCCTCTGATCTGTGTTGTGCCTTATAGTCGCCTTATGGTCGCCAATAGACCACACTTGATTTGTGCTGTGCCTCTGATCTGTGTTGTGCCTTATGGTCGCCATTAGACCACACCTGATTTGTGCTTTGCCTCTGATTTGTGTTGTGCCTTATAGTTGCATTATGGTCGCCAATAGACCACACTTGATTTGTGCTGCGCCTCTGATCTGTGTTGTGCCTTATGGTCGCCAATAGACCACACCTGATTTGTGCTATGCCTCTGAACTGTGTTGTGCCTTATAGTCGCCTTATGGACGCCAATAGACCACACTTGATTTGTGCTGTGCCTCTGATCTGTGTTGTGCCTTATAGTCGCCTTATGGTCGCCAATAGACCACACTTGATTTGTGCTGTGCCTCTGATCTGTGTTGTGCCTTATAGTCGCCTTATGGTCGCCAATAGACCACACTTGATTTGTGCTGTGCCTCTGATCTGTGTTGTGCCTTATGGTCGCCAATAGACCACACCTGATTTGTGCTGTGCCTTCTGACTTGTGCTATGCCTTACAGTCGTCAATAGGTGAAACTAACTACTTCATGTATCCCAAGGTGTCCTTGGCTGCGTTGTGACTCTCGCATCTAGGTGATACACTGCCATAGTTAGCTCATCTTTACTTGCCTTGTCTGCCACTACCTGTACTTGCCCAGTTGGCCACTACCTGTACATGTTCCGCCTATGATAGCTACATTTAGCCTGCCCATTGAAAGCTGTACTCTGAATGCTGAACTTAGCCTACCTATGATAATATGCTGCATTCAGCCCGCCTATGATAGCTACATTTAGCCTACCTATTGAAAGATGTACTTGTCAACTGTACTGCCAATTGTACTCTAGTCAATTGCCACCGTCCCAAACTTAGTCGCCATCTACTATACCTGAGTTATCTGCCTTATCCGCACAGGCCCCAACCCTGATCAGGCCGGATTACACAGCCTACTCTAGTTCTATCTGCCACCCTCCACAGTGATGTCACAAGATGCAAACCTTACAAGCCACACTAGCCCTTCTCACTCTAACAACACTTCTAGTCCACATACCCAGACTCACTCCCACCATTGAATACACCACCCTCCAATGCTCAGTTCACTCCCCTGCCATGACACAGACTCCACCTCAACCATTATTGAGTCGGAATGACCAAACTGAAGAACCTCAACAACATAGAACCTTCAAATCTAAACCATGCAATACCATATCTAGAAATGCTAGACTCCGAGCCAGACTTGCAAAACTATATGAACCACACGCCAGAACACTGACCACATCCAACTGTAGAAAACCCTCACATAATAGGGGCATAGAAAAACCACACAGCCTACACCCAAATACACAAAATGCACGTATGCACATTCCTGCCACAACCCAGGAAAAGACATGCACACCCCCATCCACCAGCCCACTTCTAAAAGGTGCACTAGTTAATGCCAGGTCCTTGATTGCTCATGCCATTGAGATTGCTGATCTTATCCAGACCGAAAATGTTGACTTCCTGGCCATCACGGAATCCTGGCTACATGCTGCCGCAGGACCAGCCATTATGTTAGCAACCCCCAACGGCTACACCATCCTAAGGGCAGATAGAGGCGAAGCCCGCGGAGGGGGCATAGCCCTTATTATTAAATCCAACCTATCCATCAGGCTAGTGCCCTCGAACGGCACTATATCATGCGAAAGCCTAACAGCTAAACTAGCTATTAACAACTCCCAAACCCTCACTATCCACCTTATCTATAGACCTCCAGGCCCTATTGGAACCTTTGAGGAGGGCATCTCTACCATCCTATCGCACAACCTAAAACAATCATCACAAGTCATCCTGCTAGGGGATCTTAACCTAGGCTTCAATGACCAAAATGACCCACAGGCAATTCGAATAGCCAACCTACTATCTGAACTAGGCTTCTCACAAAAAGTACTTCACCCTACCCACAACAAGGGTAGAATACTCGATTGGGTGGCAGACCACAACTGCAATGCCTCCATCCTATCGATCTCCCCACTAACTTGGACAGACCATCTCCTTATAACTTTTGCTCTAGAAACGATCAGACCCACTACCGCCTCAGTCCAGCCTGCACCATCCATCCCAACCAGAAACAAGAAAAACATCACCCCGGACAACCTACTCCCGCTCATCCTCCCCACACTTAATTCACTACCAGACAACCTGGACCCTGAAACACTAGTGAACGAGTACAACAAAGTCATGTCCTCTGCCTTGGGCATAATTACACGACTCAAAGTGAGACGCAGCAAACCTAAAGCCCACCTCAACTCCTGGTACACCCCCCATCTAAAAACTCTTCATACCAAAAAAAGACAATGCGAGGTCGCATGGAAATTACAACCATCGGAAGAAAATAAAAGCACCCTGAGAGATATATCTACCCTCTACAAAAAGGAAATACTAGCAGCCAAACGGGAAACCTACAACACTAGAATAGCCCAAGCCAACTCTAGCATGAAAGAACTCTTCATTATCCTAAAGGAAATAGAATCCCCCATCCCAGTGCCTGACAACTGTGTCAAAGATAAAACACGGTGCACCAACATTCAGCAAGCCCTACCTAATAAAGTAACATCTCTCCAATCTAAATTTGCCATGAAAAAATCCTCGCTCAGTCTCGACACTAAGCCCAAAACAGATATCACCCCTCCTAAAAATAACACCAACTACCCTTGCTTCAAATTCTCAAAAGTATATACTATTGAGACAGAAAAAATCATACTGTCACTCAAACCATCTAATTGCCAGGGGGATCAATGTCCACCTCAACTGATAAAGGACGCAGCCAGAGACCTGGCTCCCTTTATCTCAAAACTCATTAACGCCTCATCCGCTACATGGTCCATACCAAGCAACCTAAAAGAATCTTGGGTACTCCCTTTGCTTTAAAAACAGTCGCTAGACCCTGCCATACCCACGAACTACCGCCCAATCACCACTGTGCCATTCCTCTTAAAAATCATAGATAAAGTGGTGTATTCACAAATACAGAAACACCTTGAAAACAACAATTTACTAGGATTATGGCAGTCTGGCTTCCGTCCCCAGCATGGAACCGAAACTGCCCTCTTAGACCTAAAGGCGCAAATTGATGAGCTAAGGGATCAAGACAAACCAGCCTTACTCCTCCTCCTGGACTTATCAGCCGCATTTGACCTTGTTGACCACAAGGTCCTTTGCAGGCACCTGGATATAGTCGCTCACTTCTCAGAAGAAGCCACAAAATGGATCCAATCCTTCCTCAATAACAGGACAATGTGAGTCTTCTCCACTACTGCGGCAGCAGACTCCATCCCCATTACATGTGGTGTGCCCCAAGGATCCTGTGTTTTGCCTACACTCTACAACATCTTTACTAAGCCCCTTTTCGATAATCTGGACCTTCTTGATATCACCTACACTAATTATGCAGATGATACCCAGATTCTCCTACCACTTACCGGTGATTACGACAAGGATTTGGCCTTGGTGAACAGTGTGTATCTCATCATCCAGGCATGGATGGCCACACATGGTCTATGCCTGAATGATGACAAAACTGAAATCATCATCCTAGGCACACCCCCCACCCTAGAAAAACTGGGCCCCAACTACTCCTCCTTCAATATCGACAACAACTAAATCACAACCGCCCACGCGGTCAAAACTCTGGGTTTCTACCTGGACTCCACCCTTTCTTTCAACAAGTAGGTCAATGTGATGGCTTCAGCAACCGCCTATACCTGCAAATTGATAAGAGCAGGCAAACCCTTCCTATCAAAGGATAGCTGCATCACACTCGCGAGAGCGCTCGTGTTATCAAAACTGGACTACTGCAATTCGCTCTATATTGGGGCAAACAAGGAAGTCATCAAAAGAATTCAAATTCCACAGAACAACGCGCTTAGAGCAGCACTTTGCATTCCCAGGAGAGCCCACATCACCGCACTCAGACGAGCTAACAACTGGCTCTCTACTCAGGAGAAAATCCAACTAAAAATTGCCTCTTTGGTCCACAAATGCCTTAACAACGCTGCACCGCAGTACCTATCTGCCAGATTCATTAAACTAAAACCAACAAGACTTACTAGATCTGCTAACTCCAATAACCTATCCATACCTAGAGTCAAACTGACTAAAGTCGGTGGCTGCAGCTTTCAGGTGAAAGCAGCTCAACTCTGGAACGCCCTACCATCCACCTTGAAGACTGACCAACCCTACCCCACATTCCGACACAACCTTATAACGGATCAAAAATGCAGACACACTTTAGATCATCTACTGCCTGGACTTATTCAAGCCTAGGAATTTCTGCTTAGGACCGTAAATACATGCTTTTACACTTTACATGCTGTATATTCCTGTACATTTTGTGTATACTCCTGTATATTTTGTTGTATATTATTCTTGTTGCTCTATTTTTGCCATGTGATCTTGTAACAAAGTTTTGAGCTGTCTTATAAAATGCGCCTAGTTACCCTTGGGTCTGGTGCGCAATATAAGTAATACAAGCAAACAAACAAAAAACAAAGTACAACTGAAAAACCTCAGAAATTCACCAGTTTTGTTAAGCTAAGCAACCATAACTCACACCACACTGTGCACTGCTAAGACTAACACCCAGGACATCAATGATGACATCACACGTCATTGATGACATCACTGATGACATCATATATATGGGCGACTTGTTTTTGTTTACTGGCATGATTAGGCTAGTTTTTTTTGTTTATACTGACAATGAGAATTTCCAAAGTTTAAAAGGTGCTATATATCTACACATTAATCATTTTAAATGTTCTTAAAGTACTTACCTTAGGGTTTGGTCTTAGCTCACATTGAACATACATGGGGCAATAAGAAGGTCTGAAGCACACATTGATTCGTATACATGAAGTTATACTTTAATGTTATTAACATGTTCTGGTGATGCTGTTTCTTTCTTCCTTACTTTAGTTTCCCTGTCTGTGCCTCTGATTTGTATGCATTGTGGGTATTCATATGTATTGTTTGTGCTTGCACAAGTGTGTTGTAAGTATTGAATTGCTAGCTAGTTATTACATGTTTAATCTTGCTCAAAACTCTGATAAGGTAGCATTAATTATTTTACTATCCAAAATTAAGCGATTATAAATACAGTACTTCTATGGTGCTTGCTGCAGCCATTCCCTATGTTTATGTATGATTAGATTCCTGTATAAACAACAACACTCCAATATAATGTTTTGTTTAGATGAGTACATTCATTAATAGATTAAGCAGTTCATGATAGGTATCCCGATCACCTCTGACATCTTGTTACCAACATTATATACACAACCCCTATTAGCGACTTTTCATCAAAATGTATTTCATATGTGATGTCATCAGTTATGTCATCAATGACATGTGTGATGGCATCTTTGATAGCAGTGCACGGTGGTGGAGTGAGTTATGTTTGCTTAGCTTACCATAACTGGTGAATTTCTGAGGTTTTTAGGTTTTGCTTGTAACCATAATGTCCCTTTAACAAAGATTTTCCATTGAATTTCATAGGTTTTTATTACTGACACTTAACCATAACATCTATTTAACAAAGTTTTTTCAGTGAATTTTATGGGGTTTTACCACTGCATGCTAATTTCCTACAACTTACTAATATCATACTTACACCATATAGCAACATTTGTGTCCCATTTAAAAAAATGTTTCACCTTAAAACTCTGTCATTTCCCACCTTCCTGCATAATTTCAAAAACTTTCTTACACGTTTTGTGTTTTTTTTCACTGTTTTTGCGACCGTCAACATTCATGGACGTCTGACGTCATCGCAAAACTTCCAAAGAGTCTGATTGCGCACAGCATGATGATGTGACCCCTACCGCGTTTGCACTTCGCGATCGGGTCCCTGCTTCGTCAACAGTTTGGAACTGCATTTTCTACTTATCTAGCTACTTTGAACCTCAAAATGTACCCTTGCACAGCTCTTATACTTATTCTTACTTATTCTTGCTCATTATCTACTAGCAATCTAATACACATCACATCCTTGGAAGAATATTAGCTATTTATCTCAAAAATTGCATTATCTACTGCCCCCTCCTTCTACGCAAGAGCCACCATCACCACTACCAGTTGTAGGACGAGCACAACAACATAAAATGCTGCACTTCCAAAGATAAAGAAGAGGACCAAGAAAATAAGATGGAGGAAGCGCCGACCTCTACCACCAAGCGACCATCATTTATGTGGTAGTACTTTAACACTGTTGAGAATGTACCAAAGGCTAAAGCTTCCAAAGTGCAATGCACTGAGAGTAATGTTGTTCTCAGTTACAGTCTGCCTGGACAATACTCCTACAGGACCACATCCATGCAACGCCTTACCCAATCCAACTACCAATATGCTCTCAGAAAGGCTGTTTCTTTCTTATAAAGTAGTAGCCTGTCTTCCTCCACCTCATCTTCATCAACCAGTACTATAAACACACAGCCTAGTTCTGTGTGACACACAATTCCACCAGCTGCCTTGCCAGCAATAAAACAGGCTGTTGATCCATATATTTTGAAGACAACAGTCCTCTGTATATATTGCAACACACAACTCTGCAAGGGGGAGCAATTTCAAAGTGATTTTGAAACTGTAATCCAGAGCATGAAAAGCACTGCCCCCTACGTTAGAAGTATTACACATGCAACATCTTCCCCTGACCACCTGCCCCTCCATATTACTGTGTGTTGCCTATTCCCTCATTTCCCGTCCCCATCTTACATTGTGAGCTTTCGTGAAATAAAGAGAAACAGAACCATCTGTCACAGGTACAATTGATCTATTTTGCATGTTCAATAAAATATATAAACTCAATAAGATTCTATCGGCCTAACTTCAGAGAGCCACGCAGCACTGATTACATTTGCCGGCACCTAATGCTAACATCACTATATGCTAAAAATTAGCTCCACCTATTTCAATGATGTCAGTGGGCAGCGTATCCAAACGTACACAGTCATCACCAATGTCATAAATGTATGTTAGGAAGAACAAGGAAGTTAAACACAAACATCCAGAGCAAACGCAAAATCTTGGTCTTTTTTTACCGGGGACCGTAAAAAATATTTGTCATTTTTACACAACAATGATAACCTGCACTTAAGTCCACAAACAGTTTGTTAACTTTTTCAAACCCAATTCATAGTTACCTAACTTTGCAGTGTTTACATTTTGACTGAAAATAACAATTGTTCTACCTTTCCACCTTTCCACCCAACCCACCCACCTGGAAAAATATGACAAAAAAAAGTTAAAACATGGACACAAAAAAAAGAACAGTACAACAAATGTTGTCATACAGTCTTGGGAAAAGAAAGCGGCACAGGCCAGGGGTATACCCACTGCTCTCGTGCCCAAAAGGACTTTTTCATGTTTTTAATGCAAAATTTTATCAATGACATTTTATTATGATGCATGTAATTGTTCAGTGAAATCCACCATTTTTTATTGCCAACACTACCCACAATTTGTCACTAGTCATTGGGCAAACAACCCATGAAGGTTGGGAGTAGTGGGTAATTACACAAGAGGCCGAGGGGGCTATTGCTGTTCCTCAGCTTATAGGGTAAGAGCAATAGGGCTAGGACAACATTCAATGGACTCACCCATATGTTAATTGCAAGAACAAAGTCTTCAAAGGAGAGTCTGCACATACCAGCACTGCATTGTCCATTTCCACAAAAGTCACAGTGCATAAGATACCTTACTGGTGCACATCCACCCTGCCCCCTTTCAAGCAAACCATAACAGCAGCCAACTGCTGTTAACACTAGATGGGGGGGTATGTAAGGATAAGGCGAGTGCCATATACCAGTACATGTGTTATTGAACACCACTATGTAACAATACACTTATAGGTTTGAACCTGTAGTGCACTTACGGAAGTGTCTCATAATTGTTAACCTACAACTATTTGTAATATTTGTTTTTATCCTATTTTTATCCAGTACGTTTTTTTTTTTCAGTTGACTCCATTTCATAATACCTCATATTACAAACACTTTATACTCTCACTACATTACAGACAATTACTTTACACATATTGCTACTATGATAATTCTGGCCTTACTCCTACTACATTACCTATAATTACAGTGCACATACTACTACTGAAGTCATTGTGCCCAGTGCACATATTCTGGGGGGCATGGCCAGTTGTTTTTTAGAAAACAGCCAAAAAATAGGCACAAAAAATAGTGACAACGGTGTCCAGTCTCACTTCCCTATTCAGTCCACGGACACCCCCTTGACCTATCAGGGTCCAGCTTGATGTGTGTGGACATTGGACACACCCGCTGATTGAATGGTGAAAGAATAAGGTGCGTCATATTTTTTTAAACTGTCCCTATGTCGAATCTGCGGACAGCCTCTATGTCCGCGGATAGCATGGTGGAGAAAAGTCTGGAAAACACATTTGGGTTTATTTATTGGTCAAAAGAGGTGTTGAAAATGGTGGGGGGTGGAATAAAGATAATATGGGGCTGTGTTTATAGGTGGAAAATGGCCATGCGTGTGCCACTCAGTCCGCCTGCACTGCAGTAGTCCACAGACAATGTTGAGAACTAACAGTTTGGAAAATATATTTGTGGTTACTTGATGGCTGAAAGAGGGCATGACAAGTGTATGGCAGTTGAATGAAGATACAATTGAGCTTTTTTCTAGGTGTAACAGGGGTGTGCAGGGGTGACCAATTCCGAGTTACCTCTTAATGTCTGTGGACGCTATATGGATGGCACAGGGGTTTTGGGCGAGTTTTGTTATTTGAATGGCTATTGTATGTACGTCTATGGTTGTGGTGGTTATGGCCCCTGCCAACACATAGCATAGTAATATGTGTATAGTAATTATAGGTAATGCAGGTTGAGTATACAGTATGTGTAATAGGTTGGATTGATATTGTTAAATTGTATATAGTATTTATGATTGTACTACAATTGAGGCTAGTGCTCCTTGATGTCTTGTCCACCTTTCATACAGTGAACCATTTAAGAAACTGGGCTTCTTCTACTTCACCACCTCACTGTGTACTTACAGAGTACCCAGGGTTTTATCCCAATATTGTGACAATTACATATCTATTTCCTCCCTCTGACTCACTTGATGTGTTTCTTCTTTTCTCATGTCCAGTGTTATGTTAATGACACACAGTTTTCCTTAAACTTTCCTCAACTAATTTGTTTTTATCCATGATTGTCTGACCGCCATTGAGGTATTGTGTGTGGCTAACAATGTCTGTCTCAATAGTGTATATGGTATGTATGGTTGTAGTGCAATTGAGGATACTGCTCCTTGATGTCTCGTCCAGCTTTTACACAGTCAACCTTTGTATCTTTATGAAATGGTTGCATGATACCTTTAGCATCATGGACCGGGCACTGGACAGGTCCATCTGTTTTCCTGACTGGCCACATTTCCCAGCTGCAGCTGGGCTGTTTGTACTCTACCACCTCACTGTGTACTTTCAGAGTACCACAGGGTTTTATCCTATCATTGGGACAATTACATATCTATTTCCTCCCTCTTACCTGATGTCTTTCTTCTTTTCTCATTCCCAGATATATGATAATGACACACAGCTTTCCTTAAACTTCCCTGAACTAATGTGTTGTCCTCACTTTTTATCCCTGCTTGTCTGACCACCATCGATGCATTGTGTGTGGTTAATATCTGCCTCAATGCCAGTAAGGCAGAGATCTTTCTTATTATGACACTTGTACCCTGTTTTTCTCCAACCCTATGGCTGCTGGCCTTGGGTGATCTGCTCTTACCACTATGTGAGGCCAGAAAACTTGGGGTTATGTTTAAATCATTTATCTCTTTTACCTTTACATTTTGGAGCTTGTAAAGAAAGCCAATGGTATGGGCTTGATCTCTGTGCATGCATTGTACCATTCCTTAACTTCCCCTAGAGGGTGATTGTCTGTAGAGCCTGGTACTGTGTAGGCTTTACTACTGCAACAGCCTCTTCCTTAACCTCCCAATTGGTTGTCTATATGCCCTTCAACTAATCTAAAATAGGGCTGCAAGACGTATCCTTGTCCCTAAACCCAGGGATGGTATTGATACACCCGATAATGTGTAAATTGGGTCCTGCTAATTGCAAGGACTATAATATGTGCAACTTTGTTTCCCTAAATACTGTACTGCTACAGCGCTCTGCTGCTGTAACTCCAATATTCTGCTTGTTAAATGCTTTTTGAAAAAGAAAGTGGGAGGGATGTCTCTGTCTTCGGTCGGTGCCTCTTTTGAATACTTGAGCTGGACTAACTTAAATTCCCAAAACTTCTCAAAACTGTGCTTTTATGTTCCTGTTTTACTTAATCCCTTCCTTGCTAACTCATACCACTGACACTGGTGGCTTAGTCCCTCATAAACTGCACAGGTTGCAGGCCCTATATTTAGTCGACACCAGTGCACCCCTGCAAGCTTCAGCACTGCCTTTGCGGGTATACTGTGTGGTGGCTGCAAACCACACACTTGGGATTCCTTTGCCCCAGCAGGTATTTAGTTGCCTCCCACTTTGGCATGGCTTGTTACTTTCCTTCTGGGCTTCTAATCCCTATTCATCTTTCCATTCATGTACTTCTTTTACTGCACAATGCATAGGCACTTTTGTAGCAACTGTATGCACTATTTTCTTGGATAAACAAGGGAAATACACTTGGAAAAGGTGTGTACAGCATTTTCAAGTGGCAGTTGGTGTGTGGAAGTTTAATAAGCTGATGGGGTTATCTGTTTTTTTTTTTTTTAGCTAATTGGTGGATATTTGTGTGACTTTTGAAGCGGCAATGAGGTAGTGGTACAAACAAAACAATACAAAGTGTAAATGGCCTGTCTTGTTTAATGGTGGGTGCGTGCAATCTGGGTTTTTTAATAAAGCATGGTCTGGAGAGGGGACTGCAGAGACTGGGGATAGTAATAATGGGCCCTGGATTATGGTGCTTAGTGTATGCTAGTGAAAAGTATTTGGGAAAGAAAACTGTTTCCATGTTTTGTTCTTTTTCTCCAGTATACAATTGCCCATTATTTCCATTAGCGTTGTAAAAAATGCTAATGGGAATGTTGGAACATCTTATTGAGTCTGACTACTTTACTGAACAATGTAAAGCAGATGGAGTCTATAAACTTATTTTGTTTTAGTTCTTTATTTTTACTGTAAAAGGAACCTTTTTTTTGGTGTTGTTTGATTTTTGGGGGGATTTTATTTTTGCAGGAGCGGTCAGGAAAGTAGGTGGGGAGAGAAATGAGGAATGGGCACCAACCATAGATATTCAGGGGCAGGTGGACAGTGGAAGAGGTTAGGTGTGTGTGTGCAGTGTTTCTCATGCTCATTGATTACAGCCTCAAAAGTACTTCTAAACTGCTCCCCCTTGCAGAGTGGTGTGTTGCAGTATATCCAGAGTACTGTTGTCTTGGAACTATATGGATCAGCAGCCTCTTTTATAGCGTGTAAGGTAGCTGGTGGGATTATGTGCCCCACAGGGTAGCCTGTGTAGTGGCAGTATTGGTTGAGGAAGATAAGGTAGAGGAAGACAGACTACTACTTCCTGAAAAAGGAACAGCCTTTCTGACAGCATTCCGGTGGTTGGATTTGGTGTGGCGCCACATGGAGGTGGTCCCATAGGAGTACTGCCCATGCTGTCTGCAACTGAGTGAAACTAAGTGCATTTCACTTTGGTGAATTTCATAGCTTTTTATAAATGCAACTTAACCATAACGTTCCTTTAACAAAGTGTTTTCAGTGAATATATATATACACACACACACAATGTGTGTGTGAGTGTATGTGCATGTTTGTTTGCCCTGGCCAAACTGAGCCGACCAAATTCAAATGTTTACAAAGTGGTTGAAGAAGCAATGGCATACCCCACTAGCCTGTGTAAACCAATAAATGGGACTTATGGCTCATATATGGTCAGCCTGAAAGGATAATTATTTACATACACATACAAACATGTAGACATATTTAGATTGTAAGACCTTGGGCCTCATTACAAGGCTGAAGGTAGCCTAGCTGGTAAAACCGGCAAGGCTCCATCAAAACCAGTTAGAAATAACAGCACCCGGGGGTGCTGTTGAGCAGCCGACAAAATGGCTTCCTAGTTGTGGAGCTCCGTGCCCAGCAATCCTACATATTATTTCATCGGCGGCGATAATCCAAGCCCTGCGTTGGGAACACCTGACAGATGAAGTGCTGATCCTGGGCTACAGCTGTGCCCATTTTGGGGGAAAATCGGGCCTCCGGGGCCGTGTTGCGGGGCCCGCTATCTGGGCCGTGTGTATTCAGTGGAGGCTGGTCGGGCCGCGCTCTAACTTCCTGCATGGCTGCCGGATGAGGTGTCTCGCCGCCCCCTTTGTGTCGGCCGGCTGCGGAGGGGCTGTATAACCTGTCATCCTCCCCCGCCTGCGTGCTCGGCGGGCTCCCTTTCGGAGCCCCCTCCTTGCTGGAGGATCTGATGTGGGCTTCCCCGGGCCGCCCCCGAGGGGGGCCTCGGACTGACATCGGCTCCCCCGCTCCCCTCCTGTGGGCTGAGGCCGTTCTGGTATCGTGCCTGACCACTGCTTGGGGACCGTGTCCGTGCCGTGGCTTGTGCTGTGGAGGCACTGCGGTCGCTCTGCCTGCGGGGTGGGCCTCCAACCCGACACCGACTTTCTTGCGCCACTCCTGCAGGCTGAGGCCCGCCTTGACATCGAGCCCCCGCTACTGGAGGCACGGCGGCCGCTCTGCCGCTGGGAAGTCCAGCCTGCCCTTCATCCATACTACTGGAACCGGAGGTAAGGAGCCGGGGGGGTGCAACGACATGAGCTCATGACACTTGTCTCCGAACTACACAGCCCCCGGCTCCTTGACCCATCACCGCATCGGCGGCTGTTCCCCGCGGCTCCTCCATACACCATGGGATCCATTGCTTGCTCCTGGGTCCACCTCTCCTTATATAGCCTCATACTGCCAATATTGTGGCTGCTCCCCGTGGCTCCTCCGTACGCTGTGGCATCCAGTGCTTGGCCCAAAGACTATCTCTTCTCACACTGCCTCATACTGCCAAATATAACTGCCAACACAAAACAAGCTCGAATCAACACGCAGTCACCGGCTCCCCCCCCTGGTGCCGCACCTGGACGACAAAATCATCGGTCTGGGGGGTCCTTGCGCTGGGCCCCGCGCTCTGTTCCCCCTGAAGAGGCAGCCATCACGTCGGCCTTCCTGGACTAGCTGGGTGATCCCCCTGCCAATGGCCTTGTCTGCCCCTGACTGCTGGATCCTGGTGCCTGGGGCCCACTCAGCCCCACCCTCTTTCTTGATTAAAACAATTGATTCAGCTGCCCTTCTTCTGCTGTGCTTGGGGGTGGGGGCTCCGCAATCTCCTGCTGATCTGTGGCGTTGGATGGCGAGCCCTGCCGGCTGAGGTGTCCTGGTGGCTTCACTCACCTTTCATCCTCACGGCACCGCGTTTTGCGGCCCCCTGTGCTTACCAGTCCCTCTCCTTGAAGCGCGCCGTTGGCGCCCACCTGTATCCACATATAATACCATCCATCCTCGTAATGCCCAGCAAATCTCATGGGACAGCGAGAGCGGGGACCATGGACAAGTTTGCCAGACCAACACCCAGGGTTGAGCAAGTTGCCACCTCCTCCAATGATACTGACATGGAGGCCCCACTGGACCCCCCACAGCCCGACCTGACGGCAATAATGGAATCCATGGCAAATAACTTTGCTTCCTTCCACGAAAAGTTGGACGACATAAACGCAAATGTGGCCTCTCTGAGATCCAAACTAGACCAGCATAGTACCAGGATTACCAAGGCTGAAACCTGAATTGGGGCGAATGAGGATAATGTACTCGCCCTGCAAAATACTGTGTCAGTGTTAGTGCGCGACATGACGAATGTTAAATCCAAATGTGACGATTTGGAATCGAGATCACGAAGGAACAATATCTGCATCTTTGGGGTTTCGGAGGCGGCACTCAGGGGCCGCATGGAGCTGGCGGTTGAGACCCTTCTCAAAGATCTCCTTGGTGACCCTCCACTCTCAGCATTCTTCACGATCGAATGGGCGCATCGCTCACTCGCCCCTCGCCCCAAACCGGGTGAGTTCCCTAGGCCCACAATAGCGAAAGTCCGAAGCTACAGAGACATAGACCATATACTGCGCCTAGCACGTGAGAAGGGCGAACTCAGGATGGATTCGCAAATCATTAGATTTTTCCCAGACTTTTCAGTGGGAGTCCAGGCGAAGCGCAAACAGTTCAATGGGGTGAAGAAAATGCTTCGCAAACGCAAAATTGAATATGCAATGCTATTCCCGGCACGTTTGAAATTCACCTTCCGGAATAAGCTATACTTCTTCACGGTGCCGGACGAAGCAGTCAAATTTATTGAATCACAGATCCCACTGGGAGCACCCGAGAACGACTTGATGGAAAATGACTGAGATCTTCCACACTTCCTATGTACTAATTATAACTGTAGCTGTCCTCATCTGCTTACATCCGCCATGTTTTTTCTGCTTTTCCTCCAATGCAATACATTGCACTGCTAATCCAATGTTGCCCTACATGCGCCGCTCGCGCCGCACTATTTGCTTACTTGGGTACACGGCAATGGCGGCCCCCACTGCAATTGCAATACCAGTTCCTTTGCTTTGTTTTCGGGCTTGCCCCCGTTGGGCAAAAGGGCTGAAGTGTCTGAGTTGGTCACGATACTCTGACATCCCTGCTAGGGGTGGTGGACACTGAGCATCGCCAAGTTGGGGTCGGCGCACTGATGGTCGCTTCTGGGTGGGTGTTACGACACTGCTAGTTTGTATCGGGCGGTGAGGGTGGGCGGTGGGACAGTTGGGAAATGTTTTACTAAAATCGGCAGTGAGGATGCAAAGGTTTTGGGAGAGGGGCATGTTTATGCCTACACAGCACATATGGTGATAATCAGAGATGGATCTTTCTATTGGGTTGTTCCATGAATGGATAGCATGTCTCCATTTCACCGCAGCACATACGGCTGCAAACTGCAACAAATCCTTTATTTGAAGTGTACCATACAGTGTCAACATGGCCATTAAATAATGACATGGAATGTTCGGGGACTGACAAATTTCACGAAGTCCCGTAGGATCACAGCATATGCACAGTGTCATGGGGTCAAAATACTCCTATTGCAGGAGACACATGCTCTGAAACTCCTGTCTTCTAATCTAGCACAGATCTGGGGCCCCAACAGGCTCTATACTCAGTTCTCCACTCAATCCAGGGGAGTACTGACTCTTATCCACAAATCGGTGAAGTTCACACTCCATACATCCCATATTGACACAGAGGGCAGATATGTGATTCTTCACTGCACTCTAGCTGACGAAGAAAGCCTACTCGTTAACTCGTACGGTCCAAACATTGACTTCCCTGAATTTATAGATACCGTGACCTCCATCCTTTTAAGATATATGGAAGTTCCCATTATATGGGGGGGGGGGCATGAATCTTATACTAGATAACGTACTAGACAGAACAGTCACTTCTCACAGGGTCATGTCTAGAGCTGCTGCACGACTCCTTACACACATGAATTCCCTGAATTTACACAATGTGTGGAGAACACTCCATCCCCAAGATAGAGAGTACACCTTCTACTCAACTGTACATGACAGCTCTTCGAGAATAGACATGTTTCTACTTTCGGGGTGTCGGGTGGGCAGGGTAAAGGAGGTCACGATCCTTGCACGCATGCTCTCTGACCATTCCCCCATGATGCTGCAGATCCAGCTAGGTAAAACCTTGGCTGCCCGCCCCACCTGGCGCTTTAAACCTGAGGCCCTATCTGACACTGTTTTCAAAGCTGAGATTTTATCGGACATACACACGTTTTTCGAAAATAACAACACGCAAGACACACCTTAGGGGACCTGTTGGGAGGCATTCAAGGTGTACATCAGAGAGATGTGCATCTTGAGGGAGGCGGGGGTTCTCAAGGCCATGAGGCAGGCCCTAAATAGCTCTGAAACTAAGCTCAAAACTTTCGAACAAGAATATGTCTCTGCACCGGACCTGGCAATCCTAGCACAGATCAGAACAGAACTGGAACTCTTTGAATCCCACGGCCTGAGCGAGGTGCGGTACTATGCTCGCCCGGTAGCTGGCCGGAGATACGGCGAGGGTGACAGACCGGGGAGAACTCTAGCCAAACTAGTGCGTGCTGAGGGAGGCAGGACTCGAATAGATAGCATTTTGGATGAACATGGCCTGCGACACTGGTCTGACCAACCCATTATTGACACCTTTACTAGTTTTTATGCAAGTCTATATAGCCCCCAGCCGGAACACACTGCCCATGACCTGGATGATCTACTAGAAAGGATCCCTATGACCCTCATCTCCCAAAGCACTAAATAACAACTTGATACCCCGTTCACGTTAGACGAGGTAGTCCAGGTGATCTCAGATCTTCCAAAGAATAAGGCCCCTGGCCCCGATGGACTCACATCTGAGTTCTACCAGGAACATGTCGCTATCCTAGCTCCCATATTATACGGGGTTTGGAACAAATCACTCTGGATAGCCACTCTCCCCCCCTCCCTAAGGGAAGCCCTAATCACCGTCCTCCCGAAGCCAGGGAAACCCCCAGACGAATGTTGTTCGTAAAGGCCCCTATCGCTTATCAACACGGATATGAAAATCTTTGCTAAAATATTGGCGAACAGGTTCCTTCCGTTCATGCCCCACCTGGTACACGCTGACCAAAGTGGATTCGTCCCTCGCCGCTCTACAGCACTCAATATCCGTCGTCTATTTAATGTGATGTCCAGAATTGACCCAAGGGCAGACGCTGTGGCGGTCACGCTAGACGCCCAGAAAGCATTTGACAGGATCTCATGGCAATACCTATGGGCCGTGCTGGAAAAAATGGGAATAGGACAAAATATGATCTCCTATATAAAACTGCTTTATACAGGTCCAATAGCCAGTGTGCTGGTCAACTCCATTGTTTCTTCTCCCTTTGCAGTGCATAGGGGCACCCGGCAAGGTTGTCCGTTCTCCCCTATCCTCTTTGCGCTGGCCATCGAACCCATGGCAGACCACATCAGGAACCGTCATACCCGCAAAGGCATTCGCTTACAAGATACACCGGATATCATCTCACTATATGCCGATGATGTACTCCTATATGTCAGAAACCCTTCCACATGCCTAGACCCGATCATCAAGGACATAACAAAAATTGGCACGTACTCGGGCTTCACCATAAACTACTCTAAATCCGAAATATTCCCTCTTACTGCTACAACCCAACAACAGTCATGTGCATTCCCTCTACACTGGTCCCCCGCGGGCATAAGGTACTTGGGAGTTCAAGTGTCGCTATCCAAAACCTCCTTACTGAAAGATAACTACGAGACAACAGCCCAGTTTATTGAATCCAAGATGCTTAAATGGCGTAACCTCCCACTGTCCCTGGCAGACTGTCCCTAGTTAAAATGGTACCGGTCCCCAAGCTCCTCTATATCTTCGCCAATGTACCAGTGTGGCCCGGAGGTAAATACTTCAAGAGGCTTCACTCGGCGTGCGCCCAATTCCTCTGGCACTCTGGTGCTGTCCGGAAGAAGTGGCAACATATGACCTGCCCTACGAAAAATGGCGACTCACAGCCCCAGATTTGGCACTGTACTGGACCGCAGCACAGGCCCAACATGCCACGCACTGGTACGTCCACTCGAATCCGCCCCCTCACGTCAAATTAGAGAAACTGGCGGGAGGCGGGGCCAACATCATGACCCTGCTACTACACCGCACTTTTCAGACAGAAGCCCCGGCGGACCCTGTGGCCACCACAATTAGAGCATGGAATAGGATCTTAGATTCAAAACAAGAACAACGTCCATATTATAAATAGCTTCCCATACGGCAGTTCCCGGGTCTATCCCCCACCCACGACCAGCATTTCCTGCGACACTGGGAGAACTTGGGCTACCAAGCATTAACTGATTTATACCCCGACGGGAAATGTATCACCCCCCAAACGTGGCGACCCAGACATTCCAACTCTGCACTTGAGCTTTTATCAGTACCTAAGATTGAGAGCGGCGGTCTGGGCAATGTGGCCCTCGTACCCAGACAAGCCCCCTGACTCACCCGAACTTCAATACATAGCCAATTCCACAGGCGGCAGGGGCATAATATCCTCTCTGTATAAAATGCAGCTGAGGAAATTAGAGAATGTATCCCTCAAATCACGATAGGCATGGGCTAGGGAACTGGAGATGGAAATCACTGATGGAATGTGGGGAAAAATGTGTGTACACACGCGCAAAGTTCCCCTCAGCGGTAGATTTCGTTGTATACAATATAAATTCCTTAACAGACTGTATTATACACCGCACAGAGTAGCGAAATTTGCACACACCCTGACCCACACATGCTCGAAGTGCAACTTGGGAGAGGCAGATCATATACACATGTTCTTGTCTTGTACTGCGCTGAGTGCGTTCTGGATGGAGGTTACGAAAGCGCTATCTGACATAATTGGATCCCTGGTGGAACTTGATCCACTAGCCCTGCTGTTTGGGATATGGTCCGCAGAAAATGCAAAAAGAATTTCGAAATTTTTAAATGTGAGTGCTATTGTCGCTTAAAGATCCATACTACAGTGCTGGCCGCGCCGCTCCCCCCCCACACTGGAGATGTGGTTGAAGGCCCTCACTTGGGTACAAATGTGTGAAGAAGAGTATATCGGGTCCCTACCCATGACATCCCGCCCCAAAAATGTATGGACCGAGTTCTGCAGTTATCTGAACAATAGAGACATGGTTGAGCAGAGCTCTACTCCCCCACCGGGTCTGCCTGGCGATTCATAAACACTGAGTACCTCGTGATACCGGTCCTCCCCCCCTCACTCTGCATTGCTGTATAAGATGCATGATGGAATGCCTAAATGTGATGTTATGAATCATATACTGTCTCTGTTTAATGTGTGCTGTACCTGTAGTATCTATCTGCCAATAAATAAAAGTTAAAAAAAAAATAAAAAAATAACAGCACCCGCGAATGGGCAATTACCATGGAATTCTGGCCCTGCCGGACCAGGTCATTGCCCTTTCGCTGGTGCCGGAGCCTGTATATATCCCCATTCCCATTGAGCCCCAGAATGGGGATGCCTGTAGCACCGGCACGGTTCATTACCATGCGATGCTAAAGGCTTGCTGCGCTCGCGGGTGCTTTTCATTCCGCCAGGTCAGACCTGTCGGAATGAAAGGCACCCGCGGCACAACTCAGAGTTTGCCGGTCCGGATGCAACGGTACCGGTAAGCCTACCGGTACCATTATATCTCGACTGGCAACCTTGTAATGCGGCCCATTGTTATGATTTGAAATCCTAAAATATCATATTCTCCCATTCTGACAAGGTTCCATCGTGTTCTTTGAGAGAACAAGATCTTTAATGTCTTTTATTTTAAAATTAGTACTGACTTGTCCAGCCTTCCTGGAAGTGGGGGCTTGGGGAGGGACACTGGGCGGCTGGAAAAGAAAGATAGCTGAGAGGCGAATTATATTGTGGCATGATTTAACTGGCAAACAACTGATACATGTCCAAGCTTTCTGTCAAATGTGTCTCTAAGTGAATGGTCCCAAATGCATGATCAGAGGTAGGGCTTTTCAAAGTGTTTGGATGTGCCTATACCAAATGTGTTGTTCATCGGATGATTGGACGGCCGATTCAAAGCTTATATCATTCTGTACGTCGACACAATCAAAAACTCTCCTGGGTAGCGCTTGATGCAAAACACAAAGTGTCCCCTATTTTTCTTGCATGCGCGTGTCGTCGGATAATAATTTAATAATAATAATAATTTGGCACTTACATAGCGCTACAAACCCTCAGGTATCTGAGCGCTGCTTATTATTACCCACGTTGTGTGGTGCTCATTTATCGACCTCGGAAGGATGAAAGGCTGAGTTTGGCCCCGCCGGGATTCGAACCTGCGTAAGCAGGCTCTGCACGATCTTGCTGTGCCACTTGACCAGCTATACCGGATAGCATTTGACTTGCTGTGCCGACAGTAGACTATCACAAGGTCATCACTCAATAGTTGGAACTGCTTAGAAAATGGTGGCAAAACATGGAAACTAGAGATTAACAGAAGGTAAACTGAAAGCCTTCTGATTTCAAAGGCGTGCTCCATTTTATTGTATTGTATTATTGTTATGCATATGTGGCATTCCTGCTGTGATCCAGCCCACTCAAGTTTGATGGTTTTGTGTGGAGCTTCTTTCTAAGAGATACACAGCTGGGCGAGGATGCACGCTGCTTCAAACCCAGATTTTGCTGAGGGCATCCTCACTTTACTGCAGGAATTTGCTGCCATGATATTTGTTTGCAGGGAAATAAAAGCCGTGTTCAGCCTGCGCTCAGGCTTAGCAAATCTTTGACAGGGATTGTACATTAACAAGGTATGGATATCTTGCAGACATATAGAAGTGATGATTTTCCTGGGGCGAACACGAATGCACATTGGATAATGTGCACTGCATAGGCTTACGGTGGAATTATGAGAGCGTGTCAGCAAAAGCGCGAACATGTGCATCTTACTGCATTGTATCGGTCACAGTGTAACTTAAAGGTAACGTGAACATTGCTGACACAGTTCACAATATTTGTATATGTATAGATGTACATATATGTATATAATATTTGTTTGTGTATATATATATATATATATATATGGTTTACAGTTCTTTTGCCGCAGGATTTTTCGTCGCAGGACTTTTCATCGCCGTTTTTTTATCGAAAAGAAAATCGTTTTTTTTGGGGGGGAGGTTTAAAAATTAAATAAATATTTGTGGGTGAAAGGGAATAATTAAAAAAATAAATAAAGGAGTGTTTGGGGGGGTAACCCCCCCCAAAAAAAAAACAATGAGTTTTTTTCGATAAAAAACGGCGATGAAAAGTCCCGCGATGAAAAATCCCGCAGCAAAATAACGTAGAACCATATATATATATGGTAGTGCGGCAGTCTCTGCACTATAGTTGAGTGTTGACTTCCATAGGTAACCAGAAAAAAAGAATTGTTAATGACTTTTGACTCGTATGAAATACATGGCTGAAATTTTGCAAACAGAATGTAGTCACACCTCCATTCCTTCTCCCCCAACTTCCTAAACTTTACACGTTGGTAGCGATCCATTAACAAATAAAACATGTATTAAGATATTTTAAAACATTGGTTCGGCCTAGACCCCATTAAATTTCCTATAAAGAAAAAGACACATTTTTGCTGAGCTCACAGCCAAAACTGCAGGATGGAAATGGACCAGGTATGAAACAACTTGGGTATGAAGTATTGACTCAATTTCTAGGAGGGGCCGTAGGTTATTCGGTTTAGACATTTTTGAAATAGTTGAGAGGGAAGGGGGTGCTCCCTTCTCCCAAAATTATAGCTTTATCTCTCATGGTGCTTTGCATCAGAGCAGAGAGGCTGACAGACTTTTCAGAAATGAAAATGAAGGTATTTTTCCCAAATGTTATTGCTAACAACCTTTGACTTACTGGATGGATTTATCAAGCCCCTCCTCTCCCAAACCACACATATTGGGGGGAAAAACGTAAAATTAAAAGGCTATTAAGAAAATAAAAGAACTACATTTTACAGTTTTCTGCCCATTAATTTTCCCTTAGAGAAAAGTAGTTTTTGAACAGCTGTAGTGCGTAAAACGCTGGGCAGACCTGGACCAAATTAGAAACAACTTGGGAACAAAGGGTTGACTTACAAGTCTTGACTAATTTGGGGTCAATCCATCCAGTAGTTTTTAAAATATTTGACATAAAAGTGGGTGCCCCCTGATCCTTAAAACCTTTGTATCAGCCATTGTGCTTTTAACAGCAGAGAGTTGAGCAAGGTTAATAACATTCGACTTGTTGGATGGATTTGGAAGGAATGTTCCAAAAAACTGTTTGTCAAGAGCACCACTAAACTGGCATTTTAGAAACAATTGTTTAGAAAAAGTTATATTTATTTAAAGTTTAGCCTAAACATCCAGAGTGTGTCCAAGTTTTTGAGCACCTAAAAGCAGAAGGAAATCGCATACGTACTGCTTGCAATGTGGGTGAAGAAACAATAGCCAACTTTTTATCACCATCATTAATACTTTATTCGGCATTAAGCCATAAAAGCACATCTGAAACTATTTCATAAAAACACTGTACGCAGAAAATGTCTCAACAAACTAGAGTAAAAGCCATATAAAAGCAACTCTAAAATACATACTAGGTATAAATATAATGGAAGAAGAATATCATTGTAAAATGCTAGTGCAAGTGTAAAACACCATTGATCCACTTCATTCTCGGCGCCATAGTAACTGCTGCAAGATTTGGAGCATGAACAAAAAAATATCAATTGAAAGGGTGCTGACATTTAGCCCTACTTCCCATACCACATCCAGGGCAACCAGAATCTAAATATAAGTTTAGAACAGGGAGGAGTTGAAACACAGTACCCAAAGTGCTTAAGAGGAACAGGTCAGGTACAAATTCATGCCTTTGCATAGCACAGTGTTGTTATACTTTTGGCATTATAGGTCCAGTCCACTTTACAACGGTGGTCTTACAAGCCTATTCCTTCTCAACCAGGCTCGATGCACGGAATTAGCAACAAAAAGGGCCTCATTACAAGTCTGTTGGTCCAGTAACAATTGTGCCAGTAAGCCTACCAGCGCCATTGTTACCGGACGGGCACACTAAGAGTCTGCGGGCGGGTGCCTTCACGCCAGCCAGGGTCAGACCTGGCGGGCAAAACGGCACCCGCCCGTAGACTTTCACGGAAGCACCAGCACCATTATTAACGGTGCCTGTGCTTCCGTCATCCCCATTCCCATTGAGTCCTATGGGACTGAAATGGGAATGGGAATTAACAATTTACCGGCGCCTGAATTCCCAGATCGCCGGAGTCGTAATCCCCTGGTGATTCCGGCAAGCCAGGCACTGGTAAATATTGCAGCACTGACAGGGTTACCGCCAGACTTATAATGAGGCCCCCTGTTCAGATCAATTGTGCCTTTACAATACAAAATTGCCAGGGTCACCTGCCGTATGTTTTCAAGTCTTAGTAGTGGCAAGATATATTTCTGCCTCAGGTCCTTATACCCTGGACAGAGTAAAAAAAAAAGTGAATGGTTGTCTTTTCCGGTGCCCGTCACAGCCTGCACTCTGCACCAGTACTATTTTGCCAGCTCTTTGTGGAGGTTGCCAGTTTTAGTGTGTTGTTAAGAAATCGAATAAAAAAGTGCTTGAGCTAGCACAGGTTTATGACATCAAGACATATTTTGAATCCATAGGTGGTTTTAGTTCTTACATATTGCTGACCTGTTTGTTACCCTTGGCATCCTTCCACAATCTGGTGTCCCAATTCCTCAGCAATGGCTTTTTTATCAATTATTTTGCCGCCCCTGTCAATCTCTCTGGTTGCACCCATAGATGAGCCAAATGCAGCTTCAATGACTTATGCCGCATGTTCTTGAGCGATGGGAGTGACTGAGAATGCTCAAAGGACATTAAGCAGGCTAATACTCCTCTATATTTATATAGGAAATGAGAATACCATATTCTCACCCAATATAGCAAGGGTGTCAGTCGTATAAAATCAAATAATGGGCAATGGGTGTATTATATTTTCAGAGTTGCCAAGGGAGCATACATTGTCTGCATGAGTATTTGTTAACAAAATTGATTTTCAACAAGAGTTAATGCATGGTTATGTGTGTGCCCTCATATCTCAAAACCATATGTGGCTGTGGGGCAGGCTTGAAATCTATACAAGTGCAGGTGTTATAGCTCCCCTGTGCACTGCATGGAATGTTCTAATCACACCACAGTGTTTTTCTGAGTTGCAGCTGCTTTGGTTATTTGGTGAGTCCATAAGCAATTCACAGAGAACTTGGTGCCAAGATAATCGTAGGTGGATGCCTGCTGCATGATGGTACCATCAATATCACTGGTCAGTTTGTTGGTCTTTGCTTTCCTGTGTCCAAAAGACAGAGTCTTGGTTTTCTCTTTAGCTAGATCAAGGCAGAGCTCTTTACAGTTCTTGCTAAATACAGCTACATCGTGTTTTAGGCCCTTTTGTGTGGTAGATAACAGGACCATGTTGTCCACAAAGAACAGCACTGGGAACTTGTAGTTACTCTTCTCTGGGTGGTCCAAGGCATGTGTAACTATCTCCTCACTAATCACATTGATATAGATACAAAAAAGGACGGGAGCTAACACAAAACCTTGTCATACTCCGCTCAACACTTCAATAGGTTCTTTGAGCTCCACCGCTAGTCCCCAGTGCACTGAAGCCGTGTTGCCTTCACATTAGAGCTTGCTAGCTGACAGTATGTTCCCAGGGAGGTTTCTCTTCAATAGCACCTGCCAATGATGATTTCTGGGAACACAAGTGGTTCTAAGGTCTACAAAAATGGCATGCAACATGGTTCTGTTCAATAAAGTGTGTTTTGTTCAGGATCAGCATGAGTCTATAGATCAGGTAAAGCATGTTGATACCTTTCTGGAAACCAGATTGCAAGTGGTTTATTATTCCATTGTCGTCTGCCCAGCTCTCAGGTGACCAAGCATAGCTTTAGCATACATTTTCCCAGCAGAATATAGTAGGGAGACTGGCCAATAGTTCCCTGGTAAGCTTTTATATCCCTTTTGGAGAAAAAAAAAAACAGCACAATATCTGCTACCCACCATGATTGTGGCACAGTACCGCCTTCTAGGGCTGCGTTGAAGACACAGCACAGCACTAGGGCCCAGATATGTGTCTCGACTTTGAAGCAATCTATTGGGATTGTATCTCAGCCTGGCACTTTCCCGGCCCCCGGAGCCTTTATAGCTCTCTCTACTTCCTTGCCAGTTAGATTTAAAGGCCCCCATCTAAGGACAAGGCCCTACTGCTTGCTTTGGCTGATGATGTTTGTGCTGGCTGGTCACGTACACATCCTCAAAAGGGTTCTGCCAAGCTGATGAAGCCAGTTTACACTGTAAGACATCTGGGTCATTGTTCCCTTCCGCAACACCATTTTCCAGAAGGAACACAAGTCCTCTTTCTTACAAGCTATTAGCCTTTTGTCCCATCTGTTCTTAATAAATTGCTCTTTCTTGATTTTAACAACATTTTTAAATAAGGACCTATGGGATCACAATTGCTTTTGGTCTATTGACGGCTCCTCCTTCAGACAACATACTATTACTATTTTTGCCAATTTAAAATCATCATCAAACCATTTATTTGTCCTGTATTTTTAGCTGCTTGACTCTTCTAGTTGGTTTTGTGAGTAAATGATATATGTTCAGGCCCCTCTCTTGGTAATTATACCAACACGAGACCCGTGATTACAAATAGCAGCTATGTTCCCTACTATAGCTCAATGCTGTGCACTGGTTATAAAGATCTAAGATCCAGATACATGGTACTGGTTTGCACATTTTTCAATGCATACAGCCTATGACAGGCAATACATCTGTGAACATTGTTGCAGAATTTGAAGTTTGTCTACTTCGTTTCAGAGTATTTGCATTGTGCCTGGCTTAGAAGGAACCATCTAATGAAGTGGACAGAATAGCATTGAAATGGCAAAGGGTGGTATCATCTGGAAAAAGGGCCTGTTCTAGCATTGAGTATTAATAATGCAATTGATTGTATGTGACCTGCACAGATTTGAGCTATTCATAGTTTAGTGTTTTTATGTAAATGTAATTTACGATTGTATTACTTTTAATGTATGTGTTGATCATGTTTTAATTCTCTTTCACATTATACACATGTTGTAAAATTGATAGCAGCTTAATGATTTTTTTTATTGAATAAAGGCATATGAAACTGAACTGAGAAAGTGAAAAGGAAAACATAAAAACAATATGTTCAGCCTACTCGCATTTTTTTTTCCATAGAGGAAAAAGTGTAGTTTTTGAACAGCCGTAGTATGAAAACCCCCTCGCAAATCAACAATTTGGGCTCAAAGCATTGACTTAATTTCCCTGACTGGTTAGGGGTAAATTCATCCAGTAGTTTATTAAACATTGGACAGAGAATGGGGTGCCGCTCTGCGTCTCAAAACCTTTATATCAGTCTTAGTACTTTGCAGCAGAGAGGCTGAGAGAGGCTAATAACATTTGACTTGCTGGATAGATTTGGAGGACATTTTCTAAACTAAGGGTTTGTCAAGGGCCCACCTAAACTGGAAATGTTGGGAACAATTTATGAAAAAAATGTAACAGTTATGAAGATATGATCAAAAACACAGTTTTCAGCCTTCTCCTGTTTTTTTTCCCCCATAGAGAAAAAGTGCTGTTTTCTTTTAATAGCTGTAGGGTGAAGACTGCTTGGAAGATTTGGACCAAAAAGAAATAATTCGGGAACAAGGTGTTGACTTAATTTCCTTGCCTAGTTTGGGGTAAATCCATCTATTCAATTTTAAAATATTCAACAGAGAACGTGGTGCTCCCTGCACCTTAAAAACTTTATATCAGTCTTGGTGCTTTGCAGCAGAGAGGCTGAGAGAGGCTAATAACATTGCTAAGAGAGGTCTGTGGTTATTCCATATAGTAGTTGTGCCAGCAACAAATAACCCGCAAATACCCATGCTGACTCTTTGAATAGAATCCAAGTGTGTTTATTAAAATAAATTGTCAGAATAGCTGTTTCTTAGGTCCTCATTGGGGTCTAAGGGACTGGAGAATAGTTGGCTCTAGGGTCATCCCTTTTCTCTCTTGACTCACCAGGGCTTGGGGCCCACCTCCCAGCACCAGACATCCCTACCAGGCTGTTAGTGACTGTGGATTGGTAAGCCCTGGCTGTATCTCTTCTCACTACAACTAATGGTGTTTTCCCTTAGTTGTTGGCTATATGACTAGGAAACTTCAGTCTCTCCCTCTCCTATTGTTGGTTAGTTTCTGGAAAATGGGGAAGGATGCCTACACAAACACTCTACAGACCCACTCCTAAAATAACCTCCTTACTCTAAAACGCTCTCACCTTCACTGGTCTCTCAGACGTCCTTCACCTCCTCCTGTCCTCACCCAACTAACCCACACTTACACACTGACATACACTTCTATAAATACCCTATTCCCTTCCAGGATTGGCCACTTACCACAACCAAAAGCTTGCCAGGTTCCAGGGGGTAAGACAGGGGAAGGACATAGGATGGCTTAAAAGTGTTGATAAGCCCTGCTTCTTCCAACAAGGAACCTGCTGAGGTCACAGGATGCTGGACTCCTTAAAGGCTGCAAGCCCTGTAATATAATAGTATTGTAACCCTTGGCAGCATAGTGGATAAGGCCTTCATGGGACTTTATTTAATAATTAATATATCCCTGGTGGGTTAGTGTTACCAGGACTCTCCCGGGGGTCTTGTCATTCATTATTGTTTTTCAATATTCCTTGGTGGGTAAGTGGTAGTGTTTCTACGTGGGATCTAGCTGACAACTGTCAGCTCAAACCGTACTCCTTTGCTGGCCAGTGTTTGGGACTAGCGTGGCACCCTTTGGTGTTGCATGTCCCTTCCGGCATCTGTTGCTGGTATTGCTGTAGCTCACAGCACCCTGTGGCAGGGACGCTGCCACATTGCTCTCTAGTGGGCTGGCGCTCTCCGGGTCTTCCGCAGTTTGGAGACCACCGTTGCTGCAGGTAAGAAGGGGCGGGGAAGGGATCTGTCTGCATTCAAGCACTTCGTCTGGGTTGGCCTTTGCTGGCCTGGGCTCCCCACACCCACTTCTCAGAGTCACAATGCTGGGGAAAAGAGTTACCCTTTCTCCTGGGGAATCAAAAGAATGCAGTATCCTGGATCTAGTCCCAGGTAGAGCAGTGGAGACAGCCACACTAGAAATTAATATACATATTCTTGAAAACTTTGACCTGGGCTCACAGGGTTGAGACTTGCATTTTATTGAATTGGGGTGTCTTTAATAATTGTGTGTTCTTATAATTCACTATAGCATAACCAGAAATAGGGTATTCTTAGAGATTACCTTGCCACCAGACTGATAAATCAACATTGATTAAATTTTAGTTCCGAGGTGCAGCTGTATAAATGCTACCCAGTCTGCATGGTATTTGTGTCCCAGCAACTGTCAGGCAAACAGATGTACCTTTCAACCTGTCCTGTGCCACTGGAGAGCAGGCGCTGCAGATGTCAGGAGACTGGTGCTGCAAAAGCACATGGTTGCACTATGCTTTAGGCATAGAGCTTTGATGAATGGGAGGGGAGGGGGCAGTTAACAAGTCTTCTTTTCAGAAATCGAATTACCTACATCCTTTTATTTATAAACACACATGTATAGAGATAGGGCTTTTACAACCATGCCAGAGTTCATCTTGTCATACACAGCTTAGAGATATGTGTACACAATGCAGTCACATTTTGAAAACCTGGATGGAACAACACATCGTTTCATCCTTCTCAGTTCAACACATCGAATATTACTTTGTTGGATAATATTAACACACATGATTATGTGGCTAAGAAGGACACAGCATTCGGAATAACACACTATATAACTTTAAATACCAAAAAGACAGCTTATTATTTTCATTTCAGGAAAATTGTGCTTAGAACGCATATCGTCCCTAATTCCAAGGATAGGTAAAGGTATAATTCAAGGCAAGTTTGTATTTGGGTGTTTGCATTTTTCCTTATGGTATATAATTTAACTGCAATTGCTATGATGAAGCAAAAATTATAGAAACACACTCACTATAATATGCAAGAAAATGTAACCTTCCCAGTAACTTTCTACATATCACAGAGTCCACTAACATCCCTTTGCTGATAGAGAGCAACCAGGGAAAAGTGTTCAAGATTTACATATATGAATATGCATTCTCAATGGGACCAAAATCATTATTATTATTATTATTATTATTATTATTATTATTATTATTATGATGATGATGATGATGGTGATGATTATTATCATCATCATGTCAGGACATAGTGCAGGACTGCAAATAATACAATTACGTGTCCCTGTTTGGTAACCACTGTTAGCACAGCCAGTGGAGTTTAAAAGTAGATTCCACAAGCAGTTTTCCGCGTGCTCAGAAAGCAAGTCCTGGGCTCCGCCCAACAGCTTTTCCACATCTGCATGGAGACACACAATGCGAATATGGCTTACATCCTCAACACCGTAAGTCATAACGGTATCACATTGGTGAACAGGGATAAACTGCCTCAATACCAGCGCTAGTTCGCCTTATACAGGCTGAGCATGGGTCTTGCAGGGTCTCCTCTACTACTTCTGTGAACATGACGGTGTAACTGCCCAGTTGCTGTATCCACATTGCTGAGGGCCAAAGTCTGGTGTATCCACATAGTTGGGGTGCAAAGCCCCCTGCACCGAACGGTGAAAGGGTAACAATCAGGATTCCTCCTCGCATTGCGTAGGTGGAAGTCTGAGTGGAAATAAGACGAAAGGGAAACAGCAAACATGCCAAATTGCGTATAACCCACTCACAATATGGATTCTTTTGGTTAATCATTCTATGCGTGAGTGCACTACACACAGAGGGTTTAAACTCGTAAACTCTGTTTATTATATACAGAGAGCCTGGGCGGTTACCATGGAGAAGGTGTTATGGACAGTGTCTGTCCGTTCATTGATTATGTAGGCAAACTGGGCAGTAAAAGGTACATTTGAGGCGTGTTCTGGGCAGATTTCTATGACACTCTGGGCCTCATTACGACCCTGGTGCTCCCGTAATGAACGGTGCCGGTACGGGACCAGCACCGTTCATTACGGGATGCCCTGTTCCAAGGTCCCCTTGCGGCACCCGCTCTGAACGTCTGGTCAGACCAGACGTCCTTAGCGGCTCCCGCCACATTCCCACTGAGCCCTATGGGGGTTCAAATGGGGATGGGTTTTTTCAATGAGGAATTACCAGGTCCTCCAAGGTTGGAATGGCCCGGTAATTCCTCATTGAAGGAACCCAGACCTGGAACCCGGTATGAAGGCATGGCTAAGGGCATGGCTACCTCCATACTCGTAATGAGGCCCTCTCTGTCTTTTCTACTGTACTCAGAACTTGGTAAAGGTTTTTACTGTGAGACGCTGGTTTTCCTGAAGGGTTCAAGGCGCATTTACTTCAAGACCCTACCCCATTAATCACATTTTAGATTACTGGAACTATACCGCACAAACAAGTGCAAGGGCCCTAGAAGTATGGCTAGCCATAATTCCTTGAGCCTATATAATTTTGAGCTTATTTAGAACAAAAGTCCAATTGATGTATAAATCACACAGTGTGTTGCTGTTGCTTTCAAGTTGGGAGCAATACATCAGTTTATATTACTGAACAGGGGACTAAGGCAACATTATAGCTGAGCCGGCAGAACATGTATCAATGAGATATCGATCAAGCAGTAGGAACGAAAAGTCATCCTGAATGCACTTCACACTGGCAGGAATGTTATCTCCCTGCTGCAGTGTTTGTTCAAGCAACACGCATTCCTGGAATACGAGCAATATGTCTATTTTACGGCTGTTACATGGCCTTTCTGACACTCGTGTCTGATGATCCGATCCTCTGGACTAGGCGTTCGCAGATCAGGCTGGATGGAAGTTAGTGGAGTTTCTAGGACAAGCAGTTCTGTCAACGTACAACAGAAAAAGGCGGCATCAAACCCCCCGTTATGGGCCACTACGGTGCTTTCACCATCGGCACGTGAGATAAGCCCATGAACATGACGTTTCCGGAATGAGGAGTTATTTCAGTGCAGTCTGTTCTGATTAGAGCTCTCTCGGAGGCCCAGTCATCACCGTGTGCCTGCCGAATTGTGTCTAATAATACACGGCTGTGCTTACAATGTATAGGGCCTCAATTAAATGTCGGTGGCATTAGTGGTGGTAATAGCGGCAGACTTCATTAGGCTTACCCAAATTGGTAGCAGTAGTCATCCACCTAGGGTTTGGTTACTCCTCATTCTGGAGTCCGTTAGAGTGGTCGTGCTGCTGCATTGCGTAATACTGCTGCAACCATTCACTGTACAGTCAATATATTGACTCAGAAGCTGGGGGATGTTTGGAGCACAGGCGTTCTAGCCATAAAACGCAAGCGTGTTATAACAGGAAGTAATCAGAAATATTGCCCATTTTGCCAATCGCCCTATACTCCTAATTAAGCTCCTAAATCAGACCTTAATTCATGATAGGCTGCACATTGCTGAACTATTCACTGTGATGATGATGTAACAGTGCAACCAACCCGTGGGATCAGTGATATGCAATTACAGGAAATGTCTGGCTGAACGAACCCGGAAGTCATGTATTTCTAAAGAGGAGCACTGGCTGCCCTGCTGCTGGATGATTAGTATTGCATTTACAGCACGCCTGGTAGGAAGAAGATACGTATTGAGCGATACATTGAGAACCTGACCTACTTTGTGTTTTCAACAACAACAAATATTTCAATGGCTGGAAGTGATTGTGTCCCCATTGGAGGCAGTGAGGGGGATGCCTAGGTGGCATTTCTTGAATATAGAGAGAATAATGTTCATTGTACAACTGTATTACCTCCAGTACCCATGAAAGGTAAAGTTTAAAAAGTAAAGTCGATGTAGCCAGCCAATGTTCAATAGTGCTGTTTTGTTGGCTTAGTTGGTACGTGCAGCAGTCAGTGGATACTACAGTGGGCTTTTGCAGTATCCATCTACCATGGCTATACCAGCATTGTGTCAATGGTGTACTTCAGGTAGGTTCTTTTTTTAAGCCAGGACAGTGTAGCAGTCAGCAGAGTGTCTTCCTATCAGTCAGCAGAGTGAATCACAGAGGGGAAATAGGTGGAAACATGTAATGGAGCTGGAAACAGTGGGTGCCAATTCAAAGGTAGAATAACCTAACTCCAGGGTAAAATCCCTTTGTGAAAGCAGAGGAAGATTACAAAGGGACACATGGCGGCAGATCCCTGTGGAGATTCACAGTAATACAGCTGGGCGAGGAACTGCAGGTGGCACCATGGGTGAAAGACAATGGGATGATTAAGATCTGAATTGCTGCAAAGCAGAAAATACCTATCAAGGCAAAGGAATATGGCCTCTTCCCCGTACTCCTTTTCTGGGCCTCTGCAGAAAGCTCATTTTCACTTTCTCCCTTTCCCACCGTAAACCCTTCTGTCTTTCGCTGACTCAATTTCTATCTCCATATCTCACTCAATATGTCTGTCGCTCTGCAGATATCTCTCTCTCTCTCTCTCTCTCTCTCTCTCTCTCTCTCTCTCTCTCTCTCTCTCTCTCTCTCTCTCTCTCTCTCTCTCTCTCTCTCTCTCTCTCTCTCTCTCTCTCTCTCTCTCTCTCTCTCTCTCTCTCTCTCTCTCTCTCTCTCTCTCTCTCTCTCTCTCTCTCTCTCTCTCTCTCTCGGATAGCTCAGGGGCAATGTGCTCGCCTTGGAAGCAAGACCACAGGGAGCACCATAGGTACGATCCTCGTGTCCGCGCTTAGAAACCTCTGGGTATTAAGCAAGTTATCATATCATAACTCTCCCTCAAAAATACATTGTTCAAGAAGGATCACAAAATTAGCAGATGAAGAGAGGAGGAGCTAAGTGGAGGCTCAATTCATTACCCTAAGTAATGTTCTCAATGGTATAGGACACATTAACTTTTAGTCCAGAGAAAGGTCTACTGAGGTATGGAAATCCCTCCACTCATATTATGTTCCCCAGAACTGTCTCAAACCTCACTGTAACTTGCTGGGTTGTTATGCTGAGTGACGCCTGCTAGGATGTTGGTACAAGGAACGGTTCATAGTCATAGTTTTGAATCAAAAGATTCGAAAAACAAAGGTTTTGAAACAAAAGTTTTGAAAACAAAAGCTGCGACATGCTATGTTTAACATGCAAAGTGCATTTCTTTCGAAACCAATCTGTCGACAATAATCGTGTATTGGTTTCAATTGAAATGCACTTTTACATGTTAAACATATTTCAAGTTTTTAGTGTATATTGGGCAGGGTTCCCCACAGCCCCCCCCCCAACCCTTACAAAACCCTCCCACCCTCCAACCCTAACTCAAGCCCCAACCCTAACCCTAACCCAAGTTTCGAAAGGCAATCTTCTGCATTTTTTTCGAATTTTTTTCAAATAA
The DNA here is from genome assembly GCF_040938575.1 of Ambystoma mexicanum. NCBI lineage: Eukaryota > Metazoa > Chordata > Amphibia > Caudata > Ambystomatidae > Ambystoma > Ambystoma mexicanum. The sequence continues at coordinate 926,324,757 of NC_090929.1, read as the reverse complement.
ATTGTCATTCGAAAGAATGGCATTTTGAAGAAAAAAAAGATTTGAAAGTTTGCCTTTCGAAACTTTTGTATTCGAAAAAATGACTGGACACCACATGGGACAACAACACACATTTGGCAATTGTTGCTCAGGCGATCGCTGCAGGGGCCATCCCCTATTGTTTCACCTATAAGTGTAACTGAGTGTCTCCAACAGACCCCAAAATGGCCCTCAGACATCTAACACAGTCATAGCCCAACATTTAATCCATCCCCCTTCGCATGGTGTTGAGACAGGGCCATGACCATGCTTTGGGAATGTTACTGACACCCTGCAGGGTTTGCTCAAGGGGAGACTAATGAGATGGGGAAGAAGCTGAAAGGTGGTGTGAGTGTGCTCTAGTTGTGCTGCTGCGAGTTATTTTCATAACTAGAACTGTGTGAGGGTTCTAAAAGGCCAAAGTAGGTGAGGAGCAAGGGCTTTTCACACATGATCTTGCCTAACTCTCTCAAGGTAGCGCAAACCGAGCAGTAAGGCGGCCTTAGCATATTTGTGGCTTGGTATGCAGGTAGAGTTAACAGCACTTAGAGACATGCAAGTAATGGAATTCCACATATAAAAAATTCACCAGGTATAAGCCCAAATACACATGCAAGTAAAACCTATAGATACTATGCTCTACAACACACACACAATACCAACGCAAAACGGAAGCAAGTACGGTGTGAAAGAAATGTGATTAAAATACAAATAATACAACATGCCCTATAACGATCAGTCTGAATCCTTAGTTCAAGCAGGCCTGCCCCTAATAAGTAAGCACATCCAATGCATCAAAAAGTTCAGTCCTCTGGTGCGTACCTGGGAAATGGAGTAACAAGACTAAGGCAACAGGTAAGTAAGCATTTAGTGGTTTGAAAGCACCCTTTCAGGAAAATAGGTTAAGGGTAAACTATGGTATATACTCCCAATTCCGCCACTCTAGTGGATACCGGGGACGCGGGGCGGTGCACAGGGGGGGTACTAGGCCATAACTCCACAGTCTAAGGCCAGGAAAGTGTAGTTTTAGGGAGAGGAGGTTTTTTCCTTCCATGCAATGCTTGCAATTCTGGGAAATTACATCTCTATGTATTCGATAATTGTTAGGGACAGATTCATTTGATATTGGTCACATTGCAGACGAAAACAGGGGTTGCAGGTGCAGTGTCTTAAGTAACTTTCATACTTAGTGCTGGCTAATTGATGTTTTGGATCCCTGGTGCAGATGTGGTTCCAGAAGAACCTCAGCAGGACAGGCCACACAGCCTTAGACAGTAAACTCTGTGAACCACATAATGATGATGGACTCCCGGGACACAACAGTTGACGTGAAGTAATGATAAAACCCTGATCAGGGATTGGTAGTTCAATGCAGCAGAAGAAGACAAGCTCCAGGCAGGCTCTTCTTCAGCCTGGAGATCAGATGATGCAGGTCACAGTGAACCTGGGCCACAAGCTGAGCTGAGAATCTGCTATGTCCCAAGTTCCATCTCTGGACTATGTACCTTGGAACAGAGAGGTCTGATCAGATAATTGTCAGCCCACTGGATGCTCCAATGACCCTTCTGATTTCCACTGATGGTAGATTCATGGTACAAAACATAGTGCTGGTTCATCCAGTCCAGGAAAGCATGACACTTGCAAGTCTCTTCCCTGGTCACAGCTTATGAAGCAAGAGATCCCTGGTACGTTTCTTTGGCAAGGCTGGATACTTCTGATGCAGACTGCTAGGTCTTTCAGGCACTATATTCTCTCTTCGGCTACTTGGCTCCAGTAGAAAACCACCACCTCATATCCAAATTCTAGTCTGGGGCTGCCACAGCCCACCGATGCCAAGGATCTTCCCTATTCAAACACTTAAAATAATGTTAATATATAGAAAGACACCTACCCCTCAACTGCCCAGCAACAGGCATCCCATATGAGGAGTATCTATTGAGAACAGTCAGTACCAAACCCAGTTTCAATCAGTTCCAGTCACACACATCTCTGGCTGAGAGTCCTGAGCATGACCCTGCAGAAGTGCATGCACTTTTTGGGAATTTTTCAGCCTGATAGGGCAGGAAGATGGTCATAAAAGCAAGATGATCAAAGGTTTTAAACAACGGCAGGCAGTCATTGTAGGTATATGGCACACAAAATGGGATTACCACAGTAAAACAACACAATTTCATAAAACATCTTTCATTAGCACAAGCCTGTCCTTGTCACATCAAATAAGGCATACAAAATGGTGCCATAGATAAGGAAAATGGGCCACTGTGTTCCGATAACACTCCACTCAAGGTGGTGTGTGTTACAAAATAAAATCACAGGAAAACATACATGGGATAAATCATCCATTAGGACTGATAAAGGCCTCCAGAATTGATGATGGGTTGAGCAAGATTAGTGAGGATAAAACGCCTTAATTCACCAGACATGACAGCTAGGATAGCCAAGCTATAGACATACATGCAAAGTGACTCACTACAAATCAATGGTGGGGAAGCAGCCAAGGGGAAGCTTTTTTTTAACTCGCACCATGATAAAAGGTGCTCAAAACCCTGGCCAAAGATGAAGGCGAAGCAGAGCATGCTGACAGTGAAAGAAATAGGGTTTGGATGGGGTTTGGACGACAAAACCAATAATAAAGACATCTCAAATTTACAGTGACTCTGGCTCTTTAATAACTATGTATCTGTGCCTGAATTGAGTAAAAAGCTATTCTCAAGCACTGAAGAATGAACCATTGCACACAACTGAAAGACAGATCATTCCATCAAATGAGAGAAGAGATGTGTTTCCCCATAGGTGAGGCACTTGATGTCTGCCCACATCAGGATCAGACAATAGAGGCTTAGATGCTCTTATCCTCGGTCCCAGATTCTGGCTCAAACTATGGCAGAGAAGTGTGTCCCATAGAGCAGGGTGTGTCACCTCTCAATCTAGGATGGCTGAGTTCTCATAAGAAGCATCATTTATCAATAGTATGAATAGTACTATTTTGTAAATGTCATTGTCTATGTCTTTACACTGTTAGTCTCGGAGGATAGCCCAGGGGCAACACGCTCGCCTGGAGATTCAATCCCTGGTTCCGCGCTTAGAAACCTTTGGGTATTAAGCACATTAAAAATAACCAATTCTAATAATTATATAATAATATAGTGTCACAGGGATACATAGATATCCTTCTTGATGGGGTCATCTATTTGTGAAAGAACCTACAATTCTGGAAGATATTGATATTGAGTTTAGATATTGTATGATCTGAATATGGCAGTCCACTTTCTCTCCATTAAATGCAGGGCTGCAAGGATCAGTCTGCAGATTATCATCACACATTAAGGCTCTCCAAAGCTACAGCATATTGTTTTGTGTTGTGATCAGGGACTATGCTTAGATGAAGTAGTTGAATAGAGTCTTCTTCTTTTCATGTTACAATAAGGGTGTTTTCATTCAGGTTCCAGCTTAAGCATTTCAAATTGGACTTGTCAATGTCATGGCATGCTGTGGTGTACCTGGCAATGAGCCCAGCACAACATTGCACTCAGTGTTACTATTTCCTCAAACACTCTTGATACACGTTCGTTTTCTATCAATGCACGTGGGTTGTGATAGAAAAAAAAAAACATGAATGTATATATTATATAATTTAGTTCCATCAGGGATGAAGAACACTCCAGTGAAATAAATTAGAAACGTTCTAGTGCTGTCTATTGTTAGGGGCCATCACTAGGTGGTTTCCATTGTGATGTCTATGTATGTTGTTGGTGAATTAGTCCCTATTCTTAGAGCTTGTGTTGGATGTGCTTTATGATGAAAAGTTACAAGGTGTTGGCTTCTTAATATTAATCTCACAGCATGTTCGATTATAGCTCTTTTTGAATGAAGAATTGATTTAAACAGCGCACATTTGGTTCACTAAAGAGGTACTGAATCACCTACTCAGATCAGGGTGTCTTTCACTCTTCTAAATTTGATATTTACTGCTGAGGAAATGCAATTTCTGTCCTCAACAGCATTGCAGACGAATTATTTTGACAGGGAGGCTACCTCTGAATGCTTGCAGTTATTGTGTGCATCCATTCTGACATTAATGATCAACATTAGACCCTAGGCTGGTTTACATAAATTGCACCAATGATGAGAATGTTTACAACAGGGATTGGCAATTTACCATCAATGATTCCCCAGAGGAAAAATTGCTAAATGTTGTTCTTGCACTCAGTGGAGATGATGTTTCAATTTTGTATGTTAATTCAGTGTAAATGTCAGTTCAAAACTGATCCTCAGCTGGGAAAAGTGTTCCATCAACCATGCTCAATTTCCTGTTGCTGTTGCATTTTTATTGATCTGGGCTCCTGTCCATGAGAACAGTAAAAATGCATCATAGGAAAACCTCTAATAGTCTTAAGGCTAAGTGAACGCCTTCAACAGCTTTCAGAAATACAAGTTTAGAAGTCTGTTTCTTTTGGCATAGCTTCATTATAGGTTATGTAACCCATGAACAAAAAATGGCTGCTTGTGAGTTGGTGCATTTCCTTCACTCTAAATAGCAGTATGGGCAGGTCATACCAACATGCTACACTGTGGCTCCAGAATGGACTTAGTAGCACTGTTAATACAGCCACGCTCTTAATTAGGGCCAGTCGGGTGCCCGATTGTATATTTTCTATCAATATGATGTACTCACCACATAACTGAGTCAAAATAATCCTTTGCTGCAGCCACTGATCCATACATGTGAACAAATGATTAGTACCAATTGAGCCATAACTAAGTGAGGGGACTAGTAGTGCTAATGCATTGATCAAAATAAAAAGAAAAGAAATCAATCAAGTAACCTTTGCAAACGTGAACGCTATAATGCTCAAAGAAATATTGAAGGATCGCTGTTCACCTCAGACAGCCTAATATGTTCTTATCATTCTATAAATTATTGACAGCACACACCCTGCTCTGTTAAAGCAGAACTGCATACATGAATTTGCATAGGATGCCTAAGGGCCTCATTATAAGGCTGGTGCTCCCATAATGAAGGGGGCTGGTACGGGACCAGCCCCCTTCATTCTGGGAGCACCGATTACGAGCTTCCCATCGCGGGACCCGGATCGAATACCAGGTAAAACCAGGAGTGCTTTTCGGGTCCCGCGAGGAGAAGAGGGAGGCAATAACGGGCCAGATGTAATCTGCCCGTTATTACCTCCCTCCCCATTTCCATTGAGCCCTATAGGGGCTCAAATGGGAATGGGGATGGGTTCCTGCAAGGAGGAATCACCGGGTCCTCCTATGTTGGAGTAACCCGGTAAATCCCCATTACAGGAACATGGGCCCTATGTCTTTGTAACATCTGATTTTCCTATTAGCATATTTGTATGATGACAATACGATGATTTTAAGTTTAAGTTTTTACACCACTCATGACACAATGGCAACATATATGCCAGTCAAAGCTATTTCCACATGTGGGGTATCTGCAATGACGGCTGTATCACACACAGGGCAGGGCTACATACGTATGGGTTAGTTTGCATCCATCAAACTTGTATACTTGATTATGTACATCCATTTCCCTTGTTAGGGCTACAATGTAGTGGGAACAGGTACACAACTACATAAGCACATGAACCACCACACTCATAGTGTCAAGGGATACATAAAGAATAGCCCAGTTGGTTAGCATTTCTTGGAAGCAAATCATGCTCTTGGTGATCTTAAAATTGCTATACTCTCGAAACATTTCATGACTGACATAGCCTTGAAGACATATGAATTCAAATGGATGAACATTTTCACAACACTCACAGGGGACTTAAATAGACATTGTTATTTCAATAGTCACTATCCCACCTAACAGACTCTCACTCTTAACAGCCATAGAGATGTAGGGATAACAACATTCAGTACTAAAACATATCAATGCTTGCAAAGCCCTTCTCTGGGCACCTGTCTGACACTGCACCAGTCCCACCAGACTCTTTAAGACAATGGCTCATTGGTAGACTCATTCCTGGCAAGCCTCATCAACCCTTAAATAGCCCCAACCCCCCTGTGAGGGCCTCCATTTCAAGTCGGACTCTTCCCACGGTTATGTGTCCTTTCATCGCCAGGCATTTCAAAGCCTGCATTTTAAACGTGTATAACAAAAAAGCAAATCTCTTCTCCCCCCCATTAAAAAAATAATAATAACATTAACTCTTTTGTTATTCTTTTCAAGATTAAAATGTAGGCTTTGAAATGCCTGGCGATAAAATGACATTGTACCCTTCAAACTCCTCATGGTGTTAATGACACAAACGTACAACAATGGGTTCCATGAGCCAAAGGCCTAACACATGATTGGCTGTACCACATCCCTACCAGCCTACTAGATGTGCATACCTAATATGTGGAAGACTGCGTGAACACTGATGTTACAAAAGCATTGGCCTGACAATTACTGAGCTTCAACCCCTACCATCAGGAACACAATCCCATCCGCTCCTGCTTCCCTGCAAGCACTCTAAGAGGGTTGGCTGGATTTCTTTCTCTGTTACCCTTCTCTTTAGTTCCACCGACCTTTGCCCCACATATTTCAGTGTACCTTTCAAACCTTGAAGAATGCAATGTGTGGAGGGATTCAACATATAATGCTTGCCTCACTGAATAAACTAGTCAGGTGAATATTCAGGCACTGACAACAAACAAAAAAAATAGGAATAGCTATTCAAGCTATTATGTTGGTTTTTCAATACTTAATGTCATCCCTGCCTAAGGAAGAGATGAAGAACACACATGTTTGTAAATACATTACTTTTTGTGCCTATTAAGGTAGCAATATATAATTATGATAAGCACGGAGGGCTGACTGACAGTCCAAAAATAGCAGCAGCACTCAGGCAATGAAAGACGACACAAAGGCAAATCCCAGTTGGGAAAATACGCTGCAAAACAGTCCTTTATTTTTCATATATCCATCGATGGACAGGAGGGCAGCAGAAAATGCAAAGAAAATGACAAAGCGTTTCACCCTTTCGGGATTCATCGGGTCTAACATAATAGAGAGAGGACTTGAGTATTTATGTGGTGAAAAGGTATGTAGTCCTGCTTTTATGTTGTGTTGGAGAAAGCTACTGCCTTTTCATACCACATAATCGCCATCTTGGAACATAGTGCAAAAAGACATCAATGTATTTAAGACAAACATGCATTTCATGACCGCTAAAAAGCACATTAGAATACAATACATAGAAATACTAGATTTTTTCTAATAAGCATTTATTAATTTAAAAGAAAGGCATATTGTAACGTGGCATAATATTTTTAAAGTGACACAATATTTTGTTTTATTTTAAATGGGGAACAGTGGTCATTCCGATTTAAATAGTAAGGAACATATAAGAATCATTGATAAATGCCTCTTTGTAAATGCAAAAGGCTATCCAATATGAAACCCTACGAATATTTGCTGCAATTCTTTCAACACTATAATACATTTGTATACTAGCACTATGTATTCCCAAATGTGCGCATTTGTATCATAGCAACTAAGAAGAGAGAAAATAGAAAAACGTTCACCCAAGTGGGTTGAGGGAGCAATTTGTTAATACATACATAATTGTTTCAAATGCGAACGGCTTCAAAAAGAAACTATTCAGGCAAGAAGCACTCCACGAACAAAAGTGTTCCAATAATCAGAATAATCACAGAAATCCAACAGCAAACACTGCAGCATCGGTTGTGTATAATGTAACAGCCTTTATTTTTCGTTTGAAGCAGATAAAAATAAATCTCCCAGTGCAAATGTGCTTAGCCAGACGGCAGCCTGACGCGTTTCACCACTAACCAGTGGCTTGTTCACAGTCACTCATCAACCATAGAGAGTTCGTTTATGTAACAAACACTCCCACACAGTGAAAGACATAAAAAAGGTGACTTAAAATCTCAAAAATAGTGGCTATTAGCCATTTTGGCTTGGGCTACTGGTTCACATTGCTAAATGGTATAAGCATATATTTAAGTACAAAACCTGGCTTTTCAACCATAGCAAGACAAATACAAAAAATAATGGCATTTTAGGTGTTGGTGTTATTTAAAAATCAGTTCGTAATATATGGCGCAAGCCACAATTGTGAAGGCAATGCTAAAACATCAAAACTCCCATATTATTAACATAGTGTTATCTTTCCAATTAGATACATGGAGGCAGGGGTAACAGAATAAATCTGCCAAAAATATTAGCAGAGCAAAGAAGTGACTACTTATGCATCTTACCATATTTATGGAGTGCCTGGAAGCGAGATTAATTTCTTTGCTAAGTAAGTAGCGTTGAGACAATATAAAGTGCGTAGTGCTTCTGTGCCAACAAAAAATAAAATAGAGAAGATTCATGTCGTATTGTAAAGTGCATAGTGCAAGCTATAGACATCTCTCTAAAATACTTCAATACAATAAAAAGATATTTTTCTTGTATAATACGACACAGTAAAAGCAAATATATCCCAACATCTCCTTCTGGTAGTGACTTCAAATAACTCCCTTGCCATATGATGTTCCCATATTTTTTTAACTTGATGATATAGTGTTGTCTTTCCCATTAGATACATGGAGGCAGGGGTAACAGAATAAATCTGCCAAAAATATTAGCAGAGCAAAGAAGTGACTACTTATGCATCTTACCATACTTATGGAATGCCTGGAAGCGAGATTAATATCTTCGCTAAGTAAGTAGCATTGAGACAGTATAAAGTGCATAGTGCTTCTGTGCAAACAATGCATTCCTATGATATAGTAAATTCATATAAAAAAATATAGAGAACATTCATGTCGTATTGTAAAGTGCATAGTGCAAGCTGTAGACATCTCTCTAAAATACTTCAATACAATAAAAGAATCTTTTTTTGTATAATACGACACAGTAAAAGCAAATATATCCCAGCATCTCCTTCGAGTAGTGACTTCAAATAACTCCCTTGCCATATGATGTTCCCATATTTTTTTAACTTGATAATATCAAAAAATGGATATAAAGGAGAAAGGATGCTTCCGAGTGCCAAATGTACATACCAGGCAATAAATACCCAGATACCAACACTAGACTAAGATTATAATCACACCATCTTAGACACATCTAATATCTTAAAATTGTATTCAAATTACCACTACTTACTTGCCAGGCTAAAATGAATTAATCATAAACAAGCCTCCCTATGGGCATACCTTAGCCAAGTCTATTAAAGAATTTTTTTTGAGTTAAATTCAAAGTCGCCATAAAAAGTGAAAGAAAAAAGTGGAAGAAAAAATTGATAAGTAGAAAAGGAAAAAATGAAACAATCCACAAAACATTAAGCATATACAATTATGAAAAAGGTCCTTTAAATGAATGAGCTGCCGGGGGTATTATCGTATTCAGTATGGTCTTTATGTCCCCAAAAAGGTGTAAAGCTCCTCATCAATATTATGTCCCAACGGTGTCTTACTCTCGAAGTCTAAAATATATTTAGTCTCTTCTTGACAGAGTGTTCTTTCATTGTCACCCCCCTGGGACCTGGAATGACCTTATGAATGCCAAAAAACGTAAGATAAGCTGGATCAGCGTTATGCATTTCCGAAAAATGTTTAGCCATAGGGTAAGAGCAATCCTTATTGATAATGGCTCTGACATGTTGCAAGATGCGTACTTTCAGCTTGCATTTTGTACTTCCGACGTACCATTTTGAACAAGGGCATATGAAAGCATATACCACCAGTTCAGATTCGCATGTAATTTTGCTGTTGATATAGACCAGATGTTTCAGTATAGGATGCTCGTAACTTTTGCAGTTCTTTGCATATTTGCAAATCTTACATCTGGTACATTTGAAGAAGCCTGTTCCTGTTAGGGAAAGCCAATTGGTGTTTGTGTTGTTCCTTTCTATGGCCATGTAACTTTTCACCAATAAGTCTTTGATGGAGGCACTTTTACGAAAGGTAATATCAGGAAAGTCATGAAGCATGCCACCTATATCTTTATCGGCTTTCAACACTTTCCAGTACTTATTGACTATACGTCTAATAATACTCAAGTGACTTCCAAATGTCAAAATTAACCTGGTAGTGTTTTGCTCCTCTTCTTTCGATAGGTCCGTTTTAGATGTTGTTAGCATTATATGTCTATTCATTTCTCTGACCTTCAGATACGCCCTTTCAATGATCCTTTTAGGGTACTGCTGTTGTAGGAAGTTAAAAGCCGTTATTTTGCTGGCTGAATCAAAATCCACAATTTTGCTACAGTTGCGTCTAATACGGATAAACTCTCCATATGGAATACTCCATAGAAGAGTCTTTGGATGGGCACTATTCGAGTGTAGCGGGATGTTGGCACCTGTGATTTTTCTGTAGAGACATGACTCAATTTTTTGCTCTTCTATCTTGACTTCCACGTCCAAGAATACAATAGATGTACGGCTGTGGTGTTCCGTAAATTTGAGATTTACATTGTTGATGTTAAGAGATTTAACGAATTCACACCACAACTCGGCTGAGCCATCCCAAATTATGAACAAATCATCAATGTAACGGAGGCACAACACAATTTTTCCGCTATACTTTACATTCACTTCTGCCCATACTGTTGTTTTCTCCCAGTATCCCATCATTAAGTTCGCATATGATGGTGCGAAAGTCGTGCCTATCGCCGTTCCTTGAGTTTGGCGGAAAATTTCATTATTGAATAGGAAAACATTATTCGTCAAACATATGTTGATCATCTCTAAGATCATATGTGAGTGTTGTAAGTGATTCAATGATCTTGTGTTGAGGAAGTATTTGCAAGCGGAGATCCCATCATGATGTTTAATAGACGTGTACAGGGACACCACGTCCATGGTTGCCAGTAAATATGTAGGTTCCCAAGGGAGTTCATCGATTTTCAATAAGAAATCCGTTGTGTCCCTGACATATGATGGTAATGTGTTGACAAAGGTATAAAGAACCTCATCAATAAACCGAGACATATTTTCCAAAAGTGACCCACACAGTGTCACAATAGGTCTCCCAGGAGGCTTAAGAGGATTCTTGTGAATCTTTGGGAGGAAATAAATAGTAGGAGTTATAGAATTCTTTGAAAATAGGAATTTTGCCATTTCCTCCTCAAGAATACCTGCCTTTTGCCATTTAGTTATAAAAGTCCATACTTCATTCTCCAATTGCTTGATGGGATTAATACACACATAATTGTATACACAATTCCAGTGGGATAACAAATCCTCCATAATGGGGTGCAGGGCCTAGTTATATAAAAAGTGACTAGTGCATGGTGCTTCTGAGCTGTCTTACTGCACTACTTGATCTCTTGGAACATATAGTTGCATTAATGTTATACATGATGTGATGCTTTGATCTCATTATAACCAATGTTCCAGATGGTATGACTGGGTGGTTTATGTGGGCATACGATCGGATCTATCACTGGGCGTCAGGGCAAACTAAGGAATAATGTCATATATTGAATCTAATCCGCTCAACTTGACTGGAAAAAGTGTGATGCATAAAGTGCATAATTAGTATATAAAGTGCAAAGTGCAAAGTGCTGGTATTTGGATAGTAGTATAGAATGTGGCATTTCCGTAAGCGCTCATTTTTAAATCCATTTGCGATTTTCGCTTGATCAATAAAAAAGTTTGTCAGATAATCTACCAAATTGCATAATGGTATTATTCTGAATATGCACAAAGTGTGCCAAATAAAGTGCAAAGTGCTAATCTTGTATTCAACAACAATTCAAATACTAGATAGTAAATGGTGGATTTCAAGCAGGAAATGACACTTGATAACTTGTCATGACGATTAGTACTACTATCAGTTATCTGTAAAATACTAAAAGTGTTGTGTTACAATCTGCTGAAGTGCCTACAAATATAAACCTGCTCGTCATCCCCATCATTAATTTAATTATGATGTTAAAACCCTGAGTTCATGCCTCACTAAAACCAGTTAACTCCTCTACTCCCTAAAAGCTACATGTTAAAATGCTATTCGTGTAATAATGAAATAACCAACAATTGTATAAAGTGCAATGTGAGAAAAAGCTAATCAGTGAAATTACAAAAATACAAACACACGGATAATACTAATATTAAAAAGTCCAAGACAATCCTACAAAACTATATGAATGTCACAGTTATAAAATTGATGTATGTACACATACAGGATAGCGATTGGATGTCAGGCTGTTGTAGACTCTTTTAGAAAAATTGGGGAAGAGAATCCTCATTTGAAGATGGTAAGAGAGAATGACTTTGATTCAGTATATCAGAACAACAGAACAGAAAAGCTCCTAAAGCAAAAGATAATAATAATAAGCTTTAGAATAATTCCTCTCAAAATAAGCCAAAAGACGCTCATCGAGCAGCAGATGAATACTGGTTGGTTCACAGTTAGTCTCCTATGAATACATACAGGTCTTCATCTCGATTGTGACCCATTGAGGATTTTGTATTATAATCCACAATGTAGCGTGATTCTAATTGTCTTAATCTTCTAAGTATGTCACCTCCTCTTGGATGTAGGTCAACTTTATCGATTACAAAATATCTGAAAGAAAAGGCATTTCCATGGTGTTTATCCTCAAAGTGTTTTGCTAATGGGTAGTTCATGTCCTTATTTTTGATTGCCCGTAAATGCTGTAGGATACACAATCTTACTTCCAGTTTTTCTACTTTCAATGTACCATAAATTGCACTGGCAAGTGATCACGTAGATAGCAAATGGTGTAAAACATTTGATTTCTTTTTTATCAAAACTTCTTTAGTTGTTCTTGAATGGTTATATTTTGTTGTTTTCAATCCAAAACGACACGCCTTGCATTTGGTACATGGAAAGAAACCTGTTGTTTTCACAGGAAGCCAGTTGCCTATATATTCAGGGAAAAAACGTTGTTAAAGGGACGTTATGGTTAAGTTACAATAATAAAAAAAAAACATGAAATTCAGTGAAAAAACGTTTTTAAAGGGATGTTATAGTAACAAGTAAAACTGAAACCCCCCAGAAATTCACCAGTTATGGTAAGCTAAGCAATCATAGCTTGTGCCACCACCACACACTGCTAACACCCAGCACATCAAAGATGGCATCACAAATGTCATTGATCACATCACTGATGATATGAAATATTAAATTCATTGCGATAAAAGGTTTCTAGAAGGGGCTGTGTTTACAATGTTGGTAGGAAGATGTCAAGAGGTGATTTGGAGACCTATGATGAAGTACTTCATGTATTAAACAATGTACTCATATAAACAAAATAGTATGTTGGAGTGTTGTTGTTAATACAGGAACCTATACATACATATAGGTAAAGGTTGCAACATGCACCATAAAAGTAAAATATGTTTAATTTGGCAATTTTGGCTACTAAAATAATGAATGCTACTTTAAAATTGTTTTAGTAATGTTAAACATGGAATAAATAGTAGTAATTGAATACTTACTATATAATTGTGTTAATACAAACAATACATATGAAGACCCAGAATGCATACAAAACATAGGCACATACAGGGAAAATAAAGTAAGCAAAAGAGAAACAAAACCAGAAAGTGTCAATAACATTGATGTCGGTCATCATATATAGAATTGAATTGTGTGTTTGAAACATGCTTATTGCTCAATATCTGTGCACCATGAGCTGAGACCACACCCTAAGGAAAATTCTTTAAGAACATACAAGAAAGTTACCATCTATATATTTAGCACCTTTTCAATGTCCATGTTCAGACTGTCAGTAAACAAAACCACCTGGCCTACATATGTCAGTCAACAAAAACATGTGTCCTAGATACGTGATATCATTAATGATGTGATCAATGACATTTGCGATGTCATATTTGATGTCCTGGGTGTTAGTGTTAGCAGTGCACGGTGGTGACGCGAGTTATGGTTGCTTAGCTTGCCATAACTGGCATATTTCTGTGTGATTTCGGTTTTACTTGTTACCATAACGTCCCTTTAACAACGTTTTTTGCTAAATTGCATAGGTTTGTATTAGTGCAACTTAATAATGTCCCCTTAACACATTGTTTCTCTGAATTTCATGATTTTTTTTTGTTTAGCAGTGCTCCCTAATTTGCTACAATTTCCTAATATCATACCCTCAATATAGTAGCATTTTAGGCCAATCTAGAAAGTTTCAATTTAAAACTGCCATTCCCCACCTCCCAGCAACATTTATAACACTTCTATAAACTTCCTGCAACTTTTTGCACCGTTTTGTGTCCGCCAACATTTGCAAACCTCTCACATCATTACAGACTTTCTGGACAGTGTGACGTGACCATACGCACATGTGCAGCATCATGACGGGTCTTTCTTCGTGAACAGCTTGATACTACATTTTCAGCTGATCTAGGATGTTTCAAGCTGAAAATGTACCCTTGCAAAGCTTCTAGACCTATGCTTACTGATTTTCCATCTGCAATCCAGAACAGAGCACATGCTTGGAAGAATATTAGCACAACTGCTATTTAACTTCAAAAATGGCATCAGTTATGGCCATCCCTTGTCCCCAGGAGCAGGCCACCACCAACACCATCACCACCACCAGCTGGAGGGCCCGGACAACCAAAAATATTGCAATGCTGCACAAACGAATCAAGAGAACCAGGAAGGTCAGATAGAGCAAATGCCTACCTCCGGCATCCATAAAGAATTATAGGTGTGGTGGTTCTTTACCACCATTGAGGATGTACCAAATGCTAAGGCTAACAAGGTGAAATGCACTGAGTGCAATGTTGTATTCATTCATGGAAAACGTGGGCAGTACTCCTAGAGGACCACCTCCATGCACAGCCACACTAAATCCAACAACTGGGATGCTCTCAGAAAGGCTGTTTCTTTCTCAGGAGGTAGTAGGCTGTCTTCCACTATCGCATCTTCCTCAACCAACACTGGCATCACATAAGCTACTCCTGTGGCGCACACAATACCACAAGCTACCTTGCAAGTCATAATAGAAGCTGTTGATCCATATCTCTCCAAGAAAACAGTACTCTGTATATACCGCAAAACACAACACTGCAGGGGGGAGCAGTTTCAAAGTGCTTTTGAGGCTGTAATCAAGGAGCATGAGAAACACTGTCCCCTACCTCAGATTTAACAAACGCCCAACATCTTTCCCTGTCCACATGCCCCTTCATATCTGAGGTTGGTGGCCCTTCCCTCATTTCCCTCTTCCACCTTACTTCATGACCTCTCCTAGAAAAAAATAAAATAAAAAAACACCAAAAATAAGATTCTTTTAAGAACCACCTTTCACAGTTAAAAAATGGAACTTAAAAATGAGCGTATAGACTCCATCTGCTTTACATTTGTCAGTAATGTAGTTAGACTCAATAAGATTATCCAACATTTTCATTAAAAAGAAAAAAAAGCATAGAAACAATTTTCCGTCCCACATACTTTTGTCTAGCATACAATAAGGACAATAATCCATGGCCCTTCATGAATATCTATGGTCTCTGTAGTACCCTTTCCAGGCCAAGCAACATTAAAAGACCTTGATGATTGCACGTGCACACCATTGCACAGGACATCACTTCTACCTTTTTTACTGTTATGGTTGTAACACTCCCTTATATAACTTTATCAATGTATTAAACTTCCAAATGCCAACTGCCACTTTTCAATGTTCTAGAAATATTTTGCATCTGCATTTCCCTTGTCCTCCAAAACAATTTTACACACCCACTGCAATAAATGCACTTATGCATTTTGTACTAAGACAAGTGCATGAATGGAAAGGAGAGTAGGAATTGCCAAGTTCTAATAGTAGCCCAGAAGGAAAGTGCCAAGGAATGTCAAGCTGGTAGGGCAAGGCTAACTGCTGGGGCTGAGGAGTCCCAATGGTGAGGTGCACACCAGCCAGGTGGTAGACCCCTAAGAGCAGTGCTGAATGGGGGAGAGATGTACTGGTGTCACCTACATATAGGTCCTGGAACCTAGGAGGTTTATGAGGGACCAGGCCACCTGTCTCAGTGTCAATCGTATATGTTAGCAGTGAAGTGATTAAGTGACATAGGAATGCAAAAGAACAGTTTTCAGATATTTCTGGAACTTAAGGAAATCCAGCTCAAGTCTAAAGGAGCAAGAAGGCTGTTCCAAAGAGAGGCACCAGCAGAAGAGGGAGACATGCCTTCCGCTCTCTATTTCAAAAATTGTTTGACGAGGAGAGAATTGGAGTTAGAGGAGCAAATGGCTTTAGCAGCGAAGTATTTAAGGCGGACAAAGCTGGAGATAGCGTAAATTGGAAATAGTGTAATCCCAGGCCCCAGAAAGCTTTGTCAATAATACAAAGGATCTTTATGTTCTTCCTTGCAGCCACCAGGAGCCAATGTACACATTTTATGGCTGCAGCGATACAATCCCTGGGCTTCAGGCCAAGGACAATATTGCAGCACTATTCTGGATTAGCAAAAAGGGGCTTAAACAACAAAGGGGGAGTATGCTGAAGAGGCTGTTGCAGTAGTACAGCCTAGAGAAGACCAGGACTCTAGAAACATTGAGTTTCTAGTGGAAGGTGAGAAACAGTACAATAGCAGTAAGGAGGTTAAGCTGAAAGTGGGACTTCATTACAAGCTGAAAAATGTAAGGAGTAAAGGAGAGAGAGCACTTTAAGATGACCCCAATGTGTTTGGCCTCACAGGATGGTTTTGTAGACGGCCCAAAGAAAGCAGCCAGAGGGTAGCAGGAAAACGGGGCACAGGTGTCACAATAAGAAGGATCTCCATCTAACTTTCATTGAGACAGAGATTATTAGTCACACACAATGCCTGGATGGTGGTCAAACAATTAGGGATAACAACTAAGAGAAGAAATTAGTAGAGGAAAGTTTCAAGGAACGATGTGTGTCATTAACAGAACACAGGAAATGAGAAAAGAAGAAAGGCATCAGGCGAGCCAGCAGGACAAGTTAGATATTGAATAGCCACAATGATAGGAAATAGTGGAGCACACTGCAAGTTTAGAGTGAGGTGGTGCAGTTGAAACGGCCCAGTTGCAGCTGGGAATGGTGGTTAGTGAGAAAAACAGGTCAGCCATTCCAGTGCTCGGCCTATAAGTGAAAGGCATCATGTAATTGTTTAATGAGGATAGAATGAATAATAAATATAAACCATATTATGTACCTCACCTTTTTGAACATTCAATCAGCGTGCATCTTTGATGTCCGCGGACACCAAGACACCCTCTAATTGGTCCAGATGGGTACACTGACTGTGAATCAAGAAATGGGTCCAGGAGAAAAACAAATTTATAATGAAAATCTGCAGCTGGACCAACCCGTGCTAATTTCCTGAAAGACCTATGTTTGGTAAACGTTGATGAGGAACTCTTTGTACTGTTGATCCCAACACCCTGCCACGCCAAGGACATATGGACACTGCTACGCCTCTACCTGTGTAATTTGATGCCTAACATAGATGTAACACCTATACCTTCGCCTTAAACCGTGATGCCTACCTGCCTAATCTGTGTGTACCAGTAACGGAAATGTGTTCAAATTATGTTGCAATGTCTATGTAAATGGTCTTGCTGTGAAGCTGCTCTCTTACTAAATAAAAGTAAAAAAAAAAAAAAGAAAACCAAATTTATAAAACCACACTTTGGATTCAAGCCGTCTCTACAGGCACACATTTGATGAAAATCTGTCCAGCGGTTTGGGCTGTAACCCCCTGCGCTGCCTCCTGGCCACCCCCTGCAACCGTCCTGCACTGCCTCTGGGCAATCCCGTGCACTGGGGTCTTTATCTGTAACCATACAGTCCCTCACCCTGCTTTTCTTCTGCACTTATCAGATATACCCTTTTGGCTAAACTTGCCACTTGCTGGCTGCACTACCACCGTTTATCGCCCTTATTTATTTATTTGATTCATTATTATTTTTCTGTTTATCCGCTGTTGCGCACTTTCCACTTCTCCCCCTTCCATGCACTTTTCCCCCTTTCCGTTTCCCATGCGCTTGCCTGTTCTCATTGTCACTGGGCCTAGTAAGATTATTGTTTTGTTCTCCCTTGCCTTGTCGTGCTCTGAAACACTTGTGTACGAGCACAATATAAAGCAAATATCATATCATAGCAACATTTATTTCCATTGCGTTTATGAGGATTTCCACACATCTTGAGACCCCACCTATAACTTTGTCCGCCCTGAAACTTCACAAAATCATATACTTTTTTTGCAAAGATTGGTTATGATTCATCCGGGGGTGGGGCAAAGTTATGAGCCACCCAAAAATCGTTCTTCCTATGAGGCCAGCAACATAACCATAACTACAGGGATGCTACTGCAGGCAGCGTAATATATATGTATATATATGACCGTAAGCCATGCCCCTAAGAATCTGACCATTGGTTGCAACCACCACAATACAATTAAACCATACAACAAATTTGTACAGTACAACTTCAAATAGCAAGACCCTCCTAGATCCTCCCCAATGCCACTGCCGACCACAGGCATGTGTTGGTGTCGGCGAACATGAACAGTGACTGCGGACAGGCAGCACAATTTTTTTCAATTATTAAAACAACTCCCTGTCAATTATTTTCTACTCTCCCACCCTTTCCAGCTCCTCTTTTGGGCACAAAGCAATACCAAATGCGATTTCCAGACTTTTTTCTCACTGCATTGTCTGCAGTCAGCAGAGATGTCTGAGGACTCTGCAGCACTTGCAAATCCTTTTTAGCCTATAAAAACAGCTCTATATCATCTTTATTCTACTCCTCCACCCTTTCCAGGCCCTGTTTCGCCACCAGTCAGTGGCGGCTGTCTGCGGATCCAATGTGGCGACCACTTCAAAAATGATGACATACCTCTCATTTTTCACCATGCAATCAGTGTGCGTTTTCGGTGTCCGTGGACATTGAGCAAACCTCTGATTGGTTCAGAGTTGTCCGCGTTCTGCGAATCAGGAAATGAGCCTGCAGACCCAACCCAGATATCACACATTTTTTGTCAACTCCTTTTTGCCCTTTTTAAAAAAATAATTAGAGGATGGATTTACAACTAATTTACAAAAGCATATTTTCGGGACAAAGCTGCTTCTCCTGGTGCAGGTTTGGGGAAAATCCACCCAGCTGTTTGGGCTGTAGGTGTGAGCAAAACAGTTTTTTTTCCATTGTGTCTATGAGGAATTCATAAATGTTGGCACCCACCGCCCCCACCCTGCCGAAAAACATTGCTCCCTCCAGTGATGATTCATCCAGTGGGGACAAAGAAGCCACCGAAAAGGTGCTATTTCTATTAGTTGAGCAAAATAGCCATAATTGATGGCCCGCTACCACAGGCTCTGTAATATATGTATAGACAGGTACTGTGCGGCTCACAATTTTGTGTAGATCAAATATAACTATCAGAAATGAGAAACGAGTGGCCCTTGTATCACACGGAAGTGCCAGATGTGTCAGACATTTTCCTCACAATATATATGGTTCATGGATACAAACACTTTAATAATAGGGTGGGTGTTGAGAAAAATAAAATTAGCACCAGGCCAAATGTGGATTATGTTCTTGTAGATTCAGGTATATCTGTCATTCATTACAGTCATATTTGCCATATATATGAATGTGTGGTAATTCTTATGTTCTCAAACTGTCTCAGATTGTATGCAAATCACCCAAGAACAGTTGGTAGTTGCATGTGTCCCCTTTCATGTTCACATAGTTGTGTTTCAAGAGTGTTCTCTAGGATGGTT
Source organism: Ambystoma mexicanum (assembly GCF_040938575.1). NCBI lineage: Eukaryota > Metazoa > Chordata > Amphibia > Caudata > Ambystomatidae > Ambystoma > Ambystoma mexicanum. The sequence continues at coordinate 926,305,050 of NC_090929.1, read as the reverse complement.
CCAGGTTGTCCATATTGGAATGATAGCATTCTAACTGAAAATAACATATATGATGTCTATAATGTGATACTGTTTTTTGCCATTATGCACAGTTTGGTAAAGTTCTTGTCATGACTATAATATATATGGGAAGAGATCACTAGAAATACCCATTGTTGCATTTTAGAAAATAACCTGTTTGACATGTTATTTCAATTAAATATATGGATGTACATGTTTATAATAGTTTTGTTTGCCAAAGGTACACACCATTCTATTGCTCAAAATGCATTCCGTTTTGGAAAAGATTACACTCAGAATGTATCTAAACCCCTGGCATTGCTCCAATGCTCCAGTCACTGTATTACAGGCTGTCATGCTATTACAGAAGGACAAAGAACATATGCAAATCAGGCTTGGTCCTGCCCAGAAAATAGCTGATTTGCTCAGTCACATCCCTTCTGAATGAAACTACGATCAACCTTAACATGTTGAGGCATCATCAGTGATCACTGTGATGTGTATTTTCATTCTCTCATCAAACCACGTAAAAAACATAAATGGTACATACTTGTGTTTTTCATAATGTCGGAGACTTTATGTTTGAGATTTGATGTTTCATGGACACAAACTATCACATGGCTTCATGCTATATCTTTGTTGTAGATATACCCCATGACAGGGGCGTTGCTGGGGGGAAGGGGCTAAAGGGGCTATAGCCCCTGATCTTTTGGTTGTAGCCCCGGATAGAATCTCAGGAGCTACAGCCAAAAGACTAGCTAGCCCCCAGTCCCAACAGTTCCGACATCAGCGTAGCCCCGGGTCTTTTCCAGACCTAGCAACTCCCCTGCCCCATGATTACTGATACAGAGGATACTCTACTGAATAAAATAATACAGGTGCAATATACACTTTACATAATAACTTCCAAAGCATTCCCCTCTTTACATGGATCTCACATATAAAACCGTTTAATCAAATTGCATGTTTTACTTGATTGGTAAGGAGTTGTATTGGCTTCGATGTTCCGATGCATTAACTCCCGCTATGGACTCCTTGTACGTCAGAGTAATCATGTGTCCATTTGCGGCCTTGGACTGAATACTCACTCAAACTCACTCCATGGACATAGACTATTTACCACAAGTGCAACCAATATTTCTTATACAGACATCACTTAATTAAAGCTTTGAGAAACTTTCGCAATCCTTTCTCGTGAGATAGCTTTCTGTAACCTTTACAGTGACCATTTGATAAGGAACTGTCTGTGGTGGTACATTTATTGTGTGCACTGCTGGGGTTTAACATATGAGAGCAAGAATGCATCTGCCTGTTACTACTTATTTTAAAGCACACCATGTTTCAAGATGCATTTTATTTAACTACTTGTTTGTTCTGAAACACACTAGAAGCTGCATATAGATTATTTATGTATTAATGAATTTTAAACCAGACAAAGTTTACATTGATTATATGTATATCAACAAGCGGAAGATATCTTTCAATAGATCAAGCAAGATGCCAGGTATTAAAGGGGATGCAATTGTGTGACTATGATTTTTAAGGGATACTATACTCCCTACTTTACTTACAACAGGTATTGCAAGTCACCTCGGAGTTCTGTTACCTTATAGAGGAATGCAGCCTTCAGCATCAGCCCTATAATTGGTCACGGAAAGTCTCTATGAATTGAAATACCCTTAAAATATACAACAGGGGTTGCGTGATTCCATGCAATTCTGTTCAGTTCAAGTCCTTGCTTCTTTTTAACCTTCAAATAGAAGTATACATTATTGTGTTGCCTTGCATAAATTATCCAGCTTTTTTGGTACTGCTAATTGGAAAATGGCCTTCCACTCATCATAACAGGCGATTAAAAAAACAGCAACAGAAGCACAGACTTGGCATCCTCATTTTACACGCTCACTTTGTAAATCCATGGCAGCAGCTGGTCTATCAGCCTCCAAAACGCACACAGTGTGCCGAGTATGTAATTGCCTGACATGAAAAACAGCAAAGAAAAAGGGACGCTCCAAAAGACATCCCAGAAATCATGGCGAGTGGACGCCTTGGGTGTTCTTTGGTCTCCAAAGGACACCCCTCTTGATTCACCAATTGTATCAATACAGTTACATTGCTGTTGCACAAGCGTACTTGGGTAGGTTCTGACATTTCAATGGCGTGCAATCATTCATGAGTTACATTAGGCAGAGTGTGTATTTTTAAAAACTCGTAATAGAATGACAAAGAGATAAATGTGTGCCGTCAATAGTGGTTCCTTTGGGTAACTGCTTGTGGGATATACAAAATGAATCATTAATGCGTTTTAAAATGTTTATTGTATATTAAGAAGGGGTGTAGTACTCAATACATTGGCACAAGTAGAGAAGGTTGTTCAAATGTATGTGTGCAGTTAAGCAAACATAGCCTTGCTTAATGTTTGAATGACACATATCTCCCCACACTTTCTTAATTTCTAAGCATTCCACCCAGACTGTCCACACCCCACCAAAGCACACAACAGACTTTGCCCATCCCTCTGTATGTACCAGGCAGTGGCAGCAGGGAATTCTGGTAACTGTAGTGTAGAGCCAGCCAGGATCCAACTCTCCATATCACCCCTCTTTTTGCTTGCACATATATATATATATATATATATATATATATATATATATATATATATATATATATATATATATATATATATACAGTTCACAGAATAATAGTGAGCAGAACAGAATTATTTTCATCACACTCCATCTCTCTGAATTTTGTTTCTGTGTTCCTCAGAATTCTGACCTCATATTCCCCCTGCTCTGTCTCTCTACTCTTGCATTGGGCCACCTACATCTATACAGATGATCCTGCCTACGACTCCCGTGATCCCTCCTTGATGCCCATGCTGGCTTGGACTGATGGAAGTTGCAGACTAAAACATCCAGAGGAATAAAAGTTTCAGATGTCTGCAATACCAATTAGCAGTTCCTCCTCAGAATTATGACACCTGGTTAGTGGACCAAACTCTTCCATCACCAAAAAGGCCAAAGCTACATAACAACTTCATCACTAATATCAAAGAGTTACAGGGTTTGATTTACACATGCTGCAAGCCCTTTGCAAAAATAAGTTTTGGAAATCAGGCCCATAGTACAGCGGAATGGGCCGTTATAAAGGGATAATGAATGAGGGCCATAAGGTGAATAGAAAAGGGTAATTTTCTCAAGTGTTAATGGCACTCATGAGAGCTATATAGAGCGCTATATAAGGATTGACAAATAGTGGCAATAACAACAGATCTTTGAAAGTATGGTGTTGATGTTAAAACTGTTCATACTCATTTTAGTGAATTAAATGTGGCTACGCTTTAGAGTATTTAAATACAAGTTTGTGTTTATAAGATAAGTATTTTAATTTTAAGCTTGGTTGAATGCAAACATTTTTAACATGGGCATACATTCGGTGCACTATAAAATTAAACAGTTTCTACTTACATAAGTCAACGCATTTTTCCAAGTTTTAGTTATCACTTTTGTGTTAAATAGGATGTTGCATGTTGTGTTGAAGATGCAGTGAAAAAAGTCACTCCCATGTAGGAAGTCTCTTGATGAACGAAATGCTGATGGAAGATGTGATGTCTGCTCCTGGAAAACGAGCAATATGTTTCCCAGGCTGATTATGAGACCAGAACCATCAGACTGCATTCAGTAACAGTAGATATTGACTGACATTTGAGCATTCTGCTTGTCTGAGTGGAAGTGCATAATGTCTTTAATGTGCTAGTAGTGTTTATCATTTATCACACTTCACCAAGCACATATACTGTTTACCAAATGACATTAATTAATGGCAGCTAAGGCCGAGTTAATCTCCCCATATTGCTTAACTTGTGCCTTGACCGACCTACTTCCACTTTGCCCGAAATGGCCCATCGTCCAACTCAATGCACTTTTCTCATCTGAAGAACTGCACCTTATCTCTCTTGCTTCGTTTCATCTCTCGCTCTTCCTCTATTTTCTCAATCTAGTATCAAACATCCTGAAGCATGTTCCAAACATCATACCCTCCTTCCACACCTGTACAACACGGGCACATACAACAATATTCTTTGAATCAATCTTTCCGATGTTACCATAATTGTTGAAAAACTAACCAGCACGCTGGTCAATAATTGTCACATCATATTTGATAATGTATTAACTACATAAAATGGCAGTATGTCAGGGTGTTCCTTACTATGGTGTGGGTTTTACAACACACAGTCATTTTAATTTTTTTTACACAAAAGAGAGCATTACCAATCATGTTTCTGTAAAAAGCTCAAGTGCATTTATTATTAACATTTCAATTCCACAACATTATTTCGACATCAACCATCTTAATTATAATTATACTTATTTTATTTATTTAAAAAATATTATCTAGTGCAGCTCTGGCTTGAGTGCGGCCTGGAGAAGTCCCTACATGTGTTAAAAGTGGGTGAGGCAAAGGTTTTTTATCCCAGAACTCTCTTGTCCCGTGCTTTGGAACATTCAGACACTGGACACATCGAACATCATTAGGCAGATTTTTGCACTAGAGATCATTTGGAAAATGGTGAAAGTTGCATTGACGTCGATTCAGCTTCTACAAAAAGTAAAGAAAAGAACATACGTTGAACAGACTTTTATAAAGACATACATCGTACACAAAAATAGCAACAGTTTTCAGGGCACTACTTAACTATATTAAACACATCTTTCTTCTGTTAATCTTCACCATGAAGCAATATCCATTGTTGACTGCGGCTAAACATTGTCTTCCAAAATAAAATACAATACTTGCTCGTGCAAGTGGTGTTGGCAGCATTCACTTCAGAAAACACCATATTTGGAAACAGGGAGTGCCATTTCACGAGGCCACCAAGAAGTAACGGGTTCACTGTGCTGATTTACTACACAGGCAATTATAAGCACACATCTAAAATGTTAGCTTCTTCCCACACTATGCCCGCTCTATCTGACTCACGTTCCTTCACTTCAGCTATCTCTCTCCAAGTGTTGCTGTATTGGATCCTGCCTCTCAGGCCTGACAGATATGTTTGCTCTAAAAGATGCACTTAGGGTATCAGTGCAAATGGGTTGTGAATACTGTTTCAAATATGTGCAAGATCAGAGAGACAAGACAACACATCGGACAAATATTGATAAATGCTGGTGGTGGATATCTAAATCATTTAGTCTACCCGGAATCAGAAACTAGACGCCAGACAGTAATGATGTATGCAACACAGTTATTTAAACCAGACTTCATGAATTTTAGATAAAGTCCTACATTAAAACCTACTATTCCTCAAACATGATATATTGCACTGTAGGTCATTCAGAAAACGATAAGTAAGCCCTGTACAAACCATATTAATGTACAGTTGTCCGTGTGATGCTCATATTTTCTTTACCTTTAAACTCAGCATTGTGATGTTTGTTTTATGCTGTCATATGGTATATTTTACACTGACATTCTAGCATGTATCTTAAAAAATACAACTCTATACATTTCAACAATTCGACTGTTTCACTGCATTCCCACATGAGTTATATATAAAAAATATTATTCTGTAAAAGATTAATAAGCCAATCGCAGTCCAAGAGAAGATTTTAAATGTAGCCTAGAAAAATGTTGAATGACCAAGCACAAATTTGAACACAATTGTAAAAAATAAATCAGTTGCCAGCACTTTAGTTACACATGGAAGTCGTTCCAACTTTAAATAATTTAACTAAATCAAGAAACACATTTTCAAATAAATGCTTACATGCCACTGAAACAAACATATTTCACAGGTGGATCACATTGTTTATTTTAGATCTGTGAGTTACCAATTTCATTAATTCATGTGAGGTTAAACCTTTGAAACTGGTGATAGTGTTTAATCAATTTCTTCTTTTTGAGACAATGATATGAAAGCAGTATCGGGCACTCTTGTCTCTTCATTTTGTTGTGCCAACATTTGTTATAGTTTTAATTTTAAAACATAGACTACCGCTTCTAAACACTATGCAATTATAATGTTTCAATTGAAATATAGCAATTCTTTATTTAACAGTAATATTTTAACTTTAAGAAATATTTAATATTTCATATGTAAGAGTACGTATTTGTCAACTGCATTTGATTTGCTTTGCAATTTGTTATTGAAATCCTGATTGTTCAACAACTATCAAATGTTAAATCAATCAAAAAGAAAAGAAACGGAATGTCATTCAATTGAAATCATGTAGCATATGTTAAAGTGCATTATATTGTTGAATAACTCTCTTCAAAATAAGACCACAATTCCTATTGAATTTACAGCATTTGGAAGAATGTGCAACATGTGTAAAGCTAATTTAAATGTCTCTTTAGTACCACAGTTCTTTGTTTATTTTACCTTGCCTTGCTTGTGTGAGTGCCTTTATTCTTGTATCTACAGCCTATGTGCAAAGAGGAAATTACAACTACTGTGAAAAGATAATGAACAAATAATGAACAATTTATCAAAAAGTTATTGTTTTCCAAAGATTATTCTTGAGCAACCACCACAAACCATAGCCACTTTAACGCAGGGCACCGCTGGTGCTGTCGGCATACAAGAAACAGCTGAGGCATGATATGGGCCAAAATGACCTTTTTGCAACTCAGCTATGTAGGTGGGCTTGTTTTTAATAATCCCTCTCTTTTATGGCTTCATACTACCACAATCATCGAACACCATTGTGATTAGTTATATTTCTATGATGAGTCTCTGCAAATCTAGGGTCAATTATCCACAGTAGCCAAAATAGTCATACAGCAAAAAAACTGTCAAAGGTATGATAAAACATACCAAATGCCTGCTATAAACATCTCAAAAGTGTATGGGCAACTAAACTGTGGCAGACATGTGATGCACAATGGCAGTTGAAAGTGCACATAACTAAGATGCAACTCTTAGTAAACTACTATGCTTGCTGCTACATTGGTGTGGTGTATATGCACAACTGAGAGAGACATTTATGGTATGCCAAATCACCAGAATATGTAAATGCATTCCCAAAGCAATAGGCCCAATGTGTAAATGTCCTGCCATTATAGTTGAACAAATGACATTGCAAACCTAAACATTCCATGATTTGCATGTATTTGCAAATACCCCTTCGAATTACCATGGCCACACGTTGTATGCGTTATTATGGTGCATTATAATGAATGGTATGTAAGGCCTAATTTAAACAATCGGTAAAGATGAATGATCTGTCACGGATATCACAAACATCTATACCTTGTGGTACATCTGGCAAGACACATGAAGAAATGAGTACCCATCCACAATGAAAGACCCAAAACACCATCATTAAACATATCAGTCATCACCAAACGCATCCCCACATTTACACATTTAGGCACACAATCAAACATGTAAAGAACACAGAGACACCAACACCAAACATGAAGTGCCCCTGCACAAGTAACGGCACCAAACAACCATCCCTTGCCACCTCCAGCTGTCTAATAAACCATTCCCTTCATGTGAAACACATGTCCACATGTCCAAGTAATGCCACCATGCCAACCACAAACAGCCCACAACATTACTCAACATCCATGAACATATTCAGAAATAAGTGCCATGTCAGCCGGAGAATATATCTATCACAGACCCCTGCACACCATGTACACAAGTAGCCAACATGACTGTACTGCAAAGCACAGAATTAGGCAAGTAACAGATGTGCAACACGTGATTCCCAAAACATGTCAGCCATCCACATCTGCAATAGACCACATACATTAATCAACCACAAATGCAACATACTAAACATCACACACACACATGAAGCATGCACACATGCCCCACAGAAACATCTAATTAAGACGATGATCAACAGAGTGTGCCCTAAACCCACATGACAGCAATAGGACATACTTACTCGAAGAACATGTTCAAACAAAATGTGAACATGGACAGAGACAGCAAGGGAATTAATATCCAGGAAAAATAAATAATAAATAAAATAAACCTATAACTACTGAATTAAGGAACATGTGTCAGCAGGCTATTCCATGGAGAAATCTCACAGGAACCCCCTTACTATGGGTGTTCTCAACTCATAAAGGCTTGGAGACAAGAGGAGAATTCCTAGAAGTATTTGTCTCTGACTATTTGTTTTTCTTAGTGTAAAGGGGTTCCCTGCTTAAAAAGGGACAGTAACTTCCAGTAGCCACAGTGTCCCCCTGGGGAAACAGAAAAGGCACAGCAACCTCTGAAAGGAAGGTCAAATACATGGTTAAAAAGCCAAAGCCAGAAAAAAAACTGGTTCCTTTTCTTGATTATATAATTGTAAGAGATGGACTCTGTGGATTTCAGCTCTCTTCCAAACCAATTAGTATAGATTCCAGCATACACCTAAATGCCAGCCAGACGGTAAAGGTATACTGAACAATGCAGGTAGGCAAAATGGGATCCAATGCAAGCAGAAAGGAAAACTGCACTCAAGCAGGACCAAAAGAAAAGGAGTGAGTGATAGCGGCAGAGCCAGTATTAACAAGGCCAGTTTGGAAAATGGAAAAAGGAATCGAACTGACAGCAAGAGTTGAAATGACCCGGAAGGCAGGATGGAAAGAAGTGGAAAAGGGCAACTCGCAGTGAGGAGAGGTGAGTGGACAAACAGGATGAGAATAAGAGCAGAGGCAAAGGGTACTCAGGCGGCAGCAGAGATGGTAACAAGGCAAGAGAAAACTAGCGTCTTACCCGAAAGTGGAGACAGGGTTGCAATCCTCTGAACTGGAAACACAAGGAAAGGGAATACAGCAGAACACCATCGTGGATTGGAAACCAGACCGGCAATTCTGTTTCGTAGTGCAATGTGATGGCAACACGATGTGCAGCCATTTACAGTGCTTCCAAAGGGAATAATGTGGTTGCATGACAATCTCTGACAATGCCCCAGTCAAGGCTAATTCACCTTCCACCTCTACTGCTTGTTGTTTCCTGGTGAGCTAGCAGGGCTTCCTTCATCTGAGATTCAATCTCCTCAACTGCCTTGAAACACAGTCCATGCCCATGCCAACCTCTCATCCACCTCGGTCCTGGCTCTGGCTATTGCCAACTCATGTGCCCGCTTGCTATTCACCTCCTGCTGCCTTACAAACAACACCTGCGAACACCTCATGCACCATGTGTGCAATTGCTTGCCTCCTCCTGGTGGTCATGCCAGCCATTACGTACCTCCTCAACATAATCATCTCTTGCTGCCTGGCAATATGCTTTTAGCACATGCACTCCCTCCGACTGGATAACAGTCTGCATTGAGGGAGTACAGCACCTGCACTGACATCAAGTGCCTGTTGATCCTCCACACCGTGTTCCCCTGTTGGTGCCTGGTCTGGCTCAGTTATCCCCTGCCACAGTACAGCCTTCCATCTCCACCAGGGGCACAGGCCCATCCAGACTGGCCGATGGCAGGACAGAGGCACAAGAGGCCATGGTGGTAGCTGGAATGCAGGCCTCAGTTGGGGATGACTGGGGCACTGATGGGAAGTATGAGGGGTTCATTGCAGTGGCCTGTCCAATGTGACCACCAGAAAGCAGTGCAGCTGCCAGTTGTGACAAAAGTAGGCCAATCTGCCCATGATTCTCAAAGAGCAACTCATGAGTTGCTTGCACAGCACCACACATGGAATCCTATTGCCTCAAGACACACATCAGCAGGGGACGTACTTCATCTTGGATGGCCACATCAGGCAGAAGTGCAGGCTCTGTGTCACAACCCCGAGCCCTAGCTGTGGGTCTTGGGCACCATGGCCTCCACCTCAGTACCGTTCCAAGGCCAGAAAGACCCACACTAGCCCGTCACGGGTGCCTTGGACACAATCCTGGCACCGTTTGCACCAGTTGCACTTGGCAAGTATGGTTTCCAATCGACAATGGGGGAATATGGCTGCCCCCACGAGGATTATCAGGGAACTGCAACAAGCAGGCTAGCTTCTTGGTGGGGTCCGCCCCTAAGGCACCTGGGATACCTGCTGGGTTTTTAAACCATGCCCGACCTGAGGCACGTGCTTTGCATTATTCTGATTTGCAGCGTGACGTTCAGCGGGTCCTGTTCTGTATCCTGGCCCTATTGGGCGAACAGCCTGGAAGAATATCTGTATTCTTACCTGCTCAGCTCCAACTCTTCATCCAGTAGGAGCCTTCAAGGGTATCTCCATCGGTCCTCGGCTACATATTCAGGATTACGAGAGGCAAGAACAAGAAGCTACTTACCATCTCACCTGGAAGGCCTCCGCCATTACGAACCTCACCTTTGGCGTTCAGTCCCCCAATCCATCGTCGCTTCCAGGAATTCTCCGCAACCTGAAAAGAAACAAGGCACAGGTCAGCTCATTTGCAAGGACTCTTTCAGCTCTGCATCTAGCGCATCCTTATCTTCTCGAACTCTGCAGTCAGCCTCAGCATTCTCCATCAGCCTCTACAAGACAAAAGAAGAAGATTACTGGGACATTCATCAACATAGACTTTTTTCAAAAGAAAAGACTTACCTGAAAGGAGTAGTAGCAGCCGGTCTGGACTCCAGGTGAACGCCAGTGAAGTAACTCGGCAGACGACGCCAACAATGACGTGCCCCTGCCAAGCATGGCAGGATGGAGAGTGCAGCATAATGAAAATCAAGGTGAGCGGAGTCCCAAGGGGAAATCGCAAGGGAAGACCGGGAGGTGGGCCGCGGGAGAAAAGCAGAAGTCGCTAAACCCCTCACCCTTTTTCTAGAATTGATCCTAGGTAGAACGTCCGGGGGTGTTGCAGAGAGCCCAGAGGTGTCCCGGACCAGTCCAGAGGCGTCCCTGTGTATACAAGGTGAGCGTTACACTATGTCTGGGTGGAGACATCGGTGAAGGTGGACAATGCTGCTGCAGATGGCCCTGGGATAGGAGGTTCTGCCCCATGGTCGACTGCACAGCCTCCTGTCTCTGAGTCTGGTGTGCAGCCTGAACATTGACACTGTTGGCAGTCCTTCTGTGGCCTATGCCTCCTTCTCCTTCTCTATCAATCCAGATGCATCCAAGGAGTTTTCCATGTTTTCCATGTGTCAACCTCACCACCGCCACCCTGTCTCTCCCTCCAGCTGGAGTGTCCATCACGAAGATGAGACCCTGCGACTCCTCCTCTGCATCAGTGTCATCAGAATGAGGCACTCCCTCAGGCACCGTTCCCTCAGAGGAGGTGGAAACAACAGGGTGTGCCCAGTGTATGCACTTGCACCTGGAGGCCTTACCCCTGGGTTGCATCTCCACAGCACCTCTTCTTCTGGCAGTGCAACTGTGGAAAAGGAAACAAAGGTAATAGGTATCCATCATTAGTGTCAATGCATGTGTACCCCCAACAATTCAATCAGTGGCATGCTGTCAGCATTAATAAACATGTAACTATTTCACACACACAGGACCATGCTCTGGTAAATCATCAGATTCATTCACACAAGTGAAAGCAAAATGAGAAGTCACATTGATGATCCTTGCATGTGTGGCCACATACACATGACAACCACTCACCTCACATCAATATCAAAATGAAGCAGTGATCCAAGTATATCCTGCCAGTATGGCCATGGAAAGGCCACATGGTCATAAGTCTCCATGCCAACATATGTATATCTACATTAAATAAATCAGGTTTTGCAAAATTCACCACTGACAGTCTGACATGAAAGCATGTAACACACACATGTCCCTGCTGCTGAGGATCAAGCAACAATGCTCTTGCTCCCAACACAAACATTTGTCATGATAACATATCAAGTATGCCCCTCATTCTCTATACTTACACAGCACAATGTTGATTAGGATAGTCTTATGTACAAAAATTGCATGGCCACACAGCCATGCCCGTGTGTCAGTTGCTGCTGCTGAGTGTAGATGATACTTTCATCATACTCAATACAACAACGCATAAGAGAGCCTGCATGGTTGTGCCTAACATGGCCTCAACATCTCAATCTGTTGACAATACCTGTCAGAGGCCTTGCCACCAGCATCTCACAGAGCATGCACACCAGTGAATTATGTACCCAATAGCTGACAGTGCTCATACCTACACCTACCCACTTCACAGATGTGTGCCATCTCATACTTCAATCTTCAGCCAGCATGCCAGTGAAGCATAGTATAACACACACACTGTAAAAGCAATAACTGGCTAACTTTGTGTTTACCCATGCATACCCATGCAGGACATACAATCGACATACAATCGAAATGTTTAGCCTTTGAGAACTCACTAGCAGCTTGGATGCATATCTGCATGTCAATGACCTGTGTATGGACCACTGGGTTTATCCTCTTCAGAATCCAGAGGTGGAATGTTGACATCTGATGGTGGCCTGCATGGTATACCTTCATGGACACATCTGTCTCAAGGACGACCTTCACCTGGCTCAGGCTCCGGAGGTCACCCCAGTGCGTCTTCGCGCAGTCCACTGTACCACCCCCTTCACATTGTTGGCAGTGGTGACGTTTACCCAGACCTTCTGATGGCCACACATTCCAAGCTGCTTCTCAGGAATGAAGGGCATCATAATTTGCCAGGACCTTCTGACCCAGGATGCCAACATCTGCATCTGAATAGTTGACAGCCTCACCTTGTGGGTGCTGGTGGATTTCCCAGACAAGTTGCTCCCAAGCCCGGTGAGGTGAAGCTGGGCCCTGACTTTGAGTACTGTCGAGCTGTGGTGGTAGTGTAGACGCATAGATGTCCTACTATGGCAGATGAGGTGGTGACAGAGCGCGGCAGGCACACCAAAAGGGAACAGGCTATGAAGGAATAACAGGTACATCAAGGCAGTGCTAGGGGTCAGCAGCCACTGACACACTACAAGACATCAGGAATGTTGATGTATGGAGGCAGAATATGGCTGGAGGAGGCAAGATGTAGTATGAGACAGGAGTAGCAGCAAGGCACAGGTGTCTCTCCTCCACACACGAGGAACCAGTGACAAAATCAGAGGAAGGACCTTTTAGTGTAATTTCCAAGCCACACGTAGCCATTCTACGATGTGCCCTCATAGTATGCATAGAGGCGGAGATAATTAGGGGTAAACCATGGAATTCCTGGAATGGCCAGAGGCAGCGATTTTTACGGGGTACACTGTGGAGTTCCTGGCATGCACACAGGTGGAGACATTCATGGGGTACACCATGGATTTTGTTCTGAGATTTGCGGGTACCTCACCGTGAATCTGCTTGGAGCATGAGTGAAAAAGCTCTGCGAAGAGGGAAAGGATGAGGATGGCAAAGAGTGTAGAAGAAAGGATCACCTGCTGAATATGGTGGTGAGCCTACAGGTGTCCCTGAAACTCCCAGGCTGACTAGAAATAGGAGGGACCAGCCTGTAGAGCATGAACAGGCAGCACCCCACAAAGAGACACAGGTCAAGCAGAAGGGGCCACCAAGGAAGAGGTTCTTTACCGATGATAACCTAACAATCCTCACTGTTTACATTGACAAACACCAGGTTGACCTGTACCCTTAGGCTAGCAGTACCATTCATGTGACTCAGCGGTGGATGACGTGGCAGTAGGTCACGGATCACATCAATGCCTTTGGTGTGGAGAGGCGCATTGCGGAAGTGGTCCACAAGAGATTGGGGGACCTCATGCGACGGACCAAGGAAAAGCTCAGCAGCAATGTTGCTTCTGCCCATGCTGCTGGAGGTGGATCACCACATGTGGATGAAATTACTCCATTTGAAAAGGTTGCCAGTGGACTCATCATCAGTGAGCAGCTGGTTGCTGTGGGAGGCATGGACACCTATGGAGCCACATTAGGTGCGTGCCATGTTCAGAATTATGAAACGTTTGCCACAAGTTCAAGATTGTATGCTTTTGAAGCAATCCTCAGGGTTCCCTTACGCAATTTCCAAGCATCACAGTTCAAAGCCCAAAGGAAATACCCTTGAGATTCCATCCTTAAAGACAACAAAGGTAGTTCATGAAGTCTCAGGGTTCCCTTCCCCAGAACTTATATTGTATCACACATACAAGAAAAGGTCTTGGCTGTTCTCATTGACTCATGAAGGTTCACTGCCTTTCTTCCTCTAATAGGGTTGACTCCAAGATTTCATATGATTAATGGAGTTAACTTCACAGCAGGCATCAGTTTGATTTAACTTGAAAGATCAGTTCCTTCATGAATTCAGCATGCAGTGGTTGTGAATGATTGCACAATTACATGCACTTCTAAGTTCAACATGTGGTGTTTTGTGTTCAATTACAAAGTTTGAATTAAGTTTGGTGTTCTTTGGGCATTGCTGTGTCTTACGATCTTGTTTTCATTAAGCTGGCTATAGAATATGTATGACTTTCACTTTAAAAGAATTTCCCAATACTCAGACACTTTCGAAACTGTTCTGCTTTAAAATATGTAACCACTTTGATATGATATGATATGGCATTTGTAACGCGCCTATACACAAGTGTTTCAAGTTGATACAAAGTATTTCTTGTGCTTTAACGTTCAACAATGTGAAAAGTCTAACACCATAGACTTTAGAAAACATGCTCTTCTTATTCACGTGAGCACTCTGTTACTAGATACAAAGTACTTCAGCACAATGGAAATGTTCATTCACTCGCACTTCACACTCTGAGTTTCTTACATCACAGAAACTCACCAGCCTCTTTAGTAGCTGTCCTTGCACCACGGAGCTCATGAACTGCAGGTTCTGCGGCCAGGTTCCCAAATTCTGCCCCTTAGACAAACTTGGGCCGGCTTCTTGGCAACGGGGAGCAAGCACTGTGATTGAAAGACAAGAGGCAGCCCTTCCACACAGCTACCTTATCCACCACCAGACTGCTCCATGGAGCTGCTGCTCCCATGCCAGGCTGTTTCAGACCACCTCTCCTGGCAGTCCTCAGTGTCTCAGTGTGCTGTGCACCAAAGACCTTCCCACAGCAGTTCCCTCCAATTACTCACCTCTCTTCCAACAAGGTTCCCGGACAATCACACAGGCTTCCCTGCTGCTGCTCTGCTGGTTGCTTTTTCCTCCTCCTTTTATACAACTGCAACCCACTAAGTGGTAGCAGGTGTGTTCTCTCAAACAGCCTTGCCTGACCATGATTAAGAGGACATGCCTGACCTTCACACCACCTTGCAGACATCTTCTTCAACCCAGAACCAAGTGGTGTGCATTACTCTCATTTGCCTCTTCCTCGTCACAGTATCAGAATGGTGAGAGTGTATCGTGTTCATTAGTTTCAGTTGCCTCTTCCTCATGTCAGTACTGTCAAGTGTCCCATATGGTGAATTGAAGGAAGCTGACTTAAAATAACCCATAAAGGTTGGGGGAGGGTTAGATTGTTCATCTCTTGGAAATGGGGAATACCATGTCTCACCTGAGGTCATCCCACTCCCACTCCTCAAAGACCCTCCACCAAGGTGATCCTCCCTCATTTCTCTGCCCCCAGGGTTAGGATCCGAAAGCCATGGCCTTTTCCTGGCAGCCAGCGCAGAGGATCCAAGGGGGTTAGGAGTGAAAACACCCTCAAGTTACTCACAGCACACAGCCATACTGAAGACATACTTCTATTGCACTCTTTTTTCTATCAATGTGTGGCATTCTTTTCCACAGCCTTGGGTTTTTACTTGTGTATGTTTCAGTTTTATGTTTTGCCCAAATGCCAAAATACCCCATTCATCCCATCAAAAAGGGGTGACACTCTCTTACAGCAATGTGCCCCTGACAAGAATGGTGTCTCTTCAATGTTTTTGACCGCCATCTCCTGTCTCATTCTATGCTTCCCTACCTTGTTGTCAACTTCAATGACACCCTCCACTGGTATTTCTTCCCCATTGAAACTATAAGTGGGGCTTTCAATTTGTCTCAAATTCAACGTGTCTTGTTGGGATTTCCCTTTCTTTATGCTGTCCAATAATGTTTTTGATATCACAGTTACCTGTGCGCCTGTGTCAATCATTGAAAAGGTATTATACCTCTCTTCAATAGTAATAGGGGCATGATACCTGTCCTCACATTATTCAAGTATGCAAAGGAAATGTGAATTGTCACTGATCTCAGAGCCTATTTTCTTCAGGTCTGTCTGGCTTCTTGCTAGACAAAGGTGTCTATGAAATAACATTTTATCCCCCTCATTGCCCATCTCTTTTTCGACTTCTTTGTCGATCTTTCTGTCCTGAGAATTCATTTGGAGCTCTGCCACTGATTCCTCGCTTTGGGACCACCAGTCTTCTTCCCCCATTCCTTTTCTGCTTTCTCCTCGTTCCTGGATCTCTTTCACTTACCTCCACTATGGAACACAATTGTTCTGTATTTCCATTAGCATCATGTGACAGAACATCATTTTCTCGTGGGCCACTTTATTCTACCATACCTGTCATGTCTGCTTCATGGAAAATCTGTGGCTCGAAATATTTTTCATGGAATTCATTTTCATCTCATCTTCGCAATATGTTCATTTCTGTGGGTACATAATCACTATTAGAACTGTCAGGCAATGCAATTTCTTAATTTGTGTTTATATCATCACTTATCATCTCATTTATTTCACATTGCACCTCCTTTTTAAGCTCTATTTAAATTCTTTATTATTTGGGTTCTTCCTCTGTGTTTTTGTTTTGTTCTCTCTCATTTTCACACACATGAATGGTTTGTGTCAACTCTAAATTAAACTGTACCCCTTTCTTGTTTGTGTTTTCATTTCCAATGCCATCACTATTAATCTGTATACTTGGTTTTAAATCACTAAGCAATTCAGTTTGTTCATCAATTGTAAATCATTGTCATTTGCACTTTCATTGTCGGAAGCCTGGCTAAGTAGTCCTGTGTTTCCACCCTGTGTAATGTCACTTTGGTGACATTTTGTACTCTCACTCAGCTGCTGCTCCTGTACTGCAAACAGTTTTCCTATCTGTTCAGACATCTTCACCTGCACCTCCAAGCACTGGAATTTGTCCATATCCTTAAACGTATCCCTCTGTACTCTAGGCTGGTACTGGTTGAATTCACCCTGATCAGGTCTGTTCTGGCACTTTTCAGGAGACTGGTTCCGGTTTGTGTTTCCTCTGGTTTCCCGGGACACAGGGGGTGGGTAGTGTGGGGTGACCGTCCTCTGTCCATTGTTAACCTGTGGAGTTGACTGAACATAATGGTGAGATGCTTAGTTTACATTCTGTCTCTCATTTGGCTGAAATTGTTCCCTTTGTTGATTTCCATTTTCTATGAACCTATCTACATACCTTGGACTTGCCTGATTTCCATATAGCATTGTGGCAAATCTACTCTGGGCCCCCAATGCCTGTTATTGCCCATTATACATCTGATTCTTGGTGTTATTTGGCCCCAGCATATCATAGCAGAATCCCACCTTTGGCGAGGTACCAAGATACAGAAGACTAATGTACACATTTCTGTCACTGGGATCTATGGATTGGAACACAGGTGGCAGGGGTGGTGTTGCCTTCCCTTGCATGGCCACCCTCCTCTGAATATTTGGCAATTCATTCTTTACTTGAATTTGAGCTTTATCCAAAGGCATTTTCCTAGGTTTTACTTCTAACACTGTGTTGCTTATTTCTAACCTCTTCCCCATTTTATGAGAGATTATTTCATAGATTTTAGTGGCTTGTTCAATAATCCATTATAAGGTTGTATACAAATTACATTCACAGGCAAGTTGTGAAACTATGTCCCGCTGCAATCTGTAAAAAAAACATAGTCTTGAACTCTGCTGCATGAATGTCACATGCCACATCAAAACATGATAATGGTCCTTTCAAATTTTGCAAAAACTGATGTGGCGACTCATCTAATTGAGCTGTCATACTGTACACTGACTTCCTGGCATCTTGGATGGAGTGATATGGACAAATAGTTTACTAATATCTTTTTCAAAATCCTCCCATCATAAATTCCTCTGCTCATGTAAGCCTGGAATGAAGCTAGCAAAAACAGGGTCCATAGTGAGGTGGAAGAACCTACTATATTGGCTCCCAGGGACTTCAATCATCTGAAAAAGCTCAGTCACACTCTCAATGACTTCTTCTATGGATATACCTGAATCTTTTTGACTGGTTTGAACAAACTCGTGATAGACTTAATTATTTTGAATGCATTGTACAATGCATTGTACAGTGGATCATTTTGACCCACCCCACCACCCTTTCTCTTCTCTGGGTAAACAGACTCAACCTTGACCTGCTGTTCTAAATTTTTCGAATTATGTTTTGGTAAACTGCTTATGTATCCTCTCCTTTAGTGAACAGATCCAAATAAAAGCCAAAGAGTGCTACTATAAAAATGTATGGCCTTTCATTGTGTGAGTATTCTTTCACAATATAAAGGGTGGTGTGTTCAGCTCTGCACTACATCTGGGCTTTTATCCAAGAGGACCCAAATAAGATGGTTGTAACAGCATGCTAAGTCCCCGTATTTTAGATGCATGCTTTTGCAGGTGGTGAAGATAAGCAGAGATATAGAAAATCCTACCTGCCCTTTGTGGTATTTGTGCTTCATTGCAGTGTGCCTCACCTGGAGCGGCTGGACTCCTAATTCGTGGCAACAGAAAAGATGACAGTGGGTAGGCACGGTCCGCTGCAAAGTAGTACATGGTTTTTAATTGCATGTATTGTCATTTCTTGTATTTCTGTGTTTAATGTGACTACTTGTGTTTGTATGATAGTTAATACTCACACACCCGCCAGGTGTTTTTGAAGGTTCCCAATGCAAGGGCCTGGTAAATGGGGCAATGGCAGAAGATGCAGCTATCATGCGTGCATATTTGCTAATTGACATTGACATGCATGGTGTGGAATTGGGGGGTTGCAGCACTACATGAGTGGAGCCAATGGCTCCCCGACCCAGTGAAAGTGTGCAACTGCATAGGGTTCCTGGAATTCCCTCTGCTTTGCCTGCATTGTGTTTGGCATGTGGATGTGCCTATGCACATGTGCTAGGATTCAGCTCAAGACCTGGTGGAGGTACCTCTATTGTGTGGGCTGTAATATATTCCCCAGCAATGGCTGTGCTATGCTGGAATGATCATGTAGCCAGGAAGTGTAGGGCTGATAGCACTTTGACCATAGTTGGCACAACCTGTGAGCATGTGGTGGATGATACCAGGGCATTTTCCCACTCTCTGACCAGGTTTAGGATGACATGGGGAGGGAAGCAGTATATGCTGTGCACCTCCTCTGGCACCCCAGTTAATATTGTTTGTGGATGGAATATTCTGGGCCTCCTTCACATCCTCCTCCTTCCATGGGCCTCATTGCACGGTATGCGGTAGCCATGGTGCTATTAGGGCCATGGCTACCCCTTACCGCATTCCGGGTCCGTGTTCCCGGAATAGGGACTTACCGGGTCATTCCGACCTTGGCTGTCCCGGTAAGTCCCCATTCCGGGAACCATTCCCCATTCCCATTTGAGCCCCGATAGGGCTCAATGGGAATGGGGAAAGAGCTAATAATGGTACCGCAAATTGTGGTACTGTTATTAGCTCTGAAGTCCCTTAGCAGGTCCCTTCCATAACGCCTGGCAAAACCAGGTAAGGGATTACCGGCACCGGTGCCCTTACCAGTGCCGGTAATCGCTTACCGCCTACCGTGTAATGAGGCCCCATGTAGTAATATCAGTGCTAGCAATGCAGGGTCCAGCATTGTGGCAATCATATGTTCATTGTTATTGCTTTGTGCTTTTTTGCATGAGCTTTCATTATGCATTGGGCTTTGCAACGAGTAACGGGTGGTGGTAAGTTTCCAGGATGATTGTTCTCCTTTTGACTCAAGATGATTGCAGGATAGCTTCTTGGAATAAAGTTTCCTTATCGCTTGATGGGGAATGTTTGTTCTTTGCATGATACCTCCCTCCCCACGCCCATGTTCTTCCTCATTTTCCTTGTTTAATGAGGATTTTGTTCCACCCTCTTCTTCTATACTTTGCACTGGCCCTTCCTGCACTCCTGTGCAAAACGCATTCACAGAGCGCTGAGTGGGAAGGGCCAGAACATAGTTTGATCTGTAAATCAGATTTTTGTATTTGTTTTTGCACTGCTCAAAGCATACTTTTACAGTGCTTAGTCACTTTTCACCATGCAAACATGTTTGTAAATGAGGCCCATTTTGTGCTAGTCACACATTGGTCGTACACCAGATGGTCTACTTGTACACAATGTCATGTGCAAGTTGCACTTTCTGCAATTTCTTTAAGTAGTTACAGCTGCAGGCTTTCACATGTTTATTCAGCACTTAAGCTTAATAGAATTGGGGCCTTCTTCGGCAAGGAAATTTAAAGAGTTTTATATAGTTTTAGATTGAGGCTATGGAGACTTCTTCTAAATGTAGTCAATTCAGCAGTTTTTTAACAGTTACTTGCCTTGTCAGTCCTACTACAGGACCCTTATGTTTAAGAGAATTTAGTTTGGCATGGTAGGTGGTGAGGTTTGATGATTTATTGGGCAACTGTTCCAGATGGGCTCGATAAAGGGGATCACACAAGCCACGTTTTAATTCTAGGAAGGTGGTTAAAAAATCTTGGCCAAAGATTTAAGGATTTTTCCAAGATCCTCTCCCGGCTAGATTGGTGAACAAAATAAATACAGGATTTAAGTACAGCATTCAGGAAAATTTGGAATTGCAGATGCAAACATCTTTAAAACAATTCTCCATCCACACATGCTTAATTGCACACATTTTAAATGTGCTTTTAAGTACTAATTACTTTGAACTTTGCTTTCATCATTTATTCCAGCTATAGTGTATGCACGTATTTGATAGAGCTGGTACTTTACATTCAATAGGCACAGGTCAGGTAATATGAGCTGTGCCATAATGAGCATGCGCGTTTATATAGAAGAAAGATTCACTTTCAAGGGCATGGCTGCCTCCATACCGGGTTCCAGCTTCGGGTTCTGTGAATGAGGAATTACAGGGTCATTCCAACCTTGGAGGACCCGATAATTCCTCATTCACAAAAACAATCCCCATTCCCATTTGAGCCCCATAGGTCTCAATGAGAATTGGGATGGAGCTAATAAGGGGCCCGTTAATAACAGGCCTGTTATTAACTTCTTTGCCCCCCTTGAGGGACCCGCTAAGGACGTCTGGTCTGACCAGATGTTCAGTGCGGGTCCCGCTAGGGGGCCTCGTAATCAGGCATCTCGTAATGAACGGTGCCAGCCCCGTACCGTCACCCTTCATTACGGGAGCGCCAGCCTCGCAATGAGGCAGACAGAAATTATTTCATTTGTGGCTTTAGCTGTGCAGTACTTTGAAGGGCACTCATGCTTAGTTGCAATGCGAACATTAACATTTTGAAATGGGCGATTTACAATGTGTGCCTACTACTTTTTTTCTTGTTAATTTTTAATTTGGGAATGCCATAGCTAACCTAAAAGAACTGGCACAAAGGGGTGGTTTCTGACTGCTTAGTTTATACATTCCAGAAACCATAATGGCAACACTTTCGGCAAGAGCTATAAAGAGTAAGAAATATATCCATCAGTACTTTCAGAAACTCTTTGAGGTATGTGTCAAACATGCTTAGAACATATTTTTTAGCAAACATATTTGGAAGGGCTGTGAGAGAACAAAACAGGAAACCATCAAAGCTGTTTACAACCATGTGAAAGTAAAAAGCATACAACAATTTGTATTATCTTCAGAAACAAGTTAAGGTTTTCACTGCACATAGATAAATATGCAGTGGCGATTAAGTGAGTCCCGAAGCCCATTGCCCATTAAATTCAACTTTCATCTAACTGACATATCCATGCAATTTGTGTTGTTCATTTACAGAACAGTAACTTTTTTTCAACCATTGTCAATTATGTTTAGAAGACCTTTGTAAAAACGTGCAGTACTTCCCATTGACATTGTGATTCAAGGAATCATCCAGCTGCGCCTTACAAACCTTTAACACAGATTTTTAGTATCAGCTCTGAAGGGAGCCTATCACGATTTGCACCATACAAAGCTCATTCCTTAATTTAGTGAATACAACGTGTTTCCCCTGGCCTAACAGATGGGGGTATTGTTCTTTTACTGAATACGTACCATACTGTATCCTTATATGACTCATCTCGTGTCATTATAAAACCTGATTTTAATTTTGTTAATTTACTTTTTAATTGTAATTTGTTTGTGCATCATATGGTAATAGTAAGGTTAATGGTAATGTTTATTTGTAAAGTGCCTATACACAAGGCAAGTGTTTCAAAGCACTCTAGGAGGGTGGGAACATGGGAAAAAACAACAGTCGTTTAGAGCCCTTGAAATTCTGAATGATAATAATCTGCACAGGCAGAGTAAGTGCAAATTATACAATTAGCAGTTCAGACAACAGCAAATAGGTCTGACGACGATTCAGCAGGTTTTTCAAGTGCAATTTGGAGTGGAGACAGGGGGAACAGACAGACGATCTTCAGGCAATTTTCATTCAGATCGCAAAAGTGTGCAGACCGTTACAGGGAGAAGGAGGTGGAGGGAGGAAAGACCTGGGGGTGGGGGGATTCGAAGTGCACAGAGTCGGTGGAGACTACAGTAAGTGCATAGAGAGCCACTCTCATCAGTCTTTGCTCAAGTGCAGTGATGATGAGGCAAGTGCAGGGCCCGGAGGCGAGTGTGAGAGGACAGATGGGCTGCCAGGGACCTGTGAGTCTATGAGGTACACCAGGCAGCCAGTCAGCAAGCTTTATGGAAAAGGAGGGAGAGAGGAAAAGAGCAGAGGGATAGGTTAGCAGGGTAGGGGGAGAGAAAAGGAAGAGGAGAAGAAGAAAGTCTTGAGGAGTTTTGGGAACTTAAGGAGATCAGGCTCAAGACGGAGGGCGGCAGGGAGGCTATTGCAGAGGGAGGCCCTGCTGAGGATAAAGATCTCCCTACAAATATCTGCTTTGAGAACCGGCTCACTCGCAGAATGTTGGAGGTAGATGAGCGGTGGGCTCGGGAGGGACAGTATTTAGGTATGCATTGTTGCAGACAGGTAGGTTACAGGCCCCAGAAAGCCTTGTGGACAATGCAGAGGGTCTTGAATTTGATCCTTGCATCCACTGTGAGCCAGTGGAGGGATTTCAGCAGCAGAGAGAAGGAGGGATGTGTAATGATTAATGTTGCTTTATTGTTGGGCCAAAGTATTAAATAGAGCTGTTCTACATTTTGAAAATAAGGGCACCTTCCAAAAAAGTAGGTACATATAAATCTCAAGGAGGAATTAAGATCATTTTCATAAACAAATATATGTTAAGTAATACATTATAATGCTCAGCATATTCTGTGATCTGCATAGCAGAGGCAAGAGTATCATGCAACATATGTAAACATGTGGTATTTATATTTGAAAAAATACAGAATGGTGTCATGTATCAATGCACATTGTGTTTTATTAATAATTTTAATCAAATGGTTACTTGAAAACAAACCACAAAAGTGTCCCTCTTGAGTAGTGCAATGTAACATGAGTGTATTCAAAGTTATCTGGGTGGGAGAGAGATTGTCCTTGGAATTCCCTACTGAATAAAGTGGAGCCCATTGATGTCCAAATGCAGTAGATTATAATTTTTACAGTCAGACATCTGGGAAACATATCCGCTGGCCTTAAAATCAAGGCCATACTGTGGCAATACATTCAATGTTTGCCTTTTGTCATACTGGATATGTACAAGGATGTGTGATATAATTAGTATGCTTTGGTTCATTGATGAAGACTATTTACATGCCTGGAGGCAGCATTACTTCATTTCAACTATTTGGGTTTTCAGTGAACCAGTTTTGCATGAGCCGCATGATCGAGAATAGGATTTTGTGGACTGTGAAGAAATCTGCTGATTCCATACACACATGATTTCAGAAATCTTGTGATCATAATTTACAGTAAATACAAACGAGAAGGCCAAATAATGTTACAAGATGAAATCGCCCAATTTTCAAGCTTTTGCGATGTCTTTTTTCGAATGCTTCTTTACAGTTATAAAGGAGTGTTGGTGGCACATTTAAATATAATTGAAATACAAGACGAGCAATTATGTGAATAAAGAGGTTCAAACAATTTTAGAAAACAGCCAGACAAGACAATATAACATCTACAACAGGATGACTATCTAGTGGTTGGATAGCATTTAAAGACATTACAATATTTAGTGTGGTGATAATGAGAACATCAGATGTATTTGATGTCTAGACTTTCTCCATTCCCCTTCAAATACACTGCTGCCTATACATTCACTCACTTTGCAGAATGATGTATACATCTTTAAATCAAGCATTATATTTCTACTGCTGCCACAGATATTGGCCTTGGGTGCTGTATAATTCCAGAGTCTGTGGCGGGCACTTTAAGATACACAGCAGGCCTGATTTACAAAGTGTTTTTTAAATTGATTTTCCCATTAAACATGTTTTGTTAAATCAATCCCATTGTTTGGTCAATGGATGTGATGAACAAACCTAGCATTTACCTTTCTTCCTAAGCATATCCCAGGTACTATTAGAGATCAAATGATCAACAGCAAGACAGATTGGTTCTCTATAATTGACCTCCGAGTATGAATTGTTTACCTCACAGAAGGTGTCAGATTCCTTGGCTGCTTTCAGCAAACATGTAAATTTTGCAAATGAGTAAACTCTTTTAAATACTATTGTTTACACTCCATGTGTGCATTCTTTCGTTAGTGGAGTTAAACGTATTGCTTTCCCAGCCAAAGCATCATCTGTACCAAGTCCGTCTGCTGAAATGAAATTAAACAATGGGCCTCATTTGGAGTGTTGCAATAAGGCACCAACGACGCTGGTAGTGCTACTGGCGTCGTTGTTACCTTGCCGCAACATTCCAAGTATGCTTGTGGGTGCCGCTCTGGAACGCCTGGTTAGACCAGGCATGCAGAGCGGCACCCGCGAGCATTACTGGATGGCAGCAGCACCCGCGAGTATTACTGGATGGCAGCAACGGCCCCGTTATCAACGGCCGTTGTTGTCCTCCTCCCATTCCCATTGAGCCCTATGGGGGCACAAATGGGAATGGGGACGTACCGGTCCGGGTCCCGCGAAAGGGATTTACCGGGCCCTCCAAGATCAGAATTGCACGGTAAGTCCCCTTTTGCGGGACCCGGACTCGGGTTTGGGGGTATCCATGCCTTTATTAAGGGCATGGCTACCTCCAAACTCGTAATGAGGCACATTGTTCACGTGCTATAAATAGTGAGTTGCACCAATTATATAAATATTAGATCCAGCAGGAATTAGGTGGCTATATGTATGGTGCCTGGATGAAGATATATACTGCACATTCAGACTAATGTGAAGAGTCCTTGCAGCTATGAACTGTCTCTGATCTCGTGAAACCAGATATGCTGAGCAGAAATGTTGTTACATTCTATGCACATGTCCCCTCTACGTGTAATCACCTGTCCTTTCAAAGTGAGTTATGCATATTCTCAAAGCAACAACAGCCATCACGTAAAGTAGATAGTTAATCAAGGGGCTGGTCTTATTTTGGGTGGTATACATTGTGACCTTGCATGGTGCAAAAAGTCTTGCTGCTGCGTGGAGTTCGAAAGGTGAAAGACGGTGAAAGACGGTCCCTCACACAATCAAATGGGAATTCACAAATGTTTGTTAAGGAGTGTATTAACAGTAACATGGACAAAGCATATGATTATTTAATTAAGCAATAAACCTCAATGGGTGGGGGCATTCCCGGGCCAGGTAATGGCCTGGTCAGTTAGAAATCCAATTGAACCGTGGCTTTAACGTTATAATAGGGCATTACCTGCCCCCGTAATGCCCCCACTCGGAGGGTTTATTGCTATCAGTATCCGGGCACATTGTCCCAAGATACTAATCTTTTTTTTAATTGTATTTTTCAAGTTGAGAAATTGATTGTTTGCCATTGCTCAGGGAGAAGGGAACTACATGCAGTCATTTCTCCTTTTCCATGGTGGCCATTGGTGTGATGGTGCTGCACCATCAAGGGAAGAAGGAGCGCAAGATAATTGTGGATGGGGTGGTGGTCGTTGGGGATGTTGAAATTGGGTATGGGGCAGGTAGAGGATGGGAAAGGGGTGCTGTGGACACACTTACCTCAATACCGGCAGGGAATATGGTGGCCTTCTGCTTCCGTGGAGCCTCAAAGTGGGGGTTTTACCATGTGGTAAAACCCCTGTTATAAGCCTCCCGATTGGCTGGGAGGCCACCACATCCCCCTGGCCATGTATTAATAAAATAACAAATTGTGACAAAATGCTCAAGCAGTTTCAAACCACCAATTACCCAGAACAATGATTTGGCAAAGGTGGCAAAAATCCATGGAAGTACGGGTAACTCATAGGTGGCAGAATGTATAAAATTTGAGCATGGTCCGGGCATGGTGGGTGGCAGCACAGTTAGTAAAGAGAAGCTGTATTTCTGTGCCCCCTGATTACCGATGCAAAACAAAATGATGCATGAAGAGTCAGTACAGAATCAATGGGCACAAACAGGCTGGGAATGTGATGTGACAAGGCAATGTGGACAAAGGAAATGAGGAT
Source organism: Ambystoma mexicanum (assembly GCF_040938575.1). NCBI lineage: Eukaryota > Metazoa > Chordata > Amphibia > Caudata > Ambystomatidae > Ambystoma > Ambystoma mexicanum. Next base: position 926,278,555 of record NC_090929.1, on the reverse strand, counting down.
TCATCTTCAGTTAGTGACACTGGCAGAGATGCATGCAGTGAGTGGAGATATTGACGAAGAATGGGCGCGGATTAGCACAAGTGTTTGAAATCAAGGCTGTTGGTGGATTTGGAGATATAGCTATCTTAAAAAGTTGGCATACAATACTCTTCCATACTCCTGCATAATTGATAATGGAGATAGACATTGCATGGAGGTGGGGCAATGTTGACACAGTAGATTAGTTCTGGAACTTTAGAATGAAAAGCACTACAAATCCTAATGAATCGCCACCTTTATTTTCAGAAATCCCTGTCTGTAAGTAATTGCCATGCACCTACCACAATGCATTAATCAAAACCAAAGTAGAAATGCATGTTGTAATGGCCTCCCAAGAATTCTCTACATCAAAAATGTGCATATATACATTTTTTATAAATTCCACAAACACATATATACTAGATGCTAACTTCAGGTGTTGGTCAAAATGTTCTGCCTCTTGGTAGAATCATCAGATTATGTTGTTTAATCCAGCAGCAAATCAAACAGAATAAAGTGCATGGAAGATGAACCCTAAATTACTAACATATTGGTATATGTTAACATTTTAAACAGCTGTTCTGATATTGTAAATATTCCTCTACAGGGGCGTAGCTAGGGGGGGGCTAAGGGGGCTATAGCCCCTGATCTTTTGTTTGTAGCCCCGGATAGAATCTCGGGAGTTACAGCCAAAAGACTAGCTAGCCCCCAGTCCCAACAGTTCTGACATCAGCTTAGCCCCGGGTCTTTTCCAGACCTAGCAACTCCCCTGTTCCTCTAGAATGTTAAACGTTTTAGAAGGATTAAGTTCCAAATATTAGTCACACCCCAAAAATGTTATTAAAGTTTCAGACTTTTCTAAGATTGAATCATGAATCTTGGTGGCGGACATGCATTCACCCTCATCTTCAATTCACATTTAACAAATGACTGCACATTCCACTAAATTTTCCATTTAGTGTCTGTGAGCCAAATCTTCCATAGAACTGTCTCAATAGTTTGCCCTCGGAAACCATTTGTATTTCAGACTTAAGGAATATGAGACTTGATATAAGCGTGGTCTGGTTTGCCACACTGCCCCTCAGCAGGCTTACAGAGCCCTTGCCCACAGCTATAACTTGTGCTTTGTTCATGTGTTCATTATTGGGCACCAGCTCTAAGAATAATTCTTGGAGGCATAAAATATACAGCAACAAAACCAGAGAAAGTCAGACATTTCATTCTCCCTTCGTATTTCTCTCTCATCGTGGTTTTATCCCTTTTCTACCAATCGTGATCCTCCTCGTCTTTGTAGATCACCTGACAGAGGCTTTGGAAGCGGGGAGACTGCAGTGGCAAGTAATGTGAACAGGTAAAGGGAAAACGAGAAGGAGCTAAACGTCATGCTTTCTTAATGTACAGATTCCTTGTCCCTTCACTGAGTCAGCACCAGAGTGCTCAAAATGTATAATCAGAAAACCTGCAATGCAAGCAGATTAAAGTGGACTAAAGAAAGTATAAAGGATCAATGCAATTTGCCAAATAACTCAATAAATAATTTCTGATGATAATGGGAGTAAAACAAGGATAATCACACCGTAAAACAAACGGCAGGTTAGTCATCATTTGCAATTCGCTAATAGGGCCCAAAAATAACGAGTCTGGTCTCCATGAATTTGCCTCCTGCACACATAGCGAGGGGCCATTAAAAATCCACGTCAGCAGCGTGCTTGGAGCAAGCAGAATAGAACATAACAAATCAAGAATAAAAATAGACAGACCCTTCTGCCCGACAGCTAAAGAAGAAACAGTAACTGTGGGTACATCTTGAAATGCCCCTGATGGTGTGTGTTATGAAGTGAGGTCATGGTGATAGCAGGTAAGGTTTGACATAGCTTCCTTTATTAAGTTGATATAAGTTAGGACAGGCGTTGGAGTAGAGACCACTGGCTCCCACCACACAGGCTACATGGTTCCAACTGCCTGGGCTGGGACTTCTACACTCAAACCACCACAAACCAACACTGCAAGCACTCAGGGAACATTCTCACCATGGCATCACTAGTTACAATCAAGCCAGAAGACACAACATAACGGTCTGCCAATGAATGGGCCATTCAGATAGATCACTATTAAATGCTAGAAAATTGAGCAGAATTTGTAGTACACCACTGATGTTGTCCCTGGCATTTTGTTAAAAGCAAGTGATGCATTCAGAATAAGATCGACCAAAACAGAAACAATTTGTTGGAACAAAGAGCTTTGACAGGCTGACTACCATCTCCAATGGTGCATTTAAAGAACATTGAACTCAGATAATGGCAGAGTGGAAAAACAAAAAACAAAGTTTCTTTGGAGTGTGCTCAAGTTAACGAGAGCAACGATACAGGTCCCTGTGTAGCAACAACGTTCATAAACCATGACATGAAATGATATAATATATGATATGAAATGGTATCATTAAAAGACAAGGGAATGACCATTGTAATTGTAGAGTCCAATAATATTATCATCATCAACGTGTCAACAGCAAGGGGAAGCATTGATCAGAGAAAGGATTGACCCAAATAGGGTTAGGTGAGTGGGTGAGGGGAATGAAATGAAATGAAAAGAAAATTAAATGACATTATATTTTATTTATATTGCACACATACACAAGTGTTTCAGAGCGCGACCAGGCAAAGGGAGGGGAACAGGGGACAACAAAAACAACAGTCTTACTAGGCACAATTACATTAAGAATGCACAAGTCGATGGGAAAGGGAAAAGGGGGAAAATGCATGGGAGGGGGGAGAGGTGGAAAGTGCGGCACAGAGGAGAGAATAGAATAAATAAATAAGTTAAATAAATAAATACATAATGGTGATAGTGCAGCCAGCAAATGGCAAGTGCTAGGTTAAGCAGATAGGGTATATCTGATAAGTGCAGAAGAGAAATGGGTGGGGGACTGCATGGGTACAGATACCGACCCCAGTGCAAGGGGATGCCCGGAGGCAGTGCAGGAGGGTGGCAGGGTGAGCAGGCAACTGGGCCCAAAGGACAGAGGGTGGCCAGTGCACGGTGCAGGGGAGAAAACAGATCAGCAGGGGAGAAGAGGGGCAAAGGCAGTAGCAAAGAGGAAGTTCTTGAGGTGCTTCCGAAACCAGAGATGATTCTCCCCAAGTTTCAATGTGGCAGGGAGGCTGTTCCAAACGGAGGCCCCAGCCGAAGACAGAGATCGACCTGCAGCTAATTTCTTCAAAAAGTGACTGACCTTGAGGGAGTTAGAAGTAGAGGAGTGAAGGGCTCGAGAGGGGAGGAATTTATAGAGGGATAGTTGAAGGTATTTTGGACCCAGGCCCCAGAAAGCCTTGTCGGCAATGCAGAGGGCTTTAAATTTCAAAGAGCGGGAAAGGATAATTTGTATGTAATCATGTGATGCAAAGAAAATCTACTGAAGTCTCCAGGCCTCATTTACAAAAGTGTTATTCAATGGCACAATCCCATTGAAAAGTCCTTAGTAAATCAACTGTGCTGTGCCATAGTACATTGCTTGCAATTGAACCCACAAGATTTAAACTAATCTTAATCCCCTCCAAACATGCCACACAAGTAGGCCGTTGTTTGCATATTTTGGCTATCCTAAGACTAACGATTTTTTCGATGTCAAAGTCGTCTCTATCCGGATTCGGAGTTGGGAGGCAGGGGAGGAGGGAAAACAGCAGCACTTGGTTTTGAGCAAAATGTGACTTAGACTCAAGAGGATTCAACAAAAACATTGCAATGAATATACGTTTCCCAGTTTAATTCTATTTCAACCTTGCTGCACATTTCCAATAATAAAAAAAGGAATCAATAATCAAAACTCCCCATATTAATGTGTCAGGGAGCAGCACTGAGTTAATATATTAGACATGGGTCAGAATTGTGGCAATGAGAATTATATGGTTCAGAACTCAGGGACGTGAAAGTGGTGTGCATCTGAATTGGGCTAGTGTTAATGACATCATGCAGAAATCGGTGCATGATACTTACAGAGGAACAAACTAGAAACACTTGTGTACAGGCACGTTATAAATGACTTATATCATATCATGTCACATGAACTGGTGCAATGAGAATGGCACAATGGACGTCTAGGGGCGTTAAGAGTCACATGGGACAGAACTGTGGGCATTGCGACTGCCATTGGATGACTGGGATAAATAGAGTGGTGGTTGTTTTAAATAGGGAAAGGAGAGTGACATGGGGAAGGCAATGCAAGTGGTTTGAATGAGAAGTGGTGGATTAACAATTACATTTGATAGGTCTGGAATAATGTCGGTGCATTGGGGCAAATTTGCGGACACTGAGCATGACATGGGCAACATGGATGACAATGGGGCAAAAACTATGATATGGAGAGCAACATGTGAGTGAACTGGAGACATAAGAGGTCATTGGTACAAGGACAAAGTGATCTGGAATATGTATTGCAAGTTTATGTTTCTGTATAGACATCTGTGTAAGTATTATTTTTTTTTTTACTTTAATTTTACTAAGAAGATGTGCTGTAAAGAGCACCATTTTGACCGAATGTTTAAAATTGTTTATTTACATGACACCATCACCCACATGAATGATTTGGGATCACTATGCACTCTCACTAGAACCAAAAGGGATTAACATGTATGGGCTTCAACTTAGACAAGTCACTAAATGCAGTCTTGAAGAAAAAAAATAATTGCCCAAATAAGCAGTCATCACCCATCCACTTACTACTCACGATCTACACCTTGTAACTATGTTGTAAGAGTGATCACACCTTAGTATTCTCGGTTTGCGGTCCCTTGTCCACTTTGCTACGCCTTCCCTCATGTTTTTCTTTTGACTGAGCAGTCATCCAGTAGAACAGTGATGTAAAACATGGGTCTTTCACACTGCTATCGTGGCAAACAGATACATTTCACTATACATATTGTGGATTATTAATGTAACATCCAAGACAATATGTTTATTTCTACATTCTACCTTCAGCCTGCAAAGGTCAAATAAATCTGGGCAAATGTGTTTTTTAAAAATATGGAGAATGTTTTTTGATTTCCTCACCTGAAATGAATATTCTATTTAATAAGATATGATTATGTCGGCTTAATGATTACCATGATCCTATCCTTTTCCTTCCCCCCTATCCATCCCACTTCCTCACTCTCTTGTCTGTAATGTATGTTATATGTTTGCCCTCCCCATTACTTTTAAAAAAAAAAACATCTTGTTCTGACTAATACATAGGGCCTCATTAGGACCCTGGCGCTAAGGGATTACTGGTACCGGTAAGGGTACCCGTACCGGTCATCCCATAGCGCCTGAGTACGAGGTCCCTTTGCGGGTTCCCACCTTAATGGCTGGTTTTGGTGCTAATTATGGTACCGCAATTTGCGGTACCGTAATTACCGCCTTCCCCACTCCCATTGAGCCCCATGGGGAAAAAATGGGAATGGGGAAGGGCCATGGAGGAAGGGGGAATTACCGCCCCGCCAACCTTGTAATGGGGTGGTAATTCCCCCTTTCTCCATGGCGGAGTCGGTAAGTTACCGACATGGACCATGGTGCTATTAGCACCATGGTTTTCCGCCTGGGTCGTAATGAGGCCCATAGCCTTAATCCAATGTGGCAAGTCTTGCTTCAATAATTCAAGTTCCCTAAGATTGCATACTATACACAATGTGTTGCTTTGTTATTCATTTCTGCACTATGATGTACACGCATTGTGTTGTGCCTTCAATAAAATATGTTAACAAAAAAAAAAATCACTTTTGAAAAAGATGTGCTGTGATATATTTGTTTAAAAGCAAAATCCAATCACACTTCCTGCTGTTTTGTTCTGTGGGTTTGCTGAACAAATGCAGTTGGTGCCACACAGTTCAGGAGCCCACTGTGTTGGGTACATGGAGCAGCAGCAGGTAAGGTCACATTGTAAGTTACAGGGGCAAGTTGGCCACTAAAGACCCTGATCCAGACAGATTGGACCAATCTGCTCAGCTGAGTGCAGAGGGACACCCGGAGGACATGCTGGTGAAGAAGCAGAGACTCAGTGATTGCAGATCATTGTTTCAGCAACCAGGGTGTACAATCTGTAGTTTAAGAGAGTGCCGTAGGACAAGCCACACAGGATCCCCACATCAGGATGATGGTGACATGGTCCACAAATACGAATGGTCAAGTGAAATGTCAAGCGGAGAAACACGCCATGCATGGACACCATTAGGAGGTGGTGATTAGTTTCACAGGTCAGGGAACATGTGTGGGTCCTGACTGAATTACAATAACTCCTTCTAAAGAACAGATCCAAATGGCCCAATGGATGAAGAAAAAAGAGCATCAGACATGGGGTCTTCTGGTTGGGAGGGAGGCAAGGCTTAACCTGAAGAGTCACAGCAATGCGGACACAGAGCTTCTGTACTGCTCTCCGGTCAAACATCTCTCTGAATGCTTCAGGAACAAATTACAGCAGATGACGACATTCTTTGTTAAGTATGTCAGATTTCCTTCCAAACAAGAGGGTAGAGTTTAACTCAAACCACTAATTATACAAACACGTATCATTCAAACATTTGGTGGCCAGCTATTCAGTGCTGGTAACCAAATGCCAACATTTGCAGGCATCTTCATGGGCAAACTCAGGCCATGTGGATATAAGAGGAATCCCAGCCAGCCATACTCCTCCAGACAACCACACAAACACTCATAACTTCCTTTGCGAACTCCTGGCTCATACTCATATCGGAAAATCACGGTGCATTGTTATTTCTGGTTGCCATCCAATCACACTGAAGGGAAACAACGTTCAGTTGCCTGGATACTGAATTCAACATCACTGAAGACTTTGAAATGTGAACATCGATGAAGACAAGATTTTCAGTTAATCAACAAAGCTATTACTCATTCAACGTCATTACAATATACTGTCACGAAAAATAACCAGTGTAACTTTCTGGGTATGGACACTGACCCAGGAGGGTGAACAGGAACCTTGGCAAATGCAACCACCTTAGGCTCAATAGGTGCCCCAAAGGTCCACAGTCCTATATCAACTCTTTTCCCACTGACCTCTGGATAAGTTCAGTGATTTACAAAGAGCAGGCAACAAGCAGGGGGGACTGACAAAAGTGGACTTTCTTCCTTACAACGTTGATTTTGAAATGTTGCTATTCGAAAGAGATCTAGCTTCATCAAACCAGGAATATAGGTGTACTGTCTGACCTGGGAGTATATTATCATTGTCAAAAAAAGAGTACACTAAACTTGTCAAACTTCATACCCTGTATATCAAACTGGAAATATACAGGGATTATCAATTGGGATATTAACAGGGGTAGTAGGCACTGATATCACATTGTAGTATCCAAACTGGAAACATACTTTGATTCTCAAATTGTGATTATACTTTGGTTGGACGCACAGGGAGCATATACAAAAATGGCCAACGGGTGGTTATACTACATTTTGTCAGTCTTTGAATTTTAACCCGGAAATATGCTGTTGTTATGCAAACTGGGAGTACACAAGCATTTACAAACTATTTGCATAGTGGCACTGTGCAGACTAGAAGTATACTGTGATTTTTCAAAACGGAGTGTGTGCTCTAATTTTTATAAGGACATTGCAATTGTGTAGTAGCTCAAGGAGAGCACGCTACAAATTATCCAGTAGTAAACGTGGATTATGCTTCAATTGTCCAAACTGTTTTGATATACTCTTTCATCTACATAATTATGGAGGCATGTCATAAATCACATGTCTTTCTTGGAATGGCATGCGCAGTGCTGGACAAGCAAACATTTAGTTTAAAACAGATTGGTAAAAGGACATTTAAAATAGTACTCAAAATACATAACAAGCACCAGAGATATCCCAGATTAAAAGTTTGCAAACAAATAGTTCCTCAAAAAACACTAAGGGATACGACCTTAAAGCAAGTGGTAGAGTATTGCAGATGCCTTTTAGTTGGCACTTATAACGCCACCTTTTCCACTGATTCAGGCTACAGGAAATGTGTGCTGATTCCAGGAGCAGTAATTATTCTATCAACTAACTAGTAAAACTACCGACTTGTGCACCAGGCAATATAGTATATGTATGTTCTCAAGAGGCAATACATGAAAGGAGACTAAAGGAGCAGTCATGCCCTGTTGTTCAAAATATACCCACTTACACTTAAATTGCTTATGTACGCAAAGGTTAGTACCTTAGTCGCTGATTATGCCAATGTCAAAACCTGCAACCTTGATGCCTGGGCAGCGTTGCACATGGTTCCAGCATTCCTTCCAGAAACACGCTAAGGTTTCCAGACAGAATCCTATTTTCCCCTACAAATGTAATATTAAGCTATATTTGCCTGAACTGTGATCGCTCCAACTGCATCATTTCCTCCAGTTTGCAGGAAGCAGTGGCTTGGCCTGCAAGAGTTCCAGGGATTTCTTGTAGCCTGGGGATTCTAGGCATCGTACCAGGCAACCATTTAGGCAACCTGTGACTTCATTCGCTGTCAGCTGATACACTCGAGTTCACATGCAACTTAAGTTTTACAAACAACCAAGCAACCTCGAAATAAGTCAACAGAGAAACACCGGAGCAACAGCTACCCATGCCGTTCAGAAAACTAAACAGGTATTTACATACACATGGCTAAGCATGTCTTTGATACCTGGGCATCCCACCCACAGCTCATTACCTGAACACCACCCGCATATGCGCAGTGACTACCAAAAGTGGCTGATCATGCTCACACAAGGGGCACAGATGACAATGAGAATATGCCTGACATGACAGCAGGGACGTCATTTGGGGGTCGCCAGGGGTCGCAACTGCGACCTCTGTGGTGTCCCTTGCGACCTCTGTGGTGTCCCTTGCGACCTCTACTAAAAAAAAAAATACTTTTTTTTTTTTAAGTTATGCAAGCTCCTGGGCTGTGGCTCTTTACTTCTGGGGTGGCTGGCTTTCTTGTTCAGGCCCCTTAAAAAAAAAGACTTGAGGCACTTGTTCTTATTTTTCTTCTAACACTTTCAGCACTGACCCTAAATAAGAAAGGATAGGAATACCAAATAATGTGTCTTTCTGGAATTCTATACAGTAATTGCTGGCCTCATTAAATGTTTATTTCAGGCACACTTCAGGGGGTGAGTCACTGATTTAGTCTGTTCTTAAACGCCTCACTAAGCCTAAGCCGTTCATCCTTCTGAGGTCGATAAATGAGTACCAACACAGGTTGGGTGATATTGGGTGTATATTTTTTCTATATAAAGCGCTTAATGATGTGTTATTATATAGCACTTACGCTTATCATTTGGTCATGGACGTCTGCTTGCATACACAGTCATTTGGTAATACGGGCCAATAAACACTGAACTTAATGATACATATGGCGATCCATTCTGGTATGAATGTACATCATATAGTGATATCATAACTATATTTTTCATAGTGTACAATGCTATGTGATGCCACTTCCTGTTTTGTCAACGGGTGAAATGTCGTGTTCCATCGCTACCCGCTATATCACTTTGGGGCGGGGTCTAATGACATCACTTCCTGTGATGTCATCAGAGGGTCATGGGTCGGGTGATGTCACTTCCGCTACCCCTGGCATTTTGGTGAAATGACGTCCCTGCATGACAGCTCTCCTGCACATGTAAGGACACAGTCAGTGTGCTTTTGCAGCCAGCTCTTGGGACACACAGAACGACAAGCATCCAGGTCAGGAGAGTGGAGGTGAGCAGAGGAGACCTAGGAGGGTGAGTGCACACCACACAAAAGAAATAGTGACACGGAGGCATGTGTACACAAACTAAATTCTCGTCTGATAGCTCACTGATCACGTGCACTTTCATATTTGTAAACGCTCATAGGCATCGTGCATTCACTATAGCCCATCTGGAGTGGTTATCTATTTGACAGGGTTATTGCTTGAAGTATTCTTTTTCTAGTCGTGCAATCAGCTTGATTTAAAATGCCTCTCTAGGTTATATGGGGAGAGTTGTTGCTTGCCTGTGGAACACCTTTAACCTCAAAGTATGGGAAACAGAAGTTGACATTACCAAGATGTGTGGATGGAAGCACAACTTTAAAATAAAAATAAAAAAACAATATTTATTTATGTATTTCCTTAATTATTTCTTTATGTTTACATACAGGGATAAACAATGCTCTTTTGATCACAAAAGAACGCAGACTAAATATCAAATTTGACAGGAAGTAGAGATCTTCTTACGATGGGGTGACTTTGATTGCCTTTCTCTCCAGGTTTTGGGGGGTGGTAAATGAAGCAGTCACCGGGGGCAATTCATGGCTGAACATACATGGACTAAGGACATGTTTAAGTGCATATGTTACAAAACATCTAAGCAGTGGGCAAGATGACCCTGCAAGTTCATGGCACTCAGCGTTCTTCACATCATGTTTGGTCTACCTACCACCTTTGCTCCTAAAGTAAGCCATGTAGGATGTTTTTTGAAGTCAACTCCAACCTGGTTTGTGACTACCAAGTTGGAACAACTGTTCGCTCGATATACTATATTGTTTGACTACTGTGACCAGTCCTCCCATGTCTAGCCCCACCAGATAAAACAGTAGTAGTGGGATAATTGGTGAACTCTTAATTAGGCAATGCAAATGCCCTTCTTGTGGGCATTCCAAGGTACCAGTTACAGTTGCACAAAATGCAGCAGGCAGGCTGATTTTCGGAATATCTAAATGTACCCATGTATCTAATATCTGATGCTCCTCACACTAGCTAGAAGTGGACCAAAGGATCACCTTCAAAATCCTGTGTCTGAATTATACATGTTTAAATGGCCGGGCACTTCCATATCTAGCCGAAAAGATAGCTCTTTACCATCCATCCAAGTCCCTCAGACCCAAAGACAAGATGCTACTTTCATTTCCACAGACCCGGTGTGTTGGCAGGGTAGATAGACTTGTTTCCATTTTTGGCCCAAGACTATGGAACTTGATCCCGGTGGAACACAGAAACAAACCCTCATTGCGACTGTTCCCAAAGGCTCTTACAAGTAATGTATTCCAATGATTTTACCAGAGGGATGTGCTCCTGTAATTACTTACTGTACTAATAACATCTGCGCCCAAATACAGGCTTGCTGTCTGATTTATGATTTAAACAGTGATCGAAGTGTACCAAAAAAGTAGTGGAACTGTGACTCCGGCGGGGGACAGAGTAGGAAGCAAAGGAGCCACGTGCAACACATTTTTCAAGGGCTGCAGTCATGCTGGTTGACAGCCAAGTGAGTAGAAAAGGATTTCAGTTTAGCTGTAGTTGATAACCAGTGGTAAAGTGGAGAAGTGTGCTTTAACTTCATAAAGAACAGTTCTATAAAGGGAAAAACGGTTGCAAAAAGTAGTGGAGCTGTTAACAGTAAAAAATAAAAGTAGTGGAACACCGCTCCAGACGGTTCCTGCTCACTTCGACCACTGGATTTCAATACACCAAAAAAAAAACTAAATCAGAGCTTTTCCTTTGACTGTACACATAAGCAGTCTCTTACCAGGAGCAGAACAAGTGGTAACTGGGAAACATGAGGCCACGCTCGTTTGAAAGCCCTGAGCTCTAATGCATCGGCTCCTTCTCCAGGAATGTTGTCACGGTTTCATATTGGGTTATTGATTTTTCCTAGGATTACAAAAGCAGATTTTCCGATCCACAAAATTACATTTCGGTGGCTGCCCTGCTTTGACTTCACAGCAGATTTGTTTTCCTGTATTGATTTCCTGCTGAAATCTTGCTTACTTTTCCTTAAAGGGGAAGTATTTCATCTCTGAAGCTGAATGCACTTGGAAAAGTGGACACATCATTAACAGTGTTGATGAATTAATATACCCATCATTTGTTAGAAAGAGAGCAAAGTGAACACGATGTTGCTGTGGTCTTGTTTTCAATGCGTGGATGTATCTTAGTCTTTTGATGACTAGTGGTTATTGTTCGATGCTTTGGGCCTGATTCACAGAAGCAGTTTGTAATGGTGCAATACCATAGGAAAACGCTCTGTGAATCAGGCCCTTTGTGTTTTCTAAAGCATTTTAAAGGGCCAGTCTCACTGTTAACCGTAGATCAATTCGTGTGTTGTCTATGTATATTGATTCTTGGCCTCTTGCCCTTTCCTGCCCCTTCCCAATCAAATAAGTGATTTAGCTGACGAGTTGTATAGCATGTTTTAATGTACCAGTGCCTATCCTTATTGTTAGCACGTATCAAACCAACAATGGGAAAAAAGGTATGTTTTTAGGTACATGTCCATAGGAACCCATGTGAACAAGAGTCATTGTTGCTTTTTGGGACCCATATAAACATTGTTAATAGGTTTCTTGGGTGGGAATTGACAAAGGCCCGCCCTGGAATCCTATGCCCAAGATTGTGATGCATCCATAGCTGGGTTAAAATGGTTAAATATGATTTTAACAAATTCAGTTCAGAGAATGCTGTAATAACGAAAATGTTACAACAAAAAAGATCACATTTCTTATTTATTTTGTATGTTGGGGGTCCCCCAGAAATCCCATATTTCTCTTTGATTTTAAATGCACCCCAACCTGCTCCCCAGCAGTTTTAACCCCTTACCCCACCCCATATACATTTTAAACAAAAAAATTTGATATATTTCCGTTATACCATTTTCGTTATTACAGCATTCTCTGTAATTTAATTCGATAAAATCACTGCATAATGGTTAAAATGTGTGGTTTCTCCAAATGAAAGAGCCTAGCTGGGTTGCCAATATGTACATCAGATCCTTTTCTTCATTCCCGGTTGCTGCACTCCATTTGCATGCATGTAGAGCAGCTGATTCTCTGCTGTCCATTTCTTGTGTGGATCAGCCGTAGTGCTGTCCTGAAGAAGGGTTGTTTCCCGCAAGTGGCAAACCAGCAGAATTTGCAATCTGCCAAACTCCAAATAAGGCCCTTAGCATCTTTGTACTTACTGCTGTCGCGTATTTAGTGCCAGAACATAGACTACCTGAAATGAGTTTCCCAATTGTGCCACATAGAGGGCTTGAATCTGCCATCTACCCAACACCGTTGGGTGTGCAACTTGTTTCTTGTCCTGAGTGGCAGAGAGTTATTTGCCTTTTTGCTGATTCTAATTAAAAGAGGGAGTCCACTTAAAATGTTAGGCTGTGTGTATATGAGTGGCCAATACCTGTGTGTGTGTGTGCTTTGCTTGGCAAGATATTGGTATTGTCTGCCATCTTGTCTGTATATGGTAGATACAGGTGCCCTGTGTTAGGTTGCATAATTGTGTTTACCTCTATTTATCATCATAGGAAGCATTGCAGAGGGGTTGGGTCTGCAACCTAACCTGGCACTCATGCACATACAAGCTAGAGTTAGGAACGTGTGAGTTGCCCAAGGGCCTGAGAGTGCAAAGTATGCATGAGCACACATGCAGTTTTGCATTGTATCAGCAATAGAGAAGGACATTAGGTGAGCGCAAAAGCATATCATTTATACGTTTTTCCTCAACAACTGCAAGTGAGTAAGTGGTACAGTTGAGATCACTGTGCATCCCAAGACATGTCTTTGTTGAAACCACACTGGAGTCCATATATGCTGGTGAAGACATGCACACAGGTTTCCATCAAGGAAGTAACAGAAATAATATCTTCCCTTAAACCGTCAAGATGCCAGGGTGACCCTGTCCAGCTACCATCATCAAAGATGCCGCCAGAGATCTAGCACCCTTCATCACCTCACTTATAAACTCATCTTTTGACTCTGGCTCCGTCCCCACTAACCTTAAAGATGCGTGGGCCCTCCCACTTCTAAAAAGAAACCTACCCTAGACACTAACATACCTACAAATTATAAACCCAAAACCACTGCCCCCTTCCTTCTTAAAATTCTAGATAGAGCTGCCTATCACCAGATTCAGGCCTATTTAGAAACAATCTCCTTGGTCCTAGACAATCTGGCTTCAGACCTAAACACGGAACAGAATCTGCTTTAATTGATTTAAAAAATCAAATTGACAATCTTAAGGGCAATGGGAAACTGGCTCTTCTCCTCCTATTAGATCTCTCAGCTGCATTCGACTTAGTTGATAACAAGGTCTTTTGCAACCATCTGACTTCAGCTGTTCACTTTTCCAATGATTCCATGACATGGATCCAGTGATTCCTGGACAAGCAAACTATCAGAGTCTTCTCTCCTAATGCAACTTTCCACAAGCATCATGCGTCTCACCAACGATATATAACATATTCACTAAGCCCATGTTCAATGATCTTGATAGTCTGGGTGTCATCTACACCAACTATGCAGATGACACACAGATTCTCAAACCCATCTCGGTGTGATTACGAATCTGACTCCACCCTCCTCAATTAAAATATATCTTATCATCCAGGCATGGATGGCCACCCATGGCCTCTGCCTGAATGACGAGCAGATGGAGCTTCTCCTTGTATGATCCATAGCTACACTAAATAACCTTGGTAATCACTTAAAATCATTCATAATCGACATTAACAATAGTAAAGTTTCCAGTGAGGTGAAAACCCTGGTCTTCTACCACGACTCTACACTCAACTTAAAGAGATACTACTTCCTCAGCCACAACTTGCACTTGTAAGAAAATCAACACCTGTAAGCCTTTCCTGTCTACAGACATGTGTGCCACATTGGCAAGAGCCCTAATGTTATCAGAATTAGATGGCTGCAATGCCTTATTCCTAGGCTTCAGCAATTACAACATTACCAAATGTCAGACCCTACAGAATTATGCGCTAAGAACAGTGCTCAGCATTCCCAGAACACAGCACATTTCAGCTGTCAGACGCAGCACTAACTGGCTTGCAGTCAAAGACAGAATTAACTTCAAATCCCTTACCCCCACACACAAATGTCTAGCCAATTCTGCACCTAAATATTTAGTCGATAAATTTACCAGAAAGACGTCTGCACGCCCTTTGAGAACTATACACTCACACTGCCTAAATGTACCCAGATATAAATTGCAGAAAGCAGGAGGAAGTAGCTTCCCAGTGATGGCCGCTAAACTGTGGAACTCACAACCTATAAACCTGAGAGCAGAACCCTCCTACTTTGACTTAAGGAAGGACTCCAAATCCTGGCTCTTGTCACAGGATGCTTAATTCTGCTCTTTGACTAAATTTCTTTAGATTTCTGCATGTAATGTCTGTCTATCTGCAATTATTTTGTAAATATTCTGTCTGACTATTCATTGGTGCTCTGTACATAATTTATGCAACCTGTAATGCGCCCAGATACCTCAGGGTTCAGTGCGCATTATAAATGAAGAAATAAACCCCATCAATGCTGCTGAACAGACTGGAATCCCTGGGTCGCTGGGGGTGGTCCAGGCAATATTGGAATGCTGAAACGCTTTTGTCTATGGGTGCACCATCAAAGGTGGTGGGTCTTCCTGTTTTCAGAGAAGACCACAGCAGACAGGACAGCATGCAATTAAAGTATTGTGGGATTAAGTGAGAAGATACTCAGATGGGTATCATCCCAGGGGCCAGATTACAGAAACTTTGCACCAGTGCAAGTGCAAAGTTTGAACGGTATTAGCACTAAGGCAAAGTTTGCCCTTTTTTTCAAAACACTGGGACAAATTAAAAAAACATTGCACTTGACAAGTGCAGTTTATCATATTTAAAGCTCAGTGCTAAAATTCCCCTAGTGCTAAAAAGATACATTACCAATGCATTTCTGCATCAGGGCAAAGTTTGAACTAGTGCTAATAACGTTCCGTATTAGAACTAGGGCAGACTTTGCCCTGGTGCAAAAATGTAGTGAATATCCATAGTTTTGCAACAAGGTGACTTTTGTGCAGTTGAGGCAGGGCTGCGTGGTGGTACCCACACTCTACAATTTGTATACTGCAGACATGGATAGAGTGTGGAAGGGAGGCCTTATCAATCCAGTGAGGCTAGTTTAGGCAACACTGGATTGGATTACTTTTTTGGACAGCATAGTCTTGTTCGACCTCACACCAGTGGGTTTGCAGGGGTTGCAGTGCAATCTTGAACTTTTCCATCTGTACGCTGTGGAAAATAATAAAAAATAAACAGCCTCAAATCAAGAGTCTGTTTGTTTTCAACTACGAGAAGCCCTAAGCCCATGATATGGAGGGTGGGAGATGAGCCGCTTGAGCGGGTCTCACCTCTTACTTATCTGAGCTATGAAGTCTCTGTCTCAAGGCAAAGAGGCATACAATACATAAACTCAAAATATGGACGACAGCTTGCAAAAATGAAATTTGTGTGCGCACAATTATGTGCATTTTCCTTGACCCCACTGATCCAATTTTACCTGATGCAGGTTGAGCCAATAAGTCTGCATGGGCTTGATATAAATGTTAATGATTTGGGGGACAACCTGAACAAGGTCCAGGGTTTACTCTGGAAAAACACCCTGAGGTTGGCAATTGTTACACCAAACCCTGTAATTCGACACAAGTATGGGCTAGTCTCCTTGGCCAGCAGGGCCCTATGGAATGACATTTTTGGCATACGCAAAACTGTTAAATCCACCACCAAATTCACTTTACGAGAATTGGGGAGAAGTGCAACTACGTACCTCAGGGGGGTCTATTACAGATTTGAAACAATAAATGCACACCCTATTTATAAAAATTAGGATCTTCCGGAGAGGAGCTTACCTTAAATCCACCTAAGGTTAAAAAAAGCTCTTTGAATATGATTGGGGGAAAATAATAGATGAGTTGTAAAAATATTCCCTATATAGTGAATATGCAAAACTAGTTTGTAAATGGGACCAACTGTCTAAATACATACTTATTTTTCTGTGTGCAAAAAGGATATCTCTGTATCTGTGCTTCCGCTTAAATCAATTACCCACATCGGAAAGTGTGGCCAACTGGAAAGGGGGATTAGGAAATCTGTGCTGCCAATTTTGTGGTATGACGGGAATTAAAGAAACCACCAAACACTAGGTAATGGGGTGCAAAGCCTTGGAGGAAGAATGGTTGAAATATGTATGCTTGACACCTGGCAATGAAGCCTGGTGGAGTAGGCTGATGAACAGACAATCACAGGGATTGTTCTTGGCTCTGTGTGAGTTCCTTTTTCAGATTACCAAACAGGCTGACAAAGCTCACACCTAAGAGGAGAAATTAAGGGGGAGGTAAACTACATTTGGGGCTTGTTAATTTCATCAATCATGTGAGATGTAACTGGATCTAGCCCTGTCTTTGCTGTTCTCCTTCCTTTCTTCTTCCTCTCTTTTATTTTCTGTATATTCTTTCTTCCATATCTCTCCTGTTTTTTTTTCTTCCCCCATTGTCTGGCAAAGCCGTTTCTTTTAGTTTTGATTTTAAATTAATGTTTCTTTTAAAAGACATGTATTTTTATATTTGTGAAAGTTTCTCAGGTATTTCACCTGAGATTTAAAACACAATAAATAAAAACAAAAAACATGAAATAAAATAAAAACTGTACCACCAGCTGCATTGATGATTAATGACTTGAACACCAATGTATCTGCATTCATTTGAAGAACGGGATATCAATTTGGATCAGAAATGACTTACAATAACATATTGACAGATGGTGGAGGCATCAATAGAAACAAAAGATGAGAAAAAGTGATGAGCCAGTTTGACAGCGTAAAAAAATAAAAAGATGGCTGTAAACATATTGCAAATGTTATTTTTTATTTAATTATTATAAATCATATATCATATCATATATTAGTTCTTCGACTGCTTGAGCACCAATGCAGTTATGTGTTTATGTTTTTTTTTTTCTATCACACTAGTTTGTGTCCCATTGTCTTTTTTGCGTTCGTTTGTTGGTAGAAAGATGGCGTGAGCATGTGTCTTGCTGTGGCGCCATTGACTAGCGCGAGCACATTAGAGGAGCTCCATATTAGCAATGCAAATCAGTGTGAGAAATGCGCCGATTTTGCCACCGCATGCAGCTGCGCAACTCCATGTGTAATTGCTTCCAGAGTGAATTCTTCCCGAGGCTTCAGACGAACACAATCCCTGCAAGCGACGAGCAAGATTCAAAATCTGGATACAAAAAAAAAAAAAAAAAGGCTACCAGCTTTGCTGCTTAGCTCTGGCTGTCAAGCCTTTTGGAGTGGAAACAACGCGTTCAGGAACCCAGCTGTTTAATGTCACCTCACAATCCGTCGGTAGAAGGGGAATAGGGAAAATAACATTTCTAATGTAACCGTCTGTGCCCACAGAGGGCATTCATTCTAAACGTAAAACAGCTGCCATTTTGTTGAGGCAGGTAGCAGACTGAGGCGAAGGGAAAGGGTTAAGCAAAAGCCCGAGCAAATATTTGTTTGTGGTCATGCTATTAGCTACCCTAATATGATTTAATTCCTTGCAAGGGCAAGCGAGGCGATGATAAATAGCGCCATTTACTTTCTCAATTAAGGAACGTTCTTCATATGGTGTTCTGCTCAGAGGGCCACAGAACCTAATGTCTGCTTATACTTTCAAAGGCTAATGATGGCAAGTAAATATGATTTTAATATTCGGTTCACATGTTACTTGGGAAGCGTGTGCTGTCTCATGAAACACACATTGCTGTGGGTCAGGAAAGTGCGTTGCCTTGGATTAATGTCACAACGTTGTGGTAACAGCTTAATATGCTGCATAGTCTTTGCTCCTCTTATCTGTTTCATGATGGCGGAACATGTTGCGGAAGCTTTTCTTATGCATGGTTTCCTTCTAGGGTTGTCCAACTCCTTGCCTAGATGGACGGGATCCTGACGGGTTTTCAGCATAGCCCTCCTTATTTATGAGAAAACAATTGCATACATTAAGAATCATTGTATACAAATGTAGCTTACAAATATTAATGAGGTGTATCCTGAAAACTCGTCACGATTCTGACCCTCGGGGACTGGAGTTGGACAATCCTCGGCCCTTCGCTTGGCCGGCCAAAAGGAATGTATCTATGTTAGCATCTGATTTTGGTGTTGTGTAGATGCGCTAGGGGCCTGATTTACAAAAGCATTTTACAATCACGCAATCCCATTGAAATCGAGTCTCCTACAAGCCGGTTGATTCCACAGGAATCCATGTAACAAGCCTCCTGCCCTCATTGCATGCTGGGAGGTATTTAACAATGTTTGCACGATGAAGGGCAAATCATACAAGGATACACAGGCGCACACATATTTGCACGCATGTTTTTTACTTTGTCATGCAAACTCTATCAATTGCAAGGAGTGGACTGCAGTAGACATATGTGCACACATTGGGGTTTCCCACATTGCAATTTGCAAAATGTAGAAAGTGAGCCCCAACGATGAACGCTGGTCCTTATTCACTGCCCTTATTCACAGAGCATTTTCCAATGGGCTTTTGCCATTATAAAACGCTTATGTGAATGAGGTGCTAAGAGTGTTCCAATTTTAAGTTAGTTGTATACCTACATAGATCTGCATTCCCTCACTTGACATTTCAAACTCTCCGCCACACATGTATAGATAGGAAGGCACAAAGACACTTGATCATCTGTCAGAGATATTTTTCGATATGATATGCTCCAGTGGCAGCTACAAATTAGGCACTTACAAGTAGACATGTCATACTATTTCTTGACATGTGTAACAACTCAATGCCAGTCAATTATATTTCCCCCATTATGTTTTCACAGTTCTTTGTGTGTTCATCTTGCAGATGAAATGAACATGTCACATCAGTAACAGAGCTACAATATATCAATGGAACTATTTCTTTGTATTCTGAAACATATTGACATATTGTACATGCTAGAAGAGACAACATAAAAACAAATACATGAAATCCCCACATGTGCATAATACCTACATATAGGAACATATTCCCTTGCCATTATATTGAAAGGTGCACATGCAAAGGCAGATACATTGTATAAGGCTTCCATTTATTTATTTTATTTATTTAATTATTTAAATTCTTATAAAGCTACACGCCCGCAGGCCTCAGAGCGCTACAAAGAAAACACATTTATAAACAAAACATAAAAACATACATGAATAACAACAACACAGAAAAAAATAAAGGAATAGGACAAATCGCTCTGGGGTGAAACTGAAGAAAAAAAAGTAATCATATTAAAATGTTCAAATGAGAAATAGGTGTCAAACTACTAATCCTAGATTCAAAGAACCCACGGGCAGGTATTTGCACATGTTTAAAAAGTGGGGCAGGTTACTATTTCCGCATCCCACCAACACATATCCCCTGTTCCTCTGGGCACACCAATCATCAAGTTCAATTCTACATACTTTATGTTGATACATTGCTCATACAATTCCATGTGGAAAGATGGAGTGCTATATTAAGCATGAAGCCACAAAGGAACTAATTCAGCTAAGATGTCATCTACCATAAACGCTGTAAATGTTCAGTTGCATGAAAAGAACAGAAAGAAGAAACTGTCTAGTAATGGTTTGTGCTACTGGCCATCAGCAGTGCAATGTAAAGAACTACATTTAAAAATAATATATTAATGATTTTAATCAGAGAGGCTGTGACAGTGGGCCACATTATTAGTGTTGTGGTAAGGCAACAACGGTGCCGGTAGTTGTTACCTCGCCGCAACATTCAGAGTTCTGCTCGCGGGCCGCTCTGTATGCCTGGTCAGACCAAACATGAAGACCGGCACCCGCTGGCATAACAGGATGGTAGCAACGGTCCCGTTATGAACTGGACCGTTGTTATCATCCTCCCCATTGACCCCTATGGGGGCTCAGATGGGAATGGGGACTAACTGGGTCCGGGGCCCACGAATGGGAAGGTCGGCATGGCCCGGTAATTCCCATTTTTCAGGACTGGGACCCGGACCCGAGTTTGGGGGTAGCCATGTCAGTAAAAACGGCATCGCTACCTCCAAACTCGTAATGAGGCCCAGTATATGAAACAAATCATTCCTTCACATATTCATTTCATCATTGGATTGGCAGTGATATACTTGCCAATATACTTGGCAGTGATATACTTGCAGATGATGCCCAGCTCATTTTCAGGCTACCCTCGGCCTCCTCTTCTCCTTCCCTCCTCTCTGACTGTCTTTCTGCTATCCAGGAATGGTGTGCCGCCAACGACCTCTGCCTTAATGTCAGTAAGACCGAGATTCTACTCATCGGCACACCCACTCCCTCCTTCCCAGCAGCTTTCTGGCCGGCCTCTCTTGGCCCTCTTCCTGCTCCTACCTGCAAGGCAAAAAACCTTGGGGTCATCTTCAACTCCACACTCTCCTTCTCTCCTCACATTTCTGACATTTCTAAGAAGTCACACTACCAGCTGCACCTCCTTAGAGGTATCCTTCCTTTCCTCTCCTTCCCCCAGAAGCTCACTGTCTCCAGAGCCCTGGTTCTCTCGCAGCTGGACTACTGTAACAGCCTCTATATAAATCTGCCTGCCTCTACTCTCCGCCCTTTGCAACTCAACCAGAACAGGACTGCGAGACTTGTCCTTGGCCTCAAGCCCAGGGACCGTATCTCTCCAGGACTGAAATCGCTTCACTGGCTCCCTGTGGCTGCGAGGATTAAGTTCAAAACCCTCTGCATTGTCCACAAGGCCTTCTGGGGCCTGGGGCCAAATTACCTTCAACTCTCCCTTCCTAAATATCTTCCTTCTCGAGCACTTCGCTCTTCCGCCTCCAACTCCCTCAGGGTCAACCGCTTCTCCAAGCAACGAGTTGGGGGGAGATCTCTCTCCGCAGCAGGGGCCTCCCTCTGGAACAGCCTTCCTGCCTCCCTGAAACTTGAGGAGAACCATCTCCAGTTCCGGAAGCACCTCAAAACCTTCCTCTTTGCTTCTGCTTTCTCTCTCCCTCTCCCCTGCTAAATCACTGAAACTGTACTGAATCAGCAACTGGGCCACTCACCAATCTCGGTCCTTGGCCCAGCCACTCTCCCCTGCACTGCCTTCCTGGCAACCCCTGCACTGCGGGACTGTCTCTGTATCCCTACAGCCCCCCTTCCCAGCACTTGTCTGCACTTATCTTGCACTTGCCACCATCTGGCCCTTATTATTTAGCCTGTTTATTACTAACCCTGTACTGCACTTTCCCCTCTCCCTTTCCCCCTTGCACTTTTCCCGTCCCCCCTACCCAAGCACTTGTGCGATCTCAATGACACCTGGCCTAGTAGGATCGTTGTCTGTCTCCCCTTGTTCCCCCTTCCCTGCCTCGTCGCGCCTTGAAACACTTGTGTATAGGCGTGTTACAAATGCCATATCATATCATATCATATAAAGTGTGAAGTGTGTATATAAAAATAATATAAATTAAAAAATATTGCAAAACAAACATTCACGCTGATTCATTACCAACACTTTGGAAAACAACCATAGGAGGCAAGGCATTTTGATACAGAAGACTAGAATCTGAAAGTCCTCCTTAATAAAAGTTCAGAGAGACAAGTCGCAAGCCTTTTCACAAAGTCTGCACATGGGCATATGCCAATGGATTTAACATTGACTCTAAACAAAGAGGCACAGTTGTTAATCGTGTTGGCTATTGTTGAGTGTAGTGATGCAGCTGCTGCCAGTTATTGCTATTGAATTACTGAGCATGTCTATCCTGTGTCATCAAATGACAAGGTGTAACAAGGTATTTTCATGATATGCGCTGAAATGTACATCATGCGCCAGGAATATTATATACGACGTAGCCCGCCATGTACGCAGGTACTCACAACCACGTCTCCCTCAGGAAGTACAGTTGTAGAGAAAATGGCTACCCAATGGCATCTCTGCTTCAGGGGGTCTAAGTTTCATAGCTAACAATCTGACCTCTAACCTGCCCAAGGGACATATGTCACCCTATTATGCATGAGAGCTGTGTTGCTGCACTCTTTTGACAATGGCTCTGCAGTGTTTGCATTATATTTGGTGCGTCGCCAGCATTTGACACTGTGAAGCATACCACCCTATGAAAGTGTGGCACAGACTCTCTTGGCATCAACGGTATGGCTGTTCAGAGGACTTCAGCTGTGATGCAGGGTAGGGAGTTGTATGCTCGGGATTTATAAAATCTGAAGCTAACTAGGAAGCAACAGAGCAGTGCACAAAGGGGTGCACCAAACAGGGGGAGGGGGAGTAACCGAACATCGGCTTCTCCCAAGTATTCAACCACATTCTGGCTGAAAAATAGATATTCGGACTAGGAGAAACATTTCTTGCTATACTGCTCCAAGTTGTCTCATTTAGTCCAATGTTATAACTCAAAGAGGCACATATGGGGTACAGACTGCAAAAGAGAATGGAATGAAATATTGTCCAACAGCATTTCTAATCGAATATTAGACTAAGTTTGTGTTTTGAAAAAAAGGAGTGGAGGAGATGAGTGAGAGGGGAACACTGTTCCTATGTTAAACACCTATGAAGAACCTTGAATTTATAACAGTTGTGGGAGATGCATAGAGATGGGGTATTGGGTTACATGTCAGGCACAGTAAAATGTCCACCCCTAAGAGATGTCTCAGAAGAACTTCGTGTTGGGAAATCTCTCCAGTTTGCCTGCCAGCCAATCTTTTTCAGGGGTTAGAGAGGTATCTGTGAGGACTATGCATCAGATATGATGGAAGGGCTCTGCTCTGTGGGTGAAATTGGTAGAATGGGAGGATGTTTGGAAATCAGGATAATTTCAACTGGCTGGCTCATTCTTCTAGGTAAATAGGGCTAGGGACAAGTCAGTTACATATCAGACAGCGAAAAATGCATCCCGCATTTCCCAATGCATATTGGCTTCATGGGAGCACTTGCCTAATGGGAAATCACTTGAATACCATTATATGCCAAAGTGTCCCAACAGGAAATGTGTGAGGGATGAGAATAGCTTTTTGAGTGCACACAGAGAGATGAGAGCAAAGTAACTGCTGCCATTGTGCGATGGAGGCTTGAAGAGTGATAGAAAAAAACTGCCGATCCTTCCATCCTTTGTGTGGTAGTTGCATGCAGAGGTGTGGTTAGAGGGCATGAACTGATATTTGGTAGAATTGAGTGTCTCCTCAAAAGGCAAGTACATTCTTAGAGCTTTCAGGGTTGGGGAAAGTGTGATTACCACTGCTCCAACATTATTGGTCTCTCTGGGAGAGTCATCTCCTATATTGGTTTTATCGGGGAAGAAATCCCTTCTTTAGATATCGTAGGGAGATTAGATGCAAGCATCCCATTTGACTCTTAACTTCAGTCCAGCATGAAACCACAATAAACCATTTACACATTTCTGTGTGAACTGGAAGGAAGGTTTGACATTTGTTTCCCACTTACACTACCTTGTAACTCTCAAGCGATTGCAATGTGTGAGATTTGCAATGGCAGTCACACCTTTCAATATACATTTTATTTATTTCATATGTTGGAATTAGACCTTGGTCAGGTGTTGTAGAAATCGAGTTCCAGAGGCTGGGTTCGTGACAAGAGAAGGATTGTTTCCAGATCCTCTCTTTGTAGACCAGTTGTGATTCAGGCTAGTTGGATGATTTGCTGAGCGAGGAGCATGTGCCACCAGATATTTTGAGCTTAGGCACCGGATACAGTTGTGTGCTACTTGTGGCACTTTGTGGATGATACATTCATTTTTTAATAGTATCAAAGCCCGGAGAGGATCCTGATATAGTTTGCACATGCTGGGTGTGATTCTGTCAAATTGCCATGCCCCATAATAACACGTGCTGCAGCATGGTGGACTGCTTTTAGAGGAGCCAACTGAACAGCTGGGAGATTCATCGGGAATACATTTCCCCCATAAATATGTGAGACCACAAAAGCCTGCCCTACAGTCTTAATGTCCTGCAGCAGGATGAAGAGTTTAATTTTGCAAAGAGTAAATAGTTGGAGCCAGGTTATTTGGGCTTTCTTGTCTATGTGCTTCTGGAAGGACAAGCTACTGTCAATAGTGAAGCAAAAGTATTTTGCTGAGCCTGAGAGTTGTGGATCCAATCCTTCTAAGTTCATATCAATGAGTCATTGTTGGATAAGTCATTCTTGGATGGGTTTATTTTGAAGTTGTTAAGGTATTGTGGAAGGCTATATTGGGGTCTTTGAGGAGAATACACAGAGGCTCTGTATAAAGGTTAAAAAGGATTGGTGAGAGGGTGAAGCCTTGGGGGACTCAGGAGACCTTGAGTCAGTTAGAATGCAATTAGTTAATCTGGATGGGCTGAAGCTTGCCTGAGAAGTAGGAGACAGACCAATTCAGGATATTGCCAGATAATCCCATCCTGTAGGCAAGGAGGGAGAGGAGCATGCAGTGGTTGAGAGTTTTCAATGCATCTGAGAGGTGAAGGTGGATGAGGCATGAGACACCCGTATGCATGATTTGGAGGGCAACATCCACCACCGAGACAGTGGTTGTATCGATGCTAACTTGGGGCAGAACCCTGATTATAATCATTAAGGAGGTGAAGTTGTTTGAATCTAGTGAGTAGTTGTCTATTGACTACTTTTTCCAAGATTTTGTCAATAAAAGGAAGGTGTGTAATAGGCAGGTAGTTATGCAGGTCATCTAGGTCTAGGGTTTTTTTTTCAAGAAAGGTCGTATGACAAAGGTCTTAAGGTGTCCGGGAGTGACCCTTCTGTGAAGGAGGCATTACTGATGCTGAGAAGCGCATTGAGCGCTGGGCACATCAATTGTTTGATGATATCTTCAGATTAAGTAGAAGGTTTGAGGAAGACAATCGTGTCTAGGAGATTCGGGGTAGCGCAAGGAGTGAGTTCATTCCAGAGGGATAGTGTGGGTGCTGGGTTGCAGGGTGCACTAATGTTGTGTGTGAGGTTGATTCAATGGTCTCTCTGACTTTTGTCTATTTTTTGGTTAAAAAATGTGTGGATTCCAACACATTCTTCCTGATTTGCTGGTATCTTGTGGGCGAGTGGGGTTTTGGTACAATGCTTTACTACATCAAAGAGGGCTTTGCTGCATTTAGAGGATGCCACAATGGTAGTGGAGTAGTAAGCAGCGTTGGCCTCACTCATCAGAATCCTATGGTTGGTGCAGAGATTTGAGGTTGGTGAGGTCTTCAAAGTTATGGTTTGTGTGCCACCATTTCTCTAGGACTCTAATTAAAAGTTTGTTGAATTTGAGCTTGGTGGTGCACCAAGAGGTGGATGGATTGGTCTTAGCGTGGCTGGTTTTTTAGGGGGCCATGGATGTCCACCAGCTTCATAGCAGAGTTGTTGAATCATTCCAGGAGGCCTGAGGCATTCCCTATGGTAGGGAAGTCTGCAAAATGTGCTTCTGGCTCATTGACCGGGAAGATTTTGAATGAGCGCGGTTCAGTGAGGATGGTGTTTAGTAGCCTGACCTTTGAGGGCCATAGTCGACTGGGTGATGAATAGTGGGATGGATGGTGGTCAGACTAGTCAAGTGGGGTAGGGTGTGCGCCGGTTGATGCAGGGGGATGATGTGAACGCTATGTCTAGTGTGATGCCTTTGTTGTGCGTGGGAGAGAGAGCACAATTTTCTTAAGGCCCATGGAACAGGTCAGTGTGAAAAGCCTCTACCAGAACAACATGAAGAGTCTCCTGACAGGCATGTTCCCAAATCGGGTATTCATTTTTCCACCTGACAAGACCTCAATGGTAAGACCAAAGGCTTGATTCACCAGTATCTTTCAATGGGATGTTCCTATCGAAAAACAAACACTTTGTGAATCAGACCCCAAATATCTAACAACCCAGTGAAACTCCTTTACCAACCGGTAATACAGAAAAATAAAAATAGAATGTAAATTGTGCCAAATTGGGATCTGAAACTGTTTACAGGGAACTCTGCAGCCACAGCTGAACCCATTGAGCTAGCTTACACTCTAGCTGCACTCATTATCACTTAATTAGCTCACACACAAAGGCTTCCTGAGAAAATGAAAACAATCTAAATATACCAGTTGGTTTTCAAAAGAAACCGTTCTGACCACTGTGCACATTTTACTTTTAACAGCTGCTTCCCATTCGACAGAAAATAACTATTTAGCACACAGTAATTTTCGACTAAAACCTGGGTGTTGAACAAAGCCATTAATCATGTTCAATTCTCGTGCTGTACATTGTTTATTTTGAAGACTAGAGTAACTAATTAGGGTGCAATTGAAGCACATCGAAACAGTATTGCCGAACAGAGACAGTGCAGTGTAAGCAGCATGCACGCTGTCTAATTGTTTGCCATAAACAATGATATGGTAATAAATTCTGAATTTCATAAAGCACCTGCCCTTAATGATGTGAGCAGCATTATTACTACCTGCTCGCTGCTGATGCACAGGTTCTCTGAATGGTAAACAGCATGGCCAAGGTCATGCAGAGACAAGTCGCCCATGTATGCGTCCTTTTCCCAAAATAGCTACCACTGTATGAATTGTAATCATTTTGCAGTCTGTGGCCAGCACATTTCACCTGTTCTGTTAGATTCAAGGGAAGTTTCAGGGGCGCATCCACTGGCCCCGGAACCAAAGTAGGCTGAATTATAGGGTTCACAACAAATCACACATATTTTAATCTTTTAGAAAAACACATGCCCGTTTATACAAGTCTTCTTGCCCTTTGCAATCAATCGCAAAAACGTCAATGCACTATTGAGTGAAAAGCGACTGTCTGAAAACCATGTCACACATATTAGTTATTGATGTCTTGAGATATTATACCAAAGCTTAATCTTGCACTTCCCTCTGGTGTACTGCTGGATGTACTCTCTAAGAGTGGCCTGCAAATATGTGCTTGTCTGTCTCTCAAATCCAGTGAGATCATTTAAATACAATCGTCGCTGTGGGTTTTCAAATCCCACAAAAAAAACTGCAATTGGATTGAAAACCATTGCTGTGAGCAATTCAACCATCCACTAGGTGGGTGTGCGCTGGCCTGTTTAAAAAAAAATGTTTAAACGAAATTGAATAATGATAGAGCAACCCCCGAACAATGTGTGGGGCTAATCGGCACACATATTTCTATGCTCACCAAATGACATACACATAGACACCTGCACTCTGGGTGGACACAGCCTACAGGCACAGTCACCCCTGTCCTATTTAGTTGTGATATGACAGGAGAGGTACACAATGCATATCCAGAAGGGGGAGGTCCAAACCTTCCCCATGCCATGTCCAGCTTGATTAAATAACAATGGCCCCATGGATCCACCATGTCCTTTTGTTGGGCTCTGCATCTGGTGATACTGATTAACATAATTAATATACAAAAAGAAAGTACTTCAAACAGGCCCACATGGGACCTGGCTGCAGAGGATAACAACAGTGACAGGACACCCCAACAACCTTTCACATGCAACAGTGTCAATCTGGAGTCAGCTCCCACCCTCAATATCAATTGACAGTGAGATTTCATGTCAGGGACTGCATGCTTACAGTAGTCCTCCTGCAGGGGTAGCCCATTCATAAGGTACAAAAAAGTGGTTTGCAGGAGCCAGCAAGTCTTGTATCATCAAAACTTCAAGGAAGACCTGCCACTTTAACCAGAAACCACAGAGAGCTCTGTTAACAAGAGAGAGCCTTTGATCCACAACAGACACGAAGATGGGTAGCACTTACTATTACATTTTTCACCCCGGTACCTTTTCCGCTGCAAATCACTCTGGTTATGACCTCACACATACAGAAGATTGTTGGTGGGGACCCATGATTGGTCCATT
This sequence comes from Ambystoma mexicanum, assembly GCF_040938575.1. Classification (NCBI taxonomy): domain Eukaryota; kingdom Metazoa; phylum Chordata; class Amphibia; order Caudata; family Ambystomatidae; genus Ambystoma; species Ambystoma mexicanum. The sequence goes on along the minus strand of NC_090929.1, from coordinate 926,249,948 downwards.
AGGTAGACTTAGCCTACTCCAATCGCTGAGGCCCATTTGGCATTAAAAGACGAGTGAGCCCCTCTTCTGGCAGATCATCCGAAGGCTTCACCAGATGCAGAAGGAAGAACACATCATTGTTCCCTGGATGAAGGTACAGTCTGCCTTACATATTCTGCCAGTGAAATAAGGTGAGGACCTCCAAGAGGCAAGCAAAATCCCTCCCCTAACCATCTCCCAGGAGGAGATATCGACTCCTGAGGACCATCCAGCAGTTCCAGAACCGGTACCCAGCCAGCAAACAGCATGCCCTGCTAGGCTCTGCAGCAAGCTTCCTAGGTGGGAAGTGCCAGACCATCTCTGAACCCGCAACTAAGCACAAGGCAGCTCCCTGCAACACACTCCCCAGCTTTGGGCCATCCACCTTCTCAGTCAAGAAGCTAGAAGTGCATTGACGAGCATCTACCTACGTCTACCTTAAAGGATATTGTCGAGCCAGTCTAGTCCCTTGAGCTTGATCGATGGCAATGCTGACAGTTGTTATGCCGCAGTTGCTTACAGCCATCCCAGATGTCTCGACCAGTGCTTTATAACCACCGACCAGCACTGAGACAAAGATTCCTGACCTGAGCCACCTTCAGGCCAGCCTGCAGCCATCCATACACCTGTGCTCGCCAAACTGTTTGCCGTCTGATACCCGCAGCTGTCTCAAGTCTTGAACTCTGTCACAGAAACCTGCAAAGCACACTGAAGCCAATCCGACCCTGTTGAGCACCAAGAACATTTACAAGCACAAGTTACATTGTGGTTCTGGCTCCCTGGTCCTTCTCTGAAGGACCTTAGAGACATTTTAGGACCCATTGCTCCCTTTGTGCTGAAGCCAACTGTTGTGATTATTTTCTCTCCCGGCCCCCCACCTTCAGTATCCTGAGGGCATCAATGTTCCTTTTTTGAAACTGTCTGTCCTCTGCATTCCTTTTAGGGTGGTCGTATATGGTAGCTTTGGTTAACTGTCTGTTGTGATAATAATAAAGTAGATATTTGTATACAACCTTGACTAGAGAGTCCCTTCTATCATCAGATAATAATTGTATATTCGCTGTGTTGCCACTAGCTAACGACCCAGGACCTTCTGGAGATAAGCCTGCTATTCCGTACACGTTATCAAAATTGGACAAGGAGGTTTATCATTTGCTTGGATTTCCAATCTCTTTGGATCCCTTCTGGTGTACTAGAGGTGTGTGGCTGATTTATGGTTTAGAAACCGATATTCATCCCTCGATCACTTGGTGTCCCGGAAGTTGATTTGCAACACTTGCCTAAACCGTATTTTCGATTTTTAAAGGCTTGGAGGAGCAATGTCCCTCTCCCAACACGACCCACCTTGCCTTGACTTCTCTGTCAAGACTGTTCTTCAAAGAAGATATGGTAAAAGGAATCACTTATGGTATGTTTTATACAACCGAGTTAGTCTTTCTACTTTTTCTACTCCGGAGTGCAGCATGCACACACAATAAAACACACGGCAAAAGTGGTTTGACGTACAATTTGACTAAGGAAGCAAATGTACAAAAATAAACTTCTTTCAGAACGAGGAACATTATAGTGGAGATCAAAAGAGTTCTAAAACAAAATAGCAACAAAACATATCACACAAGTATTAACTTGTCCAGCAAAAGATAAGTCATGTGCAAAAATAAAACGATCCAAAAATGAGTCTGCTAAATCACACAGCTCTCATGTTATGAGATGTGTTACATGACTTTAAACCAGACTGCGGCAGATGTGTGATATACAAAGACAAGTACCATTAACCTATATGAGCAGAGAAGCTAAAGTAACTTGGGAATGGAGGTAGGATGTATATTTAAAAAAAAAAAACAAAATAAAAAACACATAACTACAATAATACAATGCTGCACTGCCCTGGGGCTTAAACAAGGAAAGCAACAAGTTCACCAAAGGCAGAAAAGAGGACTTCCGAAAAGTGTGGCAGGTTTGGCAAATTCTAAAAACTCTGACAGACAAAATGTTCAGCCTTGTGTCTCAGATTAGATATTGAACTTGATAAAGTTCAGAGTCATAAAATGTGTAACTAATTGTCAAGGGCGTAGCTTACTTGTGGGTGGGTGGGGTGGGACTCCATTCCCATTATTGTGCCCTTTTCGGTTTTCACCATAAACATTCGGGTAGGCACGACTGTCAGTAATATCGATTGTCTCTGCATTTCAGTGTGACATGCAACATGCCTGAGGGTGAGGAATCACTCATTAACTAGTGTATTATTGTCTCCCCCTTTGTTTGAGATTCAGAGACGGTTTCCCCTTCTGGGAGGCCTCACATTGTAGGGTGAGACATTAGTACCATGTGTATTGCGTGTTGTTTGTTGGGAAATTTTGACTCACCTGCACAATAATACTCACCAAGCTATGCTCCTGCCAATTAAACTTGTTATAGTAAGAGGAATTCATATGGTTAACATTTCTTTTGTTGCTATTGTTGAGTAGGCTGTTTCTGATCCAATGAGTAATCTTGATGCAAACGCAATTACTCCATTTGAATCGACATGGCTCCTAACCCCTCGTTTCCAGCATCTGTGATTGAGATTGCCTCGCTCTCTAGTTTGAATTACTGTAGTGACAAGGTTTGGTTTAATGCAGATTTTATCATTTGAAATTGTTTCCAGCATATATATGACCATTCAAATTCAGACTTGCACTTGAGTAGATAACTGAAATCTATTATTTTACCTGTAAAGTTTGGAATGAACCTTCAGTATTACTCCACCACTCCCAAAAATGATCAGAATCTGTCTTTTTTTTGGTACACACATTCCTATACACTGCTGTATCACAATCTTTCTTTGGCTCAATACCCTTGGTGGTAATTATGTGACCCAGACTCATATCAATGCCCCTCCAGTTGAGTTTGCACTTGCCCTTTGTCAGTGTTAAACCTCTTTCTTCTTACACCTCCAGTACAATGGGTCAGTGCTTGTTGTGTTCATACTTCTCCTTTCCATACACCAGTATATCATCCTGGAACAATATTTCAACTGGATACTATCAAAATAGTTCAGCAAATGTCCAAATGTCTAGCAAAAAAAATTCTTGATGCTTTGGAAGGGCGAAGATGCTGATGTTATCCCAAGTGGCATTCATATCAACTAGAATAGTCTCTCTGGTGCACTGAGCAGTGTCCATTTCCTCCATGTCGGCTGTAACTTGACCTTATTGTATGCTGAAGTTAGGTTGAGTGCGGAGAACACTTGGTTTTACATTTGCTAAACACAGTGGGCCCGATTCATGGAATTATTTGCATGTAAAATCAGGGATTTGTGTGCCATTCTGTGCACAAATCCCTGTTTGTTGATTCATGGAATTGACTGTGCACGACTTTTCCTGGACATGCGTGGCTTTTGTGCCAGCCCAGCACGTTCTGCGAGGGGCAGAGTGCCTTGAGCGAGACACCACACAGGGCTTGGGCATGGCTTGCGCAGAGGGCTGGGAAGGTGGCGGAACTCAGGAAATGGGGACGAACTCGCAAAAATGTGCATGTTACGATGGACAGACCACATTTGCACGGAACAATGCATATTCATGGTCCCAGCCATGAAACCTCTCTGCGCGAAAAGGTCACGCAAAGCCATCATACTTTCCGCCATCCGCATGGTAAGATCGGAAGTTAGATTTTGGGGTGCATGCACGCAATCGGGGGTTCCAATCGGACTTAGGGGTGCGTGTAAGCGGTGTATCAGGGTGCAGGAGTGTTTTGCATATTTACTGCCAAAGGTTGGCTTTTACGATATGTGCTTCGCATGTTGATGAGGTGCTGTGTGTGACTCTGGGGTGCGCAAAGCACCACCGCCGGGGTACTGGCTTGGTTGTGGGGGTTTGCAGGCAGTCTTGTTGGCGTGCTTTGATTTTGCATCAGAGGTGTGTGTAGAGGTCCCTGTCCATGGCTAGTATGGCTTTGCGTGTGGGTGTTTCATGGGCGTTCCTCTCGCAGCCTGCATATTGGGTGGTTCTGCATGGATAGTTCCATGAATACAATGAGCACGCAGATTTTATTCTGCGTGACAGACCACACATAGTCGTTTTCGGCGCACAGCATTTGCCAGATCATTGCATCCGTTTCCATGAATCAGGGCCAGGGTTTATTGCAGGACAAGTCGAGCTACTGACTATGTGTCCTGGTGTATCACATCTCTAACATCTGTGCTATGTGGTGTGCAGTTTTTTTTTTTAATTACAATTGGTCTCATTAAGCATTTGATTGAACACATGGTGGGCTTCCCCACATTGGGAGCTCTTATTGTGGATCTGGATTCTGGTCTTGTTAAAATTGCTTTTGTCTCAGGTGGGTTGATTCCTTCATCCTTCCTCAATATTGTGGACATGTCCGAATATATATTTTTCTAATATCTTGATATTCTTGTTTGTGCATTACACTTCCTTTAATATTCTTAGTACTTTTTTTTAATGTAGGGTCGACCTTTGACAACAGTTGTTCCCTTATTTTATGATCTTTACATTCCAACATTAATTGATTTTGAAATCTTTCATCCATCTGTACTCTAGATATTCAGGCCCTGTTGAGACCTCTGGGCGACGTTGTGAATTGCTTTACCGTTCCCCCTTCCTTTTAGGATTATTTTCCAATGTGTATCTCTCCAGCATGATGCCAATTTTTGTTTCAGGGTGTTATCAAGTTTTGCAATACACTTTTCATAGTCATTCAGATTATCAGATTATCAGATTAGCCTGGGTTTAGTTCTGGCAGTTCATCTCATTGTACTTTTCCAGCCATTCCAAAGCAATGCATCAGTAATGTTTTTTTTTTTATTGTTTTATTCTCAACACCATCATGTGTACCTCCATACCGCAATGCATAATGCTCAAATATTATTTTCAATCTCTCCCACGGAATTGGTGGTTCCCCAGGTGTGGGCAGGGATGTCATTGCTGGGCTATTGGTTTGCAGTCTGGCCTGTGTTGTTTAAGTATTGTCTCCCCTGTTGCAATGTTTTTTTTTTTGTTTTTTTTTGGTACACTGAAATTGTATTTCCTCTATTTATTTGCTTATGTGTTTACATCTGTCTCGGCTTTCCCACCTAATATTGCTTTCTAAATATTCTTAGACAAGGGTTGTGAGGCAATTTTGATTATCCAATATGTTCCTTGTGTCTATCTATGTCGTTCACAAAGGAAGGTCCGTTACTCTAACGTCTCTAGCAGCATTGGTCTCAGCACGCTCCCTTGTGCCTATATATGTTCAAATTAGACAGCTCCTTCTCTGCTTTGGCTTTGCTTTTCCCATTTCTGTCCGGGTCCCCCTCCCCTTGCTTATCTTTGAAGACTGTTCCAGATTACCTGTCGGCACCAGGGGCGATTGCAGTCACGCAGCCACCGATAGGTTCCTATCTCTCTACTGGTAGGGCCACCCTGTAGCCAATTGGTAGTAATGCGGCAGAGGCAGGCAATATTCTTTGGATAGTTCCCCACCTGATCAGCTTAGCTTCTCCCAGTATATCCGCATGAACCATCCTCACGCATCCTCCTCCCCCCCATCTACGTTCATTCCGACATGTTGCTTCTAGAATTGCATACCACAGCTTATTATAGCACCTGCTTATGTAGAGCCCTCCTATGCTACCTAGACAGTTTCACGTTTTACAAGTAGCAAACCTACATACATGGTTGCCCTTGGTCTTGGCGCGCTATGCAACTGTCAAAATAAGTAAATAAAGAACATGGTGGAACATCTGTAAGAACCTCCTCAATAGTCCCATTCCATGGGCTTCAGCCAGAGAAGCATCTTTCTGTTTAATTCATTCATGGCCCATGGTATCAGGATGAGAGACAGTCCAACTGCCTCCAACGATGGCCAATCATAGGTGTCACCATCCTCACTATACTAACTGTAGACCAGGAAGAAAGCACGAGCTTTTCAAATGATCTGGGCAACGAGTCAGGAGGACTCACAGCACACCTCCCAGGAAAGGGCACACAGGTATCACGTTATTTCTGCCATTAGATATTGCAATTTCTGAAACCATCCTCATAACCGCTAGACATCTCCTACATTTGAGCTGTGGCAGAGGTGTATTTACTCCCATGCATACTCCTCCCACGCCGGGACCATGAAAGCCCCCATGGGAGTAAATACATCTCTGCCACAGCTCAAGTGTAGGAGATGTCTGGCGGTAATGTACCAATGCGGTACCGTGCAGATCATGCCCCCCCACTGAGACAGCTTACAAGCTAGCGAACTACAAGTTGCATGTACTTGGACAGACAATAACGCACATTGCAGGCGATTTGCACTGGATGAACTCTTGGCAGATGACAAATATAACTGAGTAGCCAATCAGCAAGACGCACAGCAAGGCCCCATCTCAGAGTCTGGCCGGGTCCTGATTATCTCCACCGGGCGGTCTGACAATGATGTCTTTTCGGCGCTGTTGCTATCCCTGCTCTAATGGCAGGGAAGGGGAGCGCGAGCAGCGACTCCATAGCAGTGATCTGAAACAATGCACTGATGACTGCCACCTGAGAAGGGTGGCTTTCCGGGATTTGAGAGGAAGAGGAGCAGCTGATGGATGGCTCCCCTCCACGCCTACTGAAAGACCCTTTATTTTCGTCTGTCTGCTGTGGATGATTGCCTGGAAATGGCATTCAGTGCCTGTAACTTCGGCTCCGGACCTCCAGCATGAATGTCTTTCCGATTATTGATGGCGGAGCCCGAAGCTCACTCCTTAGCACTTAAATATCGATCGGATTTAGAAAGCAGAAGGATGGCGTAATACTGCCGGGGTTTGGAAACAATGCCTTCATGCTTGCAGGTCGGAAAGGTTAGCCACTCAGCTATCTCTCTAATTGTCACAGAGTTAATGGGACTGCACGCATTTTATTGTTGCTCGTGATACACTGGAATTGTTTTTGAGGAAGGGAGCCATTAGTATCGTCTGTATACAGACCCCGGGTGACTGCATGGGCACACTTGCACAAAGGGAAAACGCAGGAAGCCGAATGGCAAACTGAAAGCGAGATTGCAGTGTGGCCAATGCCAAGGTAAAACGCAGGTCCCAACAACACATAGAATACCAACTGGAGACATTGGCATGGATTGCATGCTTACTACATACAAGAACTGGAATGTTTGGTGTAGCGTCATAGAGGCCTTCTTCAATTCTGCGCTAACGAAAAAGTGGCTGTTCAACATATATGATTAACGACTGCCTCTACTGTGTTGTTACTTGATGTCTTTGTACTGTTCCCTCTGTACAAGCGCAGCGATACCCCATGGTTTGAGTGTTACATACATGCTATAAACAAATAAATAAATAAATAAATAAATAAATAATTCAACCAATCAATAAATAAATAAATAAATAAATAAGAAGGAATTGCTGCCATGATACCTTCTTTAATACCCTGTGAATGCTGATGTTACAAAAGAGGACTTCTGACCCCCTTAGTGATAATACATGCGCAGGAATTCTTCCTGTGGTAGCGCATTCTGAGGGAGATGTCCTGTGGGCGCCATAGCTTTGCTTTGCAAACATTTCCATATATGGCCTTAAGAGTGTTGCGTGCCTTCCTAACAGTGAACCCTAGCCACATAAGAGGGGGAGGTTGGGAGCGCTTGAGAAGGGACATGCTGCTTGCAACAGTGGAGTAGGAGGGACCAATCCTCTGTTTGTGTGCGAGGGGGAGGTGTGGATGGGATCACAATCAAGGAAAGTGTGCCACCACCCGCGTTGCTTAAACACGAAGCAGACTGAGAGTAGCTCCTGGCTTGGGAGTCTTTGACATGTGCCCATCAAAGTTTACAAATGTCCACATCATCGGTAAGACTGGGCATTCTTGATAAGGGAATAGTGCCGAATTAACACCACTGATGAGCTGCACAAAATGGACGTTTTTTTGTTTTTATTTAACAAACTCCAAATGTCCATTCGCTGTCGTCCAGATTAGTGTTTAAAATGGAAGAAAAAAAAAGTGCAGGTACTCTCCAATCAAGATTTAAAAGATGGACTGGTGCAACCCCCTGAAGGCCCCCCACACTTCCATGACACTGGGGTGCTGCCTTGGCTCCGCATCCCATTTCTACTAATCTCACTTTGTGTGTCCGTCTTCCTTTGTGTAGTTCTCTAATTATCTAACTTTCTGTGTGTCGCTCTTTCTCTCTCTTTTTGTTTTACTCTCTATGACCCTTTCTATTTGTGTCTTTCAACCCCCCCCACACACACACTAAACATGCTCTCCTCTTTAACTCTCTGTAAGGGACTCTTGTTTCTAAGACTGCCCCTTGTGAGTTTTAGGCAATGACATATCTCAATCAGTCATTCCAATCAAAATCTCAACAGACTCTGGGCCCCATTCATGGAATATTTGCCCCGTGCAAATTGAATTTGCACTGCTGAAAAGTGACTTTGCACTGCCGACACAAACCCTGATTCATGGAACTGTGCAAAGTGTATGTTTGCAGTGCAACGTCCGGGCAAAGTCATTTTGAACTTTATTTTGAACTGCAAACATGACTATGCTTTGTCTTTCCCCGGAGTTTGCACTGCAAACATACACTTTGCACAGTTCCATGAATCAGGGTTTGTGTCGGCAGTTCAAAGTCACTTTTCAGCGGTGCAAATTCACTTTGCACCAGGCAAATAGTCCATGATTCGGGCCCTAAGTCATTCACTATACATTTATTTCAGCCTAACGTATTGATTGTTCTCCGTTTTAACACCAGTATGTTGATGTACACAAGTTGTGAGGCTTTACAAACTAAATGTGTGTATATCACACACAGGGAGATTCTATTTGCTCATGGTCTCCCAATTTGTTTCAGCAGTGAGTCTGGAATGTTATCCCTCTGTGCAATTCAGGCGCCTAACCACACACCTGCTGAGCTCTAGCCAGGGCTGAAATGCAGGTTTTGCCTTCCAAGAAAACCACTTATAGAGCTGACTTCCAAAGTACACAAATAAATTAGCAATGCAGCCCAACATGCTACATGTCCATTAAAAAAAGTCAAATCAAGGAATATTTGCAGTTTTAATTTGCACATACTAAAAGGACGACTACCAGTCTCAGAATCCAAAGCAAGGCAACATTTTGAAGTAACCACTGGTTTGCACCGCTTTATTTTCAGCACTTAGATATACACAATAAAAGACATGCTGAGAGTGGGCCCATTGTTAGAAGTGTTCGAGTCAAATCTCCAGCTTGAGGTTAATGCATGATTTTAACAATATTTGACAAGCCACATGATAGCAAACCGTTTATTTTTTGCATGTCAAAGTAATCGACATCAGAGATATGAACGAGTCCTCATATTTTTCCCACAGCGGATACCAAGTACATGTTTTACAAGGTAATGCCAGGTCCTTCTAAGATACTGCCCATAAAGGTGTGCCAAGGCCAGTCGTCATCAATTTGCCCCCCACGTCAATGCTCTGGAGCCCCCCTCCCATAAGGGATAATTAAAGCCCAGTTGGCAGGGTGTGCTGTCCCTGGTAAGCACAGCAGCAGCTCCGTAGCTGTTTCTTTAGGTCCCCTTGTGTTCTGCAGGGTGGGCCCAGAAGGAGACTTGGTGAACACTGAGGGTGAGGCCAACCTATGGAAAGCACTAGTCCATGCACACACACACACTCATTATTCCGTTAGCATGTGCACATGCGAGGGGGAACACGGGACCACTGTGCTAATTCACAGAACGAAAACTGCTAGTACCAATATTTTACTTTTTTCCACCTTCAGTTTTAGTGTGCACAGAAAATGGGTGGTTTGGGGCCATGCCAGTGGAGCGCTATCAATGTGTGCCGCCCTTACTTTCAAAGAGATGTGCAGCTGGTTGCCATCTACGCTGTTTCTCTTGCACCTGGCCTACTTGGTGAAAAGGCTGGCAGAGAGCGAAGGGGTCTTCTCAACCCTCTATTTTCATTACTGTGCCCCAAACAGATCCTTGTATCTGCTTTCTACAATGTCAACACTGTAATGGTGATGTCAGTGCAAAGTCAGTGGGCCTCATTACACGGTAGGCGGTGGACCAAGGTGCTATTAGCTATTAGCACCTTGGTCCATGTCGGTAAAATGCCGGCACCGCCTTGGAGGAAAGGGGAATTACTGCCCTATTCCTAGGTTGGCAGGGCGGTAATTCCCCCTTCCCCCATTGCCCTTCATCATTCCCATTTTTGCACCATAGGCATAATGGGAATGGGGAAGGTGCTAATTACGGTACCGCAGTTAGCACCCTGGTCCCTTTACGGGTTGGTTTTTAACGCCTGCTAAAAAGCAGGCGTTAAAGTACCAACCCGCGAAGGGACCTCGTAGTAAGGCGGTAAGGGTTAACGGTCACCGTTACCATTACCGGTGACCGTTAACCCTTACCGCCTTCCGTGTAATGAGGCCCAGTGCATAGTCATTTTTGCAGTACAAAATACACTTTGCACAGTTCTATTATTCAGGGTTTGTGTCAGCAGTCAGTCAATTTTCCGCAGTGCAAAGTCACTTTGAACCGTTCAAAAAAGTCCATGAATTGGGCCCCCTGTGTCTTGCATCCAGCATGCATGGTACTTTGTGAGTTGGAGACTTGGCAGAAAGGCATGCTAGAAGATTAAGCAAGGGAACCCTTTGCTCCTGAGATTTTCCATGCAAGAAGTCTGTATGGAGACGATGCCCATTAGGATTTCAGGATTGAAAAGACTCTTTCACGCTCTGTGCGATTATACACCATGACCACTCCTTTCAGGCACTATGCTCTCATTTTTAAGCTAAGGAGCCAACAGCGATCAAACATGTTTTTAAAGGCCCCGTGGCAATTATGAAACAATCTATAACACACCTTCTTCTTTGATGCACCTTGTGGGTGTTCTTGCAAGAATACAATAGCCATTTGTGCCAAGATTCGGAGGTGTAGCATAGAATATTACCTCTTGGAAATGCACTCTGTTATGAAAATATATTAACTTCTGTTGCTGAGCAATGTGCTGAAGGTGGTTATTGATGACGTAAGTCACATTGATATTTGCATAGTTTATGATGTCCAGCGATGATCGGTCTGATTTACAAAAGGTTTTGCTCGGAAGAGTGCACTTTGCACGGCACAAAAAGTGTGAATGTTATTCACAAAATGCACTTTGCCCGGCCCGATCCCGTTGCATCCTGCCCAAGCAGATTGCACCCACACAGCGCCACATTAGCACAAAGGAAGTGCCAATGCAAGGGCGGAAGAAGGGAGCGGAATATGCATGAAGCCTCATTAATTCGTTAAATAAAACAGAGCGATATGGACGTGGGCTGGGAGACACCGGGCACACTCCCAAATGCACCCACGAAGGTGCAAAACAAACCTTATTCCCAAAATGGACAACGGTCCTGTGCAAACACCTAATGCTTTGAAACCTACTGCCTATCTGGAGCAAGAGCAAAGTGTAAAAGCGCTGCACAAGCCTTGTGAAACCCAGCAAGAATGGCTGACCCCGCATTGCTAACACTTGTACTTGCACAAAATGCAAGGAGGAGGCCCACGATATCCCGCACCACCATTTCTGGAATACCGATTTCTGCCACATGTCATCCTAGGCACAGGGTCATCTTAAGCACTTTTGGGGCCCGGGGCACGGACATCTTTGGGGCCCCCCTCCACCAAACCAAACAAATTTAGGGATCAAGAATAATGGTCACACCCCCAACCCCCACCCATTGCGCTCACAACCTATAGGTTGATATGCTGTCTGGCAGCATAATAAACACGTTTACTCCCTTTAAGTCCCCTTACCTTCTTCATTCTTGCTCTAATCAGAATGATAAACAAGTAGTATTTGAAGACCAACATTTGCAGTCTACGAATAGGTTACTGCTCTAGTGCATACAGGATAATTGTTATCAATAACATCCAGGAAGGTGTGCAGCCTGCAGTATTAATTCATCACCATATATAAAAGGTACATGTCACCCATAATAGACAGAGAAGTCACATTAGCTGCCTAACAGAATGCAAAAGCGCTCTTGCATGGACAGAGGAGACCAATTGGAAGGAAGGAGAATGCTCCACATACCGTAGCATGCATAGTGGATGCAGATGCAGATTAGAAGCTACCAGAAAGGTGTCTTTATCCAGACAGATTGAGATTAGAAGTGGGATATGGTTTTCAAATAGTGTTGCCATTAGATATCAAAGGAACAAATGCCTGTTATGTGCGATATAAATGTGCTCACTATTAAAGTGGAAGCAATCCTATAGCCAGTGAAACCACAAATAAGTCTTTTATGAAGATCATACCATGAGAAGGAAATCACTCTGAAGGACTGACAATTTTGAAAGGTTTAGGGACTGGCAATATAAGATTAAATGAGATGCCCAGGATCACACATTGGTTAAGGGCTGGCGAGGTGAAGCTGGGATTTGTGCCAATACTGCAATTTCTGCATGTGAGCAGTTTCCTTTCCATTTCTTATCATTAAGTAGAACAATCTCATTTTATAAAAATGGACTTGGAATGTACACAAATCACATTACCAAACATTTTAACAAAATATTATAGAAGGGTTCTATGCAAAATGGGAATGGTTCTAGCTTCATTCTCTCCATCATCAAGGGAAGTACATAAGTACCAGCATACCAATCGATGTGATTTAACAAATGTAATCTGGGTCTGTCTTTTGTATTTTAAAGCTTTAAATACTTCCAAAACAATGAAGGCCTGCAACATCTGGTCCGCTCTCTTCTGTCTACCACCACTTCCACTCAAATGGTCTACATAAGAAGAAAGATCAAGTAATGGGCTAAACGATGCCAGAAGCATGTAAGAAGGCAAACCTCACAGAAGACAGCAAAGTAATGTAAGATATATGAGATGATTTGACCAGGATCACTGTATCGTCTGCTGGCAAAGCCAGGATACAAGCATGAACGCTTTCGTTCCATAGTCTTGAATTTGGATACTTATTCACCTATTGGACTAACAGATAATGCCATCATTGGAGGCGATTGACTAGGTTTTGCAACACCTCATCTGAACAAACCAATTTCTAGACCTTCACCATATGGATGACATGTTAGTTTTTATAGCATTCACTAACTGGTACAGGTACATTGCTCATACCAGCAGATGTTGTTCTCCAAAACCAAGTACACATGCATCCAGCTTTATACACTTCAGACATAGGAAAGGCTCAGCCAGCCTTGCTGGAATATGATATTCTAATGCATATCATTAGTTTTCATATAATCTTTGCATTTGAACACATATCTCTGCAATGGTTGCTTCACACACTGAGCTAACTTCTGAGCCATTGTCACACTCAATTTATCAATATGCATTTGTCTGTTGCCTATTGCACATGATCAACATAATTCCCACAGGAAGGAAAGAATGCTACAGAGATGTGCCGTAAGGAACACACAAACTATGTATACCACAGTGAACACAGAAAGCAATGCATGATGAATTGATCAAGGCAGAATGTACTTGTCAAAACAGAAAGGCAATGGGTTTAAGGACTCAGCAGCACCGCATAAAATATCCTGATGTGTGCTATTTAAGACTGGTCAACAATGTAATCTTACTTCTTCAGATCAGGAAGCCTTTTTGGGGCCCCCTCCAAGGTGGGGGCCCGAGGCAAGTGCCCCTCTTGCCCTCCCATAAAGACATCTCTGCCTAGGCATAGTCAGGGAATAGGAGGCTAACCTGACATCAAGCACCATGTGCTCACATGCATTACGTCTGCGTGTGAATGTGTTATCTGCCCTACACTTTGTGGCCACTGGTTCATTTCCGGGTACCACTACTATTTAAGTGGGCTTATCCCAGCACACACAATCTCATGCCTGCATCAGATCTTGCAGTGCATCATTGCACGTCTCCAAAGCCATATAGACTTGCCCCACACTCTACAGACAAGGCAACACGTGGCTGAGTAGTTTTATGCATCGTAGAGTTTCCCGGGTCCCCAGAGAGATTGACTGCACTCATGTAGCGCTACAATCCCCCAGTAAAACAGAAATCTTATATTAGAAAAAAAAAATAGCTTTCCAACAAATAGAGAGGATAGCTCAGAGGCAACACGCTTGCCTTGGAAGCAAGACTCCTTGGAAGCAAGACAACATTGAGCAACACAGGTTCGATCCCTGGGTCCACGCTTAGAAACCTCTGGGTATTAAGCGTGTTATAAATAACCCATAATATAATATCAATTCAAGGTCATCTGCAATGTTAATACGGATATGAATACCACTTGCTTACTTTATTCACACTACTGAGTCTCACGAAAAATGTGGTCGAGCTGTCACATTGTCTCTATCATATGCATGCACATTTCATCTAAGCCATAAAGAGCCCTCAACTGCACACCACTGCCCTCAGTGTTCAGGGACTTGCCATTCCTGCTACTTTCCTCTTTTAGTGCAGTGCCCCATAGCTTTAAAGCTGAGTCCCATGAAATAAAGGTGGTCGCGCTGTCACATTGTCTCTATCATATGCATGCACATTTCATCTAAGCCATAAAGAGCCCTCAACTGCACACCACTGCCCTCAGTGTTCAGGGACTTGCCATTCCTGCTACTTTCCTCTTTTAGTGCAGTGCCCCATAGCTTTAAAGCTGAGTCCCATGAAATAAAGGTGGTCGCGCTGTCACATTGTCTCAATCCTCTTCAATACAGTTTTTGACCCTGATTTACAGAGCATTTTCCAATAGGTTTTTGTGATTATATAAAATGCTTCTGTGAATTATGCTCTTTGGGCCAGATTCATGGAATATGTGGTCGGTTCAAAGTGAATTTGCACTGCTGAAAAGTGACTTTGCACTGCTGACACAAACCCTGTTGCGCATAGTCCTTTTTTGCAGTTCAAAATGACTTTGCCCAAACTTTGCACGGCAAAAATACACTTTTCACAGTTCCATGTATCAGGGTTTGCGTCGACAGTGCAAAGTCACTTTTCAGCAGTACAAATTCACTTTGAACCGAGCAAATATTCCATGAATTAGGTCCTATGTCTCTCTCTGTGAATGTCTCCACACTAGGCTTTCTGTAGAGTGCCTAACTTGCATCTTCTGCTGTATGTACTGAATTTCTCCCCTTTACTGTTTCTCAGATCACCATCTGCCAAAGGGCCACACTTCCTACAGGGCTTCAACGCCATTACATCTGGTGGGGGCACCACACAAATGTAGGATAACAGAACAGAACATTCTCAATTTCCTGCGCGAATAATCGAGTGCTGACTTAATATGATTCATTTCTAGTAGTGGTGCGTCAGATAGTCTGATCCCAGCTGGTGGTAGGGAAATGTAAAGAAACATCAACCAGAGCCACATTACTGATGGACAGAACACACGCCTGGTGGACATTAATGACCTACATCCATGTGTGACATGTAGGGCAAATGTCATAGATCGGCTAATACAACCTATTGCAAAACAGTATTGCGACAAACTGAAAATGTTATCAAAACTGTTGTCATCTAGCAAAAGAACTGCTCAAAATATTGCCTTCCACACTGCTCCGTGCGCAGTGTTTGTACCCGGTTGCTCGAGGGCTCACATTCCAAGGAGAGAACGGCTGCCTCTCAAAGCAAATCGCATTGTGCACGCAGGCAGGACTGGATTGCACAGCAGAGGCACGATAAACATGACAGGACATGATGAACAATTTCAACTACATGCTGGCTTAGAATCAGATAGTGTAGCGATGGTACGCTTCATAATTGAGGTCATTCAATGGCACTGCTGCTTTGCAACTTGTGCACCTTTCTGACGTGTGCCTTCGAGAGATCACACGACCCTAATTTCCAAACCACATCAAGGAGAAATGGACGTGATTATTCAACCATCCAATGGAGCAGAAGAAAAGATCCCTATAGCACAAGACAGTTTTGCTGGGGAAAAGTGTGTGTACATAGAATGGTGTGTTTCTAACCAATGGTCAAGTCTTCCCAGTCATGTATGATAAATCATGCAATAATTCTGGCAAGAGCTAAATAAACCACAGCAGGATCCCTAGAAATATCCACAACAAATTCCAGAGTAATACACTTTGGGAATGATTCACAAAGCGTGTTTCAATGGGATTGCCCCAGTGTAAACAGCATGAGCACACCTGGATGCGCGTAACGCTTGTGTTGTTAGGCGTTTGTGTTTCTTGGAAAGCAAAGTATAGCATCAAGTGATATATTAATGGAGCAAATAGGCAATCCTCACATTTATATGTAGGCACAACACCTCTTACAGGCACTTCCGCTTTTGCTCAATGCTGATATGCGCCCGATTGTCTTGAAGGATATCACAAACATCAATATTACATTCTCCATGAACATGTTTCATCCCGAGAGAGCCTCATCTTCCCCTCACCAACAGTGCGCCGGTACGGACCGTGCCAAAGTTTTGCGACCAAAAATTAGGAGCATTAAGCCAAATAAGCCAGTGAATCATTGAAAACAATCATTGATGGTTTTATTTAATTAATTTATTTTATTATCATACACAATTATCCATATTTCAATATGGGGCAAAAGCATGAGTACATGTTTCAGAATTCTTGTGTATAAAAACTTCTATGGACCAATTATTTACTATTGGGGCCATTATTGTAGCAATCTCCATCTGGGGTCGAGTTAGAACTGGTACAGCTTGAACATCCATAGAACTCTCTGGAGCATTGGTGGGCTCCACCAGCACCAGGAAATGAGTAGCAGCAGATGGTAGCAGTCAACCCTGCTGAGGGTGTTTTTTTGTTTTAATATATTTTTGCTAAACCTCACTGACAGCACTCCTTTTTTAGAAGTGCTAATATTTTGAAATTCATTACTGACCGAGCATTTGTTAAACAATGATGCAGAGATGGGGAGCAAGGTAACTAAGTAGAGTGAGGTTAATGGTTGGGATTCATTCTTCAAAACAATACATTTACCAAATGCTGAATAATGAATGAAAATCGTGTTAGGAATTACTTTGCAGAGTGATTGTATATCTTTGTACACTTTGCCCACTATGCCAGGGCTCTGAATCCTTTGACTCTTTGGCTCAAGAGAGACTTTGAAATACAACTCCCACAAGCCCTAGACTGAATAGTCACTAGCGAGGGAATACGTGTGGAACATCTGGAGAACGACAGGTTTAAGATACCGGCTCTATATATTTTTGGCAGCTTACTTCCCTTTGCCTAAAATACACTTGATAGAAAGGGGCAGAATAGTTGTGGCAACGCGTGATGATCTTATTAATAAAGGCAAAGTAAATAATATGTGCACCTTTGGCTCTTCTGTGTTAAATATTTGATAACAGCAAAACACAGTTTTATGAAACTATGAGCTAAAGTTTACTTATCAGTGGGAATTGTTCTGGCTTGCATTATAGGTCATAATTGTGTATCCACCTTGTAGTGGTTAAAGAGATAAACTAGCCACAGGCACATCAACACTACCGGCATGTTCCATGGAGAAGTACTTCAACCAAAATGTACAATCCTTATCTCCTCTGTTTTGGAAACACTCAGAACCCTGGGCATGTTTCAACCTTGTTGGGCTTCATCAGTGAGATGAGCTTGAGTTTCTGGGCACAGCGAGCTTGGACCCCTTGCCTAAGAAGCCATTCTACTATTCAAACATGATCCCCATAAGTGTGGACCTTGGCGTTGTTGTCAGCAGTGCCTTAGCCTATCCACTAATTGGTCAACGACTGAGAAACCAAAGGTGCATATTGATACTGCAGTCTTTGTATGATCACAATAGGAAGGGGGGAGGGGTGGATCTGCCACTTCCTCTGTCATCATTTCATCAGTTTCACTGCTTCAGGACCAGTTGTAGCCTTGATTGGATGGAATTGGGAGGTGGTCAGATTTCAGGATACTGTAAGGGAACACTGGTTTGTTTGATTTGGCCAATGACTTCACCAAAAGGCATATAATCTACCTCGTTGAGGACTCATTCCTTAACACTACATTGTTAGACATACACTGAGGGTGAACTGAAAAAATATCTTGGCACTGCCTAAACACTCAATAGGACTGCTTCAAAAATAATTCTCAGTGGGTTAGTCCATGCACTGAACACATACTCAGTCTCTCACCCTTCAGAAGATGATAAAATGCATGCCATTGAGATAACGGGGCTCATTACCAGTATGCCGGTCTTGAATCAATGGTGCCACTAAGCTTACCAGCATCATTGTTTCTGGACCGGCATCCTACAGGTCTGCCTGCTGCAGCCGCCGTGCCCAACAGTTCTGACCCTGCCGGGCACAGCGGCCACCGTAGGCACACTGTCACAGAAGAACCAGCACCATTAGAAATGGTGCCGGTGCTTCCATTGTCCCCACTCCCGTAGAATACTATGGGATTTCCACAGGAAGGGGGAACAACATTTTACCGGCGCCTGCCGGGGTTGTAATCCCTCGTTGGCACCGCCGGAAAGTCAGGCGCCAGTAAATATTTAAATATAGCACCAGCACAGTTACCGTCGGACCCGTATTGAGCCCCAATGTTATTGATCATCTGTTATCCACTCCGGAACATTCAGTGTTATGAATGCATGCTGCATTTGCCTGCGATGCCAACATTTGATGCCATTTGTTCTTTGAAAAAATAAAGAATTGTTGTTGCACATTCGATTAAACTTCAAAAATTGGATTATAGAACCAGGAACCGAGCTTCCGAGAAGAGCAGTCAGTTTGTGACGCCTTGCACGATAAAATAGTGGCCTGGAGTGGCCCGTTTAATTACAGTGCCTGCAATAGGGAAGGGGGCAGGAGACAAAAGATGAAAAAGGATAATGTGTTTAGTGTGTTATTCCTTTATTTTCCAGAGTGCCCTTACCGTGATGAATTGACGCACAGCTGAAGCATGGATCAAAGAATGTTGTCAGGTCATATTCTCCGTAGTGTTTTTTATTTCATACTCCTTAGGCTTCTCGCTTTCTGTGTCTTCTGCCAATATTCATGCACCACTGTCCCGGCGTAGATCGAATCTATTATAAAATGCTGGTAGCCACCATTGCTGGAGGCGTTTGAATCAAGGAAAGAGAGCTGCAAAGTATCAAGTCACTCATTTTCTTTTCTAATACAATATTGGCTACTCGACACGCTGATGTTCGACTAGGCTGATTGATGAATGCTGTAGAAGAATAAAGGATAATCAGTGAGTGAAAACAGGGAAGCATGATGCATTCAAATGAATTGGGTAAGCAGAAGGCCTTATGCAGTGCAAAACTGTAGGTCCACTTGGGATTGAAGCTGCAATAGGCACGCAGAGCCAGATTTTCCAAACTCCTAGAGCACTTTTCCTAAATGCAATCTGCAAGGTGGCATTCACCATTTATTGGCAGGGAAGCTTACCCCAACCGTTGGGCCTCATTAAATGTCTGGGCGTATTTGTGTGGTAAATCTGTCATAATAAAATCAAACAACATGAATGTTACCATTTAGTCTGGTGGGATTACCGCCAGGTTACAAGTGGTGGTATGGCAGTGTTAGACCCCATTTATGGAGTCCAAAGATTTTGTCAGAATTACCACCAGCGATAATTTTGCCGATTTGGCATTAGTTTGCAGTTCGTGCAAAAGAATTGCTAGGAAGATGTGGAAAGTCATGGAAAGACAGGGAACCCTGATCTTGCATGCTGGATGGCCATCTGAATGAGAAATTAATAGGAATCTGATTACATCTGAGAGATCATATAGTCTTGGGAGAATAGCTCAGGGGCAGCGGGCTCGCCTTGGAAGCAAGACGTCACAGAGCCACACAGGTTCGATACCCGGGTCCGCGCTTAGAAACCTCTGAAGTGTTCCCAGTGCGTCCGCTCTTGGAATGGAAAAAAAAAGAAGGTAAGTAGGGATGGGAGGGCTCGAAGGGTATTCGGGGTAAGGGAATGGGAGACAAGACTTACCTGATTCCCCAGCAAGGGGAGAGGGCAGTCACCGGCCGTGAGAAGGCTCAGGGCAGCGGGATTACCATGCAGTAATGCCCGCATTCTGATCCTCCCCATTGGCTTGGAGGCTGCCACACCCCTCTCGCCAGGTACTAATGATAATTAATTGATCAAACCTTGCCACGTCTACCTCAGGGCCTAGATGTCAATTTACGTGTAAATATCATTGAAGTAGCACAGCAGAAGCTGACAGCTCTTCAGGTGGTTGTGATGCCAGAACGCCAAACCCGTATTCAGGACATGTTTATGATGTACGGTTTCTTAAAGCTACTGGGCTTCACAGGGGCAACACATGTAAGGAATCTGATATTCAGGGCTCCATCAGCTCCTAAGGCCGCGTCTGTCCATACGTGAGGAGCCACAGCCAGCTGGAGCACCGAGTCTCTCATATAAATAAGATCAACATTTTCACACGTCATAATATTGCTGCAAAATTTACACCATGCATTTCCTTTGCGTGATTTTAAATCGGTTCATAACAGAAACGTTGTCTATTTTTGCAGTGCACACTTCCTTATTTTCACTTGGAACTTAAATCTGAGGTGGAAATGGTTGATGGCAGTGGCACTCATGTTAGCATCAGCAGAACTGCAGCAGGGCTATAGAACAGTCTAGCAGAATTCAAGATGATGTAGTTACAGTTGGAGAGAGCACTACAGTCAACTTGTCACTCACTGAGCAACCTTTCATTTTTACTAACAGCATAGAAACAGTGGGCCCGATTCATGGATTTCTTTGCACGGTTCAAAGTGACTTTGCACTGCGCACTCAAACCCTGATTCATGAAACTGTGCAAAGTACAGTTATGCAGTGCAAAGTCAGTGCAAAGTTATCTTTGTATTGCAACAATGACTTTGCACTGATTTTGCACTGCATAAATACACTTTGCACAGTTCCAGGAATCAAGGTTTGTATCAGCAGTGCAAAGTCACTTTTCTGAAGTGCAAAGTCACTTTGAACCATGCAAATAATTCCATGAATCGGGCTCAATAGTGATTCTTACACAGGAAGGTCAGTTTGTCTAGCCCACATATGCGCCTATGTAACAAATATATGTACTATGTGAAATATCTGCCCGAGTCATTCAAGTTATCTGTGCATTCTGTTGGCAGTGAAGGGGTGTGCTGGTGGTCGGATTCTCCAACCTAAGACTGCAAAAGCTCAAATGTAGAAGATGATATCAGGATTGAAAGGCTATTGTTTTATTTTTACTAGTGTTCAAGTAGACATTGCACCCTCAATGATTTACTCATTGGCATATATGATCATAATGCCAGCAGGAAGTTTGGAATAAAATATATACTTTAAATAATTAGCATTGATTGGGCAGTGTCTTTAACCCGTTTCTGTGGATATAAAATGTTTTTAGTTTGACTTTGAGAAGAAGCTGATCTTGTTGACATGTGGGGAGTGAATCGCTATTTTGACTTTCCAAGAGGTAGGATAGGTTTGGAATCCATTTAAAAGATGCTGGGCCTAATTCACAAAATATTCTGCACTGCATAAAGTGACCTGGAGCTGTAAAGTGCACTTTGTGGAGAGAAAACATCTCATTCGTGATTCACAGATCGAACTTTGACCTGGTCCTTCTTAGCTACCGCTGTGCTGCTGCATTTGCGTGACACAAAATGCAACCCGTGGCAAGAGCCAGCACAAAGAATTACATAAGTGGTGGAACATGCAAAATCCCCATTCAAGGCAGAACATGAGGACAAACGTGGGTGTGGGCTAGGATGAACCGTGCAAACAACAGACACGCCCTGTCAGGAGCTAACAAAACACTGTTTCCAGAAGCTATAGTGCAATAGTCTGAGTCCAAAGGAGGATGGACATCTCACAACCTTACCACCACTCCTTACATGCTGCAAAGCACAAAGCACCATGAAAGCTCATAAAAGTGCAGTGCAGCCCCATTAAACAGAGGGGTCCACAATGCTGGGCCCTGCATTGCTAGCACTGATCCTACTACATGGAAGGAGGAGTAGAATGAGGGCCAAAATATTCCATCCACAAACTACTTCATTTTGGATGCCTGAAGAGGAGGTGTATGGAAGATACTGCTTCCCTCCCCATGTCATCCTAGACATGGTCAGGGAGTGGGAGCATGACCTGGCATCGCCCACCATGCGCTTGCAGGCAGTGACACCCTTGTGAAAGTACTATCAGCCTTACAATTCATGGCTACTGGATCATTCCATTACACCAAAGCCATTGAGGAGGCATATCACAGTCCACACAATCAAAGTTCCTCAACCAGGTATTGCTCTGCATCCCAGCACATGTGCATAGGACTATATACATGTCACAAACATGCAGGCAAGGCAGAGAGTGTTACAGGAATTCTACACACTTTCCACAGGTCCTGAGAGCCATTGACTGCACACATGTAGCATTGCAACCCCACAGAGAGAAACAGCCCACCAATCGCTACAGGAAACATTGGAATTCCATGAATGTGCAGGTAATCTGTTATGCCAAAGGACACATCATGCATGTCAATGGCAATTGCCCAGAATGAACTCATTACAGCTTGTTTTGCTTCAAAGGTGCACAGAAAATATTCCACGACCCCAGCACACAACATGAAGAAACCTTGAGCACTGGATGGCAATTATGTACACAAACACTCAGCTAAACTATAAAATGGCTTTTTATGGCCCTTTATTCACGATAAAGCATGCATGAATGAATGAATACAGCACAAATAATACATTGTTTAATTACTACACATATAAGGAATATAAACAATGTTTTAAATACTTAATCGTTGAAGCAGTCACAAAATAAATCCTCATCTCACCAGGAATGCACTGAAAAGCTGCAAAACAGGCAGAGATTGCATCAACAGGCATGGAAGCAGTGTGTCCATTCTTCCAGAAAAACTTTCTGTAGGACTGTCCCAGTTCCCCTCATTTTAAGCCTTCCACAAATGCGGGATGGCATCTACCAGAACTTTC
The DNA here is from genome assembly GCF_040938575.1 of Ambystoma mexicanum. Classification (NCBI taxonomy): domain Eukaryota; kingdom Metazoa; phylum Chordata; class Amphibia; order Caudata; family Ambystomatidae; genus Ambystoma; species Ambystoma mexicanum. Next base: position 926,227,086 of record NC_090929.1, on the reverse strand, counting down.
TGGCTTTCAAAGTCTCTACCTATTGACAGTTCCTATGGTCCCCTGGCCGGAGTGACCCATAACAACCCCCAAGAGGCAAAACACTTCCCTTTCTCATAAAAGCACAAAAACAGCTGCATACATTTTCTTCAGCTTTTCAAGATTCCATCGCAACGTTATCAAATACCAGCTGGCACATTCTTCAAAACAGTCCTTGAAGCAATGCAGAAACAAAAAAACATATTTGCCTGTGGAATAATACAAACTACGTTATAAACTCTCATCAAATGCAGCTTTCACTGAGGCCTGAAGAAAATGTCCATTATGGCTCTGGGAGCACCCAAACTGCACTGCACACAGATGCCATGTTTTAGTCAAAAGCATTACACAGCTGCATCTACCGCAATTCCCTCATAAACCAGACCCTTGCAGTGGGAACCTTAGAAAACACCTGGGTGGTGGGTGAGTAACAACAATCACGCACATAGAAGCAGCCACATGACACACATCAGCACAAGATATGTTCTGTTTGTAAAGGGGGTGTTTCGGGCACTACTAGTTATTCTTTAAGCTGAAGGTTTCTTTTTTTTTCTGCACACATTTAATTCCATGAATCGGCTCCCAGTGCTAATCCTTTCATCCACACAATGTTCTCTCTCCTGCTAATAACTTTGCACAAACATAGGGGCTTTTTTTGTAGGCCCGCTGGCTTTGCGGTGCAGGGTCAGCTTCTGGTTAGGACACAGATTACTGTGTCCGGAAAATGATGCGTCGGTCTTTGTGCAAAATCCAGGCTTAAATTAGAAAGATAACACAGCCTAGAGAAGAGTTCCTTGCTCCTTGTATCAAAGAGTGTGACTGATTGGACAAGATGGCAGAAACAATATCATTTACTGAAGTGCTCCGCTGTGTTTGGCTTGACAATCAATTATACTCTAGGCGCTGTGAAGTGTTCAGGGAGGGCTGTCCATTAGCACGCATTAGCCACTGTGAATGATTTTTTAACTGCTAAGAGGAAATTGAGACTGCTGTGTGGCCATGTTAGTTGCCATCATGCTCTTCTCTGCTGCAGTTGGTGAAGTGTTACTGTCAGACAATCCACTCCTTCAGCAGTCAAAGGGAACAAGGGAAAACATTGCCATAACAAAAGGGCGAAGCAGGTTGTGTTTCTCCCAATTTACTAGATTCAGCTTCAAATGTATTACTTTCTTCACAGGGCAGATTTAACCTCAGAAAGGCAAAGCGATTCATATGTCCAGTATTACTCATGGGTCAGCCAAAAAACTTTCTTTTGGCACTAAGACAGCGTTCGTACAGAGGTCAAAGTGAGTTCCAGTACATTTATTTTTACTTGTTAATGTTCTGCTTGAATTAATAACTATTTCCACCGTTCTGTAACTGTCCCGTTTCCAGATAAAATACCCCTTAATGTAACTTCGTAGTTATTTTTAAGCCAATTAATAATTCATGTGGGTTCCTGCTGAGTTAGTAAACAGTCAATAAATATTTCCCCCATAACCAGAAGGTGGCATTAGAGGGCAGGGAATCGATATAGCTGGGTTTGCCTGCCTAGAAGACGAAGAAAGGAGTATAGAAAGAGATCCAGTGAAAGGGAAAGGTAGCCTATTGCCTATTGTAATATATGCATTTATCTCCATCTGAGTAAAACGTTCATTCATGAAGAGATGCTGGCCTACAATGGGGTCGAACTTGTCAAGGAAAAAAAAATGGAGCTAGGCAACCTTGGAAATTTGCAATAGTGAGGTTTGAACTACGAACCATAATTAGAGGAGGAATGGGAAGAGTTGGCCACTTCTTAGTGTGGCAGCACAGCAGTAGAAAGGTAGGTTCGTAAGAGACATTGGACCTCATTACGAGTCCGGCAGTAACCCTGCCAGTGCTACCAGCGGGTTGCCGCCTGATTCGTATCATTTTACTGGCGCCTGACTTGCCGGTGCCACCGGGAGATTACAAGTCTGGTGTCCCAGGAAACAGGCGCCGGTAAAATGTTAGTCCCCATTCCCATAGAGTACGATAGGACTCTATGGGAGTGGGGACTTGGAAGCACCAGCACCATTGCTAACGGTGCCTGTGCTTCTGTGAACAGTCTGCCTACCGTGGCAGCTGCCCCCATCAGCGTCAGACCTGTCAGGCACAGCGGCCCCGGCAGGCATATTTCGAGTATGCCGGTCTCGAAACAAGTGTGCCGGTGAGCTTGCCGGTCCGGAAACAAGTGTGCCGGTGAGCTTGCCGGTCCGGAAACAAGGGTGCCGGTGAGCTAACCAACACCCTTGTTTCCAGACCGGCAAACTTGTAATGAGGCCCATTATGTCACAAGGAGGGATTTAACACGTTGTATAAACTGCCCAAGGACGTGGTATAGAGTGACCCACAAGGACCGTAGATGGTTACTTGTGAAAAGGGGACATAACAGTGGGAAAGAGGTCCAATGCCCATAAAAAAGCAGCATAGTAGGGACTCTGTTGTAAAAATGGGCACCATGCTCGTAGCAAGGAAAAGGGGTAAGACACAGGGCTGACATGATTAAGATGAAAAGCTCAAATATAAGATGACTGTGTCGTTTTTATATTGATAAACATTGTGGGCTGTTATACATGCATAACACAGCAGTGACATGCTTATTGTGGGATAGAGAAAGGTTCAAGCATGGAATGGGTATGCAGTTTAACACAGCTAAGCATTTTTCCCCACTCTCAAAAGGGTTCACTAGAGGGCAGGATGAATTTGCCAGCCGAGATGCCAACGAATGGAAGACATGGGGAGCTCTAGAGAAAGGGGAGCTGATTCCTGCCTTCGTGCCAAGTCACAGTCTGGTCTAATATGAGCTGAGTGAGTCCAAGGATAGTAAAATAGGAAGTTTAGAGCAATGGGCACAGGGCCAAGGGCCACCCATAACACGGGGGTAAATGGGGATTGGCTTATTTTCTGCAGAGCCGCAGGTGGGAAACCCATATTAGAGGCCCCACCCACCAGCACCCGTGTTAGGGACATATTGTTAGCGTGTTTTTCTATGCCATAGTGGTGGAGTAGCATGGTGGTTCCAGGGTTCAATCTTAGGAATCAGGCATGATGAGGCCCAGTGTGATGGGGAGAGGCAACACACCGGCACAACCCTCGATGAGCACGCACTTGGGATCAGAAGCAAAGTTGTGTTTATGGTAAGAGTAAGATGAGAGGAATGCATGGGTCACATGCAGGATGACTCCTACAGTTTTATATTCATCAAACCTGCACCTGTTATAGATGTGGTCAGAATATCGGGTTAAGAAAAAAAGGTTCACTAGACAAAGGACCTGATTCACAGAACGTTTTTCAATGGGATTGCACCATTGTAAAGGGATTGTGTAAATCAGGCCCACAGTGTGCAGTGTAGCACTGTTATGCATATAACCTTACACCATATTAAGTTCTGTTGAAGGGTGTGTGTTTGTTTGTGGAAGTCGACAGGAAGGAGAGCGTTCTCTAATGTGTCCATAACACCTTGGGAAATATGCTTTAAAAGTGCAGAAGCACGCACATTTTCTTTTTTCTTCTGAATTAAACTTTGATGCGGATGGCATATTTCTTGGCTCTTGGTGTACTTTCTGTATTGCGGGTTGCCTCCTTTGCAAATGGGTCTTGCCTGAAAGAGAGATACTTTCAGGAGGCCATCTTAAATGTAATAAATAAATAAATACATAAATAAATAAATAAATAAATATGGCTGCCAGTAACACATGATCTTTTACATTTTGAGACATACACATCTGACATCCACATCTGACGGACAGAAGGCAACGTCCTGTACCTTCAGCTCCATGTTGCAAATATGCTTACATCTCCACCTGAATGAAATGGCCATGCAGGTACGGGTGGATTGTGTCTGTTTGTAGGCCTATGAAAAACAGTCATAAGCCATAGGAATCTATGGTAATGTCAGAACCATCAATTGTTTTTTCTTTAAGAGTGGAAACATGTTATGGAAGTTATGGAAACCGAAGGATACTGGGGATACCAATGCCTCATTGAAAATTGCATACAGACAGTCACGGACATGCAAGGATTACCAGTCACATTTCTCTCCAAGAAATTAACACCAGATTTAAAATAACCATTTAAAATGACCCCCCAAAGTAGCCCTGGTGGGTACCCAGTTAATTCATCTGAAACAGCGCAGAGTGGTACATTTCACCACAGACTATAACACCAAAAAACAATGCAAACATTAAATAAATATATAAAAGGTAGTGGGGCAAGGGGTTAAAATGAGTCCGGATAGGGGTTGGGGTGGTGTTATAAGGGTCGGAAATCGGGGTGCTTGGGGACCCCAAATAAAAAAAACTAAAACGAAAGGTTGTTTTTCTGTGTTTTGACCGCTATGAAATGTACCACTTTGTTATTCGGGTTGGTAAAATCACATATAACTGCCCTGGTGTGGTGGTGTGTTATATGAACATGAAATACTATAGGAGTGTAGAAGAGTTTTCTACAGAAATATAGAATATCACATCATGTTTGGCAATAAAACAAAAGGCCACCTCCTGGACCATTTCTAGAAAATATAGATTTTGAAATATGAACCCCAAATGGATCATATCAAAACGGAAATACCATTAAAAAAAAACTAAAGAAAACAAGAGTGCCCCTTATTTTGCCAACCCCATTCATTTCTCCATCTTCTTGCATTGCTCCATCATTCAAACCTGCAACTTGCTGGGGTCAGAGTTCCACTACTTAATTGTTGAACTTAGACTCTGCCTAAGCAGGTAGTGCCTGATTGTCCTCCCTCACGCCATTGTGCGCAACATTCAACTGATGACATATCTTAATTGCACAGCCACCTGGGAACCTAGACTTCTTATTATGCCAGAGTTCATGCACTTGCTTCTGATAGGTATCTACTCAGCCTAGCTTCCATAGAAGCTACAGCTGGTCAAGTGGCACAGCGAGTAGAGTGCTCGCTTTGACATCTGTGCAGAGCCTGCTAACGCAGGTTCCAATCGAGGCAGGGCCTTCACCACACACCTCACATACCTGAGGGTTCGTAGTGCTATATAAATGCCAAATTATTATTATTAAGCTGCACTGCCCTGCTGACAGGGAAGGGATAACGTTTCTACTGGCGTTCCTCAAAGCATTGCAAATAGATGCACACTGAATGATTACCTTGTTTCTAATATTTGTTTGTGGATGAAGCCCTCTGGAAAACTAAACACAAGCACGGATTCTTTTTCATAGCTGTGTCTTCCTTCTGTACAGAAAACGGCACAACAGGTCTTTCAGTAGCTTAATCAGTATGCCATTATTGGATTTACTTTGCAATGAGCAGTGAACACTGACATAGATCTAATGTTACAGAGGTCTGCAAACCAATGAGAGCCAGAGAAGTCTGTTCAGAATGTGTTCTCTGAGAGTTTCATGGAAGCCATATTTGGTCTATTCAATGGTACATCGTTACATATGTTCTGCAAGTTTAGCAACTGAGGGCCTCGATTACAAAGAGTGTTTCAATGGGATTTCCCCATAGAAGAACACAGGTATAATCAGGCCCGGAATCTTGACAGATGGCTTTACCAAATGTATCTCTGCTCTCTTTGGGATACAAATCCATTGAATCTGTACAATCTGACCACCTGGATGTCTGACCAGTTGAGTGACATGGATGTTTTCGCCTGAAATGTGCTGTATTTACAAATGATTAGGTCTTTGGACCTACAAACGCTTCAATTTAATTCCAAAATCTGCAAAATAGGAACTCCGCTAAAGAGGGAATTTCACATATTTGATGCCAATTGATGACTTTCTATCCATGTTGCAAGCCTTACTGCTATGCAGCATTGATATTGGCAATGCCATCTTAGTTGCCATAGCCCAACTCAGATTGGCACATAGAAGGGTGGCTTTACAGGCAGCAGCACAATACCACTAACATGACACATATTGGCTAAATCGCTCACAAGCTCAAATATCTGTCATGATTCCCTGCTGAGCGCAAAAGATACTTCCAAATCACGCGCCATTCTAATTAGTAGATGCACTTTGCATTTCAGGTGGGTGAAGACAGCCCAGATGCCAATACCCCCGGAGTTTGAAACCTTCCAATCCTTTTGACAACAAAAACCTGCAATCACTGATTTTGAAGTACTGCAGTAAGATTTTGGAATAACCCACACAGATGTGCACATCGACAACTGCATTATCTTTCAAGAAACATCTAAGACTGTCTATTTCTCAAATACCTAGGAATTTTATTCTGAGGCTGTAAGTCCCTATTCCTCTCAGGGCATGTTTAATGGCCTCTGCTCCATCTCTTATGCAGTTCCCTGCACTCTCTTGAGATATCCTTCCATGCAAAGACTTTTGCACATCTCATAAATATCGACTTGATGGTTGCATGTAAAGATGTGTGCTACCTTTGGGTCTTTTGCACAATTAAAAGGAAGCAAAGAAACACACAAACAACTATGTGAATACAAAAAAGACAGGCTTATACGCCGTTTATAAACCAACCATCTTTCATTTTATTCTGAAAAGTACAGGAAATTAGCGGCCCTTGCAGAGTTGTGTAGATATGCTTGGAGGTAATACTCTGCTGGGAGAATACTATTTGTGTGATCAGCTCATCCCAGGTATCCAGCCCTGCCGTGTGGTACACGAAAAATCTGTCTAGACGCGAACAAGAGAGGCTTTATAGCCATTTGCTTATCTAAACTAATCAGAAAGTGTGGGCCAGTGATTCTAATCCAGGAGCCTGGAAATGTCTTATTAATCACTCAATATTTCTGGATGTACGTTGTAACATCGTATCCCAAAAGACCAAATTACAAAATCACAATTAAAATTTAAAAAACCTACTAGCCTGCATTTTGCAATTCGGTCTTTTGGGATTTTGGCTGTGTTCCCCCTGCACTGTCTGTAATGTATCCACGGGACATCCCGTAACCCGTGCAGCCCATAATACCAAACTAGAGGTGCCGGGGGACACCCGCGCAACCAACGCACCCCTGTTCGATATTATGGTCTTAGATCTTACCTACTATGCAGAATGCGCTCTAAATGTGCATTTAGCCTTTTAGATACAATCTTTTTGTGCAAAACCCAAGAATTCCCATTAGCTGCACGCTCACCTTCTGCTTTGTAGGTGAGATTCCATTCAGTGAGTCCTTGGCCATCCGAAGGGGCATCTACGAAAGATATGTTGGATGGGGCCATCCAGAATTTATCAAGTTATTTTTTTAAATTGCACAGCCTCATCTTTGTTGATTGTCTCAGATATATGCGTGGAACAACCTCTTCTTGTTGTAACTTTCTGAGGGAGGGAATTTCCAATAGTTCCGGCTGCACAGAAACACACATACGCACACGCATGTGCACACACACATATATTAGGCTCGATTTACAAGTGTTTTTCAACTGTAAAATCCCATTGTAAAACGCTTTGTTAATCATACCCATGTGCGGGCATGGCACACACACACACACACAGGTCTACGATGTTCAAAATAAAAGGGTAGACTGCAATGCATATTTCACACTGTGAAATAGATACAGTGCAAGGATTATAGGCTAGGCAAACATGCAAGGGTTAGGTTTTCTGCAGGCCCAGTTTGGCATTAGGTGGACTGTCATCCCACCACTGAGAGAGAAAAATCGTTTGCATGCATCAAAACATGCAAACAATGTAATCAGTTGAAACATTTTACATTAAGTCCATGTGTAACCAACGCCTCGCTTCATTAATGTGTAGGTTTTAAATCAGCCCAAGAAGGTCGGGTTGTCCGATTGCAAATATTCACATTCTGGAAATGGAAACGGCAATGCAACTGCAAATACAATGCTTGAGAGTAAAGTAGGGAAGACGGCGCGACACCTTCACCGGATATCAAGGGCCCGATTCATGGAATCTTCTGCACGGTTCAAAGGGACTTTGCATTGTGTCGGCAGCACAAGGTCACTTTTCAGCAGTGCCAAGTCACTCCGAACCGTGCAAAACATTCCATAAATCGGGCAAGTGTATTTTGTCGATGCTGAAACGCGTGGACATACATGTACACATGTATTTTGTTTTTATTAAACCGAACGATTGAATCAGTTGGCTAATATAACCGTATTTTCACGTGAGTGTTAGTAGTATCTGTTGCTGAGGAGATGGTAGTCAGAATCCCCAAGACTGACTCTGATGACAAATCCTTGGTTACCAATAAGAAGACAACTATATAAGTGGCTTAATAAAAATGGCAAGCCCAACCCACACATTCAACATAATCATATCCAGCGCTAAAGCGTTAGGCGCTATATAAATAACATAACATATAAATATAAATAAAATACAAATACCACTTCGCTGATCCAACATTCACGAACAGTGCCTGATTGACAGAACCTGAGACTGCCCCATTATAAAACGCTTCTGCGAATCAATGTCCATTGGCTATTCAAATGTGCAGCTGCTTTGTCTGCTCACGTTGCACACGCCAGTGAAGGCACACGTTCTGAACTCTGTAATGTTGCAGGGTGACGAGGCACAGCAGAACCACACTTCTGTTATTGTTGTTCTGAGTTGGGACGTAAAGTGCGCGTTCACGTTTCTTCCAGAATGTCGTGTTGCGGTCATACTCATCCCCACGTCAGCACATAATCGCCTCTAAGTCACCGCAGCTCTCCAGTCTCTATCTGCAGTTAACTTCTGACCCAGCCACCGTTTTGTGGTAGAATTCTTGACACATTGCTAAAGGAAGCTGCATGCCTGTCTCCACCGTTAATGTACAATTTGCTCTGTGCAGGAAGCAGTAGCCACATCAGACATGCCTATCACAATCCGTGAGTTTTGCAGACATTACAATTAAAATAGAACTTTTAAGAATCGCTGGTAATGCACTTTGGGTTGTCTACCATGCAGTTTGCTAGCAGGCAGGGGTTGAGAACGTTTTCATCTGGCAGTAAAACGGGAGGATCATTCTACACAATTGTCGCCTGAATTGAAACCGCTCTGCTTAGTTTTGTGAAGTTAGTGTAAGCAATTGTCGGGATTACAAGAACAGGAAGAATGCAGGTCGTGGGGCCTTGTTCATGGGACGTTTAGCATGGTGCAAAGTGACTTTGCACTGCCAACAAACACCTTGAACCGTGCCTAATTTACAGAGCGGGGCAAAGTGTCTTTTTCTGGAGCAAAGTCACTGGTGTAAAGAGTACTTTTGCAGTGCAAAGTGACTTTGCTCAGCAAAAAAAACACTTTGCACCGCTCTGTGATTGAGGCTCGGTTCAGTGGCCCTCATTCCGAGTTTGGAGGTAGCCATAGTGCTATTAGCGCCATGGCTGCCTCCAAAATCGGTCCGACTCCGGTCTGGTGAAGGGAGTCATTACCAGTCCAGTCCGAGGTCGGCGGGACCGGTAATTCCTCATTCACCACAGCCATTCCCCATTCCCATTTGAGCCCCCATAGGGCTCAATGGGAAGGGGGAAGGCGGCAATAACGGTACCGCAAATTGCGGTACCGTTATTGACCCCGGCATCTCTTTGCGGGTCCCGTCCATAATGCCTAGTAAAGGACCCGCAAAGGGACCTCGGAATATGGCGCAAAGGGATTACCGGCACCGGTGTCATTACAGGTGCCCGGTATCCCTTTGCGCCCAGGTCGTAATGACCCGCAAGGTGTTTTCTGAAAGATGCACTGAACATTCCATGAATTAGGCCCTCGGTTTTCTAGAGGGGGATATGGCCCCTGGGTAGGGTCTCATGAATTAGGCCCTCGGTCTTCTAGAGGGGGATATGGCCTCTGGGTAGGGTCTCATGAATTAGGCCCTCGGTCTTCTAGAGGGGGATATGGCCTCTGGGTAGGGTCTCATGAATTAGGCCCTCGGTCTTCTAGAGGGGGATATGGCCTCTGGGTAGGGTCTCATGAATTAGGCCCTCGGTCTTCTAGAGGGGGATATGGCCTCTGAGTAGGGTCTCCTGAATTAGGCCCTCGGTCTTCTAGAGGGGGATATGGCCTCTGGGTAGGGTCTCACGAATTAGGCCCTCTGTCTTCTAGAGGGGGATATGGCCTCTGGGTAGGGTCTCATGAATTAGGCCCTCGGTCCTCTAGAGGGGGATATGGCCTCTGGGTAGGGTCTCATGAATTAGGCCCTCGGTCTTCTAGAGGGGGATATGGCCTCTGGGTAGGGTCTCATGAATTAGGCCCTCGGTCTTCTAGAGGGGGATATGGCCTCTGGGTAGGGTCTCCTGAATTAGGCCCTCGGTCTTCTAGAGGGGGATATGGCCTCTGGGTAGGGTCTCATGAATTAGGCCCTCGGTCTTCTAGAGGGGGATATGGCCTCTGGGTAGGGTCTCATGAATTAGGCCCTCGGTCTTCTAGAGGGGGATATGGCCCCTGGGTAGGGTCTCATGAATTAGGCCCTCGGTCTTCTAGAGGGGGATATGGCCCCTGGGTAGGGTCTCATGAATTAGGCCCTCGGTCTTCTAGAGGGGGATATGGACTCTGGGTAGGGTCTGGAGTTGAAATGAGCAGAGGTGGAGTAAAAAAAGAAAACTCCTGTGTTCTGACACGAGCGTTCCCGCTGCACCACATGCTTTATCTCTGTGTTCCCAATTTCCTGTATATGCCAAAGCAACAAGCAGGAGTCTATTATCACAGGTGTTAGACAAAAACACGAATGATCAAATCACACAATTCATTCCAATCTGGGTGCACGTAAAGTTACATCAGTGTATGGTGTTTCCCCTCGATGTGTCGCTCGCGCGCTCCCACGCTCATTCAGCAGTCTCTTCCACATGCACACGTGGCACAACACACATACATTCCTTTTATCTTGCTACACATTTGTTTGTTTTGTGTCTGTATTGCACTTTTGAGGGCTCTACTAAATGAAAAATAATAGGAATTCAAGTACTCGCTCATCTCGTAAGCAAGGCTTAATTAGGCTAAATATAAAATTGTTTTATAATGAACTTTCATGTGGGCCCCTCCACGACCACTTAAGTTACAGCGTAATTATTAAACATACAACCATGCACATGTTTTAGGGAATTTGGTTAATATACCTGATGCAGAAATCTGTGTAATTTTTAACAATAGATAGATAAAATATCTTTTTTTTAAATTCTTTTTAAGAACCCGCTTAAAAAACCTATAATATACCGCTAGGTAGAAGGTGCTAACCACATTACAGTGCCAAAATCTCCCATCATTCTCACATTGTTACAGTGGGAACAATACTGATTTGCAAAAAGAGTGTCTTTTATTGAATGACTTAAATCATAGGCCTAAACTCCACTATGTGGGGTCGAGAGGGATGAGGGCTAAGCGATGTTACTGGCACCGTCGGCTCCGCATAGCGTGGTTTATCACTATTAGCACCGTGGGGATCCCTCCAGGTGGCAAATAATATTGTATTTATTGTTTCCCGGTAATTGTGTCTGTGACTTTTGCACATGCAAAATTTCCCAGGAAAGAAAACATAAAACCAAGATGGCCACCATTGAAGTAAGCAAAGTTAGTATGTTTCTTTATTCTTTTCATGGCGACTATGATAGAAGTAGGAGGGTGATAGGAGTGTAGGCAGAGTCTGGAAACAGGCTGGGGTCACAGGCGACAGTGGATGGGCGAACTCCAAGGAGTTGGGGGACTTTAAGTTGAGGGGTGGGAGCCATGGAGGAGGCGTGTGAAGAAAGTGGCATTAACCAGGGAAGAGGCAGCGATGGCTTCAGTGAACTTGGTTGGACACTGTACGTGTTTGCCCGTGTTCAGTGCCATCGGATTAGTTGGTGTCATTACCACTGGATGATAATATGGAGACAGTGGGCCTCATCACGAGTTGGGCGGTAATGCTGGCGCTATTAGCGCCAGCGCTAATAGCCCTACTGCCAAACCCCCTGGCGCTATTAGCGTCGGATCACGGGTTTGGCGGAAAGGGTTATTGCCCATTCCCCGGCGGTAATCGCTCAGAAAATCGGCATATTTGCCACAGATTTCCCCCCAGCTTAGAGCTGGAGGGAAATCCGTCAAAGCCATGATCTGGCGGACCCTTAAATGCGACGGTGATAGCGCTACTGCCGCATTTAAGGGTTACCATCAGACTCGTGATGAGGCCCAATCCCTTCTGTGTGGAGTGGACGGCGCAGGAATGGCCCGCCAGTCAGAGCTAAGTAGGTTCAAGCGCTGCGAGGGCCTTGGGAGGGCTGAGGGATGTAATCAGCTACCTTCCTGCCTCATTGAAGTGTTTATGGATTGGCACACAGGCCTCTAGAATGGATGTTAATTGTATTTTTTCAGAAAAACAAGATGGTCGACTTGGAAGTTAATGTAGAGAGTAAGTGCCTGATTCATGGAATTTATTGCACAGTGCAAAGTTACTTTTCACTGGTGCAAAAAGACGTTGCACTGCCAACAAACGCCGTGATTCATGGAACTGTGCAAAGTGTCTTTATGCCATGCAAAGTGACTCTCATGAAGTGTGTCTCTCTCCAGAGAAATCACTATGATTGCTCTGTACTCTGTAACTTTTAAAAAAGCCATTGTCAAAAAGAAAGATGTACACTGATGCTCTCTTCCCACATTTGTTCACAAACAATAAGTTCTTAAGGCTATATTATACTTCGGAATCCAGACTCAATGTTTGTGTTTGAATTGTCAAAACAAAATCAACCCATTTCAGGACTTACACAAGGTATAGACACATTGTTTTCAACCAGCAGTGCCAGCAAGGTTAATATCGTACTTGCACAAATAATGTGAAACCCAGGTTAACTCAGTATATTGACTATAAAGGGGTCAATATTTGAAAAATGGGAATGTATGCAAACACATATAAACACAGGCAACATTCACCGTTTCTTATGTGAATGTGTTACTTCGAAAAGAAATGTAAGCTGTTTTATCCAGCAACTGTCAAATGTAATTCTTTAAATAAACACTCAGAGTAGGCAGAACACACCTATTTACATTATTTCGTCAAGCCTGCCCTGAATTTCATTTTTGGGTAGACACCTCCTGACAGTGAACTCATTTTGGAAACACCCTTGTTTCAAATATTGACATGTGTAAAAACGATGCACACACATTAATAACATGAACGTAATAACATGAATAGTTATTCTTCTTTTTCAAAAAAACGAAATATTATGGCCCCCATGGAAGTAAGTGGGGGGAGTAAATCCCTCCACTTGTTCCCCAACAGTCAAAATGGAGACAAGAGGAAGCTGCAGTGCATCAGAGTGAAGTGAATGGGGCAGGAAGAGGATGGTTGTGGGGAGGAGAAAACTCTTGGGGAAGGGCTGTCTACAGGTTAATGAGCAAGGGACATGGAGGAGGTCTATGGAGGAAATGGCAGAGCCCAGAGAGAGGCAGAGTTGCCACAGGGAACATGGACAGACATTGGAGGTTTCAGCGCCAATTCCGTGCCATCTGACAACACCGATCAAGCAGGTTACAGTGCACCTAGCAGGAAGGAAGGAAGGAAGGAAGGAAGGAAGGAAGGAAGGAAGGAAGGAAGGAAGGAAGGAAGGAAGGAAGGAAGGAAGGAAGGAAGGAAGGAAGGAAGGAAGGAAGGAAGGAAGGAAGGAAGGAAGGAAGGAAGGAAGGAAGGAAGGAAGGAAGGAAGGAAGGAAGGAAGGAAGGAAGGAAGGAAGGAAGGAAGGAAGGAAGGAAGGAAGGAAGGAAGGAAGGAAGGAAGGAAGGAAGGAAGGAAGGAAGGAAGGAAGGAAGGAAGGAAGGAAGGAAGGAAGGAAGGAAGGAAGGAAGGAAGGAAGGAAGGAAGGAAGGAAGGAATGAATTGAGACTGAGATAGCAAGGTTGCTGCAGTTTGTTCATTTTTAGACATCAAAGCACACCATTTATCTGATTTACAAAGCCTATTTCAATCGGGTTTTCCCATTGAAACACGCTTTGTAAAGCAGCCCCAATGTGTATACATTGCTACTTCTTTTATATATATGATGAGCAATTGAAAACGTACTGGAGAGTTAAGTATTTGATTCATATAATGATGCATTTAGTACACTGTTGATTTGTGTGCATTTATTTTGCATTAGGGCATTTTGACAGAGGAACATGCTATTTATAATTGAACTGAGACTCTATGCCATAACAGACAGCAAGAGGCAGGCCCTCCACTGGAGAATAATACAGCTGTTTCTATATGTGTGCACAAAGGCGCATACTCGAATTATTCTACCTTTAAATTGGGCTATAACGCCAGATCATCATAGCTCCCTTCATCAGTTGCAATGGCAAGTATTGTGTGCACTGGAGGAGGCACGTGAGCAGCCAGCAAATCCTGGGCAATACACTGTGGTTACTCACATCATAGCTTGTCGCTTCCAAACCTCATAATAGTTGTTAATGCCACGTTAGACTGTCCAACTGAACACCTCTCTTCCGGAGCGAGCATTCCCCCTCCATCCAGAGAAGAGGGGAGCATATCTCTGACCTGAGGACCAGGGCCCTACTCAGAATGACAAGTAGGGATGTACTGGGAGTGAATGTCTCGCAATTGAATACCATTTTAGCATAACGGGTAGCATTTCACCCACATTAAGCTGCTGTGGCAGGAAGAAACAGGATGTTCTGCGACGTGATTGGGATCACTTATAGAATTCACAAATACAGTGAATAAAAGTAGTGGATGGCTACCGTACAAACTTTAAATTGGCAAACTGCAGTCACTTTATCTGAGCCGAGATTAAAGAGATACTAAACGACTTTTTTAATACCTTCAAAGAGAAGTGTGCTTTTGCAGGATAACATTTAGATAACCGAGGCTATGCGACTACTGTAGGATGTGATTACAGAGTTGGTAGCTGGTCCCGTATTCAAGCCAGCATTTCATTTAAAGGGACAGTACATTGGCTGGCAAGGATGGATTGTACATCATTTCCGGGGAACTACTACAGTGGTGTCAGTGGCCGATGCAAATACAGCACATATTGTTGTGCTGTGCTGGCCACAGACCTACCTGCAACAAAATCATACGTAATAAGATGACAGGGAGTACGGAACGCAACATGACACAGAGGTCGAAGTGGGTCGGAGCGGTTGGGAGCGGTGTTCCGTTTACTGTTCCCATACTTTTATTTTCAAAAGATACAATTCCGGAATTGCTTAGTTTCAAAATAAAAAGTGTTAGGATGAAGTTGAAACTTGCACTTCAGTGCAGCTCACTGAACATGTCCTTGAAGAGCGCAGTGCGTTTCTTTGGGGGGGTTGGATTGCACGCGGGAGGGGCCGTGGCGATGGGGTTTGTGGAGAGCGGTGGTGGGCGAGCAGGGAACATAGTTCCGCTCCTTATTTTCATACACTTCGACCACTTTGCCAGGATACCAATTTGCAATCCTCACTCACACTGTAGAATCTTTTGTAGCCAGCAAGGCGGAAGAGCCTTCCCTCTCATTGGGCGTGATTTACAAAAGCGTTTCATAATTTCGCCATCTGATTGAGAGACGCTTTGAAAAAAACAGGTGCATTGTGTTCCACCAGACACACTCCTGCTGTAAGAACTTGCCTGGATTTTACAAAGGATGTATGAAAAGGTTTGGTGCAATTGAGACGTTGTCGATGCAGGCCCACCACCGCAGGAAATGCTTTAGCATCACTCCTGCCACAAGGCAATTTCAGTGCCCCACAATATAGGCATAAGGACAATAAATAAGGGCATTATTCACAATCAAAATGTGAAGACTGATGATGATGAAAATAATAATAATAATAATACTAATAATAATAATAACTAATGCATATAACAGTGCTTAGCTTTTACTAATTATGTGTTTTCTTATTGCAAAGTGAACACATGTTTAGCAGGAAAGGTGGTTTCATTGAGCCCGAATATTAAAGACTGTTGCCACGTCCAGGTTCCAAGTCTTGCAGGTCAACTCAACTATACATCTACTTTTCTTCACATTACTGTAGTAAAATATTGCATAATATATCTTAATCTCACATTAACTCAACATATTTACACACACAGATTTCCTGATTTCTGGAAAAACACCACAATACAGCCGTTGAAACATGTTGCTGGAAACAAAGCTTGGATACATTAATTGCAATGGTTCCTGTTGAAGGGTTACTAAAGAGCTGGGAATGTAGAGCTCCCAAAACTCTCTGTGGCTAGTTTAACCTCACTGAACTCCATTTACGGGACAGTGTAGCAGACTCTGACCCGCGGTCTGCATAGGAGCCTGGACAGAATGTTTCTGTCATGGTCTTAAGAAATTGGATTACGGGGATTTAGCGGGACAGGGAGGAGTGTGTGTGCTCTGTGTCGTCATGACAATGTTGGCTGCATATTGTTGCTTGATTTATGCATTTCATTGCTTGAGTGTATGTTTGTAATGTGTACACAGTGTGTGTGATTATGTATGCTGTGTGTGGTCATGATACTGTCAGCTGCATACTGTTGCTTGAATATCGCACTTCCTTGCTTGAATCTATGGGCTTCATTATGAGACCGGTAGGAGCCGTGCCGGTAAAACCGGCACGGCTGCCGTTGGTATTATTTCTGTTCCGGTGCCGGGGAATGGGCAATTACCAGGTCATTACGGCCCCGCCAGACCCTGTAATTACCCATTCCCGGGCACCAGAAAAAATGACTCCCCATTCCCATTTGAGTCCCATTGGACTCAATGGGAATGAGGAGACCAGATGCAACAGCACCATTCAGAAATCGTGCTGGTGCAGCCGTCATGGTCTGCTCGCGGGTACAGTCCGCCTGCCTGGCCAGACCTGGGGGGGCAAAAAGGCACCCACGAGCAGAACTCATAGTTTGCCAGTCCGGTACCAACGGTACTGGCAAGTTTACCGGTACCGTTGAAACTGGACCGGCAAACATATAATGAAGCCCTATGTTTGTAATGTGTACAAAGTGAGGGTGAGTTTGCATGTTTTGTGTGGTTAAGATAATATCGGCTGCATATTTGCTTGAATAATGCACTTTTTGGTTGAATATGTGTTTGTAAAGTGTACAAAGTGGAGGTGTGTGTATGCTGTGTGTGGGCTTGAGTGTATGTTTGTAATGTGTATGCCGTATGGGTGACTGCAAATGCTATGTGTGCTCATGATAATGATGGCTCCATGTTGTTATATGAAATATGCACATCGATGTGTACACTGTGGGGGGGTGTGAGTATGTTTTTGCTGTCATGATTACGCTGGCTCAATATTGTTGCTTGAATTATGTATTCCCTTTCTTTGGTATATGTTTCCTTTTTTGTCTTTATAGTTTTAATTAAAGTTCATAAGAAACAGTGCAGTACTACATCTTGTTACCCAGGTCTTTGGCAATTCATAATAACAGTCCATGGTGTATGTTTCTAATGTGTACAAAGTGGGGGTGAGTGTGTTGTAAAGGCAAGGGAATATCGAGGCTGAGTACCACAAAAGGAAATACACCAAACACGGGCTTATAAAGATTCACAGATCTTTAATACTGCAGAGTTAACAAAGAACCAAAGAAACAGATCTGTTACAGATAGCTGCTATCTGGTCTCTCAACACTCTGCAATGAGTACCAGCCCATCAGAGTGAGGAGGGAGAGTGCTGGACATCTGGACATTCGTACTTTTATATGTTTCCTACAATATTGTCCAGCCCCTCTACAGGTTTATAATCAGTGGTCTAGAGTTTGTGCCGAGTTCACATATAGCTCATACAATAATATGCAGAAGGATTATACAAGTTTGTACGTCCATGAAGTTACAATGGTGATGTATGTTGTTGGATCCTTCAGTAAACCTTTGTCCATATCCCTTCACAATGTAGTTCAGCCAGTGTCCACGCTTGGTATTTACACAACATTGTTGCCGATGTATGTTCGTGGATGAGGCTTGTTAGCGCAGACAGTCTTGGGACAACAGTTGAACCAGAATGCAAGGACTCATTGCTTAGCTTAAACAGTCGGCCCATGAACAGTCTAACCATTAACAGAACTCAAAGGTCGGGAAGGCTCACTTGCAAGTTACAAACACAGTCCACCATTTTTAAACACAGAATCATTACGAACAGAAACCAAAATGGCGGATGAACCTAAAATGGCAGCAAAGTCGATGCAAAATCGGAACATTGCGACACGGTTTTCTTCGCAGAACTACTAGGCTTAGGCCAACATAATCAGAAGGAGGCCTAATATGGTTTCCCGTTTAACAGTGTGTGTGGTCATGGTAATGTTGGCTGCATATTATTGCTTGAATTATGTATTTCCATGCGTACACAGTGGGAGTGTGTGAGTATGTTGAGTGTGGTCATGATAATGTTGGCTGAATATTGTTGCTTGAATTTTGTATTACCTTGCTTTGGTGTATATTTGTAATGTGTACACAGTGGGGGGGAGTGTGTATGTTGTGTATGGTTATAATTGTGTGAGTGTTTTTGTGGTGAGTGTTTATGCTGTGTGCGGTCATGATGATTGGCTGAGTGTATGTTTTGTGTTGTCATGATAATGGGGTAAATGTGTATGTTATGGTGTATGTATGCTGTGTGTGGTCATTGTAATGGGTGAGTGTGCATGTTGTGTGTGGTTATTATAATGTTGGCTTGAATGATGCATTTCCTTGCCTGAGTGTATGTTTGTAAAGTGTACACAGTATGGGTGAGTGTGTATGTTGTGTGTGTTCATCAAAATGTTGGCTTCATATTGTTGCTTGAATTATGTATTTCCTTGCTTTGGTGCATGCTTTTAACGTGTGTGCAGTGGGGGTGAGTGTGTATGCTCTGTTCGGTCATTGTAATGTGGCTGCATATTGTTGATGGATTATGATGTGAGGGTGTTTGTGGTTATATCTGCTGTGCATATGGGTGGTGTGTTTGTTGATGGATTATTTATTTCCTTGCATCACTGTATGTTGGATCGTGTACAATGTTGTGGGGGTGAGAGCGTATGCTGGATGTGGTTATACCTGCTGTGCGTATGGAAGGCTTGGCTACTCAGAGTAGGGTGGCATTTATTGTTAACTTATTTTGCATTTCTTTTTTTGTTGTTTCTGGAAATCCTGGTTGTCAGGGTGCATGTGCCATACATAGATACATTTCAATACTAAGAATCTCAAAATTGAGTAATCCATTGTTGAAACATGTTGCACACCTGCACTGCCTCCCTGGCAACCCCCACACTTGGGGACTGTTTTCTATATCCCTACAGTCCCCTACCAGCACTTGACACCTGATGTCTGCACTTAACCTTGCACTTAACACCAAGTGGCCGTGCTTTTACTTATTGCTTTTATTTATTCTATTTATTGTTTTTATTTATTCTATTTATCCCATGTTCTGCACTGTCCTCTCCCTCTTCCCCCTGCACGGTTCCCCTTCCCTCTTCCCCTGCACTTGCGCGATCTGAATGACACCTGGCCTAGTATGATCGTTGTCTCCGTCTTCCCTCTGTTCCCCTTCCCTTGCCTCAACGCGCCTTGAAACACTTGTGTATAGGCGCATTATAAATGCCATATCATATCAGCTCACCAATTCCAGCAACAATGTAGGAGACTTGAAAGTCTTGGAAAATCGAAGTGGGCAATTTTGAAATATTGGGGACGGAAAAATATGTTATTTTTCAAATGGGAAAACCCCATGTTAAAAGATGTTCACATCACAATCAAAGTAAACATTTTTTAAACTCTGAATCTGCTAATGTTGAAATCTGAAATGATGGATACGGCTACCTCAACATATCACCCTGGAATATTTTGAAATCTGAAATGATGGATACGGCTACCTCAAAATATCACCCTGGAATATTTTGAGATGTTTCTCATGCAAGTGCTCTAAAGTTTTTAAGAAAAATCATTGTTTGAAAGCTGAAAGTCTCTAGAGACTTCATCTTAACCTTAAATATGCTGTGTGCTAGCGCACAGGTATCAAAGGCATTATATGTCTATTATAGGGCAGCGATAGCCACCCTATAGTTAAGGTGAGTCAGACTCCATTTTCAGAAATGAAACAGCCACCATCCTGTTTTTCTCTCAATGCATGAGATAACAGTGGTCATAGCCAAGGATAACAGGAAAAGAAAAATAGTTAAAAAGCTATTTGCTGGTTGAAATAATTGCAAATCAGTTTAGTCTGGAGTTGGGGAGGTTGCTGGAGGACACCAAGTACAATTTGGGTGTTGTAGGAGGTCCAGGGACTGATTTTGCAACACAAAGCTTTCTGTAGCCATGGGTTCAGCCTCGAATAGCTTACAGCTCAAAGCAAACTGCATCAAAGAAACAGTGTGTGTTGGGGTGGAGAGAGGGCAGGGGAGGTGAGGAGGTCATTGGGTGAGTGGGGGAAGCTTGCACAGATGAGGGGGGCACCTGGTAAGAGCCTGGGGGGCAGAACAGCCTTTTTCAGCTATATCTGAGGCTATGCAGGACTACAGATACCCGAGGGTTTGAGTAGTTCTGTGCCGGCGGCTATACATTTTGGGAAGTCTGTGTTTCATTTCTTTTTAATAGTTATGTGTATAGGTATAGTGATGTCGGGGATGCCAAATCACTGGCCATGGTCTGTGACACGGTAGGTATTTGGGAGTCATTTCTATTTTGGATTTGTGTTTTCAGACTTTCTCACATGTAAGACTGTGGAGAATAGTCAACACTCCCCCCCTCAAACTGCACATTTTGGGAACAATATGTTATAAAATGAAAATGTTATTAAGAAAACAATGCACTACAGTTTCATAGAAAAAGTGCAGTTAATGAACAGCCTCCACTTGAAAACTGCTAGGCAGATTTGGAGCAAATAAGAAACAACTGGGCAAAAATAGTTCACTTAATTTTCTTTACTGGTCAGGGGTAAATCCATCCAGTAGTTATTAAAATATTTGACAGAGAAGGGCATGCCTCCTGCTCCTTAACACTTTTTGATTGTAGTGGTGCTTTTAGCATAGAGGCAGATAGACGCTAATACCTTTTGACTTGCTAGATGGATTTGGATGACATTTCCTAAACCAACGGATTCATCAAAAAATGAAAAAAGTTATCAAAAATGTTGTGAATAGTATATAGTGGCCACAATGAACGCCATGATAAGTGGCCCGGTAGTGTGTTAAAATATACAGTGGGCACAGCCGAAGACCATGCTTAGTGGCCAGGCCAAATGCCCTGGATAGTGGGCCCGAAATAAATGTGTAATGGTGCGAATAGTGTATGGTGGCCACAGCATGTATAGTGGCCATGGGTAGAGGCTGTGGCCATTTAGTGGCTGTAAAGAAATATATTGGGGAACATATATAGTTGACACAGCCAAAGTCATGATCAACCTCACTCAGCACGTTCCCATTGTTAAACCCATGAGCACATACTTATTATTAGAGAAGGAATTCAAAATCACATACAACATGGCATTATGGCAGACATGGCATTATGGGGGCCATCCAGGGGAACACAGGAAACTAAGCTGATCATGACTTGCCACATCCACTGAATTTCAAGGGTTTTATCGCATTAAATCAACACAAATTAACTGCACCTTAATTAAGCTTTTTTCAATGAATTTCAGTAGTTTTTCTATACCTTAGTTATTTTTTACAGGTCATGGGCTGTGGTTTTTAACAATGTCCACTGTGCATGTCCGCCTAATATGTTTCTTTTGGACAAACTAGGTGTTCATGGCCTTCGTTCCTTGCCAGTGAGCACAGTCCCGGCCATGCCCACTGTATCTTTTAAAACACTACCTTTCTTTCCTGCTCACTAGCCATGGGCTTTGTCAGCTAAGAAAACTGTGTGAGACTACACAACATGTATCTGCTTATTATTACTAACCCACCTTTAGGTATAGATCTCTACTACACAGGTTGGAGGTGTGACTGAGCAGTCAGGCCTATTTAGCAATGAAATATGTCAATACACGTAACCAAGTAACACTTACACTCAAGGTTTCTGTCATAAATAGTTATTTATTTAACACCAATGTTTAAATAAGCATTCTTAAAAAAGGCAATTTGTGTAGCAATACAAATATACTTTAAAAATACTTTTCAGAATCAGAACATCTTGGTGGATAATGTTTTAATATGTTTCTTACACAATTCCTCACCCTGAGTTAACCTCAATCACAAGGACAGTAATGGCATTTACATATCACACTAGTAATAATTTGCAGATTCTAAGGTTGCTGAAAGGAAAGGTTTAAGGAAGGAAAAAGGTTAAATAGGTTCTCAGTATATGTGAGCACACTTGAATCTTCCAATGAAGTCTAGATAAGCCTTTCCCAGCAATAGCAGCCTAAAACAAGTTACCACCTTTGAGGGACAGCAATATCAAATTAAATGGGCAATAAGAGTTTGCAGGGAGCCAGGACAGCCAAAGTCAATTTAAAACAGTCTATAGTGCAGAGGCACTTCTCAGATCAAAGTCTTGCACAAAGTTATATAGTTTGTTAAAATAAAATAACTTGCAGATTCACAAGCTGTCAGCCTGTGGAAGGAGAGTTGGGAACAACTCGAAACCTTAGCCAATGCAATTATCAGCTGAGAAAAGCACAGCCAAAAAAGACAATAAGGTAAGTAACCAGTATCTAAACAGTACCTCTGTTTCGAAGAAGAGTGGTCCAGCTGGATTCTGTCCTGTTATTGCGGTGCAGGCCCCGTGTTTCTGAGTCTCAGTCGTGGGGACAAGAGGGAGGACGTCTGGAGAGCTCCTTTGGCAGTAGTTTGAGGCGGTTGGCAGCTACGGCTCTTTTCAGTTCAGGGGCACTTGGCAGTTTCAGCGCCTAGTAAACAGCAACCTCTCGGATACCGGTTGGGCTTCCTTCACTCCTTGGGTCCTGCAATCTGGTGAGTCGACTCGAGCTCTGGTCGTCCTGCTTCTGGAGGTTCCTTAGGAGACTCCTGGAGCTTGTGGCCGGATATCAGACGTTGCACTTGACTACAGATTTCTCGACCCCTGGCACTTGGTTCTTGCAGCAGCAAAGAAGTGCAGCCAATCAGGGAAGATGGTTCAGTGGAGTTTGTCTCGGGGGTAGTTGGTCCCATTAACCCAAGGAAAGAAATTGTCCCTTCCAGAGCTTCTCTGTCGAATTGAAAAAGGAGTTTCAGCACAGCAGCAGGGCTTCACTGGGCAATTCAAAGGTCCAGGAGGATGCAGCAAGCTTTGTTCATGGTTTCTTCGTTAGGTATTTCACGCAGTGGTCGACTCTGCCTCTAGTCCCAAAACCCTCACCTTTCAAGCACATTTCTCCCATTCATGCACAGCCTAGGCCGTCAATCACACAGTAGGCACTCCCAGAGACAAAGGACAGGGGAGTTTAGGTAACTTCCCTCACATCCTGCGTTTCCAGACACACTGGAGCCAGAGGCGGGCATCAGGGCTGAAGCCCCCTCAAAGGCAAAATGAACAAAGGGCTCAAACCTGGTTCAACGCACAGAGCAAAAAAAATTCACTTTACTATTCTTGGGAACGGTAGTTCACACAAGAAAAGGTATTTAAACCTTATGAGAAATCTACAGGATTTCTCTGTGACATTGCACTGAAGGTGCTGTTTGTCACCATACAAAAAGTAGATGCCTATGGAATTTGTTTGACTCCAAAAACAGAGGAAAAACACAGCCCAAATCACGACCAAACACATGAGGGGGTGAGAAAAAGGTCTCACTCACTGCAGGGTTAAAATGTAAAAGTCTGGAAGTTCAGCAAAAGAGCTTGGGATCTCTAAGGTTGAAGGGAATTATCACAGAAATAAGAATTCTCCCTAACATGCTTCGGCTGGGTCCCCTTTACATGTTGCCCCAATAGCTTTCTTGAAGTCCCACTAGCCATGGCTTTTGGCCATGGCCACTCTACATATTGCTCCAATAGGTTTCCTAAATGGGCCCACTAGCCATGGCCTTAGGCCGTGGCCATACCAATAGGTGTCTTTTGTGTACACTAGCCATTAACATCGGCCATGGCCAGTGGCCACAGCCTTTCACCGCAGCCCCTTAACATGTTACCACCAACAGATTTTGTTGGGGACCATTATCTTGGGCATTTTGGCAGTGTCTACTTTCCATATTGCACCATTCAGTTCCTTTAAGTAACCAAGTATCCAAAAGTCTTCGGCCACACCCAATAACCCCCACCTCACTGTAGATGTAATAGTAATGTACTACCAATAACACTGATTATTCATAAAACAATCCTGGTTATTCCTGTGACACACTTTCACTCCTAATCCCATTTTCCACTATAACCAGGTTATGTGAAAATAACACTGGTTATGAGAAAACATTCAAGCTCTGAACATGGTCCCCAGCCCCCTTCCCAACCTTTCAGTTACACATAGTGTCCTGCCCCCTCCAGCCTGATGTCATTTCTTCCTTTGTCCTCCTCTAGATGACATTTATTTGACTTAGGCATCCTTTTCACCTGACCCCGTCTTTTTCCAAAATGACCCTGTTTATCTCTCACATTGAACAAAAATGAATAGCTGATTTTTCATGTCTGAAAAAGCCTCTCTGCTGCAAATCACCATGTGAGATAAAGCTAAAATGTATGGGATAGGGGCCACCGCCTTCTCTGTCAAATATTTTAACAACTACTGGAATGAATAACGCCAGACCCCTCCGGGAAATCGAGTCAACACCTTGCACCCAAGTTGTTCCATACCATGCCGACAACTGTGTTTTTTGCTTTCTTTTTTTTTTTTTATAACTCTGTTTATTGAGTTTAAACAACACAACTTAAAGGAACAAACATGGATGAGACATGAATCATCGGTATGCATAGGATGAAGACAGCATGGCAATAATAACAACTATCATGAGCCCCCCGGGTCATGGGCCGCGGGACGTCAATAGGTCGAGGCCGGCAAACAGTGTCAACAGTACTACCAGTGTACCCCCACCCGCTGGTCTCAGTGGAGATCTAGCCATTTTCCCCATATTTTTTCAAATTTACGGGGGCAGCCCCGTGCGTTATAAATCCGGCGCTCTGTGGCTGCGCACCTGTCCAGTTCGTTGCTCCAGCGGTTTAGACTCAGTGGGTCGGCGGATCCCCAATTGGCTGCGATAAGTCTTTTGCTTGCCCCCAACGCAATTGCCAGAAACAGTTTCTCATATTTAGATAGATCTACTTCCCCCCCAATGCCCAAGAGTATCATCTTGGGATCTCTAGGGATTGGTGTCGCCAGAGCGGCTGAGATTGTGTTAATACAGTCCACCCAGAAGACCTGTATCACCCGGCAGTCCCATATCATATGGTAGAAGGTGGCGAGTTCGTTTTTGCATCGAATGTAAGTCCCGTCTTCTATTCCACCCCATCTGGCCATTACGGCGCGTGAGTGGTATGAGCGATGGAGGATCCTCAACTGTATTAGTCTGAGCTTGGATTCTATGCCAATTTCCCTGGGGAACATTAGTGCCTCCACCCAATCCTCAGGTTCCAGGGGTCCTACGTCCCTTTCCCACTTTGCTTTGAGCTCGTCAAGCTGTGCCGCCCCGAATGAGTTAAGGGCCTGATAGAGGGTGGAGGTGACCTTAGAGGAGATGCGCTGCGGGAGAACATTGGTCTCAATGGGAGAGCAGGGGGGTATGATCGACATGTTAGGGAATTGGGCGCGGATGGCGTGGGTCAGTTGCGCATGCCGAAACCGGTCCATGGGTGCAAGGTTGAATTGCTCTCGCATAGTTTCAAATCCCAGGATGCGCCCCCCTTGTATCACATGTGCTAGTGTGTGTATTCCCTTCGCTTGCCAGTGATCAAAGGAGCCCATTTTCACTATTTCCGGGAGGAGCGCGTTGTGCCATATGGGTTGTGTCAATGTTGGCTGTCCTTTCCAGCCGATTAGCTTGTGCGCGTCCCGCCAGGCGCGCCGGATGTGGTGGGTCATTTTGGGCAGCGCTGGGAGTTGATCGTGGGTGGCATAGAGGATTTGCAGCGGTGTTAATGGGGCCATGGTCTCCAGTTCAATGCGGGTGTGCGGTAGTGTGTGGTCTGCATGCATCCAATCATTCACTACCCCTACCTGTGTGGCCAGGTAATAAGTGCGTATGCAGGGTAACCCAATGCCTCCCTCCCATACTGATCTCTGGAGCGTATCAAGGGCGATCCTGGGTTGTTTCCCACCCCATAGCAGTGTGCGCAGGTTCTTGTCAATGAGAGCGAAGGTTTCTCGAGGGATGGGGAATGGGGCATTCTGGAGGACATATAACAGTCTGGGGAGGGTCATCATTTTGAATAGTGCGGCGCGGCCCATTAGCGAGAGAGGGAGTGATTGCCAGTGGGGGTGTCTCTATTAAACCGCTCAATTACTGGTTGAAGGTTAAGTTGGAGGTACCTTTCGAGTGTCGGATCAAGCCGTATACCGAGGTATTTAAGTTCCCCAATAGAGACGTGGTACGGACAGGTCCCCGGGATCGCTGGTTCACCACCCTGAATCGGGAAGAAGATGGTTTTGGCATCATTGACCTTTAGACCCGCAAAGCACTGATATTCTCTAAGGATGAGGGAGACAGCCGGGCATGAGATGCTCGGGTTGCTGAGGTATATGAGCAGGTCGATCTTCTCCCCCTCCCGGCCAAGCAAAACCGGTCCAGTTGGTGCCAGCTCTAAGTTCAATTGCTAGCGGTTCGATGGCCAGGAGGAAGAGGAGTGGAGATAGCGGGCATCCCTGTCTCGTACCCCGGCCCAAGGGGAACGATTTTGAGGATCTGCCGTTGACCCTCACCGTGGCCTCCGGGGATGCATATAGAAGTTTAACCCAAGATATAAATGTCTGCCCCAGGTTCATCCTAGCCATGATCTCCCACAGGGCATCCCATCCCACAGAGTCAAACGCTTTCTCAAAGTCCACCGCCAGGAGGGCGAGTGGGGCTGGTATTTCCTTTGCCCTGGACAGTGCCAACTGGACTCTGCGTAAGTTCATTCGGGTTGATTTATTGGGCATGAAGCCGCATTGGTCTGGGTGGACAACAGTCTCAATAACCTGCAGTAGTCTGTTAGCAAGTGTTCTGGCGAGGACTTTTGCTTCGCCGTTAATCAGGGATATTGGGCGGTAGGAGGCGCATTCGTCCGGAGGCTTCCCAGGCTTGTGTATAACTACTATGCATGCCTTCCTGAGGTCCGGGGGGAGTGCTCCTAGTTCCCTGCTGCGTAGGAACATGCGGTGCATGTGGGTTGTTAGCATGCCACCAAGGTATCTCCATGTCTCTGTCGGGAACCCATTGGGGCCCGGGGTTTTCCCGGTTTGGAGCTGCGCCAGCGCCTCTTGCACCTCGGTATCAGTGATGTCCGCGTTCAGGAGATCCGACTGGTGCTGGGGGAGCATCGGGATCTCGATTCGGTCGAGGTATCGTGAGGGTTCAATTGACGGGTTCTCGGTGGGTGGGGAATAGAGATGTTTGTAGTAGGCGGCGAATGCCTCCACTATGTCAGAGTCCTCTGTCAACAGTGTTCCATCTTGAGATCTGATGGCTCTTATGTGTCCCCTGCTTTGTTCGCGTCTCTCCAACCAGGCTAGAGTCTTGTTAGCTTTGTCGCCCCGTTCATATATTTGGCTCTGGACTAATTGGTGCGCAGTCCGTGCGTTATCTAGTGATAGATTACTGAGGGCGTCTTGTGCCGTGAGCATCGCTTCCTTTGCTTCTTGGGTGCTTTGAATTAGGATTTGTCGTTCACACTCCAAGACGCGTGCTTCTGCTTTTCAGATCTCCCGGACTTGGCGTTGTTGGTAGGCGGAGACCGCTGAGATAGCCTCCCCCCGAAGGACTGTCTTGTACGCCTCCCAGATCGAGATCGGGCAGTCCACGGAGCCCTCGTTGAGTTCAAAGTATTCCACAGTCTTTTTTTCCAGCTCCTCAGCAATTTCCGGGAGACGCAGATGATATGTGTTTAGGCGCCAATTACGATCTGGGCGGCGGCAGGAGTTTTTGATGGTTAGAAGGAGCGGAGAGTGGTCTGAAATTCCCCTTGCGAGGAATTCAGCGTCGAGAAGCCTGTGGTCTATGTTGCGGGGGACGAAAGCATAATCAATCCTGGAGAACGATTTATGGACACCAGAATAGAAGGAAAATCCTGTCTCGTCTCCATGGAGTGAGCGCCATGTGTCTGTTAGTCCCATAGCCTCGGCGAATGCAGCGAGCGGTGTGGAGGTGGGGTGTGTTCCAGATCTCCTATGGGTTCTATCGGCTGTGATGTCCATAACTTCATTAAAGTCCCCTCCAATCACCCACGTATCGGCTTCTTCTGCCAGGAGCAAACACTGTAATTCGGAGAGCAGTTCTTTCGTCAGCGTGGGGGGGGGCGTAAACTGCTGCCAGGCCCCATTTCTCACCCCAGATGTCCGCTAGCAACACCACATAGCGGCCCCGGGGGTCTATCCTGGCCTTCCTGACCTGGAGAGGGACATGCTTGTGGATGAGTATCATTGTGCCCCTGGCACCTTTCGTGAATCCGGCATGGTAAGTGTGCGAGTAGTTAGATCTTTTGAAGAAGTTGGTGTTTGTGCCTATCAAGTGCGTTTCGTTTAAGAGGGCAATATCCGGCGAATGTCGGTTCAGGTACTGGAGTACCAGCCTGCACTTTATGCTGGAGCCGAGGCCGTTGACGTTCCAGGACAGTATGGTTACCTTGTTGGGGTGCATCTTATCTGCGTGAGACCTTCTGGTGGGACGTCTGGCAGGATGAGTGGCATTTGCACTTTTTTTGGGGGCGTGTGTCGGTATCTTCTTTGGGGAGACCTCCAGGGGCCTTTCCGTACTGAAATGCCTGATGACCGGCAGACCATCGCGTCCACGGTCCCGACCAAGGAGAGTGCATGTTTACCCTGCCTACATTCGTCTGCTTCCAGCCTTTTTGTCTCGTGAATACGTTTCCTTAGGTCCCCAAAACTCCCCCCACCCTGTACTTCCCCCCCAACTGGGAGCACCTGTCGCCCAAACATTAAACTTTAAACTTATAACTTGGTGAACTTCAACTTCCTCGGGAAGATCCGAACTCGGGTGGTAACCACTGCAGGATCACCCGGACTGCGCTTGGGACTGCGGTGCCTAGACGGTGGCGGCCGCAATAATGTAGTTGCCGTGGTATCCCGTGGCGAGTTCAGTTCTATGGTGCCCAGGCCTCATCCGTTCCCTGTGGTATTTTTGGGGGAGCACTGTGGCGATTCGGTTTCCGAGACAGTCTGAGTGTGGGGTGGCGAGTTCTGCCCGGGTCCGGGTTTGCGGACAGGCGGTCCAGAGGGCGGGCGTCGGGCCGCAGGCCCGTTGAGGATTTGCGTTTCAAGCCAGTCCCATGCTTCTTTGGGGTTGTGAAATAGGTGGGTTGTGCCCTCATGGTGGACCTTGAGCATCGCTGGGAAGAAGAGAGCGAACTTGATTGATAAGGAGTGGAGTTTCTTCTTGACAGAATCAAACGATTGGCGGGCCTTTTGGACCTCTTTAGTATAGTCCGGGTAGAACCCCACTTTGTAGCCATTGTATGTGATCGGACCAGAGGCCCGTGCCATCTGCAGGATAGCGTCTCGGTCCCGATAGTTGAGGAGGCGTGCAATTATTGTTCTGGGCGGGGCTCCTGGGGCAGGTTGCCCGGTGGGTACCCTGTGTGCTCTTTCGATAGAGAAGAATTTCGACAGTTTCCTGGGGGCGAAGATGTGGGTCAGCCAGTCTTCGAGGAAAAGTTCGACACTAGGGCCTTCCTCTTTTTCCGGGATCCCAAGGATCCTGAGGTTATTGCGACGTGCCCTGCCCTCACTGTCTTCGGCTCGGTATTCAAGTTGGTTGACTTTTTGGGCAATTATGGCAAGTTGTTGCTCCAACTGGCGGACGTTGTCTTCTGTGTCCGACACTCTTTGTTCCGCTTCTCCGACCCTGGACGATAAGTTACGGAGATCTTGGCGTAGGAGAGATACTTCCGTGGAGACCCCGCCTATTTTGAGTTCCAGCGACGTTCTCGAGTCCCCAATTGCCTTCATTACATCATTCAGGGAGAGTTGGGGGTCCTGAGTTTCTTCCCTGTTGCCTGGTTCCACCAGGCTATGTGTCTCCTGTCGGGAGGGGGCCTCCACAGTGTAGAGGTCCATTTTACTCTGCAGGGTCTGCCGCTTGGCCTTGTCTTTACCCATGTCCAGGGCAGTAGTTTGTGTGTGAATTTAGGCCCGGGTGGATCGCGTGGGTGTCTCTCAGGGATTGTCGTGGAGGCCAAGTTGGGGTGGGCTTGTCGGGCGTCTATCTATTGCCCCTCTGTCCTTGGTCCTGAGCCCTGGTGATATTATGTAGGTTGCCGAGAGCCGGCCCCCTGTTCTGGCGTGCTCGATGGAGGGTCTGGAGTTTACTGTGGGGGGGGTTGTCTGTAGTTCACCGTGCGTGATCCCTCCAGGAGTTATTCCCCTTATGTGGGGTGTACGACCGGTGGTTTATGCCAATGGGGCGGTATGGGCCTTTGCGCCCTCCGCAGTCACGCCCCGAGGATGGTCAGTCCGCTAGGCTTTTGGGGGGTAGATGCCTATTGGGGGGGGGGTGCCCTCAGTCCCCGCTGCTCCTCGCTGCTGTTGTTCTGGAGTGTGCCGTCTCCCTCATGCGGGTCCCTGTCCCGCAATTCGCCGGATTCGGGGGGGGAGAGGTTGCCCGTATCCTGGTGTTGCTGCTGGGGGGAGCGCGGCCGTGCGTTGCCTGCGCCGTCACTCCAGGTGCCTCCGCCTCGCTGATGGGGGGGGGGGGGGAATTTGTGTGTCCCAGTCCAGGAAGTGTTTTTACCCCTCCGGCAACGGGGAGCGCGCTCAGCCCCCGTATGCCAGCTCCTCCGCGGGCGTGTCTGCCGCGCCGCCGGGGGACACTGGAGAGGCGCGGGACACTGTCCAGTTGTGCACGGGGTTGGCGGGGGGGGGCTGCGCGTACCTTGTGGTGTCCCCAAGCTTCACTCCTTCCCCGCTGCTTCCAGCCTCAGTTGTCTCGGGGGTGGGGGGAGCCTGTTCTGATGCCTCCGAGGGGCTGCTCCGTGGTGCCAGCTGCCAGCTCCCAGCCGCCAGGGGATCAGGTTGCGATGGCCGCAGGTGCGGGGCGCCAGCCGTTGTCGTGCGATCTGGTGCCGCTTCTGGTCGCCACCTCGGACTCCGACGGCAGTCCGCAGGCGTGCCCTCGCCGATCGTGATCCGGTGGTGGTTCGCTCCCCGGAGGGCCAAGGCCGCGGCCGCTCGAGGGGGGAGGGGCGGAGCAGCCGCTCACGTCCGTGCGGCAATGGAGGCAGGAATGACGCCGACGGACTCCAGGGCGTTTCTCCTGTTCCTGGGTCCGATTCTACCCCGGATTGCAGGGTTCGCCGCCTGGGTAGGTGCGCTGCCCCTGCGTTGCCCGAGGTCGGGCGTTTTCAAGCGATTACAGGATTTTATTTGGAGGATATGTTGTCGCGGCCGCCGGGAGCTGATGCCTTTAGCTGCTCATGCGCGGCTCGCGCATGCGCAGTCGTTTTTTGCTTTCTTAATACCTTTTTCATTTTTTAACAAATCTTTCCCAATATGTCCAGTCTGAGGGGGTCTGATGGGTGCGTGACAAACATTTTGTTTGTTAAATATCAGTCAAAAAATATTAGCAACTCAATTTTCGAGTTTCCTATGGAACTTGATACTCAACTATAGTATGGTGAATATATATTTTCAATGAAAAAACTTTAGTTAATGATAAGTCAAGGTAAGAAATGTATTGTAACAAAACCCGTGAAATTCAATGCATTGGGGAACTCAAGACCATCTGAACTTGGTGCGTTCCCGTTGACCTCTCATATGATACTATATCTCACATAATGCGATTTTCTGTGGCATTGTGAATTCCTTCTCTTCTAATAAATGTATCCTCTCAGGCTTTGCAATGGGAACGCCACTTAAGCTGTTCCTGAGTTCCCCAATGCGCTGGATTTCAGTGGCTGTGTTGTAATATGTTTTTTACCTAACTGACCATCAACTAAAGCTTTTTTCATTACATTTCAAGGGTTTTGTTATTCCATAGATTTTTCCGCACCATTGACCGCGGCCTTCCACTGTATATTTTAGAGCACGACCAGAACACAGCCATGCCCACTGCCCATTTTACAACACTACCAGACAACTAGCCATGGCCTTTGGCCATGCCCATTATGCCCTCTGTATTTTTAAATCACTACCTGGTCACTAGCCGTGGCCTTCGACTATAGCCATTGGGCATGTCCTCCGGCAATGCCAACTGTATTTTTTAAATCACTATCTGTTCACTAGCCATGGTCTTTGGCCATGGATAGTGGGCACGGCCTACGACTCTATTGTGGCTGCCAAATTGGAATTGGATACATATGTTAAAGAGTCAAATGCAGAAGGAAAAACTGAAATCATGTGATTTCTGTAAAAATAAAATAAAAACCTAATAGAATGAAAACGAACAGAGGGGTGGGACGCATGAAAGAAATCCTGATTTTGGAGTCACAATTGCTCGTAAATCCATGTTTTTAAATGTTTGACAACTATGTATGAATAAAATGTCTTGATGTTTTTGCATTGTGTGCTGGGGTGTCATTTTAGTCTAACACCAACGCTAAACACATTATAGCACTGATCAGTGGAAGGCCTATTCTCTTTTTCTGTCTAAATACTAATAGTGTTTTCCCTTTAGCCCCAACAAGCACCCTCTGAGAAGGCTGAGAGCCGCTTTAGGTGAACAGTATATACGTGTATGGGTGATATGCACCGTCTGGGGGAATTACTATGAATCTGTTCCATCTGTGAATTCATACGCAACATACGCATTTCCTTCCTTGAACGGAATTCATGCATGTAATGCAATTTAATGAACCTTGTTCTCCCTAGACAATTAGCCCAAAGGCGTATTTTGCTTATCCCATTATAGGATTTGCATCGTAAAGTATAACATAATTGAAAACAATAGACAGCCCCTAATCTTTCAGCATTCTTTTTTGTAAGGGATAACTGATTGGGTTAAGGGGATTACCTTTGAGTATTAAACTACTCACATCCACAATCACCTTAGAAAGCTGCCTTTTGTTTCTTCTTTCAACTTTTAATCTCTTCTGTTCAATTAATGTCCCTTTTTTTCTATAGATGTTTGCACCCACTGATTTTCTTTAATTTTCTTTTGCACTCATAAACAAAGCAAGAATTATGTGTGCTTTGAAAGGCTAAAGCTGCTATTTTCGCAGTAGAGGGTGTTTGTAAGCCAGGGTTTTTCTGGAACGAGATCAAATGAATACAAGTCAAGAGGTTTAGTTTAGTATTCAATGACCTCATTTTTTTTCAGAAACTTGTCATCCAGAAATCTCGCTCAGTCATTGCAACAGTTTATGAACCTGCATATTATTCCCCTGTACTTTAGTTGTTGGACTGTCACTCTTCAGCGCCATAAACATATTAAGACTTCAATATATTCCATGATGAACTGAGACTCCACCTTAGGATGATAACTTAATGCAATTCTCAGTTCATAATATTTGTTCTCGTTAGCTGTGATAAACAATCTAAAACCTGGTGCAATGTCCAGTTGCCCCATTGTAAATGATGTTTTATAGGGCCCATCAGTTGGCAAACTAATAACATATAGCTGCACTGACTCCCCATTTAAGCATCCATCAAGTTCAATATAGCTTGCATCCCCTATGTTCAACTAAAAGACCACTGGGTGAGAAATGCATGACATATGCAGCCGAGCCCCCCACCAGAAGCCAAATCATCACCAGCATGAACTGCATGAGGGGAACAAAGCAGGAAGAGGTATTTTCCTTCTGGGCTCCCTATCCTTAGAATGAGTTGCACATATAGAAAGAACTGTGGCCTATCAATCTACACTTCAAGAACCTTACTATTCAAAGCACATCCCACCGACTGTTGATCACTCTGCTTAACTCTAACACACTGCCACTGGATATCCCACCCATCTTCATTCATTCCAAATCCTCTGCTAGCCCATACACTCTTCTCTGTAACCCTGAATGTGCATCAGCTCATCCCAAACTGGGAAGCTCTGTTATTTCTCAGCTTGGCCTGTGCTTTAGAAATCCTACACATACTTGTTTTACCGCTTTAGCCATTATTTTTTTTAAATCTCTTGAAATATTGTTCAGGGTCCGCTCACACTCCAGGTTTCTCATCAATCATTCACAGCACTCACCAGTTTGGTATCTAGGCTTGACATTGAGCAAAGGTGAAGCTGATGATGGTCTGCAATGCCATTGCTAAGGTTTACAAAGAGGGGAGGGATGGTCCTGCTACATTGCTGACTTTGGACCAAGTCATGTTGTGTATACTTGTCTCTACAGACAGTCACTGGAAGAGAAACATGTAGCTCCTAGAACGTGTGTCAACTTTACTTTGGGGATTGATTATTTACACAGTGAATAAAAACTGTGGAGCCTCTTCCATGCTGCCAAGAATGAAGGGAGGTGGACCCTTGCAGAGTAAGTAGCATGAGCTGCTATAGTCCTTATCAACAGCCAAACATGGAGCGGAACTGAGTGGCTTGCGGGTAAAGCTGTTTCCTGCTGTTCTCCCTGCTGGTCCCTCTGCTTGGGTTAGCTGATTTCCCAATTACTGAACATTGAAGGTACGACTATGCGTGCCATGAGTCCCATGATCTGAAGCATTGGTTCGCATTGCTGGCTTTTTTGTTTGTCGCAGCTCCTCACAGCATTTCAACATCTCCAGTCTCCTGCATAATCCCATATTGTTGCAAACCTGCTCTTTGCTACATTTTCTAAAGATACTGTGTGTGCTAAGCAGCAGCATGTTGAGGAGACCACTGTGCTTGCTGTTTCAATGCTAAGCCTTCCCATACAGGGTTATTCTTAGGCTGTCTACTGCACTGGAAGTGACTCCCTCCCTACCAGATTTGAGTCCACCACATGCTCGTTTTGCTTCTTCTATTGGGAGGGGCGCCCAAGCCAGTAAGGCATTAACTCAGGGTTCTACACTTGTCAGCACTTATTGCCTGCATGATTTTCTTGATGTTTTTAGACTTTTCAGTCTCTCAGTCTATCAGACCTCCATGTTACACTTGTGCATGAAATAAACTTAGAGGTCAAAGTGAGATAGGACTTTGGGGGGGTCTTTGAGTTGTTTTCGAATTCCCCACCCCCCCGTACAAGCCAAGCGAAGCCTAATCATACTTGAGACATCTAGTTTTACCCTTTTTGGTGACAATTCTAAGTATAGGAGATTGTTTTTAAACCACTTCTATCTTACTAAGATTGATTTGTAGCTAAAGGGAATCTTGGAGTTTCGTGGTGGGGCTTTGTGGAGAATTGAGAAAATGAAAAGGCACACACCAAGCAGCGTATTCAGAAGGGTAGAAAAAAAAACAGAAGAAAATGAATGGTAACAATAACATTAAGAATATGGATGGCATATTGGAGCATTATCTTAAAGTTATGTCAGGGAAATTACAAGAAAGAATTGAGTTAGCTGAAAGGGCACTTGCAAGAGACAATCCAAATATTTGATAGCTTCCACAAGCTTGGGTCAGTGTCCCCCCCTTCCCAGTGAGGGTGACCGCATGACACCCTACAAGTAAATACTTCTAACATGCAGAGGTTCAAACAAGGGTCCTTGGGGTCCTTGGGGTAAATGATAGTAAGACATGTTCCCCTTGGCCTAAATATAGGGAGCTTCACTGGTGTGGTTGTTGGAACAGGTATCATAGGTACCTGCCCTAGCCTGGTGCTGGAGGTCCCTGTTTTAAGGGATTCCCATGAATCCCACACTATAGTATCTCCTTATATGTTGGGATAGCTAGAACGAGTAACAAAGGAAATCTCAGAGCTACAGGTTAGGGTGAACAACATGTTTTACTTCTTGAACATTTTGACACAATCTATGTTGGGATCCATAAATATCATTGATGTTATGATAAGGCACATTAATAAAATTAGATCCCAGGTGATTGGCATAGCTCACCCATGCTCCCTTAACCTAAACCAGTACCCTCCAGCAGATTCCTGATCCTACTCTGATTTCTAAATATAGCATATCAGTGGATACCTCCAATAATCAGAAAAGAGTCACTGCTCAATTGGTGGCTCAAGCTATAAATCTGCCCTTTACGCAAACACTAGGAAAGAGGCTAGGCATGTGGATCTCACCTAAACAGACCTGAGGTAGAACAGTCATTGCAGCTTCCCCCAGCAGCGGCCACTCTCGTCAGGGCAATGGTGGGGCTAGACCCTGAAAGCCTAATGCTATTGATACAACAATTTCCCACTGGTTGAACACCCAAATCATTGGGCCCAAAATAAACCCCCATCATATTTTGATGGCCAGATGCAGAGTTTGGGTTGGCAACACAAGAACATACATGGGTGGGGACTGTTTCACCATAACCTTATGTGACACTGTAACTGTGCAACGGGTCCTAAACTCAAATTTGTCTAGCCAGTCCACATGTAGGCAGATTAGGATCTTCCCATTGGCCGATTTTCAAAGTACTAATTTCCCCCTTTTAGAAGACCCTCCTTCTCATGGCGCATATTTGGTGGCAATCCGTTCAGTGGTTTGGGCTGTAGGCGTGATCATTTTATTCTCCATTGTATCTATGAGGAAAATTACACATTTTGGGAACCCCCCTATAACTTTGCCCTCCCTTGACCAAACATCACCAAACTTCACAAAATCAATCTGAGGGGGTCAGTGAGGGCGGGGGTATTTACTTTTATTGCAATGCTTGGTGAACATTTGTCCAGTGGGGGCAAAGTTGTGAGCTGCTCATAAAATGCTCTTCCTTTGGTTTGAGCAACTTAATCATAACTACACGGCCCCTACCATAGTCCATGTGATATATATGTTAGTCACCTTGATGAAAATGCCTAGTCGTATTTGTAATTTACGAATGTCAACATTTAACATGCAATTGTAGATGTGTCACAGATAACACATTGAAAGCATGGTCTTCTAGGTCCACTCTGTCAAGGTAGCACCCAAGGGTATGTAAAGTGTGTCATTACTAATTAGCTACAATCCAAAAAAGATACTCCACTGAAAATTCAAGTGCACAAGTGCACAAGTGCGGGGAGTCTGCAATGATTCTTCATTGAAATGTAGGATGACAAAATTTGCCATTAGCACCTAAGGTCTTAAAAGCATAGTTGTACATGGATCACTAGGTACATGAATGACTAGTGACTATCGCTACCAGTACAGCCGGGCCACACTGATTTACTAAGGCGTTTCTCATTGGGAATATCCCATTGCTACCTGGCATTACTAATGCTGCTGGCACCTACTACATTCATAAACCAATGAAGGCCTATTTCACAAACGGCATTTTGCAGCATTACACGGAAATCTGGCTGTAATGCCAACATTTTAATAGGGATCAGAAATGCGAAGGCAGTGTAAATGACAGTGAAAACTGATCATGCTCTTACTGTGACGCTTAACTTAAAAAGCCATAACCTTATATTATGATTTTTTTTTTGTTAAATCATTTTATGTTGAAGAGAGTGAGATGGAGAAATAGAACATACGTACATGAGGGAAGATGTTGGGCTATAGATATTCTTGAAATAATCAGCACGGTCGAGCAAGCACATGCATTATGTGTATGTATTCCACAAAATAGACTCACCTTGCAGTGGAAGTGAAAATCAGCCATCAATCGGTAGCCCAATCAGTTAAAACGACCTCTGCAGATTTGAAGAGCAGTAAACCGGATTTTCTTTTAAAAAAAATGTTCTCCATTTCATAGGACATCGTGTATATGCGTTATTAATAAGCGTTGATAATTATGGAATCATGCAATATTGAGCTGCTTTAAGGCAACATAAAAAGCACGGACACAATTCATTGGCCCTGCTTTACAAAACTGTTTTTATAATGCAACAATCCCATTGAAAAACGATTTGTAAATCAGGCCCATGATGTCAAAAAAATACCAAAGGTAGAAACTCAACAGAGGTGAGACAAATCAGTTCTGTTTAATGTGTTTGAATTCATTGGGCCACATTGCACCTAGAAGTGTATCGTTGCAACGAAATCTCACACACGTTCCTCTTATGTACGTTCAGTGAAATGCTCTCTGTCAAGACATGCTTTCTGATGCCAGTCGATTTATCCAGGGCATGTTGGCACATGATCATTATTTTTTGACAGCCCTCTCACATGGACTCATCACTTAATATGAACTACCTTATCTGACGAAAGTCAATGTATACATTATATTTCTCCTTAAATTGTTTTTAAAAAAAAAATCTTCACTTGTGATTAGATATGCATTCCATTATAATTCATGAAAAGCAAAATAAAACAAAAATGTTACAGAAACGTTGCAGCAGCACCATTGCAGTTGTACATGCTACTAACACTGGGGAAAACATTTTCATAATGTAATATAACATATTCATCAATGCATTTTGACACCATGGCAAAGTGTGCCCCAGTGACAATAATGTTCCCTATTAGCACTAGAGGAAAGTGTGCCCTGGTGATATTACTATGTAAAATTGCACTTGCACCCTGTAAAAGGTTCCGTAAAAAGGTACACTAATACTTATGAAAGAACTAGAAATAACAGTGGCAGTACTTCAAAACAGCCCAAGTACGAGTAGGGATTGTATATCTGTTAATCTACATGAAACGGCAGAGGTATTCAAATGAATGAAGAGTTACAAGTTGCCAACTTAAAAATGATAGCAATGCGCCATTTACATAATGCTTTCACCAAAGACCGTGCATAGAACATGTTGAATACAATTAGTATTACCCACACAATTGTGGTACTCCTTTGTTGACCACAGAAAGAGGAGAGGCTCAGCTGGCCTTTCCAGGATTCGAACCAGCAACCTGCAGCACACAAGCAGGTATCAGCAGTGATAGCACAAGCCACTGAGCTCTATCACAAACTTGGTAACAGAGGTAAAAACTGCATGTTTAAAAAGTCCCCAGCTTTCTTCACTGGATAGCATACTTTACTCTCAGAGGCTATGCTAGTTGATTGCAAAGTTATTGTTTGAGAAGTCTAGAAATGGGTGGTACTGCAGCAATAACTAATGTGACTACTTAGTTTTTACATGCATGTATTAGTTCCCTCAAAAAACGTGCATCGTGGGATGAAATGTATTCTTCACTGTAACTTTTCCAGATTTGACAGTATGAGCAAGAAGGGGCGTGGTCTATGACAAATAATTGCATATCACAGTTATGTATGTTTTTACTAAGTGTAGCAATAGCATATCTTTTGAACTTATTCTTAAACAAAATCCAAATGGTGTTGTTACCTTTTATTGAACTAACATACAATATACAATAAAACAACTGCTTGAATAGTATTCCCATTATATTCGAGAGATTGAAAATATTCTTTGATCAACTATCGTAGCATCTGGATGGTGCATCACGCTGTTCTTACATTTGGATTCAGAGAAGCAAATTATGACTAGCTCATATTATAAATAACCTCGGTCAGTACAAATTCTTGGATGCAGTCAATAACTACCAACATTAACGTCATAATAAACATTCTGACTTAA
Source organism: Ambystoma mexicanum (assembly GCF_040938575.1). Classification (NCBI taxonomy): domain Eukaryota; kingdom Metazoa; phylum Chordata; class Amphibia; order Caudata; family Ambystomatidae; genus Ambystoma; species Ambystoma mexicanum. The sequence continues at coordinate 926,187,732 of NC_090929.1, read as the reverse complement.
GCAAGAACCTAAAAAATAGCAGACGATTGTTGCAACTTCCAATAAACAACAACATAAAGCCACATTACTCAATCCATTTGCTTCAACATATTTCAGAATGACAAAGAAGACTGCAGAATATTTCCAATATAAAATAAAGCAAAGCCTCTTGAAAGGCAAAAAAAAAAAAAATGGAAGATGCAGACACACAAATACATTTGACAAGCATTGTTACTTTAATGTACCATAACATAATAATAACTTCAAATGGCCTGAGAAGAGCAATTACCATTTCAGATCAGTATCGTCCTCTGCTTTTCTTTGGGTCATACTCTGGAATCCAGTAATAATTTAATGATATCAATGGCCTATCCCTTTGTTTGTAACACCCGTGGCTGTGAAAAGTGACGACTGACCTGCAGGAGTACAAGGATAAGTAGCGGGAAATTATAAAGATAAAACAGTCACAGTCAAGAGAAATCACTCCTTATGGTAAAGTGGGCAGAGGGCAGGCTATAATCTTAAGAGGGGTGTGAATTTGGTGACAGTAACAACCCAATATGTAATAAAAGAACATTCCAAAATGAAGAAATGTCTATTCAAGCTTCCATGAAGTTGTAAATGCTTTAAATAAAGACACAAATATGCAATAATCGTACCAGAAAAAACACTAATAAAAACCCACCGTTGTGGAAATTATATATATAGATGTACTGTTGGGGTAGCTGTGTATTTTAATAGTCATTATTCATGTACATAGTGTAACACAAGGCTTTGTGTGTCTTGGAGCACACATGTGTCTTCATACACACATGTACTTTTAACCCATTATGTGCAAATGCCAAATAAGTTTTTCCTAAATTTCTGTAAGCAATCATTGTAGACTGCGTCCACTTCCACACTTGACTTTCAGTGGAGTATGTTTTTGGACTGTAGCTAATTAGTAATGCCACACTTTCCATACCCTTTGTTGGTACCTCGACAGTGTGGAAATACAGTCCCATGCTTTTAATTTATCTTTTAACTGTGACTCATTTACGACGTCATGTTAAATGTAGATATGAGTACATTTCAAATATGACTGGCATGTTCTTTTATATATAGCAGCAACAAAGATATGGTGGGTTTAAAAAGGCTTGGACTGAAATGTGAAAGTAGGATAACCCATTTGAGCCACGTCGCACATTCCAGAAGTAGCCATCACAGGAAGTTCACCTCCAGCTCTGAGTGCCTACAACAAGGCATTGTGAGTATGCAAATTAGCCCTAATGCCAGTCTTTTTCTACGGGAAATTACTTTCACATTTCAGGGCCAGGCGTCAAGTATACCTCTGTGGTTTGATATGACACTTGAAGGATGCAGGTCAATGTATCCACTCGGTCAGTTCGGTGTGTGAGCAGGGACTGGTGACAAAGTTGCTGGTGGTTCAAGGTGTGGTTCAAGACAGGGCGGGACTGTGAACGTCTTGTGTTACCCGGAGGAATTGATGTGCTCAGCTGGCATGATGCAGCAGAAAATTGGTTCAAGGAGCAAGAACAGTGGTTAATAGAGGTTTGAAGAATTGCCAACTGCTGCACTATGAGTTATGTTGGTTTGAATGCACTCGAATGAGATCAACAATAGTTCATCAGCAGTTAAATGAAGTATAATGCATGGAATCAGCTCCTTTGCTTCTTCAATTGGTGTGAGTCGCAATCCAGGGTTTGGGGACACAATAATCCCTTTTCTCATTCTCCCAACCCAAGGGAGGCTGTCTAACACCTGGATGAGTACTTCACCTCAAGTGAGGTCCTGGTTACCAGTGTAGCTGGCCAATAGGCAGGTTTTCAACCAGTGTCATTTTAGCCCCCCTCCCCATGTGCCCTGGTGATGGGTAGTGGGCTTGCCGATACAATGGAGCACCCTACTTCAACTCACTGGCTGAGGATATTGAAAATATCAACTCTCCCAAAAGAGGTCCAAATTAATTATTTTTGAAGTCTTAATGGTCCAACATGAATCCAGAACAGAGGGGAAACCCCTTCCCTATGAAAGATAAATGGCACTGGGGATTGGCTAAAATCAGGCCTGATTTAAGGCACAATCCCATATAAGGTACCATGTTTTGTTTGCTTTGTTTGCTCATCCCTAAAGTGTTTTGCACTGTGGGAAATGTAGGGGGCAGGAAGGAGAGAGAAGTCCAGAGAAAAGCATGATGGAGGTACCCATCCCCAAATCTGCCTCTGACTACGCTAACTTCCCCTTGCTCCAAAGTCAAGAAGATTAAAGACCCTTTAGTATGCAACACCCTGGTGTGAGACTGGCCCTTTTGGTTAGTGTCTGCTGTTTAAGCCTTGTTTCCCAGGAGTTCTCCTCCTCACAGTTTCCACAGTGTTAACCATCCTCACAAAGGATCAAAGATCATAGATAGGTATAGTTGTGCTGTCTTTCAGTCATTTGTCCAGCTGACTGAGCAGGGGCAGACTGTCTGACGAGAATATACACAACCCTTTCAAAGCTGGCCTGAGCTTATAATGTTGACATGCGTGTGCTACGAATCAGAGGTGTTTTTTTTAAATTATGTGAACTACCAGCCCCAATACCAAAACCTGTGTATGGCTAATGTTTCCTGATTATCCTGCCACTAGGTTGATAGTTTGCATATTTATGATAGTTCTGGGTCACAATGTAGACTTAAATGCGACAATTGCGCTGTGGTGACTTGGTTGTCTCATCAACTGTCATACTGGCACATGTAACATCTGAACCTGCTCTCTGCCACTGTAGAGCAGGTGCTGCAGATTAGGAGACAGCAGGGCACATGTGTCACTATGTTTTTGGCATGGTGCTTTATGAAATCGGTCTGATTAGCAGGCAACCGTTTCTGAGACTGTATTACCTGCACATTTTATCATGTAATAACATCAAGAAAGTGAGGGCATCTACACCCTTACCAAATGGCAATTCATCACAGTAGCACGACTGCCAGGTGTATGGCAAAACTAAAATCGGTTACTTTCAGCATGATACGTCTACATTAGCATTACAAAACATGCCTTTTCAAGACTAGAATAATACTGAATATGCTGCTACTGAAATGCAACACAGTATTTTCCAAAGTCTACTCCCTCACTTGCATGAACACCTTTCCCATGTGCATGAGACAATCTCCATAACATGAGGTCATGTGCCATTTGGAAGCAAGCACAAGGAAAAAATAAAGCCCTCTTGTTAAAAGAAGCACTAGCGGTGATGGCAACATCTTCCACAGTACTTCACTTGCATGCTCTCTCCCTCTCCCTAAGGCAATGTAGCTTTACATTTCTGCTGATATAGGCAGTGGGAGTGAAGTCTGCATTTCTGGCTTTTCATACCGTGTCTGATCTTTGCAAGGTTTAGGAGATCCCATTTTGGGCAGTGCTGTATGTATACACTCAATGACTGGACAGCCCAAAGGGTTGTTTGCATTAAGTGCTACGTGACCCCATATATTTGTGAAGGTGCATTTGCAGTTAGGCATGCATGTTCACAAAAACAGTTATGTGTCTTCTCAGAGGCCACAAGTGCATGAAAACAATACGACAAGAAAACCTAAGGTGGAGGGCTTTGTTGTCCATTTTTTTTTTCCTCAAGTGTATCAAGGCTCTGAAAGAGGTCACCTGTGTCAATACCACTCACAGAAGTCCACCTCCTAGGTTTTAAAGCAGAGTCGGTAATGCCCCCGCCGCAAGGGTTCTATTGCTATTAGAATCCCGGCCCGCAAAATTTGCGTGACCGGGGTACTAAAAGCAATTTTTTTCTGTCCCGAAATGCTGCAGCGTTTCAACGCTGCAGCGTTTTGGGACAGAAAAAAAAAACGACTAAGAAAATGGCCGCTGCCATGGAAAAGGTAAACGGAGTCCCTTTTCCCTTTCCATGGTGGCCAGCGGGAGCGGACGCGCTGGGAACACAAGTGTTCCCAGCGCGTCCGCTCCCGAAAAAGGTTTAAAAAAAAGGAAAGGGGGGTTTGGGAGGGTGATAGTGGGATGGGGAAAAAGAAAAAAAAAAGTACCTGCGTCCCCGGCAGGGGACGAGGGAAGCCCCCAGCCGTGTGGAGGTGCAGAGCAGAGCAGGGATGGCCACCCTTCGAGCCTCCACATGGCTGGAAGCTTCCCTTGTCCCCCGCCGGGGACGCAGGATCAAGAAGGTAAGTTGGGGGGCAGGTGGGAGTGAGGGACTTACCCGAGTCCCCGGCAGGGGGCGAAGGCAGCCTCTCAGCCGCGGGGAGGCTCAGAGCGGGGATGGCCCTGCTTCGAGCCTCCTCATTGGCTAAGGGGCTGCCACGCCCCCCGCCGGGGACAAAGGCCGTGGAATCCCGACGTAGGGATTCCCGGCCGGGTAGGGACGTGGTGAGAGCCAATCAGAATGCTTGTTGCATTCTGATTGTCTCTCGCCGGGGTACTAATGTTCATTAATATGCATCAGATGATGTGCCATATGTCTTGTTCCTGGCACACATTAGCTCACACAATGATGATTGTATTGTGCTTCAAGGAATAAAATGAGTGGAAACATTAAAAAAAGCATTGATGCTTACAACATGAACTTATATTGACTGCACACGTTGAAGCTCAAAGTGAACAATCATCAGTGCATATGTTTAAGGACATGATAGAGCTATCTTCTTGACCATTATGTGTGGGAAGGGCTCATGTAAGTAACGGTTATAAGGATTGCCCTTTGATGCAATAAGGTGCCAAAAACCAAAAACTAAAACCTTTTATCCTCTCACTATTTATTACATGTACAAACCACAACTGTACCACCATACACTCTCCATATATTTGCCATTGGTGACATGCAGACACTGCAGAATAGTGGAGCAAAGAGTTTTTGACTTTACATGGTCTCTCCTCAGTCCGGAGTCACATTAAGGACCCCGTTAGAAAAAGCACCTTTATCTCAAGTTCATTGAATGTGGCAAGAAGGCCATGGTGAGGTCCTGTGTTACTGCTTCTCCAAAAAACAGTGATTTCTCTTTATGAGAACTCTGTCTAAGGGATTTCTACAATGTCTAGGCAAAGGAGTGAATAAGACATCACATCTCAGGGAATTGTGATAGTCTAGGAAGGGAGAACAGCAGTGGCTGGTCCTAATGTATATACAGTGGGGGTCCTTGGTGCATATGATGTTACAGAAATGAATTAGGTTTACTTCAGAGTTCCAAAATTCTGAGGATGTTGAAGCACCTGAAAGGTCATTGACACATGTTTTCTCAGTATTTGATTTGCATCAATATTATTGTTGTAGCTGCATACAAACTGTGTATGTTGCCTATTTTCTAAAGTTCTCCATCAAAGAAGGGGTGAAAGTGTTTCTTGGTTTGAGAAATATTATAAGAAATATATTTGAGCAGTACATGTGGGACATTATGTCTTGTGTTAATCGCCATAGCGTTGCTAATTAGACAAGTTGCAGTGTTCTTGATGTTTGAAAATCAACATAATTTCATATTCTGAGATGCTGCCCAATTTTGCCATGTCCATCCTTCAAGAGAATCCAGAGAATGAACGAGTTAGTCTGACATTATGGTAAAGTAATGGAAAATGAAGATAGCCATTGCTAGGCAGAAATTGGGAACATGATCACGAACAACAAGAAACGAATTATGTGGATGTGAACCAATTGGGCCAGTTTCTAATGTATGAACACCATACATTGTAAATAATTGAGGTCAATTGATAGAAGGTAGGACCTTGCTGTAAATAATAAAGAGAATCATGGTATTTAGTAAAAAATCATTCAGAAAACCTTGTGCAAGTCTCAACATTTGATATGTAAGTTGAACTTGTTCAATGCACACATGCACAGGGTTTCTATGGTGTCCAGGAATAATAATGATAATGACATTGTGTTCATTACTTCATGCCAGACTCCATCAGTTTCTACGTGCAGCAATACTAGGTGTTATGTTTACCCAATTGCGAATGTTACTTGATTTATCACTCAGATATATGGCATGAACGACCCACTGGGGGATTTGAACTTGAACATTGCAGTCTGTCATTATGTTAGAAGCCAGAACTGTACTCCTTTAGACATCCACTCTTGATGTAAACGATTGTTAGCTAGGAAAAATGCATTGATAGACGAGACAATGTATGTGTTTGTCAAAAACACACAATAATGGAGAAGAGAAATCGACACTCTCCCCCGAACCACAGAAGCCGAATGACTTCGACCCTCCCACTGTGGTTGGCACAGGTGCCTGACTTAGTACACAGGACACCACGTGGCAGCCAATGGGGAGAAGGGGAGTTAGGGAGAGGTTGTGGATGGTGTGGGGGAGTTGGGTACACCGGAAAAAGGGTTAGCAAACTCCTACGTTGGATAGGGAGGGGAAGCACCAGGAAAATACCCTCCCTATCTGATGCCTGCCTACTGTCACCTAACTGAACAGAACTAGGCGTACATAAACACACCTTAATGTGTGTGAACATAAAGCATAAACATCACAGTGTATCATAACAAACACATGTCATAGCAAGTGGAATGAACACAGGACAATGGGGTATCTCCCATATAATGATAATAAATAATAATAATATATGAAGCACAATAAACATGGCCCATTGGGCAAGCTTTAAGCAACACATAAACACATAGACTTCTCTTCTCTGTAATCACATTCATGAAAATGGAGGCGTAAGCTGATTCACAAAAAAAATAAACCATGTAGTCCTATCACCACGAGTTAGCAGCACTCGTTATAGCAATACTTCTGACCACGAGTTAGCAGCATTCATTATAGCATTACTGCCGACATAACAGTTCTGTGGTTTTCTCCCCAGCTAATGCCCCATAGGACACAGACTTGTGCGGTTGTATTATTGCAGACATACTACTCCATACACGGTACGTATTGAATGACCTTAGGCCCTCCCTGCAATGTAGAGATCACTTATCTGAACTCCGAGAGCGCCGCCGGACTTCTCGGAGTGAAATTAGCACACCAATATCAGCAGCCGGCCCACTCGCTTAATCCTGCGGACGTGAGCGTCTGCGATTCCAAAGTCAGCAGGTCCTCAATTCCGACAGCGCTTCGCCGTCCATAAATTCCTGCCGCGCTCCGGCGTACTGCTCCAACCACCAACCGCACCCACAAACAATAAGCCACACCTGCTCCCGGGCCGTGGCTATTTTATGCTGCCTGAATTCACTGCAGCTGACATCACGCACGTGATCACGTGCCCGTGTCTGGACTACATACTCCCACAGGCTGCTGGGAACTGTAGTCTTCTCTCAGTACGCGCCATCCTCGTTTCAGGAGGCAAAACTTGTTACTCTTATTCGCCTCCAGCCCTTATTCCTCACAGTGTTCCTGATGAAGCACCCAGAGTTGTGAATCACATGACACTTACAGAAGATTGTCTGAATACTGTTTGCTGAATATTGTGTTTGGAATATGCATCTTTTCTACAAGAAATAGATTTTGAATAAAACTCAATTCATGAATTGAATACATCTTACTGCAATTAATTTGAAGAGCAGTCACGATGTAACAACACAACTAAGTGAATCATACTTAAATTGTTTGGTGGCCGCGCAAGAAGTGCGGGCCATGCTTTTTTAAATAAATATAATTGTAAACTAAGATTGATTCAGGAATGGATGTTATCAATATGAGCTGCAACCATCATGAAATACAAACTCATACTATTTTGCCATGTTAGAAATATCACAGGCTGAGTTAGTCACACCTAAAATGTAGCATACTTTGTACCAGCCCCACCCGTCTTCCAAAATCATTAGACACATATGTAATATCCTTATATACCACCCAATGTTAGTTGCACTCATATTATCATTTTTATAATGATGAAAAGATGTGTCTGTCATCCTTGGCATCTCCGTGCTAATCGTTCAACGGCACTAGACTGCCATTGTTTGCCCCAAAATAATATTACCACCTCATTTGCTCTTAACGTTTCACTCTTAGATTGGTGACGGGTTGAGTGAGGCAGACCTGACATTGGACCTACAGTATGGCAAACGTGACAGAGCCAGGCAACCTGGAAATGGCAATAACATTCCTTCATCCCTATCAAACTTTCTCTTGAATTAGTCTATTCTAAAATGTCCCCATTTAAATGTGATGCATTCAAATGTTACTCATTTTTTCACCCTCAGAATGAGAATGATAAAAGGCTGTCAGGTGCAACAAGATGATATTGTACCTTCCCAAGCCCATTAGGCACGTCAGTGGTATCTGCCTGCAAAATTAAATCTCCCATTTTTATATTACCCACTCAAGTCCTGCATATCTTATCTTAAATGCATTTTCTAACCCCTGTGCAGGATTTTCACAAACATCATCTGTTTATAAATCATAATCATTGGTTATTTATAATGCACTTAATACCCAGAGGTTTCTTAGCATGGAGCCAGGGATTGAACCTGTGTTGCTCCATGTCGTCTTGTTTCCAAGGCGAGCACGTTGCCCCTGAGCTATCCTCCCGAGACAAGTTATGAAAATGCATTTTAATGCAACCAATTTCAACAATGTATATTATCTTGTCTGGTGTTTATACCTTCAGGGGTCTTTCTACTATTTTTAATATGTCTATTTTGGAGAAAGTTGGGTGACGTTAAACATAAACAACAAAAAACAGAGGTATCCATTGCGCAATTCCAAAATGGCAAGCCATGTGCAAGCAAATGTAAGCAATTCCCTTTTCATTAATAGTCGCTTAATCTTTTTATTTGTGTTTTCAATGACGTTTTAAAAGATAGCACAGATTTCTGCAGTGGGTGCATTTACCTGCTCAGATGCCAAGCGTAGGGCCTGGTGAACTATGAAATCCTTGGGGTAACAATGACATAAAAATGCAAGTGTGATTCATAATCGGGATGCTGGTTTAGGGTAATGTCATTGTTGAGATAATATTGTCTATGAGCGTGATTCTTCCTCCTCTCCTGTTACTGGTGTGGTTGACTAAATTTGGGTATTCCCAAAAAGGAATAGTTCATAGATGTTGTTGTCATTTGGAGATGGAATCAGAATTAATGAAAATGCTTCACTTCCTATTGTTGCTTTCTGTCTGATCTGAAGGATATTGCTCTTGGATATCTAGTATGTGTTGGAGTTTACCCTGCAAGAGACAATAAAGTCTCATGTATGACTTTCATTTTCTTCCTAGCTTAAATATCTAGCTGATTAAGCTATTTTGTTATGAATGTTATGTTATTAAGTTACAATTAATTATACCTAGCACATAGCTTACAGAACCTAATATTTTTGGAAATGAGTTCATCATGTATGCTCTTCTTCTCCCCTGTCACTTACACCATTTTCTCCCCGGGCATACTTCTAAGCATGTCCAGCTCTTAGCACCAATACTCCTGCTAGTTGGTTTGATGAACCCAGTGCTCTCCCTTGATATAGGTAATGTTTCTTGCAAACTAATCTGGTGAAAGCCTCCACACTACTAGGGGCCACTTGAGCACCTCTTAAATCCATCATGCAACCATGCACCATCTAATTACCTATATTACCATGCTTTGTTGGTTCTAGATGTTGCCATAATAAACAACTCTGCTCTAATTCAAACTGTACGCTTCTGGGTCCTACACTCAGGCTTACCAATAAGTTACCACATTTGAGAAATACGTTTCCCTACTTCCACAACCATATCCGCACCCACTCACCCCAACTGTCTTTCCTCTATGCTTCTGGTCATTCTATTGTCATGTTTCTCTTTCCTATCAACAAACCCAGGACGGTGGGAACCTGATTTAACACTGGCACCTTGAGGTAGAACAATATTATAGAAAAATGTGGTGCCATGGTATCAAGAAAAACTGGTGAGAGCGAGACTGGGACTGCAAATATGAAATCATTATTTTTATTTAATTCTGATATCGTATCAAAAAAGAAATAGCTGCATTTTTTTAATTAAATCCATAAAAAACATCCTAACATCATGCATACATACATTCATTCATACAAATTCAGATCCTAAAACAATTAATGATTTTAAGAACATATACCAATTAGCTTCGACTGTATCTCTAACAGTTGTTCACTTCAAAAAAGTTATCGACTATAGGTGCCCCAACTTTTAGATCTTCTATTAACAAAGGGCTTCCAGGTTAACACATAGTTTCGACTCGGCAGATTGTGTGTGTCTTCTTCAGGATAGGTGAACATTTGTGAATTCTAAAAACAAACAAATAATATACTATTAAAATATTAAAATACAAACTCATGTCTCTTCTCACAAGGTTTATCAAGCAGTTGAACCATTTTAGTCAAAACTAGGGGAACAACCTAAATAGTCTGCCTCTTATCCAAAAAGTTCAGCCATCTATAGGGAGTCCCTTTGCATTCGGTACAAGTACTTGCAAAGTACATCTGTATGGCAAGTAACATATAGACAAAAACATAATTATGTATATTGTCCAGGTTATCCATCCTAGCCCCTTCATAACTTAGGGTTAGTGGGCAGGTAGAAAAGATGTGTGCAAAGAAAACAATTTTCTAAAGAATACATCCCATTTCATTGAAGAAATTCTTCAAAAAACATTATTTTTTAGCAGTACCGCCCCTTGTGACCCACACTCCCACCATGGTGTGATTCAGTTCGAATAACTAGCGATATCTAGTGCAAAGCATTATACCTGTAGAAACAGATAAATTCACCATAGAACGTGTGGTCCATTGGCCTCTGACATTCATCTGTTATTGCTTTCCAGAGAGCTGAACAAGCTGTTATTGGAAAAGACAGCAAGCCCAAATGAAAAACTTGAGTAAAGGCATTGATCATAAATAGTGTTTTAACCAAGCAATGTACAATATACCTTCAATGAGAAGGCTGCCTGTTCCATACAAAATGTTGTGGGGACTGAGTTCTGAGTGGTTTTCACCAAAACACTCTGTAATAGACAAGCGCAGAAAGTAAACTTAAATATCTGCCACCTAGCAGAAACCTTAGGTTTCAGTGAAAAGAAGGATAATTCTCTCACCTAGCGCGTTCTCCTTGCGATGTAAAGACTGTCTCCTTATCGCTGGAGTTGTGAAAATATATTCTATCCTTGAGCGTGATGTATGCTCTCTCCCCTTGTTCCTGCAGCAAAACATGAAGGACAAATACAGTCAAAAATAAAAAACTGACGTGACACCGTGCATTGCCAGTAGGGACGTGAGTGTGGTCCGGGCGCTGTTAGAACTGCTGCCCGCTTACCTTCAAAGAAGGTCCTGTACCGTTCTTGCCAAGTGTTCGTCATTCCTAGGCGAATGTCAAAAGGCAGAGTCATCAGAAATGGGGATGGGAAGAGTAAGCTACCCGTGGTCTGTCTTTTATTTCAGTTCATCAGAGTTAATGTGCACTGATAAGGGACAACAGAAACTTTGCGCTAGTGCATCTACCACGTCTAACTTGATCTAGGTAAGAAAAGATATTAACAATATGGCATACTAGCCAAGAAAGCCAATCCGTGGTGCTCATGGGTGGGTCCATTTTGGAGCATTAGGGTAATAAACACTAAAAATAGACACAAAAAAGGGAAAGGGCACATCTAATTTGCTCTAGGTTAGAACGACTACCAACATTATGGCGAAGTAACCAAAAGAGCCAATCCATGGTACTCAACCCAGCGTAGCACATAAAAGGTGCATTGCGGGACATTCGGGTGATGAACACTAAAAAAAAGGACAAAAGAAGAAGAAAGAAAACTTAAATGGTGATTCATCTCGACCACTTTGAAACAAATCTAAATAAGACAGTTCTGAGATACTAGCTTCACAAAATGGATACACACATTTCCACCAAAGTAGGCACCCCTATAAGTGCGCTGTGGAGCAATTGGACATAACTGGTATTTAGCATTCGACTTTACGGCTAGGTCCAACAATGAGCCCTATGGGAAACATTTTTCTTTTTGTTCGAACATTGTCGGCTATGTCCCAAGTGCTCACATATTGTACAGGGAATAGATACCGCCAGCTACATTTAGTCAGAGTGAATGGCATTAAATGTTCAAGTGATGCTTTCCCAATATTGTACAGAGAAAAGATCATAAGGGGGAATGTTATGGAATATTAATTCCATTCCTCTCGCTGATTAATGCCTTTGGCAAAACTATGTGTATGGTACAACCACCACTGTTCCCTTTGGGACAAACGGGTCGCAGTGTTGGCAGCATCCGTGCCATAGACCTTTTCCAAAGCCCACCATTTAAAGTCGTCTTGACTATGATTCAGTTCCAAGAAATGGTTGACCAGTGGGGCATTCAATTGTCTGGTTCTAATTTTCGATTTGTGCTCACCTCTGTGTAATTTTACCACCCGTGAGGTGTGGTATAATTTCCTATCACCTCCACCCCAAACCAGCCCTGCCTTTCCATAGACTAAGAACTGTTGACACAATGGCAGAGTAACACTATGCCACCATTCGGACAATGCCAGGAGGCGTAAGAACACTACGATGGGTAGGGGCATCGTAAATATATATTGGATAACATCATTTCTTACTAAGAGCCATTTTTTTGGAAGGTGTCGTCTGAAAGGTTCTGCTTTGAAACATTTTCCTTGGGCTTCGATGTGTAGACACAAGTTCAATGTTTAAATGACATATTTGTGGAAACAGTATTGATCTGACCTCATAGTGGTGCACAAAGAATGAGTCATTGTAGATAACAGACTTTGAACCTGATTCATAAAACACATTTTTCAATGGGTGCCTGCCACAGATGCCCACTTTGTGAATCAGGACCTTTGTGTGTTTTTTCCAAATCTGCAGGATTGGTAATACTCCTTCCTTTGATGTGTTGCACAAATGAGATTTAGATGACGGTGTTAGTGGCATTGAAATCTTAGAGATGATACATGACTGGTAAAAGATTGAAAGGTGGAATAACAGAAGATTGGGGAAGAGGAAATATGAAGGGATCAGAAAGAGGAAAAACAAGAGAACATACACAGAATGACAATAAAAGGAAAGAGCACCACAGGAGAAAGTAAAGATGAAAAGAAGAAGGGAGAAGGGAAATATAAATGATGATGTGACTGATAAACATAAAAACGTTTTGGGGCTGGAGAGAAATAAGGTTAAAAGAAAGGGATTCGGAGAGGGATAGAAAAGAGAAACATGAACATGAAATAGAGGAGATGAAAACGTAGGTGACAAGGGTGGGGCAGGGAGTGAGTAAACTTTACAAGGCTGTCGGGTTCTTCAAAGTAGTGTTAGGTGTAGGTTTGTGTTATGCACCAGGAGTACAGCACACATCTATTTTGGGTAATACTGGTAAAACAATTAAATCACACCGATAATACGTTAAATAATTCGATAGTCTTTGTTTAAATTATATACATTTGGGATAACATGCAGTAGAAAGTGAATGGAGATCTGACAATATAAATAATATGTGTGTTTACATAAAATAAATAGCAAGCCATGTGACAGAAACATGTCACTGCTGCACATGCAATCATGTGTGTTATTAGCACTAAGGCAATGTTTCCCCTAGTTTCAGAAGCACGTGTTCAATTCATCTTGCACCAGGTAAATGTTTGCCCTTTTGATAATACCATGACATATAAACTCAACCAGAATAGGTTGTTACTCTAGGACAAATGTTTCCCTTGTGCAAGACCTGTCAAATCCTGCTCCTTCTTAAGAAACCAACAGTAGACCCTGCCGATCTCAGCAAGTTCTGCCCTATCACCCATCTTCCTTTCCTAGGTAAGATCCTTGAGAAAGCAGTAGTCACACAGCTCCAGCAACATATCAAAGCCAATAACCTACTTCATTGCTACCAATCTGGCTTCAGATCCAGATGCAGCACACAAATGGCTACCATCAAGAAGATCGACAATGCACTTCAAAGGGTGTGGCAATAGCCCGGGTGAAAAACATCTATTGGAATTGGATATAGTAATGTTTGATTTTTATGTAATCATAATAATGGAGTTTTTTGTGTTTTTTCTTTATGCTGTTGTGTGTTTTATGTGTTTTGCATCAAATATGTTTCCTTCTCTTTTACCTCAATTGTGGGTATATATATATTTTTTAATTTGGTTTGCTCATCTTGAAAACCAACTGAAATGTATGCCCTAGTTGAATCATATTTATGTTTTAATTATGGTATTGTGTGAATATAGTCCTTTACACTAAGTATATTCTGGTTGGGCGTTCATTTTTTGGATGTGCATGCAATTGGCTATTTTAGAAACAGTCAAAACCTTATGTGCTTTGTATGCTATATCCATGTTGATATTTATGTAATCAATTGTGTTTCATATTGGTCGTTCTGTAACCCAGCCTGGAAAAAGACTGTGGTCAAAACACGTGTCGGCTCTGTGCTGTGATATATATGGAGAATTTGTGTTGATCAACACTGTGTGATAGTGCATTAACGAACTTATGTTACTATTAACACCTGGGGCTAGAACCAGGGGTCTGAAACCGTTGGCTCCCCATGTGTATTGGAGAGTCAAAGGTTGCAGACCCCTGACAAATCAAGGTGCTCGTTTCACGGGCTGTATTTGACTGTACCAGCAGATTTTGAGCAGGCAGTTCTCGCTGGCTCCTGCTACGTCCTCCACCGTCCAATACTCCTGTACCACCTCAAATTTAGTGCCAGGATTCCTCAGCCCCTCGATCACAGGCACTACTTTTTGGCTTCCATACACAATAGAAAGAGAGAAAGTTGCTCTTTGAGGTATATTCCTTTATTCATGGTTAGTATCTTTGAATGATATATTTTGATATGTGTCTGTTTATTTGTTTGTACATTTGTGAAGTAAATTGCTTTCTGCTCCCATGATGCACCTCTTTACAGGTAGTGATATTTACATTAAATATCCCTTGGTGCAATGCCTATCTGAAAATACCAGATGTGTTCTTGTGTCCCTAGGCTGAGCTCACGCATACAGAGCCTACTTGCAATCACAATGTGTTGTGTGTACCCCAACGACTGACTCAATTCAAGACAAGCCACAGTGTTTCCAAACATGACGGAATTTGGTCAAAGGATTTGACAATTTGTTGGCAAATTAAAAAACAATATCAATCAAAACATTAACCTTTCCAGATTCGCTCTTTTTAATGATAAATGCTGGGGTGGTTCATAGGTGATATGAACAAAAACAATAACACTGTGAAAGGAAAGGAAGTCACAATGCAATGAGCCTGATTTACACAAGCATTTTACAATGGTGCAAACCCTTTGAAAAACGCTTTGTAAACTAGGCCCTTGATATAGACTCCTTCAGCGGAAACACATGTCTGCTGCATCTTCATGTACGCTGTTCATGAGGGCAAAACTCAAGAAATCATCTGACTTCCATTCACTTGTTTGGGATAGGTCGGTATAATACACTGATTCCTGCCGTACCCGCTATTGTGTTTCAGGTAACACACTATGATTTCTGCGGGAGCTTCAGGAAGCATACCAATCACTTCACAAGACGTCCTCTTGTCTGTATATGTGCATGTGTGTCTCAAAGCACTTGTTTGCAGGCTATCATGCTAGAAACATAAAAAGACAGCTGGTGCATTTGTATAGAAGGTAATAATAATAATAATAATAATAATAATAATAATAATAATAATAATAATACTAATAATAAATAATTCAAATAACATTTTTTTCAAAGCCGTTTAGATAAAATGTTAGCCCTTTACAGAGAACGTTTTTCATTCAATTATTATAGCCCAATCAAAATTGGTTACAAAGGAGTCTGGGAGCACCTCTTCTGAGAACGAACATGGGTCAAATACCCTGTTCTATGGAATTTCTTCCACTCGGGAGAGTCTGCAACCACGGATTAGCTCACTGCACCCTACATAGAGGAGAAATATCCATTTGCATATCAGTCTTTGTCCCACCCACAAGGGCAGTTCAGCATAGAAATGCTAGGCAATTCTCCTCTGAAAAGAGAACCATCAGCAAACCCAGACATGTGCTCTGGCCTCGTTGGGCCTCCACAGTGAGGTGAAGATGAGCCTCTCTAAGGCACAGTGAGCAAGGGGTCCAAGTCTGGATTGCCCTGTGTTACTTAGGGTGGAACCCCAAGTTTTACAAAGATTACAAAGGAGTGTGGTAGCCCCTCTACTCAGAACGAACATGGGTCTCATACCCAGTTCTATGGAATTTCTTCCACTCAGGAGGGTCTACAACCACGTTTTAGCTCAAAATTGGTACTCATTTTATCAACATAGGAATGATGAAAGGCTGAGTTCACAATGCCAGGTTTGAACATTTGACCTGCCAATCACACACAGATTGCTGCAGCAGGCCCTTAAAGCATTTTCCTATCTTACCAGCAAGCCATGATTCGTTTTAGTATTTCCTACAGTTGGGAAGGCTTATGTTAAGAATAAAATAAATGTTGACATATCACTTTACTTTTCTTCTTAAATGTCACAAACAATAACCACAAATTCCAATGAAATTGCAAAAGATTATTGTTTACAACACAAAAAAAATGCATTTCTGTGAGCTTCTTCCCACAGGACAGATTCTAAATGTATTCATCAGATTCACAACTGAAAGAAGCCTTGCATTTTCAAAACAAGAGACCAAGGGCCTGGTGTACAAAACATGCTATTCAATGTGATAATCCCATTAAAAATGATTGGTAAATCATGCCCCAGTCATTAAATGAGTGATGTGTGATCAAGTATTTATAAGGGATATTAACCATCAACTGTACATTAAACCGGTATTGGAGGTATTTTTATTCCACATATTAATTTGAGAACAGCTTTTTAAAAGTCAGTATAACTACTGTGGGTGGGTAGAATAATGTTATGTTGTGTAACAGGAGTCATAGAATCAATTGCAGGCATCCAAGAAATGGAAAAAAGTGGTTTGCATTGTGTTCTACTAGCAGCTGGTATGGGGGTTTTATCTTATTTTTTTATTTTTTTTATTTCAGGCAACCATGGCAACCGAAAACTGTTAGCATGTATATATTTTCTCAGTGTATTGTGGCAGTCCTTTGCATAGCCGAAGAATCTACATGGGCATGGTCCAATGGGATATAAAACACTCTGTTGGTTTTTAATTAGGTCTCATCATCCGGGTGGAATACACGCTGCCTTTCAGTGTAGAAAGCTGATAATGAAGAAAACGCACAGCCATGGGTCTTGGAGCAGATGTATGATTTTCCCTGTTTTAATTAGATCTCTAGATGAGGTTTTTAAAGTAGCAGGATTTTCTACTTACAAATTAATGATTTCTTTGAAATGTTCATTACACAGACACACAGAATTACGTTTACATTGTGACTGCCATCTACTAGCTTGGCAGTTTCCTAGAGACATGATACAAAATCAGCTTGCATAACAAAGAAAAAGGAACTTCTCAAACACGTGCATTTTTACTAATTATATCAGACTTCTGATTTCTTCACTTGTAGCAATGCAGCCATATAAAATGAATGAAGCAAAAAAAAGCAAAAAAGATAATCTATCATTACATAAAATATACAAATCTTTCCACTCCTTTTCTTTAAGCTAGAGATGTTTACCAGCACACCATTACAAAGGAAAAGCCAACTGCATTTGCTTTATCATAAATATGTTCATTGGAGGGAAAAAGAGATTAACCATCGTTTTGCTAACTCCTGCAGATTAATCAGGAGGTACTGTAACAGGAGGTACTGTAACTGCCCTCTACAATAAGGTGAATTGCAAATAGGCCAGACTTTGTATTCTGGTCCGGATGCAGTATCTACTCGTGCAGGTGTACATTGATTTTTTTTCTCTTGAAGCGAGCGACAATGTGTAGTTTCAATTGGGACACGTGAAAGACAGGATGAATCTTGAACCAAGAGGGAGGCAATGTGAGTTTGAAGGCAACCAGTACTACAATCTGCAGGATCATAAAAGGTCCAAAAAAGCAGGGAGAAAGCTTTAAAGGAACCAGATGTTTGGGCAAGTATCGAGATAAAAGCCAGATCTGATTCCCTTCCTTCAGGTCGGGTGCGGGAATTCTCTTAATGGCAGCTCTTTTCTTACGTGCAGTTCTTGCTTCAGTCAAAGCCAGTAGGGCATCTGCATGGCCGGTTTGTATCTTGTCTGTGAGTTCATCCCCAGAAGGAACCTTGTTACCAGCACGAGAAGTCGATGGCAGACAAAATGGATGGAAGCCATATGAACAGAAAAAAGGACTGATCGCGATGGCCATATGGAGCGAGTTGTTGCAAGCAAACTCCACATACAAAAGTAATGAAGACCTGTTATCATGAGACGCAGAAGCGAAACAGCGTAAATACTGCTCTAGTGACTCGTTTAGATATTCTGTCTGTCCATTAGAGTGTGGATGATATCCTATGGTTAAGGCTCTTTGTATCCCCAGCAATTTATACAGTTGTTTCCAGTAGTTAGATGTGTATTGTGGTCTTCGATACTAGAGAATGGTAGAAGGCAGCCCATGGAGACGAAAAATGGTCTGAAGAAAAACCTTGGCCATGACTTGTGCTGAAGGTAACATCGGCAAAGCTATAAAGTGAGCCATCTTTGTCAGTGAGTCCACTGTTACCATGATAGTAGTCTGATCTTGTGAAAGGGGCAGATCCACAATAAAGTCTGTGAATAAAGTCTGCGCTTATGTGTTGCCAGGGAGGTGTTAATTTCCCCAAGGGAAGACTTTGGGGAGTCTTGCTTTGTTGGCAGATGGTACAGGCTATCACAGATTCCTGAATATCATGCAGTACTGAAGGCCACCAAAAGTGCCTTTTAAAGATTTCCTGTGTGACACATACCACTTGATGTTCTACTGACTTGAGATTGCAACATATCTCTAGGACTTATAGTTGTAGAGCATGCCTAGGTTCAAAGAGTGCTTGGTCATGAAACAACAATCCTTTCTTGTCTTGAAGATTGTGTTGTTCCTTAACTTCTTGAATTGCATGATCCTTAAGTGTAGCCTGACATACTCATTGAAGAAACATAGAAACCGCAAACAAAAACAATGTCTTTGGCTACAACCTCTCTCTTTGAGATGGTATACCTATATCCGAGTCGATCCTGGTTAGTGCATCGTTCATGTGATTTTCTACTCTGGTCAGAAAGGTAAAATGAAGGTTATAAAGAGAAAAGAATTAGGCCCAACAGGCTTTTCTGCTGTTTTGGCACTCATACATTGCGATGGTTGGTGCACACTGTAACTGGATGTCTGGAGCAGAGCAAAAGGTGGCGTCATTCTATGAAGGCTCTCTTTACTGCCAAACATTTGTTTTCTGACACAGTATAGTTTTGTTCAGAGGCAGTTAAGCTTTTTTGACATAAATGCTATGGGATTCTCAATATTGTCTTCCAACCTATGTTTTATGACTGCTCCAATCACAGTATTTGAAGCATCATTTTCTAAGAAGAATGGTTGAGTCTTAAAGTTATTTTTGTTTAGTGGCAGTAAGCAGTTTAAGCACTACCTGGAGGTACTATATTGGAAACATGACAATCATACTTGCAAGGTGCTATATATGTAATCTATAATCTTGCAGAATGTTCTTAATTTAATTAGGATTTGCCTGATCTCATACTGTACATACATGACTGATTCTAATTGTTGTTTCAATCGCTGGTCATAGTATTTGGTTCTCACTTACTAGATGTTACCTGTCTGTGCTTAATGTATTTTTTATATTGCTATAGTATCCACATTATCAACATAACTACAATCAAAGAAGCTAAGGGACTGAAATGTGAACCCGTATAACACCGTATTTAAGTTGGGGTTTTAAGATTTATTTCAAGTGAAGGCTTCACTCACTTGTTCAGTGTTTCTTTGGCAAGTAAGTAGGAAACAGATGGGGAGCAAAAATATGGGATGAAAAGCTAACAAATGATTTTAAATAGACACATACAACAGCCATATCCTATGTTTGAGAAGTATTTCTATTCTGTACTTTTATTAGATGAAAAGATGTGGACAAGTAGGTGGATGGTCAAAAATAAAATACTTACAGACACAGTTCCACACCACTTTTTGAACAGTTTGTACACAATTTCTTTCCAACAAAGATAGATTAGATAGGGACAGTACACTCTTTATCATTTCACCTAGATAGGTGGTACACCACTGACAACTAGGGTAAGTACACTCCCACCAAAGGGATTTTTAGCACCTTTACATAGACATGTACTTAGGTGTTCAGGCTACCGAACATTAGGTAAGGTTTATCTCTAAACTACAACAACCAGAATTCCGAGCTTTAACATCTGGATACTTACTTAAGGATTTAGCCTTACACACCTGAACAGCACCTGCTTCCACGACGATTGCTGTTGCATGAAAGTCTGCTTGGATCAGAACATTCTGGAATCTGGGACTGGCAGCGATTGGGAACCATATGTATTTATGTACTTATGTTTTTGTTTTGTTTTGTTTCATGCAGTCTAAGTGCTGCATAGACAATTTAATATTGTAGTCATGTAATTATGGTATGTTTTAGTTTAGCAAACACACATTTGGCACCAGTTAAACTTAGCTTCTGATACAATCCTTGATTGTGTATCATGGGTATGGTATTACAAAGCCGAATCCAGTATTTAATACTCACCAAGGCTCATGGCTAGGAAAAATATATGGGATTTAAACCACTTTTTATAACTCTTGGTCACTATACTGTTGTGCTCTATTTGTTTATGTCGAACGTTACCTGACATCTAATTTTAAATCATTTCATTGAATCTAAACCACCTTGTCATTTCACTTCTGCAGTCATATGCATGGTGAAACTCAGCAATGTATTTAGCTTTACACACATGAATCTCTAGGAAATGTTTTCTCTAATATTAGTATGAGTTCATTTAAATATTAACATTGATTGAAAGGAAACAATAGCACGACTTGCACTAGAGTAGCAAAATAATAGGATACTGAGGCAACAGAATGAATCGCCAATAGTTTGTTCAAAAATAACACATGAGTAATTATGAACATGCAGGACCCCACACATGAAAGGGAAGGATATTTTCCTACTATCTCATGTTTCACGGTCACCCAATGACTTAAAGAAATTCGATATTCTAAGATAAAGAAAGAAGCAGTATGATAGTCCCTGTCCTGCTAACTTCAGTGATTCTGCTGATGCTTCCTCCTGTAAAATGGCTAAAAATAAATGGTGACGGTGAGCTGGGATATCAGATAATAGCTGGTCAGCAAAAATTGCCTGAAAGAAAGAATCATTCTTTTCAGAGAAGTCATACAAGCGCTCTCTGAGCACAACAGCATTTCACATTTATGCAAGGATGGGATTTGTGTTACCCTTTGGAACTGTGCTCTTGACTAGAGGGCCTCATTATGATTTTGGCGATGTGGGTACACACATCAGTAAAGTGGAAGTGATCACTATATTGATACTTCGCCGTCACTTTATCACTCTCCTGAATCATGAGAATGAAGGTAAAGTTTATGAATGACCTCCAGCAGGGTGCTGTAGGCGAATCTAAGTCGTCAGATTTATCACAGGCAAGCTACCTCACATGGTAACACTCATGACATCCCCTTGAAGCCCTATGAATTCCAAAAGTGGGGATTAAAACTACCATTACCTTACTTACAATCCCAAGGAAAATCCGTGGGACAATGCAATTGTATTGGTAAATGAGCCTGGCCGTATTTTGAACAGAATTACTGCCACACTTGTAATTTTTTCCATTCAATACATTACACTAATCTTGTCATTTCTAAAATAGGCAACCCCTTATGGAGTTGAAGGGGACCTTGCATTTTAACTGTTTTTACTGAATTAATAACTGTTGACCGAGTAGGAGCACACAAATATAAGGTGTATTTAGTGGAATCGGGGCAGTGTCAGTGATGTGACACTCAATCCTTGACCTTCTTTGGTCGCCTATTAAGATTCAGCAGGTTTCATGACAATGACACAGGCCTACCTTACGAGCACGTGCCGTCAATAAATTAGACGTCCTCCAATTATAACAGATCTGTACAATCTTACTCTATCAGCCGAAATTGTGTTACTACCATTCTGACAAACGGAATGTAACTACTTGACCACACCATACCTGACTATATGGACGAGCACACCATATACCTACATATGAAGGTACAATACACAACGTTAACGTGACCTAAACACGTGAACTCATATCCAATTGTGTATACACAATCTTTGCTAGTGCTCTGCTATAAATAGGATCGAGTTGACAATTCCCAATCAGAGTTTGATTCTTACGCAGAACAATACACATCAATGTCAGTGCCTGCACTCTACCTACAGATAATGCATCCACGGGAACCTTGGTCTCCGTCAGAATCCTCCTATTCATAATTCTTTCTACATATTTGATGACCAAAACGACAAACATTGTGTTACCCAATCCCCCACCTCTGGAATCTGCTGCCTTCCAAAATCAGGCATATCACTCTCCTCATGTTTTTTTCATTATTATATTCAGGAATTGGTGCATGTGCAGTGCAAACATTATCAGATACCCTATTAACAGTGACACTCTACTAAGTGGCTTCTCACATTGGCAGTAAGAGAAACACCCACGTAAAATAAAATGCTGGATAATCAGGTGTTCTGATGGCAGAATGCTAGTAGATGGAACACAAGGTCAAGACACATTGTTTACTGATTGTTGTGCTCTGTTTTCCAGGTCTAAGCCACAAGTTACCAATATTATAGTTTGGCATTGCTTAAAATACTGCAAAAACAGACATTTGTGCAGGAACACCTGTGAACATTGAGACTTGTCTAAACAAGGAATATCTTCGTGAAACAATGCAAGCAATACATTTCTAAAATAAGAAAGCCACAATATGATTGGATAGCAATGGGACAGAAAGACAGCAGAAGGCCTTAAAGTGTGTAGTGGGACAGAGGAGGAGCAGTTTAATAGAAAGCAGAGAGATAGCAGCGGTCACAGGGGGGGTCAGTCGGCCAGAGTAGGAATGACTGTGGGGGAACAGTGAGTGACTGGGAAAAAGGGAGAACAAAAAGAGAAAAAGCAGATTTACTGTGGCAAAGTGGAAGCGACTAGGGAAAAGATGGAGGAAATTGGTTGCAGCAGATTGGGAGAAGGACGAGGAACGAATTCAGTACATTGGGAGAATGGACATGAGATGAAGAAGGCGGGAGACATTGGGAGAGAACGGAGGAGTCTGGAGCAAAGAGATATTAAGAAACAATAAAGTACTGGAGATTGCAAGAGAAACTGGAGGGCATGTGCTATGAGCTGAGAGTCTGGTGGAAGAATGGCAGGGACTGGGAGTGAGAGCTGCGAGTTGGCAGTGTGATAGAGCTAGTGAGTATGTGCATGAGTGGCTTAATGAGAGGTTTGTGAGTTTAAGTTGTGATGAATAATTGCTGTGTACGAGGGGTGCTGGTGAGTGAGAGGGGTGTGGCTGCTTTGGGTATTGGGGAAAATAGAATGGGAATATTTGCAGCATTACAAGTGATAATGATCAATACATGCAATAACTTAAAATAGGATTGTGCAACAAAGTAGAAATGTAGAGCAGAACAAACACGTGTATCAAACCTGGGATAGCTGGGACTCCTATTAAATTGATAGAAGTGACAACATTCAACAAAAGGTGCAAATAATGACAACCTGGCTCGCTCACAGACTCAACAACTTGTCTTTTTCTCACAGCCTGACTCTCTTATTTGGTCGCTCTCTATGAGCAATTGCCATATGGCACGGTGCAACGCTCTGGTCTTTTTGTGATTTTTATTATTAGATTAAATGATGCAGGTAATTCCATCTCTGAAAGGGTAATCTGCTGATAAGATTCCCCTTTAATAGGCTCTGTGCCAACAGCATAGTGTACTTGTGTTCTGCTGCATCAGTAGCCTGATATGCAGTGCCTGCCGTACCAGTGGCAAAGGTATACAGAAACAAAGGATCTTTGGGCATCATTTTAGATAACAAACAATGTATTCTTGTCTATCATATGCTTTAGCAGTCATATGTTTACATTACAAATGTCTTTACAAAAGGAAATAGACATTGATATATTCAAACTCCAAATCAAGAAAAGAATGCATATTAAAAAAACATCATTTACAAATCCCAAACATACCTCAATCACTCTGACACATTCACATATTCACATATCACAGAATTGGCAAAACAATATAGAACTAATCACACATCAGAGATTTTTTGAGTAATTTTATATCTGAAATGACAGAAGGTATAATTTCTTCAAGTTTCCATCTTCTACTCAATCCTCCGCAACTCAACAACCCAACTATGTTCAACATATATATTGATTTATCACATCTTCATCAGGGGATTAAAACTACAAAAACAAAAAATAAATTTGATGTAATATTGAAATTACTGTCTGAAAGCCCATATGCCTATCTTTCAACACAATTATTTGAAGAGAGAGGCACCATATTAATAAAGTTCTTATTTGATCATTATTGAATCAGTTAGACAAACCCTGACCCCAAGTTTGGCACAAAAGAGAAACCCCATCACCAGTGGCACAGAGCCGGTTCAAAGGGCACATGTACCCACTGAACAGCTGCAGCAACGGCCAGGTCTCTCCAGCACAGTTATGACATTTAAGATACGCCCCTACACCCCCTTGACCAACAATATGATGATCATACATAAAACATTATGGTGGCAGGATACACTCTAAAATAAAGCAATACCTGATTTTCAGCATAGAACATGACTGCCTCATCCGAATGGATATCACACATGTATCAGCTCCTTTGAGTCAGCTCTACTGTGAAAGGTGATGCATGGATTCTGGACAGACAAGTTGAGACTGACAAATGAAAGAGCAAGAACCCCAGTGGTCATGTCTTTTCTTTGATTTCTTTGTAAGGGCAAGTAACACCCTGGAAGGTAGTTGGACTTGGCCCAGCCTTCAAAGGACAACACTTGTTCAAAAGGAGTAGCCTCACACTGGGGTGCTGCATCTCTAAATGACTTTGTTCGTAGTGTGAACTGAAGGGGAAGGATTAGAGTAGACATGAGGACTCTGTTCAATGTTAGGAGACACGTTTCTTGTTATCACACTCTCTCTCTCCTTCCTGCCTCCTTGACTTCCTCTGAAGCAAAGCACATTTGGTGGGATGTCAGAAGGGAAAAGTCCACTTCTTGCAAGAGCAGGGATTGGATCAATAAGGCAGGCCAGCCTTAGTCCTATCACCTGTGGACTTTTTCCTTTAAATGAAAGGGATTCTCATCACTTCTTCAATTCACTCTGGACAACAACTCTTAAGGATTCAATGGATTTCTTTTAGGAGAGTTGTACATTCAAAAACCCTCATCCTGAGGAGAAGATGAGCCATCCAAAGCAGAGGAGAGCTGTGCTTCCAGCCCACTCCAATTGCACGTTGGGGTTGACTTTTGCTATGGAACTGGATGTGCCAATCCGTGTCAGAATTTCCTAAATATGGGTCAACAGACCATGAACAGAACCATCCTGTCCCAGAGTCTACCTTAGTGGGCCTCATAGCAGTGGGAGGACCATAGCAGCTGAGGTTCCCTGTTCCACAGCACCAAATCGGTTGCACTGTGTTCACCACCCATATAAACTAGGGGAGACACACCATAATCTAATAATCTGTTGTGCTCCTCCACCCATTCAAACTGTACCACCTGCATCCCGAACCCGCTTGATGCTGCATCATGCCCTGGAGGAGCCTGTCCCCTGCTTGAATCAACTGCTGAAGTCTTGGACCTAATAACAACTGCTGGAGAGTCACACACCAACTCTGACCAGGGGTTACAACCATTACTCAATCTAACTGCATTTTGGAACAACCAGATTACCAATTTGATGAACGGTGCATGCCGCCTCAACCCGCTGCAGCGGCATACAGCAACCCTTCCCAGATGTCACAGCCCAAGTTGGTGGGGACCAACCTAGAAGAGATCCTGGTGAAGCGCTCTATGTGCATCTCTGAGAGCCCCCCTTCTAACAACGCAGAGCAACCACATTTCCCCCAACTTGATGTTCACGTGCTGCTTGAGCCCTAATTTTCCACCGTACCGAAACTGAGCTTGCTATGCTCGCATCAATGTTTGAAACTTTGTTTGACACAGTCAGCCAATCAAAGATACGAAAATAGGTACTCTTGACCATAAACCACCCCTTGGTCAACTTGGGACCTAGAGACTGGTTAGGTCACATTTCACATTCTTTTACCAAAAAGAAATATCCATTTTGTGGTTGGTAATTTGGGATTTCACACCTGAATCCACACACAGAGCATTAATTTCTTTCAGGCTGTGGCCTCTTCTCTGTTCCACAGCAGGTATTTTTGTGTTCTCCATTTCATTCTTTTGCAGGTGATGTGTTTAATGAAATTATATATATATATATATATATATTATGGTTAAGTTGGTGTTTCCATAGGAAGAGCACTTTTTGGGCGGCTTATAACATCGCTCCCCCCGGACGAATCCTCACCAAACTTTGCAAAAAAAGTATATGGTCCACTCTGAATATTTTTGCAATTTGGTGAGGATTCGTCCAGAGGGGGAAAAGTTATAGGGGGGGTCCCAAAACGTTTTTTTTCCCATAGACTGAATGGGAAAAAAACTTTGCGCACGGCTACAGCCCGAACCGCTGGACGGATTTACACCAAATTTGAGGCAGGAGCGGCGGCCTGGTCCCGAAAGCGTGCTTTTGAAAATTTGGTGTAAATCCGTCCAGTAGTTTTTTAAAAAATGACCAAAATGTAAGGCAAAAAAATTAGTGATATCTGTGTTCGCTTCGCGGACGGACTTCCCTGTTCACTCCGCGGACAGCACCCCGATTGGCCCATGGCCTTGCGTCATGTCCGCCGACATGTGACGTGTTCGCTGATTGGACGGCGAGGGGCGTGGAGCGCGTCAGATTTTCTGTGGCGCCCGCCATCTTGTATTCGCCGTCGACCGCGTACAGCGCGGTGAAACGTGGATAAAAAATTGTATTTAGTGCCCTGTGTTGGTGTGTAAGAGTGTTTGGGGAGGGTGGGGGAGTATGAGATAGGTTCAATGTTTTGTTTTTTATGTGCTAGACGTTTTTGTTGCATTCGATTTGTCCGGGGAGAACACGGCTGTTCTGACATGTTGTAAATAAACTAAATGGTGGGGTGTTTAGAGGACGGAGTATGTGTCATTTTTGTTCGCAAGGAAGGTAAAAATGAGCTATGAACACTCGCCGTGTACTTAGTTGTTCGTAAATACACAAACTGGGGGTGTCCTCAGGACTCTGTCCGTATTGTATTTTGTCTAGTTGAATGTGTTCTAGGAACACTCGCGGTGTCCCGAAATGGTTGCAATTACACAAAATGGGGGTGCTCTGAGAACGTTGTTTGTATTGTTCGTTGTCAGGGTGAAAGTGTTTTAAGACCACACCTTTTGTCCGCTAATAGTACAATTTCCTATGGGCGTCAACCGACTTTTTGTCCACTAAAGAAACGATAAATCCGGCTGGTGTGCACCAACATTATGTGATAATCCTATGACTGGCGGTATTGACCTGGCTGACTTGCTTTTGCGACACTAAATCATATCTCCCGCCCCTAGACCTGATATTATCAAAACATTCATATTCCCCGCCTCTCTCCGTGACGTTACAGGGTGCGTCATCAAATGCGCCCAGTCCTCTCCAGTCGTAAGAGACTTTACACAGAACCCGGAAGACAACACATATTATGTCAAAACACCGCGCGCCACAATTCGGAATATGAAACAGTCATTTAAAAGCAAACAGCAAGATTGTAAATTTTGTAAAGTACATTTATTTGACATCAAATGTTTATAATGAATATTCAGCAATTTGCATTTGTCTTTGTTGTCGATCCGCAAAAGTTCATGTTGAGGCACGCAATGTTCCTTTGCGGTACAGAGGGTGTTAGATCAGCTTACAACTCAGTGCGCCACAATTCGGAATATGAAACTGGTTTAAAAGTAAACAGTAGGATTGTACATTTGGTAAAGTACATTTATTTCACATGAAATGTTTAGTGAATATTCAGCGATTTGCTATTGTCTCTGCTGTCGATCAGCAAAAGTTTATTTGGAGCCACGCGTTGTTCCTTTCCGGTAGATAGGCTGTTGGTTTATGATAAAAGCAGTAAATGGTCGCTCTGATAATCGGAAGGTTGCTCCAAAAACAAGCCATTAGACCACCCTATTGGTTGGTATGTCCTTTGTAGCCACTAGTACTGCGTAAGGGCATATTGGTCCTTGGTGATTGTCCCATAAAAAGGACCTGCACCTGGCAATTGAAGACCCCATCCGCTGGAGTCTGTAAATCGTGACATAGGCAAAATGGGGCCACATACCTGTTTTAAAAAACATAAACTAGTCTCACCAGCCGATCTTCATTAAAAATCATCATTTTATTTATTAGGGCGTGAAACTATTTGCTATCGAAGATAGTGCAACGCAGTATGTTAATAATAAAATAATAATATGTTCCCATTCATATAGCGCTAAGAACCGTGAGGTATCAAAGTGGTGCTTATTATTAACCACGGTGTGTGGTGCTCATTTATCAACCACGGAAGGATGAAGGGCTGAGTTTGGCCTTGCCGGGATTCGAACTTGCGTTAGCAAGCTGTGCATGGATGTCAAAGCGAGCGTTGTACTCGCTGTGCCATTTGACAAGCTACAGTGAAGTGGCACAGCGAGTAGAGAGCTTGACCGCCTATAGACCGGTTAAATTATTTGTATTAACCCACCCTGTGTCGTCTGCCTTTTTCAGAGCCCTCTAAACAACAGGGGATCAATTTGGCAGTGATAGTGCGCGGTAGAAAACATTATGCCACTTTCAACGAACAAGTTCAACTTGAGCGGTCTTTAATGCTACGCTATTGTAATTATATTTGGTATAAAATAATCTAAAGGGTTACTTACAGTACAATTGCAATTTCCATTCTCTACGAGTGGTGCAGTCCCAAAATACGACTCTGCGTGTGCCAACGATCTTTCGCATAGTGATATAATATATAAAAGTGGTTTTGTTTCATAAATTTCATCCTTATCTTCTCTTACGTTTTAGCAACACTCCTTCAAGAGAAGTCTTTCATCACAATCTCTGTCTGTCAAGGTCAAAACACAATACAACCTTATAGTCCGCTTCGTGAGCCTCTCCAGGGCCCGAG
The DNA here is from genome assembly GCF_040938575.1 of Ambystoma mexicanum. Classification (NCBI taxonomy): domain Eukaryota; kingdom Metazoa; phylum Chordata; class Amphibia; order Caudata; family Ambystomatidae; genus Ambystoma; species Ambystoma mexicanum. The sequence goes on along the minus strand of NC_090929.1, from coordinate 926,158,682 downwards.
AAAAAAATGGAAGCAGCTGACCTTCATTGTGAACGAACATAAATTCTTACTTTGCAACATTCTGTGTAAAGCCATATGTAGAAGTTGTTTTTTGCACGCCATGTTTGTATATTTTTTGCGTGATATTAAAAAAAGTTTGTTTAAAGGACGTTATGGTTTTAAGTACAGCCGAAAGACCCCTGGTAAGCTATGAAAAATAACTTGCACCACCACCGTGCACTGCTAAGACTAACACCCAAGACATCAAAGATGACATCGCAAATGTCATTGATGAAATCACTGATGACATCACATGTGTATGTACTTTTCATGGAATTTGTATACTAGGGATTTTTATTATAATGTTGCGAAAAAAGTGTCAAGGATATTGCAATAAATATCATACCGTTATTAGAGCTTTGAACGATGTATTGATATAAATAGCATTGTATTATGGGATTCTATCTAGTATACTGAGCTACTAATGGAGAAAGATAGCATTGTGTGCAGAGTACAAGATGAAAGTATAATATTTGTAATGTTAATATGTTGAATAATTAAATGATAATTGTCCTGAAATGTTTGAAAATTCACAAAATGGGGGTGTTCTGAGGACGTTATTCGTATTGTGTGATTGCTTAGCTGTATGCAATGAGGGAATGGCACAGAGAGTAAAGTGTACGCCGTCTGCAGACACCGCGGCTGTTCGTGGACAGGGCGTGCTACATCCGGGTTTTCCCAGGAAATCCAACATGGAAAGAAGACTGTACGGATCAGCCAATCAGATGTCGAGGTTGTGGTTTTGTGTTGAAAGAGACTGAGTGTGGTGAAGATGGCAGAAGTGGAAAAAGTCAGGGTGTTGGTGCTCGGAGATATGTTTGTGCATGGTTTACAGCAGTAAACTGAATGCAGGCATGTTGCAAAGAACTTTGATGTGAAAGGAGTGGAGGTGGTGTGGAGCACTGTGCCTGATTGCAATGTACAGGGAATTGCACACGTTTGTGAGGATATGGCCACGATGAACAGTCCGCATGTGGTAGTTTTGCACTATGGTGCTTTCCATTTGGGAAACGTCAGTGCCACTACTTTGTTGGCTGATTTGGAAGGCTTGGTTCAAGCCGTAATGAAGATCCTTCCAAATGCGAAAGTATTTTTTTTCTGGATTACTACCTAGGGCAATATGGGACAATAGTTCAGTTTTTTGTCCTCAGCAAAACATTGCTAGGTGTGTTATCAACCGAGGCATGTGTGCCTTCATGCTTAGAGCTGGCATGTTCTTCTGTAACAATGAGAATATTGATGCCAGTAATGCTGTTAATTTTAAAGAAGATGACATTTCTTTATCTTTTACGGGAAATGCCTTTCTATTTTGGAATGTAAGGGTTGCTTTGGAGAAGGTTATGTAAAGATTTTAGGAGTAAAGTAAGAAAAAAAACAAGAAAAAAAATACAAAATAACAGGTGTCTGTCAAGCATCTGTAAAAAAAAAAACAACAGAGCCAACTTCAAAGGGGAAATGGGGCACAATATTTAAATTTACATTCACCACGCTCAGATTTTCGATGTGTCCGCGGACATGGCGGTAGTCCGCGGACATGAAAATCACTACGAGGGGGTTAGTATGTTCTATGTTACATGTATATGAAGTCAGGGATATTATGTTTAAGTTGTGCTACTAAAAAACTATGAAATTCAGTGAAAAAACTTTGTTAAAGGGACGTTATGGTTAAGTTGCGCTACTAAAAAGCTATGAAATTCAGTAAAAAAAACTTTGTTAAAGGAACGTTATGGTTAAGTTGTGATGTCATCTTTGATGTCCTGGGTGTTAGTGTTATCAGTGCACGGTGGCGGCGCGAGTTATGGTTGCTTATCTTACCATAACTGCCGAATTTCAGGGGTTTTTTGGTTTTACTTTGAACCATAACGTCCCTATAACAAAGTTTTTTGACTGAATTTCCTAGGTTTTTAGTAGCGCAACTTAACCATAACGTCCCTTTAACAAAGGTTTTTTATACTTAATATATATATATATTTACCAGTTACAGAGGCACAAACCTTTGTTCTTTGTAGAGCTGCACTCCCATCACAGAGATTTGGTTTCGCCAGAATGCGGCAAAAATTGCCGAAAAAATGGGTGAAAGGCACTCAAAACAAAAACTGCTGAACAAAGCTTTTAAAGGTAGAAAAAGATTTATTTTTATAATGCAGTTTTAAAAACACTTTCCCAATATGTTTTCATGCCAGAGAGGCTGACTGACGCGTTGCGCCACACTCCTGTGGCTTGCTCACAGTAACTCCTCCCTGTGTTGGGAGTCTATTTACACACCTGCATACAATTAGCAAAAAGTGAAAGGTGAAAAGTGAAAAGGCGACTTAGGCTTGATGGGTTAAAATTCTGTCGGCCATTTTTAAGAGGACTAAATGGTTCTTGTAAAGTATATGCACATTATATTAAATGCTTGCCCCAAACTTGATTGGTGTGTACCAATATTATTACATTACTCTAAGATGGTTAGAGAGCAACATTTCATAAGTATACATCATTTATTTTCAAAATGTCTTTATAATATTCATTTACACCCCCGAACAACATCCATATGCTCAGTGCTTTGCAATTGGACATTTTAACATCGACAGCAAGTCAAAATGGTACTAAGTAATCCCCAAGTGGGAATGACATAATCCCCAAATGGGAATTATGTATATATAATGGATAAAATCCATCATATATACATAACCTGCTAAAGTGCTAATACATAGTGCAAATCTAGGCCACATTCTCATACAGTGATGTTAATATGCTTTTCTTTTCGTTCAGAGATTAAAACTTTCGTCGTTTTATCTTATGTCAAGGTATTAGGTACATACAATAGAATTCTGGTACCAGTGTATCATGTAAGAGTAAGCAATTTTTTTTTTCTCTCTCTCTCATTTTGTTTATGTATATAGCTGTATATCCTCATCATGTAATAAAGTGCAAGTGCATCAAATAGCCATGACAAAAACACAAATTCTACAATATATACATATTCAATAGTAAAGTGCTAGTATAGTCTAAAAAACATTTCATTACCATGATGATACCCACACTTCATGTGTGGTCCAGATTTTCACATAAATGAGAAAGTGACATAGTGCTCATGTCTTATGTAATAATGAAGTCCTATGAAATACCTTGATACTTGTATGCACAACATTTGCAGTTATTCTACTGTCTCTTCATTTATAGACAACATTATATTAAATTACATATTCGCCATAAGTCGCTGAGAGTTCTCCATCTCAATGTGTGTAATCAAAATAAGAAAGAATAAATATAAAAAATAGCCAAGGAATGACAGCAGTACTTATCAAACAAAGAATAAATAGGAAAAAAGGGGGGAACCTTGATTGTACATTTGCTTTATTTTGCACTGTATTGATGTGCTATTTGAGTCCCTACTGGATCACACGCACAACCCTCTTAAGAGCATAGCCTTCCTTCGCCCCACGTTAACACACACAGTGAAGGAGGTAGATCCCTTCACTGTTCCTGTTTTAAATTTATGATTGCGTTGGCTCTGAGTTTGTAGAAATGTGAGGGCTGACTGTGCATTTTCACTTCTACTCATCCTTGGACTCCTGTACAGCTGAATCCAATTAGTCACACTCACAATCTCCAATCAATAACAATTGTGCCCCAAAAATGCTGAAATGTATACAATTGTGTGCACACAAAATGACTTTTTTATGCTGCAAAATGTCCAGTGCAATGCCACAGTGCCCTGGAGAGTCTGATTATTGGACTGCCAATGATATTGTATTACATAGCTTTCATTGTATCTACTGATGATTCCATGCATAGGTCTCGCATTCAACATTTCCGAGCATATTACAACATAACAGGTCCTTGTTGCTATCTCCTTCCTACTGTGTTTAATGACCCACTATTTTAAACTAGACTGCAGAACTCTTACTGGGCACATGGGGCATGTTTCAGAGCATATCATACATGTGTACTGGGTGATGGACTGAGGATGGTCTAGTATGTTGATATTGTTTACTTTAAATAGCCTCACTATTCTACCAGCAATACCTTCACCATGGTTTAAGAATGATGATTATCTCATATTTTGTCAATATTACATGTCCATTTATAGTTGTATTTCTAAGACCTACTTTCATATATACATTTTTGTGAAAAAAGGTTGTTACCGATTGACACTTATTGATTCTGACATTAAGTAGGACTAGTCGGAACAACAGACATACATTTGTATCGAGCATGAAAGTATATATATATTTGTCTGTTATCCAAGCACAACACAACACATCGAGCCGCCTGATAGTGTGCGTTAGTATTCTTGTTGCTGTCATATTCATGACCTAGATGAGTTGGGCAACTGATAATAAGCAGGGTAAAACTTCATGTTGTTGTCTACAAGTTATATTGAATGTGTGTTATTTGAATCCAAATGACAGAGAATCTGTCCAAGGTATATTGCAGGAGTAAGGCACATAGAACATTCACATTTTCTCTCACTGAGGTGTGCTACTTAGGTTCTAAGTAGAGGAAGGATGTTCTTGCATTGCCTTAGTTGACAATTTCTTTTCTTACTGCACTAATTGGTGTGGCTGTATCCTAGTGTGTATCTTTGAGATCTCCAGGGATTTTGAGGATGCACAAACACTGCAGTGTGATTAAAGGAGATACAGGTTTCCACAGTAGATGTATAGTTTAGTTAATTATGGGCTCCATAGAAGAGGGTTGTGTAGCTATATAGACTAATTGAACTTGATGACATAGGCCAAACAAAACAGGGCAAAGGCTATGTCTCACAATCAGGTTTAATAGCCCAGACTGGATGAGGGTAGGTAGATTTACAAGTACTAGAGAGAAAAAAGTTCACCCAAAGTCTTTTGTGCATCCTTTGTTGTTTGGCAGCATATGGTGACTTCCATCTGGGGCAAGCAGGTTATTTGCATTGTTTTCAATATTTTCAATTCTATGCATAAGTCATGCTAGTCTGTTTTACCATTTTCTGAATATGTTACAGTTAAAAATGTGAATATATCCATCAATGCTACTATAGAAGGTCAAATACATTTAGTTACAGTGGGTTGTGCTGTCATTTGTATTAAATATTTTCCAAGCAAAAATCTTTCTGATCAGGTCAACTTTTGAGAAAAAAAATGGTATTATTCACTTTAGAAATTGTATAATTCCTCTGCTAGGTATCACTGCTATTGTAAGAAGCGTTCACCACTGAGACCCTCACAACACTATTTCACTTAGTATTAATTTTATAAAATCCCTGCCTAATTTAATTAGCTAATGGAAGATGTGCCTATTTGAAATCCTTCTAATGGTAAGTGAATTTTGTTAAAAGCTGAGGCAATTAATTACCTGCACATCAGGATTCTGATGGTGTGGAGAATCTATGACGCTAACATAAGATATCACACATCCAATAGTCAGCATCACAATGCTCATCTGAAGATATGAGTACATGCAACCACAACCTAGAAGCAGACATTTTAACATCTCATAAATTAAGGTAGTCTTATGTCTTGCTCTGTCCTATTTCCATACAGCCTGACTAAGAACTACTATTTGCTTTTTCCACTTAACATATGTTACTTACATGATAAGTAAAGGGTTTCCAAGGTTTCCGGAGAGGGGTGCTCATGAGTCTTGTTTTCAGTCTAAGGACTATTTAGTGAAGCCGTTCCACATTGGAACCAATGTGCATCCAGGAAATGTGTTAAAATGATCAGACATTGTTTATTTGGCCTTTCCTTTCTGATACAATGCCATACATTATTGATAATATGATAAGGTAGCAAAAGGATTATCTTCACATATGAGAAATGTGTAGCTCATTTTGCACAGTGAAAAATAGAATTTAAATAACATAAAATGTAACTTTTAGTGTACCATGTGGACTCATGGCTTTGATGAATAAAGCCTTTCACATTAAAAAAAAACAAAAAACGATTTAGGATAATTATCGAAGAACATTTGATGATGGAAAGCACACCACAGAATAACAACAGTAGAACATAATGCACACAAGTCACAAATCTTTCATGCCTAAATCTCAAAGATTATGACATTTTACTGATTACAATTGGTAATAAACCCTCAGGAAAAGTAACAATCGTCTCACACTATTCAAATCAAAAACCTCCCGAGACTAGCTGGTTGAGAAGTTAATGTTGCTCTACCTTTTTCCCCACCAAACCCCACTTCATCCTCTCCCCAAACAAACTATTTCCAAGTGAGGGAAGCACTACCTCTACCATCTGTAACCCTTTGCAACTTGCCTACTTTACCTTACTGCACATAATACACATTGTGTTTATTTGATGTGTACATGTCTTGCAGACAGCTCACTTGCCCTACATGACTGAGAAAAACATATACTAAAATACATTGTGCATGAGAACATTAGGAATGTCAGAGCAACTCCAAATGTTGATGCCTTACACTAGTGCATACTTTGCATTGAAAAACACAATAACTACCTGTTGAATAGGGTGGTGCTAGTACAGCAGGGTGTATGGCACTGACACAATGTGTATAGGCAGACATACTAATAGATTATGGTTTACACTATTTGCACATATGTACTGGTGCTGTGACAGGATGGGTTTTATAAGTTGCTGACCACTGGGGTGCGCCGTCAAGTGACATGATGCACATTTGGAATACTGTTATAATGGGCATGCAATTGATATGGGGAGGTGGAGAGGTCTGGTGGTGGGGAGAACACATGATGGGATAGCCAAAGTGGTGAAGTGCACAGGGAGGATAGGAAAAGAGGGATGAACATGGTTTTATATCACAGAATGCAACAGGCATTGCAATAGATGGAGTTTTCTAGGTTTGGTGTGGGGATTCTGTATAGTGATTTATCTACTGGGGATATAGTAGAAATAGGAAACGATTGTTGATGGACAACCACCCCCACATGGAGGCAATATACAAAGGAGTGTAAGGACTGGAGATGTTGAAGAAGACTTTGATTGAGACATCTGGCACCTTGGCAATTGGGACAGAGGAAACAGAGGGGTCTCATAAAGAGGTTTGAGGATTAATCCATTCTGTTAATGACTCTAGAGTCTGAGGTGAAAACAGTTGGTCTGCCTGGATTTGTTGAATATTCAGTATTTTAAAACTGGCAGCCATTGTGAACTGTTCCAATTTCACAAAACTATTAAAAACAAAGTACGTTGAAAGCTGAGGGGAACAGAGTAAGAGTGTGACAGAAAAAGCTAGAAGGAGGGAATGAAGGGAGGGTAGTGTCACAGACTAGTAGGTAGATCACTTCTGATATGTTTCAGTTAAACATCAGGCAACATTGTGCCACCCAGTGATAAAATGCAGAGAGACAGTCAGCAATATGTAAAGATATCTCTGGGTGAAGGAGGGTACGGTGAATACATGTGTGTCTTCATCAAATAAATAATATAAAAAGACAAAGGAGGAGATGAGTTTGACAAGAGAGGAGGTGAAGGGAGTGAATTAGTGGGGAACAGGGACAGACTCGTGAGCAATGACCTGTCCGAAGAGAGTGGCAGAGGACAATCGAATAAAAGCATAACTTGGTACAGCTGGCTAGGCAAGAGGCAATCCAGGCTTGGACTGTGCACTGGGAAACACATTGTGAGATAGTCAGGAGCAGACATCATTGGACACAAGTGTATTATGCAGCAGAGAGATAAGGAGTGCAAGTGATGTGTACGGATGTTAGAGAAATGAGCACTGTTTCTGTGAAGTGGGGACTGTATAAGGCCAGGCTAAATTATGTCACTGAGTCCATCCTTTCACAGGTAGGCTTTGAAGAGACTGAACACCATATGATGTAAGATTTTTGAAATAGTGATGGGGAATGAAGATAATAGATGGTAAACCATTGTCAACGTAGTTGGGGTATGCCACATGGTAAACTACTAATATGCAAATCCATACAGATTGATGTTGATCTAAAATAAGCTATTTTTCTAAACAATTAGGACAAATATCTTGTTACACTTTTGCTAAGATTCAAATTGTGCAACACATTAAAACAATTTTAGTTAATTAAATGGTTTTGCTTTTTAAATTGTTGAATAGTTTGCACATTCATGACATTTTTTCATCATTACGCATGCTTAATTTAAGGAGATGAATAGTTCATTTACTGATTTTGAAATGTTGACATTAATGCATTTGTTGAACATTATAAATGCATCATTACAGAGCATCATTACAGACTTTTCATTTTGAGAGGATCGCATTTTAATGGCTTCTAAGCATTTCTTTACACATACTTTTTACTCCCAAAACCTGTGGGATTCTACAGGCTGATTGTTACCAAAGTTACTAGTGCTTGTATTCACATGTGTACTGGCTTCCCACATTTCCCAGAGTTCCAAGATTCCAAGTTTTATTTTGCTCCTGCTTGTTACAGCTTGTGTTCAAATTGAGCTTGTAGTTTTAGTCCAGATATTTTAAGTAGTTTGTAACTAAAACAGTTGATTGAGGCAGGTGTTGAGTTTGCATTGCCTAGAATAGATGCAGACTGTGTATCGGTTTGAGGTGAATTCAGGGTATTGACTCACTGCTTCAGGAGCAGGATATCTATGAAATTGGCCTACATCAATTAGTTCAATATGCTTGATACACGCACATTCCATCACAATAAACTCCACTGGTATGCATGATTATTAACCCCTTCTATTTGCCTTGCATCCATGCTATGACCAGGTTTCCATATCGTAGGAAATTGTTCTGGATATATGATAGTTTATTTATATAGCCCTATACACAATGTGTTTCAAAGCGCTTCAAGGCAAGGGAGGGAGCAGGGGAAAATACAATGACATTCTTACAGGCAATGAACAGTAAGCATGTGAAATTAACTATCGTACTCGGCCTGACAAGATTTCAGATAGTGCAAGTGCTAATACATAGATAAGGAAGTGAGGGGGAGAGTGGGAAGGAAATGGAAACAGACAGGTGACTACCGTACTAGGCCTGACGACATTTTTGGGAGGAGAGAACAGAGAGTAAGCAGTCAAAAAGAGTGGAGAAGCAAGAGGCAAGAGCGAATGCAATAACAGATGTCAGTACTAAAACATAATGGTGCAAGTCTGGATACAAGATGAAGATGGGAACAGCATGATTGAGGGCCACCATGAGTATAAGATGCAAAGGAAGTCCAGCATGAGAGTTGAGAAAGGGTGACGCACCGTGAATCAATGAAGTCCACAAAAGTAAAATCCAGCATTGGCCACAAGACGGTGATGGTGAAACTAGAATGTATCAAGACAGAATCCTGTGTGCAGGAAGGGGGGCACAAGGGAAAACACGGGGGACCAGAGAGGGTGGGGATGGCCTGTGGGGACAGAGGGTGTAAACACATGTTGGTGCTTGCTTACCTGCTGTCTTAGCAGGGGGTTGGACCCTGGATCCTCCTGGTCCTAACAGGTCCAAATAGGAATTGCCCTTTTCTTTGACTGCCCTTCACTTTGAACGCACAGGTGAGAGACGCCCTTGATCTAAGAGTTAAGAGCAGGAAGGAAGAGGCAGGGCTAAGAAGGTGGGTGGTGCTTAGGCCAGGTGACCTAGATCCACTTACACCTGCTCCCAAGCTGCAAACGAAAAGAGGCTGGAGGGCTCCTTAAGTAGGGAAAAGAGCGGCAAGCAGGAAGGCACCAAGTGGGCGGGGCTTGCTATGTGGTGAAAAACAGCGGCAATCAGGAAGGCACCAGGTGGCCAGGGCTTGCTAAGTGGTAAAAGGAGTGGCAACCAGGAAGACACCAGGTGGGTGGGGCTTGCTAAGTGGTGAAAAACAGTGGCAACCAGGAAGGCACCAGGTGGGTGGGGTGTAGGCTAACCAGGTGGGTGGGGTGTAGGCTAGGTGACCTAGGTTCACTTACACCTGCTCCCCAGATGCAAAGGAAAAGAGGCTGGAGGGCTCCTTAAGTATGGAAAAGAGCAGCAAGCAGGAATGCACAATCTGGGCAGGGCTTGCTAAGTGGTGAAAAGGAACGTCAACCAGGAAGGCACTAGGTGGGTGGGGCTTGCTAAGTGGTGAAAAAGAGCGGCTACCAGGAAGTCACCAGGTGGGGGGGGCTTAGGCCAGGTTACCTAGATCCACTTACACCTGTTCCCTAGATGACTTTTTCATAGATTTTGGAAATATGTAATGCTAGCTTCCTTTCAAATGATTTTTATGATAAAAAGATAATACGTTGAGAAATGCTTCATATGTGTTTATGGGACGATCATTCCTTGTGCATACATGTTATAAGTTTCCATGCAGGAAAGATAACCTATTTCGAAGAAGGCATGTACAAATACAAGTATGCATTTCTTTTTTTTTTTTGGTCATTAGCCCAACCCAAGTGTGCCAGAGCAAGTCTACCCTGATTTATTGAGTTAATGATCTGGGATTATTATAGTGAATGAAACCCTCCAATATTGGACTAAGAATCCTTCATAAGCTGGAAAACAGATTTTCTTTAAACAAAATGCATTAATTATATATTGTTAAAAGAAATATAATGTGCATATAACTTAAAATTATCACTGTTTTTACAGTAAAGATTGAACTTGTGTGTGATATTGAGACAACCCTTACTATGGGGAGTTCATTCCCACCCCCAATCAAGGAGCCCCGCAATACACACTTAGGTTTTTAGCAGTGGGTTTACTGAAGACTCATATAGAGTCACACAAATCTCCCTCTGCACACCTGTGCCCACAGTGAGCCAAGATACATGCTGTGGTATAGGAAATATATTTTTTATTAATTTGGAAGATAGGTAACAGAGATCTCACTAAAACAACACACACCACCTTCTTAGTGGCTCACAATTAAACTTATTGTTACACAACTAATCACACAAGTTGGCTGGGAAAAACACAAATCACAATATTTTACTTTATACAGATTTCGCTTCAAGAAATAATCAACGTGGTCAAGGTCAATCGAAACTGCACAGCACTAGTTATGCAAAACTAGTGCTGTGCAGTTTCGATTTTCCTGCACACTTAAAAGGCTTGCAGTTTGGTTTATAGATTGGTTTTTATGTATATGGCAATTTTGATTTCACCCATACCTTTGGTTTAAAATAAACAAAGTGTGATTTAGTGGTTTGTTTTCAGATAACCTTCACTGGTTTTCAGATCACTCTCACTAAAAGGTCTATGTTGGGGAAGTTGGAAAGTAAAGATCTGGATGATTTGAGAATTTTGGATTTCAGACCGTTCTCCACTTTAAGGCCTGTGTTGGGGATGCTGGAAAGAACACATTGGGATGATTTGGGAATTTTGGAAGGCAGACCCCCTCAACTTAAAGACCTGTGTTGGGGATTCTAGACAAAACAAATTGTAATGATTACAGGATTTTGGATTTCAGACCCCCCTCCACTTAAAGGCCTGTTTTAGGGAAGCTGTGCCCATAGGATTACCCAATTAAATTGAAGTCTATAGTTTTCAGCACACACTTGGAATGAGCTTTGTTAATTTTGAATTTTAAAAATAATCACTCCATGGTGTTCTGCAAGGGGAATTAATTACATTAATGTTTTAGTTAAACAAGCTAAGGATCTGCACAGTTTTGTCCCCCCCCCAGCAAGCCTCTATTAAGGGAGAAGGATTTAAGGCAAGCAGATGCCCCACTTTTTTGGTTTCAAATGGCGCAATTCCACTTACATTTAAAACCTCTGTTTAAAGTCCAGGAAATCCAGTTGCACTCCAGGAACCTCTTGAAGGACAGGACTGGGGCCTGGTCACTCCACTCTCAAGGATGGTCACCAGCTCTTCAGCATAGGACCCAGTCAGTTGTAGGCCTTGCCAGCAATAGACCACTCCCCTCAGATGCAATATCTGCAATCACTTCTAGTGTTTCCTTGTGGCTGTCAGATAATAATAATAATAATAATAATAATTAATTTAGCATTTATATAGTGCTACAAACCCTCAGGTATATGAGTGCTACTTATTATTACCCACAGTGTGTGGTACTCATTTATCGACCTCGGAAGGATGAAAAACTGAGTTTGGCCCTGCTGGGATTTGAACTTGCATCAGCAGGCTCTGCACAGATGTCAAAGCGAGTGTTCTACTTGCTGTGCTATCAAACCGGCAATGGTAATGTTAAGCAGCTCTCTCCTTTTCCTCATAGTGCATCACACTTTATATACAAGTGATGACACCATCAAGATTTCAGTACTGGGCGATGCCCTACAAGACTTCCCACAACCAGAACTGAGTAGTTACCATTCTCTCTACCCCCAAGTCCAGCCTCTTACAAATGATTGGTTTAGGGATCTGGAGCAGACATATGGCAATTCCCATTTACAATACCTTTTTGTTCCCATGTCAACTTTTTCAAAAATTAGTTATGTGGCAAAAACGTTGTACTTTACTAGTAACCACCATAATGTATAGATTTTCCAATTCAGCTAATCATGGGGAATTAAATAAATGATAGACAGTTCTGCCCCATTTGTGTAGGCCTTTGGCAATGGTCTGCTATTTTTATGCATATGCAACTTACTACCCACATTCCTAATTTTCCCCTCCACCAGTTTGTCAACTCTGAAATTCAGAACATGTTCAGAGCAGCTAGGAATACCTTTTAGCAGGTGTATGAATTTTATTTCAACACAATCTAAAAAATGAAACATACATATAATTGGTGCCACTATTGGTTTCTGGAAAAATGCAACAATTGTGATTGTCCATTTAAAGAAAATGAAACTTCATATTTGCAAATATAAGCTCACCTTCCTCCAGGCCACTTGTCTCCCTTAGTCGGTCAGCAGAATTTCTTTTTTTTTATTAGCCTCTTTGTTGCTTGAATTCAGATTTCAGCCTTAATTGCAGCCCTTGTCTTCACAACTCTCTCCACATTACAGTCATGCACCAGCTAGAACATTTAGCCTGCACAGAACTGCCCTCAGAGACAGCCAGTCTAGGGAAACCTGTTTTTTGACACCCTTCGGCAGGCCACATTTTATTGCAGTTGTATACAGTTATGATGCAAGACATGCTTTCAGTGGGGGAGTCATTTTTGAATTATGCCAGAGACCCACCATTTGTCCTTTGCTGAAAGGAACTCACATATTACATTTTCCAACATCAGCCTTGATTGTTTGATACAGTTTGTTTTACTGATTAGGGTTCACTTATGCTTTTAATTATCTTCTGTTAATTTTTCTGCTGAAAAGTGTGTCTGAATTATCACCGTGCACCACCTTTTGCAGGGTGTCATTTTCAGCCAGTAATGTGATATGCTTTCCAATCTGCATTTGGATTGCATTTTTGTTAAAGCTTTCTCTGGATTTCAACTGCAGAAAGACACACACATAGGGCCTCATTACAACTCTGGCAGTAGCCGTGCTGTAAAAAATGGCATGGCTGCTGCCGGAGTTGCATTTTTTCCAGCACCCGCGAATGGGCAATAACCGGGTCATGGCGAGTTCGGCTGACCCGGTAATTGCCCATTTGTGGGTGCCAGAATCATGGGCCTCCCAATCCCCATTCTCCCCCATAGGGCTGAATGGGGATGGGGACGTTGGATACACTGGCACATTCAGAGATGTGCCAGTGCATCTGACGTGCTCTGCTTGTGGGTGCCGTTACACCCGCCAGGAAAAACCTGGCAGGTGAGACGGCACACACGAGCAGAGCTCATACTATGGCAGTCCGGGAACTACGGTACTGGCATGCTTACCAGTACCATAGTTCCCGGACCGCCATGCTCGTAATGAGGCCCATAGTCTTCCTAAATAGGCCCCTGTTCAGCATGCAATTTCCGTAATGCTGGAAGGTAATTTCCCCAGAGGGACTTCCTCTTCCGTTGGTTTGGGGCCCTTGATTACACCACACAAACTAAAAATGCACATCATTCTACAAGAAACATTAATGTTAGCAGCATTTAACTTTTACTTATAATCAAAGTTCTGATATGACAATATACCAGGGTCTGCAACTTTTGGGGCTCCACATTTTTCTGATTAAAACTCCCATTAACCCATGCCAGCATATACAATGAGGCAGGACCATGTGAATCATAGTCTAAATCATCAGAAGAGCCAAAGTTTGCAGACCCTTGTGTTATATTGTCTTATGCAGTGTCCATGTACTTTATTTGGTAGTTGTGTAAATAATCCTATTGCTTCCTCGGTACCAAGGATGCAGTTGCCAGTATTTATTTCGCATAATTGTTGTGTTTTCTTTTTCCTACCTTGTATTTTTTCCATATAAAGCTCTATCCGCCACTTTAAGAGATGCTTCTGCACATATTGCTAAGTTAATCCCATCTGATATGGGAACACAATTTTCTTCCAGCAGCATGCACTTTCTTGATATTATTTTAGTATCAAGATGGAAATGCATTCAGTACGTCTTCATGAATTCAAAGATTCCCTCAGGTTGAATTTAGCATTAATATACTGTATACGTAAATCTGTGAAAAAAAAAATGACAGTCGCTTCAGGCAGGCAGAGAGTTATGGATTATCAATTTTGTTAATTCATCTAATTTTCCCTTTAAAAAGACATGTACTTGAATATTTTTTTTAAAAAGGAACATAACTGAATGCATTGTTAAATGTGGGCTACAATGCAATACTGTACCTGTTCTTTGTGTCAAATTGACACAGAAAAATTATTTGGGGACTCATTTACATAATGAGAGCATGGTTAGGTGTGTAGATTTGACTGCTATGCCCAATGCTATATATATCATATGTGACAGAAGTGTGCACAGTTGACATGCTCTCAGAAACTATTCTAAATGATGAATACTTCAATTTATGAGACCCATGCTTCTATAAACTGAAGAGATCAGTGCATATTGGTGTGATAAACCCTACAGTAACCTACAGTATCAAAAAACATAATCTTCTAAAATAACGTCTATATTATCAGAACATTTCTTTAGCACTGTATCTCACAATAGGGCCTCATCATAAGTTGGGCAGTAGCCATTAAATATAGCGTTAATGCTAGTACCGCCACATTTAAGGGTCTGCCCAAACATGAATATGGCAACATTTATCCCCAGCTCTAAACTGGGGGTAAAAGTGCAGTAAAAATGCAGATTTTCAGGGCAGTTACCATGCAGTAATACTGGCAGCGGTAATTGCGCTGAAAATTCCCTATTGGGTCCATTGGATAATTGGATACTTATATTTACCGCTCAACCCGTAATCCGGCGGTGAAACTGCCGGATGGGTGGGCGGTAATGCAAATACAGTTGGGTGGTATCCCAGTTGAGATACCGCCCAACTCGTGATGAGGCCCAATACTCGGTGGCGGCTTCAGGTCAGCTGTGGTGCGCTTGTCACATTAGTTCTATGTTGCTAGGTTCTTTCCTATAGTCTTTTTCTTTTTTCACTGTGCAGCATCAGTGATTTTTGGACTGCTGAAGCTGAAGTTGAAACTTGTACCGAGATTGGATTGAAGTGTCCCAGTTTGGTCTTGCTGAGGGTGGGAGAGACTTTCTGAGCTGTCTGAGCTTCCTTTGCAGTGCAGCGTGGTGAGCTTTTAAATCTTTTTCTTAACTTGGTAAGTGAGTTAACAGAGATGGTATGTATGGTCTGATCTAATGACTATCAGCTGCCTGTACAATCCCATTGCTGCTTCATCTCATTGACTGCCCACTGACTGAGGAAAGTAGGAGGCTTGAGCTCCTCTCTATCCCCTGTCTATTACCTGTACTTATGCCAAAGCGGCGAGCGCTTGGAACAATTGTCAAACGAGTGGCCAAGTAGGCCACGGTCGTGAAGTAGGGAGCTCAAGATCACCCTGCTGCCACATGCAGATATGGGGATGGAGGTGGACAATGGAACATTGACCAGTTTGGTCTACCGTACTCGAGATGATGGTGTCATGGGGACGGGTTGCCTCGCTACGCACAGGATAAAAGTCAAATACAGTCATCCAGAGCATGTCCGCATTGAACAATTGCTTTGAGAGTCATTATAGGAGGGAGTACATCAAAGACTAAAATCACAGATTTTTTATCTGCACTTAATGAAAATCAGCTACATAATAGGGCTGCTATGAACTGTGTAGTGATTTAGCCCTTCTTGAGCTCTAAGACTATTAAGACCACAGTTAGGGCCTTGATAACTCCTAGATCTGAACAAAGCCCATACCTTTCAGTCACAATTGCTAGCTCACCTTTACAAGGCACACCACCAATCATCTTCTCCCTTAGCCCGGTAGCAGTTGTCTCTGATGTAGGTGAGATTGGGGTTGAGCCTCACTGAAACACCTCTTTAACAACTAATGTGTTGCCAAACCAACTTTTGAGTGAGTCCCTCATAAACAATGTCCCGCCAAATAACACATTGTCACCTGACGGTGAGCCAATGGAGGAGCTTAACTATACATTATAATTATACATCATAACCAAGTGATGTTAGCAGCTCCTCTTCAGCATTGAGAAATATCTTCGAGTCTCTGATCATTTAACTAAACACCAAATGTGATGAAACTGCAGCCAGGATGCTGTTTTTACCTGGTACAGATAATGAGCTCTTTCAACAAATTGACTAATTTTATAAATGACCACATTCGTCCTCTGGATAAAATAAACAAGAAAATGACGGCACAAATAAAAGTACCTTTGGAGAAGTATTGGGCCGTTGCTGCATTGTTCAACTTGAAATCGTCCAGGGTTGAAGTTGAATCGGCCATATTGTATGAACAAAAGAAGCGCATGGTTGTTAAGCAAACAATCATGTACGAAGACCTTCATACCAAAAGAAAGAGAAAGATGTGGGAGATATTGACAAATGTGGGATCTTCCATTCCTCAAGTCATATCTCTAAACACTAAATCTAATCCACAAGATACCTGCAACAAGGTCCCATGCTTGTCGAATTGTGCCACAATTGTCCCACAGGTGAACCAGGATGATAGTGATAAAGCTCTCACAGGTGGCGGAAAACTACATCCGTGCTTTTCGCAACCAAACGTTGAGGTCAGCGAGATCGCCAAGTAAACAAATGCCATGGCACTAACGAGCAAGTTACCGCCAGAAATGGACAGCAAAATATAGATAAACAAAATTGGAGAGGATGTGGACAAGTCTATATAGAATCTCGAGGAGATTTTTGTCGATCCAACTCCCCTCACCATGGGCATGGCAGGGCTTATCACCAATAATGTCTCGGCTCAGACGGGGATGACCATACATGACTCCCTATCTGAGTTTGCAGCCTCAACACATGGAATCAACACCAAGTCTAATATCAAGGCCTTGAACATTCAAAGCACCATCTGTGATAGCAAAATATTCTTTTTAAATCGATCTTGATTAATGGAGTTTTTGGATACTGTAATTCCTCTTTGTTTTATTAGTAGTTATGACATTCCATTGTGGACATCTGTGAAAATGTTCACTATAAAAGATATATTGT
Source organism: Ambystoma mexicanum (assembly GCF_040938575.1). NCBI lineage: Eukaryota > Metazoa > Chordata > Amphibia > Caudata > Ambystomatidae > Ambystoma > Ambystoma mexicanum. The sequence goes on along the minus strand of NC_090929.1, from coordinate 926,141,293 downwards.
ATTTTCTCATGTTGATGACATTCTTGCATATATAATGTGCATATATAATGGCCAATTGCTGCTCTCTCTATAAATTGGGCTATTGTGCACTTATTTAGGTGGAAAAAAAGCAGGGCAGCAAATTTGATGAGCCAGATGGAGGTTCTGAGGGTGGCAACAGGAGAGGGCCTGCACCGCATAACCCCTCACAAAACTTAATACAAATGAACCTACTGGAAGAACCACAGTCTTAGGTGGGCATACTTAGGGGGGCCTTCGTCAGAAAATGGGATGAAGGGAGATGAGTTTAATTGGGCATGGTTAGCCAGCATGGTAGGGCAGCATCGATTATCATGAACCTAGCTGTGACTCTAGCCTCTCTTTGTGTTTTTAAGTTGGAATAGTGGTCATTGTCATTTTCTTTTTCAACACGATGGTTTGTTAGATCACATTGATAGATTTAGTGTAATTGTGCTACAGGAGACTTGGCTCATGCAATACCTTGCGATTGATGGGTGGAATATGATTACCTGCTTAGCCTCCGTGGGGCTGGGGGTCACCCTAAGGGTGGATTAGCACTGGGCACTAAGAACACTTGGGACTGGTGGAAGTACCCTGTGCATCAGAGTATGTTCTCATTGGTAGAGTTACTTTTCCCAGGGAGGATGCCTATGTGTATAGGAAAGACATCCTCATTGTCAACACATACGATCCCGCCACAAGAAACATCATGCTGCCATAACCAATGAAATAGAGGTAATTATTAATAACTTGGAGGGAAGTACTTCAGCCCTTATTTGCAGGGATTGCAATGCAAGGATTCCACAAGATCCCCTTGGGGTGGGGGAATTAGATCAATCTTCTTCTGAAACTTTGCAGGCTGGCAACTTAAATAGGGCCTGTCAGCAGGGAAGCAGCTTGGACAGGCTGTTGCACCTGGCTGGCTTTACTGTGGTTAACTGTGGCTACCCCTATGATATTCCCCCTAAATCTAAATTCCGATGCATTGAGAATAATAACAGCAGCATAATCTATCTATATCTTTGTTGCAAATGTCCCCTCTTTAATCAGAGATAAGCGTGTGTGCCAATGCTATGAAAGTGATCATTAACCCTTAGTCACTTTTTTGAATCTGCAATAAGAGCTTTTAATTCCTATCTCAACTGGGAGATTGAATATCAATGCATCATTCTACTGGATTTCTTGGAGTGACTGTCAAATCAGGCAGACGTCGGCTGTGGCTGTTGAGACTCTTGATGCCAACTTGTGGGCATATTCCTTGATTGAAGCAAAGCTTTCTATCCATGCTGCAGTTACAGCTATAATGCTCTATGAATCTAGCAAGGAAAAGATCAAACAATGCTCCATAGTCAAGTCTAACTCCAACTGTAGGACTGGTATTGGCTTCAACAAAGTGCATCGACACATTCTGATAAGGATATCAAAGAGAAATCTTGATCCAATACAACATGCACGTGAGGCAAATGTCATCAAGAACATCTACCATAAAAGGCTCAAACAATATAAAGTCTTGATTGAATGCTCACGTTGGCGGTCTCTAACTCATTCATTTCTCGCTAACAATCCTAGTATGTTTTGGAAGCTTGTTAACAGCATTGTAACAAAGAACAGATTTGTTAATAGTGTCTGGGAGACTAACTGGGTATCCCACATGGAGCTGATGTTTGGTGGGGGTGAGGTGGAAGATTCCACCATGGCTGATATAGGCACTAGTTGGACTTTTTCAAAAAGTATTCTAGATATTCACTGAATTATAAGGGCCAGTAAATCCTCTAGCGTCCCCAGCCTGGGTGGAATTTGTAGTATGTTCATTAAGATTGACTCTCTAGCCTGGGCAAATGCCTTACATTGGCTGTTTCATTGGATCAGTGTGACTCAATGGATTCCAACATCTTGGCGGGACAGTATTATTGTCCCGATTCTAAAAAAAGCAAATCACGCTGACCCACAAAATGATCGCCTATTAGCAATGATCGATGCTCCAGCAAAGATCTTTGCTCAAGTTCTTTTGGCTGAGCTCGAAGAATTGCAGAGACTCATAATGTTATTCCGCTTAATCAAACCGGTTTTCGTAAGGGCTCTAACACCACTGTAAACAGTCTAACCTTGATCACCATCATACAGATGGCGTGACTGAAACACACAATACCAGTATTTGCAGCTTTTAATGACTTCAGTGCTGCATTGGACACTGTTGACAGATGTAGTCTAAGGAGAAAGAAAAACTATAATTTACCTGCATGATCATACTAGGGTGAAGGTTTGCCTGGACCAACTCGATAGGACAACTGACTGGATAGAAACCCAAAAGGGTCTCAAGCAAGGCTGCATATTAGCCCCTAAGCTGCTTAATTTGTATTTGTCCGACCTGGGAGATGCCATTGTCACCTTATCAGTTCTTCCAAAAATAGGCAGTACTCCTCTGAAATGGACGGGCTGTGTGGATGATATTGTCCGACTGAATTTAACCCCTGCAGGCTTGCAGTAATCCTTGCATCATTTGACAATGTGCACTTACCATGTTTCCCTAATTGTGAACATTGCTAAAACAAAAATAATAGTTTTCAGCCCAACACATTAGAACGTTAAAATGGTGAGGTGGACGTTGGCTGGACGTTTTGTAGTAGTCTCGAAGTATAAATACTTAGGCATTAACTTGGATAACAAATTGTTTGAAACAAAGCATTTGGGACAAGTAAAATTAAAAACTGCCACAATAACGGGCTATATTGGTTCATTTGCTCACAACGGCAGTGTTTATTTCTTTGGGACGCTGAATAAGCTGTATTATGTAAAGATCCTACCCATTATTCTATGTGGGGCTGACAAATCTCCCTGAGATGGTTAAATTGGAGTGTTATTTACTAAACAGACTACTGAGACTGCCCCCCCCCCCGCGCCCGTCTACCAAAATGATTTTATTTGGAATTCGGAGTTGTACCCATTCATGTAAAGCTACATCTTTTTTGTTTAACTGGTGATTTGGAAATTGGCAGATGCCCCAGCCGGCACAGTGATGAGTTTATTATATGAAGTCATTTCATCAAGAGCAAAAATCAAGATATAAAGGAATACTGTGAAATGTGGTCTTCTGCAAGAATATGACTTTCCATGGCACCAAAGTGCGCATTGAACTGGCCATTTAATAAATTTAAAAAATACATGAAGAACATACTACTTGAGCAGAGTCAGGAACAAGTAATTTTCATCTTGGCCACAAAAAACCATGCAGCATTATTTGTGGAATATATACATGCTAGAGAAGTAACACATATACATATTCAAAACTTTGTGGGAAATAGTTTGGCTTGGGACTATATAAGACTAAAATTCAACATAGAAAAGACTAGAGAGATAGTGGGGGCTTGGAATAATATAACAAGGGAGAGTAGGCAATGTGGACTGTGTCGGGAAGAGTGCTTGGAACATGTTGGACACATCTTGACTAGGTGCCTTTCTCTTCAGCACCTACGGTTAAACGCTCAAAAAGCAGCAGGCCTTCTGGGGTGGGCATCGGCGGATGCGATTTGGGCCATGTTTATGAGGGGTGATTGTGAAGCATGTACTGTATTTTTCACCTGATTGAGAATATACTGGTCATGAGGAGATGGTGTCATTGATACTGTCGAAACTATTTGGAAAATGTATACTGTCCTGTTTGATATGCATGCTGTGTAACCCCAGTTTATTTCTACTGACATGTCATACATGGATTTTAATTTGGAATTGGGTTTTACGTTTTGATTTGGCTGTGATGTGGTAGCAGCTGTCTTTTGCCAACTTTATAATACCACAATAAATAAATAACTTGACAAGGCGAAATCAACCCATACTCCAACTGTTAAATGTGGCTACATTGCTCTGCTGACACCATAAAGTACCACTTTCTTTGGGACAATTCATACAAAAAAATGAATCAGTGACTCTTTCATCTAATCAGAGATGCCACTCCTGAGAACATTCTAATGGTGTTTATATGAGCCGATTTAACTGCTAGACCCATATCTATATACACGATATATGAGGTAACTGTGCTCAGCTAAGGTGCTTACAACATTCATTCTAAATGAAGAATGTGTCCACACGTATCAGTCATGCTTCTACAAACTGAATAGATGGACACTTACATTACAAAAATACAGGCAACACAACTCTTTTCCACTTGACAGAATATTTTAATAGTAAGGGCAAAACTGACGTCTTCAATGAGAGTACATTTCTACAGCATACACTGAAAAAGCCTACATTAAGGGAAGGTTTCCTTTAAGCACTATACCTCACAAGGGTCTTTTCAATTTCAGGGAACTTCTTATATGACATAGCCAAGTAAAATCAATTCTGAAAGAATGGGGAGTCAATAATAAAGGGTGAGAGGAAAGAGCTTCATATCCAACTACAAAGCACATACACACCTGCAATATGTTTTCCAGAAATAAAGGTATACTGCTTGTTTGATGGTAGGGGTTGCTATGCACCCACCTTCATTTGATTTTTTCCTGTATATGAATAACAAAATATGTGATCACATAGCATAGAACCCAGGTGGGTCCCTGCCGTTCCAAAGCACACAATGTCCAAACATATTGTGAAAGTTCCAAATATGGTTGCTGTTTATGCTGTATGAATTACCACCAACATTGTATTCTGTCTATTACACACCTTGTGCTCATATGCATGCAATGGTGGTGTAAATGATGGTACCCGTGAGGTTCTGAATACAATGCAGTGATGCAATGTCCTTTCAAATCTGTGACAGAAATGCCACAGTCAGTTTCACATATATTCTTAGTGAGGAACCTGTGGAAACCCAAGTTACATAATGTAAGAAAACACAGAGAAAACTCCCTATTTCCTCAAACTAAAATGCATTTTCTTCCTAAACAAATAGTTTCTGATAACACATTTTTTAAATACAGACACATAGGGCCTCATTCTGAGGTGGGCGCAAAGGGATATCGGGCACCGGTAATGACACTGGTGCCGGTAATCACTTTGTGCCCTATTCCGAGGTCGCTTAGCGGGTCCCTCCCTTAACACCTGGTTTTACCAGGCATTATGGACGGGACCCGTTAAGGGATACCGGGGTCAATAACAGTACCGCAATTTGCAGTACCTTTATTGGTGCCTTCCCCTTTCCCATTGAGCCCTATGGGGGCTCAAATGGGAATGGGGAATGGCTTTTACAATGGGGACTTACTGGTCCCACCAAGGTCGGACTGGACCGGTAAGTCCCCATTGAACGAGGGCGGACATGGTCCCGTTATTGGTGATAGTCATGGCGCTATTAGCGCCATGACTAGCACCAACCTCGTAATGAGGCCCATAGCACATCATATTTAAGAAATAAGAAAGATAACACAAAACATTCCCAAAGCCACATTATCAACAGATTATTCAATAAGTCCTTCAACAAACAAAGAGAAAGAACCTTTAATGTGAATTATATTTTTTTCACACATAAACATAGCATAGCAAGTACTACTGGTTTATCACTCTTCTGAAAACACTGAAATAAAATATGGAAAACCATACTTTCAAATAATACCTAAAAAACACACTAAATTACAAACCTAACCGTAAGCAACTGTTCATATTATACATAACATATGTACAAACACACAATCACTGACCTTCAGCAGTTACAAAGAATGAAAAGATCTTCGCAATAGTCAAACACAGAACATCTGTACACTATAGGCTCTCCAACCAGAATGCCAAAAGTTCACAAAAGGGTCAGTTTCCTAGTTTTTTTAACTTAATTGAACAAAAAGAGGGCTGTACAATGCAAACAAGTAAATGGTCAACTAAAATTTTACTACAACCTATTCCAATCAATGAACCCTAAAACAGTCCTTCTATGTTATAGAACATGTTGAAAAACAATTCAATTAAACCTAATGCTTTTTTAAATTAGACACATTATATAGCTGCAGCTATAACCCTGGTTTCACTGAGAGGACCCTCCCATTGCCACAGATACATGTACATGCGTTCATACATGGAAAAATACATAAGATTTCAGATTTAAATCACAGGTGCCTTGAGGTGAGAACATCCGAACATAAAGACATATAAAAACATCCATAAAATAATATGATCACGCACCAAAATGCAAACAGATGTAGCCGCGGGCAGGACAGATGGGCTCGGACCCAGGGCTACACCAGCCCACCAAAATGCTCGATCTCCAATTGGAGCACTCCTAGCTGCGGGTGTGGACAACTGCTGGTAGCCGTGGGTACCCGTAACATTTTTACAGATTCAAAAAGACATATTAACAAGGTGTACACATTCACATAACACAATGATACACATGAGGGTATAGAATCAGGAACACATGTAAAATTGTGTACTGTAAAATCCATGAAATATTATGATCAATGCACAAGAATTTCTATTGCTAAACCCGTGGCTAAGGCATAGTTGTAGCAGCGGGTAGGCCCTCCAAAATATTGTGCAACGTTCCATTGCCTTACTGGTACCCATGACTATACCCCCTGCTGACAGGACACAATGTTTCATTGGCTGCAGTTGTAGGTGAGGCTACTTATAAAAAAGAAGACATTAGCAGTATTTGACCTGGTCCAATACACTTAACAATTTCTCTGGGTCACTCTTAAAAGAGCATGTGGGTCATTTTACCAATATGTAACCAAAACATATTTTTTCAATCAGAGAAATACTATTCACCTCTATTAAAATTCAAAAAATCTTGGAAAATGTCTCAGTGATATTTTTTATATGATCATTAATTTTATTTTCCCAAAGAGAAACAAACCTGTGTTCCCTGTAAAAAAAACATTTCTCCCCATTTGGATCATAAACCTCTAATTTCAAACACTCTGTCCAAAAGAATATTATAGATCTAAAAAAAAAAAACGTTGTAAGCCAATGCTTTGACGACACATCACCAATGTCCTCAACATCACTATTATCCCCATTCTCAAAATTCTGAAGTTCTTCACAGTCATCTGAAAAATGAAATTCCACTCATTCTGAAATTGGCTCCATGTTTTAAATATCCAATCAAGCAATAAATATACCCTATAAATAGTCCAATCTCCTAAAACTACACTTCACTCTCAAGCAATAAAAATGTGCTATATAGAAACACTCTTAATATAATGATACAATATAATCTACAGTTTCATTTGCACATATAAACAATACTCCAAAAAAGTAAATTCTCTGGTAAGTTCAACAGTTGCACAACATCTGAGGTATATGACATCCTATTGGCAGCAACCTAGCACACAAACAATAAAGAACCACTCAGAAAATAAATACAATACATGCTATCTTCTTTCCTCATGTAATCTTCCTCCATTTCTAATTTCAATATCGGAGGTGACAAGCCAAATTTCTTGCAATCATAGTACAATGGAAAACTGCATGCAATGTCTGGTGGAAAATGATCCTACAGATGAAGACATTAAAAAAGAAGATGGTCAAGAAAAGGAACCAGAAGAAAATACATCAAATTTAGGATTCTTTATATTTATGTAAAATTAGACTAACAATGATATGTTATTGAACAAATATCAGTCACCATACAGCAACCAACCATGCAACCAATACAAATATTTAATAAGTATATTCTATCTTTGATTGTTTACAAATATTTCAAATAATTTCAAATAAATGAACAAGTGATTCAAGTATCACGAAAAAATAAACAAGAAGCACCACAAGAACTACCCACACAACTAATCACAAATTAAATCACAGAAATAAAACAACTATTAATTAATGTTCAAAAAGAAGTGTAATCAATGAAAAAGGACATTGAAAATGTTAGACAAATCATGCGAAGTGACAATTCAGATAATTGGGCTATGGAGGATGATGTTTCATGTGTTCAAACTAAAAGAAAATGAAAAACCACAACCACATCCTCTCCAAATAAATCTGATTTTAACAAACTTTGTTTGCATACTTATTTACCTTTTTTCACGTATGTACACTTATATGTATTACTAATGAATAAAAAGTATCAATAATGTTAAAATAACTGTTTACAAATACTAAACTCAAATCATCTTAAATAAATTTCAAAGTTGACTACCCACACAAATGTATAAAGTTTTTTAGTGCATTTCTATAGCCACGGCTACACAATGCACGACCCGCTGGTGCTGCTTCCTAGCTGCGGCTGTACAGTATATCCACGAGTAACAACCCATAGTGTGGGACAGGTTTGGAATAGCTGTAGATAAACATCCCCAGTCGATGCTGTTCTAGATGAGATCCTCTATACACCAATGGTGCCCCTTTTTTTATGTAGTCGCTGCTATAGGATTGTGTTTTTGTTGATAAAAAACTGAGTATGGATTATGAATGGCAAAAGAGACAGTAGAGATACAATTGTAATTAAATAGTACAATAGTAACTAAAAGGAGTTATGTAAGGTACATGGTAAAAAAGAGAGTATTCCAAATGTGCTAAAATACGACACTCAATGTACTCCAAAACAGACTACTTATCACATATCAATATACAAATACAATGAAAAAACATCTATCAAGTATAAATACACAAATACAATTAAATAACTTCCAAAAACGTATTCCAAAATAACTCATCACTCATCGCCGTGGCTAGAGTTCATTACCTTATTTTCTAGCCGCGTTTACAATCTGAAACATTTAGGGGGGGAGTCACATAGATTTTAATACATATATACATAATAGATCATTCTTAGAACAGACTCTTTTGTGTACAAACAGCACACGCATTTACACATTGAGGCCTATAGCAATGGGTATGGTCCAATGAACCCACGACTGAGACCCCCTTGTCGTTGCTGCGATTAAACGTGCCTCTGAAATTCAACACCCCTTTGGGTGATACCTTAGCCGCGGTGATTCATCTACGTTTTTGAAAAAATTATTATCCTACCATCTGTAAAAAGAGAAAACATTATTAGCTAAAGAACATACACACTTTAGAAAAAACAATTTAATGCACATGTTTTTATGACCCTCATATCTTTCATGCAGTGAATCACATGCATTATAGAGATATTACATTGTTTTGCATAGCTCATTGATGTTCTCTTTCCACATACTAATCATTGGATCATTGGGAAAAAAATCCAACTTGGATTAAGAAAACCCATACAATAATATAAAAAAGTATTAAAAATGTCACTAAAATAAATGAACAGCAATATATAAACTGGGTAAGAATAAACACGGGAAATTATACTAGATAGTTGCAAAAGAAAGGATGAGGTAGGATAAGAAAACTTGGACAGCAAGAGAGTATAGTGTGAGTTTAGTAAACTTGGAGACTGAGCTTTTGTTAGTGGGTGCAGCTTTAACTCCATAAAAAAGAATGTACACAAAAACAACTGCTGACAGTTGACAATAATACTGGGTGAAGGACCAACACAGCAAAAAGGAGATTGAGAATGTGATGTGCAAATTACGTGGGAAAGTTTTAAAGAAGGTTGCTTCAAACAAGCTGTCACACAGTTTGGGAACCTATATGTTAATTCAACATCTTGTCTGCGTACATTGGAACTGAGTGAAATAATCATATAGGAAGGATCATATGAAACATAAAGTCAAAGTGCAAGAATCAAAATCAGCAAACCAGTATTCATCATCTGCACCACAGTGTACAAATACTGTTACTATTTTTCCACCAACAGACACCCAAACCCATCCCATCCTGCCTGAACCCGAACTGTCAAATTGTTTGGTAATATGTCAAACCTGTCACAGCAGGATAAAGGTGGGAGATGCCAGCATAGACGTTTGGACAAGGCTATTTCAGAACACCAAGACAATTGCCAATGCTAGGTGCAGCATTCAAAACTAGACTAGGGTCGCTGAAGTTCAAAAACAGGAGAAGGATGGGTTGGACACAAAGAATGAAAGGCTAGTGCACAGTGTTACAGAGGATAAGGGCCCAATGCATAGGAAATAATACAGTAGTAGATGGTATGTGTTACCCAACCCTTGGCTGCTGGTTCAGCCACATATCTGTCCGACACCACTGATGCTATAACACATTTGGAGGAGCTACCTTTTGATCCAGAGACAGACATGTTGATAACACTCGATGTTAGAAATAGCACTTATCAACAACTTTTTTCACTTCAAGACCGCGTTCTACTTGCAGACTAAGGGACGGATATGGGGGCAGCCTTTGCCCTCCATTATGCCACTCTATACATGTGGAAATTCTAGCAAACATTTGTTCTTGCAGATACCAACCCGTTTAAGCATGCCATAAGATTTTATAAACAATACATCGATGATATCATCATTGTATGGGACAAAACCAAAGGCGATCACACTCTATTTCTTTCATGGATGAATACATTTAATATAAATCTTAAGTTTACTGTGGCCGCCTGCAACCTGTCTTTGCCATTCGTGGACCTTCTCATTAAGATCAGTGACGGCCTATAACACACACCATAATGAGATCAAGAAGGTTATCTCTAAACACTGGCAATTGTTGCAACTCAAAAATCCAGGGTTGGAATGCCATATCTGTGCATTCAAAAAAGGCAAAAAACGTAATAACTGGCTTTCAAGAGCAAACCGAGCAACTACAAATAGAAACCAGACAGCCATCCTGACCTTATGGCGTGCCAAACCGATAATTGGAAACTTTCTGTGTGGTTTTTGTAGTCAAAGTAAATGTGACCTGTAACACCAAAAATGTCATCTATGTTATCATCTGTCCTTGCCTCAAAACCGACATTGGCAAAACATCCAGATCAATCAAATTGCATATTATGGAACATAAATCTAAGGTTCCTACCAAAACACTCACATCTCCTTTAGTAGCCCAATTTCTTGATAACAATCATAGTTGTGATGACTTGAAATGGTGGGTACTCGAGCGAGTGGAAGGTACCAATTGCAATAGTACAGCAGCCAGATTGATACAAAGTGAACAATGGTGGATGTACAACACTCTAATCTACCACATGGGCCTCAAACAACAAGAAGAATGGCCCAACTGTGTACCTTAAGGGATGTGTTGATAGTCCATCCTCCACTTGACCCATTTTCTTTACATTAGCTCTAATAGGGACTATCTAATAGGGACTTAGATGCATCACATTAGCTTCAGTAGGGACCGTCTTACATGATGCCCTATACTCTTTACATCAGCTGATTAAGTACGGTCCGTGATATATATCTAGTATTTTTTACTATTGACTGTTCCCTTTACATTTCGGCATCAGCAGGATTATATGCTACTACTGTATCCTAGCTGACGACTATATTTCCGGGCATTTATTTTTCCCTTTCTAGGTCAGGTTTTATTCTTGTGCCACCCTATGCCTTAAAGGCCCAAAATTAAGTATGTTTGATTGATTGGCATGTTTCCGGAATTTAATGGCCCGTGTTTCACGATTTGGGTAACCCATATTTAGATGTGGTCTCGGATACAATGGAATGAGTATTTCCTTGTTCTTTGAGACTTTCTAGTGCTGTTTCTATGTTCATGCATTCTTTGCATTGTTCCAGTAGAGCGGAAGCTCGTCAACTCTTTTGCTCTTGTTAAACATCAACTGTTTTGCAACAATTTCGACTTTCCACCAGTCGGAATGCCAGAGGCTGTTTTACTACTGGGTCCATTGACTGTTAAGTTGAGTGTTTTTCCTGTGTACATTATTTCATGCCAGTCTTTGGTTTTTGAGTTCACGAAGGTGACTCATTCACTCTATCATGCAGACCCTCGGCACTCAGATGTTCAGAGCTCTATTGCACATATAAACATAGCACAGCTGTGTTGCCCTCGAGAGTTAACAACGGGCACTTTGAGTATCGAGTTTTTAAGCACTCGTCGAAATATTTGCCATTATGGCTTTCAACCATTTTACATGTGATTTAATTCACACACGCTGTCATTCCCCGTCATCATGATGGGGCTTAGCACTCTTGCTAGACCCTTGTTGCACCTGTGACTTAAGGCAAAGGGTCTTTAGATATGGTTGGCCATTTCAGGGGTTTCCGAGTCACCCTTTACTTTTGTATTTGCTGTATAGTATTACAAGATGTCCTTTAGACTCAGGCATCATGAATGATCCAAAATTCTCTTTTTCCATCAGGGATTACTTTGTGTTTTCAGCTGTGGGAGTTTTTCCCAACTTGAACATCAACTGTTGGAACTCGAGTCCACCTGGCAGTGAAACTACATAGGTGTCCCGTTATGAACCTGACCCCTCTCGAACATGAGAGATTAGTTGGGTCTAGTCCATGGGCGTAGGACATGGGGGGGACCGAGGGGACAAACCCCCCCTACAATTGTAAGTGGGGGGATGTAATGTCATTTATCCCCACCAGAATATGTTTGGTGTGTCGTACAGGGATCTATTTTTGAAGTGGGGGGAACAAAGCATGGGGGCAATACCCTGGGGGCAGATGGGTGATCATCTGCCCCCAAGGAAGGGGGCAAACAAAAAAAAATATATATATTTTTTAAACATAGTTTTGGGTGGGGTGGGTTTGGGTGGGGCCACTAGCCACCAGGGATTTTTGAAAGGGGGTGGCCCTCTCCCCCCCCCACCCTAAGTGGATGGGGGCACCTTATGTAGCCCTCCCTGGGGAACTAAAACTAAATATTAAAAATAAATACATTATAATTTGCTTTGGGTGGGGGTTGGGGGCCCGGTGGGGCCCACTAGACCACCAGGAATATTTTGTGTTTGAAAGGGGGCCCTCTCCCCCCAACCTAAGTGGATGGGGGCACCTTATGTAGCCCTCCCTGGGGGGCAGATTTCTGCCTCTAGAAAGTGGTACATGAGATTCCCCTCATCCATTTGGGATGGGGGGGAGAGGCCACTGCAAATATTGGCAGAGCCACCCCCCAAGCCTGGGGCAGTACGTTTTGCCCCCCCTGGGGGCAGATGGCCACACACATGTGCCATCTGCCCCTAGGGAATGGGCAAAACAAAAAAATATATTATATCTTGTTTGGGGTGGGGGACCGACTAGACCACCAGGATTTTTTGTGTTTGAAAGGGGGGTGGCCCTCTCCCCCCACCCTGAGTGGATGGGGGCACCTTATGTAGCCCTCCGTGGGGGCAGATTTCTGCCCCTAGGAAGGGGTAGATGAGATGCCCCCCATCCATTTGAGGTGGGGGGGAGGCCACTGCAAATATTGGCATATCCGGCCCCCAAGCCTGGGGCAGTACGTTTTGCCCCCCCTGCGGGCAGATGGCCACACACATGTGCCCATCTGCCCCTAGGGAAGGGGCAAAACAAAAATAAAACAAATTATAACTTGTTTTGGGTGGGTGTGGGGGGCTCCTGAACCATCATGGATGTTATTAGTGGAAAGGGGGTGGCCCTCTCCCCCCACCCCAAATGGATGGGGGGCATCTCATGTAGCCCTCCCTAGGGGCAGATTGCTAGATTGGGGTTATCAGTGGGTTAGCCTTTTCCCTTTGCGCCCAGGTAGGTGCACCCGCACATATGAGGTACCATTTTCGTCAGGTCACCTGTGGGAACGCGGGAAGGAAGGACATCCTGTTGTTGGTGGCGTGTTTCGGTGGGTGGGCAGAGGGAAATGTCTCTGACATTTGGTGGAAAAAAACACAATTTTCAGACATTTCACTCTGGGCACCCACCGAAACACGCCGCCAACAACACATGTCCTACCATCCTGCGTTCCCACAGGTGTCCCAACGAAAATGGTACCTCACATGTGTGGGTGCACCTACCTGGGCGCAAAGGGAAAAGGCTAACCCACTGGTAACCCCAAGCCTTTCGGCAGAGCAGATTTTGCTCATGTGGACAACATACAGATTTAGTGTCGAAGCCACCAAGGAAAACAGGGAACCTCATGCATTTCCGAAAAGAGGACACCCGTGGGAATCCACAGAGGTCTGACTTGCACGAATAGCACCAGAATTTATTACCCACAATCACTGGCAAAGTCCAAAACGTTACGACCACCTACATTTGGGGAAAAGGGGCCAAATGTGGCCGAGATATCTAATGTAACAAAAAAGTTACAAGCGATTGAATGGCGACATACCAAAATCACCAAAAAGGCCTTGGCAGAAATATCCATGGCAGTAAAGGGGTTAAGACGGTAAAGCCCCAGAAGAGATATCATTTGTAAGGATGCTCAGTGAGTTAATGCTCCAAATGCAGATTGTGCACAGGAATATGTAACACCCATGTTCAGCACTTGCCTCAATCTTCAGGTGGGATAATATCCGGAGTGAATGCATTCAGCTTCCGATGTAACACAGCATTATCCAGGTCAATTGGTTCAGAAAAAGTGGTGGAAAACACTACTACTGTCGCTTTTTCTAATTGGTCGGATTTTCGCACATTTTCTGGGTGGAGTTCTGGAGCCGAGTGGACACACCAGGACCCTCAGTATTTCCCGCTCCACCAGACAAATGCAGCCTTACTGCCAGCATGGAGGATTCTCATGCTGAAAATAAGGAAAGGGATTCCTCTGGGATCTTCTTGGAATTTAAACCTGGTAAAAGCGGGCGGAGTCCAGAGGAAGCCATTGTCTATTCCGCCAGCAATCGCTAATTGTGCGAGGTATTTAAACTCTTCCAGAGTGGAAAAGCAATGTGATTTCACCTGCCTTTTACGCTAAAATCTTCAATGTTGTGGCAGAAAAGTAAAAAATTGCGCCAATGGAAGTGGTCCACTCCATGCAGTTTACTTTGCGCCTTGATGCTTGTTGGTTTTACGTGATGCTACACATGTAATAAATAAATAAATACATTTAACCTGACCCCAGATAAATGGCAATTCGTGATCAGGATGAGTGAGCATGGCATGTCGTTGGTAAGAGGGTGTCCTCTGCTTCTTGAGTGTGTTGGCAAATGCCCTTAATTGCCATCTCACATTAAACAGGTTCTTAAACCCATGAGTGTGGATTGCGCAATCATAATTTGACAGAGGTATTTCAAATGGCCTATTTAGCTCTTTGGGTGACATTGTCAAAGTGGGAAAATGTTGCCCAGAATGTGCCACTTTCTCTGGGGAGTGAATTGTGCCCACCCCGAGGAAGAAGTGTGAAAAACCCACAAGGCACTGTGCCCTACTCTTTCTGTGTGTGTCTTCCCCACAGGGCGACTGATGCCGACTCAGATATGGGTAAGTCTCAGGTGGCAAGCCTTGTACACTAGTTGATGTGGCAAAGGATTCCAGACTTCCGAGGCTGATAACATTAGTAGCATTGAGTTACATGCCATCTGACAGGTATGTGTGATAAAGTTGCAAAGCAGTGATGTTAGTGGGCTAAAGCAGGAGGCAATATCTGCCCACCCTCAAAGGGTACGTACGACCAAAAGTAATAGGCCCCTCCCCCCATCATGGCTGTAAGGGCCAAGCTCCAAGCCAAGCCCAGAATCCCCTCCAATCATCCATTCCCACGAGTAGGGTACCCCTCATGCTCAAGGAACCCTGTTGAGCAACCTCTGTGCTTTCCAGGTGATACTAACATTATTTAAAGCCAGAGGTTTAAAAGGTAATCGCTTAATTACAGCTGGAAATTAGCTCCTGGCGTGATCAAAATGTCTTAAACAAGTCTGACATCATCCCCTTCATTTATAAGCAATATGGGTGTTCTCGCGTTTCTTCATCTTCTGAATTACTGTTAGAAACAAAGGCAAGAGTTGTGTCTCTTGTGTAGGCATTAGGAAGGCAGTTGCCAGCCTCTGGCATAAAATCCCCATGTTCTTCCAATATTGGCTAGCTGTTGCCCTCCTATGGCCAGGTAGAACCATTATGGCAGTGACTGGCAAATGCCTTTCCCCGGCAGACAGTAAAGCGGAAATAAGAGGCCAATTCAAGACACGGAACAAGTAGCAGTTAAGACAGACTGCAGCTGCCATTGCTGTGTTAGGGAGAATATGTTGAGTGTTCAAGCAAGGAGGTATGTATTAAGCAAGCAAGCAGTGAGACAAGGGAGAGGCAAAGAAAGGCCAGAGGGGCTCTTTGAATAGTGTAACAGGGCATAGCACCCATGCTCTGCCGTCCTAGTAACATATGAGAGAATAAAATAGATCAGCCTTTGCAGAAAATGTTAAACGAGAAAGGAACAGAGTCCAGCTCTGCATTCAGAATAACAAAGGCAAAGAAAGTCTAGGCTCTAAAGCCAGCATGAGATGAAATAAGAGGGACCAAACTCATCGTGAGAGACTGGCCCGGCCCTCGCAGGGGCTGCCCCTCTGGCCACCCCCCGGGTCCACATACACCCCACTTAATAGGCATCCCCCGGGTCCAACGCATCCGGCCGTGGACCTGGGGAGTGCGTATAGGGGGGTGGGCTTTCGATCGCTCATCGTTGTTTGCTGTACCCCCCCACCCCCCAGAGGACAGTCAAAGCAGCAACATCACACACCTGGTCCCGCTACTCCAATAACAGGGCTTACTCAGAGGTACAAGCAAGATTTCCTCTTTCTTTGAAACCGCCATCCTTCCATTCCAAGAGACACACACGTCTCCTTGCCCCACCCAAAAAAAGTAACAACTTGCAGTTGGTAGAAAAGGCTGCAACTCCTTTATTTGGCAGGAATCCACTTACAGGTGATCTGCCTCTTAACGAGCTGACGTCCTAGCTGTGGCCCACTGGAAGTAATTGTTATTTCCTCTCTCTTACCATGAGCTCATAGTCAGATGACGAATCCAGAAATGCAACATATAGACATGTTCTTTGCTGCTGCATCCTTTAATTTTATTCTGTTTTCTTTTCTTCTTTTCTCTTGTTGTATACAGTGATGATATTTGTAATTTAATATGTACTGCTATTTTTAATTTTAATGTTGTGAAAAGTCGAGTTCTTTGACTAAAACACAATAAATAAATAAAGAAAGCAAAGTCCCCAAGGTGTCCCCTGTCCCCCCCAGATTTTATGTGTCTCCTACGCCCCTGGTCTAGTCTGTCCAGGCTCATGCGCAGGTCCTTTGTCTTGTTATTTGTGTGTCTGGTTGAACTAGGCATAGTTCTAATCCCGGTTCCTTTATGTCGTCTGCGCAGATGAATTATCCATTATCTGCCTTTCATAGGGGTGGTAGAATGAAGCACTTCATCTCCATACCGTCTTTGGACATAACAAGGTTAATTTGTTTTCTTGGTATCTGAAGTCTATAATATTGAACTCCATTCGGTGGTTTTGGGCTGTAGGCTCAGTCAGGTTTTAATTATTTTTTTTATTTTCTATTTTTATTTTTCATTTTTATTGCAGAATATTTGGCTCGATATCGATTCAAGATGACATTCAATTGAGTCTACATACAATAACAAGCCTGGATATGATTCTGACTCTATACATAGTTCTGTATTTTGATTGCAAAACATTGATTTGTGGTGTTTGTGTCCTGAGGAAGATAAATATCAGTTCCTTGATTGAACTAGATATAAGCATTTATCAAGACTACATAAAACAGGATATTTTGGGACTTTCAATTGATAATTCCACTCAAGAAACTTGTAGTCGGCACTCAGCACTTTTTGTCAGCATTTTTGCACAATCTTTGCACTGTTTTAGCACTGTATGATACCTTGTACTTTGGACATTAATATCTATGCATTTGAGGGTATATTCTATTAACAATTAGAGAGTAATAGAGCCATGAACTTCATGAAAAAAAGATAAAGTATGGATAGTTGGCCAACTACGAAGAGGAATATTTAGTACCCATTTTTGTTTAGGGTCATTTATTCAAGACTAATTCTCTGCTCATACAGATTATACATTGTTACCTCAAGCAGTATCAAATTTGATTGTTTTTTGAATTGCTTGTATTCATTTTATGATTAGTACTGTGTTTATTTTTATGAAATTGTGTTTACCATACTAATACAATATAACTATATAATGATCAGTACTGACTGAGCTTAACTTGCTTCTAACAACCAGAGTCGACTGTATTTATAGTTAAATTGTGTATTGTTCCGTGGGACCATTCCTCTTGGTTTTTTTTAATGTGTTACCCAACTGTCAGGGGTCATCACAAAATAGTGTAGGTTCCCAATCCATCCCCACCACATAAAAGGGCTACAGGAATGATGATTTGTGCCCACATAAAGAAACTACATAGACCTGTACAAGATGAGGACAAACTACAGCTGCAATAAAACACACAACAGACTAACAATAAAGCTATAAAAATGACCACTACAACAAGCAGCGATATATAAACTGGAAGAGAATAAACAAAGGATGTTATACTGGGTGGTTGTTGGACAGAGGATGGGGATGGTTAAGTAAACTCGAAGAACAAGAGAAATGACGATGGGATAAGTAAACCTGGAGAACAAGGGATAGAAAACAATAACACAGGTAGAGCCAATAGTACTATCATTATTTCTGCAGTCTTTTTCACCCTACAAAAAAATCAACCTCCAAGAAGACCACTGAAGATAGTTGGAATATTTCGAGATAAAAGAACACTGCTTTTAAAAAGAAAATGGAAAAAATACCTATGCACCTTGTGCAAAAAGACACTAAGACGTGGACCTTCAAATGTTCCATTTCAAAGCTTGGAAACATAGAATTTCACTGGAACATCACTGAGAGTGAATGAACCCTCAACTACTGCAGCATTGTCAATTTCACCTTTTACAATTTTACTGCTCCCAATGTTTCATTTATGAGAGTAATGTGTTGCCTAAGCCACAATTGGCTTCTCCCGGGAAATGCCACGCTGGCCCATTGAGAAATGACTATCTCCAAACATGATGTACATTGCCATCACTGATTCACTAACACAATAGAGGTGCAATAAAAGTATCACAACTGTTACTATAATCTATGACCATACATATATAAACTGGGTGAGAACAAACAAGGGACATCATGCTAAGCAATAGAGTGTGTGGGGTAGGTTAAATAAACTTGGAAACAAGAGAGAATGGAGTAGTTTAAGTAAACATGCAGAACAAGAAAGGACGTGGTAGGTTAAGTAAACATGGGGAGCACCACACTCACACAGATAGAAACAGTACTCATGACCACCAATCAGGACACCAGATATTTCATGGATGAGATGTGTACCACACCCACAAAAATAACTTTAAATGTATCATTGCAAACAGTCCTTAGTTGTCAGCAATGTTCCATCACAAAGCTTAGGAACATCAGTACTGATCAGCCCTCTGTTGCGGGTGCACTAGGTCGATGAGTGTAGAAAAGCTATACCTTCTCCACCACCACCTCCTTACACTCTTATGTTTTGAATATGGGTTAGCCTTTCACAGGGGTTAACTGTACAATATCTGGTGTGAGTCCACTGGAATGATGAGAACAATGCATATTGGAAAGTGCACAAGCACAACACAATGAAAATGCATGTACCTCATGCATCACTGATAATCGGCACCTCATCCAGCAAGTCCATTGGCCAGTGGGAAACCTTCGACAAATAGTCATCCCTCAACTTCTGCAGGTACTGCTTCAATTTGACGTCTTGCTAATCTACTGGCAACCAATTTAGCTGTTCAGAAAATTAAGTGTTCCATAAGCCACAATTTGATTTCCACGAAAGATGCAACAACATAAGGTTCACACAGAGGTGCATCTACTTTTTACCTAATACTTTTTTCCCTTGACACGTTATTGCTTTAGGTTTTCTCCATCCACTACTCAATTTGATTAAAGGTTTACCTTTCACTGGAGTTAACTGACCAACTTGTTCTGTAGCCACAGAGCACCTCAAATACTTGAATCCTATTAGAACCTGCCCACCATAAAAGAAATTCATATCCAATCAGAAAATAAATGTAAACAATTCAAATTTCTTTCAACAGATATTAAAAAAGCAGCCACAAGAAAATACCAAAATAACAAGAAATTACTAAAATGAACTTGCAAAACAAAATCAAAACAGGTGAGTACTGCATAGGTGAACGTGCGTTAAAATTACAACAAATATAATCAAATGAGCCTTCAACCTCACTTACATGAATACAAAAATGAAATGCCTGCACATGAATGCCAATGATTGACAAATCTAATTCTGTAGGTCCATGTAAGCAAATGTTAAATAATACATTAAAAAATACTTGCCAAACAAAGATGAAATAAAAGATAATGAGCACCATTTGATAGCAGTTGTTACCATAACTAACACACACACACCACTGCAAATATTCCTTCAAATATTTACATATTTATTAACACTTAATTTCACGTCAGCCACACTCCTGCCATGTGCATAGGGAGAGTTCTGAAATCAAAATTATAAAACTGCAGAAAATTGTGGCTTTTATGCTTTCCAATATGAACACCAAAATAGAGGACTATATACTAAAAAAACTATTAAAATGGAAGACACATTTTCACTTCGACCTATCACAGAGAGCTACACAAATAGAACAGTAACAACAAACAATAACAAACAATCAAACTCACAAGAAATCTTTTTTTCCCCACCACTCATCATTCATAATTGTGGCTTTTCAACGCGGCTGCAGATCTTGCTTTGTAGACGCAGCTAAACGTACATCTTTTTGCAAACAGAAATATAAACTAAGCCAACCTTCAAAATCTCAAATAAAACAAGAGAACACTTAAGTACATAAAATAACACACACAAATGAATTCTGTGCTGTATCATCCACATAGCAATATGATTATTGCATAGAACATATTTGGTTTAATAGACACGGATACGACCAAAGCTGCGTTTACAAGAACAGCCAAAAAAATAATGTGCGGTCAGTAGGTGCAGCTATCACATGACCACAAACCCGCAGGTAGGAGGAGCGCCTCACATTGAGGGGACGTTGGGTGGTCGCGGGTCAACATTCAAGTTGTTGCTGTTGCTAGGCACGATCCTCACTGCACCAATCGCTCCCCTTTTTGTATAGCCTGATAGATCTGATTATGGAATATGAATGACAAAAGAGACATTAGTAATATAATGAAAATTAAAAGATTAATACAGTAAATGACTGCTCATTGAGTTATGTAAGGTAGATGAATACAAGAGAGCAAAGTATACACGACAGTAAACTAGATGGGGATACATTTAATTGGTAAATTACACAAGATATGAAAGCATGCGTGAGAGTACACAGACAAAAGTACAGTGGATGGGGCATCTAAAACTACAGTAGGGTGGCTCCTTTTTGTATTGATTTTTTAAACAATGTTTTTCTTTTTTTCTCCACAGTCTAACATGTAAGAAAGTATGAAAACACACATTGAAAATAGATAAGACCCCCAAATACCTACTGTGTCACTGACCAAGGCCTGTCCCCATTGCCAGTGATTTTTCACCTCTGACATCACTATATCTATAAAAATACCTTTTAAAAAAGAAATAAAACAGAAACATGCCAAAATCTATAGCCGCAGTCACAGACCTACTCATACCAACGGCTATCTGTAGTCCTGTATAGCATTGTATATATATCCACAATTATCAGAAAAACTGAAGAAATAAAATGCTTTCCTGCCTCCCCAGGCCCTCATCATCTGTACCAGCTCCCCCCAAACTCCAGATGGACTATCCACTGCCCTCTCCCTTTCCCCACATAACATGTGCTATTTCTGAGATGTCGGCAAATCGAGGCTATAGCCAAGGCTACAGAAAGCTTTGTGTTGCAAACTCAGTCCCTACACTGCTTCCAACTCACAATGTTCATTTGGTGCCCACTAGCCAACACACCCCACCTCTAGCCTGATGGAATTTGCATGTTTTTGACCTGCATGTAGCTGTTTTGCTGTGTTCAATCATTCCATATTCTCGATAACCGCAGATATCTCTCACATGGAGAGAAAAAACAAGATGGCGGTTGTTTCATTTTGAGAAAAAAACAACAGTTTGGGGTAAATCCCTGAGATATCTTGATCTATTTTTGGGAAAGGTGCACTCCCTTCTCCGTCAAATATATTGAAAACTACTGCAAAGAGTCAACATGCCATGCCCAAGTTGCCCTGCGGGTCATTGCTGATCATTTGTTCTTTCTCCCTTCACTGAAAACGTTCCTGTTCTCCTTCTTTTCATTAGCGTTCCTGACGGTCTACCACCATGATGCCTTTGGGCGAACATGTGCTTGATAAATATACATAACATAACATAACATGTTGTTTTGGACCTGGTCCACATCTGTCCAGCGGTTAGGGATGTGTGCTTTGGAAACATTTGACCTTTTTTGTCTATGGGAAAATGAATGGGAAGTAGGCAGCGCTTTTGAAAGAAAACACATGTTTGACCTTTAATCATTTATTTCGTAACAAAACTTTGCAGTCTGGGGAGGCCCACAGGTTTTTAATCACTTTTTATATTTTGGCCAAACCTTCACCCGAATCAAAAGTTATTAACAATAGATTTTTTGAGGGGATGCTATGGGAATCCGACTCACCTTAACTATAGGGGTCTATCACCAACCGATAGTACATATATATATTTGTCAACCAGAGATTGCACCATAGCATTTTCTGTCTCATACAAAACGACAATCCTGTCCTCACATCTCACAAACAGAACTATTTCATATCTAGAATATGTTTTATGGTGAGCTATGAATAACAGACAAGAACAAGTTAAGTGTTTTGCTGTTTCACCTGCCAAAAAATCCACTTAAGCAAATGCTAAATACATTGATCTATTTGCCAAAGGAAAAATCTGATCATCTCTTATGGTGACAAGGATTTTACATGATTGCATATGATCCATACATGGCTATTTATCTAGCAATAGTTTACTTAACATGTATTTGGAATGCATACATTCACATTTGAATGTTATTGGTCTATTTCTCTGTACCTCCACATATTCCCCATAAAAATATATATTGATTCCTACATATGCCTTAGTAATAGAACACATGTAGCCTGATTCATGGAATTATTTGCGTGAAAAACGCAGATTTGCGTGCCTTTCTGCCTGAAAATCCCCATACTTCAAACTGGGATTTCCAGGCAGAAAGGTGCGCAAATCTGCGTTTTTCACGCACATAATTCCTTGAATCAGGGGCATGGACCAGCCAGGAGAAAGTGGGTGCAATATGATGTTGGGTTAAGGGCCAGGCTTTCCATACCCTAAACAAGGATTTGAGCTATGTAGGATGGAAAAGCAATTCCATTAGGTCGCAAGTGTCCACCTTCATTTGCTGCTTCTGCTGAAGGTAGCTTGTGTGAGAGGAATACTTAACTTGTCTTCACATTGTCAGTGGTGTGACTGTCTAAGCAGGATGGATTGGGGGTATATAGGGCTTAGGTTCTAGAACTCCACGTAGAAAATACATGGACGTTTAAAATAGAACCTTTTTTTCTATTTGGTGTGGTGTCCAGGCTTTCAGACAATAGCAAGAGTCTTTAATATGGTGTATTGTATTGTCTAAATTGATTCCAATACTTGTATGGCTAAGCCCAAGATCTATCCACAGATGGAGGATCTAGAAAACTAAAAAAATAAAAAATAAAAATCATCTGCTACGTCCAATACAAATGTTACATGTGACCTTTTATTTAGCACAGATTTAACAGTGTAACAGAACAGTTATTAAATAACATGGACACAAGCCACTGTGCCACCTCTATACATGCAGGGCTCACCATCTGGAAAGCTGTGAGTGGAAGGCATTGCCAATGATCAGCCATGGCAGGTAAACAATAACCATGTGGACAATGAATGTCCAGCAAATGTTCATCTGACAGAATCAAACGTTCTGTTTCCTGTGCATTTTCTACAGACATGTTGGGGTCGCAAACCAGTCCCCTTACTTTCCAAAAAGCACCCTCCTGTACTCCATGACCGACACCACTCCAAAATAAATGCCCCATTGTTTCTAGAATGGCCCAATGCCATGTGGAAGCCTTCAGGTAGGGCTATGGGGTATAGTAAGGGGCCATGCGTGGGATGGTGGTAGTCATGTGAGGCTGAAATGAAATGAGACAGAAAACTGTAAATGGAAGGGCATAGATGCCTCCTGCCATGAGTATGGGGTTGGGGTGGAGACCAGATACGAGCACAGGGCCCTGTCTCCTGTTGGGGGTGTGAGCATTACATGAATCCAGGAATGCAGCAGCCAGGGCCACATCATGGGGGAGGGGAAAGAGAACATGCGACACACAGGGGCGTAGGAGACACATAAAATCTGGGGGGGACAGGGGACACCTTGGGGACTTTGCTTTTATTTATTTATTTATTTATTGTGTTCCTCCCCTCATTAACTCTTTCCCGGGTTCAGCCCCAACTGCCCCATTCCATTCACACTGAACGCATCCCACATAAACACCTCCCTAACAGCATTTGAATGCACCCCAACAATGTGTCTCCCCACTTACACAACTATCTTTTGGTCTGCTTCAAAAAAATGATGACCTTTTTAAACTTTGAATAAAATCTTTATTTGAATCATGTCATTAGATAGAGTTTGTGAAATAGTTAATTCGGTAATGAGAGAGTGCAACATAGCCCCCCCACCACTGAAGTGTGCATGACAACACTTACATATTCTGGGGGGGATAGATGCCATTATATCCCCGCACTTACAATTGTGGGGGGGATTTGTCCCCCCAAACCCCACATGTCCTACGCCCATGGCGACACATCATGATCTGAATTGGTATAGTGAACTTAAACTATAAGGATAAGAGGGATAGCATGCTAAGTCGTGGAAAGAGATCAGCGGTCGAAGTAGGCGGGAGCTGTGCTTCTGTACTTTTTTTTTCCTTTTACGTTTTTACTTTTCCTATACTTTAAAAAAAAAATAAAACTTTCGAAATTGTAAAATAAGAAGTGGAAACTTGCCCTTCTGTACACTAGTGAACATTCCCTTAAACAGCAGGTGTGTTTGGGGATTTGGCTTGCATGTGGGAGGGGACGTGGCGATGGGGTTTGTGGGCAGCGGGGGCAAGTCCACAGGGAACATAGTTCCACTACTTCTTTTTTTACACTTCAGCCACTGAAAGAGATACAAATGACTAATCATAGAAGGGAGGATACGGTAGGATACGGTAGATAGGTGAAAAAGCAAGAGATGTTTTCTGCGGAGAGGGTTGAATGAAAACTTGAGAGAAAACATAAACAAGTTGATGACCAAATTAGCCTAGCAAAGCAATGGTGTGTGCTAGGTAATAGGTGGAACAATGAGTATGTAAAAAAAGCAAAAGGTGTAATCCAGGGAAGGGTCTGGGTGGTAAGCTCGTGTTATGAGTGTGCAATGATAGCAAAAAAGGCTAGGGTGGAAGCTGTATCGTTCTGAGTTAGGGTAATGGTGTTCCTATGGATTGTCATAGTAAAAGTAAATGAGTGGCACCACAGGTCATATTACATGCCCAAAAATACACAGCACCCTCTTTAGTAGTTTGCCGAGATAAACAGATTTGAGAGGTGGGGGCCAGAGGGGCAGGGGCAGAGACAAACTGTGCTTCAAAAGGCAAGAAATATAGAAAACCGAAAGTACATTAAATAAGTTGACCCCTGTCAGCATCTATTACTCCTCCTTGTCACATGTTCTCCTCTCCATCCTTCTCTCTGTTTGTTCCCCCATTATTGTACCTCATTATTTGTCTATCTAGATTTGCACTATATACGTCTGAGGTGCATATAGAATTGTGCAGTTCTATGAATGCTCCTCATATAGGACCAGGAACACACTCAGGATATGATATGATAGGTTATTAATAAAGTGCTTAATACACATAGGTTTCTAAGTGCCGACCCATGGATCAAAGCTGTGTTGCTACTGTCGTCTTGCTTTCAAGGCGAGCATGTTGCTGCTGAGCTATCCTCCTTTTCAAAAAGAACAAAAGGACGTTCATGAATACATTACATGTTTGATTGCTCTGCATCAGTAGAATGAAAGCACACCACCCATCTACTTGCACTCACTGCATGCTTGAGGATGTTGCTGCATGCTAACTTCACGTTGGCTATTCCCTCATTGGAGACTTGACTTGAACGGTAAACATTTCATCAGCCCCCTCTGACATTTCATTCTGGTGCATATCAGAAATCAGGTTTCAGAGTTCTGGTATGGGCTGAAACTGAACATGTCCCAGAGGGAAACTGACGAGTCCATTAAGAAGAGCACATCCATCCACTGAACCCGGCAAGTCTGGTGGGCCTTTGATTTAGTTTCAGACAACATTAGCTCATCCCGTAGTGGGAAAAATTGATTAGCTGTGACTGGCTGCCGGAGGCGTTTGGTTGCTTGGCTGCAGCAAGGACAATCCGTGTTCCTTTGTTTCTTGCTTTCATAAAAAGTGGTCAAGGGAGAGTAAAGTGGATCGCCAAGGATGGAAAAAAAAATAAAACAAAAATCCCAGCTTCTGGAATACAAATACGTCAGTTGTGATATTGCATTGACATATCATTTTTTGCTTGAACCTTCAAAAGACATTTACAAATCCATTCCATCAATGCAGAGATATTGTGCATTGTTCATGCAGCTGCTCGGTTATCAATGTTTACAAACTAGGGGCCAGATCCATGGATTATTGGCCCGGTTGAAAGTGAATTTGCACTGCTGAAAATTGACTTTGCACTACCGACACAATCCCTAAAATCCTCTAGGTTCAATACCAGATTTCTTGTGGTAACACAAATAGGATTGCTTTGTGCTTAGTCTGAGCGAGGACTCCGGTAACGGGAACATAGATCCACCAAACCCGGATGAAGTGACATGAAGACTTCCATTTAGATAGCATTGGTGGATTACCCATCTCAGAAGGCCACCACGGGAGAGGCCGATAAGCTGGGGATTTGCCATGGATAGAGGCTGATACTTAAAATCACTTTGTGGGTGCGATCATATGTTACATGTTTTGCAGTGCTGCATATACTGGAAAAGAATTGCCCAGAGCGAAAATGATATCTTCATTTAGACGCGCTAGTATGTGGGGTTTTTCCCTCGCCAAAAAATGAAGGGATTCTGCTGGATTGTGCTTGAGCTGGCAAACATTTAATTCTGCTTGAATTCAACTTCTTTTGACCTGCTCCACATACGAATGTGTGTATTACATTTCCTTAGTTGCAAATTCAGAGCTTGTATCGCCAAACAGCACATTTCGGGAGAACTGGACATCTCCCCTACTTCTTCTATGTGATAAAAAGGGAATTAATATTCTTTTTTTTTTATGACTATGTTAAAACATTAATTTCGTTACTAAAACAGATCATGTTTATAAATGGAGCAAAGCAATGTGTTCCATGTAGTTCAAAACCGCCTCAAAACATGTAAATAAATGAAAAATAAAACACTTGTTCCAAAAAGGGAAAACCAAACGTCTGGCTTAACCCTTTCTAAGAACAGTTTTTGGCATTGACAGAAACATTTGCAGTCCATAGTTTTTCCCAGAAGCAACAGCAGACCACCTCTGAGGGAGCCGGGAGAAGGGACTCTGCTCATTCCCCATTGGAAGCAAACACGAGCCGGAGAGGTTATAGTGGGAGGAGTGCACCGAACAAGAGACTCAGAGAGGATGCGCCGAGTCTGCTCCTTCACTAATGGGTTATCACGGGCAAGCGTTGTCCCCGCAGATTTATCCCGGGAAACCGAGCACCTCCGCCATATCCTGGGACCTTTTGAACATGTTGATAAAAACTGAGATGTTCTTGCAAATGTTGCTAAAATATTGCAAACGTGGAACAGTTTGAGCAATGATAACCTCTCTCACTTTTTTGCAAACCCCAGCCTTTTACATCATAAAAAGCATAAAGTTCAGCTGCTTGTTACAAGTATTTATTCAGAACGAAATGCCCTCCTGAATTTTGGAGTTAGATGAGCCATGAAACACACTTTTAGTGTTGGCTAGTAGGTGGAGCTTGCTGTACCTAATAGTTATGCGGCAAGTCTATTACATTGAAGCACAGCAAAGAGGGAGATCACACGTGAGGCGGTACACACAGGTTGTGGGCATTGTTTGGTTATTTCCCTACCCATTGACTGGCCTTGCCATGCTATTCTCTCTGGTCATTTCCACCCACAAACTGCCGCTCCCACCCAAAACACAATGGGCCTCATTACGAGTTTGGCGGTAGCCATGCCGCTATTGGCGGCATGGCTGCCACCGAAATCGTGTCTGGGTCCTCGGAATGAGGATTTACTGGGCCATTCCAAGTTCAGAAGGTCCGGTAATTCCTCCCTCCTACACGGTCCTTCCCCAATCCCATTCCAGCTCCCATAGGGCTGAATGGGAATGGGAGAGGGAGCAAACAACGGGCCATTACGAGATGGCCTGTTGTTTGCTCCCTCTTCCCCTCGCGGGACCCGCTGTGCACGTCTGGTAAAACCAGACATGCAGAACGAGTCACGCGATGGGAACTCGTAATCGGGCAGTACGGGGTTGACGGCACTGGCACCTTTACCGGTGCCGTTAACCCCGTAGCGCCTGACTTGTAATGAGGGCCATTGTCACTGGGACTGTTTGAGATAGATTTATCAAGCAGTAACGTCAAGATTTGCTTTGCCAGTGTTATTTCTGCACAGTCTGTTTAGAGTTGTTGGTTTGATTACATCTGTAAATGGGCTACTGTTGTAAGAAACATTTCTTAACGGAGTGTTAGCAACTTGATTTATGTGTTTTCATTGCACTAAAGACCGTTTAGAAATAAGTGTTCAGAAAGTCAAAATATGTTGGCTGGTGTATGGGTATTGGACAGTTGCCAGGCACTGTTATCATATAGACAGTTAAACACACCATTTTCCACCAGTTGCCATCTTATGGGCATTCAGTACTATTATGGTAGTGCCTGACAATTCCTATCCCATGCTTTCACAAATGCCAAAACTGTTGGCTTTTCCAGTGCTTGTTCACCTTCTCTGGTCCATGACAGTTACAGGGCCCTCCCTCCAAAAGCTCTCTGATTATTTGCTTTGTTTTTTTGGGAAATTGCTCACAATTTGTATGATTGCCAGGTAGGTCCCTACTTACTTTTATTACAAAATGATGTCATACGCAGATTGAAGATGGCCATGTGGGTGTTAAACCACATTTGAAAGAACAATGGATTCTGTGAGGTGCTTAAGCAATAAGCCCCAAGCAGAGGGGCATGACTGCCTCAGGTAATGCCTGGGGCCATAGTTACAGGTCCAAGCAAAGCAAGGGGCTTAACAAAGGCCCCAGGGCATTACCTGAAGTGGTAAGCACCCCCGGCCCTCCATGATGGGCTAATTGCTGTTAGTGCTCCATCCCGAAAGACGAGAATACTAATATTCTTTTTTATCAGTTGTGAAATCCCGTTGACTTTTCGCAATTGAAAAAAAAAGACAACAAGAAAAGAAATATGGCTGCCACGTAACAATGAGAAGCATGGCGGTCATTGAAAAAAGAAAAGAGTATCTTCTCCCTTTCCATGGTGGCCAATCCTGGAAGAAACCTAGGGCTGCGGCGAGCAGAGGCTTGCCGGCTAGGTAAGGACCCACCGAGGGACAATCAGATCCTGTGAAACAATCTGATTTTCCCTCGCTGGATACTGTCAATCATTTTCTGAAATGGTAGCATAGAATAGTGGAATTGTAGTCTGGAGATCCATTGTTTACTCAAAAGAAATGGCCAAACCACTTAGAAATGTCTTGACTCACACCATCGAAATACACACAAAACAATTCAATTTGACACTCCAATTCTCCCAGACAGACCGCTCTTGCCACAGATAGATTCGAAAATAAGCCTGATTGTCTGTTTAATTGACCTATTGATCACAGCTTAAGTCTTTCACCCAACAGCGTTCCTCAGGGATAGCTCTTGTTTTCTTCAGATCAGAGATATAACATTGGCAGCTTAATGAGGTTATGGGAACCATAGGATGTTTATACAAAAGCGGCACGCTGTTATGGAGCCAAGGTTATCATCCCCATCAGTGGATTGTATGAACGTTGTTAGAAATCCATTCAGGGCATTGCTGTCTAGAAACAGGAAGCAAGGTTGTGCATTTGATAATGGTCCTGCCCTTCACATTTCTTGCATACAGCGCTCGGTGTCATGCTAAGCACTGCAATACTTTGCAGGCAGTGAGAATGGATGTCCTTTCCCTCGATACAAGCCACCCTTGCATTCCAGCACGTCTCGCTCACAACACCACCTGACCACTGATTGTGTTGACAAATATGGCACCTGTTTGAGAATGGACACTTTGGGCCTGATTTATGAAACGTTTAGAGTGGAGCAAAGTGAATGTGCACTGCCCATAAAGACGTTCCACCGGGCCTGATTCACAGAGTGATGCAAATTGTATCTCTGCAGACCAAAGTCACTTTACACAGCAAATGTTCTCTTTGCACAGCGCTAAATGAACCTAATTCACAAAAGAGCACTATTTAGCGTCATGCAAAGAGTTATTTTGCAATGCAAAGTGGCTTTGCTCCACAAAAATACACTTTTTACCTCCTCTGTGATTTAGGCCCGGTGGAACGTGTTTATGGGCAGTGCAACTCTAGGTTGATGACTGTATGTGATGGATGTGGCAGGCGTCAAACACTGGCAGAGAGATACCTTCTTTGCAGAGTGATGGTGAGACTGGGTATTGGAAACAAAAGGCAATTAAATAAATTAACACTAGTGCCTGTTTTTCCACACCAGCGCAGCATTGACTGTTACAAAGGAGTAGCACAATGTATGGGCTACTTGGGGAGAGGTACCCTAGTGCACGGTTTTACATGTGTCTGGCCTTGGAATTGCTATTTGAGATGTAGCCCTTTCCTATCCTGGTTGTGTTATCCCTCTCTTGGTTTGTTTGTTTGTTTGTTTCTTTGTTTGTTATTTATACAGTGTGCCACACCCTCGGGTATGACTGTCTGTGTGTGTGTTGGTGCCCTTGTATGTGTTCATGTATATTTTAAATGTCTTCATTATTATTTTATTTTCATTCCTTATCTTTTGAAGGTTTTATCTAACATCTTAGATAGCTGCATCCTTTATTGTTTTTGCTTCCCTAAGTTATGTAAAGGGCTAGAATATTATATATCACGTTTGTGTAATAAAATAGGTTATAAAGCATGTTCCCTGCAAGAATTGGTGTACTGTATTTTATGGGAAATGTGTAATGCTATAGATGTATAATCTTCTCGTTATACTCTGCAAAGTCACTTTTCAGCAGTGCAAATTCACTTTGAACCGGGCAAATATTCAGTGAATCAGGCCCTGCATGTGTATGTGTATGTTGCCAACAAGAGCTTAATACAAATCAGTAAACACCAAAAAACAGGCTTCCTCACTTACTATTGCAGAAGGCCTCCGGGAATTGCCCAGATTGTGCGCCTACGTTCTCTTCCCGAATCACTTCCTGTGGGGGGGTGTGGCCCTTGTCTTCTTCTTGTGTGTTGTATATGACATGAAATTGAATTACATGTCCTGCGGTAGCGGCCAAGTAGTTATGGTTAAGCCAGATATGTGATGTCATCAGTGATGTCATCAATGACATTTGTGAAGTCATCTTTGATGTCCTGGGCATCAGCCTTAGCAGTGCACGGTGGTGGCGTGAGTTATGGTTGCTTAGCTTACCATAACTGGCACATTTCTGAGGTTTTTCGGTTTTACCTGTAACCATAACGTCCCTTTACAAAGTTTTTTCATTGAATATAGAGATATGCGTAAGAAGAAGTAAATCAAAAAGTACAACTGAATGTTTTTGACAGCTTCACATGACTTCAAATGCGCTATGCTGGCTCTGACTGCCTAGTGCTATTATTGGTGGCACCCATCGAACAACTTCGCCCTTTGGGTCTCCTCCCAAATATAGTCTTGTCTTATGTATAGTGTTCCTAATCCATGCAATGTACAATATATAATTCTGTCTCCATTTGCCCCAGCTGGCTTTTTGCATCTGTCAGTCAACCTGTCTTTTTGTTTTCCTATGTGTTTTTCCGTCCCACATATTTTATGGCAAACTCTCTCATACGCATACATACACACACTGAGCCATGCATCTAGACACACGCTCACCCACGTGCACACACACACACACAGACAGACGCAGTCAGTCAAACACACGCGTTCCACTTATTGTTACGCTATTTGCCTTTGTAATGTTATCTCGGCCAAGCTTAAATATTCTGTCTACACTTTGGGATGCCCTAGAAATAGCTTCACTCTAAGAACTTTGTGGATGTTCACATGTCTCTGTGTTTTTCCACGGCAGGGTTAGGATGCACAATGCATTATGAGAGACAGAGAAAACATCTAAGCATATTTTAACACCAACGAATTCGGTTCTCTTAGCTTTGAAGTGTAAACATTTTCCAGGATTGACAGGTCCTGCAATCAACCTGATATCACGATGTCTTACTTGTAATGTTCCCAGGGTGCATTGTGGTTGCTCGCATGTTACAGAGCTCGGTGCTCTCTCTCTCTCCCTCTGCGTTTCAAGGTTCCCCTGACCCACATTTCCAGCAGCATCCCATCTCTACGAGTTCTCGCTCAGTTCAGAGAGTGAGCTGTCAGTCACAATCATTTCTGCTGACATTATCCACCAGGCTGGAGCCATTTCACAGCTTGCAATGCAATTTTAATAATTCCTAAGAAATAATGTCTTCATGAAAATCTCCTTTATGTGACCTTACGTTTATTAAGTTCCCCAACAGGTCTGTCTAGTAAGCTGCTAGTGAATTACACATATAGAAAAAAAACATTATATTCGTTATTATGTGTTTGCTGTTTAACTACGTTGGTTGTTAAGGTCAGCCCCAGGCATTCTCATTTAGTTAAGGATGAAAGTATTATATTATACCAACTGGAGTGTTGTGTGGCACGAAGGAATGCATATATTGTATGGATAGTCCACACAGCATCACTGATGTATGCTATATAATGTTATGCCAAAGCAACATGCCCCATTACTTCAGCTTCTAAGTGGTGAAATAAAAAGTAAGATAATTACCCAGATCATTGATACTTAATGCAGGAGCCTTAGGAAGATGAAAGTTTATTAATATTATCATTATGATTGTATTTATTGAGTGTGGACCTAGCTTTGAGATGCACCAGAGCACTTTACAGAGGTATACACCAATACAGATGCATAACGGAGCACTTTTCAGCAGTCACAACAGAACAGATATACAGTGAAGGGTAGGATACAGAGGGGCACAGAGGAGGGGTACAGCTGTACAGGGTGGTGGGGAGGAGAGGGTCAGATGTCATCCAGTGAGTCAGGTTGTGCGGGGGAAACATGATGGCCCCGCTGTTGAGGAGGAGGGACTCCTTGAATAGGTGGGTGTTCAGTTTTATTCTGAATTGTAGGAGCGTGGGGGTAAGGCTGATGCTGATGGGAAGGTGGTTCGATAGTCTTTGGGCAAAGGCAGAGAAGGCTTGTACTCTGGTCCTTTCCTTTATGCAGCAGCAGATTTCAAGTCTGCACATGTACTAGGTCCTGTTAGTGCACTGTCCGACGGAGAAGTAAAGTATCTCCGGGAGGTAGATGGGTGATTTGAGGGCAACTGCCTTATAGATGATGCAACAAGACTTGAAAGTGATTCTTGTGTTGACGCAGCAGTGCTTAGTTTGGAAACTGCAATACACTGCATGCACGTCTCTGAACCAAGCTCTTAACCTGCAAATCAGTTTCACCATCTTATTTGCAGCAAAGTCGCTGCATCTGGTAACAACTTCCCCCTCCGTGCCCTATAATGTTTACTGCATCTAGATGGAGTACTGGCACACACAGATTGTGTGGAAGACCTCTCCACCAAAGCACTCACAGATCAAAACTGCTCTAGGCTTAGGGCTTCGTACCTCTTGCATGCAACCCTGGGGGGGGGGGGCAGATCAGCTTAACTCCAATTGCTTTGAGAATCTACATTTGCGGCCCTTTGACTAACTAGTACCATGCAAGCATGCCTATGCAGGTTTAGAAATGTTTGTTAAGGAGCACGTGGGCACATTTAGATGACAACACATCACAGGCCATGTATAATGGAAAAAAGTGGTAGTTTGTATCTTTAGTGGAAGTTAGATTTTTGGCACACAATGTAAAAGCTCCTTGTTCCGAAGATGCAGCACATGATTGCTGGGTGATGCTTCAAAATATCTGCCACCTTCAGCTCTGGCTTATCAGTTGTTTTTTTAGATCACTTCAAAAACACTTTGTTTTCTATATTGACCATCAGCCTTTCGACTATTAAAATGAAGTATGTAATGAACTTTGTTGGGTTGGTAAACGTCCATCACTGTATTCACCCACCTAAGGTCCTTCAGGGCATCCTTCAGCATAGGTGGGCACACCCGTGCTAGCATAGCTTGTTTAGTAATTAATGTATTGCGTTTGTATTGCACCCAGTTACATATTGAAGTGGTTCCAGTCTGCAAGGTATAAGCACACTGCCTAGATCGTAACCATGCTGTTACACAATATGCTTCAGATGAACTTAGGTCAACAGAGATGTAGGAGATGGATATGTTTGGTAATCTCATTCAAGATAAATGAAGGATAAATGAAGGTATATGCAATTTGGTTGTATCATTCAGTCTCTCCTCTTTATATATCTTGACCCTGATGTATCCGAGGATGCAGGAGATACCCTTGGGCACCCTGTTGTCCCAGGTCAGTGTCCTACAGATAACAACTTAGAATATTCAATCAAAAAAACACTCAACATTCTCTTAACTGCACATGCACAAAGCATTCAACAGGATTTAATATCTCAATGATTATGGGGCAGTAGGATAGACACACAGGACACAGCACCTATATCTCTTTCACACTGAACTCAAACACACAATGGTGCACTCAGTCAGACTTTCAAGAGCACACACCCTTCATACAATATAATACAATAGGGAGACACAACATTACAAACATTTCATGACACACAAACAGGGTAAAAAGGCAATTCATAGATCCAAAGGATGAAGTAGATGCTATGTCTCAAGGGTCAACTCACAAAACTGACACATGAGGGAATCAAAGTACCTGGGAAGGGCAAGACCTGATCACCACTGATTAAGCAGAGACAGGGGTAGTCACCAAACAGCCCTAATCAGCCAACACAACTCTGGACCTGCCTTGTCCAGGAACAAACATCTTTGAATCTCATAGGTTTGCCACACCTGGGGCAGTGAACATCAACAATGCATTATCTACCCCTGGATGTCTTTGGAATCACACACGTAAAGGACACATGCCAAGCACTATACCTGTTGCATAATAATTAGACTGATTTGACATGCGCCACATGAATCATTTAAATATATACATTCACCGTACATGTGTACCAAATCACTCTACTAACTCAATCACATGCACACATGCATCGTAACCTTAGATTATGAAGATATTGAGGGTAAACACATTTAGATAACACTCACAGAAACTCAACTGGTATCTTCACACAAACACTTAACATGTTGAAACCGAGATCAATCATGGGCAAAGACACTACTCCACAATACTCAGCATTCATCTATAAGCTGAAAGACGGGCAGGAAGCTGTACCCTGAAAACAAACATAAAGTTCAACTGTTAAAGCATGCAAAGAAAGATTTCACCAGTTGTCCTTGAAATGCTGAATAACTATATTGCAGCAACATTAAACATTTCACATATTCAAAATACCTAAGGCCCTTCCTTATTCAAAGATGGTTTTCCAGTGGTGTGTTGGCATTATAAAACGCTTCTCTGCATTAGGCCCTAACTCTCTAAATTAAATGGGGCTTCATCATTTCAAATTACCCCTTCAGGACACATCCCCATTACATCTTGCCCTTTACTTGTCCCGTATCTTTGTTGACTTTGTGCGTTCGTGTTCGGAGCCCCGATGCTTGCAGGCTCCGGAACCTTCTAAACAAATAAAAAAAGTAATAAGTAAATAAATAAATAAATACATAAACACATAAATACATAAATAAATACATAACTTGTGCCATGGGCATTTGCAGGCCCTCATTTATAGGAATATACCTGCAAAACTTGATTTTTCTGAAATGTGGCTTTCCACAAAAGCGCCCTCTTACACATTGTTACCCTAACAGCTCTGTAAAATGACAAACACTGTATAAAAAAAAAGTAAACACCTGGATGCATTCACGACAGAAGCATTGTGCACGCTTAAACACACAGCTCAAGTTGTAGCACGTCAAGGGAGCATGGAGTGCCATCGTGAGGAAATTCCGAATATGCAAAGCACTCCTCCATATTGTTCACAAGGGTGGCCACACCACCGTTTTCACTGTACAGTTGTAGCCCTTGAAGAACAACAGATTCCCCTGAAATAGTAGGGAACATGGCTAGCACAAAGGGCTAGAAAAACAAGTGCTAGGCAACATATCAATGACATGAAGATTACACTAGGCAGATGGTGTCCTTAATGTGATTAGCTAGAGGCCGGTAGGCAGCGAACCATTCATCCATTCACCCCCATTATTAAACATTTTAGAACTATTCTCAGACACAGCATCTAACAGTTTCCACTCAGATGAGCAACACATTTGCGTGAAACACTCCACTCCAAGGGGGTAACAGAGCGGCCGATTTTGGAAAGTTGTTGTCGAGTGTTGTCATCATTTGGACTGTGAAGAGAGCCGAGCTCAGCCCTGCCCAGTTGGTGTTTTTCCAAGCCCGTTAGCCCTGTATGTTGGCATCCACTCCTGAGCTCCCACCCTCACCAGGCGACATGGGCCAAGATCAAAGGTGCAGAGAGGAACACTGGCCCATAGCTCACATAAAGTCATGTGCTGATCTGCAACACAAAATAAGACCAGCATGATCATGTTACGTTTGTAAACTGGCATCCCAATTCACACAGCAGCCTTCTGGAGGAGACAGGAACTTCATACTGGCACTATATCAACTTTTTAAAAAGGTGATCAAGTTACGTATTCCTTCCTCAGCACTTTTTGATCAGCACATGCTATTGCCATTTGCATATTAAGTGTGATATAATAGCACACTAGTCAGCTGTCTCAAAGGCTCATTTCACAATTGCTTGCTTCCATGAGTGAAACTGTCATCTTCCGCTCA
This sequence comes from Ambystoma mexicanum, assembly GCF_040938575.1. Taxonomy (NCBI): domain Eukaryota; kingdom Metazoa; phylum Chordata; class Amphibia; order Caudata; family Ambystomatidae; genus Ambystoma; species Ambystoma mexicanum. The sequence goes on along the minus strand of NC_090929.1, from coordinate 926,104,437 downwards.
GTCACTAGTGACCTGCACGACTGGTACTGGAAAGCCACTGTCTGGCAACGGTTTGTTATAGTAACTTCCATGTCAGTAGCTGTCAAATCATATCCACTGCACAGCGTTCCAGCCTGTAGATACCGAATATTAACCAGTTTGCAGTAATGGTAGCACAGTCTTTGCAGCCTACCTTTGGGCGGGGGGGGGGGGGGGGTTTGTTGGCCATTCGGCCTCTACTCCACGTCACTAGCCCGAGCCTCAGGCTCTTGCCTTTCACACACAGATTCATCAGTAAACTCTTTGTCAAATTGTTAAGTTTGATAGTTTGGCCGTTATGACACCTCTGAAGCCCCAACTATACATGGACACAGTAGACAGCCATTGGCCATCTCATTCCTCTCAACTCATGCACCAAATGACATTCACATAGAACATGCCTTCAACGTTCCCTGAGCTGTCCATGCACAAAGCATTGATCAACATTTTAACTATCACGCAATACGAACAGCCGAGCAGAAACTAGGACACAGCAGCAAGCAATGGTTTTTTGCCAATTGTTGCCTTTAGGGGCAGAGCAAGGGGGTTGCAATCTGCACTTACCCAGGGAGAACCCCAGCTTCATCATTCTTTACTATAAAACAAAGAGAGCTTTGTTTATCTGCATCGGGAAGCCCGCCAGACTCTAAGAGGGCACTGTCTTCCCCAACAGCAAAGTGCACCAATCAGTGAGCAGCTCTGCATTTCTTCATATTGACTGTCCTCATTGGCTAGTATCATCTTGCTTTCACCAAAATCGCACATTTGTCCACACAATTCTGCACGTTTCACCAAAATGGCAACGTTGGGTGTAAATATATAATAAGGTCATTTGAGGGAAATGGAATCCAAAAAATATGTTTTCAACATTTGAATATGGACTTTTTCTGGATAATTATTAAACCAACGACACAAACTAAGTAGGAAACAGAACTCTGGATTTTCCACTTATGTTGCTGTTTTTTTATTTTTTTAAAAACACAATTTAACTTTTACAAGATAATAAAACTGCAATTTCATATTTGCTGGAAAACACAATTGCAAATTACCCCTTGCTGAAACAAAACACCAGCAACATATTTTTGCTGGAAGAAATAGTCTGAACATTCATTTTCACTGGAACACAAATTTGTAAATTTCTTGAGAAGGAAAACAACAACATGTTCACTTGAGGTAACTAAGGGAAAACTTGGAAATACCACATAAAAGAGGCTCAGGGTGCAGAGGCCTACCGGGCAATCTCTGGAGTTTCCTATAGGCCAGTACACCCCTGCTCTCTGCTCGTCTTTATTGGAAGGTGTGTGTCTCCATCCTTGCACTTTCACCCTCTGAACAGGCCTCCCATAGTTATCAGATGGATTAGTCGCCCAATACATTTTAACCAGTTTACTACCATTTACAAATGTGCCTGTCTCTAATGGCTTCGATAGGATCAGCCTTAAAAAAGAAATGTGATTTAACCCTTTAACAGTTGAGAGCCTGGTATAAAAGCAACTGTAGGTTCCGCTGTCAATATATACATGAAGGAGGCAGTGTGCCCCAGGCAAGTCTGCAGTGACATGCATTGCCTTTGTCGGGGTGAAATTCTGCCGGGGTCGGCCGGGCCGCCCGCAGACCTCCGGGCAGGGAGGCCCCAACTCCTCCCGTGTATATCTCGGATCGAGACAGAGTATGAGGCACACACAAGGAGCAAGGCAACTTCTGCTGTTTATTATGCAAACGGCAGGGATGGGTCAAGGAGCGTACGCGTTCGTCCTGACACACACACAATCGTGGGGCTCGCAGGCCCTTTTTACTGTAATATGACGCGCTACTTGCGTCACTTCAAAAAGTTAACAAAAACCTACCGCCACTCATAATTGGTTGCTCGAGTGGTAGGGTTAGTATAGTACACATATAGAGAATGATATTAGTGGTCAAGGTGTAGTCAGGTGGTATATCTGGGTTGTCCCTTCAATTAGATACATAAGAATTGTTACATGAAGACCCCTGAGGATTGGCTAATGTTAATGACGTGTGAGATAAGAGCCCCATGTTCTGATTGGTGCATCCGTGAGCTCCCCAGCCTGGGACCACCGTTGTTCCCAGCTCTCGGTGTACCCGTGTTTGCAACAATGTTTCAATATGGGTTCATGCAGACAATGTGAGGATTTATTCATAGGTGGGAGCTGACCGTTCCCACAGTAGCAGGTGTCCATGGAGCCTTTCAAGTGTCCCGGCCTGTGTTTCGTAGTGCGGGACCCAGACGCCCTGTCTCTCCTGGGTTTTGGCATCTCGTCAGGTTTGGCTTGGTCACGTGAGGCGGGACCGTGTTTGAGGCAGAATTCTGCACAATTAATATTGTTTTTCCATTGTGTGTCTGGTTTAATTTGTAGATATGATTCTAACGTTGGTACGCGGAGTGCAAGGTTGCAACATCGTGCCTTTGATGATTTGTTCTTGGATGTGGGTTTGCAACATTGCGACCTTGGCTGGGTGCTCCACCAGGCTCATTCTGCAGGATCAGCAACCTGACTTTTGCTTTGTTAATGTCCACGGAACTCTTGCTTGAGGCCTACTTGGGCCTGGTGCATAAGTGATCCATTTCGTGCATGGGTGCTTTAGATTATAGTGGCATATATTTCCATGACCAATATCGTGTTTCCATTATACCTCTCACGGTGGTAACGGGTTTCAAGGGAAGCATGAGCAAGCGTTATAGATGAGTTCATGATGCGTCTTGCGTTTCTGTACTCTGAAAGCCTATGTAAAAATAATAAAGATGCACGTCCGTGAATATGCCTGTCGCCTACGTCAGAGCACTGAGTATATTCTTCGTGTAGATTGGTGTGGGAATGTTAAGTGTGTATATTTATACAGATGTGCTTCCCGTTGTCTAGGTCGTCATGGCATCTCTAACGACGTGTGGTTTTTAGTCTAGCTGATCCGAGCCGCAGGTGTCGGCACGGTCAGTGCGGGCTGCTGGGCAGGCAGGTGGACACATCCGTATGTTCCTGTACCATGGTACCTGGTCGTCTGGTAACTGGACGAACTCTTCTCGCGGCGGGTGTCTGGGCCGTGACCCTCTAGGCCAAGCTCGAGAGGTGAAGGACGGGAGCCTGGTCTTCCATTCTCCCACTTCAGTCCCCCCTCTGGTCGACTTGTCGACCACAAACATATCCTTCTCGTTATCTCCTCTTACCCTCCATATCTTAGTTATCCCGCCGAGATGTCCATAATGGTTTACATGATCTTCAAATGACCAATACATGTATTCACATGTCCCTCCAGGAGTACAGTATACCCATCTTCCTATGTAGCTCCGGGGGTTCCTTGGGTTTTCGATCTTCACTGATGGTGGGTCTAGATGATTGGTGATAATTTGGGTGCGCAGCTTCTCCCTTTCTTGTATTATCACACCTGTATGCTGGCCGTCATCTGCTGGCATTAAGGGGTGCATTCCCACCATTTCCAGCAACTCGTCAGTCGTGCGTGCCTTCCGGGCCTTCCAAAACCTAATTATTATCAGGGCAGCTCCAGCCAAAATAGCACATCCCACTATTATTTTCAGTCCATCTGACAGCCAAGATGGCATCCATGACCATAATAGTGAAAACCAGCTCTTATCCTTGTTCACACCGTTACTTTCGTCCATCATTTTGGAGTGCATCTGGGCCAATTGTGAAACTGCTTCTGTCAGCGTACCATTGTCAGCATCGTTGGCAGGTATGAACGTGCAGCAAGATTGTCCTATCTTTGCACAAACTCCTCCTTCCATTGCTGTGAGGAGGTCCAATACATATCTGTTCTGGAGTGCAACCATCCTTACAGCTCGCAGCTCCTCTTTAATTGCGTTGAACCCATTTACTGTTGAATTGATGGTCATCATTAGTTCCCACCTTGTTATTTGGAGCCATTTTGCGTTTGCGTATGCCTGCAGTCCCGGATGTATTATTGAGGAGAAGAACATTGCTGCTCTGCTGAATAGTCTATGTTCTGGCGGTATTGATGTTAGTTCCGTTTCCGATCTTCCCCACAGGTAATTTCCTGTCAATGGCTCTCCTTGTCTTTTTCTCCTGTTTAGGACAGTATCATTGCTGTTGGTCCTGTTTCCTTGCTCCTTCTGGAGTGGTGCAGATCTCTTTCTTCTCTTATCCCCTTCATCCATTTTAGGAAATTTCGCCACATCGACATGCTTCTTAGGTACCACTAGTGATGGCACATTGACGTGTACCATTGTGCACACACCATTCCACAGGGGAGGCAATGTATGATATGCCTTTTCCCCACAGGCCCAATAATGGTCCATTATTACTGCTGTTCCCGCTCCCCCCTCAGGTAACTCCATCACGTTTGCACAATTGGTGTTATATCCTACGTCCACCTCTCCTTTATGCTGATAGCATACTTTGGGTGCAGTCAATGGTAGTATAGTTATCGGGTCTTCATCTTCTTCTACCCATGTGAGCATTGGTACATACTTGATCCACGTCGTCCAACATCGATGATTGTGTGTCTCGATAGTTGAGATAGTTTCTTTTGTTACCATGTTGCTGCCAATCACTCCTATCTCCCAGCTGTTGCCCAGGAACACCTTTCCTGTTATCGTCAGTAGCGGCCTTTCCCAGCATCCTTGTTTACCCGGAACTTCAGTGGCGTACCAATCACATGGTAGGTACTGCAGTGTTACCTTCTTTGTTTCTCCTTTTGCAGGGCCACTTGTTATGTACCTGAATGCTTCAGCATGTAAACTGGTCTTGTGATAACTTAGATAGGTCTTGAGGAAGTTGTTTTCATATGGGTATGAGTCTCGTGTTTTCCATGTCATGTGCACTACTGTTCCTTGAAATCTTCCTTTTGTTTGGAACAGGGCCAAATATATTACGCACTGTGCTGTTTTTTCATCTATTTCTGTGGCAACAAATGTTCGTGAAGCGCTCATGGCGTATGGTATTAATGAGCAAACGTAACAGCTATCCCCAGTTGTCTGTTTACCAATGCGGGTCATGTGTTGGTACCATATGTTGTTTGTGACGTGTGCTGAGTCTTGTACATAATTATCAATACCTTTATTGTCTGAGTATGTGCTGCGTTTAACTCTATTTTGCTTGGGTGCAAAATTACTATTACCACCTGACGTATCACCTGTTGCAGCAGGGGACGGGGGTATATTAAGTTTGGGTGCAGCAATAAAATCAATAGCATAGCTGTACTGCCAGACAGAAGCAGCCAAGAACCCGGTGATCATAAAAATCCCTATTATTTTTATTACATATGCTAATTTCACCGGCATTTTGCTCTTACCTTGCTGCGGTCCTGGCAGCTTATTCTTGCGACGTTACAGTTGCCCGCCTGAAAATTCTCAAAAGTGCTGGTTATTAGATGTTAGTTTTGTTACTTTTAAGCTCTCCCTATCAAGTAGTCATTCAGTGCCCAGGCGAAGAGCTGCTCCCACGCTACTCTAAGTGATGGGTCTTTTAGTACTGGCAAGTATGGGCGGAGGTGGGGCATGTGATATTCTATGGCCAGGAGGAAGGCTGTGTAGTACACACGTACCCTTCTCCTTTTTAAGTATGTTGGCCTCTTTATTTCGTATACAAATTGGTGTGACAATTCTTCTGGGTAGTTATCGTCTGGCAGCACCATTTACACCTGCACACTGAATTTGTTAATTAGTTTTCTTAACAATACAATATTACGCAGTTCCTGTATGTGCGAGAGAAAAAAGAGAACATTCACGTGTTTACATGTGTATTAGTGCAATCATGTCCTTCAGTTTTAGTTACAACTGTACTTAGCAGTCAATGGGGGGGGGGTTTGTGCTCAAATGGCGGAAGTATTTTTACTCTTTGAGCGAGTGATCATGGGGTGGGCAGTATGGGGATCACTCCCTTCTTCGTCAGTTATTGTCTCCGAGGGAACAATTGGGTCGTTGTCTGTGGTTGAACTTTCTTCCGCTGTAGGGGATGTGGTTGCTGTTCTTCCAATTGCTCTGTCGTTGGCGCTGGGGCGGGTCTGCAGTTTGTAGATCTTTACATCATGTAGGTGATTCCATGCACGCTTATCCTTTAGTTTTACTGCTCTTGTTGATACGTCCTCTACCAGATGGGGGCCAGTGAACCTCTTCTCATGCCACCTTCTATTGAAATTGCGAAGTAGTACGTGGTCACCTTTGGCAAGTTTGCAGGAGTTCTCCTTTCCCAATTCCGTACTTTCGTCTTTTTCTTGATTGCTGGTGGACCCGCCCCGTATGCGCTCGAGCTGTTGAGACACAAACACGACACTAGTAATCAAAGAAGACACATATTGATACATTTGTTCACCTAACACATTCGCTGAACTTTCGTGGTCGGTGAATGCCCTTGACGTTGGTGTTAGGGGAAGGCGCATTTGGCGTCCAGTAACCACTTCGTGTGGGGTGAGGTGGTGGTCGGACCCTGGCCTGTTTCTAAGTTCAAACAATGCTAACGGGAGGCAATACAACCAACTTTTCTTTGTTGTTTGTTGTATTTTAGCAATTGCCTCCTTCAATAAGCCATTTAGGCGTTCACATACACCATTAGCCTGTGGGTGGTATGCACATGCAAATTTGTGTTTAATGTTCAGCAGGGATGTGATATGCTGGAACATTTCGTTTGCGAAATGGGGCCCATTGTCTGATCTTAACACCTCGCACACTCCCCATCTGGGGAAGACCTCCCTTACTATGAATTTGGCTGCTCTAAACGCATCAGGGTGTGAACAGGGCCCTGCTTCAATCCACCTAGAAAATGGGCATACTACTACAATCATATACCTATTGCCTTGACAGATGTTGATCATATCAACATAGTCAATGTGAAGGTGCCGAAAAGGCCCTTCTGGCCGGGGTATTGTACCTCTTATCACTTTTAAAGTATGGCCGGCCGTAAACTGTTGACATGTGAGGCAATTGCTGATAAAATTTGACACATGAGAGGTTAACTCGGGACAAAACCAATCTTCTCTAATTCGTGCTGCAATTATTTCCTTGCCTGTATGGGCAGGGTGATGTAATTGGCTCAGGGCGGTATTTAACAGTGCCAACGGTATTACAACTTTCCCAGTGCCACCCTGGCGCCATAGTGCGTCAGTTGGTGACATTGTGCATCCTCTTTTCACCCATACTTCTTTTTCGGCCATTGGTGCAGCCGCTTGTAGCTCCATAATCTGTGTGGCTGGGAGATGGGTGTACCCTTCTCTTATTAACATCTCCCTCGCTATTCCCCTCCCTCTCCCTCTCTGTGAGTCGGTGGGGTTCCATATCTCACCAAAATATGCAGCATATTTCGCATGTGCGTCTGCTGCTGCATTTCCTTTTGATACATAGTCTTCTCCATTGGTGTGTGCGGTGCATTTTACTAGGGCTAGTTCTTGGGGATCGTTTATTACTTCAATTAGTTCAGCCAACAAGAGGGCATGTTGTACTGGAGTGCCATCAGCTCTCCTAAACCCTCTTCTTCTCCATTTTGATAGCCCTGAGTGGACAGTGGATGTAACATATGCACTGTCGGAATATATGGTCACTCTTTTATTAAAACTTTCCTTTAATGCCAATATGAGTGCAACGAGTTCCGCCGCTTGAGCAGAGTAATGCTGTGGTAATTGTACACACTTCATAGCCACACACACCGGCGCCTCCATCATTTTTACTACAGCTGCCCCAGTCCTTCTAATCCCATCTCCTTGATCAATAGTTGATGACCCATCAATAAACAAAAGCTCACCTCCCTCTAGTGCGTTTTCTTCAACTTTCCTAGTACATGAGTATAGTTCAGTTACTTGGGTGCAGTCGTGGGCGTAATCTCCTTCTTCAATTACTTCTGCTAGGAACCTTGCAGGGTTAACCGTGCTACATCTAACAATTGCTAATTCAGCTTTAGACAAAATAATCTCATAACCTGATGCCCTCTGTGTTGTTAGTGTGGACTTAGGTTTATTCAATATCGCAAATAGTGCATGTTCCACAAATAGTGTAGTTGGACACCCCATAGTTATTGCTGATGCTTTTTCTACTGCAAAAGCAGCTGCAGCGAGACCTTGTTCACAAGAGAATTGGCCTAACATTATAGGGTCTAAGTGACCGCTGTAAAATGCTACTGGTTTATAGCCCATGCTAGTTTTTTGGGCCAATACTGCTTTCATCACTGCTGAGTCGCAATGTGAGAAAATAAAGAAGCGCCGCTCATAGTCTGGGGATGCCAGTACTGGAGCAGTTGATATTGCGTCTTTTAATTCGTCAAATGCCTCCCTCATTTCCATAGTCCATCCCAACTTTTTCTCCCCTTTATTTGCTTCCTTCAAACCCTCAAGCAGGGGTCCTATGTATGAGCTGTAATCAAATACCCATGCTCTACAGTAGTTGCACAGCCCCAAAAATTGCTGTAGTTCTCTCACAGTCTGTGGCACGGGAGTGCTTGAGATGGCCTGTGCTCTTTGTGGTGCAATCCTTCTTCCATGTTGAGATATCAGTTGGCCAATGTAAAGTACCTGTTCCTGACAGTATTGTATCTTTTCCATGTCTACCTTATACCCCTTCTCAGCCAATATTGTCAACATTTTTAAGGAGTCCTGTCTACATTTGCTTTCGTTTGTACTACAAATTATTATGTCATCCACATACTGTAACACTGTGCTTTCCACCTCAACGTTACCCAAATCCATCTGTATTACTCTATTGAAAATTGAGGGTGATTCACAATACCCCTGTGGTAATCTGGTATGTTTCCACTTTGTATTTCGGTAAGTAAAGCTTGTCAAATCTTGTGAGTCTGGGTGTAATGGTATTGAGAAAAAAGCATTTTTAAGGTCAATCACTGTAAAACGTGATGCTTCTGCCGGAATGCCACACAATATTGTGGCCGGGTTTGCTGTTACTGGATACTCTGCTTCTACTATGTTGTTCAAGGGTCTGAGGTCCTGTATGAAGCGCCAAGACCCCCCTTTAGCCTTGCGCACCGGGTACACAGCTGTGTTACATGGTGATTCTGAGGGGACCAATATGCCATTGTTTATAAGGGCCGTTATGGTTTCATATATGCCCTCATCTGCCTCTTTTGACAATGGGTACTGTTTCACTCTTGGTAATATGGCACCCTTTTTCAACTTTATCCTTACACCCCCTATGCTTTTTATGCATCCTACGTCATAAGGGCTAATAGTCCATAATGATTTGGGCACCTTTGACATATCCTCCTTAAAAAATGGGACTGGGGTGCCTGCGGGTGCCTCAAGTGCCATTGCAATTTTCTGTGCTACTTGTTTGTGAGCCACTCTTAGCCATATTTCTACGCTCATCATGAACACCATTTCATTTTCTTCCTTTTCTTCTGAGAACAGCTCTTCATCTGACACCTGGGTCAGCCTACACCCTTCTGCTAGTGCTATCACCGCCCTCCAAGCTCTCCCTTCGTTATCTTGGGCGTGCACAGCAACATAATCAGCTGTTGCAATAATGCTCTCAATGTCCACTGCAAACACCTTCCCTTCTAGTTCATTACCTGGTGTTTCTGGTCGGAATAGATAGGCTGCTGGTCTCCTCCATATTTTCCCTTCTATCCCTGGCATCCATGCAAATGCCATGTCAGTGCCATATTGAAATATCTCGCCATCTACTGGCTCCGCCCTAATCGCTGTCTGTCCACAGTATGCTTGCAAAATCTGTCGTGCTGCGAGCATGTTAATCCCTGGAGTAGAGCAAATTATGCCATCCTCTGTAAACGAGATCGTCATGTTCAACCTGTTCATTATGTCCCTCCCCAGTATATTTACTGGCGAGGCACTATAATACAAAAGTGGAACTGACAGATCATAATCTCCAATAGATAACGGAACGTTATCAGTAAATGGAACCAACCCTTTAGCCCCAGAAAATCCTTGGGTGTTCATGGCTTCGCCTGACATCTTAAATTTACCTTCCCTTATGCAAGACCGGGTCGCCCCGGTGTCAACAAGAAATGATAATTTTTTGTCACCTATCGTTACCTCTATGCGTGGCTCCTCCGCACTATTAGGTGTTACTGACAGGATGGGACACACCAAGGCCGTCTGTGGGCTGTCCTATTGGGGGTACAATGATTGGCCATTCCCTGTGTAAGGGTTGTGTCCCAACACCGTCACCCCACCCAATTGTGTTCGTTCATTTTGTGGTGGTGGTTGTATTAACGCTACTTGTTGTTGTGGCGGTGGCAGATACTGTGTTATTTGTTGTTGTGGTTGTTGTGGTTGGCCACTCCCTTGTTGTGACATCTGCTGCTGTTGTATGCCCTGCTGTTCTTGTGATGTCCTAGGTTGTGCTTGCTCATTCCATGCTGGTGTTCCTGGCCTGACCCTACATGTACGTGACATGTGTCCTAATATTCCGCAGCTCCAACACACGGGTGGTTCCCTGTTTTGCCATGGGAAGCTCCCTGCGTTGTCTTGGTATACGGGTTGCCCTGTGGAGTAGTTATTCCTGAGTCCCCCAGCTTGTTGTTGGGTATTATATCCATATCCTCTCCCTCTCATAAACCCTCCTCTCCCTCTGTTATAACTATAATACCCAGTTCCTTGCATTGGGTACCCTCCTCCCATGTTCGGTGTGTGTAATTGCAGAGGCGGCACTTGCTGTATTACACCTTGTGGGGGCGCTATTTGAGCTGGATCTTGTGCAGCCACTACTTGCGTTGGGCTTTGGGTCATTGGTGTGGGCGTAGTTATTAGTGCCCCTTCCATTGTGTATTTAGTAAGTTTTTTCTGTACTAATTTGGCCTCTTCTGTTTTCCTGTCCTCCTCCTTTTGTTTCATCTTTCCTTGCCATGTCCTGCAGTGATGTACTATAGTCAGTTGTATTTCTGGCCATGGTTTTGCTTCCATTCCTACTACTTTCTTTAGCTGTTTCTGAACTCCTTCTGGGAGCCCTTGTACTAGTATATGATAAAATATGGCTGGTGTCTTGTCCCATTGTTCTCTAGTCTCCATGCGCCACTTCTCTTGAATGTCCTGGATATAATCAACAGGATCCTCATTTTCACCCATCTTACGGGAAGTAATGGCTCCTATGTCTGAGGTGTCTGGGTACTGCACTCTCAGTGCCTGCCATAGCGCATGTCTGCAGTTTGCAAATGGTGCCCCATCATGCGATGTGTTTGTTATTGTTACCCCATGGAATCCCGCTCTTTTCCAAATGTCATCCGCTCTATCCCCTAATATTGATATTAACAGGCCCTTCACATCTCCTACTGCTAGTTTCTGTCCTGCGGTGTGTTTTTCCATTTCATATATCCACTTACCCGCACCTCCACTTAGTGATGGGAGCCTACATTTTATATTTTCCTTATCCGTATGTTTCCAAGGTACATATTGTGGTCTAACCCCTCCTCTCTCCAGCAGTGGCATTAAATTCTGTCTTGTGTCACCCTTTACGCTCCATGATATTGAGTCTTCACACCCCTCCTCTTCCCCCATTTCTTTTACTACTTCAAATTCTTCCTTACTACCTCTGCCCCTACCTCCCTCTTCTTCCTTTCCCCTTCTTTCATCATTTCCTGTGTTCAATAAGGGTATGTTTATTTGTCTGTCTTGCCTGCGACTAGGGAGGTCCCTAAGCCGACATGCATACGGTGTAAGTTCGTTCATGAAGGGCGCGAGCTTTATTCTGTGCAGAGAGCGTGCGGTGGTTGAACACGTAGGTAGTGACGTGGGAGGGCGGCGTGATGGAGATGTTGGTGGCGTGGTTTCATTGGTTTGTGTTTCCTCTATTCTTTTCGTTTCCTCCTTACTTCTCTCCAGCTCCTCCCCTCTTCTACTTATCCAGGGCGAATCTATGTTTGTTCTAGTGAGGTACAGTTTATCTAAGCTTTCCCTTTCACTCCCTCTTCCATCCTTCTCCACTCCTTCTTCCTCCTCACTGCAAAAATCATTTATAAATTCCACCCCCCATTCTGCCTTTTTCCCTTTTATTGTTACTGTTTTTAAATCTATTAGGTCTCCTTCTCCCCTTTCGTTTTTACCAACTGTCCCCCCTAGTGCTGATGTCGTTGCTACCTCCCTACTTTTATATACATCTCCCCATCTTTCACTCTCTTTACCCCTCCCTTCTCTTCCTTCTTCACTTCTTTCCTCCAATTCCCTACTATTTTCCTCTCTTTTCCTTTTTAATTCCTCCATTACTTCGTTGCTCATCTGTTCCAATATCCTTTCATCCTCCCTCTTCCTTTCCCATTTCACCCTTTCTCTTTCTACTATACTCTCTATTACCTTCCCCTCTTCATATTTTTTAGCTGTCTCAGATATTATCCTCCTCCTCCATATTTCCATTTCTTTTTCCTTTTCTTCTTCTTCCTTCTTCTTCTCTCTCAGCACTACTCTTGATACCCTATCTGCTGCTGCTTTTACCCTTTCAGCTTCTCTCTTTTGTTCCTCGCTTCGTTCCCTTAATCTTTCCAATTCGTCCTTACCTTCTTTCCTTTTCCTCACTCTCTCTCTTTCCTCCCTCTCAAGTTGTTTGATCAGTTCATTCTGCTCTTCCCTTAGTTTTGCTAATCTTTCCTCCAAAATCTCTTCCTTCTGCCGTAGTAGCTCTTCTCCCCTCATTTCACTCTCTCTGGCACTATCCTCGTTTGTTCTCCTCACCGCCTCCCTTTCTTCTCCAGTTAGTGAGCCTCGTAATTTCAACAATATCTGTGCAGCTACCCACTCATCCTCTCCTATCTCTACAGTCTGCTCTTCTCTAATCCTCCCTTCCCCCATTGGTATCTTCCCATGAGCTACATATGGTGGAGGGCTGTATGCCGGGTTTGAGTATCCTTCAGCCGCCCTTAACCGTCCTTCTATTTCTCCTAATTCTCTTAAAGGGTACAACCCTCCTCCCTCTGTTTTCACTCCCGGTGTTATGGGTATCTCATTGCTCGGTTCCTTTTTTATGTCGTCTAATTTATCAATCTTTTCTCCTCCCTGTCTTTCGTTCCCCGTATTCTTTGTGCTTTCGCACTCCTTTTCCCCACCCGTTCCTTCTTTCTTAATCTCCTTTTCTTCCGGTGTCTCCCCCATAGTGAACATTCCATTTGGTCCTGGTCGAGACCCCTGGAACATCCTCCATAAGTTAAACACCTCCACGTGGTTTGCCAACTTCTTCCCCTTGTATGTATTGTGCAGATGGTTCAGTAGTGAGTGTTGGGCATATGGATCGAAACTACCATTAGGCGGCCATGGTGTTAACATTTTGTTGTCTGTCCCCTGGGTCCACTCTATGCTGTACTTAATTAACTTCTCCCTGTGTGGTGGCAGTGTGGTGCATATGTGCTGTAGTGGGGTAGTGAGGGTGTTCCCCCACCCTCCCGACCCTCTCCCCGATGACCCTCTCCTGGATGACATGGTTTTACTCCCCTTGTTACCCTTCCCCTTACTACCAATTTACAATATACAACCTTGTATTGCTTACCTCGCCCCGCAAGTGTGGGGACTTACGACAATCCTTTGACAAATTATGCAATAGTAATAAATGTGATGTTATATTATATTCCTTCCCCTACGGCCCCCTGCGGCCGAAGCGCACGCAGCCCCCTGCGGCTGCGTACCCCTTACGACGATCTTATACAGTTGTCCTGTTTCTCCGTTCTCCTCCCCCTTTTACACTTGCCGTGGCCAGCGTTCTCCGTGCGCAGCCACGCCCCTTTCCCCTTCTTCTTTCGATCCACTGGTTTATAGTTTATCTCCGTATCAGCTCCTTTATCATACTTCTCCTCCCTACCACTCTCGAACCCAAGGTTCCTTGTGCTCACGATATCCTATTAAATCCCTACTGGTGACGTCACCGATTTCTTCGAGCTACTGGTATATTCGTGTTATGTTCTTTAAATTCAAAATACACTTGTAATCTACCCCGCTAACCCTACAGCTGTCTTCCTGTCTCTCCTGGAACAAGGTAATCTCATCAATACTATAACCGGACTGCGCACGCTGCGTCGCCTCGCGTGTGATACGCCCCTCAACAGGAGGGCTTAACCAGCCAATTATCTTCTGTTTTGGGCAACTACGTAACTAGCCACCGCCCACAGGGAAACGTCATCTACCTATCGAGTTTCTTGCTCGAACAATAGGGAACCTCATCTACTCATTCAATAATAAATATCAAATCGTAGGAAACCACACACCCATCCTCACACGTAGTCGCGATTTAGGCCAATCAGTGTCTTACGAGCTGCTGCACGTGATGTTTTCGTGCCCCGCCCTCCTCTTTCGCGTAACGTTAGCTCACTGTTACGAGCGGCTTCACGTGATGTTTTCGTGCCCCGCCCCCCTCTTTCGCGTAACGTTAGCCGCCTGCTTTCGCACTCGTTTCGCTACCATTCATTCCATTAGCAACACTCAACTAAACCCTCGCCACTTTACAATTCCTCCCTCCTCCCTTATTTACTTCCTCCCCCTCCCTCACAATTTCGCATTGCTTGTTGTGCGTGTCATGCTCACCAAGTTCTCTCGATGCAGGGCCGCTCGACTGCGTGCACCCCTCCAAGCGGCTCGCCACCTCCCCTCGTCTGGACCACGTCTGGACACTCGCCGACCGCGGGCGGGATACTTCTCAACCGGCTCCCGAGGGCCAATATCCGGATTGCGCTGTCCGGTCCTCTCGCAGCTCCGCGATGGTCCTGTAGTCCTCAGAAGGGGGCAACGGCAGAGGGGGCCGCGCCGCCGGGCCTCCTCGCAACGGGAGTGCCTGGAAAAATTAAAAATAAAAGTCGATCTTAAACAGATCTCAGCAGTGCCTCCAACTTGTCGGGGTGAAATTCTGCCGGGGTCGGCCGGGCCGCCCGCAGACCTCCGGGCAGGGAGGCCCCAACTCCTCCCGTGTATATCTCGGATCGAGACAGAGTATGAGGCACACACAAGGAGCAAGGCAACTTCTGCTGTTTATTATGCAAACGGCAGGGATGGGTCAAGGAGCGTACGCGTTCGTCCTGACACACACACAATCGTGGGGCTCGCAGGCCCTTTTTACTGTAATATGACGCGCTACTTGCGTCACTTCAAAAAGTTAACAAAAACCTACCGCCACTCATAATTGGTTGCTCGAGTGGTAGGGTTAGTATAGTACACATATAGAGAATGATATTAGTGGTCAAGGTGTAGTCAGGTGGTATATCTGGGTTGTCCCTTCAATTAGATACATAAGAATTGTTACATGAAGACCCCTGAGGATTGGCTAATGTTAATGACGTGTGAGATAAGAGCCCCATGTTCTGATTGGTGCATCCGTGAGCTCCCCAGCCTGGGACCACCGTTGTTCCCAGCTCTCGGTGTACCCGTGTTTGCAACAATGTTTCAATATGGGTTCATGCAGACAATGTGAGGATTTATTCATAGGTGGGAGCTGACCGTTCCCACAGTAGCAGGTGTCCATGGAGCCTTTCAAGTGTCCCGGCCTGTGTTTCGTAGTGCGGGACCCAGACGCCCTGTCTCTCCTGGGTTTTGGCATCTCGTCAGGTTTGGCTTGGTCACGTGAGGCGGGACCGTGTTTGAGGCAGAATTCTGCACAATTAATATTGTTTTTCCATTGTGTGTCTGGTTTAATTTGTAGATATGATTCTAACGTTGGTACGCGGAGTGCAAGGTTGCAACATCGTGCCTTTGATGATTTGTTCTTGGATGTGGGTTTGCAACATTGCGACCTTGGCTGGGTGCTCCACCAGGCTCATTCTGCAGGATCAGCAACCTGACTTTTGCTTTGTTAATGTCCACGGAACTCTTGCTTGAGGCCTACTTGGGCCTGGTGCATAAGTGATCCATTTCGTGCATGGGTGCTTTAGATTATAGTGGCATATATTTCCATGACCAATATCGTGTTTCCATTATACCTCTCACGGTGGTAACGGGTTTCAAGGGAAGCATGAGCAAGCGTTATAGATGAGTTCATGATGCGTCTTGCGTTTCTGTACTCTGAAAGCCTATGTAAAAATAATAAAGATGCACGTCCGTGAATATGCCTGTCGCCTACGTCAGAGCACTGAGTATATTCTTCGTGTAGATTGGTGTGGGAATGTTAAGTGTGTATATTTATACAGATGTGCTTCCCGTTGTCTAGGTCGTCATGGCATCTCTAACGACGTGTGGTTTTTAGTCTAGCTGATCCGAGCCGCAGGTGTCGGCACGGTCAGTGCGGGCTGCTGGGCAGGCAGGTGGACACATCCGTATGTTCCTGTACCATGGTACCTGGTCGTCTGGTAACTGGACGAACTCTTCTCGCGGCGGGTGTCTGGGCCGTGACCCTCTAGGCCAAGCTCGAGAGGTGAAGGACGGGAGCCTGGTCTTCCATTCTCCCACTTCACCTTGTATCCAGTTTTCGTTTCAGTTTTTGTAATCGGTCATGGAGTCTCCTTCAATAAAACAAAACATTGTCACTGCACAGCTCAACAATACCTTGCCCACTTTATCAAGTGTACACTTATCAGAGGATTTTTTTTTTTTTGTAATTCTCTTTATGGGATTTCAAAGTGTCGAATAGTATGTGATTAAACAAAAACGAAAGCCTGCTGCCGCAGGTTGATCCCAAGTCGGTTAACTAATTCACAACCTTTTTGTATCAACCAATAATTTAAACAATGATTCAATCAAACCAAAGTCTCAGGAGGATAGCTCAGGGGCAACGTGCTCGCCTTGGAAGCAAGACGACACAGAGCAATACAGGTTTGATCCCCGGGTCTGCGCTTAGAAACCTCTGGGTATTAAGCGTGTTATAAATAACCTATCATATCAAAGCATTTAGGTGCCAGTAAAACACAGAGACCAATAATGGGTATTCATAAAACACGAAAATGTTGTTTTACTGATGATTTATACCTTTGAGTAAAGATGATAGATAATATTTCAAAATGTATAACCCAGATTGCAAAACTTCAATGCTCAACATGTTGTACTTAGTATTGTAGATATGTGTCTACAGTATTGGAGTATACTGTCGTCGCCGACAAGAGGAAAATAGAGTGAATAGGTGAATTATGAAAGGTGCAGGAGACCCAGTGCTGAAACAGATGTGAAGACCTAGAGCTGGCCACCACAGGGTACCAAGAAGGAAAAAATCAAATGAGAGTATATACATGAAAGTTCATTCTTTTGCATAAAACTTCAATAGGCATTCATTCGATATGAACGGACTCTGTCTTGAGTCCTGCCATTCGGAAGTATAGATTAATCTCAGTTTGCAAAAGAAATAATCACTAAATGCTGTCTATTTTGAGACAGAATGATACAAACGAAAAAGGGTTTGTTTGTTTGTTTATTTATTTGTATTGCGCGCCAGACCCAGGGGCAACCGGGCGCAGTGAACAGAATGTGCAAAGCTTACAATGTTGCGAATAAGTTACAATGTTACAGCAAATTACAGTGTTGCATATTTAAAAATGTACAATAGTAACAAAACTTAGATAGTACATATATACATTCAGATAAGTAGCATAACACAAATTAAAACTTCCAGGCCTCACATGTTGGTGTCATTGAGGTGTTTGATAAGGTTGTTCTAAAGTGAGGGAAGGGTTGATCTGCTCTAAAGTTGTGTGGCAGGGCATTCCACCATTTAGCGGCCTGCACCAACACCCCAATGCTATATTTTTGATGTGTGAAATAATCCTGCAAAGATGGAAGGTGTCTTCTATATATTTTGGCAACAGTGACACTTTATATCCTTTGACAAGTAAAACACTACGTATAAATGAAGAACGAGGAATGTGTCTTCTACTTGTGAGAATGCAGCTTTGAATCTGCCACAAGGAAAGTCACATTCCTGTTTAACTACTTACGGTACCCTTGTTTTTCAGATGCATACCTGATGCATACCTGAAAACGGTCTAGTAGAAAAAGTGTCCTCTGTGAAACCTTTTCTAAACAGTGAATAGAGATCCATTCTGATTTGCTTAATGTATAAAGTTCATGCTTGGGGGATCAGTCTTGCTAGAGAAAATACCACAGATTTGCACTCTGGTTCAAAATATACCATGGGCAGGTCTAAAGGACAGCAAATGATACCTATCGTTAACAAGTGGATGAATATAGTATATGGTCTGAAATTTCTACAAAGTAATAATTATTCAGGGCCACACAATAATGAACTTAATGAAGGGGCCCCCAATACACACTAGACCTCTTTAAAAATGCAGTCAATTTCGGAATGGGGTTATAAATCAGTGCAGTCACTTTTACCCAGTGTGGATATCAGGGGTCATAGTAACAAAGCCCTAGATGGTGCATGGTACAGTCCCAAAAGTCTTCCCTCGGTGCAGCCAGGGACTTTGCACCACATTATCAAACATGCATTGGCAAAGGCAACTGTCTGGGTTTTTGAGTAGGTATGGGATAGTCGATTGCTAGAAATTGATATAAAGGTACTACATGGCCATAAGATCGCAACTGCTGCAAACGGTGTGTTTAGCTCGGCATATGATTTCAGTACCTGGCAAATGCCTATCAAATACCTCAAGCCAAAACTGTTAGCTTTGGCATTACTTGTTTTTAACAGGCCTTTGGTGAAAAAGAAATAAATCAAGTGGCTGTATGATATGATATGATAGTTTACTTCTATAGCGCCTATACACAATGTGTTTCAAAGCACTTCAAGGCAAGGGAGGGAACAAGGGAAAATACGACGACATTCTTACTGGCCATGAAAGTAAGGATGTGAAATTAACTATCGTACTTGGCCTGATGACATTTCAGATAGTGCAAGAGCTAAGACATAGAATAGGAAGAGGGGGGGGAGTGGGAAGGAAATGGGAACAGACAGGCGACTACCGTACTAGGCCTGACGTGATTTCTGGTAGAGCCGGAGAAAAACATAAGGTGAGGGAGAGGGATGCAGAAAGGGTGGGGAGGAACAAAACAAGCGACTATCGTACTAGGCCTGACAATGTTTCAGATAGTGCTGGAGGGAGAGGGGAGACAGCAAGGGGATGGGGGAGTGACAAACGAGGTTGCTATCATACTAGGTCCAGGGACATTTATGATAGAGTAAGTGCATAGTAGAAAGTAAGGGGAGGAGGGGAGGAGATAGGAAAAGGGAGAGGGGAGGGGAGGAGAGAACAGAGAGTAAGCAGTCAAAAAGAGGGGAGAAGCAAGAGGGGAGAGCGAATACAATAGCAGAAGTCAGTAGTAACACAAAATTTTGCATGAAAGGATGCAAGATGAAGCTGGGAACAGCATGATTCAGGGCCACCATGAGCACAAGATGTAAAGGAAGTCCAGCATGCGAGTTGAGAAAGAGTGACACACCGTGTGAATCAATGAAGTCCACAAACGTAAAATCCAGCATTGGCCACAAGGCGGTGATGGTGAAACCTGACTGTATCAGGACAGACTCCTGTGTGTGTGTTCAGGCACAAGGGAACAAAACGGGGGGACCAGAGAGGGTGGGGATGGCCTGTGGGGACAGAGGGTGTAAACACATGTTGGTGCTTGCTTACCTGCTGTCTTTGCAGGGGGTTGGACCCTGGATCCTCCTGGTCCGAACAGGTCCAAACAGGAATTGCCCTTTTCTTTGACTGCCCTTCTCTTTGGACGCCTGGGCGAAAGATGTCCTTGATCTAAGAGTTAAGAGCAGGAAGGAAGAGGCAGGGCTAAGAAGGTGGGTGGTGCTAAGGCCAGGTGACCTAGATCCACTTACACCTGCTCCCCAGCTGCAAAGGAAAAGAGGCTGGAGGGCTCCTTAAGTAGGGAAAAGAGCGGCAAGCAGGAAGGCACCAGGTGGGCGGGGCTTGCTAAGTGGTGATAAAGAGCAGCAACCAGGAAGGCACATGGTGGGTGGGGCTTAGGCCAAGTGACCTAGATCCACTTACACCTGCTCCCCAGCTGCAAAGGAGAAGAGGCCGGAGGGCTCCTTAAGTAGGGAAAAGAGTGGCAAGCAGGAAGGCACCAGGTGGGCGGGGCTTGCTAAGTGGTGAAAAAGTGCGGCAACCAGGAATGCACCAGGTGGGCGGGGCTTAGGCAAGGTGACCTAGATCCACTGACAACTGCTCCCCAGCTGCAAAGGAAAAGAGGCTGGAGGCACAATTGGTTAAGATAACACATGTTTAAAATACCAGTAACCATTTAAAGCTTGAATTAAGCCTGTAACTCCCAGTAAACTGCTTACTTCTTTATAGAGAGAGCTCAAGGAGATCGATGGGCATAGAGATTAGTGTGGCATTGAGGAGTCAATGGGTGGGTAAATAACCAAACAACACCCACAAGCTGTGTAACCGCTCCTCACATGTCACTGGCTGCCACCTCCCTACCTGTACTCCAATGCACTCGTTGTACCTTATAGGTGGTGCTTAAGCACCACTTAATAGCCCAAACTAAAAAATAAAAAAAATGAAAATATGTGCCTTCAGGCATACAGGCAGCACTCCGGAGTGGCCCTGACTGTTGCTATTGTCGCCTTCCGATTTTGTCATTTTTCCTATATTACAAGACACCATGCAAATGGGGCAACAGGCAATCCTGAATTCACATACAACAAGGTGGCAGATCCAAATCCAACTACTTCAGATAATCCTTTGCATCGCCTTCTGAAACACCAGACATGCAAATAGGCTGCTCATTGCATCTTTACATGATGGTGGCCCAGTTGTTTTTTTTTCCTACCTTAATACACCTTAACTGCCAGGCTATTATGCGAGTTCATGAAGAAAGTACGAGCATACTCGTCCTTGGCACTTAATTAAATAACTTTATAAGAACATCCTCACTATTCATTGAAAGTTATATCACAACGCAGAAGCTGTTTCTTCAAAAAGAACAGAACATGCTACTCAACTTTGCACTGACCGGAACTCCTGTGCACTGTTATTGCTGATTGGGGATTTGACCAGTGCTGTGTTTAACCCCTCGGGGCAGTTCCTTGTGACACTGCGTTTGACGTATGGCATTGCAGAGCGTCCCTCAGACATCAACGACTACACGAAATGAGCACCAGCTGTGGACAAAGACGGAAAACGAGCCACGTCACATAACGACACGACCTGGGTGCTTTTGAGGTTTGCTGCTGCACACGCTCGCACACCCACGATTTGCATCATGGCATTTATCGAAAGACGAATGGTGTTGCTGCTTGTCGAACTCATGCAGTCAGCCAAGAGGCTTGACAACACAATATATATTGCATGTGTAAAGGTCCATTTGCTGTGACTGTTCCTATCAAAGCAATCGCATCGGCACTCTACACTTTCTTGGGAGATCATAACACTGATCATTAACAATCTGCCGCTTTATTGTTTTCTCTGTCACCTGACCTTGAATTGCCATGTATACCCTACACATTTTATGATAATGTTCCGAAAATCGCACGAGGCTATTTTGCAGATATCTTTGAACCACAATGCGAACGTCTGTGCTGCCTTGCTGCTGTCTCCTTGCCAGAGAAGACAATGGCCTGCCCAGGCGATCACAACAGCTGCTGTACTAAGATCTGGCACCACCAACGATTCGTCAGTGTAGACATGCCTGCAAAGGTTTGTACAATAACATGATTCCCGACGATTAGTGTGCATTAGTGGTTGGAGTGAGCAGAGTAGGGCATATGTGAATGCACCGCCCCTCCCCTACAGGCAAGAGTGAACACGTGTACTGATGGAAGGGGCAGACGTGTGGACAAGGACACACCTTACCATGTGCTTATAGGAGTCAGTGAATACAAAGGGGACAGGAAGAGAGAAAGTGACAGAGAGGTATAGGAGTCAGTGAATACAAAGGGGACAGGAAGAGAGAAAGTGACAGAGAG
Organism: Ambystoma mexicanum; assembly: GCF_040938575.1. Taxonomy (NCBI): domain Eukaryota; kingdom Metazoa; phylum Chordata; class Amphibia; order Caudata; family Ambystomatidae; genus Ambystoma; species Ambystoma mexicanum. Next base: position 926,082,695 of record NC_090929.1, on the reverse strand, counting down.
GCATACAATAAACAGAATTGGGGGATATGGTGTCATTTGGCAGAAACCCTTGTCCATTGTCGGGTCATGAGCCACACAGCCATTGTGTGGGTTGTCCATCACACAGTGTCATTCCTATTGAGCTCGAGGCTTGCTCTGCTTAAGGTATTTGCTGTTGATGTTTGCATGCCATGTTTTTTGGTGTGAATTCATTATTGAAGTCTTTCTTTCATTTTGACGTTTGTTCCATGTAGTTCTTTGTGTGTGTATGGTGTGCGTGAGCAGTCGCCATTTTGTTTTCGACCTGGGATCTGCCTGAGTGCAGACAAACTGTAATGTTGCTATACAGCACCATGCCTACAGCATGGGCCCGCTGCATAGATGAGCATCACATGTCCCGATTAAGGACAACATTATTGCTCAGAGTGGCTGAAGGACCAACCCTGTTGCATCTGGAGAAGATACCGGCTGTCAGCCATCTTGGAATGAAGTACAAAAAATAAATACAAAACGGAACATTAAGAACAAAATGGGTTGAAAAGCACAATGTGGCACCCTCTGCAATCAAAATCGGAATTTGAGAAATTCTCAAAATGGCTAAAACCTCAGGCTCGCCAAAACTTTGCAGCCCTGCGTTAGTAGGCACGTCTATTGCCGACTGTTTGCCGAGAGGCTTAAATCACTTAACAATTAATCTTCAAACTCAAGGGAATCCACACACATTATGGTCTTACCTCTCTTATAAAAGGCTACACCATGTCCAATCAAGACATCAATGTAAGTGCCGTATCCCTCATTCCATTTTTTAGAAAACTGGACAGAGAGAAGTCACTGCTCAGCTGCAGAGCCATGTTGCAAGCTTGGTTTTTGGACAACGATTCCAAATGGATTTCTAAGGGAAAATCGATGAAACCGTCCATTGTGTACAATAACAGGAGGTGGATGGATCTAGAGCTTGGTGGAATGCTGCCATTTTGAGATCAATCAGCCATGTCCTACACCATTGATTATGTCATTTTCCTGGGCCATCTTTACTGGTTTGGAATGCCACTGTAAACGTGTTCACTTTTTTTTTTTATTACCATTTAATCAGATTCAACTATACTACTGAATGCCTTTTAGTTTAAATCTTACGCAATTTCTTTGGGGCTGCTGCAGTGTTCCAATTTTAAGGCTAAAGGTTGCACTGTCTCCTAACAGGCAGGTTGTATGTTTTCTCCTTTTCATACCAAGGGGCACTGTTTACTGCATACGTCTTATCCAGTGTTGAAAACTGCAATTTTGTATACCAAGGCCTTACCTGACGGTCACATTTATAAACTTCACAGTCGACAAAATCCTTTCTCAAGAATCGTATTAAACCTACCCAGGAGATCCTCTATCTGTTCAGCCTTGAAGCATCTCAAATTATTGACAGCGGTATAGCACACACGTTTAAGGTCTTGCACATGAACGAAAGGGTCTTGCACCATAATAGTCCTAAATTCCAATGATAAACAATCATCAATTGGTTCCATGTCATTTCATAGCGGAATGTTTTTTATCCCCGTACACCCACACCCAATTTATATACATTTTTAACCCCCCCTAAAAAAATGTGATGATTTTTATCGAAAAGAAATCTGCGGTAAAAAAAACAGCGAAAAAACATCCAGTGATGAAATGACGTCGTACCCATCAATTTATCATTTATCAGGCTAGTTTACACTTCTTTCGGTAGCTTCTTGTTGCGATGTACAATGTGTGGGTGCTGCTGCTTGCTGGAATGCTGTGTCCAGTATTAGAGCTGCTGATAATCAGCTGCTGATGATCATGGGGCCTTCAGGAAAATACTCAGGAACGTTTTCTTTTCTAAAGAAACCACAACCCCTAGAAATGTCTCTGCCATTTGCGGCACTGTGGCACCCTATGAAGGAGCAAGCCATTACTGTATGATTAACATTAACCTAAAATTGCATGTGGAGAAAGAGAGCGGGGCATGGGCGGAGGGAGAGCATGTGTCAAGTGAGAGAAAAGGTGGAAATACAGCGATGGAAAATATAGGGATAGAGAAGATAGGTGGAGGAGCAGCGTGAGTGCTCCTGAATGGAAGTCATACAGCGAGTGAAATAGGGAGGGAGAGAAAGAGAGAGTGTGAGAGAGGCAGACAGACAGACAGTGGGGGAAGACTGTGGCAGGGAAGTGGTAACAAACACACCTTCTTTGGAGGAGCTCCAACAACATCTTTATACTTTGCCAGACATTTGATAGCATGGTTCAATCTCAAACTCTGTCACAGCTATCGAGGAATGCAGATGCAATTAATTCAAATACAGTGACATTAACCTGAGTTGGCTCTCCAAGCCAAGCAAATAATAATTTATAGTCATGGAACCACTAAAGAAGGAATCTCAGAATGTAAATTGAAGGGGAAGGGTAGTATACATCCTGTTCATGTTTACATTTAAACGATTGGCTTTACATTTCATAAGCATAATCAGAATGGATGCATATGGAGGTCCAAGAAGTAAATAGAAAACTAGCCAAGTCCATGCACACACAAGTGTTGCTTTGGTTCGTTTTAATGGGATTGGGTCACAAGGTTAGTGCGAGTTGTAAGAGAAATAGGCTGGCCTGAGATGCCGGTTTAAGTCAATTATAAACACAGTCACGGTCACATTGGGAATCACAGAATGGCCCCACGAACATGAATAAGCCAAGATGCTCTTTCAGAAGAAAATAATCCAGCTCTGAAGAGGATCATGTAAAGGCGAGTTCAGTAGAGTAAGTCAATTGTTACACATAAAGCCTATACGTGCATGTTCTTGGTGGCATTGGTTAATGGAGCCCCAGATTGCATAGTTGGCTCTGGAAAGATACAGGGCTGAGCAAATGGCCACCATATCAAGTTATAGTGGACGACATTGACGAGCGGGACAAGGCACCTTTTGGAAACCAAATCGAGCTACACAGCCACCAAACTCACTCAGTTCTTTAGTAGGCCATCCTGTGGAGCATAAGACCTTTCACCAGGAACAGGTCACAGTTGATTGCAAGTGATGGATTAATGGTATTTAACTGAGCTGGTAGGAGATCCAAGTAGTAGTTGGCATTCTGGATCTGGAGGCTGCTATACCTGGACCTGTCTGCCTGCCTACCTAAGAATCTAAGAATCTTGCACCAGTCCAGATCAAGGAATTGCTTATATTCATGCTTCCCTCTTCTCCTGACAGGCAGGTACAGAACACTCGACTTGAAGCCGATAGGATATATTTTTTTATTTATTTAGCATTTTTACAGCACTCACACAGAGCGCTTGAGGCCTGTTACAGGAATTGTTTTTTTTTTTAAATGTATTTATTTTTTTAAGCGGCCTTAGTTGCGTATTTATAACGCTCTTAAACATCCAGAGGTTTCTAAGCCGGGATCGAACCTGTGTTGCTTCTGTCGTCTTGCTTCCAAGGCATGCATGTTGCCACTAAGCTATCCTCCTGGGATAGTCTCTACAAGTATAACAACATACCTGTGTTTATAAACGTTTTCTGGCATTAGGATTTCTCCAGGGATGAACTGAAGTATATTGTGGCCAGGAGTTAGTCTTACCAAACAAACAGGATATCGCAGCACCCATCTTTGGTCTTTGAAAAGAGCAGAGGGAACTTGGTTGATTCAACCCTTGTTGAAAAGGTTTTCTTGAACTGAGATCAAGTTCCCCCCCCAAGATGCTAAAACATTTCCGAGCCCCAAAACTGTGTAAAAAAATGGTTTGCTTTCAAGAGAATGGAAACAGAGGTCTGCTTAGAGTGGCCATGAACCTGTAACACAGGTGCTGAACACACGTGCACATTGTAAGATTGTTACACTGCTCATGAGGGACGCTGTGCTTCTCTGTAGGCGATATGTATTAGAATGTCAATTGCAATGGCTGTCTTAGAAGAACACTCTTCATAACTCCACAATACTCACCTCACTCTTCTTTGCAAAGCGAGGATATATTGAAATAAAATCTAAGGAACTTCTCCACAGTCAGTTTATGCCAGGACACCCATTTCTGAAGGTGAGATGTTCCACGTTAGGAGTTAGAGTTGAAATAGAACGTGTATTATTAGGAGAGAGAAGAAGAGAGAGTAAACGAGGAAGAAAAAAAGGACCTTCTCAGGAAAGATGGTGCTTGCAATAGACACGTTATTGTCAATCTTTTTATTAATGCAAATTAAACTGCAACATTGCATGACAATGCCACTATAACAACATAAATATATTTCAGGTAAAGGATTCAAGTTCACAACCTTGGAGCTAAAATATGACGCTCCTTTTAACGAAAACTTCATTTTCATCATGTTTTATAATGATTTTAAATTGTATTTGGTGTTTTGAATATATAATTTCCATAGAACAAATTGTTCATTCTCATGCAAAACCCAATACATTTTGTGTCGAAAAAAGGTAAGGTAAGAAGATTAAAAAGCAAGTAGGTGAAACATGTTTCCTCTTTGAAATAGGTGCCCCGCAGGTAAACATTGCAACTCATCACACACGATGCATACTGCATCAGAGAAGCACATTAACCATTATTTCGTGTTAATTATAAAAGTAATCAAAAGCTTTGTCTATTAGCAATATGCTGGTTCGTTATCCAAACTGATGTATCTGATTACCTTGTGAATATAAATATCAGCCAATTAAAATGTTTCCACGGTGGAACTCAGGACTTCAAGCAATCGCTTTCATATTTGAGAAGCTGGATTTTATTAGAGCCCCACTGCACTGGAAGCTGCTAAATGGAAGCTGCTTTTTTCTATGTATGTTTAATTATCCCTGCTGGTCTATAGTACATACTACATCAATTTGCAAGTCACAAAGTGATATTTGCAAAACAAGAACATAGGCCCTCATTACTAGTTTGGTGGTAGTTTGGTGGCAATTCTGACAAAGTACCACCACATGGAATTACTGTTACCAACACTTGGTCCTGTGGATTTACAGTAGGAATACAAGTCAGGGTAGGCACTGTAAGTCCCCATTGTTTTGAGTCTGTAGAACTCCATTGGGATTTCGTCAGAATGACCACCAGCAGTAATTCCACCGGTGGTAATCCTAACAATTTTTCTGAATTGTTGTCAATAAGCTGGATGATGTATCTCCAGCATGATAGTGGAGGTGAATCTTCCACTTTCAACACTTCCAAGGGCAAACTGACTGCTCAGTAGCCTTCTCAGGATTTCGACACTTTCAAAAACATTCCAGGCACCTTTCATACTTCCAGTACACTGGTCATGGGACTAGACACATTCTGGCACTTCTCAACAACCCCCCAACCCCCCGGTTCTAGGAATCTTTCAAACTTGCCAGAGCACCATCTCATGCATTGTGGCACATTATAAAATTGTGTAATGCCCCTCACAGGGTGTTCCTATGGTTCAGACATTTTAGCACTCCATTTAGGCACTTGGCAATTTCTAGAATGTCCAAATGCCCCTCAAATGTCTGAGGCACTTCCCTAGGTTGCCAGGATAAGCCTTTAGGCAAGGCAGCCAGGACTATTGCTTTCAGACTCTCTGTACAGCAGCTTCATGTTTCCGCTTCCTACTACAAGTGATGACCTACTCTACTTCAGAAATCCTGATCATTATATACCCATCCTCTTTATTTATTTTATTGTTTTCTTGTTAGGTGCTTATACAACATGAATATACTGTTTCAAAGTGCCCATTGAGCCCTGATTGGTAGGCAGATTCCCTTCCCTTTCTTCTAAATTCTATTGGTGGTTGGAATTCGACCTCTGCCTATTTTTCTATATTGCTCTGCCTGGAATGCATCACATGACTTGGGAAGGTTGGGTGATATAAACTAGGGCGGCCATCTTGTTTGTTTTCAGTTACACTCTGTGTAAGTCTACACATAGAATTGCGGGATAATCGATGAAAGAAAACTTTATAGTTCACTATTTCATTATCTGGGGTTCTAGTTGCTCCATCAGAGACAAAATCATATGCACAAAACAGGGAACATGTTTTCATTGTATCAGAATGAAATTGGGATAACACTATTTGACAGCATGTGTTAATGTACAAAAAGAATTGGTCTTATAGCAGCACTGCCCGTCTTTGCCCTGCCCATGCTACATTGCTTAGCATGTGCCTGTGCTGTGTCAAAGCATTACCAATCTGTATCTTTGCTGCTTTGTGCGTTGCCTTAGCATGGTGGTATTTCCAAAGAAGCCATGCAGTTCCACGTCTACATTACCGAGGAGCTCACAATAGCTACTTTCCTGGATAATTATAGAGGGCAGTGTGGGGATCTTCTTCTTCAGCATGAGAGAATACCTGCTTACCTGGTACTTATTCTCTTTCGCAGCATATATCAGAATACATTTCTTGCCACGGGAGAGAGTTGATTGGTAATACAGGTAAAGGCCATGTTCTAATACAGTGCACCATGGGAGATATTTGCCACCGTGTTATGAGTGACCCTTGGGCATTGTGCCTGAACACCACTCCCCAGGGCTCTTGTCTCCACCCAAAGGAGGACCTTTCCAGGGCTCAAGTCGAGGGTACACACGGGTGGACTGACTCCCCCCACTTTTTTTCAAGAGTACCCCCAATTTTTTCCTGAGGGGACCTTGATATGCTAATTTCTGGTTTCTGGTGACGCTGCATTTAATTGGTATGTTACTGAGTCCCTCCACTAAATATCCTGCAGACACTCAAGTTGAGTAGAGAGATACTCAAATGCTTTGACTTTCTTGATTATGGATCCTCTGATCCTGAGTCTGATGCAGGAGCTTAAACCATGTGCTTGACTCAAGCAAACGTTGAGGGAACATTGCTAAATATATTCCTAGGAATGCAACACCTTACAGACTGTCTGATAGGTTTGTTATGCAAAAAACTGCCCTCTTATTGTAAGAACCAGGAACATGCCTTCAATGTATAGGTATTCCTGCACTCTATAACATATTTGTTCATGGTCTTGTATTCAGCTTCCTACCTCTCATACTAACAATGAATAACCTAAAGGCAATTGCATTTGTGTTCTGTGGTTTGCAAGTTACCCAATCAAATACTTACAATCGATATAAATAAAAGCTTAATACAAACACAGGGACATGATGCAATATAAAGTTGGGTATAATGGTTTCAAATGTAGTCCATCGTTTATTTTGACGGCAATGTAGAATAGGGGAAGGACATTAGTAACTGCACGGAAGTCATAAAGGAAGAGAGGGTCTAGAAAAAGATAACAGAGAAAGGAAGAGGAAATGGGCACACGTGCAAGCAGCGAGGTGCAGGAGAGGATAGAGAAAGGTATTGGAGCAAAGGTGAGCATTGGGCAATCGATGGGAAAAGGGAATAATGTCATGAGCAGTAAAGGGGATGATACAAAGGAAAGGAAATAGAGAACGAAGGCAGGAAAACGGAGTGGAAGTGTATAGTCTTTTAATCTTTTTTGTTTGTTTTGTTTTTATCATTCTTGGAAGTGTATAGTCTAATGGAAGGGACTGGCATTATACAAGTAATTGAAGTACAGAATTAATAGGTGTGAAGAAAAGAAAGCAAATATGGTGGAAAAGGGAATAAAGATAACACAGAGAAAAAGATAGGCAGCAAAAAAAAATGAAAAGAAAAAGGAGAATGGGCTAGGAAAGAAAAGAACAATGTGGAGGAAGGTGTAAGAAACTGCAAAGAAGGAGACATGCTAAATACATGTAAACACAACAAAACAATGGTCGGAGAGACAGGACACAAGAGGATGAGGATTGCCGAACTCAATAATTAGAAGTGATTTGGGCAATGCTAATTAAATCTATTTATTTCTTTCTGGAGAAGAGCACCTGCTACCTTGTTTGAAATATTTGCAAGGAACTTGGGTTTGGTCACCCTAACTTACTTGGGGGCAACCAGACGTGGACTCCCTGCTCACTGTGCTCAGAGAGGTGCAGCTTCACCTCACAACAAGCCCAACAAGGCTGAAACACGTGTATGGGGTTGCTGTTGGTACTCTTGTTCAGAGAGGAATTGCCATAGCATTTCGGTGCTGGACTGCCCATGTGATCGGGACAAAGACTGATATGCAAATGGATATTTCCCATCTGTGAAAGGTACAGTGAGAAAAAAGCATGTGCTGCAAACTCTCATCTCAGAACAGGTTATCCTGCCTTGTTCTTTCTGGAGAGGAGTGTCTGCTACCTTTTTTGAGACAACAAAACAATGGTCGGAGAGACAGGACACAAGAGGATGAGGATTGCCAAACTCAATAATTAGAAGTGATTTGGGAAATGCTAATTAAATCTATTTAGTTATCCTGGCCTCTCTGTTACCATTTCTGCTAATGGTGTTCATTAGAACAATAAACAGTACAATCAGAGGTGTTTCGTTAGTTGAGAGAACTTGACAAAATTGCGGGCAAAACATAATAAAGACTTCACCCTTTGCTTGTTTGTCCACGGGCACACACATTACATACAGAAAAGCACCATATCACTTTTCCTTTGACTTACACATGGAACTCATTTGATGAGTGCCTGGTTCAGTGTCATGCACCAATGCCCAGTAAAAGGGTACTTTTGCATATCCATTCATCCATCTAGATCCTTTTCCATTTCTCAACAGTGCGAATACCTGCAAGTCTTCACTGGGAGGCGGAAACTTCTGGTGTCTCTTCACTCAGTGCATATATTGATTGGCTCGCTTCATCTTAATAGGTGACCAGAGATGGATTTGATGCCCTTCCGATAAAATGCTTTTCTGTTTAGGGATATGTAAATGGACTTCCATGAAATACACAATTGTGCCACAAACAGTGCTAAACATGTTTATTTATTTATGTATTCATTTATAGCAGTGCACATAGCCCGTGGACATCTAGGTGCTAGTTACATACAGAGAAAAGTTAGCATCGGACAGTAGGAGGATGGTTAGTGGAAGAGGTGAGTTTTCAGCTTCTTTCTGAATGACGGTTAAAAAGGCTCCGCTCTACGTGTGGGGGGGAGCTTGTTCCAGATGCTGGAGGTGCGCACTGGGAAGCTAGACCTTCCTGCTCTTTTGAGATCGTATTTGGGTGTGGCTATGCAGTGTTTGTAGACCGTGCGTTGTGGCCTTGTAGACGCTTGTCTTTTTACCTTCTGAGAGAGCTAAATTGGTGCCTGGTTGGACAGGCAGCGATGGGTAATGGAGAGGGTCCTGAACATTATTATCTCTCGGATGGTGAGCTAGTGCATGGTTCTCCTTGGATCAGGTATATGGTTGTGCTTTCCGAAGTCTATGGCCGCTAGCAGGCTGTTGTTTTGTGTGATTTGTAATTTGTTTAGATTTGTTTCAGATGTGCCACAAAGTAAGGCATTGCAATAATCCAGTTTGGACCCGACGAGTGCCCTGGCGACAGTGATGTGATTTTCAGTGGAGAGGAATGGTTTGCAAGCGTAAATACATTTGGTGGCATAGGCTGAAGTTGAGGTGATATGGTTGACGTGTCGTGTCATGTTGAGGCCATTTAGCAGCCATTTCCAAATGCAATATAGCGTGTGTTCTAACGCTGACATTGATTAATGAACTGACAAGAGAAGTAAGCTTTCAAATACATAGTTTCCGCATTCCTTCTTACCCTGTTGTCTCTGCTATGAACACCACTAAGATGAATACAGGTATATGGCACGAGTCGTGGAAATCAAAGATACATGGAATAGTGGAACTATGCACTCATTTGCCATTTTCTCATCATTCTGCAGCATGACACATTTCAAGGAGTGCCTTAGACTATGTTATGGAGATGCAACCAATTTTGGTATACAATTGATCTATGATTTGATATCCCTTGTTCCTTCCATTAGAGAAGCTGAAGGCCTGCGTGCCACTCATTTGATGCCCTTGAATGAAATCCATCGTTGCAACTTTTAAAACATTGTTTTGACCTAATTAAGTGTCATATGTGCCCTCTCTTTGGTATAATAGAAGCTTTCTTTAAATCTCCTTAATAACTCTCCTTGGATGACAGCGCATCAACCAACACTTTGCATACACCATTCCCACAGAATGCATCCACATCACTGATCTTATACATTAACACTCTAGAAGGGGTGCTGGGCATGGAGGAAGCTTGGGATGTGGACTGTATTATCTGGTATAACTCTGTGTTCAAGGCAGCATGTGTTCTGCTGGCTAGTGCTCTCGCCCCCATTCCTCCTTCCCTTCTCCGCTCTTACCTTTGCTCGGCTCGGGCCCTGGACTTGGATGGCAGGCCGTTACCAGCATAGTCAGCCCAACCCCTTGGGTTATATTGCCTCATTGATAGCCTCAACTTACGTATCTTTTACATTTTCCCCATATGTGTCTAGTTTTAAGGTGTCCTGCACTTGGAGTACATTAGTGAACCTTTGTCTCTAATGCAAATGTGTCCATTGTGCTACAGCGAGGAAAGGACGAGACCTCTCACTGCAAAAACAGCATGAGGCTTGTTGGTCTTTGCAAAAACAAATACATACACAAACATAAACAAAACAAATAAAAAAATAAAACATAATTAAAATAAATAAAAAAATAATACAAACTTGACACATTATAACTTATTTCGATATCTCACAATTATGCAAATAACGTTAATAACACAAGACGAACAATACCCTTTTTAAAGAGTCTAGATTGATATTGTTGCCAACACACATGCCATGTAGATAATAATCTGCACACCTTTTTCAATCCCCCATGGAGCTCATACACATAGGCATTCAAGCAAGTGGAAATCAACAGATTCATTATATGCTTATATTTCCCAGTCCGGGCAATATGGTCCTTTGGAGGTGATAACCGGGTCCTCAGGCATCAACCTACGAGGTGGCGATGATGGGTAAACCCAGAGCAGTGTGATGGGTTGAACAGCAAATCTGGAACCAGGACTTTTGGCAATCATTTGCAGGGACAGTAACAGAACAGTAGTAAAGTGTCTGGTCAAACACGATTCATCTCCAAAAGGTCCCTTCCTCACACATTAGACTGATATAGGTGCAGCACACTCCAGTGCCTGTGCCAGGGAGTCCGTATCAGCGAGAGGATTTAGACCAGCAATGCAAGTCATTACTCGGGAGGATAGCTCAGGGGCAACATGCTTGCCTTGGAAGCAAGACGACATGGAGCAACACAGGTTTGATCCCCAGGTCCACGCTTTGAAACCTCTTGGTGTTTAGCGCGTTATAAATAACCTATAAATAACCAATCATATCATATCATTACTCAGGATCCTCATGCCTGGAGAAGCTGAGTGCATCGCATTTGTGCCCATGGACGAATCTTCAGTTGAGCCACAGTTTATCCTCAAGATGATTATCACGAGATTCTTTCTTGATCACGTCTCCACTGTCGCGATAGGTTTATGGAGTAATGGAATGAGTCCATCCTTTGGTAAACTGTGTGAACATGTTTTAATATTCCTATCATCCCTCATCTAATGTCACTGGAGACATCCAAGAGATCCCCTGATAGGCACAACTTGATGCCGTAAGTGCCAACATCAAAATGCTGTATAGCGTAATTCCATACACTAATAGCTCCATGTAAAGTCCTGCCTTGCATTTCCATACGGTATGAGAAAAAGTGCCTGATGCTAGCACTTAAAGCCTTTTATAGAGCAGCAGTTTTAAAATTATTTTCAGAGTCAAAGTTTTTTGCTTCCAATTCTCTGTCAAATTGTTATTCCTTTTAAAAGTGCTTCACTTAGTTACAATATGTTTTCTACACTATTCATCATGCTTTAGAAGTTGCAAAACATGTTAACAATGTTTTAAAAGGCTTTTAAACCGTATACATGTTGGCTTATTTGACCTACAAATTCAAACACTCTTACAAAGGTACATCTTTGCCTCGCATTGCTGCTCTCAGAGATGCATTTAGTCAGAGCACCACAATTGAAGGGCTGAATGTCATGGGCAAACAGCAGTGGTGTGTTTCTTTTGACTCTAAGTGAAATTCATATATACTCAATTTGGCGCAGAAATAAATGTTAGGCAAAATCTTGTAATTCTTGCAAACTGATAATTATGCAATTATGCAATTATGCAATAAAATATACCAGGTATATATAAATGTAGGTTATCGTGATCTTGAGAGTGTAACACATTAGTCCAGTAATAGTATTCAATAGGCCTCATTCTGGGTCTGGTAGTAAGCCTGCCGGAGATACCGTTGGCTTGCCGCCGGACCCGCAAAAGATTACCAGCACCTGACTTCCCAGTAACACCGGAGTATTAAGACCCCAGCGGCCGGGATGTCAGGCACCAGTAATTTTGTAAGTCTCCATTCCCATGGACCTACAGGACTCCATGGGAATGGGGAGCACGTAGGAAACACTGGCACTGTTAATAACGGTGCCGGTGCTTCAGTGAAATTCTCTGGGTGGGTGCCATTCTGCCAGCTAAGGCTGACCCTGGCGGGCAAGACGGCACACGCCCGCAAGACGGCACACGCCCGCAGTGTCGTAGTGTGCCAGTCCGGACACACAATTGCGGGTAGGCTTTCGGACACCGTTGTTTCCGGACCGGCACACTCATAATGACTCCCAATGTTCTTTGTTGAACCAATGGTGCCAACAACGTTACTCCATTCGAGGAACCAGTTCAGCAACACACGGCAGAAAACAAAGTAGACAATGAGCAGACAGCATGCTCACCTCTTCAAGATTATAGCAGTAGTGTATGGATCGGTCTGTGCATCACGGGTATCAAATCCAACAGCTTTCATTTAAAAGTAAATAAAATAAATAAAGTTATTGACAATGCATAAAGACACTATCCAATCACCCGGACCGGGTGGGTTATAATAAGAGCTGCGTAGTCCCTGTGCCAACACAACCAACCTGTTTGGTCTTCTCAGGCTGAAATGCCTCTTCTAAGCAAAGAGGATGGCAAAAGAGCTGACCACCCCCCATACAGAGAGAACATATACCACTGCGACATGTCAAGTTGCACAAAAGTAGCATATGCAGGACAATTGAAGTAAAACAATAACGGGATATAAACAAAAATCTGGTAATTTTCAGGTAATTGTCTTTTGTCATAAGATATGAACTCAGGAGTGGAAAGGGAGTGGGGATATGGTATGCATCGGCGTGGATACAGGCAAATCTTTCCCTAAATGGCCATCTCCCAATGCTGTTAGGGGGGTGCAGCAGGGAGGATTCCCCGCACTACAAAGCATTCTATTATGTGCACTTTGTATTAATTAACACGCTTAATACCAGTCTCTAGGTACAGGACCGAGTTTCAAACCTGTGTTACTGTGTGCTATTTAGCTCCGAGGTCAAACACATTGCCACTGAGCTGTTCTCTCACCGTTGCATGGTTTATGGCAGTCACATAGTAATACATCATTGTCATAATAAGGGCCAAAGAAGACTGATATTAAATAGAGTGTTGTGTAAAGGAATCTGGTGTGAGGCAAGCGGGGCAGACCATACGATTTCTACTGCCAAGAATCCTACAGTGCACAACAATAGCAGTGAACATTGACTTGTTACAAGTGTTCCATATTGTAGGCAAAATTATGTTGGAGGAAAAAGTTGATCAGTATGGGTGGAGCTGTAGATTGTTTGTAATGCTTGACATGCTAGCAATGGAACAATGACCGCACTTTTAAATAGGTGAGGCACAAGTACAAAGGACTGCCAGGTGGCAACACAAAGAATGCTAGCTGGTACTGCTCTGATATGTATTCGACCCGAGAACTGATGTAGGGCATTTAATAGTCCTAACAGTTGCACTTTATTGCAGGGACAGCATGTTGTAGTATAGGGGCATTAGAAAATGCAAGGTGCTCCATCTCCCAGCTTATCCACCCCACTGCATCTGTTGGCTGTCTCCACGACCACCAGTCTGGCTTCAGAGCTGCCAGAGGCACTGAAACTGCTGTCCTGAACACCCTTGAAGACTTACTCTCTAATCTCGAATCCAGCTCTCCTTCTGTTCTCATCCTTCTTGACCTTTGCTATGGTTAATTATGCAAACCAAATAAAACAGCTCTGTGATACCCTTTGGCATCACAGACTTGGCTTTGGAAGAGTTAACCGCCTTCCTCTCCGACCGACCTTCCCAGGTTCAACTGAACCCTTTTCTCTCCACCATGTCTCTCTCCACCTGTGGAGTCCCTCAGGTCTCTGTCCTCTAGTCTTGGATTTTCAACATCTACCTGACCCCTCTAGCCCACTTGATCTCCACCTTCTCTCTTAATTTCCAGTGTTATACAGATGACAAGCAGCTCTCCTTCAAGCTTCCCTCCTCTTCCTCCTCCTCTTCATCTCTCATTGCTGACTGCCTGTCTGCTATTCAGGCATCGTGCACTGCTATAAATATCTGTCTTCATACCAGTAACACAGAGATCCTTCTCATTGGGACCTATGCTCCCTCTTTCTCTCATACAATCTGGCCGGCCTCCATGGGCCTCCCCCTCACTCTCCTTTGAGGCAAAAAACCTTGGTGTCATCTTCGACTCCTCTCCCTCCTTCTTTCCTCACATCAATGTCCACTTTCAGCTGAAAATCCTCCGAGGCATTCTCCCTTTCCTCACCTTCCCCCAGAAACTTAATGTCTGCAAATCTCTGGTCCTCTCCAGGCTGGACTACTGCAACAGCCCCTTCCTCATTGTGTCTAACTCCTCCCTTCACCCTGTTCAATTAATCCAGAATAGGACTGTGGGACTTATCCTTAGCCTCAAGTCCAGGACTGCATCTCTCCAGCCTTAAAATCTTTCTACTGAGTCCATGGTTGCTGCAAGGATCAAGTTCAAGACACTCTGCATCATCCACAAAGCTTCTGGGGCCGGCATTCCCTCACATCCATCTCTCTCTCCCTGAATGCCTCTCTACTAGAGCCTGTCAGACATCTAGCTCTAACTCTGCAGATAATACACTTTTGCAAGCAGCAAGTTGGGGATAGATTTCTCTCCTCCACAGGGTTCTCCCTCATGAATGGCCTCCCTGCTCCTCTCAGACTTGAGCTGGATCTCCTTAAGTTCCAGAATCTTCTAAAGACCTTCCTTTTCGCTACTTCCTTCATTCGCCCCCTCCCCAGCTAATGTCCCTGTCTGTCTCATGACTGGCTGCCTGGTTCCTTCAGGGTCTTACAGGGCACCAGCCCCCCCTATTCTAGTATACCCCTGCACTTGGTTTCCCCTGAACCCCTCCACCCCCTAACCAGCACTTTCCCTTCTGGGTCCATCCCCCCGCACTCGCTTGGCTGGGCCTGAATCCTTGTAGCCCTTCCAGCTCCTTACTTCACACTTGCTCGTGGACCTTTCTTCCCCTGCACTCTCTGATTTCCCCTGGGTCTGTCCACTGGGCCTCCCCTGGCACTTGCTTTTCTCACAGGCCCGTCCGCCCTGACCGGCACTTCTCCCCCTGCACTTCTCTTTGCTGCACCTCCATGATCCAATTGTCACAAGGCCTAGTAGGATTGTTTTCTGTTTTGTCGTCCCTGTTCCTCCACCCTCTTGTCTTGTTGTGACTCGAAACACATTGGGCCTCATTACACGGTAGGCGGTACCCATGCCACTATTAGCGCCATGGCTACCCCCTTACCGCATTCTGGGTCCGTGTTCCCGGAATAGGGACTTACCGGATCATTCCGACCTTGGAGTACCCGGTAAGTTCCCATTCCGGGAACCATTCCCCATTCCCATTGAACCCCCACAGGGTTCAATGGGAATGGGGATAGAGCTAATAACGGGCCCGCTATTAGCGGACCCGTTATAAGCTCTGAAGTCCCTCAATGGGTCCCTTCCATAAGGGAAGGGACCCGCTAAGGGACCTCGTAGTAGGGAGGTAAGGGATTACCGGCACCGGTGCCCTTACCGGTGCCGGTAATCCCTTACCGCATACTGTGTAATGAGGCCCATTTGTATAGGTGCATTGTCAATACCCTATACATTAAATTAAACATTAAATGACATTTGTGGCTTTTTTTAATCAATGTTAAGTGTTCATACTTGGAAGTAATGGACATTTTACAGAGCAGGAGGAATCTGATATAAACTATGTTTTGACAGGATTTGTGTTTTGTCTCAACCTAACGGTGCTCAATGTCACTAGTTAAGCAATATCTAACGGTTTGTGGACGAGAATTCATTAATTAGATATGAAGACATTTGTAATGACCAGAGCCTAGGGAAACACTGCTAGGGTGCTATTACAAAAGAATGTCAACCCGTACATGTACAATTATCACTAAGCCACAAATTGATTGCCATAGCACAAACACATATTATTTAATTTAATGTTTGCACCATAGCAATGTTTGTATGGTTCTGGTCTTTTGCCCAGATTAAACAAATTCATTGATTATGTTTTTTTTGTTTTGTTTGCAGTAGGGCAATTATTTCCCTTCCCTAGTATTACTGTACTTTAACTGATAAACGTGTTCTATCATAACACCCTGAACGTCTTTAAATACATGTTGCATTTCACCCAAACCGAGAGAACATTTGAAGAACGACACAAACCTGTAGCACCAAACAATATACACTGAGTTAGAACATAATGTTACATTTCCGAAATATGTGGATCTTGTTTAAAGGTGTTACAAATCATTATCAGTTCAGCTCTGACATTATCTCACGAGTGATATGACATATTGCTGTCATGCGTTCCTTCTATATAGCACCTTTCATGCTTTTCGTGTGTTTCTGTTCCTATCCAGTGAGAAATGGACAGTGTCTTCTGGCAATCACACTCAGCAGTGCTAGTCATTGGGCTGGATATTCCTGGATCCGACGGGAAAATATGTCTTCCATAATCAGGCACTCCTGAAAAGTTTCAAAGTTTTCTTTTTTGTTCACATTCAGGACTTGAGAACACGTCCTCTGGTCAAAATGGTCAGGAGACTTAACCACTAGACCACTTCAGCAGTGAATGTTTAAGCAAGCTATGTAGGTTTAACACGTGTGCACCTTTTATAATTTGTTTGCAACATTATAGGAAACACTCCTCCTCACTTGGATTATTTTTGAGGTGTTACTAATGAATTATTCTCCCGAATTAGGAATATCTATTTATGGGATTGTTTATAAAGATCTCCCACGTTCACCAACACCCGCAACCCCCAGCCCCCCACCAACCACCAACACAGTTACTGTTGGGATCCAGGGATATCACACTTATTAATTTCCTTTTCCAGCACTGTCACTCAGTGACAGAGGCAGCATTGGGTCCTGGGCCAAAAGGCTTTCTGATGGGGCACTAACTAAATTATTCATGAATTCAATTATTCATTGGCAGTGCTTGCTGGCGAATTGTGTCTGTGGAGAGGCATTCATATTCCCCCCAAATTAGCACATGTGACCACGATTAGTGGGGTAGCACTGAGTAATGTCAGAATGTTCGGGTGGAGATGTTGTGGGGCTTAGTCTTCAACTAATGGGTTGAAATGGTACAATGTCCATGAAATTGTTGGACAAGGCAATACAACCGGTCCAGCAAGGTAACACCTAACAAAAAAAAAATCCAATAGATACTATGCTACAAACAGTACACATTAGAATTTTCCATTTTCATGATAACCCTTGCCAACAATATATGTCAATAAAGCCACCACAATAAACATGTATTATAGCACCTCCACAAAGCAGTTTCATGGTGGTGTCCACAATATATGCCACCACAGCCTTTGTTTAAATGCATGTTGTTCATGTTGTACAGAGCCAGCCTGACTCTGTAAACATGTTTTGTCTGCCACCCGTTTGTAAAGATATATGCAGCTAAAACAGTGGTACATACAAGCATAATGGTTGGTCCACACAATATATGCCAGCATGCTACTGCAATACATTTACTAATGTCATGCTTTCATTGCCACGCACCCTACCTCTGCCAAACACACTCTTCCTGCTCACACACACACATACATTCTTTAAGTCACTCACTTAAATGCACAAATTCCCTCATTCACAAAGTCATCCAAAAAGAGTGCAATCTATATTTTCTGGGAAACCTTAACTATGAGATGACAACTGGTATATGGATAACGTTGTATGTGTTATAATTGTGGATGCATTTGCATCATAGCCACATTGTAATTGGTTATTTATAACTTAAGCGCTGACACAGGGATCCAACCTGTGTTGCTCCGCGCCGTCTTGCTTCCAAGATGCGAGTTGCCCCTGAGCTATCATCCTGAGAGGATATTTTCGAACACTTATTTTAATGTTTTAATTGACATATAGATTAACGTTTGATAAGGCTTTTAAATATGGATGTATACAAGGTTTTATACAAGTCACAGTGTACTTGAATGGATACAAACATGTCTATAATGATATTTCCTTTAATCATTTCAGATATATTATGCTCTTTTCGGGTAATTTGGTCTCATTCAGCATCGATACTGCAAAGACTGATTGAAAGGCAAGGGTACCTTTAAATACATTTCAGTCTCAGGCATTATGGAATGAGACACGACATATCTGGTTTGCTCTTATCGGGGTACAACAGAGTTTTGGATCATGTTTCTCCAGTCATGCTGCTCTTTTGGAACGGGTGCAAACCCTAAAATTATATATTACTATTCACTCACATTTTCAAAAACCCAGTAGGAGATTAGTGTTAGTATTTAATTATCAACCCTGGCTTTTGGATATCAGCATCATCCGGGGAAATCACTTTGTATTGTAGGATAGCTCAGGGGCAACTGAATCTGTGGAAATCACTTTGTATTTGTGCAACGTGCTCGCCTTGGAAGGAAGACAACATGGAGCCAACACAGATTCAATCACCGGTCTGATCTTAGAAACCTATGGGTATTAGACGTGTTATAAATAATCTACTGTATCATATCAGTGATGTATGAAACGGACAAAAATATAACAAGTGAGCAATATCTTCACAAGCAAAAATATCACACTTACATTTGTACTTAGTATCCATCTCACTCTCCCATTTTCCTGTATATTTATTCAAGAGCAACATATTCAATATAAGGTCTACTAAATATAATCTTGCATTTGTCCAAGAGATCAATGTTAAATAATCTTAGGTTCGTTCAAGAGATTTCAATTATATATGCCATCTGATCTTTCACTCCACCCCCTTCTTGTTTTAATCAGATGTTTTGTTTCAGTTGGAACCGTTTCAGGTTTTAAAAACCATCAATTTGGTAAAATATTAGTCAATTTCTTTTGAATATAATTAAGCCAAGGATGTGCATGAAGAAGGTCATTATTTATTACATTGCAAATAATCAGTCAATTCTAAACCTGTGCTGGGTTAGTCCATACTCATCCATTAGAACATGTGAGACAATTATAACTTTTACTTTTAAGAATTTCCATCCCACCTCTGAATTAAAAGGAAGCACATGGGCTAGTGGAAGCACATTTAAAATCGGAAGTATGTTTACCTTGAATTGGAGTCTACGGACAGAATAACTCCATGAGCACCCTCTGCAAAAAGGTGACTGGGCGAGATTGGGTGTTAAGAACATGAGTGAAATGCTCCGGGGCCACCCCCCCCCCACCTTCTCTATTTGTATTGTACATTATCCCATTGATCGGTACAACTCTAAGTGCTTGGATATCTAGATGCCATCAGTATTTGCACCAATGACTAATATTTACTGCCAATTATTTTGACACCTTCTAGTGGTTCATTCGTGATTGTCATTGTTCTTTCTTTTTTTGTGGTGTTCCCCAATGCCATCACACAATATTTAGTATGATTGACCAAGAGTTCCTGCATAATTATGGTATTTATTAATTAATATTGACTGCTCTATGTGTGTGTGAATCAAAAGAATGGCATAGTCCTCATATTCAATGACTGGCATATACCTATATCCTTTGTGAAAGCCGCGTCTTCAGAGGGTTAGTCCAGAAATGAGTATCAGAGGGGTCAATCTGCATGCTGGTAACCCCATAGCGAACACTAGACTTCACATTTCTCTGCACATCTGATGGAATTGCAACCCGCTTTTTCGTAACAACAATCACATAAAAAATCCAGTATATTGTATTCCAATTCGTACAAATGCTATATCTAGCTGCATAAAACCCAAGTATAGATTAAAATGTTGGGTTTTGCCATATGTATACATGGTCAATGAAAGGACGAGACCTTGGTCCTCCCATCATATTCCATTTTGAACACCATATTGGCTATCAAGTATGATGTTAATGGTTTCTGCTCAAATGTTACATCTTCAATAAATTATTATAGCAAAAATACTTGCTGCTGCATTTAATATTGGTCTGGAAACCTAAGCGTTTGGGACTGCATTCGATTGTTTATTAATTGGTAAAACTGTTACCAATGTTTATGATTCAAGAGTAGTTTTGGTCTGAAACTCTTCAGAAAATCGTTTTGATAAAATTGGGCACATTTTAAATTTTCGTTATTCGTCAGTCAGACAACATTCAGGGTTAGGGAACGTGCCACTGAAAAATCCAGAATTAAAGTCTTTACTTCATCCAGCGTTATCACAGAACAATAACCCCAATGTTCATGGGAGTAGAGCACGTTAGCCTTTGCACCACGTTAAGGGGCTGATTCATGGAATTATTTCCGCCGAAAAAGGGGGATTTGTGTGCCATTCTGCCCGCAAATCCCCATTTGTCAGACAGGGATTAGTGGGCAGAATGGCACACAAATCCCTGTTTTTCTGCACAAATAAATCCATGAATCAGCCCCTAAAACTATTTTGGTGAGCAATTAAGGGATTTCCAATGATTGGTCCAAGTGGAAGATGCGCACATGCAGTAGAACCTAGTGGTGCTTCTTGAGATTGAGGCCCTTCAATACCAACATATTTTACGTCCATTCCTTCTGATGTTTTCATCAATCCATCAGATATTTCTTTTTGAATTGTGTGTTTGCAATGGTTTTTTTTGTAGCTGCTCCTTTAGCTTTTCTTTTTACACTTATATCTCCCCGTTTTTGTGGACACAGGCTTTTAGTGCTTTCCTTGATGTTGTCGTCGATCTCGTTAGTTAGGTGGCTTGCAAGAGCATATGACTAAGTGAGTGCTTTCTTGGGGTAGCATAAATGTTTAGAGTCTCGAGTGGCATTAATGTTCAGGAAACATTTCACTTCTGTCCAACAGTAGCTCAGTTTTTTTTTTTGTGTACTTCATTTGTTATCTAAGAAGACCACATCATGACTCCTTCCTTTGAACAAATTGGATCAATAATCAATTTACCAAAAACTCTTCCTCATGCAAAAGGTTCTGAAGAAGGTTTCGGGGATTTGCATTGAATGGAACCCAAAACACATCCTTCTTTCTAACAACACCTCTCTCAGGAAGTCGCTGGTAGTGACAGCTCCCCCCCCCTTTGAAAATAAAATGTTCCCCACCTACTCCCCTGTCATGGATACTTTTCACCTTGCACAATAATCCAAGGCCTGAAATGACCATCCACATACTCCAAACCACTATTAAGACAAAAATGAAAATGAAAAGGCAGAAAGTCGCTCACAACCCATTTACAATGCACGACAAGTGATGTTTGACAATCATTTGATCACTGACACTGCTGATGTGACATTCCAAGCCGACATGTTTTCAAATTGTGCTAATTCAGTGGAAAACTGAGGAATTCTCAGACACAAACCCCATTCACATCTTAAGGGGACACAACAAAGCCACTCTCTTCCCTACCAAAGACAAACATTCACAATCAGTGCTTGTATCAAACACACACATTCACTCAGTTGTCCACCCAAACAAACACTCACATACATACAGGGATACAAATACACATGTGCACACTTGTTCAAACTGTCTCAGACACACATTCACATGCATACACATTGCAAACCATTCTAAACAATTCGATTTTCAATTCAAAAACCTTATTGCTGCATAATTAACATCACATATGATTGATTAAAATTGATACAAAACGACCCATGAAAATATAATTATTAAAATGATAAAAAACAGAAGATTACAACAACAATATTGTGATAACATTATTTCATGTACAAATACTCAATTTAACATGATATGCAGTGCAAGCTTAATTCAAAATGTAGGATGTGGTGTCATTGCAGCCGGGGAGCGTTGCCATTTCTCACTTTAGACCTCACACACACTCAATGTAAAGACTTGGCAACTAAATGCACTTCTACCAGCTCACAAGTATTCTTACAGTAGGCTATTGCCACTTGAAGTCAGCAAATGCCTGCCAGCCAAAGAATCAGGGATTGGTATTTTGTCCAAAGGTCCTTATACCCTTCAGAACAAAAACACAAAGTGGGTAGTAGACCCTTCTTGGACCCCACAGACAAGAAAAACTGTGCTGTTAGACCCACTCCAGTTCTGAGTAAAGGTTGCCAATTTAAAAATGCCAAGGCGGAACTCTAGATGTAATGAGTTTGCATCAAAAAGCTTGACCAGATCCATATAGATTTGAAAAACAAAACCTGGCTTGGTCATCAAATAGAGCCAGCCAGTGCTAAGATTAATACAGGCCGCTTCCAAAGACTGTCAAGATGATGCAACACTCACTTAGTTAATGAAGGCCTTGGTGTCATTGGTCATAGGGGGTCATTCCGAGTTGGGCGGTAGCCATGGTGCTATTAGCACCATGGCTGCCTCCCATACCGGGTCCGGTGTGGCTGAATAGGGATTTACCGGGTCATTCCGACCCTGGAGGACCCGGTAAGTCCCCATTCAACCAACCATTCCCCATTCCCATTTGAGCCCCCATAGGGCTCAATGGGAATGGGGAAGGCGCTAATAACGGGACCGCGAATAGCAGGCCCGTTATTATCGCCCTGGTCCCTTAGCGGGACCACACTTCCTTTACGGTTACCGCTAAGGGACCTCAGAATTGGGCGGTAAGGGATTACCGGCACCAGTCTCCTTACCGGTGCCCGGTATCCCTTACCGCCCAAATCGGAATGACCCCCATAGTCTCAGGTGACCTCTATAAGTGCCCATGTTTCAAATCAAAAAGCCAAAACTTCACATGTTTGAGCCACAGGAGAGACCACAATCCTTTGCGGGTGTAAGTATAAGTATGCAGGGTAATAGGGGGCAGTGATGTGCAGGGATTCTTGTATAGGTGGTGGTAAGGGGTTTATGTAGAAAATGCAAACATCATAAATGGCCAGCGCGTGCATCAGATGGAAATGCACACATCATTGCAGTGAGCACGTGTTAAAGTTAGTTCATTTCAGGGAAGTGTTCCATTTAACTCAATTCGAACCAAATTTGATAACTAATATACATGAACATACTAACTTAACCTCCCGTTTAACAAACTGAATTCCCTATCCTTAACATGGAGTGCAAATTGGTTCAGATGAAATAATTTGGAAATGATTTTGAAATGCCCTTATGCCTTCTACAATGAGGTATGAGCTGGCTGGTTTCATTAAACGTGCAGCATAGCAGAGCCTGCAAATATGAAGTATGTGTTGCTAAAACGTCCATTATGTTTTCGCAGGAAGCAAAAGGAAGAGAGATGATACATTTATAGTTTAGCAGGCATTGGAAAAATACTGAGCAGGTCGGGTGATGTGGGCATGTTCAGGAAGAGAGGCCGGTCCTTTTGAATGACAGCAGTAGCTTTTACAAGTAGCTGAGAGAGGGTTTGAGGTCAGATGGGCAGGCTGACTTGCCGGGAGACATGCAGGGATCCTGTGCTGGGAGGTGGGCTGCCCGAGTGCTGGGCTGTGACAGGCAGTTTGAGACGCTTTGCTGGCAAAGGCAGTGCTGCTGAGTTGCTGTGAAAAAGGCGATACTGTCACATATAAGTTTAATAAGTCCAGTAGCTATTATTGTGAAAGACAATGGAAAAAGGACAGGTGTTAGGGTATATTCTGAGTGGAGCGTTACCCCTATAAATAGGGAAGCCACCAATGCACTACCACAATAAAATATACCACAATTTACCACAATAATACAATGTCACAAGGTTAAGTGTATCTCCTCCAGAAAATATATCCAACAAGTTTCATAACATACGTGAGGGTTTGTCTATAACACAACAAACTTGGCGAGGTCCATATTCTCATGCAATATAAAATTGGTTTTAACTTGATAAAATCACCTATTGTTGTAGGTCACATTCCATGTGCAAACTAGCATTAGGGGTGGACAGGGCTAAGCGATTTCAAGAGTGTTGTTTCCACTATACTTATAGACTTAATCCCAGTAAATCCTGTGATCTCAGCTCCATATGAGCATGAAGTAAGTGCCTGTGATTAACACAGTTGGGGAGCTGGGGTAATAGCACCACTACAGTGACTGTGATGGAAGCGCCTAATGCCTCCACTATAACGTTCTAGAGTAGCACTGGCTTTAACAACTTTACTTGTCCACAGGCCATTGTCACAAAACATAATACCTAGGTAGACATGTGTCCTTACTTTTTCGAGGGCCATGCCATTCACTTGGAGGTTGTGCTTCACTTATTTGGCTAGCCTAGGCCTGAATGCCATTGTTTGTACCCCCCAACCCCTTTTGTGCAGCTGTGGGCTAGGAAGGGCTGGGAGCTGCAGGGCTGTGCAGCTCCCAGCCCTTCTCAATGAAAACCGCCAGCTTGTGTTTAAGCCCCATTCTATGCATGCAAGCACACATTTGTTTTTGTGTTTGTTTTTTAAACGTAAACTTTCTCGCAATGCTTGTGACCTTCTTTCATGTTCATCTCCCAAATCATCATGAAAGCAGGCAGCAGATGGCAACACGTGGTTCCAGGCTAGTGTCTCTAACCTGGTTGCAGATCAACTTATGACCCACAGCTGCAGGGATGCTACTTGTATGACAATGGTTATATCACTCCACCAGTCAGCATTTAAAGATATAAAAGGGCAATGCATTTACCCAATGCCAACATGTGGGGGGCAAGACTACAGCAGGAGCTCCACATGGCAAAAAGAGGGGGAAGAAGGAGGGCTTATGACCCCCTTGCCTCCACCATGACTTCACACTCGATGCACAATGCCTATTGTGTAATTCATAAGTCCACTCTCCTCTTGTTCTGCCCATTTTCTCTCTGCAATTTCTCTTTGTTTTCTGAACCATCCAACTAATAGTCAGCCTTGCATCGACGCATGCGCCAATCAGAGCTCATTGGGGGGTATTGGCCTCCTTTCCTTGTGCACATTCCAGTATATAAATAGGGTTTTCCCAACTGAGAAGCATATGCTGCAAGTGATTTGCCATAACACATTGCTGTTGCTTGTTGTCACAGAACAGATACTGCATTATGTGAATATCTGCTGGCATCAGGCACAAGCTTTTCTGTGAAAATGTGGAAACTTTCAGATTCATCAATAAACTAAAATAGAACATCATATCTAAAATAGAAAATCAGATATACTTCTTCTGCCCTCAGCAAAATGGTACAGAAGATGGGGTTATTCATGTTTCTTTTATATATTTGTGGAACCTACATTGTTATTATTAAGTTGCTAAACCAGGAGTGTATCTGCTTTTTGAGAGGCCTCCAATGCACAACACAGGACAACGTGCATTTCTGCGTGCATCGTTAAAGCAAGGATTCTAACCTAAGCATTTCTAATTACAAGCAAGACCTACATCATAAAGTTTGCAACAATCCATGCAGGCTACCAGTTCAGTAGAAAAACCTTTTTAAGTTGAGTATGGCGACTTTTTTACGCACTAAATTCAAGCAGACTGATTTAAACATTTGTTCCAGATGAATGTGCTTTCCCTGCGGGAATGATTTTACGGTTCTATTCTTTGGCTGAAAATCAGAATGTAAGCTATTGCGCTTGAAACACATTTCCTACCTCACACTTATCTTTTCTGTGTGTGGGCTTGTGTCAAATAAGCGCTAGAGATAAGGAATACGGCAAACTCATTTTAGTAGATTGTCAAAGGTAAAAATATTACATTATCTAAATGTGTTTTTGCAATCTTGGAAATGTATATTTTTTTGCCGCATGGCCAAGTAATGAGATTTTGTTAACCTACTGATCTGGATAGTGCCAGCAAATATGTTCAGTCCTCCTCTGAAGCAGAAATATTGAGGAGGTAATGTTTAAATTTCTTATGTTCATGTTTAAAACATTTCATTTTTGAGTGTACTTTACAGGCCACAGTTTACAATGTTCACAAGGCAGTAAATCGTACAAATGCCAAAAAAGAAGCAATGTTTGTCCGCATCTCCAGTTCTTACAAGAACAGGGGGATCCTGCCAGAAACCGAATATGGTGTAAAGTCATTTCATAAAAAAGTTGTTCTTCAGAAAGAAATATCGTCATTTGTGTATAGATGGAATTCTTTATTATTAAGTCTGAATGACTGTTCCACAGTCGTTAACCCTTTTCTATTGTGTAACCTTTCCTATACCCCAGTACAATACACTTTTTCCAGTCTCAAGAGGGCCTGATTTAAAAAAACGATTTCCCATGGGAAAACTCATTGAACACGTTTAATAAACCAGGCCCTCTCCGATCCACACGTGTTTGTCTTCTTGACGTGCAGTTCTATGCAAGCACTCAGATGGAAAAGAGTCACAGGATTGTAAAGTTTAAAAGACAAAAAACATCCGTTCCATGCTGGACATGGAGCCCTTCATTTTCTGACTTCCAATATCTGGCATCTAATAAATGTGCATGGTTAGCTCTGTGACCATAATTACATACACCGTTTTTTGTTTAGTTTTTTTCTTCTGGTAATTGTGATAGTGTTTTAATAGTGGTTAGTGAATGACCTGACTAAAAAGCATGTGAGTCAAACCAAATCCATATTTCTTATTCTGTCTACTTGTATGTACTCACAAGATCTGGTGCTATTCAGATTAGGCTTGGGGTTTAATGATGGGAGGATCACGCTATCTCAAACTCTCCCTTCTTAATTTATCATCTATTGGATTGTTGCCTTGGCATTCTTATTTCGGATATCTATCAATCTGCTGTAATATGCTGGTATGTCACACTTGTAATACTCAACCTCTATTGTGATTTATTTACCTTGGTCACTGAAAAATAAGAAGAAGAAAATGAATGCTAACCTAGCCCTGCCTCTGTAACTGAATTAATATGAATTCATTGAAATTGATTGTTTTTTTAAATTATTTTTTAAATTGCCTCTTTGTATTGTAGACAAATCAAACGTTTTATGCCCCAAAACAAACAGTATGTTGCAGAAATATCATCTTATTGAATCAAAGTAATTGCTGCTCCATTCATGAATTTGCAAAGGAATTAAACCTCCATCTACTTTGATGCAGTTCTTTTAGAAGTTACTCTCTTTTATGTTCGATAAATGTGCATTTAATGGTGCATGTTGCACTCATATGCACTTTACGTAATATGTTCTAAATTTGTCCCTGGGAACTCTTTCACACTTTATCTCACATCAAGCAATTTCCATTTGTTGTCAATGTTCTCACTTCTCACTTCTCACTGTTCAGCCCATGGACCATATCTCCAGCCCTAAAATCTCTCCACTGGCTCCTGGTGGCTGCAAGGATCAATGTCACGACCCTCTACATCATCCACAAGGCTTTCTGGGTCCTGGGACGACGCTATCTCAAGCATTCCCTCCCTAGATAGTCCACTTCTAGAGCCCTAGTCTCCTCTAACTACAACTCGTTGACTGTCAAATGCTTCTCCAAGCAGAGAGTGGGGGGCAGGTCTCTCTCATCAGCTGTCACCTCCCTTTGGAACAGCCTCCCTGCCCCTCTCAGACGTGAGCCTGATATCCTTAAATTAGGGAAACTGCTGAAAACTCTGCTGTTCTCTACCTCTTTCACTCTTTCCCTTTCCTGTTAATGACCCCACTGCTGCTGTGACCAGTGGCCTGATCCTCATGAATCTCACAGGACTCCAGACCCTTCTTCCCAGTCAATACCAGCACTCTCCACCCCACTGCACTGCCATTATGGGCCCTTTCTTGGCATCTCTGCATCCCACCCTTGGGAGTCGCCTGCACTAGCACTTAACTTGAGGTTCTCCTCCTTGACTCCCCTTAGAACTTCCCTCCCAGGCTCTCAACCAGCATTGTCCACTGCTGCCTCCCTCCCCCCTCCCTATCTCCTACACTTTTCTTCACTGCACTTTCACATCTGAATGCCACACGGCTTAGTAGGACCATACTTGCATTTTACTGTTTTTGCCATTGTTATTATTTCCCCTGTTCCCTTCCCAGTTATTCTTGTGGCGCTTTGACACACAATGCTGTTGTATATGCACCTAATACATGCTCAATAAAATAAATACAAATATGAAACATGCCATCTACCCCTTCATATGAATTGGAACTCATTGACAAGAGTGCCGTATGAATGCAGGAAATGTGTGGTATAATGTCCCATGATCTAGGAGAACTGTTCACGCAGTAAAGCAATCTAGTGTTCAACAACCATTATTACAGCACCCACAAGAGCAAACATCCATTCCATAAAACACTGTATGAACCAGTTCCATAACTTTGAATAACTCAGTGCATTGAACAATGGAATACCATCATCAACCTCTTGAAAAAATTCACAGACAATATGGGGCACATATTGACATATTCAAATTCACCATAGACTTCCCACCAATACCAGTCAGCAATGCATTGAGATGGACCAAACTCAGCATACTTACTGCAGAAAACCTGACCAACAATCTTGCAGCCCTCAAAGCCAATTGCTAGAATATGATATTCTTCCCACATCCTTTGTAAAAGTTATCAAAGGTGAAGCACTCACACCACTTCTCAGCAACATCAACACAATCGTCACACAAGGCACCTAATCAAATGAATTGAATATTGGACCGATCCTCCCTTGTTACAGAAACCGACACTCGACCCGAATAACCCAGATAATCTAGTCAATTATCATCCCATCATATATCTGCCCTTCATCATTAAAGTGGCTTAAAAGACTGTAGTCACACAACAATTGGTGTGACTACGCAGTGCGCCACCATCGTATGCCCTTCTTAAAGAACCATACTTTAAGCCGTGGCCAGCGGCAAATAAGTGATTCGTGGTTGAGCTTCAAGTCGACCTCAATGTAAGTGGCAGAGCGCCACCATCCTGGAAGAAAGCAAGAAGGAATCTTCAGCAACCTTAAAAGGTACCGGATTTGGTAAACACAGACCACTAAATGAGTCTACTTAATTAGAAAATGCAGACTAAACGGGATTATGCCCATGCTATGATTCAGACAGGAGCTACCTAAGACAAAAACCTAATGTATCCACTTGCAGGAATACAAACACACATGAAATAGCTCAATAGCAATCAATGAATATATAGTGTATGCTGAGACTGAAACTGCATGATACACTAACAATTGTAAATGTATTAGAAGTATATGCAAACAAGGAAAGTAAAAGTATACATGTGATGAGATACAGTTGTATGGAATTTTAACCTACACAGATGCCTTTCCAAAATAGAAAGGGCTGACTGTAAAGAATGAATATTGTGTCTTAAGTAAGCCCAAGTAAGAGCGAACCAATAGCATGTGCCTCCAAATAGGAGAATGTTGGCACTATGTACAGTCTGAAAATAAGATGCTAATAAAACACGAATTTACACAATATAGGAATTTAGTAGTTTCCTTTTTATAACTCGAGAGAAGCCCAGGCACATGATTTAAATCTGCTAAAATATGCACAATGCGACTGACTAGTATCATTCATCACCAGCTTCTGCTGCCAGGCAGCACAACCAAAAACAGCTACCAAGCAATGCTGGCAAGGTGCACTGCCCTATACTCACTATTCCCACTTGCCTCCTAGCAATGCTCCCCACACCAGCTCCCCCGCCCCCTTCAGAGTGATGCAGAAACCAAACAAACCATCCCATTCCCCATCACCATTTACTGCCCTGAACTTTATAGGCAAACTACGTATGAACCTTGTACTTAGCCCCCTTGTGTCTGCCTGCTGCAAGAACAAAGAATCAAATATGAATGGCCATCTACACAGATATCAGCATATCACCAAATCAATTTGCACCCATCATCCAAAATCTCACTGCATTTATAACACCGGAAGGATTTTTCCAATGTGTACAGAAGCCATTTGGCTTAGTGTCACCGGCCGCAGTGTTCCAGAGGATCATTTATTAACTCTTTCATAATGAATCAGGTGCCATTTGTTTCCAAGATGATGTACTTATATGTGGGAACGACATAAAGGAGCACAGTCAGAGACATAAACAAAGAAAAAAACTTTAGATATCTTAATAAGTGCATGTATGATACTAAGTAAGGAAAAGTGCACATTTCACAAGGAACATATACAATATTTGGAACATGAGATTTCAAAGTATTGAATCAGGAAAAATAATAATCTAGTGAACAGCATCAGTTTACTTATAGAAAACATGAACAAGTATTGTCTTTTTTGGGATGGCTGAATAATTTTCCAAATTCATTCATCAGATTGCCATTAAAACACACAACATGAGAAAATTAGTAATGAAAGGAGTCACTTTCAATGGTATTCAGACTGTATACTAGAATTTCAAGAGATCACAATCAATTCCCCTAAATACAGCTCTGGAATTGAGTAACAATGCTGTACCTAATGGACGCCAAGTAAACATAATTTGTAATGAACTACATGTAGAAAAAGGTTTTGTTTTGTGTGAAGAGGTGACACCCCCACCCCTCCAGAAGGCATAAGAAGCAAGATATTAAGAGTAGCTCATGAGGGCCATGGGGGATACCAAGAAATTAGTTAGGCAAGACTATTGCTGGCCAGGAATGGATGTTCAAGTGAAAAGCATTATAAGAACCTGTAGTGTGTTTGAAAATAATTCAGCAAAAGATTGTACTGGCAGAACTACTTCCATGTCTATTGTGACAATTCCTACCATTACGCTTTGGAGAGTGTGATTTGATATAGCATGTCCAGTGATGAGTCAGGGAAACCTAAAATACTGAATGATATTAATAGACAGGTTGTCTAGATGGTTAGAAATATCATGGATGCACTATATGTGTACCAAATACATCATCAATTCTAAAAGACTATATTCAAAAGAGAAGCATCCCGAAGTATACCCTTCTAAAATAGTGACGGACAATCGAGTCAAGTTAATATCGGATGAGGTTGAGTGTTTTCATGGAATAGAACATCACACCAGTTCAGTATATTACACAGAGACCAATGGGATATTTGAGAGGTTTAATTGTGTCATTAAAGAAAACATACATGGTGCAAAATCAGTAAGGGGATTTTGGCAGAAAGTAGATGTTGATACAGTGGTAGCTTATAGGTCCACTCCGCATTCGCCCCACCACCTCACAATGTACTCCTGACTCAACCTCTCTCAGACACAACTACCTCTATTGGGACCTCTTTCAAGACCAGGGATGCCTGTCTGGGCATGGCTGGACTGGGAAGGCCAAGCACTCAACCAGTCACTATGGTATGCTCCTATGCCAACATTCTCTTCCTCTGTATTTCCCGCCGTACCCAAACTCTTTTCCAAACAACTACACTGGTCTAGCTACACAAGCCTGAAAACCCTACTCTCTACCTCGTACCTGTTCCCTAGCATGCTTTATTGTGATTCTGCACACCCACTGTGCTTTCATTTGGAACTAGTTAATAGGGGATGGCTCCAAAACACTCTTCTCTTGATTTAAATTTAATTGTTATACCTCACAGTGCAATTTGCAACTTTATACTCCAAACCTCCGTGTGAATGTACACATGTCATCCTCTAGTAATTATGTAACTTGCAATCTTCGAGAGATGTCTTATCTTGTCACCATTTTGCAAATATGTAACTTGCAACTTTTGTGTAATTGTACATCTTATCAATGTCTTGTAACTAGCAACCTAGACGTAAACGAGCATGTGTTCCCACCTAATAACTTTGTATATCACAACCTGCATGTAACATGCACTTGTCTCCACTTAGTAACTGCAAATTTTGCTACCGTTGTGCATACATGCACTTATTCCCACTTACTAACTATGTATAACGCAAACCTGTGAGTAAATGTGCACGTGCCACCAGCTAGTACCAATGCAACTGACAAACTTTGTGTAAATGTGAGACTTTTCACAGTCTAGTAAGCTTGCAACTCACAACCTCGTGTAATTGTATTACGCAACCTCCTGTAGTTGCATAACGTGACTGTCTTGTATCCATTTGACTCAAAACCTTTGTATAAATAAGCAACTTGCAACCATCTTGTAACTATATCTCTCTTGTACCTGTATCTGTCTTGTCATAACTAGCACATTGATGCCTCAGGTTTTAGTTTCCTGCTATAAATGCAAAATAAATAAATATAAAAACCTTTCACTTTATGGATGTGTCTCCCTTTGAAATGCTTGAAGGCAGGCAGAAACACAAACACAATGCTATAAGCCCACCCTGGATCAGCCGAGAGGGTGAGCAAAAATTACTTAGATGTAGTCTGTGAGAGAGTCAAATATAAACAAGAATTAAACAAAATCACTTATGACATACGTAAGGCGACAAGAGAGAGTACATTTAGTGATAGGGAAGGTGTGCCCATCCAACTCCCTCCAGGGAGGAAGAGAGCATGACAGAGTTGGACTCAACCCATCAGAGTTATGGAAGGGTTTAAGGCAGCAGTTAGACGGTCTGATGGGAACATGTGGAATGGAAATAGAGTAAGTAAGAGCATTGGGTTGAACATTTAATGTAGTTTGAGAGATAGGAATGTGCAAGGAGACAATTGTGAAGCAGTAAAAATGATTAACAGGCCAAAGAGAAAGTGTTGTAAACCTGTAAGTCTTAGGGAATGTGTGAATTGAGAGGAATGTTATAATCATAAGTTATTTGTAGTGATAGGAATGCATTTAAGCATATTGTTGCTAGGTTGAAGTGTACACCTTGTAACTGTTGTTCAAACTAAATCTTTACAGGTATCACAGTTAGAGTTGATAAATTGTTCACCATAAGGAAGGGAGGTGCGTAGCATCTTCTGGTGTGTAACATTCCCTTTGACCATGGAATCCCAACCCTTAAGTGTTGCAAGTACCGAAGAATGAAGGAGGATCATTAGAGAGGGAAGTTGCAGGCTGCACTGGTGGTCGTATAAGGAAAGAGATTTAATAAAGGAAGTTTCAATTACACTGACACAAGCATCATGATTTCACCTTCACCAAATGCTGCCACAGTAGGACATTCCTATGGAACGCATTTGGAGCAATGGGGGTCCATTCATGTTTCAGGAAAACACAGCCTCCATTCACAAGGTATTCCCCCACATCAACCCCACACCCTTTGTAAATGGCCATGGTGGTCGTAGTTCAAACAATATGGTCTCAGCTTGAACAAGTCCTCAAAGCCATCACTGCCTCCTCAAATTAAAAAAAGCAGCCCCATCACCATACCATGGGCCGGAGTACAAATACGGATAATATAGGCCCAATGCACAGAGGATCACCTTGCTTTGTCGCCCATGCTTCTAAGACAACCACTACAGATCTCCATTCTGTAGACACTACAGCAGGGGCAGAGATCATTATTTGAGTTAGACCATCCCAACTATGTCCCCAAAATAAAATGCATTTTTGTGGAGGTGTGCTGTGACAGCTCTTACTGTAGCACCATTGTGCCAATACATACAGTTCTACTGGTAATGCTTATAATGGTACTATATTAGTAATAGTAGATGTGTCAGTAGTACTACTAGCAATAATTGTATTACTTCTATTAGTACTGGTAGTATTATAAATACCAGTGGTAATGCTAACACTGTCTGTAATTATAGTACTGGTACTTGTGGTAATGCTAAACAGCATGAGTTGTACTAGTAGTAGTAGTGCAACTTCATCTGTTGTTAGAGGTGCAACTACCATTGCTGCTGTCACTAGTACACATAACAGTGCTGCAGGGTAGTAGTTCAACAATAAATAGTGATAGTAGGGATCTACAGATATCATTACGAGTGTGGCTAAAAGTACTACTACTGCTAGTAAGAGTAACATTACCCCTAATAGTAGTTGTGACTCAATTTCCTGTAGTGGTGCTTATAATGTTGGTGGTAGAACAAATACATCTACTAGAGGTAGCACTACTATGGGCCTCATCACAAGTTGGGTGGTATCCCTGCAGTAATTCTGCCCAACTGTAAAAGCATTAGTGGCAACTAGTCCGGCACTATTAGCGGCAGATCATGGATTGGGCGTTAATTATAAATCCCCATTCCCCAATCAGTCCACTGAATGCATTGGGGCATTTTCAGTGCAAAACTTGCTTGCTAGCACGGACGACGGTAATTGCAGCAAAAACAGCCCAGCCCTTCTATGTAGCAGTATTAATGTTACAGATGCATTTAGGAGCCACCACCCAACTCGTGGTGAGGCCCTATGTCTGTTATTTCAACAACTACTACAGCAACATTGGTGGGGCAGGTTTCCTAGGTATGCAAAATTTCTGGTGTAAAATGAAAGAACATGTAACCATGTGATTTTCTGGTTTGCTTCTGTAATGTATCTGTAGCCTGCACGTTCTCCCCTCTGATGTCATTTCCCCTTTATGGGCTTGAAAGTAACCGACAAACTCAAGCACAGTTGTGAAATGAAAATACCCACACAAATGAAGAAAGTAAGAGGGATGGAAACACTGCCCCCTTGCCCTCCAGAAATTAGGCGGACAATAAAAAATAATAATAATAATAACAATTAAGGACGACATATTTTATTTGTGCAACTAGTTTATGTCAACTTTAATTCAGCCAAGGAAAATTACATGTATCTGTTTTGCACACAAATAGCCTTTGTATGATGCTTTGCTTGTTTGACGACATGCAGCCCTCTTCTAAAATAATAGTATCGAGCATGGTTAAATATGCTTCTTTCCTTGACCTGTGTAGCACCAACCCTTAGGCAGCTTGTGAGTTTATGTGTGATTATCTTCTTATCATCTTCCATTGTATGGCTCGCTGCCTCCCAATTTGAGGCATGGACAATAAAATAACGAATTCAAATTCACCCTGGCTCCAAGACTTAAGCAATGTGTACTATTTACATGATGCAGGGTCTCCTGTCACAGTTCACCACATCTCATTCACATGCGGCAATGTTTTGCTGCTTTAAGCTTTGATAAACATTAATAGGCAAACAGTTCTCAACAGAGTGTGGTAATTGAAGGTTCTGTGGGGAAGAAATGCTTTTAAATGTGGTGTGGATTTCCTTGATCGTTTTAGCCCAGGGAGGTGGTGTTATTTGCGAGCGTTCACAGCTGCTCCACAGTGGATGTATGCACTTTGAATATGGCTCCTCTACTTATCGCTCACCTCAGTTTAATACATGTGGGATATCCCTCACGTTGGATTTGCTCAGTAAAATACACCAGGATGTCCCTACAATGCTACTATTGTATACATTCCAGAAAAGTCCCAAAGGACACAGTGGCTACGCTTGACCAGAGAGCCCCTAATATATTTCAGTAAGGAGAGAGAATCGGCCATGACAGGCCCCCTAATCTCAACC
This sequence comes from Ambystoma mexicanum, assembly GCF_040938575.1. Taxonomy (NCBI): domain Eukaryota; kingdom Metazoa; phylum Chordata; class Amphibia; order Caudata; family Ambystomatidae; genus Ambystoma; species Ambystoma mexicanum. The sequence goes on along the minus strand of NC_090929.1, from coordinate 926,047,364 downwards.
AGTAGACCCTTAAGAAACGAGGGTTCTTCATTCCCCCGTCTCCTCCTACATGCTCAGTGGCCCCCAATCAGGGGTCAACTTCTAAAATAAAAATAGGGGGACTCATTAACATACCAATTGAATGTGTCGTCACCAGAAATTAGCATATTGAGGTGCCCTCAGAAAAAAAGTGAGGGGACTCCATTCACCCGCTTGTACCCTCGGTTAGAGCTCCTGCTTCTCATCATTATGATCAAGACTCTGCTTTATGAATATTATGTCCTGTATCCATGCTGATTTGAATCATCACCCTACATTTAGGGTGATAAGGTACAGTTTTTTAATAGGTTTGCACTATTCATTATTTCACCTTGGCATGTGCATTTGTTTACAGGGGGGCGTTCTTTTTAAAAGTAACTGCAATCAGGTTTTACGTTGTGCTTTATCTAGTGAAATGTGACTTAACTTTTGCATTCATGCAGCGTTGTCACTGAACGGCCTTTTTGTTTATAGAGTGTAAAGTAGTACAATGTATTGTTGGCTGTATATATCACACTAATTACCTGAACATCGAGCGCTCGCAACTGCACCTACAAATTAGGAATGATTCATGTTTTTATGTTCACGTTTCTATGCGGCTATATGGCAATTACCATATTATACATGACACATTGTTATTTTCCAATTATTAACAAAGAACTGCAATTGTACATGATTAGCCACAGCTGTGATTTCTAAGAGTTCCACGTTCTACTGTCGACTTGTGGGCCTTATAGTGGCAGGGTACTCACGTAGCATCAGTCTCCATATTCTACACCCTTTACCCATGATTGTATTCTTTATCTTTCTCATGATTAAAACATGTGTAAGATAATTAATAAATAAATAATAAATAAATAAATAAATAAATACATAAATACATAAATAAATAAATAAATACATACATAAATAAATAAAATGTTTCATTATTGAACTTGACATGCGAGGCTCATTGATCTTTTTTTTTTATCAAATGCATCTCAGCATGCCGTAGAATAAGCATAAGCCTTTTGCATTTACTAGACTTTATCATATTTATTAAAAATATAACAATTTAAGGGAAACAAACACATATTCGCTGATTCCCTATTCCAGGTGGTTTTGTCTTGTTACATCATTTTCAACAAAAAATACTGCACTATTACTTCCTATGCTGGTTAAATAGAAACATGCATTATAAACAATACAACACATTAAGGGCCTGATTCCATGGAATTTTTGGTACAGTGCAAAGTGACTCTGCACTGCCGAGAACAAACCTTGATTCATCGAACTGTGCAAAGTGTCTTCTTGACCTGCAGCAAAAAGACACTTTGCACTGTTCCATGAATCGGGGTGTTTGTTGGCAGTGCAACTTCATTTTGCACCAGTGAAAAGTCACTTTGCACCATGCAAGAATATTACATGAAGAGTTACACAACTTATTCAATTGAATTGTCCCATTGAAAAACACATTTGTAGATCAGGCTGTAGGAGTTTGAAAGGTTCCATGTCTTCTGTGTGGAAAGAGAATGCCATTGTTCGGTTGCATCGTGAAACAAAACATGCCATTGGAGAACACAACATTCCATTGGCTTTGCATTATGCATTATGCATTATGCTGTGAAAGAAGCATTTAGCAGCACAGATTACGAATGTTCTTTGAAACGATTATTGATGGTATGACCTTAAATCATTGATGTGTGCTAGCACTAGAAAACTATGAAAATAAGTGTAAACAAAGCTGTGGGACATTTTTGGGTTGCCCGTCTACAAAAGGGCAAACAACCACACTGTCTTGTCCATGAAAATCACTTCACGGTTGTTCAACACCAATTAAATGGTATGCTGGTATTTTAATGCCAACTGAATAGCATTTTAAGGGGTTACCCCCTCTCAACCCCGTTTCAGAAACAGCACTGTTGGTGTCCCACTGTTTGACACTGGGGTAAAGTAGCAGGCATATACACAAATAATGCTCACTAAGCAGCATACAGTAGATATCTTGATGGAAGAGAACTGGGGAAATGTGTTGTATCATGCCACAAATGTCCTACTTCACTTTTCTAACAAGGCTACGAGGTCTACCACATGTAGCCATTCTGCAATTTACATATTTGATATGTTGCATAAGTGGTTTTAGAGGCATATTGGCATATGCAACAGCATAATTCGAATGTTTAAAGCCCACTCTAATGCATAAAGCATTAGAAATAAAGAAAGCAGTGTATAACACATGCTGGCCTCCACATCAATGTGTACATTATTTTTCATTGCACATCGTGCAGCAAACAGTATCTTCTAGGATAAATGCAAACATTGAGCTACAAGGGAGTTTTGCACCACTGCTGTACAATGATCCCCAATGTGATTTATTACATCAACGTAAAAATGCAGCAGGCAACATCCAGGCTTCCATTCTCCACATCTGTGTTCCTCCTTTAGGCTCTCCAGTTTCACCATCTTCTCCCCCTTTTTCGGTTCAGCGGATTCTCGTCATGGAGATTCTGGTCCAGGGGCTTCCAATCCAGTGGAATCCCAGCTGCAAAGACACCCAGCTCCATGGACACCCAGCTCCAAGGAAGCTAGTGAAGGAAGGGAGTTAGCAATCTAAATTGGAAGAGAAACAGGTTAAGTATCAAGCAAAATACGTTTTGTTTTATATTGCCATTACTCCACTTCCCTTCGCAACATGGGAATTATTTTTTTGTATGCATTATACAACATATAAACCCACAATCTTATATCTCCCTTTGCAGCCACCTGAAAACCTATGTATGGATTAGGCATGGAAATATATACTACATATCATTGACCTAAAATATACATGCTTTTTTTTATTTGCACACCTCACATCACTCTCATGCACACCTACTCAACTGTTTTAGCTCCCCTTTTACAACGTATATTAATCATTCCATTCAAACCTACTTACCTGCTATGGTGCACCTACTTACCTGCTAATCCCTCCAAAGCAAATGCCATTTTTTTCTTTGTTGATTTTGTTTTACTCACTTTGATTTTAGTTCACAACTATACCTTTCATTCCCTATTAGTTTTGTCAGCTTGTTCTAGCCTTTTAACCTTATGCTTTGGGTGAAATGGCTTCATTTGGTTCACATGGACACATTGTTCCACAACCAGATTTCCTTCCTTTACCGTAATCTTGTAGACCATAGGTGAAACCTTTTCTACAAATTTGTATGAGCCGTGCCAGTTTGCTATGAATTTGCCATTCTTGTGTTTAACTTTTGCAAAATTGAATTTAAAAAACTTGATTGACTATTTTATTATCCCTCACAAATGTTTCTTTATCATTGTATGATTTGGAGCTGTCAGCACCTCTTTCCAATTTCTGCTGCGCACATGTAAGCACTTGCTGCAAGTCCTTTCTCATATGTTCCACAAACACATGAATCGTGGATGCATTTACTAGGACATGTTCATTAGTCCTCTATAATGAATGTTGTGGCAACACCATTTTCCTGCCTATCCTAATTTCACGTCAGCTGAGGATTGCAAATTTTGACCTAATAGCCATTAGTACCAATGGGAGTCGTAATTCTAGCTAGACCCTGCTTCAGCTACAAACTTTTTCAAAATGTCAATAATTGATCTATTGTAACATTCCACCCCATCAGAAGAAGATGGGCGATAGGAAATATGCAGTTTCCTTTTCACTCCCAAAAATTAATGCATCTTAGTCATCACTGCACTGGTAAAATACTTCAACAGTCTTATTCTATTGTTTGAGGCAAACTAAACTGGGAAAATATATTCTTTACCAACAAGAGTGGCGCTGTGTGTGCAGTGCAGTCTCGTGCCAAAATACACTCCAAACATTTGGACGTTAAACAGATGACTGTCAGCATATCTGTTTTTCCCTGTTTTGATGCTCCGATCGGGCCAATAAAATCTATTGGTAAGTGTGACCAGGGTAGTGTCAGACCTTGTTTAATTAATGGTGCCCTATGTTTTGACGAGGCAGGTAGAAACTGTGCACACGCTAACCATTCCAGAGAATAAAACTCTACATGTTGGGACATGTGTGGCCAATAAGCATATTCTTTTAAAATGTCCAATGTTTTCAGTGATCCTCTGTGACCCGTACTTATGGCATCATGGGCATGATTTATCTTCAACACCCAAAATGATGACTTCGGAATCATCAGCCCATCTTGTAATCAAATTCTCTTTCTGTTCTTTAACAACACCCTCAGTTCTTCTCCCCCTCTACAGAAATCTGTCAGAGGATGTTGCTCTGCATCTAGTAAATGGTTGTAGAACAAACCTAAAATGGGATCTTCTTTTTGTGCCTAGACCAAGTCCTGATCAGGGGTATCAAAACTCCACTGATCCACAGACTGACCGACTGTTCCCTGACATTTGGAGCGTGTTTTTGCATCCACCTGGATTTTCCCAATTAGGTGCTCAAAAGGAAATAACTCCCCCATCACTGACTCTGTCTTGGCTAACTGATCTGCATTGTCATTGCCCTCTTTGTCTTCCCCTGTCATTTTCAGATGGCCTCCTATTGTTCTCCATTGAGTGATCATGTCAATCTCATTTTACCATGGTTGAGTGACATTTTGCTATATGTGACCATTCATCTCAACTTCCACCCAGAAAAAAAAACATTCCACAAAACTATTTCAGGCATAATCAAAATCAGTAACTAAAATTATTTCTTCGAATATATTTTCTACTGCTGTGGATATTACCTTGTATATAACAGCCAATTCTGCTATTTCACTGCTTTTGGAACCTAACGTCATGCTCACTCTTGAGGTACCGTTACTTGTAACACACACATTCCCTATTCATGACACCAATTATTTTTCAGAATTACCCCCAACCTGGTGTGCTCATCCATCTACATAGACAGATAGGCGATCTCCTCATGCCTCTTCATTGAATGCCTTGTGTGGGGATTGTCCAAATGCAGTTCAATTTGTTTCTAACCCAGTGTCATCAGAGGCACAGTCAGCTCCACAATCGTGTTATTCTGCCAGCCCTTGAGCAACTGGGCTTTATCTATTCTGTCCATATCTCACTTCCACTTGGAATCCCTGCAATGTCAATGCCCATGATATGATTCTTGCCTCAGATAGGATCCCTGATCTGATTCTTTTACTCTGAAAAAATTGTGATTTGTGTCAACAATTACCTGCTCCCCCTAAATAATGGGCTGGAAATATTGTAATGCCCACACAGTGGTCAATAATGCCTTTTTACATCTGCTAAATGTTGTTTCTACCTGTAACAATGCTTTGCTGGCATATGCAATGGTTTTGTTATTTGAATCATGTTTTGATATAAGACCGCTGACATACACATGCTGAAAGGCTATCTCTCTTCTACAGACTGTAGTCACCACCACATACTTGCAACATATCCTTTCCCACATTCACAAAGCCCTGGAGATTACTAGCCAGGTGTGCTCTCTATGAATACCAACACATTGAAATAAGCGAAATACAAATACAAAGTAAACATAAGTTCTATTTTCCTACCATTGACACTAGCCTTATTAAACCTATTAGAAAAAAACAACATTGTCCACATATTTAGGGTAATTCAAAGACCCATCAGCGCTGTTGGTGATACAATCCACAGATACCAACCATTAGCACCCTTGCTGTGGGAGCCAGCCAATCAGGAGCCACGGAATGTGGAATGGAACTGCTAATCTAAGCCTGCATTCCAAGCCATCTGATGGCTGGTTCCTCCACCCAGCATCAACCCCCTTCAACCTATCAGTAATTTATACTCACACACCCCAAATCCCCACTTACCTGATTGCTGCAGTGGCGGGTGCAGGTTCAGCTCCTGAAGCTTTTATCCCCACTCCAATTGGCGACCATGGAAATGGAAGAGGAGCTCCATCTACATGGGTGCTAATCGCAATATGCTCCTCGGTGGTGGGCCAACCCGTTATGTACCGGGTCGGCCCACCACCATGAGCATATCAGCTCAGTAGGACCCTGAGGGACTGTGTAGCGTTTCATTCCCCACTTTGCCCAAACAAATGCTTAATTGAGCATATGGATCCCTAAACCAGCCCCCGTACATCAGTGAAGTGAGTTTGCTCACCCAGGCTAGAAACAGAATTAGTATTTTTCAATGTCTCGCTCAGGTCATTGAACTACCCATGAAATACGACAGAAATTTCAAAAATAATTTGTATATTATGAGTCACTGAATATATAAAGAATACTAGTTTATCATGCACCATTCCATTTGTGAATAAAATAGATTCTATCACTGTGGCTGGATTGGTCTAGAAATAGATTATAATCCATTTCTAGTGCAAATCTGTGCGCCATATATATTGAGAAACAAAGATTTGTTGTTGCAGTCACACTCCTAGGACGGTTGAAACTAACTGATAGATTCTGGTTGGTTTCAGAACTCTCGAGTAGCCGGCAAATATGCACAGGTCATGTTTTAGGTACATGATTTGGGCTGACACCATTGAACGGGAATGAACGCAATCCTACATGTGTGAGATTCTATTCAGATTCATAATATAATTGTGTACACACAGATTTCTTTAATGGTTGACATTGAAAGGCAGTGATAGATAACCTTGGACTGTATGGCTAGGTATACAAACATATTTAGATTATAAGCAAACACGGATTTGGAAAATGGCCTGCAGATATTCCACCCACAATATCATTCCACAATTAATCTATCAGCAATTTTAAGGCAGCCTTAAGGCATAGTCTGTCCTGTTAGCTGCATTAAAGTAGACATGATTCTCTGGCATGATAAAATGACAGCAATTTGCAGCAGTCCATTGTAACCAGCGACCTGCTTGCGGTGAAGCACATTGTGGTTTTCATGCGGAAGAAACATAAAGCTTCGCTGTCAGTTCATCCTCGAATAGAGTACCACTGGAGTATATTCTATTAAATGGATCATCCAGCAATTTCCGCACAGTGCTGCACAAGGCTGATTTTCTTTCCGCACACCAAACACCAATATCAGCTTGTTGAAAGGGCTGCATGGGATGCACAAATATAAATTATGTTATTTGCTTCTGAGAATCGCGTCATTGCATCCTCCAAATTATTCCAAAGAAGACAACATGACCCATAAGGAAACAGGGACCACATTGTACTGACTCATCGCTATCTGTGTGCACTTATATCCGATGTTAAGACTATAGACACTTTAATCATCAAATAAGATAATTCTCGGTAGAAAATGTCCAACCATGATTATGAACAGTCCGCGCTGATGTATACTGAACATAGAACTAGGAAGTTATTTTTCAATCCTAGTGTGGTAGTAAGGCGAGGTGTGCACAGTCTTTTGGTGGTAGGCATCAGACATAATTCGAGGTAGCAGGTCTGTGTGTGCAGAGAACTGCTGTGCAAGTTCACCACCCACTCAACTCTGGAATGTGGCGATGTCTCAGGTGATCTTTTTTTAATTTTTATTTAGGGTGCAATTAACATCAAAGGTAACCTCCAACTTAAGTGGATGCCAAACCATTGAAAACAAGGTTTTACATAGCATATAATGCATGTTCATTTTAAAAACTGTTTCAATTGCATCACATTTTCAATTACCATGTCAAAACCATTAAGTCATATAGGTATTACAGAAATAAGTAATATTTAATTAACTAAGAGATGTTGTCTATGGCCCTCATTACAAGTTAGGCTTTAAGGGTTTAACGGTGCCGTCGGCCCGTTAACCCTTAACGCCTGATTCACACTTTAACGCCTGCTTTTTGCAGGCGTTAAAGTCCAAGGTGCTAAGCGACCTTGCTGCTAATTACGGCACTGTAATTTACGGTGCCGTAATTAGCGCCTTCCCCATCCCCATTATGCCCTATGGGGCAAAAATGGGAATGGGGAAGGGCAAATGGTGAATGGGGAATTACCGCCCCACTCACCTTGGAATGGGGCGGTAATTCCGCCATCCACCATGGCGGAATCCGGCATGGATCATGGTGCTAATAGCACCATGGTCCACCGCCTGACTTGTAATGAGGGCCTATGAAACGAATTTCATGCAAACAGCAGAGCTGGAAAACATATATTTTTAAGTTCACCGTTTGAGAATGCCCTAATAGACCTGCCGTGAGGGCATTGTTGCTTGAAATAAGAACCCCTTCCCAACTTGTGGTAATCAGCTTTGCTTTTGGCTATCACTTGGGGTTGGGCCGATATCCTGTGATAATGACTCTTTCCTCAAACTATTGGGCAATATTAAGAGAAGCATAGTTAAATGATGGCAATGTTTTTCTTTAGATATTAATGTTACAAAGGAAATGTAACAACACATTTAGCTAAATCCCCATTCTTTGTTTGGACTCCTGCACATATGTATCCCCTTTACCGCAGGTCTGATCCCGACTGTCATATTTCCCTGGTAAAATAACACCACTCATCAGCATAGTATGTTACTATTTTTCACTTGGGGGCTCTGTTTTGGAAGGTGCCTGTAGCACTATCAATGGTATTATAAGCACCTTAGCCTTCCGCGAGGGGTAGTAGCATCCGATAAGTGCCCCAAGCCCTACTTAACAGCCCCCACTTTGCTTGGGACCATTCAGTTGGCCTTTCTGCCACCTAATGCATGACATGCCCTCCACTGAAAGCAATAATGCCTTATTGTCAATCATGAAAAGGTATTTGATCTTCCACATGTTCAACAAATGTACTTATTTGGTCCCAGTATGTCCCTATGGAAGAGAAGGTTAGGTACTGCCATGTTACCTTCGAGGATCTTAGGCTTGGCTATGTGTTTATTTAGGGTTGGAGTGAAGGTGGTTGGTCGCAGTGTTTCGATTAAGTAGGGGTGAGCTTAAGATATTGCTGAGATGTTGGTCATGGCATGGTATCAGGTCCTTGAGACATTACCCAGGACAATGTTCAATTGGCAGATTCGATGTTTGGATTGGATTGACTAGATGTATTAGCTCATTCCCCTACAATGGTTAGGTATGCCTGAATTGTGAGGGTATATTGAGTCGGACTAGAAGAAAGAGATATGGCAATGCAACAGCATGATTATATGTCCCTGTGTCACTGGACCGCCGGTGACAATGACAATAAAGAAAGAGGCATCACGTATGTGCTACAGCTGATAAACAGCTAGCTTTAATCTTAAACAATCACGTTCAGATGCACAAAGCCCATGTTGAAATTGAAATGCACTGAGCCGGGATGAAACTCAACCCACATTATTACACATGGCCCAACTATGTTGCATACACATTGACAAACATGTTGAAGAGACTGTGTTAAGCCTTGTTATCTCGTCCATGGCAATTGATACATCTGTCACGGCAGTGCGGCCATGCAGCAAAGTGTAGCCTTCCCCCTCCCACCATTGCAATTTACAGTAACTCAAACAAGCGAGCAGTGTCTGCTGTATGCTATTGCTTATGCTATCCCTAAAATGAAACGTGTCATGAATGGAGGTGGAAGGGAACGACAGTTATGTATGCTCTGCTTATCTTAAGTAAGGCTTCCTTACAATGCTGGAGAAGTCAACAATTACCTCTGAAGGTTAACAATAATAGCGTTTTTTTTAATTTTTATTAAAATGATGCTGTAGCTTTATGGCCTAGGGCTTAGTGGCCGATCAGTGTTTTGTGCCCCGTGTATGAATATGAGTAGACGGGAAGTACTACAGGAATAATAGGTACTGTTATTTCAATCCCTCGACGAAAGATGTAATCAGTCAACAAATATGTTTCAAAGACTGTATGAAGTCAAATTAAATCACGAAAACAATTAGCATTCACAAGTGTGAGAACTTTAATTTACTCAAGCAATGCGTTTCCCAATCAATCATGTTGCTCGATCAATTTACCAACATTCTGACTGCCGCCTTTAGCAAAGGGTCACTAACTGGAATTGACACTTGTTGGCTTGCATTACAGAATACCTTAATAGGCTATCGTGGTAAACCTATGGTTAAAGTCTTAATTGGACCAAATTCCAGAGCCCAAAAACCAAAATGTGGATATCGGGCCTCATTAGGACCCAGGCGGTAAGGGGTTTACGGCGGCGTAAACAGCGCCGACCCTTACCGCCTGATTCCGAGGTCCCTTAGCGCCATGGAGGTTTTAACACCCATGGCGCTAAGGGACCTTGTTGTTATTTACGCCACCGTAATTTACGGTGGCGTAATTAACGCCTTCCCCACTCCCATTATGACCTATGGGGCAAAAATGGGAATGGGGAAGGGTAAATGGGTTAATGGGGACTTACCGCCCCACTCACCTCGGAATGGGGCGGTAAGTCCGCCAACCACTTCGTTTACGCCATGGTGGTAAAGGTACGACCCACGCGGTAATTTACGCGTCGTAATGAGGCCCATCGTCTTTTCAATCATTGAAATTAACCTTGCATCTCACGATGCGCAGAAACGCTATGTGTTCAATTTCTAGTGGTTAGCAATTAATTGCATGGACAAAGTGTTGTAACAGCTGCACTTTTCTCTATTTTTCTTTGAGTCATTAGGCAATGGAAGATCATTCACGCCCTTCACCCTCACTGCACCAATACAGAGAGTCTCTTTACTTCTACTCCCTCCTCTCACAGCTGTCCTCCACCTCCTCCTCTCCCTATTTCTGTTTGTGTACCTCTTTACTCTCACACTATTGTTTTATCTTGCTTGAATCCTGGTGTCATCGTTGACGCCTCACTTACCTTCTGGAAGCACAATGGTGTCCTTCATCGCTTTCTTTCATTTTCTGATTCGCAATATTCATAACATTTGGATTGTAATTGACTTTCCCAAAAATAAAACGTTTATCTTCCAACCTTCTCATGATTAGATTATTATTCCACTCCCCCCTTCGGTATTAGTACCCATGCTCTCTCTCCTCTTCAGTTTACTGTCAATGTGGCCAATAGTCTTCTTTGCTTGCTTTTTGCCTGCTATCAGGTCTCCCTTGTTTGCTGCTCTTCCTTGCATTTCTTTCACCGCCTGACCCAGTTATCTTTCCTATGTATTGGGCCTCATTCCGAGTATGGTGGTAGTCATGGCGCTGTTTGCGCCATGACTGCCTCCCATACCGGTACCGACTCCGGTTTGGTATAATGGGGACTTACCGGTCCATTCCGACCTTGGAGGGACTGGTAAGTCCCCATTTACCAAACCATTCCCCATTCCCATTTGAGCCCCCATAGGGCTCAATGGGAATGCGGAGGGCACAAATAACTGGCCGGCGTATGCCAAGCCCGTTATTTGCGCTCAGGTCCCTTAACGGGTCCCGTCCTTAACACCTGGTCAGACCAGGCGTTAAGGAAGGGACCCGCTAAGAGACCTTGTAGTAGGGCGGTAAGGGATTACCAGCACCGGTCTTCTTACCGTTGCCCGGTATCCCTTACCGCCCTACTCGTAATGAGGCCCATTGTCTTTAAATGCTTACATGCCCTTGCAGATTCATATTGTAACTTCCATAAATTCATCATATAGCTTGATTCACCAAGTGTTTTTCAATGGGCTTTCCCATTGAGAAATGTTTTCCAAACCTTCATTCGTCTTCTCTTTTTCTACTGGCTGTTTACTGAGTTTCCAGTTATCAGTCCAGCTTCTTTCTCTTCTTGCCCCAAAACCTTTATTTTGGGTGGGAGGGGGCTTTACCTCTATCTTTATATTAATATGCTCTTCTATGAAACATATTTTTTTTCATCTCCCCAACACAAAAAGTAGTTTCATGTTAATTGCCCTATGTTAATCTTAATTAGCACCTAGGGCGGTGCAATCTACTGATTAGGTTGCACGGATCAAGGGCTGAATCCCACGATCTAAGCCCATGTTCTGAGCAACATTAGGACTGCTTCCCCCAATCGCCATCTTCCCCCACCCTCCCTTCCCTTCTCCTTCCTGTTCCCACCACTCCCACCCCCACTTACTTGATGGCTTCAGCAGCAGTGGTGTCCCTGCCACCTCTGCTGCTGCTACGTCTTCCATTTGGCTGCCATGGACATGGAAGAGGGTCTCTGCTTGGAGACCCATCTTCTAGCTCTGTGGTGTCCATCTTACAACAGTCCTCGGTATGAAAGAACGATACGCAGCAAGGTGTCACGCTTATTCAGACAAGCACATAGCTATCAGCTGCCCGGGTTACCTGATTGGCAACCCATGGGGCTAATAGCAATAATCACCCATTCCACGCGATGAAACAGGTGGTAACGGCACAGTGACCCTCTTTGAAAGCTGTCACGTTCAATTTCACACCACTTTGGAAAAAGTACTTTATAAATCCAAATAAAGAAATGGATGGTAAAAGCACCTTTAAGCTGCTGAACAAATGAAAATTAAAACTGTGGGCCTCATTACAAGGTAGGCGGTAAGGGTTTACCGGTATCTTACCGGTACCGGTAAATCCTTACCGTCTTACTACGAGGTCCCTTTGTGGGTTGGGGAATTTAATGCCTGCTTTTTGCAGGCGTTAAAAACCATCCCGCTAAGGGACCCAGGGAGCTAATTACGGTACCGCCGTAATTAGCGCCTTCCCCATTCCCATTATGCCCTATGCGGCAAAAATGGGAATGGGGAAGGGCAATGGTGGAAGGGGGAATTACCGCCCCGCCAACCTTGGAATGGGGCGGTAATTCCCCTTTCCACCAAGGCGGTGCTGGTATTTTACCGGCATCTCCACCTACCGTGTAATGAGGCCCTGTGTCTTTCTATGCAAATATATCTTCTGCCCAAAATAGTAACCAGGTAGAGAAAACCAGCTGACTGCAGCAATGTCAAAACCTTCTCAAGGGACACACCCTCTAATATTATTGGTGAACTTTCTCAGATGTTTGAAGTGAAGAATTTAAACAAACATAGCAGTGAAGTGTGGGGGCTGCTGGTTTAACAAAGTAAGGGAACACACAACAACAAATAACATAGACATCAAATTATTGCTTTGTGAAGCAGCTGAAGCAGTCTGGAGCCCTTTAATTCAGACAACCTTGTTGTGCATCGCCATTAGTATAACTGATTAACAGACACATCCTCTTCTGAAGGAAAAGAAACAAACACGTTATGCTCTTTACAATCTTCTAACTACATTCTGTGAGAAATGCTATTTATTTACAAATAAAGTTGTCATCATCATAAAAATGCTTTTTCTGATGCACTTCTTTTCTCGATCTAGGGGCGTAGCCTGAAAGCTTGCAACCTGGTCGCACGAGAGGAGTTCTTCTTCCCAAATGGTAAATTGCCTACAGGGTTTTTAAGTAATGATCATGGCTAACAACCGCCATTGCTAATTTAGCTAGAAACGATACATTGACAGAAGATAAAGAATTGATAAATGCTATCGAGCTTCAGATTTCTGCTATAGCCGCTTTACTGCCCCAGGAGTGCTGCTCATCAAAACAAGATGAAGCCACGTTTGACTTGCATGAAGGCAGATACTACACAGCACCGGTCTGTCTCTCATTGCACAAGACTATCCCCTCTGTTGTTTTCAGTTCACATTAGAGTGTGTGCATTGCATTTGACATATCATCTGATTTATTGATAGTGTGTGCTGCAGCAATAGTGGCAAAGAATGCTCAAACATAAAATGCATCTTCCTTACTAATATAGTTGCACTGCTGATATTTGCAATGACAGCATTACTTCATGCAGGATACTTGCAGAATCAGTTATTGATATGCAACACAATAAATAAACATGTTGTTGACAGATGAGATTGTTACAGCATATGAAACACTTTTAATCAGGATCCTCCAAGGAAAGAATCTGGTTTTATTAGTTGGAATTAACATCTTAACTGTCAGATCAGTTTAACGACTGGCACAACTACCAAAGACATATTAGCCCCTGTTTCTGTCAACAAGAACACAGCTGCATGCTGGCAATTTCTAGATTCCAATACTAATCGTCCCTCCTGTTCTCATTACACTTACCTCGATGTACTGAGCAGTTGTACATCTGGACACAGGATCATTCTACACATGAATATGTGCAGGGGAGTTGCTAGGTCTGGAAAAGACCCGGGGCTACGCTGATGTCGGAACTGTTGGGACTGGGGGCTAGCTAGTCTTTTGGCTGTAGCTCCTGAGATTCTATCCGGGGCTACAACCAAAAGATCAGGGGCTATAGCCCCCTTACCCCCCCCTATCAACGCCCCTGAATATGTGGACTGAGTAGAGAAATGGAGAGAAAGTGGGGAAAGAAGAGCAAAGCAGACCAGTCCCTTTTAGGTATTGGCATTATTAAACGAGCCCTTTCCGCTCAAAATGGTAAAATACTGCTTTCTAACATTTCTGACAACAATGACTTTCCAATTCTGAATATCTTTTGTAACCACTAATCTTTGATGGAACCCATTTGGAAGCCTGGGCGAGCTGTCTCATAACTGAACAGCAGGCTCACCCGAATCTAATACTGAGATTCGGCTATGTTCAGAGGTTCCCATCAGATACTGTCTGACACTCCTTGAAAAGCTCTACAGGGACGTTTGAGAAAAGTTCAGGCAGGTTCAGGCTAACTCTTGCGCAAAAACAAAGACAAACAACCTTAACTAAGGAAGAGAAATGTTAGGGGAAAGGAAGGGGGCAGGTGGGTGTGGGAGGTTACTAAGAAGACATGGAGTGCTGTACATCTGTGAAGGTTTTCCAAGTAGGACAGCACTTTCATCTCTGAAATAAGATATCTCAGTACATCTACTGCATACATCTAAGTGTAACCTGCCAGGCCTAGGTTTGTATCTGAGAACACAAATCTCACACCCTTTTATCTTTCTGAAGTTAAACAAATCATTAAAGTGAAGTGGAGAGTGAAAAGGTTGCATGTCAGGAGGGCAGAGTCAGTCATGTGACAGGCAGGCCTGGGTCTGTTTCTCATCGTTCAGAAGTCAAGGAACTGAATATTACAGAGATGTGTAATAGTACAATATAGGCCCTACACAACAAATATAGACATCTGAAAAACCTATAGCTCTGGGGAAGAGTCAGTTATGCATTAGGGGTGCAGGACGTTTCATCTGGCTGAGTTTGCTTCCATGAGGAATAATGAGGGTATTTAGTTAATAATAGGGAGATCACAAGGTTGCAATCCCTTAACCCGCTGCCTTAGCGGTCCATGTTTTCTGTCTGTACTGTCAAGTGAGCTCCCTGAGGCCTGCGGCCAAGTTGGTGCTTCATAAAAATGCTATAGGATAGAATAGAATAGAATAGAATAGAATAGAATAGAATAGGTCAATGATGTCAGAACGCACAGTAGGTCTGGGGCAGAGGCAGTCACTTGACAATCATTCATAACTGTGAGTAGGCTCAGATGATCCTTACAAAAGTATCACATCTTCAGGTAGAATTTCAATGGTATGAGCTCTCTGCTCTGGAAAACAAGCTTAACATATATCTACAGCAAGAGGCCTATTCTCAAAAATGTAGTTGGGCATAGTTTTGAGATGGGCAAGTGCATCTAATTACTTGCACCCAAAATAAATATGGCCTCTTCACAAAGTTCCTTTAAATGCTCATCATAGATGCACACATTCAGATTCCCTCTTCCATACCCTTGGCACATTTGCACAAATAAGACAGGATTTCTGGATGTAATGTGCATCCCAAATTCATAAGCAGAATGCACATTAAAATGTGTGGAAAACAAACACATTTCCCCTCTGCCACCATGGTGCAGGCGCAAAGGAAGTGAGATGGAAGACAGGATTATTTATAACCAATACATGCACTTTTTTTGGTGTGGAGCAGCATCACATTAACCAATGCTGTCCCACTTACATTATGAACCCTCAAAAAGGAATGGAAATACTTATTTTCTTTTTGAAATGTCCCATTGGCAGGCCCCTTAAGGGCCCATCATGATGACATGCACTCCCATCATGGGTTTAGAGAGTTCCATAAATGCCCCTGACACTAGTGGCTGTGAGAGGGCTGGCCTTCACACCATTGGTCATGTGCCGCCAGCCCTGGAATTGTGCTTGCAACCATTGTGCACATTTCTCAAAGTAATGCAACTAAAACATTCATCCCCTCCTGTTCAATTAGTGAGGTTTGAGAAAGTTGTCATCCCATTAAATTGCAATGGTGTAATCGTTGAAACTATTTCATGTATGATCATTTGCACAGGTGCAGCAATACAGTTTGTGAAATTCTGTGGACTTTTGTTTAGCTGATCAATGTGATTTCAAAGCACTTTTAAGAGATGTTTTATTGTTGTCAAGCTGTTTGGCAGATGTAGACTTGTTAAGATGTCTTCCAATGTAGACTCATTTGAGGTAGAAACAAATCTACTATGGCTTTTGAAAGGTGTCATACCTTACCAAAACCATTATTTTGTGCTGTGATGTTGCTACTGGCATAAGCGTCTTTGGGTTGGATGTCAAAGTTGTGTTTTTCATCAGTAGCGATTTGATTCTTTTGTGCTTTAAATTTGAATGATGCAGTGTACTATAACGTTGTCTTGTAGAGCACATTTCTGCGTTTCTGTCAGCCTTGTTGCATGTGGGTCTGCAAGAGAAGAGGGGGTGGTAGGTCAGTAGTGTGATAGAGGGGGGAAGAATTGAATCATGCTTCTTTCATGCATGCAGGCCAGAGTTCCCCAATGATTTGCTATTGATATTGATACTGACTGGTTAACAGTAGTGAAACATGGGTGTGTCTGTCATCTGGAGGGGTAAGCTCAAGATGAGAGGGGAATGGGTTTAGAGTTTAAAGGTTAGGATGAACATGTTAACTTCCATCCTGTTGTTCAATGTGCATGACAATAGTGCTGCAGTATAATCCATCAGTATTACCCAAACATACCAGTCTAGTTTGCTTAAATAGGAAGTGCAGGGGGAACTAACGTTCAGCGTCTGATACCAGGATTTCTGTGTCTGAGTCCTTGAGTGGGGATCTGTGGTCTGTCGGTGGGTGTACGCAGAGAGCGTCCTGTCTGAGTTTGTTCATGTAATGTGGATGCAAGAAGGTAGACTCACATTAGCCAGTGCATACTCCCAAATTCCTCAAATGAAGACTTGCATGGGTCCATGTATCACGTTGAGGAGAAAAAGCACAGATAGTAGTATCGCTGTCCTAGTTTTTCAGTTCTTTCTTCTGGTCATTCTTCAAAATGGGTTATCTTTGGATTAGTGTTTATTGATGTGCATTACTTGGTTTTGAAATGTATGAAACCCATGGTCTTATTAACTGCATGTCTATGTGCCAGATTGTTTACTGCTATTCAATGCTTAAGAGATTTGGTTGAGGAAAGTGCCTGGTTTTTCAGTTTGGTCCATTCTTAACAATAGATCTGCTGGTCTGTAATCTGATTAGCCAGGACTTCAGGAGTATTTTAAACACTAGCCTGGTATGTAGATAGGTGGGTGCAGAGTTCAAGCGTTCCATTGGAAGAAAGGAGAAGATTAGTATGATCTTACATGCCATTCTTGATTGGAAATTAGTACAGTTACAAAGCCTATGTACTTGATAGTAACATTCTGGTAGGCTAGTAATGGATGAAATGTCTCATGATGTTTTCAGGGCACTGCCAAGGAAAGCAAAGTCGAGAACACATTGGGTTTTAAATGGTATCCTACATTTGATGGGGAGCATGCACAGTTGGTACAGAACTAAATGGCGTCTCACTGGGGTGGGGGGGACGATGCCTTCAGATCTCCAGTCACTCCCTAAATACTTCAGGCATAATGCAATGGAGTTCGACAAAAATTACAGCCACAGGATGTACCTTCCAGAAAAGATTACACGTGTTTCTATGCCCAATAGTCAGCATCTATTACACACAATGGGCCCGATTCATGGAATATTTACCCGGTCCAAAGTGACTTTGCACTGCTGAAAAGTGACTTTGCACTGCCGACACAAACCCTGATTCATGGAACCGTGCAAAATGTATTTGCAGTGCAAAGTCCCGGCAAAGTCAGTGCATAGTCATTTTTGCAGTTCAAAATGACTTTGCCCGGATGTTGCATGGCAGACATACACTTTGCACGGTTTCATGAATCAGGGTTTGTTTCGGCAGTGCAAATTCACTTTGAAACTGGCAAATATTCCATGAATCGAGCCTGTATCAGCTGCCACAGGACCAAGCATGTTGCCTGTAGTTCACGAGCCCTCCTTTTAATCTCCCCGTCTCGCACTACCCGGGAACAGTGGATTAGTAGAGCACAAGGCGTCCTCTTCTAAAGATCAGCCCTGCATCAGGGGGTTTTGAGTCCACCCCTCCCCACATGCACTCCAGGCTAAGGTGTAAATTACTAACATACCGCACTACACCACACTCGGTGGGCACACCATCTTAGTTCCAAACGCTTGCCTACTTACAGGTTACATGTGGCAGACTTGACTGTTCTCCGTGCAGTCATTGCAAAGGTCATTGCAAAGGTCTTCCAGATGCGAAAAAAGGTGTAAAAAAATAAATAAATAAAATAATTAATACATAATGCGGAGTGCACTTCATAAATAAATCAAACTTCTCACAAACAAAAATAGCATCAGTGCATTACTTCATCTTACTAATGAGTGCTTCTTTAAACCATACACTCATGTTGATTCTATAATAAGAAGTGTCTCAAAATATTTCCATAGTGATACAGAAATCAGATTGCATGTATTCATTCAAAAATAATACTGGTGCAATTGTGCTGTCTAAATGATGAATGGCAAAGAAAATTGTTCCTTTGCACTTTAAAAGTACACAAAGTGAAAATCACGTACGCATATAGGCAGGTTACATGTTTGGTAGCATAGTGGCTAAGATCAGATTAATTATTCAAAACTTTAGGCATGACAATGGTTTCCTGGTAAAATGTAATCATCGTAAGCATGATAGCTGGTAAGTATCTGCTTCAGATGTCAAGCGCCAATATAGATTGCTGGAAAAACATAAATGATGTTGATGTAATGTATTTCAACACTAGTATGCTTAAAATATGTAAAGTTATCAGCTCCAGTAACTAAATTCCCTAGGGCCCAGTGTAGAAGATACATACACCTGTTATGTTTCTAGAAAATTATGTATATGTTTAATCGTATATAGTATATCATTTCACTTACCAGGACAGATCCGGGAATTGCCAGGAGCCGTATAGTATATACTATGTTGAATCAGATGGATCCCACCTTCAATGCAGTCCACTGGCTGTGGATCAGTGTCTGGCCAGCCTTTTCACCATCATGCTGTGAGGGAAAACGTCTCCACAGGCCAAGAAATGTGGCCCTCTGGGCTGGAGGACCACAAAGGTTCCAAAAATTGAGAAAGGTGATTTCTCTGGCACGTGGCAGCACACGGGCACCCTCACGGGCCGCTACTGCGTCATGCGCTGAAAATCAAAGATGGCCGCCATCACTCGTGTCGGGTCCGGACTGCGTCCGATGAAAGATATGTTTTTGACACGCTTGCCTGTATCAAATGACTTCCTCATAGCAGCCGTCCTCGTCGCCAATGTGGTGGCTCAGCCCGTGCCTCGGGCCGCCTCACTCGCACGCATGCATGCACTCACACAATGAGACACTGGCACACACGTCTACTGCTCGTAAGGTCCCGGCGGCAACTGCCGCACAGACCGTCTTTGTTCAAACAGCGCATGCACGGCCGGGAACGAGGCTCGCGCATGCGTGCCTTCACTTTATGATGTAACAACATTAATCTCTTAGGCCTGTTATGTGATGTCCTTGTGAATGATCATGTTATTTACTTGCGAGTTTAGCAAAATGGGTAAATCTGACATGGCAATGGCTTCAGCAGTTCTGATGTTCCCTCCAGCCCTCTCACATTCAGGTGACTCATTAGGCAACATTGCTATCTTTAAGCATTCCATCCCACTGGATAACATCCTTGAACACATCACTTCATTGTGTGCACTTCTGCTTCCGGCGATGTGTCAAGTCATCGTGTTTAGCACCAGCGAGAGACATAAAATCCCTTCTGCGAGGTGCAGACCACGACTGTAAGCAGAGGTTACATATTTCTGATATTCTAATATTGAACTATGCCATTTGGAGTTTGTATGGTGAGTGTTTCCATAGTACTTTATTTCCCACCATTTACGTATTTGCAGCTAATCAACAGTTGCCACGTCCAATGGAGCAGCTGCCCTAGAAGCGCATCACACTGTAGCTCAATTTAAATTCAAACTCAGGTGGAGAAAGACAGCTTACCCTCATTATCTATCTCAGATTATCATCAAATCCCCATGCTTTTTATGTCATTAGATTGCCTGATGCTGGTTTCTGGGCAATTAATCTGTATTAACGACCAATTGAACTATATTCAGAAAAAACACTCATTTTAATCATACTGGCAATCTTATTTAACAGTGGATTAATTGACCGTGTTATGTGATCTAATCTCTGCATGAAGGGTTACAGGCTATTTTGATATGACGGTAGCATTATCAGATATAATACCAAAAAATAGGCTAATGCACATCACTTTTTTGTGAAGTTTATATGAGAGAACCCTTAAAACTCGTGTTTCTTCAACTCCTAGTCTAATTTTTTAGTCAATTGTATTGGTTATTTTACCGTCTCGTCATTGTTACATCATTTTAGACTGCCCTGTTTCCGTTTAATGCCACCCGTGGATGCCTATCTCAGGGCTTCAAGACCATCTGCATTATCCAAAAGTCTTTCTGGGGCCTGGGACCACTCTATCTCCATCTTTCTCTGCCAAAACATCGTCCTTCTTGAGGTCTCTGCTCATCCAACTCCAACTCTCTGAGGGTCAGACTCTTCTCCAAGCAGAGAGTTGGGGGCAGATCAATCTCCTCAGCTGGGGCCTCCCTCTGGAACAGCCTACTTGCCTCTCTCAAACATGAGCAGATCCACCTCTGGTTCTGGAAGCAACTCAAGACCTTCCATTATGCTTCTGCTTTCTCTCTTCCTCTCCCGTGCTGATGCACCTGACTGCTCCGATCATTGGTCACCTGGTCACCCTCTGAACTTGGGCCCAGTCTCCGGCATGTCCAGTTGCCCTTGCACTGCCTCCGGGCTCCCCAGCACTGAAGGATCTGTTCTGCAACATTATAGTCCTTTCTCCCTGCACTTATGAGACATCCTCTGGCTGCACTTGTGAGTTAACTGCACTTCCCCCTTCCCCTCCCCTCTGGCACTTGTCCCCTTCCCTCTTCCCTGCACTTGCATGAAATGAATGAGACAAGGCCTAGTAAAATCGATATGTTTTCCTCGCTTGTCCCCCCTCCCCCTTGTCTTGTCACGCCTAGAAACACTTGTGTACAGGCACATTATATATGCCACATCATATAATATCATATCATTAAGTAGTGCCCATGCCAATGTTCCACTCTCTTTCATTTGGCCCAGTGACTCATACCCTAGACTCACATTCATCAAGATGTATATATTCACATCAACATGTGTATTTCTGAACATTCTGTATAACAATTATTGCATACCTTTGAAGTACACAGTTAAGGCAAAATGACAGGAAAAGTAAAGTAATTGTTTCCTGACTGTATTGGGCTTGGGATGGGGGATGGGGGTGCTTTAGTGGGAACAGCAGTTGATAATGAGTTTATCCCGTTGCCCCGCTTCCTTGCCCCAGTCCTTACAATATCATGAAAATCCGCATTCCTTTAGTAATGAGCAAGAGCTGATCTAGGGGTAATTAGGATTGCTAATTAGTAACTCAGGCATTATCTAGCAAGACATTCATACTCATACATATAAGGCAATTACTCTGGTGTGTGTACCTTATATGTTGAATACCTTTGTATCCTTGCATCTGAGAAGGCTCACAAGCAAACTGTGCTTACTCTCATCATGGTGCAATTGCACATGCACCTTGTATGGTCAATATTTTGACTTCATCTAAAAAAAAAAAACCTTTGCACGTGTTATCGGAAACTATATCTGCAGTCATATTACTTGCTAATGTCTACAACTAGCACGCTGCATCCGGTATCAGGGTCCCAAATGTCACCCTCCATTGGATCAGTAGGCAGGACAGATCACTATATAACAGGGGTCGCCAACCTATTGTGGTCCAGATGTTTTACATTGTAACTCACATGATTAATCACCATTGATTTCGCTCGCTAGATATTATGGGAACTGTTGTGCAACACATCTAAAGGGGCAAAGGTTTCAGATTGTACTATCTACATTTATTTTTCAATTGTTTATGCAGATAAAACTTACTCAAAAACAAAAGAAAACAAGCATCTTTTCAAACAAATTCTCGTGCACGGTTCAATATGTCCTGTTCAACTATAGAGTGAGAAATACTAACACAGACACTAGATACATCTAAAAAAAAACTCTGCCATAATCCTTTTCTTCTATATGGATTTAAACACTCTTCAAGAGACACCTTGCAGCTCATATTGCAAAATTAAACAAGTGCACATATATTGTTGTGCCTACTTTCAATCCCTGAACACAGGACGGGGAGTTTTTATCTGCACTGCACACCTACTTGTTGAGAATTATTCATATTCTCTGTCATTAGTTTGTCTGACACATTTTTCATAAGACATTTTAGAAACATAGTGGAGTGACATTTTGAAATACCATGAATTAATTACTGTAGTTTTAATTACCATCTCGGAGGAACTTTAAATACGCAAGCACGCAGTGCTGCATTTTCGCTTTTAATCATCTGATTAGGTGAAGGTCAAGTCTGCTACAGATGTTTGACAAAACATGCAATCACAAACAAAGTCATGCTCAAAGTAAGTCACGAAGTGTACATCTCCACTGTTAATGCCAGCGGTTTGCTTTATTAAGGCAATAACCCCAGTCAGCAAGAGATCCCTGCAAACTAAGGACTATTATGAAATAATTACAAACAACATTACTCACTGCAGTGTGAATATGCCCAAAGTAATTAAAACAAATTGAATCTTCAAGGTGACCAAGATAAAACACATTGTGAAACATTTATGCAGATGAACACATTTTCTTGTGTACATCCGCATTAGGACAGATGTCTGATGATACCCACATCAATCTCATTTGTCTGGTTAACTCTCATCCAAATATACTGAAGATCATCACCAATGCATCAATGTATGTCCCTTCCAGGTACATGATTTTTTGTTCCTCATATGCTCCAGTCCCTTAAACTATACTTGACCTCTGAGAGTAGTTGTTTGCAATAGAATTCACGCTGTTTAAATGGTGTTGAACACATCTGCACATTCATTGCATACATTGTTATGTTTCCAGACTATTCTTAAAAACACTCCTCTTTCCCCTCTCTCAATACTGGAGCATGAACTGTTGCTAACAAAATACAGGAAAATAATAGAAAACGAAGTGTGAACATGAAAAGATCAAAACTAAAAGTGGAAACACATCTGGGGTAGTAAGGTACCTTTGCACAAAAAGCAAAGATGTTCCTCTTGATAAATGTGAAAACAATATTGATTACAAAATTCCACGTAACAAGCAATAGCACAGATTTTTACAAATAAAAAAGGAGTATATTAAAAAAATTAAATAATTAAAATAATGTCAAGAATAATTAATTGTATTTTAGATTGTATATTATGAATTGGTTAATATATTCACCCTTCCACAAGGCACATAGTAAAGCAACACAGTGGTTGAAGCATATAAAACCCGATTGCAATATTATAAAACACTAACAGCATAATTAATAAAGGAAGGCAGAGCAATAACATGCTTCATTTGTCATCAGTATATAGGAGAAAACACAATACAACATGAAATGAAAAGTATTAACACATGATGCAACACATACATCATGAAAATATAAGATAAGCAAAACAATAATATTAATGTCTCAAAGTAATGACACATAACAGCAGACTAGTTGTGATGAACAGCTGCATGGGTCCGTGGCCCTGTCTTCATTAGGGCAATAATAACGTATTTGTAATGAGCAATTAATATATTTACAATCTAGCAGGTTGAGGGTCCTGAACCATTTCAAACAAGTGTATATAGAATTTGATCACAATTGCATTATCTTAGATACCCAAACCTGACATTAATTTCATTAGTAACATTATAATCTGTACCCATAACTCCTCACTCTTCACACCAATGTATTTGAACTCCACACATTCAGTTTCACTTGAGGTTAAACATCTTTCTGGCATGACATTGCTTAACCTTATATTTTGAATAATAACATACTTTTCAGAATTTCATTGGACCTAGATTAATCGCACCATTCATTTTGCCTACATTTTGCAAACATCTTGTGGTTATCCTATACTTTCTGGCTGTGGCTCTCATCTGTAATTCCTGTATAAATAATCACATTGATTACATCATAAAACCACTGGTGCAAAAGACCAAATCCTTTTTTTTTTGTGATTTCAGGAAAGTTATTTGCATAGTTAAACATTTTGATTTTAATCTCATGAATGGAATTTTGGTGACTTTGTTCATTGAGATCCTTTAAGTAAATGTTTCCCTGGAACTGGCTTTGCTCCCATTGTTTAATAGTTTACAAACCATACGTTTGTCCCCACTTTGTCCTGAGCATATTAGTGTAATGGTTGCTTTGACTGAAAAATGTTTGTGTTTTAAGTCATATCTTTGGTCAATGCAAAGGCAGGGCAATCGAGTATACTTGTCAGGCTTGTCTTGTTGAAGTTTTTTGATTGGCTTATTAACCACATGTGCATCTACAATTATCTTCCTTTTCAATTACCTCACAAATCTCTTTTTGGATCTACTCATATTTGATTGAGAAGTCAGAATTGTGGTTTCATTATTTCCTGTAAAATACTTCTCTTTCCTTTTCCAGCCGGCAGCCTAAGTCGCTAAAATAGAACTTCCCTTATCAGCACTTTCTCTGAGTACGAAGAAATAGTATTTCTAATACATTACTGATATGAGTAGCCCAGATTTTGAAATTGCACTTGCTGACCCAAGGATATGCCAAGATATTTAACAAACACGCACTCAAGATAACACGATCGATGGATCGGGATCAACTCTTGCAAAAAAACAAAAAAATTCAAATACAGAAATAAAAAAGAGTGTAGCAATGTCATTCATCATTTTTTTTGAGACAATTGGAAAATTATTTAGGCAAGCAATTAATCATTTTCACCACTGTTATTTGGCTTTAAAAGGGGAAATACATTATATTAAGCCTCAGTGAGATCACACAACTAAAACCAGTTGAGATAGAACGTCCAGGATCCTTAAGCACACACTTGGTAATGTGTCTCTTATAACATGGCATTTTTCATGTGGTCCTTGCAGTGCCTACAAACATTATAAGAACATTGTCGATGCTAGGTTCTACAATATGTCTTGGAATTGGTGTCACATATAAAATGCACTTTAAGCAAGCTGTATATACCATGCATTGACCATGTAAATACGTTTACGAGGGAAGTACTGCATGCTCTGTAAATTTATGAATTATTGAGGACATAACTGAAATAAACACACATGTTAAAATCACCAATCAGAAACATTTGATTGATCTGGAGCATACACCTAAGGACATGATGCGGATGATCTACAAACAAGTGGTTTCCAACAAAAAGAATAGTTGTATTGAAATGAAACTCAAAAGGACAAATCTGGATTTATTACTTGCAATCTCATTCTGAGGGACTTAATGGAATGTTGGAGTGGCAGAGGTAATTAACTTGATTAGTCGGGATTCTATTTTTAACAGTACCCTCTTACATCAATATTATCAGGATTCGTGAGTAATTGGAATGCCAGCCATTAACAACTTGGGGAAGTTCAAATAATAAAAAAATAAAAACATTCTTCTTGTCTTTTATTGGGTGAAGACATTTCACCATAACATGGATTTTAACATTATCAGTCTAGCAGGTAATATACATGTTGCCACCATTTATTGACCAGACATTTCTTTTTTGATTAAAGTTAATGTGCCCACATGGCATTCTTGGGCCAAATCTTGCTTGCCCACAGTTTAATGCATATTGACTGATCCAAAAAGGGTATCCAACATCAATGTTACTGCAATTTGGGGGTTTCTCTTAACCACATGTTTGCACTTCCTGCATTGTCCAAATGTGAATTTGATTTGTTGTGGGGCACTGTCCATATGACTGAGAGCTGGGTTAATGTGTTCCTTAACATTTCTTTTCCTTGATCTCAGTTTGTTTTACGGAACACTTCAGAAAAGTGCCAACAAATAAAAATATACACTGCAAGTGTTAAAGCACCAACTTTAACACTTGCAGTGTTGTATTGTTGGCCCCTTTTCAACAACTTCTGAAGTTTTACACATGTTATAGATTATAAAATGAGTATATACATCTCTGAATTCATTTTTTGTTTAGCAATATGACTGATGATCTAAATCACTGTTCCTTATGCTATGATTGTTTTCTACACTGACCTTACAGATACATGCTGTTTTTATAAACTAAGATGATGTAAAGGACCATGTGGACACAGGGAGGGTTTTGATGGCTATATCTCTCTAATATAAGACTTCATTATTTTTGTTGGTCTACGTCATGCTATTGAGTAGTACATCATTGTTATATTACTCTCATCATAGTAAAGTCAATTTGGTGTCCAGGGTAATTGTCTGTTGATTTACTTCTCTTTGCTGGTGTTTCAAAAGGTTTTCAATTGGCTGATGAATATATACATTGTATATTAAGGATACATTTTTAGCATTGTCCTTATGAAGACTTGGTTACAGATTCATGAGGCATTGCATTGAAACTATTATCATTTCTATCAATCAAAAAATCATTGAATGTCTTATTTTGACAAAATGAAATTGATGCAACTGGAAAAACAAAATAGAAACAAGTAAATTATAAAAATCAGACAGTAACACATTTAAGATAGTGCCATCTTACAAACAATGATGACAATATTGTTTTAAATAAAATTAATTGGACATAATATAATCCCCATTAAATTAATACCGCTTGCCCAGTTCAAGGTTTGTAAAACCAGATAAAGAAGGATAACCTGTGCTATTATTTTTAAAGATTTTAACACACATGCTCCAATAGCAGGTCATTGCTTCTGGGTGAGCAAAAGAACACAATAAACATGTGAGTACATTCATTCTGGGAGATGTTTGATTAAACACGTCATCTAGATGAGATCCTATAATATTATAATATTATATTCATGAACCTGACTAACGAAGAAAAATGAAACATGAACCTTTATTATCAAATAAACATATTACATAATCCCAGCAGTAGGTTTGTTCTGCTCACTTAATAAGAGGAAACATATCAAAGGTCTAAGTTTGACAAAAGTTGAATAGATTATGTATGCCTGTCAATAAAAACGGTGCCATGCATCCTCTGCTCGTTAAATATCACTATTTACATGTTACAGACATCGAATGATTAGAAATTGAACAAAACACCAATGAGCTGCCGCTCCATTAATCAACTTAACATGTCTAAGGGGTTGCTTGCTTCACTACTTATATTTGAACTTTTTGAGACATTGTATTTAACAGAGTTTGTATCTAGAAGAGTATTGAAATTCCATTGGATTTCTTTTTTTTCTCTTCACCTCAATAGGCAGGTCTAGAGTGAAGCAGTCAACCATGGCTTGGTGAGAAATATCACAGGTATCATAGCTCCTACTGTGACCTAGTGAAGTTGAGGTCTCAGAATAGAAACATGATTAAAAAAACAGTTTAGGGACAAATCCCCCAATTCCCTTCCATGCCTTTCCACTGTTTCTGCACCACCAAACATAAACCGCACATTCAAGAGCAGGTATTTTGCTTCAAGGGTCCTCTGGATTAAATTCCACAATCATGTATGTGGCCTCTGGCAGGTAAACCGTGCTTTGCCAGGCACTGAAAATCACCAGAAGTGGTCTTCCACCCACAGTCCAGATGTGACTCGCTGGGTACCCTACACGCATGAGACTAGCATTGAAGGTTGAGGCAATAACACTCCTTTGTCTGAATTCCATTCAGACTACTGTAACAATGGAGTGCAGGTTCCTATGCAGAGGCTTTCTGTGTGGCAGAATTCTGAAGTAGGCCAAAAATCTCAGCAGCAACTTCTAAAAACACTTTATACCAGGCAAGTGTGTTCTCTCCTGCCCTGCTATGCCATTGTTATGTATTTCATGTTCTGGTTCTGTGGAGAAGTCACTCTATGTATTCACCAATGTTACACACCATTTTATTCTACCCTCGAGATCTGGAGGACATTTCTGCTAAGGTTGTCATGCTTCATACAGAGTATTTTCTCCCTTTGGAACAATCTGTGTCTTAACTTACACCAGTCACCAAGCTACTCTACATAGTATTTGTTTACCACAATTGAGTCCCTAAACGTTAGACCATGAATAAACTAAGGGAGTGCAAGAAAAAATAAACATCCAACAGACAGTATTATAGGCCAAAACAAACTTTGTGTAAATAAAACTGTCTGTTAGTGAGTATTAGGGCATACTTAACGTAGTTCTGTCCTCTTGTCCCATTTCAATGGGACTCCTACTATTTTTGAATTTCCCCCATTGATTCTTCTGGATCTTTGGCTTTATCCATGACAACAGAGGTACTACCACTGAAGTCCCTCTGTCACTTGAAGCCATTGTTCATGTGCTGACCTACAGTCACAAAAAGGACTTATAGACCACGGGTACTTTCTAAGTGACTAATGATGGTTCCAGGGTGGCTCTTTTGCCCAACAAGTGTGTTGTAGAGTAAGATGAGGCCAGATAGATTCGTATTTGTTTCAGCTTCACCATGGTTGCACTCATTTTTACTGCACAAGTAGCCCAGTATAATAGCCATTGGGGCACATGCGCATTGTAAGCCCCGTTCTAGGTAACTTGGGCATCCACTTGTCCTTGTGAAACATGTGGTAGGCTAGCAATGGCTGTTGTGCTGATGTGGGCTAACTCTGAAACCAGCCCTCACAATCTAAAAGATATTACACTGGTCCATACTGGGTTTCTCTCCTAGAAAAGCGCATTACACGTCATGTCTGAGTAGAACTTAGTGTGTGTGCATGAGTTCTGAGGGCCTGCCTTATTTGCTGAACTGCAAACTCTTATTGTGTCTGCCTGTTGTGTGATTGAATTCACACCATCCCCTGAGTGAACATGCATGTCTAGAGAAGATGCTGTCCGGTCCTTAGACACTTACCTTAATTGCCGGAGTATTGCCATAAAGATGGGCGACAAAAGATGGGCCAAACATGATTACCATTTTGGCCATATTAACATGACCCTGTCCTTTGTCTTGGTCATGATGTCTTGTTTGACTGCTGGAATCACCTGCTCTGTTCTTCCTCATATACCCCCCACAGTCCTTTTAGATGGACTGTCTGTCTCGTGCGGGCACCAGTTATTGGTAAATGCATTGCTCCATCCCTCTTACATCCTCCTGTGCTGAGAGCCTGGATGTAATGATCTTCCCCTGCCTAAAATAGTTATGGGTCTCCAATACTCCACCTCTGCCCCATCTTGCACATCCTGGGTGATTTTCTTCTGTTTCTCCCATCCTCCCCTGTATTGCCTTTTCGAGCTAGCTGCATACTTTTGGTAGGGCTGTTTGGTCTTCCTGGTGCCCTCCCCAACTCTGAGTTTGTTCCTGGTCGGTTCTCATCCTCCTGGGAACAGAGATTGTTCTTCTTCTTTTGGTCAGATTGGGCCAATGCAGGTGTGGCACTCCAGTCCTTGTTTTTGGATCCTTGTCCCAGCCCTGTAGAAGGATCCCTATACTGATCACATGTTCCTCCCATATTCTTATTGAATCTTCAGTGACTGGCACAGTAGGCACTTGAGCCGAGGTGTGGGACCTGATATATTCTTCTGAATGATATTCAGTCATCCAATAGGTCTGAGAGTAGTGGAGTATTGCAGACCCCCCTACCGCATTTCACTATTAACCTGAATCATGCCTGGCATCCCTCTGTACCTGGATGGGTAGTTCTCACACCTGGATATAAAGTTCTTCCATGAGACACAATCTGGTGTTCCGTGGGGATAGTTGCATCTATGGATACAACCCGAAGACTGAAAAGGATATTTCCTGGCTGTACCGCAGTGCCACAGTGTGCCTACAGACGTTTCCCTATTGATTCCTGTGGGGAAACGTTCTGCAAATCTGTAAGCAATTGCTAAGTAGCTCAAAAGTGTACTTACCTCACATTTGACAATTATATTGTGTCTCCCTTGTTGGGGGTGGTGGGGAGGGTTGTCCCTGGAGTAACTCACAGAGAAGTGGATTTTTTGTATTTACTTGTGCATTTTTACAGAATGTTCTAATTTATAAAATGTAAGTCTAGTATAGTAAGTCTAATTATATCCTGACCTTTGGTGGACCTTTGGGTATTGGTTTAATTGTGCATCCCCTTCAATTACTGCATGTGTGGCATTTAAGTACATGATCTACTTGTGTTTTACCTGATCTAGTAAGTACTTGAGGCTGTGAAGAAAACAGAACATGTTTATTATATGTTTTCGCACTGTTCCTGAACATGAGTAAGTGATGTGTGTTGCTTGCGTCTGGGCATTCTTTCATGTCTCCACCCCTTAACATTGTAATGTGCATAATTGAAAACAGCTACGACCTGCATCTGGACTGTGTTTAAATGGTGATATTGTTTGGTAGATAATCTTGTCATTGCTTCCACCATGGAAGTTATTGTTCTGACAACGTATGTATAACATTTGAAGAGTTAGCATATGTAGTATGGACAGTGATCACCAAGCCTTCCATGTTCTGCTGAGTATATCTCACCTTGGTGCTCCTGATGTATTTATGACCTTGTCTCACACTTGGCCATGTTGATAGTCTACTTAATGACAACTAGAAGGTGCATAACCCAGCAGTGCATAACCTACTTTCTTAATGTAAGGATCCTCATTTATTAATTTTGCATTTTCATTTATTTGCATTTTTAAAGCGCTCATACATCCCGTACGCATCTAGGTGCTGTTACAGGAATCTCTCTTAGTTGCATATTTATAATGTGCTTAATACCCAGAGTTTTCTATGCGCGGACCCGGGGATCGAACCTGTTTTGCTTTGTGTCGTCTTGTTTCCAAGGCGAGTATGTTGCCGTTGAGCTATCCTCCCGGGACCTATGCTCCATGCAGCTAACTACTCATGGCACCTCTATTACATTCTGCTCTATTACACCCACTCTTAGACCTCAGCATATGGAAGATCTTCTGATCATCAGTAAAGTGGTGTGCATTACATCGCTATCCAGCTTGTTTACAGAGTCCCGATTGAATGCATTAAAAGGCAGTGGTTCAAGCACTGCATTTTCCACACCATCATACCTCACAGAAATCTCCATGTACAAGCACTTTTCTGCTTACAACCTATTTAGCCGCCCCACTCTCTCTGTCCCCCACCCCTAAGTGAGATGTTTCTTCTGAGAACGTAAACCGTGTCAAACGTTGCACTGAAGCCCAAGCAGAACACTTCAATAATGTTCTGCTGTTATGTTTCTCTGACCATCAAGCAAGGACACCAATTATATATGCCGGATTATGAGTCTTCCCCAAAGGAAAACTTGTCTGGGAAGCGGCTGGAGGGGCCTTCTGTAACTACTCAGCCAATCTGATTGCAAGGTTTTCAGCAGCTATATCTATCTGTGTGAGTGACTCTAGTCACATTCTCCAGTGCAGCTGTTGATTGGCTTCCATGGTCCTCCATGCAGTGCCCTAGGCATCATTTGTGACGTAGAACAGCATTAGACTTTTCCAATCCACAGCGAGTTGCCCTCGTTTTAGTAATGTACCGATATTATTGATATCAGTTCTACTAGCATTGTTCTAATGCATTTTAAATTCATTAAAACATGATCACAGCACCTCAGAACCAGAGGCGTTGCTACGGGGGGTAAGGGGGGAGGGGCTCTGAGAGGGCTATAGCCCCTGATCTTTTCCAGACCTAGCAACACCCCTGCAGTCAGAACATTAGATTTTTCAAGATCCACAAGACTTCTGTTTTTGGGAGGTAGTGTTATTTTCTGTAGTGACAGTGGAATGTATGTATTGTTTCAGTATTTCCACTATGTAATCCTCTACCATGTGTGAGTACACATCAACGGGTGTCTTTCTTTTTTAGTTTCAGAGATGTTTTATTTTCTATGTAGCATTTAGTCTGTAGTTTTCCAAATATATGACTAATACTGTGATATGATGTGCCCTGACATTCTGCAGTGTTCTAATCCCATCGTTTTAACTAGTTTACAGCATATCAAAGTTGGCTCTTGTACATGATGAATTAATTACCAGATGGGTACATATATAGATAGATTGATATATTTACCCATGCGTACACGATAGATATTAACATATATCGATAGACCTACGTGTGCATGTGCACTTTTATAATGCTGAAATGTTGAGCTTATAAATAAGGCAATACCAACAGTACCTTATTCCAGTGCCTTACTCGTTTGGCTTACATAATAGCAAACTTCCATGCAGATGCACAACTGGAGCAATGCTGAAAGCTTTTCTGTAACAGAATATTGCAGTGACTATTGATCTACTCATGTGTGTCCTTCTAACCGTTTGCATCCACTTAATTCTTTCTCTCTGCTCTTTTTTTTGCATTTTCTTGCCCCTCCTTTCAACCCGCAGGGAGATAAACAAGGTTTCGCCTGGACGAGAGACATTACTGAAACCAACCCGTTGTTGATTAATGCTTCTTTTCAATTTTCTGCCCCATTGCTGAGGTCACGAATTGAAAAGCGCTCCCTCAAGGGCAGCCCATTTGGGCAGGTTAATCCCCGCAGAGGATAACTTGCCAAAAATAAAGTATTTTGGCTTCAGGAAAATGACGGTGTGCTCATCTTTTATATCAAATGACGTGGCCTGATGTAGCCTTGAATTCACGATCATTCAAAAACACACACATTAATAACACATGAATCATGATGCAAATCCCTGCCATACATACATGCAGCTGCTAATTCACGTCAATGCTATTGCTGGAGGAATTTTTCCTAAAATGGTCGGTGAGATTTTCAAATTAATTTACCGGGAGTCCAGGTGTCGCACGACACAAAAAACTGGGTTTTCTATGAAATCAAACCATTTCTCGAATCTCCTCAAAATACTAGTCAATAGCAAAATAGTGATGGCTCAAGAGTCGAATCGAGGCGAGTTCATAATAGTCTGATTCATCTCATACTCTGGTCAAATAGGCCTGCTCCACTTTCAGCCAATAGGTCTCAATTGCTTGAATTCCATTACAGCTTTTTGGCACAGGCTTATTGAATGAAATAAGCTTGAGCTTTTTTGAGCTGGAGGAATCTATTTATTTGAGTAGTGTGAAGTCGGCTCGACTTAGAAAAAGAGAGCAACACTGAATAAGCATCCTGCTTCCTGTGATTGCCTTTGGGTGGAGACCGAGTCAGAGATGCACAACAGACAGACAGGCGAACAAAGAAGCTGCCGGTTTTGGTGTGTATGTGATGTGTCATTTTGAAAAATATCGACAGAGGCAGTCAAACATATAGCAAGAGCAGCCGCTAAAAAATCAACATCGTCATCCAAGCTGCTGTGTTGGCTGTGTGTAGATAACTATCCATAGTCTGTTGCAATGAAGTGCTCATTTATTTTGAACAAAGTCAATTATTCCAAGTGTGACACTGATTGGCTCTTCGACAGGAGCCCCAGATGAACTGAAAACTCTCTCCAAGTGGAGGGGGGACATCTTAGCGATCCCAGTCAAATTGATGTTGCAAAAACTGCAGCAATGCATCCTTTCATGCACTCAAAGTGCCTCCTCCATGCGATATTTGTTGCAAATCCTCCACCCCTGAAATAGGTTAACTTACACCTTGAAACATGGTTCCATAAAGGAAGATAAGCAGTACTAGGTGTAACCTTTAAAACAGACTAACCAGAAATCGCCATGAAAGGTTATAAGCAGGTCCGTCACCGGATTACCAACCTCACTGTCACTTGTCAAGTCACAAACCTGTGCCATGCTGGAAAGGTTTAATTCAAACAGTTATACCAGATGGAAAACCTCACTGAGTTATGACCTGTGACAGCTAACCATCTTGGTAGCCTCCTGAAAAGGTTGCAGCCCAGAACTGACATTGGACAGCCACTTTCATAGGCTTGGTGCAAAGAAATCCGCATCTAGTGCTCGGTTGTGTGTGTTGCAATACTCTGTGATATCATTGCACATCCTCTGAGGTCTTTCCAATATGTGCAAGGTGGAGTTAAAATGAGTAGCCAGTGAGGTCTTCAGGCTATGCAATAGCAACTTGTGGCACACATTAAATTGCTGTAGGTATCTAGTTTATGGAAAGCAAGTTTGAAATGATAGCTGTAGCCCTGTGCCACTGGGACTGCTTCCTTTACAGGTTAACAGTTGTTAACAAAGTGTGTGATGAGCAGGTGTAGTACAAGTGCAAAGCAGGGAATGTGTATTGTATTGTCAATTATTACCAGAGCATTGACGTTTGATCCATTGCCAGCCGCGACCAGCCACGACAAAGCACATTTGAAAATATCGAGGCCTTAGCCACTTTGCCTCTACCTCTTCCACCTTCTCCCAATATCAACTCTACTGTGGCTTCATCCCTGAACTTTTCCTTAGCCCCTCTTACCAGATAGAGAATGGAAAGGCTATCAAGTGTGCAGTGATGGGCATGTGGTCAATGAACTGACCACTGGTCCACATGTATTTCTGGACACACAGACTGCTATAGTACATGTTCCACTATGGCCATAACGTCACTGTGCAAGTTAGGTAGCACTGTGTGTGAAATGGAATGGCATCTGAGTATTTCCCAGTGGTAGTCGTCTATTCCTAAAGGTCCCTGGAATCTATGTTTCTCAGTGATTATACCAAGAGGTCTGCTACCAACATAATGGCAAGATGTGCAGTGTGCACTCACTGTCTGTTATTTGACGAGTGATATTTTTGTCCATGCTGAGATGCTTACACAATATTTCCCTGATACAATCACCACTACTGTTATGCATGGCTGGGATACAAAGGGGCAGACTTGATGTCCCAACAAAAGCAAAATTGGTAGTATTTTCAGGGATAATTGCCCACACTGGTGCTGGGATGATGCTTGTGATTGCTGTGGTAAAGGGTGGGAAATGATGCACGCTATGTCTTTTGAATGTGTTGCATGTCGGTGCATGATCGCAATAGATTTGTACACATAAAATGGGGCCCCCAGGTTTGGCCCTGCCTTTCCTCTGCACACATATTTACTGCATATTGTGCTAGTGGCCGGATACATTTGAACTGTATTCTGTGTGAAGTACTGCCATGCTTTCGATGTTTGTTGTGCACTTACAACATGCAGGTTAGATTCTTATCAATACGCTGCTGATAGTGGTGATGGTGGAAATGTGGTGTTGTTCTTTTAGGTTATTGTATTTATTAGAAAAGCAAGGATGTCAATTTCGATCAGAAATGACCTAACATAACACATTTACAAATGGTGGAGGCAGTCCCACAAAGTGTGCATTTACTGCGCCTCGATGCCCCCGGGCTGCAAGTGTGCTGTACAAATGCAAATAAAGTGCCTGTACAATACCACAAAGATGAGAACAATTGATGAGCCAGTTTATGAGGTTGTAAAGACTAGGATACAAAGCAGGAATATAAAAATCAGTTCACTTACAGAGGTACAATTAACTTAAGGCAAGAGTTTCAAACTAAAGGGGAAAACATTTTGCATATATATTAATCATCACTGGAATCAGAGGTGGGGTTAGGTAGGGAGTACAGGATTGAGGCAGGGTGAGCTCTCTCTTTAATAAGTAAATGAAAAGAAGTGTAATCCAATCCTAGAAGAGATCAACAGTTGAAATAGCTTTGATGTGTTGATGTTTATGAGCAGTGGGTTCCAGTAGAGGGGAGTGAAAGATTGTAAACAAGGGGAGGCACAGGGAGAGTATACGACGGTGCGATTGAGTGCAGAGGTCTATTAGAGGAATCGAGATTCTGAACATGCTGATATACAATCAGACAGGTACTGAGGAGCAATAACATGGATTGCTTTGCCCCCTGCAGTGGTGGAGGGAAATAAAAGGGCAACCTTCTATGAAAATCTGGTGCACAATCTTGCATAAGGTGTTTTCATCTCAAGAGAGGGACACTGAGATGTATCTACTTCCTCCTTGAATGTCTGTAACCATTCTCGCACCACAATTGTAATTTCACTGTCATCACAATAGCACAAGCTGGACTCAGGGATTCTCTACAATTTCCTGCACCCCAGTGTTAGGAGCACAATTCATACATTTTAAGACAGACACTGATGGCCTGCTATTTCATGCCTCCATGAATATTTGTAACCTCGTCAAATCCTGAGTGTTATGTGACTGTGTCAGCAAGAGCACACCATCTGAGTGTCATCCAAGGGCACTTGTGCTCTTCCCTCAATACAAGAGTTGGACATTGATAGTTATCTCTTGACTCCCAGAATATCTGTACCTTTCTTACTCCACAAGTGTAACCTCAGTGTGTCAACACAATAGAATAGGCTGTGCTGAGGGATTTTCTGTTCCTCCCTGCACCCACGTGTTACCTTAGGGCATGTTCATCATATGTTCAATCACTTCTTGAATTTATATGGGCAAGTGTCACTGTTATATTCTCCAGACCACAATAATTCTCACACATAATCTAAAGATGTGTGTTTGTATCCCACGCACCAGACCCCTAAGCTGTTCTCACTTTTAGAGATTCCCTCCCCCAACACTGAAGACACGTGTGTGGTTAACTGTAGAAAAACTGAATTAGACACACAACAAGACATATCTTAAAAACTGCTAATAACATTTTTCTGAAAAACATCCCGTTCTCCAAATACTCACGCAAAAACCATCTCCCGTTCCAAGTCAAATTTGTTTTTAAGTACTGGACATAATAACCCCAAAACCATTCTGGAAATTGAGTCAATGCTTTGTGCCCAAGTTATTTGTCCCAATTCCATCAGCAATGTTTTCCTTGCGCTTCGCAGACATTTTTTTTTTAAACTTATATTTATTAGTTTTACATAAATACAATCAAAGAAATAACATTGAACATTATTAACATTCCCTTCGACCTCCCCCCTCCCTCCCCTTTGGTCGGATGATCTCAAATTGTCCCTAGTTTCAATTATCCGTTGAAGATGTCCGAAACTTTGATATTATGGGGGCAGCACTGTTCCATAAAGTCTGACTGGAGGTATTGCAAGGTCCCTTCCCATTCCTTTCCGAATTTGTCTCCGGTCCCTTGGATTTTGTGGGTGATTTTCTCCATTGTTATGTGGGCCCATACTTTTTGCAGCCATGTGTAGTTCAGTGGGGTATCCTTGTTCTTCTACATCTGTGCTATAGTGGTCCATGCCGCAATGAGAAGTCCCATGAAGGCTCTCCATTGTGATTTACTGTATAGCCTTGCTGTATCATCTCTGATTCGACAGAGCCAGACTTCCTCCCCAAGCAACCCCACATCCGGGAAAACTTTGCCCATATCATTTCTAATTTCTTCCCAAAAGGGTTTAATACCCTCACAGTCCCACCAAATATGTCTCCATGATCCCACTTCCTCACATCCTCTCCAGCATTGATTTGACGTGTTTGGGTACTGGAGCCTCTCTGGAGTATAGTGCCACTGTGTCATAATTTTGACCCACATCTCCCATGTTTGTGCTGAGCGGGTCATCTTGGGGATCAGCTTCCATAGGTCCTCCCACTGTCTATCCGTTGGTTCCCTCCCCAGCGTTCTGCCCCACTTCATTCTATATGACCATTTAATGTCCTCCCCTTGTGTGTTTATGTATTTATACAGAGTTGACACCCACTTTTTCTCCCCCGTGTTGGAGATAATGTATGTCTCGAAAGCAGTGAGATCTCTGGTTGCTGCCTCAGTGATGTTCGGGGAGTTTAGCCAGTGTTTCAGCTGCTCATATCTATAACTATCACCTTTGGGGAGATTTGAGCCTGAAAAGGAGGATTCTAGTGAAATAATTTCCTTGCCTGCGAACATTTCGCCAATTTTAGTTATGCCCTCCTCTTCCCAGCGGTCATACGCCCCTTGTTCCATCCCCGGGGGGAATTGTGGATTTCTACAGATGGGTGTAAAGGGTCCCATCTCCGTGGTCATAATACCTATTCGTGTTTGGCAGTCCCATGCTTTGAGCATGGTCCTCATTATTTTGTTAATTCTTAAGTTTTCATGTCTGTGCTGCCTCTGTTTACAAAGAAGTTCTACCAGACGGGTCCTTGCTACCGCTCTATCTTGTTTGGCCCAAACCTGCTGCGGGTTCTCCCCTACCCATTCCCTCAAGACTTTAAGCTGTGCAGCCTGATAAAAATTTTTAAAATGTGGGAGCGCCATCCCCCCTTCTCTGGTTGGGGCCGTGAGACATTTTGACTATTTCTCCGTGGGAAAATGAATGGGAGTAGGCTGAAAACAGAGTTTTTTTGCTTTCTCAATATCCTTTACATTTTTTAATAGAACCTTCCCCTTCAGTCCGTGAGCATTTTTTGGTTTGCCAAATATCAGCCAAATCCATCCTGCAAGGCAAATGTTATTAGCAATTCAATGTTGGGGTTTCCTATGAAACTAGGTACACACGGTAACTACAGTGTGGCGACTGCCACACTATAATATGTGTATATATACCTATACATATACAATTTCAAACGCACATGTGAGCCTTTTGACAGCATATCTATGTTGCAAGCTAAGAGCCTTCAAATTAAGGGCACACAAACAATAACAAAAAAGGAGAAAGCAGGTGGCTTTCGAACCTCCCCGTTCACTGCACAAATGTTTCTCAGTATCCCCAGGAAGGCGTGCCTCTTGTCCTGATAAAGACTCTCTTTTGTCACCTTACAAATAGGTTGCAAATATAGTAAACTTGAAAGAACCGAATTTCATTTTACTGACATTGAAAGGCCAGATTGTTCTCATATTTCAGCAATACGAAGAGGCTCTACAGTGGGCTTCTATAACACGGATGGCGCTAAGGGATTACCGGCACCGGTAAGGGCACTGGTGCCGGTAATCGCTTAGCGCCATACTACGAGGTCCCTCAGCGGGTCCCCTCCTTAACGTGTGACCAGACCACACGTTAACGAAGGGACCCGCTGAGGGACTTCAGGGCAAATAACGGTACCGCTAATAGCGGTACCGTTATTTGCTCCTTCCCCATTCCCATTGAGCCCTATGGGGGCTCAAATGGGAATGGGGAAGGGCCTTGGTGAATGGGAATTACCGCCCCACCAACCTTGGAATGGGGCGGTAATTCCCCCATTCACCAAGGCGGAATCGGTAAAATACCGGCGGCAACCATGGCGCTAATAGCACCATGGTTATCGCCTTCCGTGTTATGAGGCTCATTATCTCAATTATATGTTTTCAACATCTAATGGACCAATGCACACGTACATAGGGAAGTTATTAAATGCAGCCGTCAGATACATGTATCAATACGAGATAATAGACATATGCCTTGAAGAAATGGCTGATCACAAACTTGGAAAACTGATATTTGTATACAGCTATTTTGAGATAGCTTAAGCCAATTCCTTAAAACACAACAACATATAGTGAGGATGAGACCCTAAATTACATATGGCCATTTTGACTGCACTAGTGCTAAGAAAAAGTTGTCTTTTTGATTATTAGATATACATTTATGTGCAAGTTACACGATAGGTGGAGATAATATATACAATTCAAACTTTTAAAGGGCTGAATAACTGTGAAAGTAACTCCCAAACAGACAGCACACACATAAAAGGCAAATGTTTTAAGCTTTGCACCTAAGTGCTTAGAGACAACCTTTAAGAATGATTGATACATTTTTAAGTACAAGTGCCATTATATATCCCGGGAGGATAGCTCAGCGGCAGCGTGCGCGTCTTGGAAGCAAGACAACACAAAGCAACAACAGGTTTGATCCCCGGGTCCGCGCTTAGAAACCTCTGGGTGTTTAAGCGCGTTATAAATGCGTAACTAAGACAAAAAAAAACACAATTACGCAACTAAGAAAAACAAACAATTCCTGTTACAGTGCCTCGATGCCTGCGGGCTGTGTCAGCGCTTTATAAATGTTAAATAAATTAAATAAATAAATGTCCATGGGTTGTGCTTAAAGGCGCAATCACATTTAATTTGGTAATGTTACTATGTAGAGGCACCATTTTACATTATTTATAATTAACAGAGTATTGCTGGTTAAGCACATGTAAAATAATATTAGTAGTAATTTCACAAGCCGCAAAGAACACCTGGGTGCTTGCCTTGAATAACTAAGTTCTGGGTCTTAATCAAATCTTGCTGATTCCTTGTCAATGGGGATACTCAGAGGGAAATTGATCATGTCTCTTCTCTTCCCTGACATGTTAAGGCACCTAGCTCTATGTGTTGTTTTGCACCATGAGAAGGACTATATGCACCACTCATGGAGGTCTTGAGCGTATTTGTTGCTTGCTAAGTGTATCATACACAATCCAAAAGTTATGTCTATTCATCTCCACACACTAACACACACACACACACACACAGACAAACACACACATATTTCAAATAAGTTATGGTGGTATTGAAAATAGCAGCATTGTAAACAAATAAAGCATAATACCTATACTGCTCATTCTATCAAGAGGTTGTAACACTCATATGGGCATAATGTTTTCTTTTTCATAGAAAGGTAAAAGGGTGAAAAGAAGTAGGATCTTGCAGAGATAATGGATTTATTAGGCTACCTTCATGTTTTTGACTTATTGCTTTCAAGACCATAGCGGTCTCTTCCTGAGGTAGTAATAGAACAACTAAAACAGAACCTCCATCTACAGGGAAGATCAACCTGAAGTCAGCCGGACACCGGAAAGGAAGACAGCTTTTTGCGTTTCATGGTGTGTAAAACAGAAATGTAAATCTTTTGAAAAACACATTTCTTTGACTTCTTTTGATCTAATAATTTAAACAATATCTGATAGTGTGCCTAAGAAACTATTTTGTTTTGCATAACTATATCTCAAATATTGGAAAACAACATAGCGTGAGTGGTTGGAATCGCTGCCTTCAACCAGAGACATCTCTGAAATCAAACATGTCCAATGTTCTGAAATCTTCTTATGTATTTCCCCACTCTTAAAGAATACATTTCAGAATGTGATGCCTATCAAGTATCTCCTTATTTATTTCCTCTTGAAAGGAATGTTGCCACAAATACAACATTCGTCTTCCAAGAGTTTGCACTGATCAAATATGGTTTGTACTCTAGATTTATGTTGTACACCTTTGTCTCATCACTACATAGCGTATGATCTCACATCTATAGGATTTACATGTGTCCAAGACCACTTCAGTTTCAGATAACCCCTCATTTAACTAAAAGTAGATCTCAGTGTGATCAATGAGAGCTTTGTGAGCGCTTGGCTGTAATTACAGTTTAACAGCAAGATATGTTCAGAGGTACATCTTAGAGTTTAAGAGGTTGTACCTGTTTTCGATGGTGGAGTAGTCTAATAGGTGTCTCACTTTATTAATAAAATTGCTGATTTGCATACCTAGGGTTTTTGAAGAAGGGAGGTAATAATCTAATCTTGCATCACCCTCTACGTATTTAAGTAAAATGTGAAACCCAATGATGTAGGGTTTACTCTGTTCCAGATATTCTCTCAATTAAGATCTGGCATCCAATTTTATTGATGAACTTACTAAATGCAGTCAACCATTTTTTTATGAGTAGCAAACCCATCTTCATGAGCCAAAGGGTGATTCCTAACCATTGGCTAAAATATTCTTACCCCTACATTCTAAAAGTTCAATGCTTTGATATGAACAAAATTTAGAGTCATCTCCGGTGTGACCATATATATGTGATTGTATTCTGAGGTATATCTGGGCAAGCGTCAAGTGAGCCTATTTGTCTGTATCATCCTCATACATTCCAGACAATCCAGATAGATTTCAGATCATGGACAAAGATGCCGGTGCATAGGTAAACATATATGTTATCCAAAAATGTGAACCTAGCACGGAACCAATTGAGTGATGCACAGTAAAAAAATATTGAATCAATTGTATTCTGACAACTGCCACGGTAGGTACATTAACACCAAAGCATTCTAAGTTGTGTTACCTTGTGGGGGCTGCCCGAGAAGGTAGCTACACCACTAGTGATCGCACATTTAGTTTAAAGAAAACTGAGGATGTGATCACAACAAGAATCATGTTGTTCAACAAAAGTTTATCAAGGGGTTTACATAAAAGCATGAGATTTGAAACTGATTACTAATTAGTACTGTTGGGTGAACATTCCAAAAAGTGACAGATGGAATTTCACGGGTCAAATTCCCAAGTACTTTGTTGCCTTTAAATATTTTGAGTTTCATTTAGAAGTACAAAACAGCTCCCTCGCACCACCCACATCACCCCTATAACTGCTTCCAATGGCCTCTGCAGCCTCCAGCAACCCAAGAATCATTTCAATATTTTGTGTTTCTATTTGATATGATAGATTATTTATAACACAATTAATACCATGAGGTTTCTAATCGCAGACCTGGGGATCAAACCTGTGTTGCTCCGTGGCGTTTTCCTTCCAAGGTGAGCACGTTGCCCCTGAGCTATCCTCCGGAGAGCTCAAATGTATTGAAAATAAAAATGAAAAGTTTAACATGCCATATTACCCTGTTGGGTTCTGACAGATTGCAATAGGGTGGTGCTGGGGGCAGGTGTGGTCAAGAGAGAATTATCCCCTTCCCTGTAGGGCAGGAATTGTGCACCCATGGGGGACCACAAACGTCGTTTGACATATTTCTGATGAAGTTCTAAACGTTCATGGGATTAGAAAATTGGGGCTTGAATGGAATCAGTGAAGGATTTGGGAGGAAGGGGACATTGATTTAAGGTTTTATTTAAGTAGTGAAATTTTACACTATTTTAGGGAATCCGTTTATAGTACAACAAAGGATATCTTTCATTAAAAAAAAAAGTGAAATCCGACACTTCCATAGCATTCTTGACAAGTACATACAACTGTCATTGCTAATGTTTAGACAGCGTAGAAGAAAAAGATTGACTACTCTTCTGAATTGTGAGCGGAAAGACAGATGGCTGCTGATGGCACCAATCCTTTATCATATGGACATGTTTTGCTCATCTTCCTTCATGAAGTTAATGAGCCATGTTACTGCTTTGCCTGTACTAAGCATTTGCACTGGAATTCGTGTTCAGTCTCAAAGATGACTACAGTTAAAAACAGCGCAGCAGACATCCATCAAAATATGGAAATTGACATTGTAAAGTGTGTGCTGTTAAGTGACATTATACTCACCTAGCTTAATTGATTAAAACACGACCTAGTAATGCTCAGGTATTCTTTAATGTAATAGGTGCAAAGCAACCTTCATTATTTTTATTTTTTTTTCTGCAGGAATTTATTTAATTGTCGTCAATGTTTCAAGCACAAATTTTAATAGTGGATTTCAAAATTAAGAATGTATACTCATAACAAAAGAAAAATCCTTTTCTGCCAAACAATCATTTACAAACTGCAAAGCATCACTTACAATGCCAGGCAGGTTACTACTCATAGGTGGCCAACTCATGGTGGTCGTTTCCCTGCATTCTTCGTGGCATTTGAATGGGGTGCAAGCCCCCTATACCCACCTTCTACAACC
The DNA here is from genome assembly GCF_040938575.1 of Ambystoma mexicanum. Lineage (NCBI taxonomy): Eukaryota > Metazoa > Chordata > Amphibia > Caudata > Ambystomatidae > Ambystoma > Ambystoma mexicanum. The sequence goes on along the minus strand of NC_090929.1, from coordinate 926,003,844 downwards.
CCTCTTTCCCCAACCCCCATAATTAAAATATAAACTCTGAACCTGTACTCCCCTTTAAAATGCATTGGAAAATTAATCAACACGGACACAATGAACTGGCCCCTATGAATTGGCAGGTACCAAAATGTCTCCACTATTATTATTATTATTATTATTATTATTATTATTATTATTATTATTATTATTATTATTATTATTATTATTATTATTATCATTACTTTAGGAATTGCTTTCAGAGGGGCTGAGGGGGAACCAATAAACAGTAAAGGGGTAAACGAGTGGACAAGCCACTCAAATGATAGTGTGAACCAGCACAAAGGGGAGCTAAGGGATAGCATATCTAAAACTTAAAACAATAAGAAAAAGTTGTACAAGATGCGATATGTGAATTATAAAACATAACATTTTGTACACATCAATTTTTTGAAATGGGAAAAAGTTAAGCTGCTTACTTTATTTACTTTTTAGAAATATTCCATAAGCCACTTTACCTATTATTTGTTAATAATTTCGTAAAATGTCTATGTTGTATTTCCAAACACACTGCCAGTCCAATTTCCCAAGCTTATATAGAAGATCAACCTCTCTGAATAGGCTGACCTCACCTCTTCTCTCCTTGCCTCTTCCTCTAAGCGTCTCCTCCTTGGAGACTTCAATATTCACCTAGACTCCCCTGATGCGGCCTCTTGGCTTTCCACAACATCTGTAACTCTCTTTCCCTCTCCATTCTTCCCTTCGGTCCGACACACCTGGCCGGAAACACCTTGCATGCTCTCATCTCTTCAGACCCATCTCCAACCGTCTCATTACTCCTCTCTCTTGGTTTAATCATGCTCTCCTGTCCTCTCATCTGAACTGCCTTGGTCCCTCAGTTAATCCACCTCTTGCACTGCCAGTCGCCTTCTCCTTCATTCGGCCTATGAAGTGAAAGACAGGTGCCTCTTTTGCCACCACCCCCTACTCCTGCTACTGACTCTCACTCTGACACTAACCTTTCTAACCTTCAACTATCCATGTCCAACACTCTGGAAATCTTTGCCCCTGTCATGAGGATCTGCATGAAACCTGCCTCCAAGTGCAATTCCTAGTATGACTCCGAACTGGCCGCTCTGAAACGCAAGTGCAGGGCTGCTGAGCAGACATGGCAGGCTTCAAGCACATTCTCTGACAAACTGGCCTGCTGCCTGCTCCGAAGGCAACACAGACTCTCCATCTGCTCAAAGAAAAGGGCCTATATTCAAGCCCACATCTCTACAGGCAGTAATACTACTGCTGTACCCTTCAAAATCTGAAAGGAACTCACCAACACTACTGCAGTCTCCACTTTTCCCTGGCCTTCCATGACCCTCTGCAATTCTCTGGCCTCCCACCACTGTATTTCCAAAACTCAGGCCATCCCCTCCTCACTTTCCTCTACTGTGCACCCCTACCCCACAGCTTCTTTCAGGCCTCCCTTGGCCCCTGTCTCCCATCACCTCCCCTCTTACTCTTTTTCTCTCATATCCCACGATGAAGTTTCTATACAAATCTGCTTTATGAAAGTCTCATTCAAACAGGTGCTCCCCTGCTCCTCCCGAACAATCAAGTACTATTTTGTCATTGTTGCCCCAGCCTTGGCCAATTTTGGCAATCACATCTTTGTCTCTGTATCCTTCCCCTCACTCCTGAAGCACTCTCTTGTCCAGCCTATTCTCACAAAGACATCTGCCGACCCTTCCTTTCTAGCAAACTACCACCCTCTCTCCATTACCGCCTTCCTGGGCAGACCCTTGGAGAAGCTTGCCATCTCCCAAAGTATTCAAAACAATGAATGTGTTGGTTGTCTCCACGACCAACAGTCTGACTTGAGAGCTGCCAGAGGCATGGAAACTGCTCTCCTGAACCCCTGTGAAGACTTGCTCTCTAATCTTAATTCTAGTTCACCCTCCATTCTCATCCTTCTTGATCTTTTCTCTGCCTTTGATACAGTTAACCATGCCACCCTAATAAATCAGCTCCATAACATCCTTGGCAGAACGGACCTGGCTATGGACTCTTTGACCTCCTGCCTTTCAGATCGACCTTCCCAGGTTCACCTGGGCCCTTTTCTCTTCACCATCTCACTCTCCACATGTGGTGTCCAACAAGGCTCTATCCTCTCACCCTACTTTTTTGATATCTACCTGGCCCATCTAGCCCCCTAGATCTCTACCTTCTCTCCTGACTTCCAGTGTAATTCTGAAGGCATGTAGCTCTCCTTCAAGCTACCCTCCTCTGCCTCCTCCTCTTCCTCACTCATTCATGACTGCCTACCTGCTATTGTGCACTACCAATGATCTCAACCTTAATGCCAGTAAGACAGAGTCCCCTATCATTGGGACATCTGGTCCCTCTTTCCCTCCCACACTCTGGCTGCCCTCTATGGGCTCCCTCTCCTCACCTTCCTGTGAGGCAAAACACCTGGGTGTCATATTTGGCTCCTCTCTCTCCTACTCTCCTCACATCACAGACCTTGCTAAGAAGGCCCACTTTCAACTGAACCTCCGCTGGAGCATTCTTCCTTTCTTCAATTCCCACCAGAAACTCAGTGTCTCCAGAGCTCTGGTTCTCTCCAGGCTGGACTACTGCAACAGCCTCTTCATCAATCTCCCTAACCCCACCTTTCGCCCACTTCAACTAATCTTGAACATGTCTACAAGACTTATCCTTGGCTTCAAGCACAGGCACTGCATTTCTCCAGCCCTTTAATCTCTCCACTGGTTCCTGGTTGCTGTGAGGATCAAGTTCAAGACCCTCTGCATCATCCATAAGGCTTTCTGGCACCTTGGATCATGCTGCATTCATCTCTCTCTCCCTACATTCCTCCCTGATAGAGCCCTTTGGTCATCTAGCTCCAACTCTCTGCAGACCAGACGTTTTTCCAAGCAGAGAGCAGGGGGTAGATCTCTTTCCTCTGCAGGTGCCTAGCCTAACTCTGGAATGTCCTTCCTGCCCCTCTCATACTTGAGCCAGATCTCCTTAAATTCTGGGAGCTCCTAAAGACCTACCTTTTCTCTTCTTCCTCCCCCTCCCTCTCGCCTCCTAATGCCCCTGTCTGCCCTAGACTGACTGGATGGTTCCTTCAGAGCCTTACAGGGCATCAGACCCTGCCCTAGTCTACCCCAGCACCTGGTCTTCCCTGACCCCCACCTTTCCTGCACTTGCCCCTGGCTGGGCCTGCACCCATGTTGCCATCTCAGCCCCCTACCTCGGACTTACCTTGTGAACACCCTTCCCCTGCACATTCTGCTTTCCCCAGCCCTGTCCATCTGACGTCTCCTGTCACGGGCCCCTCCGCCCATGTTCCTGCACTCCTTCCCTTCCACCTGAACTTTGCAATACTGCACTTGTACAATCCGAATGTCACAAGGCCTAGTAAAATCGTTACTTTAGGTCCACTCTGTTCCCCCACCCGCTTTGTCTTGTTGTGCCTCGCAACACTTGTGTATAGGCCATTATAAATAGCCAATAAATAAATTAAATAAATAACTAAATACATAAGGCTATTCTAGGCTAAGGATGTGTTCTCATAGAGTATTTCTTGCCTAAGGTGTTTGATAACATTGCGATCGTTTGATATACAAGTCACCCGAGCTGCCATTATCCTCAAGATGATACCTACATTACTGAGGAGTTATAAGATGGACAAAATATGTCTTTGATGTTTTAACAACTTTGATAACTGTCTCTGTCATTAGATTTGTTTTTAAATCATGTATTTGCTCTTTATGTGAGGCAGAAAGGGCCCAGTTTACAAAGAACAGAGCATCATAGATCAGCACATAATTTGCACTTTTTAAAAGAACCAGCCACACCTGCACATTCAAAGCAACGGTTATTATAGCATGTTTTTTGTTCATGCCCAGAGCCAGAGGGCTGGAGCTAGAAACAACTTTTCATATGCCTCACTGATGGCGATGTTGAATGGCATGCCCCTGTAGGCATATTGAGGGAAATGTGGGGGATGGAAGCAGCCTGCCTCCCCCTCACCGGGCCCTAACTGTTGATCCCTGGGTGAAGTGTAATCGTTTTTTTTTTTATATAACCAGAAAAGCTAGAAGGTTTGGGGAACGAAGAGCCACCCGTACATTCAGGTGATTCAAGTTATCCCCAAACTAGTTCTCACAAATTCCAGCTGGTATCACAATGAACTATGATTTTCATGCAAGCGTGTTATGCTTAATTGCAGTTAAAATATATTTGGAACGCAAGTGACATGACTTTCAGACACTCCATGGAAGGGCTAAATATGTATCGTAGGTGCACTGCATAGCCTTCTGTAGCTGATCACAACAGGCAAAGACACATGCAAGGGTGTGTCCTTGCATTGTTTGACCATTTAATGTTTCAATAAGTATGCATTTATTTATTTATTTTTATTTATTTGCATTTGTTACACACCCAAACCCTTAGGCATCACGGCGAGGTTACAGACAGCTTAATAAAACTTACATTCAATAAACCATTATGGCAAAATTACAGTTACAGATCATAGGAAATTAAAAACAAGGTATAAACATGAAAAACACAGTTATTAACAATGCAAAGTGGTATACACAAGCACAGAACTATTTATTTAAAAGTAGTATGATGGCGGTTCTTATTGGTATAGATTGAATAGGCAGGTTTTTAACAGTTTTGCCCTTATGCATGCACTCAAACATGTGAATCACGAACCCCTTTCAGCTATGATTCAGAGGCTGTGATTACACCCTTAGACACTTAAAAGGTGCATATGAATGTGTGCATTTGAAATATCCTCAGTCATATTTTTCCTTTTGAATACCTGAACAACCTTTCTCGCACGAGCGGCATATTTGAAGGGGATGTGAGCGCAGACTCGTCCTTCACTTGCATGGAAAAATAGATTCCTGATTTTTCCATTTTCACAGAGATTCTGCTTATGCATTCATTCTCAGGTGAAGTGCAGCTTCGAAAGTAGAAATTGAGCTAATTACATTTTCCTGAGCAATTCATATTTTACACTGTGCTCTATATTGGACTGACATAGTTTGCATGATACAAAAATACCAATTATAAAGCTGAGCTTTAAATACAATCAGTAATGTCACAGAACAAAAAAAACAAAAATAAAATACACTAGCATATTATTGCATGTGTGTCTTAAGCTTATCCTTGCTGCTTAGTACATCTAATGCCGACAGTTTTGGGGAAGCTTTGCCGGTGGATTGGGAATTGAATGTAACTCACTGGTTGTAAGGTCATCCCCAATGTACCCTCGGAATGGGTGGAGGGCAGAGCCTACGCCTGCCTTGCAGCACCTGTCTTCTCTTCAGGCAGAGAACTTTAGAAAGGACATCTTTCCAAACGGGGAACCGATGAATTCTTCCTGAACAGATGAATTCTTCCAGATGTACTTGAAGTTCCAAAAGTAAATCATCCTCAAAGTCCCCCACATAGAGAGTATATGCCATATTATTTGCCATAGCATTTCTCCAGAGTGCTTGCAGGGACCATCCACTCCTATTTTCCTCTTCTTCTTCTTCTTCTTCTTCTTCTTCTTCTTCTTCTTCTTCTTCTTCTTCTTCTTCTTCCTCTTCCTCTTCTTCTTCTTCTTCTTCTTCTTCTTCTCCTTCTTCTTCTTCTTCTTCTCCTTCTCCTTCTCCTTCTCCTTCTCCTCCTTCTCCTTCTTCTTCTTCTTCTTCTTCTTCTCCTTCTCCTTCTCCTTCTCCTTCTTCTTCTTCTTCTTCTTCTTCTTCTTCTTCTTCTTCTTCTTCTTCTTCTTCTTCTTCTTCTTCTTCTTCTTCTTCTTCTTCTTCTTCTTCTTCTTCTTCTTCTTCTTCTTCTTCTTCTTCTTCTTCTTCTTCTTCTTCTTCTTCTTCTTCTTCTGTCCTGCCCAATGGGAGCATCCCCTTTTGGCCCTGCCTACCTATCCATGGAGCGGTCCACAAGAGGCAGTGCCTTCCTTTTCTCAGTGGGTGTGTCCACAAAATATTGTACCTGCTTCCATGCTAGTAGTCACGTCCTCCTTCAATGGCCTGGTATCTTCTGCCAGGTATTCTCATGAGGTCTTCCCCAGTGCTTGCTCCCAAATCTGAGGACCAGCAGTGTTACATGGCTCACGACCCCACACTGGTGCCAATAAAAAAACAGAAGCATCCTCCCTCCTCATCTGTTTTAGGGCAATTTTCTTCTTACTATGAGGAGAAATGCATGTCCTCCTCTCCTCTCTAACCACCTTCCTCTGGTACAACGTTCTTTCATCGTCAGGCATTTCAAAGCCTGCAGTTTAAACTTGTTTCACAGTTCATCACATTTTTTTGGGAGGGGTGGGAAATAGCAGGTAAGTGTTTGGGGGGGTTGGGTATAGTTAAAAATAGGTGCAGGACAGGAGGATTCGGGTGGGGGAGCCCCCCATTTTTTTTTTAGATGTACTGTCAATCACATTTTAATTGCACGCTTTCACATGCCTGACAATTAAATGACATAGAACCATTCCCATTCCCCTATCAGCATTGCTGGCATGCAATGGGAGTACCACACATGTCAGAAGTTAAGAACTGTGAACTGTGAGGAATGAAACAGATTATAATAATCCAAAATGTGAAACCACCTGTGAGAATGAAAACGTAAACACTATTTGTGTATTTTTCCGGTTTTTCCTGGTGTAGAACTAGGGTTAGCACACTTTTTGGGCACTTTTTTATATTGTATGAGAGGATGATACCAAAGGCAAATAGAATAAGACAAAAGGGACAAATATTAATGCATTGTTTTATTTACATGGCGGTAACTAATAACACACTAATAACACAATGAGCAAACTCTAGAACAAAGGGATGCAAAGACTGGCAACAAACACAAACAAAGAGATCAACAACTGGTGATGAATAGACCTAAGGTTGGTGCCAAGATCCCAGGTGCCTTTTTAGACAACACTGTGAGGAACCCAGAAATCTGCCACGCGTTTGCTCAGGATATGTCTGTGCCAAAACAGGTCCTAATCTCGGGGTATAAAACCAATCTCCCCCAGAACCATTGAGGTGCCCACAAGTCCGTTTTCTTGATGCTGACTCAAGCCTCTAAATAACTTATAACAGGTCTGCTTTTTTGAAGGCACACTCCAACTTGGTAGAGGGAATGGTAAGCAAGGTGGGCACGTGCGCATTGCAATACCTGTAGCAAATAATTGCCCATTCACTTACTAAGGCAAACAAAAACAAAGCCCAGCCATGCAGCGCAGGCATTATGATTCTGGCAATGCAATCCCTGAGCAAGAAATCCGTGCCTGCAGTCCAGACTCGTATTCCGTGTGATTTAAAATGCAATACTTTCACGAAATGACTCTCTTTCATACTCCCCGGACAGTATTAGTAATGCTCATCAGCGCCAGAAGAGTGGGGCAGCTAATCAATTACTAATCAGTGTAAGTTACTCAGGTCTCTCCCTCACCGCTTCTGTGCTTTATAGACTTGACTACAAAAAGACGAAAAGGTATCTCTGTTAGTCCCCAATCGACAGCTCAAAATCCAGTGGCTGTTTAAGCAGTGGATTGCAATCTACTGAGTGAAGCGCATTTTCTTTTTAACTTTCTTTCGGCTTACTCTATTGTTCATGGGATGAAAGATTAAAAACAAACTTACAGAATGTGAAATATCGCAAATTATGAGGCGTTGACAGAAAGAGACATCCAATTGACCACCACAACCGTTGAAAACAGGTAACTATATAATACAATAATGTATTTACATAATAATAGCATTTTGACCAAAAAAGATTTACAGATTTACATAGAAATGTGTATATAGAATTATTATTACCCAACCGTAATTGGTGTTGATTTTATCCAATTTGGAAGGATGGAAGGCTGGCTCGTCCAGCATTGAAACCTGCGACCTGCAGATTAGTCACACAATTTAGCAGTGGGCTATCTTACATATTCAATGCACATTGCAATTGAAGACACTTCGCATGATTATTTAAAATCGTTTTTCAATGCGGTTTTCCCATTGAAAAATATGTTTGTAAATCAGCATCTATGAGTGCATTTTTACAGTGACAGAACTCACATTTCAAATGTCAATATTCTAAACTGTACAATGTATTTGTTTATGTATTTATTTTCCATTTGTATAGCGCACACAACCCCTGAGGCATCTGAGCACTAGAACAAAACAGTTAGATGAAGCCTGGGGGCCAATCAAACAAAGTCAGTGGTTACATCTGAGTGCAGCGGTGGTTACTTCATGGTATAATCAGTTACAGTAAGCATATGTTGGCCTAATTGGCAAACAACCAAGTCTTTAGTGCTTGCGAAAGGCCCAGTAGGATTCCTCTGCTCTTAGTGTGGGGGAAGAGCATTCCAGTGCTTGGCCACAATAATTGGGAAGCTTGCGCCACCGACTTTGGTGGGTTTGAACCTAGGCTGCACGAGTCTGTGATTGAATGGGGTTCTGTTGGGTTTGGCCGAGACAGATTTGTTGAATTTTTGCACAAGGATTGGATGGGGCAGATTTGGCAATACACTTGTGGATGATAGAGAGCGTCTTGAACACTATTCTCTCGTGGACCGGTAACCAGTGAGCTGCTCTGTGGACAGCAGAGATATGTTCTGATCTGGGTATGTTCAGGGCGTTGTGCAGGGCATTATTTTGGATGATCTGAAGTTTCTTCAAATGTTGTGTTGATGTCCCCGCAAAGAGAATATTGCAATGGTCAAGTCTGGCAATCACTACCACCCGAGCAATAGTAAGGCAGCTGTCATTCGAGAGGAATGGTCTGGCATAATTTAGTAATATAGTTGAGTAGGCAGCTGGGGAGGCTTGGGCCTTGACCTGATGGCTGAGGGATAGCGTGGCATTGAGGAAGACACCAAGAGCTTTGACGAAGGGAGAGACTGGGATCAGAGATCCATCAATAAGACAGGCTGATTAGAGAGTGTCCAGTATGTGTAGTGTTGCGGCTGGTCCAGTAATGAGAATTTTTTTTTTGTCATTGAGGCAGAGGCCATGGGTCTACATTCAAGCTTGGATGGTGGTGTAGATGGAGTTTAGCCTGGAAGCGTCATTGGTGTGAGAACAGGAGAGTGGGAGGAGAATTTGAGTGTCATTCACACAGTTTGTGTAGGCTACACCTGGGGAGTTAAGGAGGTCGAAGAGGGGTATTGTGAATTTATTGTAGAGCATAGGCAAGATGCAAGAGCCTTGGGGTACACTGTAATTGCTGGCAGTGGGGGTTGCAAAAGCGTTATCAGCAACAACCTTCATGATTCTACCTTCGAGGAAGGAGGCAATCCAGGATGTTGCTTCCTCTGAGAAGTAGGCTGAGGATGTGAGGTGGTGGCAAAGGACTTTGTGATCAACTAAGTCGAAGGCTGCCAACAAGTCATCCCTGAATGCATCCATTTGTTTTTTAGGTCTAGGAGTGCAGACTCTATACCATGTCCTGGGCAGAAACCTGATTGGCACGTACCTAGAAGTATTTTCTGAAACGTTTAATGAAAGACATTCTGGAAACCACTTTGGAGGCAACATAAGATTGTATTCTAATTTGGGTATTATTATTATTCATCAGAGCGCCTACACATCTGATTTCATTTAACATAAACATAGTTGACTTACATAGGGTCCACCTACAGGGAACATTTTGTATATGTTTTCTTCTGCAAAATAACATGACTTCACATTTGTCAGAATGGGCATCAATCGATCTCCGTAAGCCTACCTATGTTTTGTCAACTAATATGACATCAACAGCATATGTCATTGGGCATGTGTTCCTATGACCCAGCTAAGGAGGGACATTATGAACTAGGGAAATATTCTCTTCAAGATTGGAAAGATATAGATCAAATACAATTGTGGTTAAAATGCAGTCTTGCTTTAGGCAATAATTAGTATGTATTTGCTACGTATATTCTACTTGGTGATTAAGGTGGAACCTAACGGTCATATTTGAATACAATTGTTGTATGAAATATAGTACGTGGGAAGGAATCTCTAATTTTCATAGTTTACTCCACAAACGGTCATGGTCAACAGTGTCTTAAACTGATTCAAAATCTATAATAGAAATATGTACAGCATGAGCATCTATGTTGCTTGGCTGTTGGATGAGATGCTGTAATGTAATTAAATTGTCATGCGTGGCAAATCTTGTTTGGAAAATAGACAGTATATTAGCATTTGCCCAGGATGTCGGCAAAGATGTTTCTACTAGAGTCCAATAATGCTAGGACGTGATAGTATCTCATTTGCCATTGCTATGAGTCGCATTTTACCAATTTGTACAATGGTTACAAATAAGGAAACCCAGGAAGAGGTCTATGAATATCAGAGAATTTTGAAGCCACACTCTGTGATACCTCTCCCTTGCTAACTTCCTGGCTGGCACTGAATTTGCACTGGTTACCTGGTCACCCCCTGATCTCGGGCGCAGGTCCCCTCAACTGCCAGCCGCACTGCTGCACTGCCCTCCTGGCAACCCCCACATTTGGGGACTGTTTCTGTATCCTACAGTCCCACTACCAGCACTTGACACCTGGTGTCGGCACTTATCTTTGCACTTGCCACCTGCTGGCCGTACTTTTATTTACTGTTTAATTTTGTTTTTTTTACCCCATGTACTGCACTGTCCTCTCCCCTTTCTCCCTCACACTTCTCCTCCTTCCCCTTCCCATGCACTTGCGCGATCTGAATGACACCTGGCCTCGTAGGATCGTTGTCTGTCCTCCCTCTTTCCCCCCTCCCCTGCCTTGTTGCGCCTTGAAACACTTGTGTATAAGCACGATATAAATGCTATATCATATCATATGTTACAGCTTGAAAGTGTATTTTTGGAGTTCAGGGTCAGAAAAAAATAGTTTTGCAGTACAAAATGACTTTGCACTGACCTTGCACTGCAAAAATACAGTTTGCACATTTACATGAATCAGGGTTTGTGTCGGCAGCGCAAAGTCATTTTTCAGCAGTGCAAAGTCACATTAAAGCATACAGAAATTCCATGAATGGGGCCCTTAGTGTATATATGTACAAACATTATTGTTTTAAAAAAAAATGTTTTAGGAATAAGCACATATCTGTTTTGATGGCCATATTAAGAATGCAAACGCAAATTAGGCATAGCCAATGTGACGTAATACACATTTGTGCAAAACGCATATTTGGTACTATATTTAAGGCATGTAACAGCAGGCAGGGCCAATGTTCTACGCTTTAGTCAGTCACGGTCCCTTGTTGTTTCCAATGTATATATAAGATGCTATTTCTGAATCAGTTAGAGCTGTGAAAGCTATTTCTCTTCGACTACCAAATATAACACTTACATCTATTATTTAATTAATAATGCTATAGGACTGCTGTTGCTTTTGAACGTTAAGCGATTTCTAGACTATTGATATGAACTAAAACAATAATTCTATTCACTGTAGTTATGCTGGAAATATTCGTTTCATTCCAAGTCAATGCGAAACAAAATTCCAAATATATTGCAAAGTAGTCTTACTCAAATTATGTTTTTGTAGATGCCATTAAGTTATAGGTAAACTATTTAAATAATATCTGGTACATGTAAGCAAACATTCTTTTTTGTTCTTTACAATGCACCTGGATGTAGTCAGTAACACAATATGCCCGGATTATAATCGATGTCTGATAACTATGCAATGGTAATTGTTTCATTGGAACATAATCAAAGGAAAGTGACAAGGGTCTGTCCCCTGTTTTACTACATTTGTGAAAGGATATTTGAAGATTCAACATATCCTTTCATCTTGACTATCATGGTGGCAATTCCTGGAAACGCAAACAGGTCCAATGAGAATGTTTTCATGCCTTGAAACACTTGTGTATAGGTGCATCATACATGCCAAATCATATCATATCATTGAGTGCATGGTCCATTTTATTAAATGCTGTACAAGGCAGACACACATGATGCCCCAACTCTGCAACATGAGTCGCAATTCAAAGTAGAATGGCTGTTGTGAGCAATGAGGTTGAGGATCTCCCCCAGAAGTGACCCGCATAATTTCATGAGTCAATGACTCAACCCTTTTTTAGTAGGGGTTGAACCTGCCTCTAATCTACACTGCCCCCATCACCTCCTTTCCCCAATGCACCACTCCCCTGCATCCCAAAACCCCCAGAACGGTTGACATTGTATTATTCTATTTCTTTTTTCTAGTTCTCGAGCAAGATCTATCTTAGGATCTGCTAGGCCCCAGTAACACAGCGGGGCATGTGGTGTTGTCCTGTGAGGGATATGAGGACCACATACTGCCTTTCGGGACCTACATTTACTAACCCTGGATGAACTCAAACTCCCCCAGCCAAACCTCTGGGACATTTTAAAAGTGAACCGGATGTGAATGACCAAAATGTGTGTGGTTTGATTTTTGCACAAAGTATCCCCCATGCCCAATGTGGCGAAGGGCCATGATGCGGCTCCCAACAATGCACAATGATAATTTTGCCGTTCATTGGGCCTCATTACGACCCTGGCGGTAAGGGGTTAGCGCCATCGTTAGCTGCGCCGACCCCTTACCGCCAATCACGAGTTCCCTTTCCGCCATGGCGGATTTTACACCTGCTTCTAGCGGGTGTAAAAATCCATGGCGGTAAGGGAACTTGGTGTTAATTACGCCACCGTAATTTACGGTGGCGTAATTAACGCCTTCCCCACTCCCATTATGCCCTATGGGGCAAAAATGGGAATGGGGAAGGGTAAATGGGGATTGGGGATTTACCGCCCCGCCAAGGTCGGAATGGGGCGGTAAATCCCCTTACCGCCATGGTGTTAACGTAGTTAGCACCATGGCGGTAAAGTCACGGCCCTGGCGGTAACTTTCCGCCAGGGTCGTAATGAGGCTGATTGTATTGTTGTGATTGTGGGACCAAAACAGTTCAACAAGTATCCACACATATGAATTATTTAAGTCAGGCATTACTCACTATAATCCATTAAATATATCTCAACATGTTTTACCAACCAATCATCACAGACGGTGGAAATTAAGGGCTTTCCAACCACAATATCCACATTAGTATGTCTCTTGCTGCATGTGTTATATGAAACATCGCATTGTAAATAATGTGGTCATTTCATCCAAACCCGTATTTTTAAATGGAATAAAAGTTAGCCAGACACTATACTATAAATTGACAGCTCCAAAAAACAGTGTTAGATACCTTCCTACATTCGCTAGAAACTGCTGCCTTCGGGCATCTGAGACATTAACAATAGAACATTGAAAAAGACTGACTGCTAAAGTGATGCAGAACAAAGATAGTGAACCTGATTTTCAAAAAGCGTGTTTGAATACAAAAATCCCATTCAAAAACTCTTTGTAAATCAAGCCCACTATTATTTTTTGTATAAAACAGCAATGTAACGAAATAGAGCTTAAATATATCTGTAAATGGTGAAGAATATTGATATTTTCCACTTCATGAAACAGGTTTTTTTCCAAAGAAAGGTACCAGTTACTATTCCAAAATCAACGTTTACTTGGCCACTGAGTCCACTGTGCAATAGACCTCTCTTTGCGATGGTTTCGATAGGAAAGTGAGTTTTCAAAGTCATCTATAAAGTTGAATAGAACTAAAAGCCTACCTCCTCACACCTGAGTTATCCTCTTGACCTACCCCTCCACTGCCTGCTAGCTAATATTTTTCCCTCGCCTCTTACATGCCTCTGTCTCTCACTTCCTCTGCCTCCACTCTAGCACTTCACTCATCATGGTCACGTCACAAGCACAGCTGGTCCTACCGCCTACCTGCACTTAAAAATGTCCAGTGTTGGTTGCCCTTAATCTATGTATGTCGCACTTATGTATTGTCCACAGTGTCTGTTCCATTTACTCCCCTACACAACCTGGCCAGAATGTCCCTCAATCTCACCTTATTGTAAGAAGCAAACTGATTGCAGTCAAAGCTGATTTATTATCTATTGTATGTTATTTTGTGATCAAAAGAGCATTGTTCCTTTGGCATATAAATAAATAAATAAATAAATAAATAAATAAATAAACAAATGAATGCATAGTTGTACAAGGACCATACCAACCAACATATAATGATTCCATACACTTTGTATCCACTTTTGGCACAATTCATCAAAATGTGGTCAGTAATATCACACATCAGTCAATAAGGGTCTGTTTTACTTTGGGTCAGAAGAAGAAAGGTGCAGGGGTTATTGTAAGTTGTTCATTTGGGGATACTCAGTGCTGTACGGATTCTTTCCAAGTAATACGTGTATGCCTGTTTCACATCTTTTATCTCAAAGAAAAAGTAAGAAAAGCATGTATAGTGTGGCAATGTGTGTCAACAGTTCACATAGTGCTACAAGAAAGGTTAGTGCTTATTGTTAGAATTAGTAAATAAATGTACTTAAGCATTTTCTATAGGGACATGTTCATGGTACATCTGCACAGAAACACATCTTGTTACAAAAGACAATAATGGTCGCAGTATTTGGCCCAACACTTTTTGGCTACGGTGGGCACAATTCATACAAACTTACCTACTGTACCAAGTTGCCATGATATTGGGCCGTGCTGAGTCAGCATTGTGTCTGGCGTGTCTTTCTGCCATGTTCTAGCAGCCCAATCCACATCATGTGCCCTCAGGTCACAACTTCTTGCTATGCCTAGTAGCAACTTTGTCCCCATGTATTTTACCCTCGTTTTAAAGGTTGAATGCTTTCTACATGTCTGATTGATTTTAATATAATTCATTGCGCACCGTAACATTATAAATTGTAAAGGATACTAACACAAATTTGGTGAGATTTGTTTTTAAATGTGAGAATTTGGAAAAGTGGTGCTTTCAGCAAATAAAATAGCATAGCATAAAGAGAACATCTATCCCCACCCTGACCTTCAGGTGCAGGTTTTAAAACCTAGTCATAATTATAATAGGTTATTTATAACATGCTTAATACTCAGGGGTTTCTAAGCACGGACTCGCGGGTGCGTCATCTTACTTCCAAGACAAGGACGTTGCCCCTGAGCTATCCTCCAGACACGTGTTGCCATCAGGTCATTAAACATACTAGTGCGTGTGAGCTTATGATCAACACGTTCTAAGAGGCTAAGAAGACTCCAGGAGCACAGTGTAGCAAACATTTCCCCTGCACTTTAAATATGTTATTAGGCGTTTTCTGAGTACATATGTTTCCATAATAATTTCCAAACAATCATACATCCACTGAGGGCTCATCAGACAAAAACTTTGTACCCAAAAATGGCTCCTTCTCATCCAATACTGACATCTTTGCTAGCAGTGGAAGCAATTCATTAAAGGAAACTGCTCACATGTCAAGTTCTCTGGAGACCTGACAGTCAAACCTCAGTCTCAACGAGATTACTAGATGTGCTTCAATGATCACTAACATCTATGTTTGTACCAGACAGATTTAAAACAGCCTAAGTAACACTTTTACTAACAAAAACCCAAGCTGATTTCACTGAATGTATGTATTAATGGTCAATCTCAAATGTACTGTCGCCTGTGGAATTTCAGGAATGAGAAGTAACTTAGCAGCTACAGACATACACGGACTAGTGGACCAGGTACAGGATGTGTTCTGCCACTCACTTAGTGGCAGACGTGATCGATGAAGGAGGATCTGGAGTCTTGTTCTCATTTGTCATATTTCCTGCCTTTAATATTGCCAATAATAAGCTGATTGGTATCGAAGACAAAAAAGTGCAGTGGTTCACCAATGCATTGTCTGAATGGCCCATTTTGAGTTGAACCTCATTAGCACCAACTGTGTGGTATTATTGCGATTGTCTCTCTATCTGCCTTACTTTTTAGTGTAATATCTTCCTTTACTGATCCACCTCTTTGGGGAAATTGAGATATAAATGTGTCACAAAGAGGATATTTATTTTTTTATTTTTGAACTCTCTTTGAATGCTTCAAATCCAGTCAATAACTTCACTTCAGGTATTGTACACATTGATCAATGCATGATTTAAAATCAACTCAATACCTATCCAAGCTAAAACTGAGAATTTCGTGGTGGAACCTCCATGAGATATTTGGCCAACAGGCATCCAGCCAGTCACAGTATGGGACAGCCTGACACCAGTCAAATGAGTGCATAGGCCAGGGATATAACGTAATACCTGTCTTTCACTCACCCTGTAAATAGCAACCAATGTTGCAACGTTATTTTATAACTTAGAGACTTAGCTAGCCCTTTTGTATTTCTCCTTGCCAGGTCCAAGTTGTCTTGACACCGATGATGTCCCACATGTGTAACTTTTAGAGAATTACTCCAGGGACTTCTGAATGACTTCTTCGTAAATTCAGAGGACACAAAATACAGCAGCACACCTTTATTTTTAAGAGTAGGAAATTTGAACACATGCCACAATCTCTTTCCTCATTACACTGTATTTTGGTGCTGGCACACATTTAGTTTCAAGCCCCCTGCATGGTTCACACTGACTTCAATAAAATAGGACATCTTGTTTTGGTGCAAAAATGCATACATTGCATAGATGCAAGCATGCATTCAAGCAAACCGCCAGGCGACTCCTACTCTGCATCCTGCTATACACATCAAATCCCTTCTGGATGACAAACTGTAGCGCCACCACTTTTTCTACCTATCAGTGATGATCTGCAATACCTGCACCTCAAACAAAAAGAGGACAATTGCAATGTTTTCCCTTTTTTGCATCAAAATGCCCACCCATCATTAGTGTCATATGTGGGTCCACACTCGCACGCCAAATGACCGACCGTAGTGGTTAAGGATGTGCTGTAAACTGCACATACCATCATAGAAAATACTTTTAGACGTAATGGTATTTTTGATGCACTGGAATTTGTTGTTTTTCTTCTTTTTGTCAAAAAGTGTGCAAAATACATTATAATATGACTTTTGAATACAATGTTCCATACCATGAAAGTCATCCTTTTCACCAAAGCAAGTGGGTCATGCCTTGGTGCTAGTATTCGAAGAAACAATTAATTCTGAACTTGAATTTCATTATTTAAGGGTAAATTGATATTTTCAGTAATTGAATTTACAAGAATTCGGTATCAGGTAATAATATCCCCAACAAAAATATTGCTGTAAATATGGCTGTTTGGTTTGCCATAGGCAATATTTTATTGGGGATATTATGTGGGAGCGGGGGTTGCTGGGGTGTCCCCCGCACATTATAAAGTGATGCAGGAGTTGCGGAGGTGTCCCCCGCAGGGTCCATTGTGAATTTCGCCGGAAAAATATGGTGATATTTTTGTATGGTGATATTTTTGCGGCAAAATTATCACATGGAACCAAGAATTGTCCTGGAATTCTTTGCCAATGAGGGTATTGTGGCATGCTAGAAATAGTATGTGTTTTTTTATGGGATAGTTGCAGGAAATGTTATTGTTTTCCATTTTTAGCATGGGAAATTAAGGTCTAGAAATAGAAAGTAAACACTACACCTATCTGTGCTAAAATTATATATTTATTCAACCTATTGCATAGGCCTGCCCACACTAGAATAAGATAGAATATTTAAATGTATAATGTGAATCTGTCCGCCATGGAAATAGCATACATTATTTTATCTATGCAGGCCAGACCACATTGACAGTAATGTTTGTTTTTCTGTTAAGTGTCAAGTGCAAGCACGAGCTGGCTCTCCAATTTAATTGCACATGTGTGGTGTGATTCCGGTGTCCCAAGTGGCTCAGATATTTTTACAGGTCACTGGGGCTTTCACAGCAGTGTCCTGGATATGTCCACAGTTCACTTTCACCTGTGTCGTCAAGGTACTTCATTCTTAGAGCCATGACAGAAGGGTGTCTGTGTCTATTTGTTTAACTGTGTACCTTAATGTACTTTATCATAATTGCAATTTGACCATTGTACATTTTTGTTGTTGAAAAAAGGTGTTAAATACCTTTTGCTAACTTGACATATTGCTGTTCTTGTAAATGATCTTTTATAAATGCAGCAACAAGGAAACACATAAGATACTATGACAGGTTCTCCTGTTCTACTGTTCAACGGTGGGCATGTTAGTATTGGTAAGTGTGTGATGAGCAAACACCTATGTTTGCCCACATCAGAAAATGATCAGCTAAGCAGCTCAGGGCATGAAGTGCATTAATTACATTATACATGTAAAAAAAAAACTTTGCATTTGTACGACTCCACTTCAAATTGTTCATGAGCCTTGCACAGACATGTCTGTGCATTCCATTTAAAATCTATCAACAAAAAAATAAAATTAATAAATAAACGTACTTCTTTATTTAGTTTCCTGCCTGGTGAAGATTGTTTTTCTTTTTGCTTTTTCTCGCACCTATTTTGCATAGAGTATCTCTCAATTAGCATTTGCAAATGCAATTGAATTATTTGACAAGTACAAATGTAACACAAACTATCCAGTTTAGCAGGCAAAAAAATAATATTTCTCCTGACTATGCAGGCTGGAAATAACCCACAATCCCCACTGTGTGCTTTTCTATACTAAGGGTACTTGGCAGTAAACTCTCGATTGAACACGATGGTATTCTGGGGCTGATTTACAGAAGTATTTTATAATGGCGCACTCCCATAGGAAAACACTGTGACTAAGGCCCTCTGTGTTAATTCTGCGGCAAGTGTTAATGAGCAGAAAATGCACTCTTTTGCAGAAGAACAATACATACATAACTAAAATTGTGCTAGGTGGTGATGTTCTACCATTTTAAGGTATTGTTAGTAGTTGAAAATTGGTTGGCAACGATTAGTAGAGTACCGTGATTGGGGCATATGCACTTATTGTGAAGCTCTAACGATTTTTGTTTAACTTGTATTCCCCGAACTGCTAGACTTGGAATACATATGATACAAAACAATCTTAAAAAGAAGCTGCTCTTGTTTTGCTTTTTAGTGGTAAAGAGCACCTCATTGGCATCCATTTTATGAAACAAACTGAAACTGAATGATTGTCAAAAGCGAAATGCAGTCCCTGAGATATGCCTGAGCAGTTTCATAGCTTTGAGTGCTGTGAGTCATAGGCATACATCCTAATTTCCTTAGGAACTCATTGAAATTCGGTCACTCAGTGAACATGTGTTGTCCATAGATCTTGGCTGGGTGTACAATTATATTTCAAGTATCCTCAGTTTTGCAACTCGTTCTTTCTTCCTGACTAACCACCCCTCAAAGAATATGTTTATCTACACTTCAGTACTTGGGACTGGGTGTTTCTCTTCTTTGGATTGCCGGTGTCAGTGGTTGTCTCTCCAAACATGCCATAATGCCACATCTATAAAGATGTACACATTCTGTGACACAATTCTTGAGAATGGCCACCAGAGATGGATTCCTGTACCATGACAAAACCATCCTGTGTGGTCTACTCTAACCCAATAACAGACATATAGCATCAGTGGTGTTACTCTATATGAACAAAGTCAAATAACCATTGAGGAGGTTGACCAGAAGGATAACTCAGGGGCTGGGAGGTTAGTTCAGGAGCAATGTGATTGTCTTGGAAGCAAGACAACGCAGAGCAACACCGGTGTGCATTCAGGTCCCACACTTAGAGATTGCTCACCGGTGTTAAGTGCATAATAAAATATGAATTAATTAATGATAGTAGGGATTCCCAAAATGCAAACCGATTGTCGAATTAAGATAGTAACATTTTCCGGCATTCGATAATTTCATGCTATACTGCATATATCTAAACAGAAGCTATTTCCTTAGTGGAAGATGGCAAAAACGAGGTGAGGACATGAGCTTTATTGCTGTACCTCTTCTCCTCTGCCAGTCACTGAGGTACATCAGGCAATGGGGCATTTGTCGTTCCTCTGGTTAGAAGATTTCTCTTCAGGAGAATGTGGTATAACATACTGACTTACTGTTAATGTTACTGCAGGCAGTGGTTTGTCCCTGGAGTTTCGTCTGATGAGGCATTTATTTTTTTTTCTTTTTTTTTTTATCGCGGAATCAAAATCAGGGACCTGAGATGAAGGTCAGTCTACTGACTTCCACGACACCACCCTTTTACATGCTCTACACGCCTGTGGGCCTGGTCAGCCCTCAAAGTGCAGAGGAGGACGTTACATCTGTTCCTATTCCCAGAGCTCTTGCATTGGAAATATATACAATGTTATATGGATGTTGGGGGTTGCAAAAGGTTTTGATAGCAAGGGTCACATCATGCAATGTGGGGATCAGAACTGGTTGCCCACACACCAAAGAAGTTTGGGTCAGTGACATGCAAAATTGTATGGGTCACTATTGGAAAACTCACCCACCATTCGTAGAGAAACATACAATAATAAACTCCTAAGGGCCCGATTCATGGAATTTTTTGCACCGCTAAAAGTGAGTTTATAATGCTGAAAAGTGACTTTGCGCTGCGGGTACACACCCTGACTCATGGAACTGTGCAGTATTTATATAGTGCAAAGTCAGTGCAAAGTCAGTACAAAGTCAAAGGGGGTCATTACAAGTTTGGTGGCATGTCCGGGTCTGGGTTCTTTGAATGGGGACTTACCGGGTCATTCCAACCTTGGAGGACCCGGTAACTCCCCATTCAAAATGCCCTTCACCATTCCCATTCGAGCCCCCATAGGACTCAATGGGAATGGGGAAGGAGCTAATAACGGGCCTGCAAATAGCAGGCCCGTTATTAGCTCCATGGTCCCTTAGCGGGTCTCACTAAGGGCGGCTGGTAAAACCAGCCGGCCCTAGTGGGACCGGCTAAGTGACTTTGGAATGCGGTGGTAGGGGGTTAATGGCAACTGCATCCTTACCGGTGCTGTTAACCCTCTACCGCCGTACTCATAATGAGGCCCAATGACTTTGCACTGACTTTGCACTGCAAAAATACACTTTGCACAGTTCCATGAATTAGGGTTTGTGTTGGCAGTGCAAAGACACTTTTCAGCATTGCAAAGTCACTTTTAACCATGCAAATAAATCCATGAATTGGGCCCTTAGTGACTAAATTCACTTTCAAAGGAACAGATGCAACTTTCCCATCAAGCATGAATACATAAAAACAGTCATGCATGCTTTTGAAGATGCTAGCACATGTCAGGTCCTGCTAAAAGCCTGCAGAATGATTGTTTTCTTCATACTGTGATATTTAAAAAAATAATCATGTGCCTGAAGTATTGAAAAATAAAACCAAGATAGCTTTTCCCGTAAAGGACAATTGCTTAACTGCTGGATACCAAATCATGGTTGTGTAGACCATTATGTTAAATGCCACCCAGCACTAACACTAATTTGTTTTGTTTCCCATCTCTGACATGCCTTAAACTGTGAATATTCATGTTTTGCCCGTGGATCATTAGTTTTGCACATTTTTATACATCATGTACAATTATCTCCAGCAGTCTCATGAAACTACTGATGGATAGTTCAGAGTACTTCAATTCAAATGACCTGTGTTACTGCACGAAAATGACCATCTTGCCCTGATGACACCGAATATGTCTTTTATAAGCAGGCTGATGCACGCAGCAGGAGCAACACGTTTCTGTGCTTCATATTTCAATTATCATTCAACGGGATAGCTGATGATGAATGGCACTATTTACGTTTATGTTAACAAAGCAAATGGGTAATTTATGTCGGGTGGTTTTGGTCAAGCACTTACTGCTGCAGTGCCTCTTGCGTCAGTGCACTTTGATGAGAAAGGCCTTCAACGGCTTGTAGATGAGTCCCATCTTCTCAATGGTGGTTCTGTTCGGGATCTAAAATGAGGGGCAGAATCTCTGTTGACCTTTCAGTCATTCTCTCAATGCAGGAGCAATAGTTCAATGACAAATCATAGTTGTGAAGGATTGTCACTGAGCTTGATATTGTCTTGGTCTATGGTTGGATTAGTAATGCCAGGAGAAAGATGACTGATGCAACATATCCTCAGGACAGCCCTTCTGCAAGAGGAACACACTCTATGTGGAGATCAAAGACATTGGTGATTCACCAGCAATACATATCAGTCATTGTTTTGGGATAATTATTTCTCAGCAGCCATTCTTTGATTGACTGCTGTTATTATGCCTTGGTGGGATGGTGATGCTTCCTGGGCTTGAGTTTGTATTAGCATTGGTAAAAGTGCAGCTTGAATACATGTGTCTTGATGTCCTTTTTCCATAGCAGCAGGCAAGCAAGGGAAAAGCAAGAAGTTGACAAAGGTGGGGTTTTACGGATTTTGGTGGACACCCAGAATCCTTTTGTGGATTTTGGTTTTAACTTCTGTTTATGTTTCTTGATTTGTAAGGCACACACACACATGTTTTTGACACTAAGGGCCTGATTCATGGAACTTTTAGCGCAGTGCAAAGTGACTTTGCACTGGTTCCAAGTGACTGTGTACTGCCAACAAACACTCTGATTCACAGAGAGGTGCAACGTTTATTTTTGAAGTGAGCAGTGCATTAATACTGTCCAGGTCAGATACACTGGTGCTATGGATTAGACAATTGCACAAACGTTTCTACCAAGATATATGACATGATCGTTTCTGTTTTCCGAATTGGTGACATTTGCAATTATACCAGTTTGGAACAATTAGCTTGTTAATTATAAACACTTAACATTTTTGGTGGACCACCTGGCAATTACCCATAAAACAAATAAAGGGCCTGTATATGCTTCATTTTTTCTTTATTGGCATACAGGTAAAAATCAATCAACATCAGGCTTTGTATCTGACAATTCCTGGTTAACAGAATATTTGAACAAAGTTTTTGATACAAGCTAGCAACGTCTTTAAGATTCAGCTTAGAATCACAGCTCTGGTAACCATATAACAAAAGTAGATCGAGATTTTTAAGAACATTAAACATCAAATGAAGAGCACACCATGCATAGTGTAAAGAATGGCACACTACTCTGCACTTGTGTTGATGTACAGGGAGTCAGTGAAGTTTGATAACTTCATGGACTTCTTCAACGATGCACAATGCACACTATGGATCTGGCATTTGTGATAGTGTCTGGTAGATATGACAAAGGCACACATAATGCCCTTTTCAGAATCATTATACCCACTGTATTCAGGGTTAGCTGCATTAATGCACATGAGGAAATAATATCTATCAATGGTGAAAGCATCACAGGTGAATAGAAGAGTGGAAACATCAAGCTATGCAGCCCCTGGCAAGTGAAACACAGCCGCTTTTGCAAATCTTGACATCAAATTGCAACCTAATAGTTTATTCAAATCCATTGATACCATTCCATTGCTAAAACTAGAACTAATTGTTTTCTAGAGACAGTTTTCATGTTGCCTCTGTGACAAAATGGCTTCTGCTCAGCAGGAGAATATTGGTAAGGAGTGACTAAAACATAGGCTCAGTCGTCACACTTCTACAATCATATAGATAAAAGAGACACTGTTAAGGGATGCACATGCCTTGCCTTTTGTGGTAACATGGATGGATATACTCTAAAGAGGGGTTTGAATGTGATGCCGTTGCAACCCAAACAGCAACACTTTAGAGTTCAAAATAAAGGGAAAGTTCGCTCAAGTTCCATAAAATATACATACTTTAATTAAACACACCAGTGGCAATAACAACTAAATAGAAAACATTAAAACAACACGCTTCAGAAAGAACATAGAATATGCAGCACATAGAAAGATGTAGCATGTTATTTAATAAGGCAGGAGTGTAAGTCATACCAGAAACCCCACAATTATCTTTAAAGGACATCCATTTGTTTTTAAAAAGTGTGCTAGTGATCTGATCAGTCTCTAGGGATACAAATTTACAGAGGGCAGTTATGGGTCCACAGTACCTTGTTGGTGGTATTACATCGTCAAACCAGGCTTCAAACTGTTGTGCAAGCAGTTCAAGCACAGTTAAGGTATGTCAAATAGTTATAGCTTAAGCAGCAAGCTGATGTTGAGTCAGTTTGAAAGCTGCAGCTCAGAACAGTTTCAGGGCGGCTTTCAGCAATACAGGTCGGTGAGCTCACAAGGATCAGTTCAGCATCACGCTGGTTCGAGACATATAGTAACCACTGGGTAGGGTCAATGTATGGCACTCCAGTGGTTAAAGTCGAAGGTTGGTGATAGTTTGAAGCAATGATTATGATTATCCAGTGAATTGTTTGATGAAGCAGAAGTTCTAGGTCAAGCCAGATCAAGTTATTTTGTAACCACTGTTTCTTGTCAATGAGTGACACTCCAGCAGTTCAATACGTTTCCCGCAATACGCAGTTGATTCAGGGCAGGTGATGGGCTCTGTGAGGATAAAATGCAGAATTGAGCTCATTTGAAGTTGCAAGGATGTAGGTTTGAAAGTTTGGTTGAGTGCCAAAAGCAGTACCAGTGGTTTTGAGCTTCGAAATGCAGCAAACCTGGTTCAAAGGCAGCTCAATAAGTTTTGGGCAATGACAAACAGGGATCCTGGCTGTCTTGACTCTCAGGACACACTGAGTTCCACACTGGGGCTTCCAGAAAAGGGTCACCTTTATTCTCGGACTGCCAAACCAAGGATGCTGGCCTTTACGTTCAGGTGTCCTTCACTATGATAAGGTGCTGTGCAGAGATGCATGTATTGTTCTTGCAGCAGATCACCCCCAATGTGCCCTGGGAATTGGTAGAGAACAGAGCCTGCCTCTGCCTTGGACACTCAGTCTTCACCTAACTGGAGGAAGGCTTTTGAAAGTCAACTTTGCCAACAGGAGTTAAATGAATTCTTTCTCAGGTGATAGTTCTAAAAAGAATTCAAGAAGTAACGGGATACCCCTGCTTTTAAAGGTGAAAGTCCACAGGTGATTGCACACCAACAAGCCTGCTTAAAGGGATCCCGTCCCTGGCCATCAGGGAAGTGTTCTTTGCCTGCTGACATTGCACCCAAAGTGCTTTGTGCTAAAGGAAGGAGAGGGTCAGGAAGGAGAGAGAAAGGCAGAGCGAAAACAAGGTTTTGGAAACTTTCCCAAGCTGTATGGAGTTCCCTCTGTCTACACTAACCCTGCCCATTCCCTTGTAGGTAGAATCAAAGGCCCTTGAGCCTAGCGTGAGGCTGCTCATTTTGGGAAGGATGTGCCCTGTGATTTCTCTTCCCCAGGCAACTTTCTGAGTTTCTGTGAAGCTGTCTCACTGGACGGAGGTGCTACCCCACCTCACAAAGGATCAAAGCAAAGCAACTCCCAGGGCTACAGTCTAGCTGAAAACAGCAGAGACAGCCTGGGTTAGGGGAATACACATAACCCTCAGACAACAGGGTTCAGCTCATAGAACTGATATATATGTGATATCAACGTGATGTGGATTAGGTAATTATGTGAGCTACTAGCCACCATACCAAAACGTGGGTATATCTTATATTTAAAGTGTACAACTGTCATCAGGATATCCATTCTCATAGTTATGTCGTTTTTGGAACCTATGTGGATATCTTAAATGCAACCCTCACTATCAGTGCAGCTGTTAAGAGGGGACCTTTGACCTAGCCCTTCTATATGCCACTGGAGAGCAGGTGCTGCAGATTAGGCTACCGATTCAGCTGGGTACAGTTTTAAACTATACTTTTTGAATACAACTCAGGAAAGGGTATCTGGTTATCATGTCACCCTTTATGAGATGGAAATACCCACATCATCTTAATAATTACAACGAATCCAAAAAGCCTGGGCTTCTACTCCCATTCCAGATGACAATTATTGACAGCCTCTGAGTCAACAAAGGTTTGAACACATCCTTATTAAGTACTATAAAGGAAGTGTTAGAGAACACTGTAGCAAGTTTAGTCATTTGGAAAAATATGAGCAAATTAATCCTTATTAAATGACTTTTGATCCCTGTAAGGTGATCAGAGAGAGAGAGAGAACCTCTAGACATAGCTATCAACAAAAGCAAACATCGCAATAATGAAATCTAGAGGAACAACTCTGCTTTTAAGAAAACAGTGATACTCTGAAACAAATAACACCATAGATTCCGAGCTATAGAACCTTTGCAAGGTTTGTCAATACAAGTAGTATATTACAAATCGGATGTTTAACTGCAAGAGCATCAGCAGAATTCATCTGCGTTGTCTGATACCTTCTAGTCACTTTATCTTTGCCGTCCACATGCGCTTTGTTAATCAAAACTACATGCCCGAAGAAACAGGTATCAATGAAGAACCATGACTTAGATGCAGAGCAGTATAAAATTCAGCATAACTGGTTGGATCTGTCGTGGTTTATGTTGGCATTTTCAGGTAACTTGTTAGAGCCAGTAAACAAAACTGAGGCATCTCTCAAAACCTACTCAATTGAAATACATACTTAGGGAGAGAGCCCGATTGTTCAGGTAGGGCATGTTTTATTTTTACTGTTTGAATGTCAAACTACCCCTCATTAAATATATTGGGCCTCATTAGGACCCTGGCGGAGAGGGTGTTACGCCAGCGTAGTGCATGGCGTACCTCTCCGCCATACTACGAGTTCCCGTAGCGCCATGGCGGCCTTTTCCGCCTGGTTTTACCAGGCGGAGAAAACCATGGCGCTACGGGACCTCGTTGTTAATTACGCCACCGTATTTTACGGTGGCGTAATTAACTCCTTCCCCACTCCCATTATACCCTATGGGGCAAAAATGGGAATGGGGAAGGGCAGAATGGGGATTGGGGATTTACCGCTCCGCCGAGGTCGGAATGGGGCGGTAAATCCGCCAACCCCCATGGCGCTATCGGCGGCTTTCCGCCATGCTTCGCGGTGCATTTAGCACCGCGAAGTCCGCCTGGGTCCTAATGAGGCCCATTGTGTAGAGCTGCACAGCTCACTTATATCTTTCATTGTTTTTTGATTCTGATCGTGTAGTTCAGATTGCAGCTTGTTGTTTATATAGGTAAGTTGTTCATTCCTATATTTCACGTGGAGCATTTGATTCTCTAATCATATTTTACAAATAAGTGATAAAGAAATATAACATATACACAGCAATGTCGCCCTCTTGATTTACACTTCTCGCATTATTTATAAGTATCTAAGATAATTTAGTGCTATTTTAACTATTATTATATATTATCATATTGTTTATAAACATATTTTATAATCTCATTTTTTATCGAAGTGCGGGTCAATTCATCCTCATTGTATATGATTCCCAAAGGAGACATATGCGAATATGAATAACACCTTCTAAAAACACCCTTAACCTGACCCTATACTTTCAAGTCACTACCATTGCTTGTTCACGACTCGTGGTTTAGCCAAAAAAAGGTTGTTTGTGTGGTTATTATAACAATATCTGTAGTTCATAGATGTTAATCGATACACAAGGAAGGTGGTTGCACCACAGGGAGTTGAAACAAATGGGTCTGCTAATCAGCAGAACACTATGGCCCTCATCACGAGTTGGGCGGTAATGCCAGCGGTATTACCGCCGGTGGTATTAGCCCTACTGCCAAACCCCCCGACGCTATCAGCACTGGATCACGGGTTTGTCGGTAATGGAATTCCCCATTCCCCACTGAGCCCATTCGGGAATGCCCCATTCCCCATTGGGCTCAATGGGGAATTTTCGCGCTCTTACTGCCGGCGGATTTCCCACTGGCTGTAATAGCATGAATTTTCGGCGGATTTCCCCCCAGCTCAGAGCTGGGGAGAAATCCGCTGAAGCCCTGATTTAGCGGACCCTTAAATCCAGCGGTAATAGCGCGACCGCCGGATTTAAGGGTTACCGCCAAACTCGTGATGAGGCCCTATGTGCCTTAAAAAGAGACGGAAGTTGATTCCGACCACATAACCTGTCAGCCAATATGCTGTGTAACTGAATCCTTGGCACCCATATATAGACTTCGGTCTATAGCTTCTTCTCTATTTAATTTACTTATTTGTCATCGCACTGTGAGCACATAACAATAGGGCCAGAGGACAGATGAAGCAAAAGATTATGGACAAGAAACTGCCTGATACAGCAGCCGGTAAGATAGCTCAGTGAGTTGAGCACTTTGTGATCTGCAGGCCGCAGGTTTGAATCCTGGCAAGGCCAACTCAGCCTTTCATCCTTCTGCGGTCGATAAATGAGTACCAACTTCTGTTGGGATGATAAATGTATGTAAATATGTTCTCTGTAAATCGCTTTGGCTTAAGGTGCTATATAAATAACAAATCATTATCATCTAGAAATGGGAATGAACTATCCCAGTTGCCATCCCTTTGACAAAGAGCGCACAGTGCATTCATTCCAGAAAGAAGAGGAGCCCCGAGGAATGGCTGTGCATTTTTAGCCCAAAACAGACAGAAACATGTGCATGTTGAGTGTTACATAATAGGACGTCATTCCATCTGAAATTAGCTGATAAAACAAAGGTGCTGCAAAGTCCAGATAGGGTGATCTATATATCTCATTATGATGATGAAGTGATCTCTAATTGGTAGTTGGAACATGTACATATTATAATATGATGGATTCAGCATTTTTATAGAGCAGATTATGCATAGAGCACTCTCTAAATGTTCTCTTTGGGGTTACTATGAAATAATTGCAGTAAATAATGATACATTGTGATAAAAAGAAATGACAACTTTTGAAGATGTTTCTATACTGTTTTTCAGGATATGAACTTAAATAAAATGTCACATTAGATATACAATAAGGGCATTCAAAATAGGTGAAAATCACATGACATGTAGCAATAATGAAGTCATTAGTCAATGGGGACTCACATTAAGAATATATCATTGAGATTAATAGACCTGCAATAGATGTGGGGGAAGAGCCGGTAGCCCTACTTGGTATACATAATGGGCCTCATTACGACTTTGGAGGCAGCCATGCCCTTAAAAAGGGCATGGCTGCCTCCAAAATCGTGTCTTGGTCCGTGTTACCTGAATGGGGAAATACCGGGCCATTCTGAGTATGGAGGGACCAGTATTTCCTCCTTCAGGGAACAAGGGCCCGGTCCTTCCCCATTCCCATTCAAGCCCTCATAGGGCTCAATAGGAATGGGGAGGGAGCTAACAACGGGCCTATTACGAACGGGCCGGTTGTTAGCTCCCTGTTCCCCTGGCAGGTCCTGCTACGGATGTCTGAATAAACCAGACGTCAAGAGCGGGTCCCGCGAGGGGACCTCATAATAGTGCGGAGTGGGTTTAACGATGCCGGCACCATTACCGGCGCCGTTAAACCCATTCCGCACAAATTATAATGAGGCCCAATGTGTAATTTACATGAGACACATGAGAAGTGTCGGAAGCGGTCACTTACTGGAGTTCACTGACCAATGTGGCTTGTGGTCTCAGCATTGTGAGGTTCTTTCCTCAGTTGTGGTGAATGTATAGCTAGAGTCAGCAGTAGCCACGAGCTACGTGAGTTACTCAAGTCGGATTAGGGCAGTCGTGAGGCAGTACTGGAGACAGAGATTAAAACTACAGGGCTGTGGAGGCCCGCTGTGAACCGTAGAGGATAGGAAACACTGATTGTATCTCTGGCTCTGCATCCAGTTCACCAGCCCGGTGAGCCACGGGGCTGGGGATACTGCTATTGCAACCCTCATGGATTGATAAAGAAGGGCTGACCTAAACGATATAAAGTGCTCACGTGAGTAGTGGCCTATTGTTGTGCTGTTGCCGATGATCTTCATCTCTTACTATGCAGTGCTCTCAGCATTCCTATATTGGAACACTCTTACTTGATTGCCCGGTTGCCTATGCAGGCAGTGCTGTTCACGGGTGCTGTGCATGGGTGATGTGTGAATGTAGTTATATGCTTGCAGAAGTACAACAAGCTTGGCGGTCTCTGGAGTGACTGTGTCACACAGCGCCTGGGAATTGAGAGTTGCTACAGTAGGGCATAGCTTAGACACAGCATCCCAGGATCAACTATTAATGGTGGCATAAGTAAGCACAACGAGAAAAACAAGTTGTGCACACACACAAGTGATACCATAGAAACCTTCAATTCATCCTACATCATTAATCATACCAAGTTACACTGCAGTACCTGCCGAAAAAAAAGTGAATTTGTTGCTCTCCCTGCTGACATGGATTGGTGGACGGGTGGAGCTATGATCTAAATACTGCTGCTGGTGCGTAGCACCAGCATGTAAGTGCGGCAAGTGCAGTTATACTGCTGTGTGATCTGGATGAGACTGAGACATTGGGACTCATGATGACTTAAACCGGCACGGCTGCTGCCGGAGTCATTTTTTTTTTTACGCCGCCCGGGAAAGGGCAATTACCAGGGCATTACAGACGCGGTAATTACCCATTCACGGGCGCCGGAAAAAATGCTCTCCATTCCCATTCTAGCCCCATAGGGCTCATTAGGAATGGGGAGGCCGGTTGCACTGGCATCATTCTGAATGGTGCCGGTTCATCCGACATGGTCTGCTCACGGGTGCCCATTCGCCCCCCAGGTAAGACCTGGCTGGCGAAAAGGCACCCGCTATCAGAACTCGTAATTTTCCGGTACGGTAACTGCGGTACTGGCAAGCTTACTGGTACTGTAGTTACTGGACCAGCAAACTTATGTTATGTTATGTTATGTTATTTTGCATTTATATAGCGCCTTATATACCATTGGTATGGTCTGAAGGCGCTGGTAGGTTGAACGTCCTTGGGAACCGAAGTTCAGGTCAGTAGAGAGAGTAGGGGGGAGTCAAAAAGTGCGTGTGCGCACCATGTATGTGTGCAGCTAGTGCGAAAACAAGTGGTAGCTGCTTCATAGCTGTAGGTGTGGTGGTTGAGAGATCAGGAGTATGTGTTCGTTCTGGTCGGCTTTATCCGGAACGAGTTTGGCTGCGTTAGGCCTGAGAAGAACGCCTGGCTGGGTGGTGAGAAACCAGCAATGTTTACTTAGAGTGATGTGGAGTAAGCGGGAGATGTAGATATGGGAACAGTTATACCGAATGGTGTCATAGTATCTCTGCGTTCTAGATGAGTGGTGGTGTAAGGGAGAGGGTAAGCGTGGGGTGTGGCGTGATGTATGTTTTCAAGAGTTTCCTTCATTCCAAGGCATGTTAAGTATCGTCCGTTGCACATAATCGTCCGTTCCTCATACTTGACCGCTCCACACATTCGTCTAGTCCGCACCCTACGTTTGGTTCGCACCCTCGTCCAGACCGCACCCTCGTCCAGGCCGCACACTTCGTCAGGTCTAGACATTTGTCCAGACTATATGCTCGTGTAGTTTATCCACTCGTCCAGTCTACATACTGGACGAGGTAGGACATTCGTTCAGTCCATAATCAGTCGTGCGGCCCAAAGCAACATCTAGTTTTAAAATGTGTAGCTTTGTTACCTGGACGTATGTTCTTTTTTAGCCTCCCCTCAGCTGTATTCTCTGAGAATCTTAGGCAACGCTTGTTGTTTACAAAGCATGTATCCCGACCTATTGCTCTTATTGCATTTTTAAAAGAAATGTTTGAATTACCAGACAATCAATAATCTGCACGAAGTAAATTGTTATTAAGCTTGTTTGATCTTGATCCACGGTGGAAATATTACTGGAATATTTTTTGATTAACTAACCCTTGTTATCCCTTTTGTAAAGTTTAGCACTGTTCTCATTCTATATGTGTACTAAAAATGCTTCATATGACGTTTTAGCTTTATATTAATATGCTATGAATTTTTGAAAGGTTTTAAGGTTAGACCAAAACACAAAATATTTTTTAAAAAATATAGTAATGTAATGTGTCATTTATTTGACTTTAGTAGTTGTTCCCGTGCTTTGCACGGTAATTCCTACAAAAAAAAAAGAAAATAGATAAAGGTAGTATGTTATATTTCTTAGATTGTATACACCATGGAACATACCCACATGTCAAATTTCAGGTTCATGTTAGGAATTATGTTGAACATTTTGAACAGACACACACACATATCCAAGCATTGCAGACCGCTTTAAAAAAATAATATTTTGAAAAATGCATATTTTATACTTTTTGCATTGTCTACATCATCAAACCTACCCATGTGCCACATTTCGGGTGTGTAGCATGTTGGGAAGTATGCTGAACATTTCAAAAAGACACACACATATCCATAAATGTCCCCAAATGTCCTATTATATGTATAAGAGATACCATGAACTGTTAGGTATCATGGCTACCTAACAAGAAAGGTACATATCAATGAGTAAATGTGCACATGGCATGCTGTTAGCAACATCCAGGTGTATTGTTGAACTTCCTACTGGCATTTAGCAACATGACTTAATTATATACAGCTGTCTATTGGCACCTCCATCAATATCTGCATTAAATGACCGAATCGAGAGGACTACGTTGTTAATGTTATTAAACGAAAGTGTGCTTATTCATATATTTGCCTTGCATCAACGGGGTTCTACTTTTAAACTGTGAAGCGACATGTTTATTTCCATTGGCATGTCCTAATAATTCTCAAAATTGGCGACTGTCATATCATTCTACAAAATAGATGGGGGACAATAGTTGTTATTGTTCTGTGTTTGAGTCAGCAAATATTGCCCTCTTTGGCAAATATAATGAAAAGGATTTCTGCTGAGAGCATTCTTTCCTTTTACGTTAATCACATTTCAGTCCCAGGAAACTCCTGTGTGAGTTTCATATGAGAATGATGCACCTGTGTGTGTGTGTGTGTGTGTGTGGGGCGGGGGTTGGGGGGGGCGGGGGGGATTTATTTCTAAGATCGGGCTGAATCCGAACTATTTAAATGGAGACTGGTGGCAGGGATGAGTAATTACTGGTAGAGATCCTTTGCTATCCAGGAGGCAGGACATAAATACAGCTAAGACACCGGGAGAGGTATGAGGAAGGAGAATTAACGTGTGCCATCTTGAATTGCTTCCTTTGTTCTCACCCAAAGTGACATCATCAGGATGTATGTCACCCAGAAGCATCATACCTGTTTTTTCTTAGCAGAGTTCCTTAAACTGCAGCAATCCCCTGCTAGGTCAACTATCACTATGTTGATTCTTGTTGGATTTCTTTACAGCTGAATGTCCCCTTCAATCATTATAAAGTCATGTTTCAGAGGAGAGAGAGTGACTCTGCACTTAACGGTGACTTAGTAGCGGAGGCACCACAGTTGAAAGAGTCTTGAAGGTTCTCTGCATTAAGGACACTTTGATAACGTCCTTCAAGTCATATGAATGGAAAGAGAGTTACTCTAGGTGCTTTTGTATAACTCACTGTTTTAAACGGAAGCCCCAATCTTTAACATTCTTGTTCTTGATCCATTGCAATCTTCAAAGCCCAGAGGCCTTCATTACTGGTGGATCTGCTGTTACTCAATATTATAATTTGTTCTGTTTCGTTAAAGACACTCTCAAGCCTTTTGAGATGCAGTCAGCTTGACTTTGAGATGATAGCCCTTTATGTACGTATGACCGCCATACCACTAGTAGAGTTTCCTGGTTGAAAGCTACCATCCATTGATCCAGCCTCTTTGAGCCCACATGCCATATCGAGAAAGTTTGTCTGAATTGCCGGCTTCTTCTACTGTTTATACCTGAATGCCAACGACCCTTGAACTATTCCCGTTTGTTGACACTGAGGTGCTCATATCCTGTTGAAGCATCTTGCTGCTTTGAGTCGCAAATTAATCTACAGGAAAGCAGCAGGAAAACTGGCTTATTGCCATTGATCCGTAGCCCATTGTAGAGAAATTGCTGGACTGGGTGTCCTTTTCCTGGTAACATTATGTTTACATCAGGCACTAATAACTGGTTAAAACACTTGTACTTCCTTACAGATGACATTTTAAAGTAACCATTTGTGATGTGTTCCCCATTTAATGTTTTGCCAATGTGTTCCCCACAAACAACCAAAATGACAAGGCTACATATATCCAGTCTGTATTAACTGTGTGTTTGATGTTTTTGATTGCTATCTGTGCGTAAGTAAAATACTCACTTTTGGAGAACTCTCAGTACTATTCATGTTTGGAGGCGTACACGGCTGACTGAGATCTTTGACTAGCATGGGCCGCCTTCGTCCCAACCTACCACCGTTAAGGCACAGATATACAGTTGGCATTGAACCTGTTTGCCTTTTTGAATCAAACACCACTGATATGATATGATAGGTCATTAATAACGCACTTAAAACCCAGAGGTTTCTAAGCGCTGACCCGGGGATCGAAACTGTGTTGCTTTGTGTCCTCTTGCTTCCAAGGCGGGCATGTTGCCCCTGAGCTATCCTCCCGAGACCAAGACCGAGACTGAGCCAAGGGGTGGTCCAAGTGCACGTCCACATGCACAGAAGCATTTCACCAAGTCAGAGTAGGATTTCATTACTGGGCACATTGTGCAAATATACC
Organism: Ambystoma mexicanum; assembly: GCF_040938575.1. Taxonomy (NCBI): domain Eukaryota; kingdom Metazoa; phylum Chordata; class Amphibia; order Caudata; family Ambystomatidae; genus Ambystoma; species Ambystoma mexicanum. The sequence goes on along the minus strand of NC_090929.1, from coordinate 925,969,650 downwards.
ACTCCACAATGTATTTTGTAACCTCTATTGAAGTGTTTTAGATCTTGCATATTTACTAATGAGAATTGAGAAGAACATCAAAGGCCTCCCGAAGATGAGTGCACATGAAGAGCATGTGCAGCAGACCAATATACACAAGGAATGTAAAATAACTCGTTATATTTTTACTGTGAAATCTTCATACAGTGTGACAGGAAAGGTTTGAAGTGTGCAATCGGCCCTTATGTTTAGAATGTTGTATTTGACAGATATTTCACTAGAAGTTATCCTTCAGAGACAGGCTGCGTGTCACCTCTCAGGGAACGTCAATGTGTGTAATATTTAAGTAACAGTCTGTGCAGAGGAGAGGCGTGTACCTAACAACTGGACGCCTTTCAGCGCGCTGGGTCCAGAACTCCTCAGTGGAATTGCAATATTATGTTCAGCTTAGAAGCCACGGTCATTAAGGCCGCCCCATGCCTTCTGACCGACCTACGGGGCAGTCTGTGCCCGACAGAAGTACACCATTAAGCAAGCATTGCATGTGAGATTCTTCAAACGAGCAAGAGCTTGGTAGACGACGTTCGATTCGTCTGGGCTCAGTCCAGAGCGGACAGACAGAGCATTTCAATGTCTTCTCTATTCACACTCTGCTTCCCATGCCCTCATTTGCAGAAGCTGAACTCGTGTGCTTAATTATAGTTCCAAAATTCTAATTAGCACTTGACCAAATTCCATACAAATGAGTGATGCCTGTGCGTGGATGATTAAATGTCTCTCCCTGCAAAACACATACTTTGCTGTGAAAGGTTTAGGGACAGAACAAAATGAGAATATTATAAAAGGGTCATGTACCATTTTACGAATGTTTATATTTCTAGTAATGTCGATGTTTTCGCTACGTTCAAAATACGGATTCACGGCTATGATGCAGAAATGCTCTTTCGAGGTTGGGGCACAGTTTATTCAGCCGACTGCATTTTTGTCAGGCTTTTCTGAGGTGTTATGAACAGTCATGAGTAGGTGTTGCGTTTTCTAGCAGCCAATGATTTGAGGGTCTTGCAAAGAATAAGACCTTCACGTCTCTGCACAAAGACCTGCTTCATTTTACTTTGGGATTGACACAATATTTGACCTCACTCATCTGTGAGGTCAGTGTGTGTTTGGTCTAGTGAATTGGAAATTGGCATAGCATCTCATGGTTCTCATTATTGACAATGGGCCTCATTACACGGATGGCGGTAGGTATTTAACGTTTCCCGTACTGGAATACCGGTAACGTTAAATGCCCATGCGGATTACGACCCGGCTCACCGCCATTAGCGGCACCGCTAATTACGGTGCCACTAATAGCGGTCAGTCATGCCGCTAATAGCACACCATCACAAGGCCAGTGCACACGGCAATAGCGCCATGGTAAATACCCCAAAACCCCTTCCCGGCATGGCGGCAATACCGCCATCGCGAACCACCCGTTAAAAGAACTAAGCAGTGTCAACACCTGCCACAGGTGGCCAAAATCAGCACAGGTGGAGGCAATGGAGACTGTGGATGCTCGAAAGAAGCACACCACACCCCTTCCCAAACCCCTTCCCTCACCAAGATGGTTCCAATACTGGCAGCATTACATGGCCTGGAGGACCTGATTGCAGCACTGCTGCTACAACAACAGGCTGCACAGAGGAGAGGCAGGAGGAGGAGGAGGGCCAGACAGGCACAGCAAGCACCACCAAGTCACCTAATCATACCACAGAGGCACCCACCAATTCCCCGGATCAGAGCCAGTCCATTTAACCTAACACCTGAGCAGATACACACCCTGTACCGTCTGGACCGGGACACCATCACCAGCATCGTGGACATGATACACAACGACATTGTGAGCCTCATAGATATCCGAACTGCCATCCCCCCTCTACTCAAGGTGGTGACAGTGCTCCACTTCCTGGCCACAGGAACCTACCAGCATACAGTGGGGCAGATGCATGGCATCTCCCAACCAGTATTCTCACGCATACTGAACCAGGTACTTGATGCCCTCCTGAAGCATGCACCCCAACACATATCCATGCCACGGACTGCCCAGGAGATTGCAAACACCAAAGTTGGCTTCTATTCACTGGCAGGCATCCCAAGTTGCATTGGGGCCATCGACTGTACACATGTGGAATTGGTCGTCCCACATCACAATGACGTAGTCTACCGAAACAGGAAGCAATTCCACTCCATCAATGTCCAAATGGTATGTGACGCAAACAAGATACTCACACATTGCTGTACCTGATTTCCAGGATCTACCCATAATTCCATGGTCCTGCGGAACTCAACTATCCCCCGCTACATGGAGCGACAAATGCGACAACGTTTGTGGCTACTTGGTGAGTTCCATGCTAAGCACATGGCAGTGTGATTGGGGGGGGATAGATAGATTCTCCAACTGGGTGTGCATTGGGGGGGGGTAGATAGATACTCCAACTGGGTGTGCATTGGGGGGATAGATAGATACTCCAACTGGGAGTGCATTGGGGGGGATAGATAGATACTCCAACTGGGTGTGCATTGGGGGGGGATAGATAGATACTCCAACTGGGTGTGCATTGGGGGGGATAGATAGATACTCCAACTGGGTGTAGCCTGTAGTCCGTCGGCCAAATGCACGTACAGATGTACGCCAATGGGCATCTGTGAGGGCAGCAACGTACTTGGGATGAACGGACATGCAAGTATATGCCACACGACAGAGCTGACAACCCAAATCTGGTGATATCAAACATCAATCCTCATCCACATTGCACGACACTCCACGCCACGAAATACACAAATGTCATCCATGCCGCCAACATAGTCATGCAGCATTCCTACAGCACAACATCAACAATGCATTGTGCCCTTGGATGCATGCAAAGGTATACCCCTTAGCTATGGCAATGCACCACAAACCCATGGCACCACTGAAGCGTTGCCTCTCAGCATGGCAACAGCAATGTTGGAAGGACAGTACACCACCAGTGTGGTACCAAATGTGCCTGCCCACAGGGACACCAATGACCTGGCCTCACCCAGGACATGGCAGTCACTGTTGGAGGCATCCATGGGGCATGTCTACTTGCATGCTTGTGCTCACCTTTGCACAAAGCAGTCACAGAGACCATATTCATTGATGCAGTTGAATGTGTACATGAATCAAAATGATAGGCCAAAGTATGTGACATGAACAGGCCACACATGTGTCAAAAAGTAACAGGAACCCATTCCTCCCCCCCATGTAGGTGATGCTGGCTATCCCCTGAAGAGGTGGCTCCTCACACCTGTACGGAACCCACAGAACAGGCACAAAGAAGAATACAATCATGCACATACCCGTACCCGCCTCGTCATCGAGCAGACTTTCGGACTGCTGAAGTCACGGTTTAGGTGCATTAGCAGGTCTGGTGGCGCCCTCCTGTATGGCCAAGAGAAGGTTGCAAAGATCACCACGGCATGTGTCATGCTGCACAATATGTGTATGAGACGGAATGTGCCACTGCCCCCTGACGTTGAAATGGAGGCACCTGATGAGGATGATGACGGGGATGAGGATGGAGGTGAAGGGGATGCAGGTCATGCAAGAGGGGATGGCCAGGAGGGACGTGCTGTGAGACAGCATTTGATTAACCAAATATTCTGAGTGACATGTAGTCATACTGTCACCTGTATATGGCTGGTGATGCACTGGTGTCTGTTTGTTAGCTCACAATGGACCTTGCCGTCAATAAATTGATCACACACAATGAAGGAGTCAAGGCATGTGTTTTGCTCAAACAACAGTGTATTAATGAACAGAAAAAGGAAAATGTGCAAGGCCCCAACCATCCCGCCACCCTTCCCCCCCACAACTGTCCCATCACACCCTTCCCCCCACCCTCCAAAACTGTCCCATCACACCCTTCCCCCCACCCCCCACAACTGTGCCATCACACCCTTCCCCCCACCCCCCACAACTGTCCCATCACACCCTTCCCCCCACCTCCCACAACTGTCCCTCATGAGTCTCCAACAATGTATGTGTCCAGGCATGCACAGAGGTCAATGGACATTCACGCCCTATTGTTCATTGCCAGGGCCAGCATTTGGGGGCTGGCTGGAGGTGCGCCTGGCGGTGCGTGTAGAGTGTCTGATTGGGCTTGTCTGCCGTGAACTGGTGGTCGAAGAGGTGGCAGACAGTCCTGGTGGAAATTGGTGCTCCATAGCATATGTGATGCGTGTTAGCACCTCCCGGATGCGTATCAGCTCCCCACACAGCCTGTCTGTGCACGACTCCATTCCCTCCCTGGAGTGCCTGGATGTCTCCCCGAGGTCAGCCTTGAGACCGGCAACCTCCTCCACATGTTGACCTACGAGGTCTGTGAGAGCCTGCTGGCACTGGATGACGCTGGCCAGGTCAGGGGAAGTGGCGGCCTCTGGTGGTGTGTCTGCTGCGCATCCTGATGCTGGCTGGTGTGCAGATGTCACCTCTGTGGGGCTACTGAAGGCCTCCATAGGCTCGTGAACGGTGACATGCGAGCAAGGTGTGTGTAGGGGTGATTGCTCGGGGGTTACAGCAGGGCTTGGGGTGTGCATCGGCAGATCGATTTCCGTGGGCTCATCCACGTCGGACAATGGGGCAATGGCTGCTGCCTCCCCTGCCGAACTGGCAGCAGCTGAGGGTGGACCCTCGGTGGTGGTGATTTGGGGGGGAATGGACCTCCAGAGGCGGGGCAGTAGGGTTTGGTGTGGCACTGGCAGTGGAGCGCAGGAGTTGTTTTGGGCGCTGCAATAGGGGCCTTGGCCTTTTTCCACCTGATGTTATTGGTGCGTCCTCGCTGGGCTGTGGCCTTTTCTTCTTTTGCACAGGGGGTGCCTGGGGTGCTCCCTCGCTGTCTGTATGCGACCCTGTCGGGGACAAGAAGGGGGATGTCATTGGTTATGGTCGCATGTACTCAATGCAGGCTACATCATGAATTCATTTGGGGCCGTTTGAACTTCATTGTGGATGAAGCAGGTGAGGTGTCATTTCAGTGCCTCATGCATGCAGTGTTGTGTGTGGCACTTGGCTCTGTTGATGTATGCATGTGTGTGTGTTGGGGTCTGGCGCTGACATGCGCAGGGTGGGATGCATGTGTGGATGCCGGGCCATCCATGCAGTGTTCCAGGGCTGCCATTTGTGGGGACTTGTACATTCACATTGCATGCTTGCATCAGTGCACTTATCTCCATCAGAAGTGTCCGGCACATCATGCTCCATCCTCCCGACTCCCTCATAACATTCTACCCCGATGAGGTTTGCACATGTTTCCTCCCACTCCTTCAGCTTCATCGGTGACCCTGATCCTCCAGCGGTGGCAGTCTTGGGGTTCTCGGCCAGGATCATCCTGACCCAGAGTCTCAGGTCGTCCCATCGTTTACTGCCTCGCGTACAGTGCGCGTGCTGGTGCCTACAGCACTCACTTTTGTTGCCACTTCAGCCCAGATTGATTTCTTCTTTAGGAGGGTCTCCCGCCGCATGTCATTTGCGAAGACATGCATTGTCCGCTAAGGTTTGAGTCAGCATCACTAACACCTCGGTGGAGAACTTCTCCTTTCGCTGGCGGTCTGTTGTTTTTTTTAATGCCTTGGGCATGGTGAAAGTGTAGCAATGGGTCTCAGGCAGCAAGGTAACACGAACAGGTCCAGGGGGCAGAGGATGGCAATGGATTGTGTTTTTAAAGATGGGCGCCGTGCTCTTTCCCGTTCCTGTGCGATGATGCTATTTCCGGTTCCGGTATTTAACGGTCACCGATATTAGCGGTGGCCGCTATTTGCACGATGCGCAAGGCGGAGTCGCTATCTGCACTGTCGTGGAAGGCGGTAAGTGACTTTTGGGGGAGATTAGCAGCAAGGCTGGAGGGGCATTACCGGCATGGCGCAAAGCTCGTGTCCGCGTACTCGTAATGGTACGCTATTAGCGCACTCCTACGAGGGCGGACACGTTAAGGGCGCCATGCCGGTAATTTGCAGATTTTACCGCACAACGTGTAATGAGGCCCAATGAATCGAGTCATAATTTTGGATGTAGTTTATGGGCCTCATTCCGAGATTGGAGGTAGTCATGGCGCTATTTAAACCATAACTGCCTCCAATAACAGTACCGGCACCGGTATGGTTTAATGGGGACTTACCGGTGTAGTCCGACCTTTGCGGGACGGTAAGTCCCCATTGAATAAGCCATTCCCCATTCCCATTTGAGCCCCCCTAGGGCTCAATGGGAATGGGGAAGGTGCTAATAACAGTACTGCAAATTGCGGTACCGTTATTAGCTGTGAAGTCCCTTAACGGGTCCCATCCATAACACCTGGTCAGACCAGGCGTTAAAGGAGGGACCCGCTAAGAGAACTCATAGTAGGGCGGTAAGGGATTACCGGCACCGGTCTCCTTACCGATGCCCGTTATCCCTTACCGCCTGACTCAGAATGAGGCCCTATGACTATGCGAGTATCTGAAGAAACCCTGAGAGGGGATTTATCGTATCCACAGAGAACTTGTTTTTTTAGAGCATCATTATCAGCTAAGAAAAATATTCCAAGGTTCTGGAGGAGTGAACAAACTCCCACTGTATATGATTGGCTGAAGGATTTAGAACAAATGTCAAAAGTGTAATGATTAATCTTATTTACACACAAAAAAGAAACATATTTGATGACTATATGGGGGAAATTCATAGAAATGTAATTGGTTGGCTTCATTGGTCCTTTGCATTCAATTTTAATACTGTTCGGAGTTAATTTGTCCACACATGTGATTTGATGTATGTGTTAATGTTTAATATCTTGTAATGATTGACACTGTTTATGTTCTGTGCATTCTAATAAATATGTGAATATAAAATATATATATATATATATATATATATATATATATATATATATATATATATATATATATATATATATATATATATATATATATAAAGAATATTGACGTCCTGGAAGAGAAATGGTTAACTTGTGTTGTTTTTCAGTGATTTCAGAACTAACTCTGAATGTCCCTGTGTTCTAGAAGGTCAAAGGTTGTTCTCCTCTATCGCCCCAAAAAATAAACATGTGAAAATCCAATAGTTTGGGTTGCCATATGGTAGTTTTACCATCAAATGACCCATCTAACCATATGTTAGGGACATCAATGAAGTTCACACCGTTACAAGTGATAATAATTATTAAGGTACTCATCACAAAACAGTCAGCCAGGTCAAACGAAGAAGGTAGCTCACACCAAATGCTGTCCTATCATGCCTGAAGCTCGTTTTTATTAGGTTTTACAGTAGAGACATACCATTTTAACTGAACTGAAGTTCACTGAGAATGTTTACCTTTGAACAAATCTCATATCCAGAAACATACAAAAGTTGGAAGTAATGGCCCATCACTAGTTTAATTGGAATGGATCATGTTTTTTGGTGGTACAATACTACAGTGTATGTTTTAGTGGCCCTGATGAATTGCACTGGGAGAAAAGAGGGGCTCATCTGGTGGCAGGCAGTAGCAGAAGAGCAAAGGGTATTTTGAGTTCACAGGCAGAGACCCACTTCAGGAAAAGTAGAGAGGCCATGAGAAATGTCCCATCATAAAAAGGGACCTGGGGTCATTGGGACATCTGCCATAAAAGTACCACCCTCAGAAAGCATAGCAGTAGGCAAGCCTGTGCCTAACAGAATGGTTTGCCCCGGTGGTGCAGATCACTGACGGGTTGCAAGAGCAGCTAACAACAGAAGAAAATGACAGAGGGGGGGGGGCATTGGCATGTTCAGGAATAGCATGTAAAGGGCACAGAATACCTGAGTCAGCTAACAATAGCAACCTTGATTATGGAAAGTCTTAGGGGGTGAGAACTGCGTGTGTGTAGTCACGTGGCACAGGCATAGCAGGTTTACCATCTAACAGTATCTATTGCAATAGTATTTGTTCTACTCGATGTTACTAATGTAACACCATTCCCTGGAAACGTAATGAATGATTTGATAAATGTGCATTCAAAGACCAGATGAAATACAAAGAATGGCTTTGATAAAACTTTAAAACAATGAAACACATGTATAAAAACTGAACCTGCACTGTGCAAGGGACAATAACAATAAAGGGTTAAAATCCAATTCCCCACCAATGAAGATCAATAGTGTAATAACAAAGGATATTGTTACTACATACATTGCAATGCATTGTTTAGGTGGCTGTTATTTATCCAATTAGTTAAACATGTTGTTTGTTTTTATTTACAATATTTTACATGTATAAAGAAATTATCATCAGAAATAAGAGAAGCAATAGAAAAAGGAAAGTTGGGAGGAAGGGAGGAAGGAAAAACTGAAGGAGAATTATGGGCGGGATGGAGAAAAAAGGGTGAAACAATGGATGAGAACTCAAGAAAGGGTGCACGATTAAATAAACAAGGTAGGGGAGGATCAGGAAGAGGAATAGGTGTATTTAAGGAAAGTAAAGGAAGAAATACGGACAGAAGAAGAAGTACAGACATAATTGAAGAAGGAAATGGGGATGTAATGAAGAGCAAGGAAGAAAGGGAGGTGGAAAGAAGAAAAGGTGCATGGAAGGACAATAAATAAAGTGAAGATATGACGGGGGCATTAGGTTAAGAGATATAATCTGACATTATTGAGAATGCATTTCAAACATTACCATGTTTAAAATGTTTTTACAGAAGACAGATGCGTTCTTGTGTAGGGTGTGACATGCAACCGTAGTGCGTTCATCACTGTGCATGTACAATGGGGCTGGTATTACAGTGAGTATAATTATTGGACCTGATTCACCGAGATGTTATGAGAAATACATCTGACTACTAGTGACTTAAACATGGGGACAACTTTATGATTCACAAAAGAAGTTACACTAAATAACTCAGACCTACACCTCACTTACTCCTGGACTAAGTTTGTCAAAAGTCAGTCACAAGTCAGAGTTACTAAGGGAAACATCTTTTGTGAATCCAATAGCCCTCTCCACATGTAGGTGAAGGGTAAGTGGGATTTACTCAAGGTTGTGAATAAAGCCATACTTTTGTGGGAAAAGCAGAGGGAGTAGTGAAATGATACCATTAGAGGGGCATGGGTTAACACGTGGAGATCATTTTAAAGACATTCCAGAAAATCCAAACCAAAATGAAGCTTTTTCCTTCTAGAAGATTGGCGGTGTAAGTGACTTCAATCAAGCACTCCAACTAAGTCAATGCCTAGTCTGGGATGCCCAATGGAAGCCCTTATTCATATATTTTTATGTCAAGTTCTTAAATCTGGATGATAAACCCTTATATAACGCCCCTCTTTTTAAATTCCCTGACCTCACTGAGCCAAGAAGTAGTTTTGTTTTGCAAATTAAAAGATTTATTGGAAAAATTAAACTATATATATATATATATATATATATATATATATATATATATATAGATATAGATATATATATATATCACACTTTTATGAATAAATTCAGGGTAGGTGATAGCTACTTTGAATTAGTTCGGAACAACACGAGCAATGATTCATGAATGATTATCAGAGTGAAAACGAATTTCAGCACTGGAAAGCAAGAAGCAGCTATTTTTACAAGTGGTGAGGTTGAGCCAACTTGCAATTCGCGGCACTTTTTCCGAGTGCGTAAAGCGCTATTACAGGAAAACAATGTCACATTGGGTTTGTTGGAAAGCTTAGGTTCATAGCTTTACAATGACAGTTAATTCTCGCTTCTAGGACATACGGTTCAAAAGATACGGATGCTTTTGTGGAGGTAGATTTTCAGAAATGAAGTCAAGATTTCACAATGACAGATGACACTTTTGCAGCTTTGAAATCACAGAATGGACACACAATTTCTATGCAGTTCTGGACAGGTTGAAATTGTTTGAATAAGATTACTTTAAACTAAGAGATGGGTTCTGGACAGTTCTAGATACTCACTCCTAGTTTTGGAAGGCAATGGACCTTGTCACAGATCTGGTCAGGTTTGGACTGCGGTTCTCTCTCCACCGGACAGGTCTCAGGCCCTCTGGGTTTGCGTTCAGCACGGCCTCTGGTCTGCTATCGGCACTGCACAGCGGTCTGGTCTGGGTCTGGATATGGCACTGCTCTCTCTGGATCTCGGTTCTGGCACGGGGTTCTGGATACAGCTCTGCTTTCTGGGTCTGGTTCTGGCACAGAGTTATAGCCAGAAGCAAAACACCTCGCCCGGCTGTTGAACAGTTTAGTTAGGTTGTTGGATTCTGAGGCCTGCTGAGAAGAGTTCAGCTTTTGGGTTAGGCCCCTGCTTAAGGTTCTAGAGCTGGGTTCTAGAGTCTGGTCTCTGGATCTATCTGGGTTTGAAGTCGTCTGGCAAAGTGCTGCGCAGAAATTTGATTGAAGAGTGGAAAATGAATGTCCCTATCTGGGTCTCAGTGGTTCTTTTTATGTCTTTTGAAAGTGGGTGGGAAGGCTGACTTTCTATGCCCAACCCACTGAGGATTTGGTAGGTTAAATGATTTACTGTGACCTGACTGGAGAACGGAGGGGAGAGTCAGAATGAGTCATCCGGTGTCATCTTTATGGCTCAAGGAAAGGAAACTCCCCAATGTGTCCGTACAGCATTTCTTCTTTTTCATAAAACATATATTTACAATATACCCCACTTGTTAATATTACCTAAATTGCATGACAGATTGCTTAAGGTACAGTTTGGTTCAAGTCACATGTTTCTACGAGCTTGGGTTAAAAAATGACAACATTTTGCGCTTTTAGTGGGTTTTGCCATATTGGTTTTGCAACAAATCTTACACAGAGGTACACACCCTCTATGCGCATATTACTGGAAGTTCTTAGGTTTCTAGCATAAACACAGCAGTGACAATATTAATAATTATGGGGTTTGGCCTCAGAACATCCCACAGCGTCCAGCTTAGTCTCAAATTGTGGGTTCATTTTTCATATTAGGAATCCCCAAATTGTACATTTCTGTCAGCTTGATACAATATTTTATAACCGATTTAATAAAACATACATTTGCTCTCAATTCAGTACACCCATTGGTTTGTCCCCGCCTCCAGAAGTTTGGCTCTGACTCATAGATCAGATGTCTTGCCTTCCCCCAGAGCACCGTTGACAGTTCACACCCAAAATCAGCATACCCTATTCAGCTGAAGGAATCCTTTGTCCTGTTTTTCCTGCTAGCAGGGTATCAGTCCAGGGTACCACTCTCCATCTGATTAACAGAACCATGTGATTTCCTGCCTTCTTGCTGAGAAGACTAGGTGTGAAGACTTCCCGTGGACAGCCAGCCTTTGAAGTCTCAGCTAACTCCGGGTACAGTTTAGCTTCAGAAATACAGGTCTCCTGTCAGAATTTAGATCGCTAGCGCCGGTCAGTGTCAAGCCCCGGTATTGCAACCATTTTAGACAACTGCCTTACCTGTAAGCAATCCTCAAAATATACTTTGTTCAAATATAGATGCACTTCTGTGGACCTCAGATTCATGTAGATTCTTGCGGGAGAATGATGTTGACCCCCCAACACAGAGGTGGGATCTTTTTAGTGGTTTTGGTGAGCCCTAATTTTAGCAATTTTTGACATAAACAAAAATGAATTCCCCACAGCTCTGGGTTGCTTTTAGCAATCAGTATTGCTATTCCCAAATGGTCTCAGGCTACTGTGTGTGTAGCCCAAAGGTGGTTTTAGGCAGTGACCTCCTGTACTCACTAATATAGGCAAAAGTGGGTGGCAGCCTATTTTTGACTGTGCATTTTTGGATGATTTCTGGCGAGCAGCATGCTTTCCAGTGGCCATTATGATGTTTCTGCTGCCAGTAATGCACAATGATGTAGCAGGGCTTGGATGCGTGGGTGAAACATCCCACAGCAGCTAGGTGACAGATTAGATAGAGAGAGGTGATGTTTACAACAATGTGTATTTGTTAGAGGAATCATAGATTTTTCAATCATCCTTGGCTCGGAAATGTGTGATATGCCTGTGTGGTCTGGGCATGTACAGAATGAACAGAATTAATAGGTGGTGTATACACAATATCAACAATTCATCTGATTCAACAAGAAGCTACGGGCAGTAATTCTGACTCATCCTTGCTTTCCGCTAGAAAAGGGCTGCTAGATTCACGTAAGTAGTTACACTGAATAACTATGACCTACTCCAGACTTACTCCAGGACTAAGTCAGGTTTAAATCAAAGTTAATGATGGCACTGCAAAACACGTAGATTAATGACTCCTGAACATAATTTGTATAACTGCTTTCAAGAAGCCTTATTTGAATTTTTTAAAGTGTATAAGTAATTCCAGGATGTCCCATTTGACTAATATGTTGAAAGCAGCTGTAACATGGTTCATTATCTTTTGAGCTTTGGTAATGTCCATGTTTAACTCTTATGTATGAATCCAAATCTTATATTACAATGAATGCTTGAGGGGAGTTATAAAGAAATAAACAAAGTCAAATGTTCAACCTAAAAGCAAAGCTCAGTTCCAAAAAAGGAAACATATCTTTTACATGTTAAATTAATCAATTATGACACTCTGGAAATAGATACACTCTGAAAATAAGAATTACATCCTTAAGTGAAAACAATAAAGCAATAATAATAATAATAATAATAATAATAATAATAATAATAATAATAATAATAATAATCGTAATAATAATACAAATAATAATATAACCACAATAATACCGATAATAATTTAATACTAATCTCTGTTCTGTTAGAATCATATAATATCTGCGGCACGTTTGCAGTTGCAATACTCCTATGAAGAAAGGAACTGACCTAGGTATATGTATACGAATGTAATGTAATCAACTTCACTCTATAAACACGAACATAGCAATGTATAAACCTTCAAAGTAATTGGACACGCTTATTGTACTTCCAATCTGTTTATTCTACACAGAATACATATGTTAATAAGGTTGATGATAACAACCCCAAAGGAGACTATTAGTTGCTGTGTTCCACCACAACACTCCCCAAGTCGAAGCACAATTGCCTTTGTTTTATCAGTCCATGCCATTACAACCCCACCTGAATATTATTTGTACACCGTAAGTTGGTTCTAAAGCCTGTTAACATGTCTATTGCTAATTAGTGGAAGACGAAGGACACAAATTAAATACATCAAAATTAACCACATTTCATATTGAATTTTGTCCAATGCAAATGCACCGATTTTTGTTGCCTCTAAGCATGTAATTGACATGTGAAAAGAAGCTAAAATATTGAAATAACATGATGTCTTCACTACAAGGAAACACACATTATCAATATAAATAAACTGATTAACACTTAATAGAACAAATCAGTGGTAGTTATGTTGAACATCTGACACAGATTGTATGTAGCAGATTAGCCAAGTCCAGTTCAAAGTCACACTCCCTTATGATTATGACATCATTATGAGATCATCTTGGCATTGCACTTTTGGAACTGATATACCCAAGGATTCTGTTAGTACCTTGAATCTGGATGATATCACTTAATAAGGGACAAGGGAATATTTTGGAGTGGTTTATATGGTTTAACTATGTCTACCAGCCATTACAGTTTATGGTTATCAGTTATTGGTCATACATGCTCAAAGGAGTTTCCAAGGACTAAAGAAAGGAGGCCGGATAAGCTCAACATATCTCAGCCAAAGGAAGGCAGATCAGAAATATAACACATCTGCAAACAACATTTCAGGGACCGAAAACGATTTCGCGAGAGCAATAATTCATATAGAAACAATCAATTGGGCCCTCCCACAGAAATATTTCCCCAACTTTGATTTAATGAACATTGCAATTCCTTGTCACTTTCCCAAATGATGTGAATGATTAGTAATTTCATCTTTAAAATAAATATCTCTTTATCTCTACAGTGCTGGCCTATTAGTAGTAAGCCAGAGTAACATATTGAAAGATAATCAAGTTAACACTGAAGTCCCACTGAAACTTTGACACAACAAACACAAGCCCTCCACACCTTGGTACACACCGAAACTCATTGACAGCAAGAGCACCATTTGTAGACAATAATATTCATTGTCAAAATCCCAATAAGAAGACACCATAGCCCTGAGAATACTCTGTTCAGCACATAGGACACTCATCAACACATTAAAGCACATTTTGATACAACGACTACCATAAAAGCATAAAACAAGATCAGAGTGATTTTCCAAGTCACAAAGCACTGGATTAACCTGCTGCTAGACCTGCAATACCACAGCTCCACTGACAAATGGCACAGCATCAACATCTTATTCACAGACAAGATAGACAAAATGAGGCCAATCATTGAAAACTCCAAACACACCACAGACATCTCACCCATACCTGCCCACGACATATTAGGATGGTCAGAATTGATTGTAATTTCTTGAGAAGTCCTAAAAAAATAAGATGTACCTACCAACTACAAAGACAACATTCTTCACTCCTCCAGTGTGAAGGTCATAAAAGGTGAAGTATTCCCACCTCTTCTTAACTTCATCAACACATACTATAGACACAGGGCCTCCTCAGATGCTCTGAAAATGGTCCAGGTAATCCCCTGCGGAGAACCCCAGACTTGCCCGGATGTTCTGAATAACTATCACCACATCAGGCATCTAACACTCCTCAACAACATGTGTGAGTAGACCATTGCCACCTAGTTACATGCAAAGCCACTCAGCACAATCTACCTCAAGACTAACACTCCAGTTTTCAATCATGATTTAGCACAGAGACTTCCAACGTTCAAGTTATTTGTAGTGCTTTACACATTATTGACAAATGAAACCTTTGCTTATTCATCCCCCTCAACCTCTCTGTTGCCTTCAATAACTCTGAACAAGAATTCCTCCTCAGCATATGCGCCATGTTCATTAGTTGATGGAACAGTTCTGTCATGGTTTATTTCATACCTTCCTAACAGAGATCATATTTCTTTTGAATTGGCCCCAACAGCACAACCAAAGAACCTCAAAAGTTTCAAAAGCCTCCTTCCTGAATCATGTGTTCTTCAAACTCTACATGGACATTTTTGGGGAAACTTCTCAACAGCACTGAAATAAGAAAACTCCAATATGCACATGACACACAGCTTTACCTTAAGATCAATTGCATCCAAGCCATCCATATCCCTGTTCCAAGTCTGGGTGTCCAGACAACCAGACAAAGTAATTCTCCAGGGAAATTCCACCAAGCATGCATTAATCCAGAATTAGCTGACTGACAAGAAGCTTGAAGATTCACACCTAACCTTTCACCCATTGGAACATCTCTTGCCTTTACTTTTGACTGTGAACTTTTGTTCAAAACAAACAATGTAAAGTAGTACCAGGCCACTACCACCCCTTTCAGAATAGTTGTTTAAACCCGGGTCATCTCCCACCTGGAAGGAGGCAAGGACCTACTTGCAGGAATCCTATATACCACCATAACCCCTCATAATGCCATCCAGCACACTGCAAAACATCTCCTCATAGGACTAAGAAATGTAAGCCACATCACCCCATCCTCATGGAGATGCAATGACTACCCCTTCAACCATGAATCATGTTCAGGACTGCCTGCACCACCAACAAAGCAGTCACAACTAAAAATCACAATCAATCCACTTTACTGTCACCTGCTCCAAAGGCAATAAAGACTCTCTGTCCTGCCCAAGTAGACAGACCACATTCAAAGCCTGCATTTATGAGGTTGCCAACAACACAGCCAGACTCTTTAAAATCTGCAAGGAGCTGGCCAATACTTCTGCAGTCTCCACCTCACCTGTTCTCTCCCAGGCCATCTGTATGGCTTTGGCTTCTCATTTCACCACTAAAACTCAGAACATCCTGTCCTATCTCTCCTCTTCCTCTACCTCTCTAGGCCCCCCTCTGGCTGCCTCTCCCTCTCCTCCTCTTTTCTCCTCTTCCTTTCCGATTAAGCCTGACAATGTTTCTAGACAAGTCCAATCTATGAAAGTGTTGTCTAAACAGGTGCTCCCCTGCTCCTCTACAACGATCAAGGACCACATTCACAACCTCGCTCCAGCCTTGGCGATTCCTGGAATCACTCTTTTGCCATTGGAACTTTCTCCTCTGTCATCAAGCACTCCCTTGTCCACCCCTTCCTTAAAAAGCCTTCTGCCGATTCTGCTTGTCCCGCAATCTATCGCCCAATCTCTATCACTCCTTTCCTGGGTAAATTCCTGGAAAAGCTGCCCATTTCCCAGTTTACTCTCCACGCTGAATCTGCTGGTTCTCACCATGCCATGTCCATCAGTCTGGCTTCAGAGAAGCCAGAAGCATGGAAACTGATCTATTGAACACCCAGGAAGATCTGCTCACTAATGTTGATTCAGGCCTTCCTTCTGTCCTCATCCTCCTTGACCTTTCCTCGGTTTTTGATTTGACATGGTCAATCACGCCATCCTAATCAATCGACTCTGTGAGAACACAGGCATCACGGATCAGGCCCTAGAGTGGTTGACCTCCTTCCTCCGGTACAGTCCCTCCCAGGTCCAACTTGGGTCACTTCTCTCCACCGCCTCTCTCTCCACATGTTGTGTTCTCCAGGGCTCTAACCTCTCACCCTGGCTCTTCAATGTCTACTGGGCCCCTTTGGCCCACCTTACCTCTTTCAGGCCTACCCATAGCCTCCTCTCCGATCTCGCTCATTCCTGACTGTCTTTCTGCGATTCAGGATGTGTGTGCCTCCAATGATCTCTGCCTTGATGCCAGTAATGCTGAGATCCTTCTCTTTGGAACCCCTGGTCCTGTTTTCCATCCCTCACTCTGCCTGCCCTCCTTGGGCCCTCTTCTATCACCTTCCTGTGAGGCAAAAAAACCTTGATGTCATCTTCGACAACACATTCTCCTTCTCTCCTCACGTCACAGACCTTGCCAAGAAGGCACACTAACAGCTGTACCTCCTAAGGGGTATTCGTCCTTTTCTCATTTCCCCCCAGAAGCTCGCTGTCTCCAGAGCCCTGGTTCTCTCTAGGCTGGACTACTGCAACAGCCTCTTACTCAATCTGCCTTCTTATACTCTCCACCCTCTTCAACTAATCCAGAACAGGTCTGCAAGACTTGTCCTTTGCCTCAAGCCCAGGGACCTGCCTGAAGCCCAGAGACCTATCTCTCCAGTTCTGAAATCTCTCCACTGGCTCCCGGTGGCTGCAAGGATCAAGATCAAGACCCTCTGCATTGTCCATAAGGCTTACTGGGGCAGGGGCCTGCACTGCATCCAACTCTCTCTTCTAAAACACCTTCTTTCTCGAGCCCTTCAATCAGCCACCTCTAACTCTTTGAGGGTCAGACACTTCTTCAGGTAGAGAGTGGGGGGTAGATCTCTCTCCTCTGCAGGTGCCTCCCTCTGGAATGGCCTCCCTGCCTCTCTCAAACTTGAGCCGGATCATCTGAAGTTCCGGAAGCAGCTCAAGACCTTCCTTTTCTCCTCTGCTTTCTCTTTCTCTCCTCCCTGCTGACCTACCTCGTGCCTTGAAACACTTGTGTTTCCGCCTTGAAACACTTGTGTATAGGCGCGTTATAAATGCCATATCATATCATACCATATCATATCATATCTACCTGTCTGCTGCACTGATTGGTTGTGTGGCAACCCTTAGAGTCTCACTGGGTACCAGGCTCCTCCACGACCAGTCGCCTCTGTACTGCCTCCTGGGCTACCCCACAATTAGGGGCTGTAACTGTAACCTCACAGTCCCCTGCCTCTTTGCACTTACCCAGAGACCCAATGCCCCGGCTGCACTTGGTCAGAGCAATGCTGCCCTGACTGCACTTCCCCTTTTCCCTCTCGCTGGCATCCCACCCACACCCTCCCTGCACTTTGTGTTTCACAGTTGCACGATCTGAATGACCCACAGCCTCTTCCCTCCCTTGTCTTGTCACGCCAAGAAACACTTCTGTGCAGGCACATTATACATGACTTTTCATATCATACTTGCCTGAGAAACTTAAAATCCAGGTCACCACATGAAGCCAAACCATTGCCAAGTAGGAAACAAAGAACTGCAGCAAGGGCAAAAGCAGAAGGCAGGACTTTTCTGCTATGCACCCTGTCTTTGGAACAAATTACCAATGAAGATAAGGCTAGCCCACACATCTTACACTTTGCGAAGGACCTTAACGACCTACTGTTTAATGAATAGCTCATCAATCACTGATCATTCCTTACCACACAATCTAATTTCTCTCCCCTTCCCCCCATGCTCAACCTACCTAGTACACCTTCTCTGCTAACCTTGTACACTACTTGTAACCCCTTCAGTGAATCAACATTATACAGCACTCTATTGCTTATCGGCTAGGTTTGCTTTTCAAAAATCTGATACATGAATACATACGAGTTATCGTTTATGAAATACACCACCAAATAACACTGCTCATTTTTTGGGCATCGTTTGCAATGCTCAATTGGCAGAAGATAGGGCTAAGAGTGCTAATTACCATTCATTTCTGAGACCTCGGATTCCTTCTGTGTATTCTAGTAATGTGAGTGGCATGATGCATGTGGAAAAAAGTCATACCACTCCCAACCCTCCCTTCAAGTATATGGAACTGTGCTCTGACCTATCTCTTGAAATATGCAGGCGGTGTGAGTATGCCATACAACAAAATAATGCATGGGTTTTGACAATGCTGGCTGTCTTCTGGTTTGAACACCAGAGTCCCTAACATCCTTCAAACTCTCATTACCTGTTTGAGGGCACTGCTGAGACTATCGGGTTCCATGTTCCTCTACTTATTCCTCTACTTATGCTAAGTGCCTATCAACAGAGAGCTGCTCTTGGTCACATTAGGCACCCATGCATTGTTATTTCACAACTGCCAAAGAGGAATCATTTCTGCACTATAGTTACATGAAAGGAACGGGCACCACTAATATGGTTACAACAAATACTATCATTCACCGTGCACCAGGAACAGATAATGGTAGTTTTACACATCCTCACAAAGAATCTAAACTATGCCAACATTGTTAACCTTAACCGTCCATCCAATAATCCATATATTGTCCAGAACATTCCACACAGTGAGTAAAAACACTCATCAGCCACGAGCAATCAGTACGGAAGGCAACACAATGACATAATCTATAACCCATGTTATCCCTGGTCATTGGCTATGCTCAATAGATCTGATGGGAGTTGTAGTCCTTTTCATCTGAAGAGCCAAAAGTCACAGAGCCCTAGTCTAACCAACATACAACAGTTACATCCCCACATTGTACAAAGTTCTTCTAAACTATCAATTCCATGTACATCAGCCAGAAATCCAAGCATCGCCTGCGGGTAACACAGTCCAGCCTGTTTGCTTGCTACAAAGAATCTGATTTTCTCCTTCGCAGAAGCACAGATGTAGAACTTTGTACAAACGAAAAAGAGCCACATTGCTTTAGGTGAGGCTTCAATGTACAAACCTGCTCATGCATCTAGACCAGTGGCTTCTCCTCCTTTCATGGTTCTATGTGTTAATTTCACCGCGAAAATATTGTGATGCAAAAATATAGCCATATTTTTGCTGCGAAATTCACACATGTACCCTGCGGGGGACACCCCCACAACTCCCGTATAATTTTTTTATGTGCGGGGGGACACCCCCGCAATCCCAGATTCCACATAACATCCCCAACAAAAATATCGCCTATGGCGGCATGTACATAAAAATGCTGGTGATTATGGCAGAAATATCCTGGGAAACAATACATTCACATGCACTATCTGGTGCTGAAAACAGCTGGACCAGCCAAGTCGGCTATATAGAAGGGGGTGTCAGAGAAGGTAGCTGCCATAGAGCCCATCCCCTGTGACTGCCAAAAGTGGTGGTACAATCGCCGGCTTCAGGTGTGGAACATCCCGCCTGCCCATCGCAGGGAAAACCATGCCGCAGGAGTAGAGAATGGCGTATCCCCGAACCTGATGCCCTGGGAAGAGACACGCAGCTAAATGCTGCACATGGAGGACATCGAGCTAGTCAATGCAGCAGAGGCCGGAGCCGGGCCACTAGGCGATGGTGGTAAGTACAACAAACCCCATGTAAATGTAAATCATGTGTCCAAAGAAAGAAATCCCCGGGAAGATAAAAAGACACATGTAAAAGTGACCTGGTCTGATGCATGTCAGCCATAGCAAATGGTCCAATTGCACTTGCACGCCATTGGTCATGGGCAAAGGAAGCCATGCAAGCACCGTCGACAATATGCAGTGCCCCAAACATGGACACACGAGTAGTGCCCATGTGCCCCAAGGGAGTACAAGACAATAATCATTGTTCTAATGCACGCACAACTACACGCCACTGTTGCAGACCAACAGTCAATATGCAGTCCTGCCACCCGCATGTACAAGCACACATCAGAGAAAACCGAATAACCAAACAGCATTACAGGATCAGGACACACACAATGTAGTAACAGTGAAATGCAAGCTGGCAGACGTAACTCACTGAAAACTAACTGCCTGCTAATCCCACCCCAACAGCCACGTCCTCTGACATCAACACAGCTGGTCCATTATCTGGATGGGCAGGTGCAGGTGGGATGTCCGCACCACCATCACCCCTTACAGACAAGCCTATGCTACCTTCGACCTACCCACCACCAGCTACCCATCCTACACTACCTGTGGCACCGTCACCACCAGCAGCCCAGCCTACATTTCCTGTGGCCCAGCCACCACCATAGGCTCAGCCTATACTTCCTGTGGCCCAGCCACCAGTAGCGGCCCAGTCTACACTTCCTGTGGCCCAGCCACCACCAGTAGCTCAGTCTACAATTCCTACAGCCCAGCCTACTTTACCTGTGGTGACATATGCACAGCTACCAGACATCCTGCACAAATCCACTGTGGCCCCACCATCACACCCATGCACCACTTGACCCCACCGCCACACCAGGCACCAGCCTATCCCGCCAGATACATTGATGAGGAGGAGGTGGAGGAGGGAGGGGATGTTGATGAATCAGAAGAGCACATTCCAAACCCAACGCCTTCATTCAGTCCAGCCCCTCTTCACCACCCATGCCCAACACCCAGGACATGGATTCACAGATCTGTGGGATGGAGGAAAGGCACACAGCAATGGCTGACATGGTGCAGCAACAATTTAATGAGTTACTCCTCATGAGGGAGTGTGCGCAGGCCAGCAGCTGCAGGTTGCGCACAGGCCCTGGGGCACCCCCCCGCGCACTGGTGCTACTTTGTTTAAAGGGTCATGATGGCAATAAGGGGGTGTCAGCAATGGCAGAGACCCTCTCCCGCACCCTGCAGGCAACCCTGGAGTGCTTGGAGGCCCAGCGGTCTGACCCACCCTCTACAATGACAACCCCAGCAAGCTCTCAGCAGGGCATCCCGAGACTCCATTCTCAGCAGCTAACCGGCACACCTGGACATGGCAAGGCCCCAATGGACAAGAAGCAAATAAAAGTGACACTACCGTTTTGACACTGGGACATTTGATTGTTTGGGGTGTGGTGGGACAGGATATGTGGGGAGGAGAAGGATGTGTGTGGTGACAGGGGTTGTGGGGAGAGGTAGGGGTTTTGTGGAGAAAGGGTGTATGGAGGTGGGCGGGGGTGTTTTGGGTGATGGTGTGTGGGATGGGGAGGAGGTGTGGGGACATGGTGTGAGGGGAATGGAGCATGTGTTTGGGGATGGCGGTGTGGGGAGAAGGATGGGGCATGGGGTGTCAGTTGTAATTAGAGTGTTTTTCAATACATCATGGTTTTCACTTGTAGCAATGAGTGGACATGCTTTCTTTTGGTACAAGTATTTATTGTTTGTGGGCATCATATGCAGTAAGGTACATGGGTAGTGTATTGTAGATGGGGGACTTAGAAAAAGTTATCAATGAGTTCTAGGTGGGCCATGCACCCATCCCTGGCATCCATGCACATGTGCATCATCATCTTCATCTTCATCCTCAGGTAGAGGAATGTCCAGATCTGGAGGCATGAAATGTTCCACAACATCTGCATCAGGCATCACATACGTATATCATGCCTGATGCAGATGTGGTGCAACATTTCACAGGTCAGGACTATCTGCCCCACCTTCTCTGGCCTGTAAATGAGTGTACCCCCAGACCGGTGTAGGCATATGGAACGTGCCTTCGGAGCCTGCATATATGCTTGATGGTTGCCCTGGTTCTCACATGTGCCCTGTTATATTCCATTCCATCCTGATTCTGGGGATCCCTCCAAGGAGTCATCAGCCAAGGAAGCAGTGGTATCCTGAGTCACCTGCAAGGGGTACTGACACACGATTATCTTAATCTTGCTTTTAGCAGGACTGTGTGAATTTGACATATATCACACCTAGACTGTATGTGTAGGTTAGCCGCACCATGCATCTGGTCTAATGGTATAACTGAGCCTTGTGCTTCCAGCTGCCCCCTGAGACAGGCACTGTGTAACATCTGTATACTGCTGGGTTCTGTTCCCTGAGATGGATTCTTGTGGGCAGGAAATGTATCAAACCTTGATTGACCTTATAGGGGTGGGAAATGTGTCCCACATGGATGTATTTCTGAGGTAGGAAACATATTATTTTTGACCATATTGGAAACTCACCATTGTACATTTGCAACCTCACAGTATGAAATGAACACAACCATTCCTCAAATTCATCACTAACTGCATGCACTTCACGACACCTGATGTGAGAACCAACCATACACAATCATGCATCATGACTGTCCATTGTGGTTTAAAATGTTCTGGTAAGTGACTGATGCTTCTCCAGCCATATGCTTATCCTGTGTATTGTAGCCTTCAATTCAGGCTATCGCTGGTTGGTCTTGCATGTGAAGGGTGCTTTCCAGACATGCATTTATGGCATTAACTCCCCCATGTCTGTCACTGATGCTACGATGTAGTTGTAAATATAAATGTACTCACCCAACTTCCAGGTCCTCTGTCCTCGTGATGCGCCATGTAAGCAGGTAGGGTGCTGTTACGCAGGACCATGGAGTTGTGGGTTGATCCTGGGAAGCGGGCACAGCAGTGCGTGATGGTCAGGTTGGCATCACTGGTCACCTGGACATTGAGGGAATTGCACTGCTTCTGTTTCCTGAAGATCTCCTCTGAGGTATGTGGGGGCACCAGCTTCATGTCTGTGCAGTCCAATGCTGCCAGCACATTGGGCATGGCCTCAATTGCTTAGATGTGGGCCTCGGTGGCATTTACATGTGCCTGGGTGGTTGGGAGGGTGATGGGCTGGCCCACATGACACAGGGGGACATCCAGTACCTGCACCAGCCATCTGGAGAAAGCAGGCTATGATATGCAATGCAGGGGGCTCACAAATTGCTGAAACATGCCAGTGGCAAGGAAATGCAGGCCGATTCTGCTCCCAAAGTCATCCTGGATGAGGGACAAGAGTTCAAGTATTGTGTCCCTGTTTAGGTGGTGCAGGGTGTGTACTGCCTGTGAGGGCCCAAGGTGTGGCCTTTGTGCAGGGAATCACAGCACACCTCCGCCTCATGGCCTACATCCCAATCATCCTCCTCCTGTCCCTGGGGTCCTGTCACCACTGATGTTAGTCCACCTCAATAATCTGCACTCCAGCATGGAGCACCTCCATGTGCATGGCAGCAACAATGAGTGGCAGCATAGTTGTATTTGGAAGTGTTCTTGTGTTGGGTGTGTCTCTTTAGTACTGTTCCTGTGTGTATTGGGTGCACCTGAGTGGATTGGGTGCAGCTCTGGCACAGTTTTTGCTGGTAATACTAGCATCTTTCTGCTTCTATTACTGGAAAGTCCATGCTCATAACAAGCCAGTGGTACCATTGTGCCAGTATTACAGGCTCTTCATTGCGGTACTAGAATCTGTTTCCGGTGACAGTAATACTGTGGGAGTTGTTACCTGCACCAGTTATTCTGGCTAATGATTTCCATGTAACTTGTGATTTGCCAGTCCAGTAATAGTGCCAGTATACAGTATTACTGGCACTTTACTACCAGACTGGGAAACCTGTAATGAGCCCCAATGTGACCTTCCCTGACCCATTTCACAATTGGATACTGTGCAAACTCACTGAATGGGTGCCATATCCCCGGGTGCTACACATTTAAGGCCTCAATTAAAAAAAAAAAACACACATTGCATGGACCGGACTGTCTTTGCATTTTTGTGCAAAACACACAATGTGTGCAAAGTTCAGCATTTGCACTATAAGATGCAATTAAAATGTGTTCAAAATGTGTAATTGGCTTAACACATTTTCTTACACTTCACAACACATATATAGTTCATTCAACATGCTATTTAGGCATGGCAGACAGCATTTGCAATGGTTCTTATGCAATCTGCCTGCTTTATACACATGCTGAAATAGGTGAATCTCTTGTTTTTAGACAGTATGAAAATCTGATGTTGGTGTAAAATCATGTGTTTTTTTAATGAAGACTGATGAACCATGGTGGACACAGTAATTAAAGCTTGGAGACCCTTTTCACCTGCAAAAAATACAACAATGCCCCTGAAGCTGAGCAAAAGATGTTCATACCTTCAATTATGCTCAGGATACTTTTCTTTTGTCTTTTTATTTTATTTCATATAGCCCTTTAAGCCAAAGTGCTTCACAAAGTTAAAGAACATGGTACAAAAAAGTATGATAAATTAGCAGAAAATCAATTCTAACTGATATCAGGCAATCGGGAGCTTTGAAGAAGATGGGTTTTTAAAGAAAGACAGAAGAGAGTGTAGCCAGTAAAAGAGCGGATAGAGAGTCGGAGAACATTGCAGTGAAAAGGAGCGAGAAGCTGTAAAGTTCAGAACCAGGAATGAACACATGGAGGAGGAGGAACACTCAGTCTAAAGAGAGAAGAAGAGCGTAGGGAACAAGATGGAGAGTAGAAGGATATGAGTACAGCAAGGTAGTCAGGTGCAATATGGTAGAAGGATTTAAAGACTAGGCAGAGAAAATTAAATTTGAGTTGAGAATGAAAGGGTAGCCAGCCAAGTGAGGCCAGAGAAGAGGAGATAGAGTCTCGGTAGAAGACAGAGTCGACGAACAGAGGAATTGTAGATGGATTTCAAGGGAGCAAGACGCGAGGACGGAAGACCAAGGAGAGTCGTAGAGCAGAAGAAGTGTTGTGACAAGATTAGAGGAGAAATTAGCAGTTTCGTAGCTTGGAAAGTGAGGGGAGGTTGAACTTAACAAATATTACAAAGGTGAAAATGGCAAAAGCCAGAATTGAGAGAGATATGGAGAGCAAAAGTAAGATTAGAGTCAAAGTAGAGACCAAGGTTACAAGCTGTGTCAGATATAGAAAGGTTCGAAGGAGGGAAGGATACAAAAGGAGTTGGCAGATTTGGAGACAGAGTGTTGGCATGGAAGAATAGAACGTCAGTCTTCGCTGCATTTAAAATGAGGGAATGAGATGCCATCCAGGCCTTGATAGCAGAAAGACAGGCAGTAAGAGTATGGTGGATGTGAAGGAGAAGAAGGAAAGAACAATTTGAGTGTTGTCAGCATAAAAGTGATGTGAAAAACCAAAAGAAGAGGAGGTCTGACCAGCCAGGAGATGGAGAAAGTTCTATTAGATAGATAGGAAGAAAACCAGGAAATAACAGAACCCATAAATCCAACAGAAACGAGAGAGATTCGAAGAGCAAAGGATGATGGACAGTACCAAAAGCAGCAGATAAGTCAAGAAGAATAAGAAAAGAGAAGTGTTTGGAGTAGCGAACTGTAAGAAGAGAATTCAGTAAACAGGTTGGAGCAATCTCAGTAGAGTGACGAGGAAGAAAACTGGACTGAAAATGAGGGAGAAGGGCTAAGTCAGTAATAAAGGATGATATCTGAGAGTACACGAGGCGTTCTAAGAGATTTGACAGGAATGGTAGGAGACGGAAATTAGAGCCAATTAGAGGATTTGCTGACATTCTTTTTCAGAATAGGGATGCTTGTTGCATAATTAAAGGTTGTAGGGAACATAGAAGAAGAGAAACAGACATTAAAGAACGAGAAGAGATAAGCTATAAGAAAAGGATAAAGTTTAGGAATGAGAGCAGATGGAATGGGATCAGTAGGGGTTGCCGTGGGATGAGCTTTGGCTAGCAGAAGCAGCTTATCTGATTCCAAAACTGGTGCGAAACTAGAGATGAAAGCTGATGGAGATGGAGGAGATGAAGGTGCTACACTTGAAGGGGGAGAGTTTAGAATATCTTGACTCAGAGAGTGAACTTTAGAAGAGAAAAAGCAAGCAAAGTCAGATGCAGACAGAGCAAAGTTAATAGAGTAATCAGGAGAAGGAGGAGAAAGAAGTTGTGTTAAGGTTTGAAATAGATACCTAGGATGGGCAGATTGTGTATGAAGACAGTCTGAAAAGTAAGCCCATTTAGCAGAAGTGAGACAATTATCGCAGAGAGAATGGTAGGAAAAATAAGTGGAGTGATTAGATCTTGATTTGAGCAAGCACCTTTCCAGATGGCGGAGAAGCCCTGGCATGGAGGTGAGAGGAAAGCCAAGATTTAGAAAGTTTATGAGTAGGCTGAGAAGAAGACAGAGGATAGAGTTGGTCGATACCGGAGGAGATAGAAGAAGAGAGGATAGGTGTGGCTTCATCAGCACTGAGAGAGGAGAAGTTTAGTAAGAGGGGAAGAGTTGTAGTGCAGGTGTCATGAAATAATGAAGGATAAAACTGCGTAGATAACTCTGGAAGAATGTCTTTTGCGGAAGAGAAGGAAAGGAGTTCAGGGGGACAGAAGACAGGAGTGATACAGAAAGTTGATGGTGATCAGATTAATAGACAGGTAAGGCATATACAGAGGAGGCAGTAAAGGCAGAGAGAAAAATCTTGTCTAGTGAAGAACCAGAAGTGTGAGTAGGAGGAATAGGAAGAGATGACAGCATGTGGGATTCAAGAATAGAGAGGAACAGAGAGTCAGATTTAGTAGAAGATAAATGGAAATTTAAGTCACCTAGTAGTATAAGAGGAGAAGGGATAGGGTATGATATGAGAGAGAATATCATCACAAAAGGAGCGAAGTGGGCCAGGAGGACGAAAGATGATGAGAAAAGAAATAGTGTGAGTACTAGTGAAGATTTTATAGATTAATTCAAAGGATTAATAAACTGGCATAGGCACAGGCGAGGGAATAAAAGAGTAGGACGGACATTAGATTATGCCAATGCCCCCACCACGACTGCTGGCTCTGGGAACATGGGCAAAAGAGGAGAAAGGAGAAGTAAGAGAAGCAGCAATGGTAGTATTATGGGGTAAAATTCAGGTTTTGGTAATACATAGAAAGTGAAAATGTAGACTTAAGAAAATGTCCAGTACTGCAGTTGTTTTGTTGCATATGGACCTGGCGTTCCCGAGGCCCAGGTCAATAGCAGTTGAAATATTAGTAGGTATTCAGTAGATGAAATTAGGATTAAAGCAGGTAAGTGCAGAGTTAGTGTCTGGTTGAGAGCCATCAGAAGATAAGAAACTGGGTATTGTTATGGACATGAAAATGCAAACCAGTACCTTGATGGTAGACTTGATACCAGGCGATGTTTTGCCCAGAAGCACTGGGGACGGAAGAGGATAGCAGGTTAGCTGCAGACAGCGGTGTCCCACTTTGCCCGGCTTTGCCATGAGTTAGGTCTTAAGGCAGCAGCAAACGGGATGGTAGTGAGGCTGGGGGTGTAGCTTCTCCTGTTGCCAGTTGTTGCCAGACAAGAGTAACGCAGCTCCGAATAGGATCCTGAAGCACCGGTGAAGCGGGCCAAGCACGTATGATGTTTTCGCTTTACTCCAGTACAGGTAGCGAGCTCAGGCCCTCACAAACCAGGTAGATGATGAAAAGAACAGCAGAATCAGGAGGTCCCCGTACAGTCACAACAGCTGCAGACAGCGATGTCCCACTTTGCCCGACTTTGCTATTTGATACTTTTGATGCTGTCAGTTTGTTTCACTATGGTGTGATTGCCTGTGTGCATACTTCGAAAATACAAACATGTGTGTAGGTCATTGGAAATCACTCTTATGCATACAAACATGCCTGCTTAAAAGAGGAACCATCTCATTTAGTGCAAAGTTGCACGGTATTAACACTAGGGCAAAGAACGCCCTAATTTTAAAAACACTGGGATATATTATAAAACTATTGCATCATGACAAGTGCAGGTTGTCATGGCAAAAGCATGAGGTCAAACATTGCAAAAAAGAAAAATGTCCACTGCGTTATTGCAACAGTGCAAAGTTTGCCCTAGTGCTAATAGAGAATGGTATTAGCACTAGGGCAAAGTTTGCTTTGATGAAAAAATGCAAAGTAAATACACATTTTTTGCACTGTTGCAATTTTTGCCGTGGTGATAATACCATGCCAAACTGCACTTGTCATGCTACGACCCTGGCACAAATGGGTTAACGGCACCGTAAAAGGCTGCGGCGCCGTTAACCCATTAGCGCCTTACTATGAGGTCCCTTTGCAGGACCCGACCTGAACGGCTGGTCTAGACCAGCCGTTAAAGTAGGGACCCGCAAAGGGACCTTGGTGCTCAGTGCGGTACCGCAATTTGCAGTACCGTACTTAGCGCCTTCCCCAGTCTCATTGAGCCCTATGGGGCAAAAATGGGAATGGGGAAGGGACAATGTTCAATGGGGAATTACCGCCCCGCCAACCTTGGAATGGGGTGGTAATTCCCCATTGAACATTGGTGGACTCGTTACGATACCGGCACCAACCATGGTGCTAATAGCGCCATGGTTTAGCGCCAGTATCGTAATGAGGGCCATATCTTCTTATATGTTACAGGGTTTTTAATAATGGGGCAAACTTTGCCCTAGTGCTTATACTATGCAACGTTGCACGTGCACCAGTGCAAAGTTGCTGTACTGTGGCCCCAGAAGGGCAGTCTGTAGTACATAGGAGGCTTTTTGGAAAACCAAACTGCATCGCCTGCATGTTAAATCACAGTTGTCCTAATTGCACAAAGGATGCTATTTACATAGCCTTTCCCCTTTGTGTCATACAGCACGTCATCTGTGTTATTGACGATACATAAATATTAAATATCACTGACTGGCCTGAGCATTACTCTGTTTTCAAATGTATAAACTGATGCATTTCCCATAAATGTATATTCATTTCTTGAATGTAACTTTATTTTCCATTTGGAACTATTCAAAAAAGTTCTCTTCTGCAACCTCAAAGCAAAACCATAATTAAAAAAAAGGAGTACAAATGAAACTGTTCACAGAATACACTTTTCATAAAAGCGGTAAAGCCAATCCCTGTCTTCCAACAAATGACATCTATGGTTTATCTCCTCTCTTCTCGTATGAATAACCCATGGTTTCCTGCTGTTTATTCATCCACGGAGGAGGCAATCAGCGTAGCTCTTGAGAACATAGCATTGTTTCATTTCTGAAAAGTGGTATATTTGCAGGCTACTCAAAGACACTTCATTCAGCTAAGATAATTAGCAGAAGCAAATGGCTGGCAGCAGCGAGGGTCTGATCCGGGCAGCAAATCCGCCATCTTACTCTTGACTGACTAAACATTCCAAGGATGTGTTTGACTTTCCCTGGGTGCTCCTATTTCTACTTACCCAGAAGACTAATGGAGGCCTTGGTGATAAGGGCAGGGATATGGGCTGAGTGGCAAAGCACGGCCTGAGTTACAAAGGACCATCCTGCAGTGAGAGCGCCCTCAGCTAGCAGACATAAATGCAGCAGCTGAACGCTGCCATTGTTTTCTTTTTTTCTGAGATCTGTTAAAAAAAGGTGTTGGAAATGCAAAGAAATGCATGCTGTATTCAATCTCTGCTTTACAATTACTCGCTCTGATTTCCGAATTGTTGGAAGATGGCGGGAGATTTGAGATCCCAGCTGTCACACTGGGTCCGCCCTAGAGCCACACTGACAGGGTGACAAGTTCAGCAGTTGCAAGGTTGAACTTTTCACACCCCTTCAGCGCTCAGCAGCTCGTTGGCTGCTGGGATTGTGTTCTTATGTTCTCTTGCCTGGTTCACAGATGGCAGGGTTGCAATCAGTGATGAAAGGATCCAGCAGCACACACTCTCAGGGCGGTGTGTGCACTGCTGCCGTCAATCATCGATTCAGCAGTTTCATCAGAGATTGATGGAGTCGTACACGAACAGTAGACCACTCCTTGCCGATGAAACAGTCACGTGGGAATAATCACACCCTGGAAATAAACATGTGCTGTGTGTTTCAACTGGCAGTCATTGCAGTCTCTGTCACACCTTCAGCTGCCACCCAAAAAAGGGAAGCTTAAATTAGGTAGCATGATAGCTGGCACTGCCAGGGGAGTAGGCCCCCGGCCCCTGGCCCCTGGCAGTCTTCCCTCATTATTTTATGCTGACGATTACAACAATCAGGGCATTGTATTCAGTGCCTCTCACCCCATCCCTACAAGGCCAGGAGTCGGGCATTTCGCTCCACTAGAACCTCTTACAATCAATGTGTCAAGCTCCAATTAAATGTGTCTGTTACTTCAGTACTGATCCCCGGATTACTTAGAAATCAAATGCGTTGCCTTATCTGCATTTGGTATTACAATGGAGCAGGGGAGTTGCTAGGTCTGGAAAAGACCCGGGGCTAAGCTGATGTCAGAACTGTTGGGACTGGGGGCTAGCTAGTCTTTTGGCTGTAGCTCCTGAGATTCTATCCGGGGCTACAACCAAAAGATCAGGGGCTATAGCCCCCATAGCCCCCCGCCCTAGCAACGCCCCTGCAATGGAGGAAAAACGGAGCTGCATTCAGCAAACATGCAGGCACATAGCATTGCCCTTTTGCAGCTAGTTCTTCATTGTCATGCCCCTGCCCCTCCTCGGACTGCATCATTCTGGCTTTGTCTAACATGTATTCATAAGGATTTATTATATATGGCTATAGTAATTTATCATGTGATTTGCATGTCACAACTAATGTAGGCAACTATGCACAAAGTTGTAAAAATAGAGACAGCTATGCTCAATGTTAGCGGAACACCTGGTCTCACATCACACTTTGTCACTTGGCATGTTGAATGAGCCTGGGTAAATCATTTTACCTCACTCTCTTTCACGTTGACATAATTAGGATGGCCCAGCGGCCTAGAAGAGGCTCCGTTTGCAATGTGCATTGTGTGCATTGTACAGACGAGCACTGGCTCTGATGTTATCTCTTATTTGTATTACATATATATATATATATATGTATATATATATGGAGAACCTTGCCCTAGTTCCATGTGCATATATATTAAGGTATTATATGCCTGGTCTAGTCATCATATGTAAGGTAAAGGCTTGTGCAGTCTGCCATCATATGAAAAGTACAGTTTCAAATTACCCCATATTGCCATAATATGCTGGTAGAGTCATCACATCTTAGGTATGGCCCCGCATGTCCAGGTGGTGCCATCATATTCTAAGTGCAACTTCAAAGGCTGCACTAATGCCATCTAATGACTGGCGCAGTCACCATACATAGGTTACTGGCATTTATACCATACACTGCTGCCCTTTACATGGTAGAGGAAAAAGGCAAGATCGCTCAGCTAAGTGCATGCTTTGTTTTTATAGATAATATAACAAGGAACAAAGACCCTTGATGTATTTAATTTTCTACTAGTACAAAAACAAAAAAGGGGCTGCTTTTTTAGATACATCATAATAGTACAAGGATGAGCACATAAGAAGCATACTCTGATCAAATACATATCACCAATAGTTTGTGGAGACCCTTGGCCTAGTTCCATGTGCATATGTTGCACACACTGTGAAGAAATCCTGGCTACACCAGTCGTGGGACAGTATGTTAAATGGTCAGTGTTGAAAATATGGCTGAGTAAAATCTGGCAGCACTTCAATGCTTTAACAGGGTTTATCACTGAAAAAGTAATCTGCATTTTGTGAAGACATAGCCGTTGTTGGTAATGGTGATTTATGTCAGGTGACAAGGTCAGTACTCTATCCCTGTCAAGTGACAATGTAGAACCCTTTCACCCTTGGGTGGTATGCCTACCAGATTGGAAGACAGAGCAAGTCCTACCCTATAGGTGGGACGGTGGGCGTTATGAGTGACCCAATTCCTGTCCCTTAGCGTGCCATCATTCTTATAGAGAGTACCGCTTTCAATCAATCAATACATTTCTCGCACAAAGCTGACCAGTTTCTTTCTATTTTCATGGTAACTACATGTGCCAGCATGACCAGCAGTAGGAAAAGGAAATTGCAGCCTAACCAAAACTTCACAGAGTGGGTGGGTGCCTACAAACCTAAGCCGGCAATGTCCTAAAGGGAGTCACCAGAAAATGCAGAGCCACAGAGAGAATGTCAAATGCTCCACATTGTGTAAAGACATTACACTCACCTGTCATATAGCCACAAAATGAGTCCCTATCAGAACTAATGGGATAACAAGACCACAATTCCATCAGATGAACATGGACTTCAAAGGCATTGCTCACCATGGTAGGTTGCAATTGTGAAACCCTGGGGGACTGTAGGGTATTTTGTGGAGATTTGGGGCCTGACGGTATTTTATTACCGCCGAAAAATAACTTAGCAATAATCACTCTTTGTATTCAGATTTGGCCATGTGCAACAATAATACAATGGACATGCATTATTTCAGCACCCAGACCTGCATATTTGGTATACGTGGTTGGTGGTATTTTGGTGAGCATACTTCCCTTGTTTTATTTGTGGCCCCAATGTCCAGAATCCCTTATCTTTGCTTAGATTTTTCGTGTGATCACTAGAGAGACCTCAGACCTGCATTCTAGGAATACCACATTTCCAGTGATAGTGTTGGTGTGCCACCATGGGCGAACTCACTGACTTATTTACGACAGAGAGCTATATGTGGTAGTCTTGTGGTAATTTCCACTACCTTATATACGGTAGGGAGCTATGTTCAGAGAGTCTCTCTTCCCGTTGGCTCATGTACCTCCAACAAGTTATGCTACAGTTACTCACAATTATTCATACTGATTCTGACATGCACACATCTGTCTTAAAATGACCATTGCACTGTTTAAAAATCTCCCCACATCATTGGCATTGTAATGGTAAATAGAAAATAAACCACCCGTCTGTTTTCAAATATTTTCTGTATTATAAAAGTTGCATTTAGACATGATCTCATTCTTTACAGAAATAAATAAAATGGTACAGTAAAAGCATTTTCTATGTCACACTGCAAAGAGCGTGGCGGAGAACAGAACTCAAATTGCAACATTGGTATTT
This sequence comes from Ambystoma mexicanum, assembly GCF_040938575.1. Taxonomy (NCBI): domain Eukaryota; kingdom Metazoa; phylum Chordata; class Amphibia; order Caudata; family Ambystomatidae; genus Ambystoma; species Ambystoma mexicanum. The sequence continues at coordinate 925,936,465 of NC_090929.1, read as the reverse complement.
GATTAAGACACGCACAGGAATCCTACACTGACTGCATATTTTCGTGCACACACCCGGCTCCCACGCTTAGGTAATTACCTTATCTGAGTGTTCTTCAGTTGTTCTCTTTGTGAATGTGGCTCTCTTGGATTAACTCCAGCAAAAAGGAACGCTTGCCTTCTCAAGCCGGGGTCATTGCCTGGAATTCTCAGCTTTTTCAGATAGGAATGCCTCAGCCAGTGGAAAGGTTTTTCTTTCAGCTCTCTTCAGTCTCGACTGCAGCAGGACACCGGAATCTGCATTCAGTCAGGACCCCACAGCCAGGTCTTCTCCCCAGTAGTGCAGAAAGATGTCTCCCTGTCTTTTTCCCTGATACTGCCCACTAAAACTTTCCTCTCAGCCCTCTGTATGACGTGTCCCAATGAAATCCATCATCTCTCATCCTCCTACTCTTCAACAATAGCTTCGCTTATACATTTGCAATTGTTGCAAATCTGACTTCCTCCTTCCTGCAGTTACTGTGCACAAAAACACGGAGAATCAGGCAGAGAAGAGAAGAGAAAAAATCTGCACACACATTTAAATGGTTTTCAGAGTATGCCTAATTCTGCAGTGGAGAACACATTTTATTAGTGGGTTATATTAAAATAAGGTTTTATTAGTCAGGTTAATGGTTAATAGGTTAGCTGTTAATTTTCAAATGTGTCTCTAGCAATATAGGCATTTCAGGTGAAAAATAGTGTGCATTTTTAAATGAACACGTGTGCTTTTAACTGTAAAAATAGATTTGCATCTTATATGTTAAAATCGTTTTTGACTGAATAGTCTGTCTTTCCTTGTTAATCTGCTAACCCATATAGCAATGCACCGCACCCTTGTGGTAGTGGTGCTGCAAAAAAATTTTGTTACTTGTGCAGTATTGCTGTACTCTGTACTGTAACACGCCAAATATCCTTACATATACCCTCCTTTTGTTTTTAGAACTTGGCTATAATCCAAGCCAATTCCTAAAAATAACTTGTTCTATTTTTTCTTACAATATAGCAATCCAACAAAATGAATATTCATGTGCATCAATGAAAATTTGCAATCAACATTTCATCTGAGTCCATCAGTTCATAAAATGTTCCACATTTGCCTTCTCAGTGGAAGTGGCATTACTTTAAGTTTAAATTTTCCAAGTCAATTAAAAACAATGAAATAAAACAACTAACTAAAACAAATAAGTAACATAACAAGTTAAAATAAATAATTAAAATAATAAATACGTGGAACTTCATATGCCGGAACTTTTGTTTTGTCTCTTTTGGTATGTCCCGACCAGCGATGTTATTCGGTTCATTCGAGTACTCTTTCATCTTGGCAATCTTGAATCCACAGTAGTCATCTCTTTTGGCATTCCGGTTATTTTGTCTTCACCTCCACCTGGAGGCAGGCATCTTTTGGTCTTCATCCAGGGGACTCCAGGACTCCATCGTCTCCCGTGGCCTCTGATCCCAGAACCTCCGACCAAATAATGTTAATTGTCTAAATCAAAATAGAAAATAAACAGATTAAGTACATAGCACAATACTAATTTCCACCTTTTGCCAAAAATAAAACATGCTTGGTAAAAATATTTCGTTTATATTTTTTTCTGTTTTTTTTTTTTCTGAAATCAAATACAAGTTAAAAGAAAACAAGCATATATAAAACAGCATTCAATATTTAATACACTTTCTCTCTGCACACCAACCATGAGCTTCCATTATATGTGCATTTATTTATTTATTTATTTATTTATTTATTTATTTTATATTATATATTTTACATATACTACAGTGTTTATGTGCCATCATAACAATCAACTTTTTAACTTCTTTTTCACTGCCTCCTGATTGTACCCATTTATTTTCTCAAGGGACTCTATCTGTTTCTACATGCTCAAGCTGCCTGATCTCATGCCTGGGATGGCATGGTTTGATTTGATTTACATGGACAAACTGCTCTATTGCTGTTTCACCTTCATTTTTCAAAATTTTATACACTACAGGAGAGACCTTATCTATAATTCGAAATGGCCCCTGCCAGGCTGCTAGAAATTTAGAATTTTTTTGTTTACTTTTTCCAAAATGAAACTTGTACACCTGATCCCCTACATTGTATTCCTTTACTGATGTCTTTTTATCATAATATGACTTTGCACTGTCAGCAGCTCTTTCCAGATTTCTCTGCACAAAAGCAAATGCATGTTGCAAATGCCTCCTCAGTTCATCAATATATTCATGAACTGTGGATGCACTCACTAGAGTTTGCTCATGTGTTCTGTATAGTAGGTGTTGTGGTAACACCATTTTCCTACCTGTTAAGACCTCATGGGGGCTAACACCTGTTGCTTTGGCAGGAGTCGACCTGATTGCCATCAAAACCAATGGTAAACGCAAATCCCAGCTGGAACCTGCTTCTGCCACAAATTTCTTTAAAATATCCACAACAGACCTATTGCTTCTTTCAACTGTACCTGAAGACGCCGCCCGATATGCGATATGTAGTTTCCTTTTCACACCTAGTATTTGCCATACCTTACTCATTAGAGCACTTGTGAAATGACTTCCTCTGTCTGACTCAATTCTTTGTGGCAACCCAAACCTTGAGAACACCTGGTTCACCAGCAATGTGGCTGCTGTTTGCGCACTACAATCTGGTGCAGGAATGCATTCAATCCACTTTGACATCAAACATACCACACTCAAAATATAACGGTGTCCCCTGCTCGACCTTTTTAAAGGACCTACATAGTCTATTTGCAAATCTGACCATGGGAGAGTTAGGCCTCTTTTCCTCAATGGTGCTCTATGCATTGGTGAAGCAGGTTTAAATTGGGCGCATACTAGACATCCTCTAGTATATAATTTCACATCTTGGGACATATGAGGCCAGTAAGCATAATCTTTTAGTATTTCTAATGTTTTTTGTGAACCTCTATGGCCTGCAGTTATGGCATCATGTGCATGGTGTAGCATTAGTCCTCTGAATGAAAGGGGTACTACCCACTGTATTTGCCCTGTTATGGACTCTCTAATCATGAGTCCATCCTGTAATCTAATTCGTGTTTTGTTCTTTAATAACACCCTCAACTCTTCTTTTCCCATACAATCATTTTCTGTTAAAGGATTTTGTTCAGGATCTATCAAATGATTATAATAGATTCCCAAAATTTGATCATTCTTTTGTGCCTCAATCAAATCTTGGTCTGGCGTGTCATGACTCCACTGCACCACCGGTTGATCTACCTCCTTTGGTGCTTTAGAACGTGTGACTGCATCAATTTGTATTTCACCCATTACATAATCAATAGGTAGCAATTCTCCCATCACAGCCCCAATCTTAGCCAGATGGTCTGCCTTATCATTTCCCTCCTTATCCTCTCCTGGTGTTTTTAAATGCCCACGAATTTTTCTCCAGTATATTGTTAAATTATTTTCTGACACCAATTTGTCTATGGCTTGTATCATTTTTCCATGTTTAAGTGGCTTTTTGTTGTATGTAACCATGCCTCTTGCTTTCCAACCAGGCAAATACTCCACAAAGCTATTCCGTGCATAGTCAGAATCAGTCACCAGGACAATTTCACTGAACTTTTTATCAACTGCAGTAGCAATTGCTTTATAGATGGCTGCCAATTCCACCACCTGACTGCTCCTATCTCCAATCCTCATCCCTATACTAGGAATGCCTTCACATTTCAACCAGACATTTCCTATTCCTGCCACTAATTGTTTATTACTGTCATTTTCAATGTGAAAAGCACAACCATCCACATATACAGTTGGCAAATCCTTGCATGTTTTTTCATCAAAAGCTTTGTGTGGTGATTGTTCAAATTCGTGTAAACTAGCTTCCACATCCATTTCATTTGGTATTTGTTCAGCTGCACAGTCATGTAAGTCAGCTAACCCTTGAGCAATTGGGCTCTTTTTATTTTGTCCATATCTTACTTCTACGGGAAAACCTTGTAATGCCAGCGTCCATGAAGTGATTCTGGATTGCGCTAGATTGCCTGATCTAATTCTTTTACTCTCTAAAAATTGCAAAGGTTGATGATTTGTTTCAATAATCACCTTTTCTCCCTGAACAATGGGGCGAAAATGTTGTAGCGCCCACACAGTGGTTAATAGGGCCTTCTCACATTCATTAAATTTCATTTCAACTTGGGAAAATGCCTTACTTGCATATGCAATGGTTTTGTGATTCAAATCGTGTTTTTGTCATAACACTGCTGACATACAATGTTCAGAAAAGCCTATTTCTATAAAGAAATCCCTGTCCTTTATGGGGTATGCTAAACATGGTGCCTTTACAAGACATTCCTTCAATCTAGCCACTGCATCAGACTGCTCTCTTTCCCATCTCCAGGGAGTATTTAGTTTAAGCAGTTTAGTCAATGGTTGAGTGATTTCTGCATAATTCTCAATGAACTTTCTGTTATAGCCTGTCATCCCTAATAAACTTTTTACTCCTTTCACATTTTTAGGATCTTTTAATCTTTGTATGGCCTCTATTTTCTTCCTTTGTGGATTTAGCCCATGTTCAGTCACTTCATGCCCTAGAAAGTTCTCACCTTTCTCAGGTCTTTTTCACTTTTGGCTAAGCACATTGGTAAATGAAAAGACATTTTTCCCTCCTTTTTACCCATTTCTGTGCGAGATATTTTATTCATTTCTCCATGTTCAGAGGTTTTTTGGAGTGTGGCCACCGTTCGCCCATCCATCTGGGTAACATCAGAGACCACATTACAACCTCCCAACTGAACATGTGTAACAACATCATTCAGCAATGTGTCATTTTTTAATTCTGTGCATTTGTGATCATTTAGTGTAATACCAGCCCTTTCAGCCTCTTCAAAAATATGTGGCTCAAAGAATTTTTCAGGTGATTGACTTGTACCCTCCTTGTGAGTATTTCCTTTTTCTGTCTGTGTTTGGTCATTGTTTTGCTTGCCCAGGGAAGGAGCTATGGCATCCCCACTTACTCCCTGTTCACTGGTATTCCCCATGCATGAGTCATTTTTCTTAAATCTGTTCCTTTGTTCTTTTGGAGTTCCTAATGTTTCTTTTTCATTTGTGCAAATCTTTACTGTTTTATTTAGCTCTAAGTTAAACCGTACCTCTTTTTTAGAAGTATTTGCACTTTCTGTCACAATTTCATTTACTGGTACTTTCATTTTTAATCCATTAGACATCTCAGAGTCGTTATGCAAAATTATATCAGAGCAATCTGTCATTTTGGCACTGCAGTTATCATGAGTACTTAGTCACTTTTCGTAAGCCCCCCGGTCATTGCTATGGCCATCAGCCCCCTCTTTGGAAGGTTGTTTTTGCGCTGTATAGAGCTTTCCTATTTGCTCAGCTAACATTTTCACTTGGGCCTCAAGGCACTGGAACCTTTCCATCTCTCTAGGATCCTCTTTCTGTGGCCTAGGTCGATATTGGTTGTTTTCCCCCTGATTGGATCTATTCTGATACCTCTCAGGTGATTGATACCGGTTGGGATGGTTTCTGAACTCTTGATTTATTTGTGGAGGGGAGCGGGTTGCACCCATCCTTTGATTATAGTCCCCTGGTGGGGAATCATTGTACTGGCGTGGACTGTAGTTCACGTTTTGCCTCATGTCCTGTCTCTCAGATTGTGGGTACTGGCCCCTATGTTGATTTCCATTATCAGTAAATCGATCCACATATCGGGGCCTATCCTGATTACCATATATCATGGTGTTGGGATCAAACCTACTCTGTGTCCCCAATGACTGGTAGGGACCATCGTTTCTTTGATCTTGATTTTGTCTCTGGTTATTGTTCATACCTGCCATATCAGACCGGTATCTTACCCGGGGTCTATCTCCTAAATATCTAGGGCTGATGTAGCTCTCTCTATTACTAGGATCATGTGATTGGAACATTGGTACAGGAAATGGCGATCTTTGTTGATTACCCCTTTGTTCAGGTGTCACATTATTTTTACCTTGGCTTTGAGCAGACTCAAGGGACATTTTGGCTGACCTGATTTCCATTACTGTGGCTGAGGGTTCTTTAGATTTAGGTCTAGTATCTTTCATTTTATCACTTTCTCTACCCTGACAATAGAGTACCTCATATAGCTTTGTGCTTTGATGTACAATCCATTCAAGGGACTTGTCACGGTCAAATTCACGGACCAATTGGGATATGATGTCTTTCTGTAGCCCATAGAAGTATGCGGTTTTAAACTCATTGGAATTTGAGTCAAAAGATACATCAAAGCGAGAGAATGCTCTTTTTAAGTCTTGTAAAAATTGGCGAGGGGATGTATTAGGTCCAGCAGTAATAGTGTACGCGACTTTCTTTGCCTCCTGCAATGACTGAAAAGGAGAAAAATGACGCCTAATTTCTTTTTCAAACTCCAGCCATGTCATATTCTGCTGTTCATTTAATCCCCTTATGATGCTGGCCGTCGGGGCATCTAAAGTTAAATGAAAATATTGTCTGTACTGTTCCTTAGGTATCTGGAGCGCTTTAAAAATGTCATGTACCGCTTCTAAGTGATCCTCAATGCAGCATTCACCTCCCTTTTTAAATGGTTTGATCAGGGCTTTAATGGATTTCATTATTTTTATGGGGCTACTTGTTGCAATGCATGGAATTGCACTATTTTGTGATTCAATCCTGTTTTCAGGTGTATGAGATTGGTGGCTGCCCCCAATGGGAGTATCAAATCCCCCAAGGGCGCTGCAACCAAGTTCAGTCACCGGCCCTGTCACTGGGGCACTAGCTCTTTGGGCAGAGCTAGAATTCACCTCCACTCCATTGAATGTGGTACCCTGCCGCCTCTCCTGGGACCTGGGAATGCACATTTGCTGTTCTAAGTCCTTACACTTTTTAAGGAGTCTGTTGGCTTCATCATGCAAGTAATTATTTTCATCACTCATTTTATTAATTGCCTCCTGCATATCGCACATTTGCATTTGGCATTCATTGAACTCTTTATTTCTCTTGTCTCTTTCTTGGATCATTTTAATCATTTCTTGTTCTGCACTCTGGAGATCACCTTCTTTTTCGCAATGTTCTTTTTGTAAAATCTGCATTTCTGAAACAACCTCATCTTTATCCTGCCTAATGTGATCCACTAAGGCTTTTAAGTGTGTCAATTCTTGCTCACTATCTTCAAATTGTTTCTTGCTTTTGGATATCTGAGTATCAAAGTCTCTGCATTTTAATTGCATGTCTTTTTGGCATACATCCAATTCTGCTCTCAACATTTCCTGATTTTTACTTGCCCCGTCTAATTCAGTCTTTAACCTGTTAATTAGCTGAGTATCATTCTCTTGCATTCGCAGGGACTTGTTTAAAATAAACCATATTTTGCCGCATAGCCGTATTAAACAGTCTTTCTCTGCACTTTTATCGGCTGCATTCAATAATCTTGTAAGGCAGACCTGAATTATGCTGCCTTCTGCAAAAATATTGTCTAGTTTTTCTTTCTGCACCTCACCCTGAATGCGGTTACTCCATTCTAACGTGGTATTCGAAGACCAATTCCCATGTGCAAATAACTTTGCCTCTAAATATTGCACTAGATCTGAGAATGTGGTTTCCCTTTGTGACATTCTGAAATTCGTTTTTAGTGGCACTCTGCTATTATAAAATGGGTTCCCTTTAATGTGAAAATGGCAGTGTGAGACACGCTTGCCACGCCCAGTAGGTACTCTGTGATCACTTTCCCGGCCTGCAACGCACCATAAATATGTAGGGTATTTTGTGGAGATTTGGGGCCTGACGGTATTTTATTACCGCCGAAAAATAACTTAGCAATAATCACTCTTTGTATTCAGATTTGGCCATGTGCAACAATAATACAATGGACATGCATTATTTCAGCACCCAGACCTGCATATTTGGTATACGTGGTTGGTGGTATTTTGGTGAGCATACTTCCCTTGTTTTATTTGTGGCCCCAATGTCCTGAATCCCTTATCTTTGCTTAGATTTTTCGTGTGATCACTAGAGAGACCTCAGACCTGCATTCTAGGAATACCACATTTCCAGTGATAGTGTTGGTGTGCCACCATGGGCGAACTCACTGACTTATTTACGACAGAGAGCTATATGTGGTAGTCTTGTGGTAATTTCCACTACCTTATATACGGTAGGGAGCTATGTTCAGAGAGTCTCTCTTCCCGTTGGCTCATGTACCTCCAACAAGTTATGCTACAGTTACTCACAATTATTCATACTGATTCTGACATGCACACATCTGTCTTAAAATGACCATTGCACTGTTTAAAAATCTCCCCACATCATTGGCATTGTAATGGTAAATAGAAAATAAACCACCCGTCTGTTTTCAAATATTTTCTGTATTATAAAAGTTGCATTTAGACATGATCTCATTCTTTACAGAAATAAATAAAATGGTACAGTAAAAGCATTTTCTATGTCACACTGCAAAGAGCGTGGCGGAGAACAGAACTCAAATTGCAACATTGGTATTTGATTAAGACACGCACAGGAATCCTACACTGACTGCATATTTTCGTGCACACACCCGGCTCCCACGCTTAGGTAATTACCTTATCTGAGTGTTCTTCAGTTGTTCTCTTTGTGAATGTGGCTCTCTTGGATTAACTCCAGCAAAAAGGAACGCTTGCCTTCTCAAGCCGGGGTCATTGCCTGGAATTCTCAGCTTTTTCAGATAGGAATGCCTCAGCCAGTGGAAAGGTTTTTCTTTCAGCTCTCTTCAGTCCCGACTGCAGCAGGACACCGGAATCTGCATTCAGTCAGGACCCCACAGCCAGGTCTTCTCCCCAGTAGTGCAGAAAGATGTCTCCCTGTCTTTTTCCCTGATACTGCCCACTAAAACTTTCCTCTCAGCCCTCTGTATGACGTGTCCCAATGAAATCCATCATCTCTCATCCTCCTACTCTTCAACAATAGCTTCGCTTATACATTTGCAATTGTTGCAAATCTGACTTCCTCCTTCCTGCAGTTACTGTGCACAAAAACACGGAGAATCAGGCAGAGAAGAGAAGAGAAAAAATCTGCACACACATTTAAATGGTTTTCAGAGTATGCCTAATTCTGCAGTGGAGAACACATTTTATTAGTGGGTTATATTAAAATAAGGTTTTATTAGTCAGGTTAATGGTTAATAGGTTAGCTGTTAATTTTCAAATGTGTCTCTAGCAATATAGGCATTTCAGGTGAAAAATAGTGTGCATTTTTAAATGAACACGTGTGCTTTTAACTGTAAAAATAGATTTGCATCTTATATGTTAAAATCGTTTTTGACTGAATAGTCTGTCTTTCCTTGTTAATCTGCTAACCCATATAGCAATGCACCGCACCCTTGTGGTAGTGGTGCTGCAAAAAAATTTTGTTACTTGTGCAGTATTGCTGTACTCTGTACTGTAACACGCCAAATATCCTTACAGGACCTGCACACAAGAAAGTGGCAGGGATTAGACTCCCTTGTACATCTTTTGCTGATTGTGCCACATCCTGGGAAGGGAGAACAGACAAAGATATTCCCAGGGATTCAGCAGGGGAGGATAGCCAATAGGGGGAAAAGTTGAGGTAAAAAGGAAAACTCTGAAGCAGTACGTTTTGAGTTGTTCGGCTGAGGTTAGAGGCAGAAGCTGACCAAGAGACCAAGGAGAGGAAGGATTGCACAGAGGAGCATGATTGGGGAAACAGGTAGTGCGATGGATTAGTTATTATTTGGTGAGCGGCAATGGTACGAGAAGGTGAATGAGTGAAATGGCACGTAAAGTAGGGAGTGAATGAGAAAGCAACTGAAAGAGTGATAGAGTCTGTGATTGAGTAAGTGGCTGTGGGTGTGGGCTGAGTAGCAGAATTATGGGGATTGTAGTAGAGGTGTGGAGAGGGGAGAGTAGTAGAGGGTGGAGAGTGGTAGCAGTAGTAGTTCAGAAAGGTATTACATATTTTCTTTTGTTTTTATTTGACCAAATGTTACATTTGACCAAATTTGGCCAGTAGCATTCAATCAAATAAAAACAAACATTTACACTAATACATACCAAACATGTGGAGCAGGGGTTGTGGGGGAGTCCCCCGCTTCCTATGTTTGGTATGTATTCGCCTTGGGAGGTTGCGGGGGTGTCCCCCGATTCCTCAATATTGGAGGCAGGGAAACAAAAACAAAAAAAAAAGAACAAAAAGGGACCCTGCAGCGTTGGATCTGACCAGAGTTAGAGAGACAGATCTGATGCTATTCGGCTGAAGTGGACCAGGTTTCGAGCATAGAGGTAAGTAGGCAAGGGGGACAGCGGGTGGCAGCCAGGGGATGGGTTGGTGTGAGCTTGTTTGATCATCTGAGAAATGATCGCATGTGGGCTGTTTTTCTTCGAAGAGTTTGCCCCAGTTCTCAGACGATCAAACACTCCTAAACAGTTGAGAGAAAAAGGGTAGTAGGGAATACAATTGAAGGGTTATGGGGTTTAACGACATCCCCAGCATACACAAAGAAAGGCCAGGTTAGGCCTCCAATTTTAAATACATGTTTAAATACACTGGAACACGACAGTCCTAATAAAACCTTAACACAGTGAAGGGTCCTATTGAATGCAATATGATACAAGGAACTATGTATCATGGAAAGTATTTGTCTTGCTGAAAATGACACAAGAAACAGTGCATCATGGACAATATGGTTCTTGCTGAAAGTGGACACAAGATATATCTGAATTTGGAAAAAGCATATTGTCGGTTGAGAGACAAACCATGGCATTTGTCATTGGAACTGTGGCACATCAAAATGCTGTGCACCCTGAACATTAAGCAACACATGAACTGACATAATGGCGAATGGAAAACTGTGTTCATTTTGCAGCTGAAGTCACAAATCATGGAGTTAAAAATATTGCTGAGGGGTCAAAGTTAAATGTACATAGTAAATTACAACATGAACAGCAGGGTTACATTTCTGTTGCCCCATTAACAAACTACTGCTGTGCAAAACTGGAAGGAAATGCACTGATTCAAAAGTGAATTGAACAATAACAGAAAGATGCAAGTTGTTAAAATAAGTAAAATGCTGCACTGGGTAATGAATGCAAACATTGAAAAGGCTATTTTGTTTTTAGATGCAAAATGTAAATCTCATATGAGCCCAAGGAAGACAGGGCCATGCAGGTGCTAGGCAGATTTCTCAAGTGGCTTCCTTCATTGCAGGTCTTTTGGGCTCTTTATCTGGAAGGGAGATATCTTTGAGGTTGGAGCATACCAGGTATTTACGATGGGCCAGATCGACACAGAGCCAGCCTGGTGGGTAAAATTTATAAAAGAAAATACACTTGTAATTGTGGTCAACTCAACATTACAAGGACAAAATTGAGAAAATGTCAGCACGCGACAGCCTATATAGTCCATTCATTCAAATAAGAACATGAACACCCCTGAACTATCTCTGTGATTTCTGTGTTCTTGAGGCAGTCATAGGATTTGTAAATCACAGTGTACAAATAATGCAGGCATCTTGGCACTAAATCTCGAGACTAAATGACCGGGTTATATGGAATGCACAAAAAGGAACATGGTTAGTGTCTTTTTTAATAGTCCATAATATGGACATCATCTTAGTTACAATTTTAGGCTTCTAAAAAGGAGAGCGAGTAACCTCCTGTTGTGGGCAAATGCATATCTAGATCGTTAGCTGAAAAGTGCAACAAGGCGTCAGAGCGCATGTGCTCTTTTAAACCTGAGATCTATCTGCAAAAAGATGGAAGCCAATCCCTGGATACATTTGTGTACAACTGATAGGTTGTTAAACAATGTTCTATGAATAATGGATAACCAGTGAAGGATTCAAAGCTCCACTTTGGTCGGGAATTGCAGGGACAATTACTTGGAATTAAGGCCACTGCAGAATAGACAAATATTCACTGATAGCACGGTCAATTTACAAGACTACTTGGGGTAGCATTACTACGATAAGCTGCGGTTCTTCAGAAATATAAATAGGTGCGTGAGCATCCTGAGATGTAGCAAACAGCAATGTACAACCTTTGTGACCTGACAGAGAAGTGAAAGAGTATTGTCAAGAATACATCCCAATCTCAGGACATTCTTACTGGAAGTACGCAGAGCTCCCATTTAGGAAAGGAGGAAGTGAAGTCTTGTGCTCCGAGCTATTAATGTGGTAATATAAAGTAATGTAAAGTGGCCTTATATAGTGAACTGCAGCCAGTTTTGTTGGCCTCTTGCTGTGTGTGGCTCTGTAAGAAGAAAGGGGAATTGGGTTGTTCGCGGGATAGCAATAGACATAGATGCAAAACCTAGTGTACGATTGGTGCAAGTTAGAAGCATCAGTATCCTGAGTGCTCAACTGCTCTTTCAATTCGATAGCAAAGCTTGTGAGCATAGTATCTAAAGGGGTTAGCACATGATTTGAATGGCTACTGTGTTGTGGGTCTGGTTAGGCACTGATCTGGGGGAGTGTGATATGTCTAAGCAACAGTACGTAGTCATAGTGCTGATGTGATAATGGGTAGGCTAGTTGTGACAGTCAGTGGGAACATTGTGTGTGTAGTGTAAGGTAGTAGTAGATCATAGAGGGGAGACAGTTAATTGTGGGGTATCGGCATTAAAGCCAAAACAACTTGGTGTCCTCCCTGCTTTCCAACCATTTTATTTTATTGTTTTTTAAACACGCACCTAATACCATACCTGAGTTTGGGTTCTAAGCGCAGATCCCAGATTCAAACCACTACTGCTCTGCGTATTCTTGCTTCCAAGACCAGTGCATTGCCCAGTGCATTGCCCCTGTGCTATCCCCCGTTCACCAGTGGCCTCTTGCAGACATATCTCACATACCCACTGTCAAGCTCTCTCTCTCTCTCTCTCTCTCTCTCTCTCTCTCTCTTTCTCTCTCTCTCTCTCTCTCTCTCTCTCTCACTCTATATCTGTCTCACTTTCTCTATTTCTTGTAATATGGAAATATGAGCACCCCAGGCACCCATTTCAAATTCCTCAATCCATCAGGTGTTGAATAGTTTGGCCAGCTGTATCCCTTTTCAAGGGGCCATTAATGAAAATTAACTTCCTTAGTTATTTTGCCCTATGTAAGCTGGGGATAATTAGGGCAGAGGGTGATTGAGAGTGAAGCTTTTGTGTCGTGTAGTAGCAGAAGGCTGTGTGACAAAGGAGTGGATGTCATCCCATATGAATACAAAAAAGGTAGCAGGCGCCCCTCTCTTGAAAGAACATGGCATGATAACCTGTTCAGTGGTTATTAACAACTTTGAGAGCTCGCAGCCATTTGCTTTTTGCTCACTGTGCCGTGTTCTTTTGAGAGAGGGGTGCCTGCTACCATATGATGATAGGTTATTTATAACGCGCATAATACCCAGAGGTTTGTAACGGGATCGAACCTGTGTTGCTACGTGTCGTCTTGCTTCCAAGTCGACCACGTTGCCCCTGAGCTATCCTCCCGAGACCAACCTGTTTTGTATCATCCCATATGAAGACTTGAGAAACGCGCACTTATACTTCAGCACCCCGTCTGTCTTTTAAAGAAGCCAGATTATAGATACTAGACTTGTGTAGCTGTGATCACATTTCTGTGGATTTAGCAAGAGCCTTGAAGCCACGTTCTTCACTCACTTCAGTCATTTCATCAGCCAAGCCAAGTTATCTAGACAAATGCGATTAAAAAATCTCGAAAGGCATATGCACGTGTATTAAAGACCTTGTGAGTGAAATAAAGGTGAGAACAAAATATGTGTCATTATGTTTTAGATGAAATGAACAGTTCCCCTACGTTCTAAAAGTCGGTGAGTGTCAGTGACATAGGCTAAATGTCTGTGACCAGAACAATTGCATTCCAAGCTTCCGGTTTCACATGTCCATGCAGGATGTCTGTATTAATGGCATTAATATAATATTCAGGAATGTCTACACATGCTGGTTTTAATGGTGGTCAAGCAGTCCCCTGTGGTTCTTGACGTCAGATACCTATCCCCTGATAACCTCTCCAAGATGTGTGTGTAGTCAGTATATTTCAGGGAAGTAAATCCCTTGTGGAAAATGAGATTGGCCAGGGGGCAAACATAAAGCTTGCAAAACATAGGCAACAGCACTGAGCCCCATTGCTGCCTACAGGTCAATGGTCTGAGAGTGGACAAGAAGGAGTCAGACTCCACAGACTGTCATTTTTGAGTAATTAACTCAGCCACATAATAACAGTGGCTAAAAAAAATCTGTACTTTGAAATGGGCAAAGTAGGTTAATTGTGTTACAGGGCGTCAACTAATCCAAGAGGATCAAGGCCACAGAGCTGCTGTAAGCAATCTAGTACCTTAATTTACCAAGTATACTTGAAGTGACCAGGTCTGTGCATGGCTAGAGTTGGACTGTACAGGGTTCAGTGGGTCATGCTGGTCCACGGACATTGAGGGGTATTTAATCAGCTCCATAACAGGCACATACATTATACAGATACACATATTTGCCAAAGGGCAACAGGTCTGATGGCAAAGTTTGTCGCAGTTCAAGCAGGCATGATTATGCCATACTTCCTCCCGAGGTCACTTTTATGAGCACAGTTGAGGTTGATGATATGACCATAAAAACAATTTATATTAGGTATGTACCTCTGAAAATAAAAATAAAAAAAATAAGGTACAGCAGAATTATTGAAAGTTTGAACATTCTATAGACAATCTTTGCACCCTCAGAGACTGCTTGAGCTTGGTAATGATACAATAGAGCAAATGTATGGGCCATGAGCAATCACCTCTAAGAAGGCCTGTTGAGCTGGCACAGTGCAGTCGTATGTCAAAAATACTTGACACAGATATTTTCTACCTGAGGTTGCTTGCATGCCTAGAATTGAGGTTCGTCACATAACGATAAGGGGAGTCCAATAATGGTAATTTCCTAAACAAAGGTCTGCCTACAGGTGTGGAGCTGCTTGCATGCCAATCATGCAGGACACAAACAGTCATCCTTCTGAAATGGTTAAATTATGATCATTTTAATGGGTGTTTTTACAATGGCATGGCGTCATGGAAGCTCTAAGCACATGGGAAATGGTGCAAAAGCAATCTTTTAGGTGAGGACATTAGTTGAAGGATGTATTTCCCAGTCAAACAAAATAGTTAAGTTAATTTTCCATCTGAGATTCTGCCACAACATATAAAAGAATTATCTCTGAAAGTGATACATTTTTTCCTCTAATCTTCTGCTGAACTTTGGAATCCACTTGTATTGCCAACGTAACAGCTGAGCATACTTCTTTCTGACCTCTTTCATATTGTATTTTGTTTGGCACTATTATTGCGTAAAGATAAACAGGAAAGATAACTTCCTACAAGACCGTAAGGTGGCATCTTCAAGCTTAGAGAAATATCAACAAAGGCTTATCCCCATTCTGCCCCACCAGAGATTTTGAATTGTCAAATCCAAGTGGGGTCCACCACTCAGCATTATTGGAATTGTTTATGTTCAAACAATTTCCATCACTTTTGACTTTCACAATCTGTAATTCAAATTTTATAGACACGATGTGCAATTGTTAGAGTGGCTTTGAGCATGCATCTGAACAATGACTTAGATGGCTGGGCTGCACCTATGTTGTCATTGTTAAAACTGCAGGAATTCCTTTTACAAGAGACAAGAACTGTGATTGTCTCCTACTTTTCATAGACCTATTGCAACAACATCCCAACTTATCAGTTCCCCACATTCTTTGATAAGAATTCCCCCACATCCCCACCAGCTGTGTAGGTTTGAAATCTGTGTGCTATGATTGACTGTGAATTATACCACCCCATCAGCTTAATAAATATGTAACTATGTTCTACTGCGTACATAATACGAACAGACCTGCCACATGTTATGTAGGGATGTGCAGATTTATTAGAAGAACTGGTGGCAACATTCAGGCTGGATTTAAGAAAAGGAACTGGGCTGGGGTTTAAAAAAGAAAAAGGTATCTAGAGTAAATGAATAGATTCTAACACGCATAAGCCCAGTGTACATTGAGTCTCAAGAAATGTTAATATATTGCCCAAAGTCGCAACAAATGTGTTAGCTTCGCAATCAGCCAGATTTGAGTTTAAGGCAGTTTCCCAACAGAAAATTCTAAATGTGCCTTGTCTTTACTTCCTCTGATCTAAAATAGGTATGGATGTAAACCCTAACCAAATGTATTGCCACATATACCACACATTAGTTCATTTGAGACATTTGCAATCTATATATACACCCTGGACCTACCACCTCATCATAAACTTTACTCTCTCCCTCATGAAGCTCAACCAAATCTTGTTGGTGCCATGGAGCCCCACATTAGTCCACAACACTCGAAAGCGCCAGCACAAGGACCGAAAGCCTGCCCTCCTTACAGCCTATGTACTAGCTCGTAGTCATTCAGCCATCAACCTAGCCACCCAATACCACAACTACCTGCTCCACACCCCGGGTATACATGCTGCTCTTAAATCCAAAATCCCTAAACATCATAAGACCAATAACTCCTGGTTCTCTGAGGATTTGATCCACCTACACAGGGAAAAAAGATCCCTTGAACACCTCTGCAGAAAAAAAAAAAAACTCTTCCAAGAATTGTCAGGCCCTCGCTACCTTGGATCACAACTATAAGAAAGCAGTCTTGACTTTCAAATCTAAACACTACAATGATCAAATTGCCAATGCCAGCTCCAACTCTAAGGAACATTTCTCAATTCTCCTGGAGCTAGAAACACCAACTCCACAAATTGCTGGCACACAAACAAATAGTGGTGTACCACTATTCAAGATGCCCTCTCACAGAAAATGGGTCTCTCCTCAATAAAATCTATGCTAAAAAGGCCCTGCTCGCCAACAAGCCAAAGATACTCGACCCATCTACCACCCCCAGTGGGGCTTGCACCTTGAACATCTCCCCTTTTGTATTTAGTCAAGGCACACATGAGCAAGTATCAGATACCATTAGAACACGCAAACCGTCCAACTGTAAAGGCGACTCATGTCCTGTCCATATCACAAAGCTTTGCACTCCCACGCACACGGCTATCATGTCTGACTTTGCCAATGCATCTTTCGCAACCTACATGGTGCCCTCCATGATCAAATCTACCTGGTTCACCCCCTATTAAAAAACCTTTCGTGGACCCTTCCATCCCGACCAACTACTGCCCCATTACCACTGTCCACTTCTTACAAAGAATCCTGGACCGCTTAGCCTACACTCAAGTACAGTAATACTTAGAAACCATCCTCTTGCTTGGTAAAAAACAAAAAAAAACAATCTGCCTTGGACTACAAGCAAAGCACATAACTTGCCTTACTTCAAACATTGACTCAGTTTGGGACACTGGCAACCTAGCAATCCTTCTTTTACTTGTTATCTTGGCGGCATACAACTTGGTTCATCACAATTTCCTTTGCCAACACCTCAACCAGCACTTCCATTTCTCTCTGGAAGCTATGTCATGGATTAAGTCCTTCATCAGTGGTCGGACCAGGTGGGTGTTCATTGGGGAATCAGCTGTGGATGCCACCACAGTTCCACTTGGTGTACCACAACATTCCTTTCTCTCGTCTACTCTGTATAGCACCTATTGTAAACCCCTCTTTGACCTCTTTGATTCCAGAGGAATCATCTACACCAACTTCACAAACGGAACTCAGATTCTCATCCCACTCTCTGATCACAACACTGATACCATCAAGATTAACACTGTTAACAGCATTAGCCAGAAGCAACTGTATCATTCTTACTTGAGCCCTAATCCTCTCTAAACTCAATTGCTACTACATCCTTCTTATGGGTACTCTTCCAATGCCAACATGTCCAAATTTCAACTACTACAAAACAAAGCACTGTGTACTGCCCTCGGCCTCAAACAGTCTGACCACATTTCTGTTGTCAGACACAAAGCCCACTGTCTACCCATCAAAGCCAGTATAGAATTTAAAACATTCTCCATCATGCACCACTGTGTCCACAAGGTGGCAGCCAATACCTCAACAACTGCATCACCCAAATCTCTCCTGCATGCACCCTCAGCTCTAACTCAAGCACTTCTCTCTTTACCCCAAGCTTCAAGAGAAAAATGAAAGGTAGAGTCAGCTTCTGTATAAAGGTACCCACTTTCTGAAACACCCTACCAGCGCACATCCATAATAAGCAATCGTTCCCTACCTTTAAAACACACACCTGGGCCTGGCTGTTCGACAAATAAATGTAACAACTAAACCCATGCTATGCATTTCGCCTGTATTGACCTACCTGTACCTGTCTGTTGCACCATGACACTGTTCTAACGCTGTGATAACCATGGGTCTGGCATTGTCAAATAAAATAAAATAAATATAGGTGGAGGAAGGTGTTTATCAGATGCATTACAAATAATGTGTAAAACATTATATATTAGTAACAGAAGGTAAAGGAGTTTAGGATTACAGACATATTTTTTAAAGGAATAACTCTCAATAAAAAAAAGGTTGGCCACACACTTTGACATAGGGACACAGTCAATACCAATTCCTGGTGAAACTGCATTAGGTAAATATTTTCAGAAATTATTACAACATTACATAAACTGGTGATTAGTATTTTCATGGTAATTACTCGGTGTAAACTCACAAGTGTGACAAAGTTCCTTTATTTTAAATCTTCTCTCCAATTGATTAAGTATCTCAAGGCAAAGTCAGAAAGAAAGAAGAGAGGATGTTGTACTTGCTGAGGGAATAAGCAATGTTTCCTGAGCTATGTTGTTCTGCTTTGCAAGCTAAACATGCCTATGCTTTGGATATCTCATTGAAGGGGTAACTAGTGGCTTAGAAGGATACGAAGATTTATGTTTAATTAAAATTGTCTAAAACCAGTGATTGATGCAGATTACAAAAAAAAAATCAATGTACTCTAGCATTTCAGCTTGACATTCAAATGTAACAGGACTGGTCCTTGTTCAAAAGTTAAATAAGTTAAATTGCATAAAGTAGTTTTATGGTATGTGCTGTATTTGGGCAAAGATGGAGAGTCTGATTTACAAAGCCTTTTTTCAATGGGGTTCTCCCATTCAGTAGTGATTTTGTCAATCAGGGCCAGAGTGTTGTCAAAATAGGCAACTCTGAGGATTTAGCTCAGAATGTCCAACTTAGTCCCAACTGAGTTTTCTTGTGAGTAAGAGATCATGGTTATTGTTGTCCGATGAAAATGTCTTGTAGAGACACATTTTCTGCCACACATATATGTTCATGGGTTTAAAACTGCTTCAAATTTGGTCCTCCATAGATTTAATTAAACAGTTGGTGATTTAATCAAGTTATGGACTTAACATTTTTTACCATGAAATGGCTATCTACATTCCACATGTCTTCTATAGTAGTCAAAGGATGACCGTGCATTGAGGATGTAGTCTGAATCTACCTAAAAAGGAATGTTCTCCATGTGTCACATCACCCACTCTCTGCTTCTTGAGAATTGCTTCATTTGGACCATTATATCCCACTGTTGGAACATGATGTGGCAGAAGATACACTGGTGGTATATACTCCGATGAATTAGCTTTAAGAATAGCCTTCAGTATTAAGGACAGTTAGAAAGTAGAGAAAATATCAATAAGAATGTTTCCAAGATATGCCAATGAAGGGAGGGTGGATGTTCTGCCTCACATTTGCTTTCAACTGAGGATCTGGACTTATCTGGCTGTTCTAGGGCTTCCTGGATGCTCACTCATGCATCTGCTAGTGCATGCCATACTTTATACATATTATCTTTTGGATGTGGGTATAATGTCTACATCTTCTTCACTAAACACCACACTTTTTGTTATCCTAAGTCTCTTGGCTGCATAAATGTTCTGTGCCTTAAGCTTTCACTATTGTGCGAAACAGTGACGAATTATGCTGAGTCTGCATCAAACAGGTGGCGAGGAAGGTGCAATGCACAGAGGCGCTTGTAGTTGCTAATATCTATATGTATTTCCAGATGGTGTGCACTGCTGCTGTGCTCATTTAGGTTTTTTTAGCTGACATCTTGAGAGAAATCAATGGATGTGCTTCCTTGCTCTTTAACTCTACACATCCATGCGTGGCACACAATTAGGCTGTTCTACTTCTTTGTCACTGCCATATTGACAGTGAAGTTGTAATACGTCCTTGACCCTGGACATACTCATTGGGGTAATGGAATTACTGCACATAGGTTAATTTAAAAGAAAAACTACTTCTAACTCGTTATGGGCCTGATTTACAAAGTGTTCTTCAATGGGATCCCATAGATAAACACATTTGTAAATCAAGTCCTATGTGTCTATTAATCTAAACACATAAACATCTCTTCCTACTTGTATGCAATATTTGCCTAGCCCTCTATCTTTCAGGGAGGGTAAAATCAGACTGCGTGGCTGTGTGGCTTGTGAAATAACTATTTTTTTCAATAGACAATCTGTCTCACAAGAGATGTCCACTCTACCCAAATGTTGAGTTGTTAAGGATGGGGGTGGATTTTCAGTTTGACAAGACTGATCCATCTTCACCAGCCGACAGTTTTCAACACAATTATCCAATAAGTCCACCCATTTACAAAAATCTGAGAAATGATTACACATGTTGAGTTCTTTGGAGATATTAGTGTTAACCAGCATCCATTGATCAGGCAAGTAGGGTTTCTGCTGACTTCCCCCTAAGTCCAACAATGGATGGGAATCGTCCTTAATGGCGCCTAATGTAGCAAGATTGTCTTCTTGATGAGATGACTCATTAATCCTTAATATCATTATTCAGAACATTGATCATCCCAGAAGCCCCAATAGTATCAAAAGACATGTCAGTTTTCCCCAAACATAATCTTTTCCTCCTATGAGCACTCAGTTCTAGGACCTCAGATAAACTGTCCGCAGTGGGCGCAGGGGAAGCAGGGGAAACTGCCCCAAGGTTGGAAACTGAGGCTTCAGAGCCATACATTGGGATGGTCGAGACAGGTCACTGACCATAGAGCGGGACAATGGCTTCTTTCTTGATGAGTATTTCTTCACAGCAGGCAAAACACACAAACAGGTAGGGACTCATTAACACATAGAAATAGCAAAAGCATTGGACTCCATCACTCGTGGGGAGAAAAACAGGGTACCTAAAAAGCCAGTCACTTCCAAATTCAAAATAGCTGCAGGCCAATAGTGAGTACGCCATCAATGCACAAGACACACCAGTGCCAGCATCCAAACGACCAGCCCACGGAGTACGGTGGAAGCAAACGGGATGGCCGGAGAGCACTTCAGCCATTATGGTTAACTTTCCATCGCTCAAAGCAGAAAGGAAAATAGTAGAGGAAAGGACGCAACGGACTGCAGACGGGACATGAAGCCACACCGTAAGTGAGTTACAGCTGCTTCTGACGTCCTACGGTTGGTATGTTCATGCTGTAAGCGATATTCAATCAACACTACAGCTAAGTCAATGCCTAGTCTGGGATGCTGAGGAAAACCCTTATTGATGTTTTTTATATTCAGTTCAGTGCTCTGGATGACAACCCTTGTATAACACTCCCCTCTTAGAATCCCCCTGACCCCACTGAGCCAAGAAGTAGGTTTGTTTTGCAAATTAAAAGGTTTATTTGAAAAATTAAACTATATATATATATATATATATATATATTTATATATATATATATATATATATATATATATCACACTTTTATAATAAATTAATATCTGATAGTATACTGAGACATATGATGTGGATCCACAATGGGTAATGTTACAGTGGTACACTTGATTACTTAGGAGTAGTATAGAGGATGAGGTAGCTGAGAGTGCTTTTATGGCTTCAAGGACAACGCAATGATGAATGAAATGCAGTACAGAAAATAACTTGATATGGCTTCAAGAAAAGGCAATGTAATCACTTTTCCTTGACAAATCACCCCCCCTATGCAATGTAAGAAATGGAAGGAGAGCACACAGTCTTCAAGAATCCCAACAAAATGCAATACGAAATGCAGTTCCCCCCAGCAAGCTTAGAGGAAAACAGGTAGAGGTTTGAAACACAGGCCCAAAATGCTTTTAAATGTGATGGCAATGAAGTGAAAAGGTGCTAAAATTGCTTTTAATTTCCTCTAGAGGTTCAGGGTAGGTGATGGCTACTTTATATTAGTTCAGGCTCACTTTAACAATACTCTATGAATGACTAGCAGATTGCAAACAAATTTTAGCAAAAAGAAGCAAAAAGCTGCGGATTTCTACAGATGAAGAAATCGGGCCAAATCGCAAATCGGTGTAAATTTTGCGAGTGCGTGTCTCGTGATTACGGAAAAAGTATAGGGAGTAGGAAATTTCGTTCCTAGCCCAAACCGTTTAATAGATACGGACGATTTAATAAAGGTAGATTTTCAGATTTAAAGTAAAACTCAAAATGACAGGTGACAGCTTGCAGCTGCAGAATTGACAGGTGACAGTTGTGCAGCTTTAAAATGACAGATGACACGATTTCTCGGAGGCAGTTCTACTTACGTTAAAATAGTTTGGATTAGATTATTTTAACTAAGAGATTGGTTCTGCACAGTTCTGCTAGATACTCACAATATAAATTTGAACTGGGCCTCGTCACGGATCTGGTCAACACGTCTGGCTGCGGTTCTGTCTGCTCGGCGGGTCAATCAGGCACCGGTTCTGCTCACAGCGATCTGGGTCAGCTCTGCTCTGCTGGTCTAGCCTCTCTGGATTCTGGATGTAACACTGCTTTCTGGGTACTGCTACAGGTTCTTGCAAAAATTCTTGGCAAAACTTCAAACAGCTTGCCTGGCTGTTGAATAGTTTGATTAGTTTTGAGGCCTGCTGAAGAGGATTCAGCTGGTGGATTCAGGCCTCTCTGCTACAAATTCTGGAGTTAATTTCTGCTACAGGTTCTGGAGATTGATGGATTTGAAGTCTGGATCTCTGGATGTGAAGTCGTCGGTCAGCATGCTCCGCAGCAAATGGAATTGAATGTCTCTACCTGTCCCAGCAGTCTCTTTTTATGTGTTTTGGAAAGTGGGTGTGTGCGTTGGTCATAACTAAACCTGCCCCTCTCACTTATCATTGGCCAATTCCTCCTCTCTCCCTTGATTGGGGGAAGGAAATGTGAGTCAGAGTGATGCTGTAGGTTTTATGGTCAGAGGAACCTCCCCTTGTCAGATTGCACACAAATCTATTTCTGACCCAAATACATATTTATCTATGTACCATTTTTCTAATATTATAGGTCCAGTTAACATATTTTCTGTAGCACCAAACCATCCGATCCCTGTCTTTGTACGGTGTTGTGTCCACTGATGACAGAATTCTCCCCTTTTCATCCAGATAACGACCTCTAAACCTTTCCAGATTTTACACAAATGTGCACCAGGGATATGGGTTACAGATGATAAAGTGTCAGATTTTTAACATGCATACATTTGAAGTGACAACCTTTTTTTCCGCTACTATCCCCAGGAACATATCCCAGGGTCCTAACATCTCTTAAAATGTGCACCGAAAAATCACTAAAATAATGATATTATTTATATAAGTTTGACCAGTCCGCACTATGAGTTATCTATCTTTTAAAAATTATGCCCTGGTCAAAAAGGGGTGTGGCTTCCCACATCACAGGGTGGAATAACTGGTTTATCCACTTCCCCCAAGCCAGCTTGTTCACAGAGGCACAGCTGCCCCCCAGTTTCTCCCAAGAGGAAGCTATTTTACGACGCCCCCAAAATAACATTTGCCTGAGTCAAGGAAGTTGCATTGTTCTGTCCCTTCTAGTTCCCAGGTGCTCCACCCCTAATCTAATCAGAGAGGTGACAACTGCTTTTGGCAAGCGGCGGCAGGATGCAGCTAGGCCTGGGAAGAGTGGCTGTTGATCCAGTTTCAACTTCTGTCGGGGGTAGTTGTCAGGCAGAATTCAGTTTCATGAAGCCAGGTTTCAGCTAAATGTCACTTTTTGTTCCCAGTTTTCTACATTCAAATCAAACTGACAATTTTTACATATACATTAAATAATTACTTCCTTCAAGTCATTTCAGAATATAGTTTTACATTGTATCCACCTCTTAGCAAGTCTTTCCTTGGTCTGGTTTTGTTTCATTTGTTCAGTTTTACACAAAAGTCTGGTGGTTTTAAAACGCCGGCTTTCTGATAGTGGTGAGTACTGGTAATGCACCCATTTTTGGGATTAAGAAAATGAATTCCCCACAGTTCTGAGTTGCTTTTTTGGAAATCAGCATTGCCATTCCCAATGGTTTCAGGCTACTGTGTGTGTAGACCAATGGTGGTTTTAGGCAGTGCCCTCCTGTGCTCACAACATAGGCAAAATTGGGTGGCAGCCTATTCTTCATGTTTTCCCTGTGCACTCTCTGGGGAGTTCTGGCCATCATGATGTTTTTCATGCCAGTACTGCACAGTTTTATGGTAGGGCTTGTATGCATGGGCAAAAACATCCCACAATGCTCTGCAGAGCACTGTACCATCCAAATGTACGAACCACAGAGTGCATGAAAGAAGAATCAACCTGTTCAGGTTGTCCTTTGGTTGTATCCTGGAACCTGCGTCAGACATATAACTGTCTGTAAATGTGAATTGTATCGCCATTGCCTCTCCAGAGATTGGTGCTGGCTGTCTGGAGACTCACTACCCAGAGAATCTCTCACCCCCCATCCTATAATGTATTAGTCATTGTAACCTTAAATGGAAAATGACAGGTGTTTTCCAACAATGAAGCAACACTTCTTAAAATCACCTTCAATACAATTGTGAAAGGAGTATGCTTAACATAGCTCTGCTATATGACAGTGATGCAATGATTCTTTGAATACGGGTTTCAATGCTGAGTAAATCATAACATCATAACAGCCTTTTTAGGTCCAACTCATAAGGGGGGGAAACATATTTACATAGCGGAATCTTTAGTATTCTGTTTTGTCTTCCTTAACACTTTATCATTGGCTTGTAAAGTGAGAGGTTTGTGTTAACGATTGTGATAACATGTTATCAAAATTACTCTCTTTTCTGTGAATTAAGCAGTAGCCATTGTTTGAAGTAATTTCCTCTGACACAAAGCAAGATGTATTTAACACATTGTGAGGAGATGGCATATTACCCATCCCGAGTCCAAGCTTATCAAAGGCCCCCCTTCAGTGTACATCATGTTCTTTGCGTAATCATCTGTTTCTCGCATCCAACCCATTATTACAGTAACATGATTCCATTTGTACAATCTGCTCCTAATTAAACTATACATAAAACGGTCAGGAGATGCTGTTTGACAGCAAGTGTATGACATAATGAAAAGATAATGAGCACATGTAATAGGTGACACTTCACATTATTAAAACATCAGACAGTACAGCACAACTTGCCCGACCCCTCTTTAGAATACATTAATATGAGCACTTATCATACGCCACCTCCCCCGCATACTCCCCGCATGATTTGTTCTTTCCATCCACTGGTCGAAAAGCTGCTAACGAGAATATCACTGCATCTGACACACTTGACCTTTTCTCGCCGAGCTCTCAAAACAAAGCCTGTCCAGCAAAGCACTTATCGCACACACACACCAGTCGAAGGATTGCTGACCAATCAGCAGACACTGCGCGCTCCGCGAGGTAGCAACGGTCCTTGCTCGCTTTATTATTAGGACATTGTGGCACAGCAGTTGTCTTGAAATTGTAGAGCTCAGAGGAAGATGGGTGGGAGCGGATGGTAGCAAAGGGGGACAAAGCTCTTTCAAAAGGGGGAGGGTGACTGCTTTTCATAACAACTATAAACACTTTGGGCCCCAGAAACATGTTTTCTAGGTAAAGGAGGGTCTGCATTAACATGTGTGAAAAGTGCTAAGGTAGCAAGAAGTTGAAATGTACATAGAAGGATATAGGTGTGTTATTGCATATATGAGAGTTTAACTTCTAAGCTAAGAGTACAACTCTTTTGACTTGAAGACTTGCCTTTAGCTATACATCTGCTTCCAGTGATGTGTGTAATATACAATGAGTGGGACAAATCATAAGGTATTGATCAACTAAGTCATATTCACCAGTGAGCACAATAAATAGAAAAGATAGACCTACACTGTGGTGCCAGGATCTATATTATAGTTAAGGTGAGTGTCATGATCTATAGGAAACCCGAAAATGAAATTGCGGCTAAAGTTTGACTTGCATAACAGATTTGGCTGATATTGTGCAAATAAATCGTTTGTCACAGGCCCGACTAGACTGGAATTTTGGGGACAGATTTGTTGAGAAATTAAAAAGTTATTAAGGAAAGAAAACACAGTTTAAGGCCTACTCGCATTAATTTTCCCACATAGAATAAGTCCACATTTCTGCACAGCGCAGGGCAAAAACAGATGGATGGAATTTAAGCAAAAAAGAAACAACATTGGGCACGAAGAATTGACTCAATTTATTGGAGGTGCCTGGGATTATTCCGCCAAGTAGTTTTAAAAATATTTGATGGGGATGGGGGTGACCCATTCTCCCAAAATTATAACAGAATATTCCCCATGGTGATTTGGAGCAAAGAGTCTGAGAGGTTGTTTAGAAATGCAGTAAATTGTTTCCCAAAATTCTATTGCAAATAGCTTTTAACTTGCCGGATGGATGGGGAAGAAATGTTCATAAGAAACGGTGTGTCAATGCTCCCCTCCACCCCAACCCTCCCTGAACTGCACATTTTGAGAACAATGCACTATAAACAGAAAAGGTTATAAATAAAAAAAACAAAACAACACCGTTTTCAGTCCATTGGGCAGTTTTGTACCGAATAAGAAACAACTTGGACACAAAATATTGGGCCTCATTACAACCCTGGTGATGACGGTATGAACAGTGCCAGTAAGGCACCGGCACTGTTCATACCGTCCCGCCCCATTATGAGTTCTGCTCGCGGGTTCCTGACAGCCCGCCAGGTCTTACCTGGCGGGCTGTGCGGCACCCGCAAGCATAACTCGTAATTACGCCGGCACCGTTATGAACAGTGCCGGCGCATCCATGCTCCCCAAACCCATTCTGCCCTATGGGGCAGAATGGGGATCAAGAGCCCGGCAATACCGCCACCCGCAAATAGGCAATTACCGGCCCATTCATCTCGTAATGGGCGGTTACTGCCCAAACGCGGGAGGCGTTGGTGTTTTGCAGCAGAGAGGCTAAATGAGGCTAATAACTTTTGACCTGCTGGATGGATTAGATGACATTTTCCAAACAAAATGTTTCTCAAGCACCCCAACAAACTGAACATTTTGAGAACACTTTGTTATATAATGAAAAGATTATGAAGAACCCATAAAAACTCTGTTTTCAACTTACTTCCATTAATTTCCCATACCATAAACAAATATTGCAGTATTTGGACAGACCTAGTGTGAAACCCGCTTTTCATATTTAGAACAAGCACAAAACTGGGCACAAACCATTGAATTAATTTCCTTGACTTGTTTGGGGTAAATCCATCCAGTAGTTTTGAAAATATTCGACAGAGAACGGTGTGCCCTATGCTCCTTAAAACCTAATATTGGTTGTGGCTATACAGCAGAGAAGCTGAGAGAGGAAATGTTGGCAAAAAATGTTTTTGAATTGAGAAACGTATTGAGAAAACATGAAAATGCAGTTCTCAGGCTACTCCCATTCATTTTCTTATAGAGACAAATTGTAGTTTTTTAACAGCCATAGCGCCAAAACCGCTTTGCAGATTTGGGCTAAATAAGAAACTATTTGGGCAAAAAGCATTGCTGCACTTTCTTGACTGGTTTGGGGTAAATAGAAATAGTATTTTTTAAAATATTCGACAGGTTCGCCCTGTTCCGTAAAACCTTTATAGATATCGTCCTTGGTGCTTTGCAGAACGCTATTTGGAGGAGGAAAAAGGACGGCATCAAACTTTGGAATGAAATCTCCTACAACCCTGCAGAGTCTAATGGCGTGCTCGACATCAGAAAGAGAATAAAAACACTTCTGTGTATAAATTCACTCCTATGAGAACACACATTGTTCTGAACAACATCGCTTAGATGGCCTGGCCGTAGGCGCTATAAAAATATGATAGAAATAGGAATTGCAATAGTAATCGTATCAGGCTAGTGGTCGGGAGTTGGAAAGTTAGTTATTTGGGGTAGGTTGATGAGCCAGTTACGGGTAGAACATTTTTGGTTTATCAGGGCAAAATTGTGTGAATCTCATGAGTTTACAGTGGCAACGCTGCAAGACTTGCTCAGAAAAAAATGTGCATCACACGAAGCAATGAGTGATGGGGGTAACGCGAGAGGGTTAGGGAGGAAAAAAGCAATTGAGTGGAGTGAAGGGGCCAGGAAAACAAATGTGAGGCACATGTTAAGTGCCTGTCAGGATGTGGAAGACTTTTTAACTCTGAGCAATTGTTCCCATTTTCGCAGGAATCTATGAGCCCCCACTGTACCGTAGGAAGTTCTTTTATTGGAAATGGTTACAGAGAAATTATTGCGGGAATAAGGAGTTTGAAAAAAAAAAAGGTTTAACATCTTCAGTGCCTACATCTACTGGGCAGGGGGCAATGGGTTTTTGATAACAAATTATTGGTGTGTTATTGCCAGTGACAGTGGCCAGTGAGCTCAAAAGAAAGATATTGGTGCAACATGTACAGAGGCCACGGTCAATGACCAAAGCTAGTGAGAACTCAAGAAACTATGCAACATGTTCGGATGTGATCATAGGCCATTGTTGGTGGACCCAAAAGAAAACTATTGGTACAACATGTACAGTGGCCACAGCCGAAGGCCATGGCCTGTGTGCCCTGAGAAAGTAAGGTATAGCAATACCCTTGAAATTCAGTGAAAAAAACATTTTTTAGGTGAGTTAAGGTGATCAGAGTTAATGCAACAAATGTCCACTGTTTAGGAGGCTATACATCACACGAGCCATACAGTGGTAGGGAAAATGGCCAGTCGAGGGACAGGGAGGTACAAATCAATTGAGTGGAGTGGGAGACCATGGAAAGAGCAGTGGAGCACTTGGTGAGTGCCTGTAAGGACAGGGAAGAGATTAGCATTTTGAGAAATGCTCCTGGGAATAACAGGGGAATCACGCTAGCATGGGTAGTTCAATGCTGCTGTATGTGTAATTTGTTGCCATTATAAGGGGAATATCAGGGGAATGGCACGAAATGTGGTGAGAGTGAAAAAAAGACATTTACACCTGCAGTGATAACATCTCCTAGGAAGGGGGTAATGGATCTCGGTGCCTAAGGTCATGGCTAGTGGTCCCCAAGAAACCTATTGATGCAACATATACAGAGGGCATGGCCGAAGACCAAAGCTAGTGAGACCTCAAGAAACTATGCAACATGTTCGGATTTGATCATTGGCCATGGCTGCTGCACCCAAAAGAAAACTATTGGTACAACATGTACAGTGCCCACAGCCTAAGGCCATGGCTAGTGGGCCCTGAGGAAAGTAAGGTAATGAATAGCAAAACCCTTGAAATTCAGTGATAAACCATTTGTTAAGAGAGACTTAAGGTAATCAGATTTAATGAAACAAAAGTCCACCTTGGAGCAGGAGACATTCAGTGGCAGGGGGGAATTGTCAGTAAAGGGACAGGGAGGTACAAAACAATTGAGTGGAGTGGGGGACCATGGGAAGAGGAGGGGAGCACTTGGTGAGAGCCTGTGAGGACAGGGAAGAGTTTTGCATTTTTAGAAATTATCGTGGGACTAACGGGTAAATCATGTGGGCATGGGTAGTTCAATGCTGCTGTATGTTTAATGTGTTGTCATTATAAGGGGAGTATCAGAGGATTTGCATGCAATCTGGTGAGAGTGAAAAAAGACATTTACATCTAGAGTAATAACATCTCCTAGGAAGGTGGTAATGGATCTTGGTGCCTAAGGTCATGGCTAGCGGGCCCCAGGAAACCTATTGGTGCAACATGTACAGAGGGCACAACCAAAGGCTGTGGCTGCAGGCACAGTCACTATGTCCAAAGGCCATAGTTAGAGGGCCCCACAGAAACCTATTGGGGCAACATTTACAGTGGCCACGGCCAAAGATTGTATCCACTGGCCATGGGCCTGGGCAATGGCAATGGCTAGAGAGACACAAATAAACCTCTTGGTGCAACATGTACAATGTCCATGGCCAAAGGCCATGTCTAGTGGGCCAGAAGAAACCAATTGGTTCAACAGGTAAATTGGCCATGGTTCAAGGCAGAGGCCACTGGCCATTGGCAAAGGACATGGCTAGTAGGCCCCAAAAAAACCTTTTGGTGCAACATGTACAGTGGCCATGGCTGGAGGCCATTGTGAAGGGACCCCAAACAAACCTATTGGTGCAACATGTATAGTGGCTAGTGCTGAAGGCCATGGTTAGTGGGAGCTGAATAAACTATAGCATAACTAAACCTTTGAAAAGCATTCAGAAACCTTTAGTTAGGAGAGAGTTATGGTGATCAGATTTAATGCAAACAATACATAGCAACAAAACCTTTGAAATTCGTTGAAACAAACCTTGGTTAACAACAAAAATCCTTAAATTCAGCAATCACATTTTGAGCAAGTCCACCTTAACTATGCGCCCCATGTTGGGCAGCATAGGACCACAATGATGTCATCACCAATTACATTGTACATGACATCACTGATTAGCTCAACAATTACATACACGGTGACATTGCATATTAAATACTTAGAATATTGCTGTTGACCTATTTTCATACATATTTATTGTATTGAACTTATCAATATTAACAACATGACATGGAACAATACACTAATAAGTGTAGAATGATATGATTACATGTGGCACATACATTTGTAGTACTTACCAACGTATACAATTTAAAATAAAAATATGTAACTTTATACAAATGTTTTGAATGTCATGTAATAGTAAACAATTGCAATACTTAATTGCAGGGAAATTAACGAATACTGTCAAATCTATTTACGGTATTTCAAACATAATATAATATGTATATGTAGTAGTAAAAAAAAACACACATAGATAGAAGCAGAAACATGGTTAATAGTAAGTGTTATGAAGTTCACATGTACATTTATAATTCTCCTTACTGTAATAACATAACATGAACACATTGGGCCTCACTATGAGTATGCCGGTCCGATAACAACGGTGCCGGTAAGCTACCGGCACTGTTGTTACCCAACCGGCATACTCTGAGTTCGGCCTTTCTGGCGGGCGGAAAGGCACCCGCTCTCAGACTTTGACACTTGCACCGGCACTGCGTGCAACAGTGCTGGTGCATCCATCTTTGCCATTGAGTCCGATGGGACTCGAATGGGAATGGGGAGTAGTTTTCCTAGCGCCTGGCTATGGGGAATTACCAGGACCACCAGGGCTTTAATGCCCCAGTAATTCCCCATTGCCAGGCACTGGAAAAAAACCCAACTCTGGCGCCAGTCGTGCCGTTTTTACCGGCACGGCAACTGCCAGGGTCGTAATGAGGCCCATTGTTTTCTAAATGACAAGTTTTATGAACAAATAATCACATACAAAAGAAAGTATGTGCATGTGTGCATTGGGATAATATATAATCTAAGAATTTGAAGTTGTGTCAATATGGTGTAAATATGAAATATGGATAATAAGAATACTAGGTCTGAATCATGAGCCTAGGCTAGAAGTTTGATGGTAGAATAATTGACTAATTTACTGATTAACCTTGTGTTTTATTGGTATTTCATTATAGATTAGTACATGGGGCCACCATTTCTCCCAATTGGAGGCACATGCTATAGTTCCGCCCTTGTTTGGGCTTTCTCAAGGCACATTCAAATGAGTATAGTATGTAAATAATGTACCCAGATTAATGAGTTTGAAAGGTGAATCAATGTTCAATGATGCCCTTTCTTAATATGAAAGTTTCCTGGGGTGATAAGCATTTGGTACATTCATTACTTAATGCATTTATGAATGTGTTATCTCTTGTTCGCATACATGTTCAACCTATTATATGTTTTTACAGTGTAACACAGGCTCTTATTCCACGTACGTGTTTGACCTATTCAGGTTTTTAAAGTGTTATACAGTTAATTCATAGTACATAAAACATTCAAGATATTTTGTGAAATCATTGATAACAGGTTTTGCAAAGGTGGGAGGGAAGGAATGTGGAAAAGTTGGTTAATAACTCTATTAAGGTTTATTTCTAGAAGTCGCTTAAGTGATATTTCAATTGTACGCCCAGAGTTACTCTTACCTATTGAAAGCTTTTTATACACTTTCTATGTTCCTTCTTAGGAACAGTAAATATGGGTTTATGAGCCCTTGGCGGTTCCTGAAATTATTTACAGCATTTTGGCCAGTTAATTAGTAAAGTACATTTTTTAGCATACGGTTCAGAAGATACATTGTGTACCCAAATACCATTAACTACTTGAGAGAGCCTAATAAACCTGCCCACTCTAGATCATTCCACATAGTGCTTTTGTCTTGTGATTTGTGCATTTCATTAGATTAGTTAAGTTGTCATCAAGTGGTGAGTGACATTTTTTTATAAAAAGCTTCATATATATATATTTGTTTTTTTATGTGCCATCACGTTCTAACAATGGAGTTTGGTGAGCTTATATATACATTGTGAGTCAGGGCACAGTGAATAGCTTGATTGTGTTTCTGGTGTGCTTCCCAGTATCGGGGAGTCAATTGTCTCTTTGTTTTGAACTATGACTATGTATTTCCAAAGTGGTCACATGCAGCTCAAGTGCTAAATTAGTTTCTTCATCGGATAATTAACCTGTGTACTTGGACATGGATTAAAAACGTTTGTGTATTTACCTGGTATAAATTAGGGTGGGGTCTGATCCCGTGCAGTGCCAATTCTTTTAAGAGCATCTATTTTTCCGTGTTAATATACGGCACCTGTTAGGTTTAAAAGTAAGGCTTCGTTCACAATCATCACCTTCTGATTAATACAGAACATGTTAGCTGGCTTTAGTGAATAACCTGGGGTTCACTCGTTGGGGTTGCCTGTAGTCGTCTCTCTGTGTCTTTCAGGATGGAGGCACTCGCCATGTTTCAGGTTCACTGTCTCCCTGAAAGGAGCATTTTAAATAGGATGATTGGGCGTCCCAGTGCCTATCATGTGATCATGGGTTGTGACGCATTTGCCCGGATTCATGGTGATGGAAATTCAATCAAGCTTTAATTTAATCATCATGGTTCCAGTGTGGGAATGTTTCTGCTCTGTATGGTGTTGGAACTTTAGGTAAAAAAAAGAGCATGTGTTCATAACCACACCATTTAAATGGGTTGGGGAGTTAACAAGAGTATTCTTAATTCTAATGTATCATATCAGCGCAAAACCGATAGGGGTGTGTCAATGCGCATGTAAAGTCAATTAGATAAAAATAATCTCAGGCTATATACATTTATGTGTTTAGCGAAGCAGGACGGCCTGATTCAAGTCTGCAAAGAATCTATATATGGTGTTGCACTTTTTAAGTTAAACAATAAATACACTCTTGTGCATGTGTTCATAACTAAAATCATTCAATTGGATTAGGACGTTAACAGGAGTAATCTTAACTCTGAAGAGAAATATCAGTGCAAACCCACTAAGGCTGTGTTAGTGCGAAAGTGAGGTCAATTATATACAAATAATATGAGGTTATATGTACTTGATCATTTTAACTCTCGCTTAACAAAGTTTGTTTTTTTCACTGCTATATATACATGCGTGTAATTTTCCATTTCATTATATGACATATATATTCATTTGAGTATTGCATTTGAGCCAAGTCAAACATGCCACAATGCCACCTAGTAACCACCTCTGGAAGTAGACCTCCAGATAAGAGCCACATCAAAATATTGTGGTTAGGCAAATGAGCTCAAATGCAATCCATTTGCTCCAGAAAATTGCCTTCCTCTTACAGGGCAGTGCTGCTTTACACATAGCCTAACCAACCCAACACAGACTTTTCTCAAGACTGCAGACAACTGCATACTTGTTTTCATCCATTATTAGGCATCATCAGTGTAGTTTAGCCTGACCGTTTTGTGGTTGGAGCATTGGGGCATTTTTACGAAAGATCAGAAAAACTATGGTGGTTTAAAAAAAGACTTGAAAAAACTCTTCCACCACCAGTGTGAAAGTTCAATATTCCATTTGAGCCAAGTCACACATAAGACAATGTCACCAAATACACATCCAGTTCAAAGCAAAATGAGTGAGGCATTGTGTTAGACAAAGGCAATTTTCTGGAGCAAATGGCTTGCATACTAATTATGCAACTTATTTGGGCAAATTTGAAAACTCAGTAAAAATGTGATAAAGTTTAAAAAAACATTGTCATGCTAAATATGATAACTGAAAAAAAACATGTTTTTGCATTTGACGGGACATTCCTTAGAAACAAAAAAAAATTCATATTGTCTGCTACAATTCTTTAGGCTTTTGGACCATACATTGACCTTTGGATGAAGTAGTGGATGCTGCTAAAATTTTGAAAATGATGCAACTAAATTAGACATATTTTAGTGTCAAATAAATGGATCTTTCTTTAAAAATTTGCAGTAGGCTTGAAGGCCAAAGAGAACGGAAACACTCCATAAAAACTATGCAAAATACACAACATTGACATTTACAATATTGACAGACTTTAATGCTTTATAGATACTATCCTCAATAAATGTTTACATTTTCTATTCACTGTTTTCAACTAGCTTTTACAGGGAGACCAGAATTTTATTTTCAAATGCAGTTTTTATTTAAAATATTAATTGCATGTGAAGGGACTAGTATACGTTGATTGACTGATGATTGTGTATGATGATTCTCACATTAACAGGAGTTTACTAAGTTTATCAATGCAAAATGTACATTTGATATGTCACCAGATGAAATGGGTTTCACTATATAACTGTTGTTTCTGGATGTTTGTTTCTTTCAACCTCGCTTTCTTATTCTCTGTACATCAATACAGTTTGTTGTGTATGTGAGTATGACGAGTTATAACAATTTGTAATGCTTGTTCTCGCCATGTGTATTGTTTTGTTCTGGCACTACAAAAACGTATTTGTATTTTCAGATTCTTAAATTGGTACACCCACATTGTCCCACATGTCACCTTATTTGGTGTTTTCTAGATGGATGGATGTTGTATAGTACAATCATGTATATGAATTCAAAACTATTATGCAGTTTGTATTATTTTCTATGTTTGCTCTGCTATGATTTTGAAATTGAAATTGCAATAAAAGTCTGTGTGTATTTTTCATATTCAAATATATGTTAATTAAAATATTGTTCCGTATGTGTTTAATAGACTTATCCATGTCTACAGTGGTGAAAGTCTTCATTTGATACTTAGGTTTTCTGATATATAGCCACAGATTCACCAGAGTCTGGAATCTTTTCTGTTGGTGGTTTTCAACAGAAGAGGCGGGGTTTATGTTTGGAAGGCACATTAAGATTGTATTGCCTGAAGCTGGACCAATGATTATTGTTTGAATTGTCATTCTTTCAGAAGGTATGCATTTGATTGGATGGTTGGTTAGATTGTTCTGATGCTGTGAAATTGAAAGAGTGACGCAATGCCATGTTATCTTTCTACTTTGGGTGTGAATTCAATTGTTTAGCATCATTTGTGTTTTGAGAAATGATGAGTGAGCAGCCACTGCAGTGTTACACAGATATGCTAAGATGGGCAAGTGTCTTAGTTCTGCATATTAATGTTTGGATTTTCCGAAAGGGTTTGAGTTTTCTATGGTGTGGATTTTAGAACTAATTCTTCTGCCATTCTGTGGATATCTTGATGCTGATGGTTTTGTTTGCTGCACAATGTATTCCTCATTGGGTTGTGGCTGTCTGATAGTATGCTAAGTAGCATATTTTTAATCTGTTTGATGTCTGTCTGTAATGTGTGTGTGTGTGTGTGTGTGTGTGTGTGTGTGTGTGTGTGTGTGTGTGTGTGTGTAAGTGTGTGTGTGTGTGTGTGTGTGTGACAGTGAGTGTTTGTGTTGAGGACTGCTAATATGTATGTATGTTTTAGAGAATATCTTTCATTTTGTGGAATGCTTTTCATTTAATTGTGTCCTTACAGCCATACTATGCATGACTGAATAGGCAGTTGTATGTGTGTGTTGGAGGGGTTGTGGATGTTTTTATACCTTGTTTCGATGACTGTTCTTTTAATGTATTTTGTCTATACTGTGTGTTTGCTGTGTCTCTATTTTTAGAAATATAAGTATGTCTGTGGTACATTTTCT
The DNA here is from genome assembly GCF_040938575.1 of Ambystoma mexicanum. Lineage (NCBI taxonomy): Eukaryota > Metazoa > Chordata > Amphibia > Caudata > Ambystomatidae > Ambystoma > Ambystoma mexicanum. Next base: position 925,900,286 of record NC_090929.1, on the reverse strand, counting down.
TTAATGTGGTTAGTCCCTGTCACCCTAGTGTGTGTGTTTTTTTGTGTGTGTGTATGGCTGAGAGAGTGGGTGTGTGTGTGTGTGTGTGTGTGTGTAGAATGTAAATGCAGTGATGTTTTTTGTACGTTTTGGCCATATGTGCATGTGCACATGGGTGTGAGGTGATGGCAAGGGATCACTGAAAGGCTGCGAAGAAGTAACAGTGGGGGATTGCAGGTAAATATGCAACACGTAAAGTAAATACATCTAGGTGATGCAGCAGGGAGATGAAATGAGCAAATGTCAGAATTTTGGGGATTGGAGTGTGTGTGGAGGCAGGTGTTGTGGAGTAGCCATTTCTTGTGGATGAAGTTAGTGGGTTCATTCCTGAGAGGAAGCAGTGTGGTGACGAGTCAGATGTTGATAGCAAGGGTGTTACAGGGTCTATGGGTATGGACAGAGAAAGCCTTTTTTCTGGGTTCTTCCTTCCTGGCACAGCAGCGTGGTATGTTGAACATGCCTTTGCTTTTGGTAGATTGTAGGGCCAAAGAGATCCATATATTATCAGAAAGGTGGCTTGGAGACTTGAGGGAGACTGCCATTGAAATGGTGCAAGCAATTTTGAAGGTGACATGTCTTTGAGGTGGGAGGCAATGCTGTTAAATGAGGGTTGTTTTGCTGTGTTAGACTTAGAAGTGCTTTGGTGAATGATGCTGCAACATGTAGCACACCTTTCAGGTGTGTCAAGGTACTGTCTAGAATGGCTTCCAGGAGGCAAGTACCACACTGGGTGGGGACAAGGTGTGCAGGCAGGTATGATTTTTTTTTTTTAGCTGGCGTGGGGGACTTGTGTTTCATTATGGGTGCACGTTGGAGTCATATTTTCCCTGGTTCATTGCTATGTACACCTTAAATGTAAAGTATCTGTCTTTATGAACGCCAAGGGCCTTTGGGTAGATGGTGGACAGCGGGTGTAAGTGGTTGTAGGTGACATTACCTCTGCCTTAACCATCTGTGCAGCCCTGACCCTTGATTTCCTTTATTTCACAGTTAGGTTACTGGCCATCGCTCTCCCAGCTGTCATTAGGGTAGGACAGACATACTACAGGGTACTTCCTGTGTTTACCAGTTTGGACCAAGAGGCACCACAACGATAGGTCCTGCTCCCACGCATCATGTGTGCTCCATGTAATGATTTAAACACACTTCTCTCTCCCCCCAATGCGGACACACCATCTCCACTCACTGGTGATGTCACTGCTCATAGGCAACATCATGGACATGGTATCACTGCTACCTCACATATGTCATCATAGAGCTCATCAGCACTACAGCTGCCACCACTACATGAGGGGTGATAATCTCGTATATGTAGTCAACGTCCTAGCACACATCATATGCTGCTAAGCTCAACCCTACACACAACATTTACACCTTATTCATGACTGATGCCTGTATGTCACCAACCTTAACCCAAAGACAGAGAGACCCTCCTGCACAATGCCTTCAGCTTACTATCAAGAGACTGTCCATAGAAGATGGTGAGAGGTGTCACCATCATGCACTATGGTTCAAAAACATGCACCCTAATATAATGCAACACCAGTGGCTCTTTAGCAATTTCTCTGATGACTTCCCGCTTTCAACAACCGAGACAGTCAGCTTGAACAGTATGTCACTCCCACCCAAGTACAGTCAGGATTGCATTGAAGACTTCACAGTCTTGCTCACTAAAATGTCTCTCATTCATCTCGACACCTTATTCCTGAGTGTCTTTGATATTTATGGTTGAAGGAAGGTGTCAATTGTATTGTTTACACTCTGAACAAAATACAAGCAACACACATTAATAATTCCATCCCTTCATCATCATGAACAGCTTGAACACCCACTGTCAGTGGTATCCAATCACAATGTACCTGTTGATGAATGTGACAACTGTTTTCCACATTATTTACACCACCTGAATTAAGCACATCCATGGGTAAGGCAGCAAACAGGCATTTATATCATTACATTTCTTTTCAGAATTAGCTGTCGGGCAATATCTCAACAACCTTATCCTCACATTGGCCGATGTCAGTGAAACTAGCCTTGACTGCAAGTTGCTTATTCAAACAATGTACAATGGTGTTGCTGACATCAACCACCATGTAACTGTGCAACACCACACCCTGTAGCCTTGACCTTCCACAGCCAGATACGCTGAAGGCCTCAACCTCTACAACCAAAGCATCAGTAGAGAAGGAGTAACTTGGCCAGTTGCCTTCATGACATCAATTCATGGCTACCTCATGTATGAATTTGAGAACAGGACAGTGCCAAGGCTGAATGATGAGAGAACACCATGAACAAGCAGAGCAACAAACAGCAGTTCATATTGGGGTCATGATGTTTTGCATGAAGTGTCTCCACCGAAAACACATGTTAACACTAATGACCACGAGGGAGGGGGAACAGGATTCAGGTTGTGGTGATGCAATAAAGGCTTGAGACGACAGTGAAAACATATGAGGGTAAACAATGATTTGGGAGGACTTGAATCCCTGAAGTGTTATTTGTTTATATATAATGCCAACATGTTTTTTATTTTTCTTTAAATACTAGCAGACCTTGGATAGGGAAATAGCCACTTATTTGTTTTAGGTAATGCTCGCCCAAGGGCTCCTTAAGACAGACATGCGCTATAGGACTGCTGAGGCAGCACTTGCAAGAGCTCTCAAAGCACTCAGTGAAGGCCATTTGTGTCTACATCTTGGATTATGCTGGCCCAGACCGGTTCAAATCTGGGACTTTATACTTAGCCGGAGGTGAGTGAAGAATGGTGGCACCACACCCCTCACCTGAGGAGGGCAACACCAGATTTCGTCAGACTTTATCGATGACCAGGAAGCAGAGGATCATGTGATGATGGGAGACAGGATGGAAACAGAAGACAGATTATAGGAGTGAACAAAAAGGGTTATTGTTATGTTTTGGGGGTGGTAGAGGTCGAGGTCATCTGTGTCATGCGGGGAACGACCATGGGGAGATATAAGATCAACAAAATGCATTGGAGGTTAATTGGGCTAGATTTGGGTGGTGAGCTAATCGGGTGCTGTTTGTTTATTTGGTTTGCAAACCAGTAATAAAGGGTGTCTTGATTTGTCCATTTCCAATTTGACTCCTAAGTCCTTTTTGTATAGATCCTATGTTGATACATATAAACACATGCTATGGTGCATGGAGGATTTAAGCACCATGGATTGCATAATTATGTAGGCTGCTCTGCTTCCACATGTACAACAGTCAGCAAACGCAGAACTGATTGCCTGTATATTCTAAAGGGCATATTGTGACTGTTACACATCCACCGTGTCTCTGTACTCCGGATGCTTTCCCCTGCAGCAGTTGTCCCTTGCTGACAGTCATTCACATTTCCCTCAATCATGGCGCCTCCACCTCAACAATGGAGACTGGCAAATGCTTTCAATTGTCAAGCAACCAAGAGTGTACCCCAAGTGATTAATGTATTAATTCTGCTTTCCTCGTGGAGGATGAAATAGTCATGCATGTGTTCAAACAGATGTAGGGCAGCAAAAATGTGCAATGCAAGCAAAGTCGCCTTGGATCCTAAAACAGCATACCCACTGCTACCATCATTAGTGTTGTTTGGCCATTTTTAATGTAATTGGTTTTCACTTCATGGTGCAATATGCTGGCCCAACTCGCTCTTGGCATTCCCTCTTCCGAGTGTACTTCATGTTTGTAAGGTGAGCCCTGGCTTGATTAGGTCACTCACAGACTTCCTTTTGCTGGAGTTGTTAAATGGGGGCAGTTACTCCCTCATTGCAAGTGTTTGTTTTGTGCCTCCCCTCCTAGCGCAACGTGGGTCCAAGGTGCCTCGGTTGCACTGCGATATGGTCTCCCGGTGCAGGCTTCGGCAGGTCTGGGAGAGTGTTGTGGTCTTGAACTGGTAGTTTCTTTGTGCCGTTTGGTTTTGGGGTACATTTATTTTGTGAACCAGTTCTCTGCACTATGATTTTGCACTGTGCATTCTTAGTGGTGGCCTAAGCTTTGTGCTATTGTTTTGTAAATCTGCCCCAATTAATTTTTAATAACACACAGCATGGCCCTGCTTTATTGTCCTATATACGTAATACGGCTAGGATGTATTGTTAAAAGAATTCGTATTAACCTATGAACTCTTATATTCTTTGCCTCTCCTATAATGGTGCAGGTGTTCTAGTTGTGTCACATCCTTTCTCTCTTTCATTATCATTTCATTATTATCAAGTCTCTCAATCTGGAGCTTTTTTTATCCATAAATACAGTCCTACAAGAAGAGGAAAACCCTGCCCTATTCAAACTTTAAATAGGATTGGGGGTGGAGAAGCCCAGGTTGTACCCACATCTAATCAGCATGCATGTCCTGCTCTAGTGCTCTGCACCTCCTTAGAATAAACCCAGTGTTTCTTCAAGAATACTTACTAGTTCGTGAGTTTCATTTAAAGGTGGATCATACACAAACGTTCAAAACAATAAACAATATGGTTACATCTTTTTGCTGTATATTACACCGCCATCCTAAAGTGATATACAGCAAATACATGTACTGGTTGTTGAAGATAAGATCGAGGAAATTGGTGATATGTGACAGGTTTGATTACTGTGATACAACTATAACCCAATGTTGTCCACTATGAATTAGAGATGTACCTTAGTAGGATGTATTGTTTTTAAAGACATATTTTTATAAGCATTGCTCAGAGAGAGAGTGTTTTCGTATATTGTATTTTTTTAATATTGTTCTTAACTTCAAATTGGGTTATATTATATTTTGTTTTATTTTAATTGTTTTATTGTCTAACGATGTAATCGTAGTTAAACCCAAGTAAAGTTTGTTTTTATATATATATTTGTATTTGTTGATTGATTTTAACCCAAATAAATTATTGTATTGTTTTGATAGCAACATCTTCTACCTGTACTTCAATCGCTTTTTCACACTTTCTGCCTTCAACAAAAAGCAACAGAAATAGATAGATAGATAGAGATAGATAGATAGATAGGTAGATAGATAGATAGATAGATAGATAGGTAGATAGGTAGATAGATAGATAGATAGATAGATAGATAGATAGACAGACAGACAGGTAGGTAGATAGATAGATAGATAGATAGATAGATAGATAGATAGATAGATAGATAGATAGATAGATAGATAGATAGATAGATAGATAGATAGATAGACAGGTAGATAGATAGATAGATAGATAGATAGATAGATAGATAGATAGATAGATAGATAGATAGATAGATAGATAGATAGATAGATAGATAGATAGATAGATAGATAGATAGATTTCGGTGGATGGGTGGATGAAAATCCCAAGAAGAGTTCATTAGCCACACAGGCTTCGACGTGCATATGTCCCTTCCAATGTTACGGGAACTACATTTCTTCGTCTATCAATGGTTCATATTCATATCCTTGGAACGCTTAAGGAAATATGTGTCTCCGCAGCAAGAAATATCCGCATACTAAGGCAGTTTTCCAAGAAACGTAGTTAATTCTGAGCTGCATTTGCACAGATGTTTTCCACCTTGTCTCTGAGGACCGCCTATAATCACGATGCATTCAAATGATTTCAGAAGACATCGTTCTCAGGCAGCCGTAAAACGCATAACAATCGAGCGCAGCTCGTCGGGATTCAGGTGGCGGATCCGCCAGCGCTCGCCAATCAGGCCCTGTCAGCCTGTCGCGTGTGCGCGCGCGCCTGTTTGCACTGCAAGATATTACTGCGGCAGATAAGAGCGGGAATTCATATCACATCAAGGGAGGAGCGAACGAAATGGATATCAGCATTCCGGGCAGAATCGCACGGCTGCTAAACCGAAATGAGAAGGTTTTCAGAGCTTCAATTATCCAGAGAACACAGTGAAATGTTATTGCGAACACCTTGAATCAAAAGTGGATGTGGAGGTTTTAAGCATATCTGCCACTAACCCTCCTCGCGCCACAAAGCACATTATGCTAATTAGCACAGCAGTTTGCCAGTGAATGTGGTGGTCACTGTGTTTTAAGATAAGAATTATTGCCTTTGTGGCAGATGAAGATATCGGCCCACTTGTATAACAACCAGGTTGCTTACTGTCTCTTTACGTAAATTAAAAGCACACGAGTTACATGAACATTTATTACTGCGTGTTTCATGTTTGCAATGTGTCACAACCATGCGTTTATGCCGTTAATAGACAAGACTTAAAGCACATGTAAGCATGTATAATACTTATAGGAAATAATACACAGCAAAAAACATTTATTAGTTGTGCATTGCCTGATTAATACACTGGAAAAAGGCAATGTAAACCTAATTACCTTCAATACTTCCTACCAGGGGTACCCACACATCACGGATACTGAACCCACACTATATGCTAAGTAAATGAGTCTGGCTATTTTTAAAGGATGATTCTGAACTTGCCCAAAGAAACATAGTGTCTACTGTGAGCACTGGCAACACAACCCGATTTGACCGTCTTTCTACTGTTAGCTTTGTTAATGGAAACTAATCCTTTGCCCTACCCCTGCCCATCCAGACGCCACCATCTTTCTGAAAATACTGCGCCAAACAGTAGACACTGTGGCTTGCTTCAGAAGATGGCAACGGGGGCAACCAAGTGATGGAGAGCTAACAGCCCTTGTAACTGGCAGTAGTCGACGCCCACCCTCCTCCTCTGAGCCCTTACCTATGTGGCTGAGCAGAGGGAATCCCTTTTTCATCTGTGAATCCTGGAAGAGTGTAGGATGGGATCTGCTCCCACGCGCTCCAAACCGGAGGTTCCCTATCGCCCGTCTGGCAGAAACAGGGGCGTAGGAGACCCATAAAATCTGGGGGGGGGACAGGGGACACCTTGGGGACTTGGGTGGGGAGAGGCAGGAATTGCCTGCTCGCAGATACTCCTTTACATCTTTCCCCCGTCGCTGACATATACAGTAGATTGTACAGGAGCTTACCCAAATGTATGGAAATACTTTGGTCTTAATAATATTCCCCCACAGGCCTTGTTTTTCTCTTCCACCTCAGTTGGTGTGATGATCCGTTTCACTTCTTGTGTTTCTCCAGGTCTCCCAGCGATGGACCTTTAGAGAGATCTTTTATAATACTCTCACCTGCGCATTAAGTGCAAATGCTTTATGGAGTTCCGCCCAAACCCATCCGATCCTATTCCACTTGAACCCTCAATGATGGAACATGAGTGTGCCCCTTTACAGCAGTATATGAGCTGCAATAGTACCTCGGCACCAGGGTATTCACTGGATTTACATGGATAGTGCTGTTGTGAATCTCGAGGCTCTGCTTTATTTTTTCTGGGTCCCCCAGATGGCTTATGGTGGCCTCTATTAAAACTTGTCTAAAACTCATTAGTCAGCTTGTGGTGGTTACCAGAAATTCATTTGCATCCCTATTTTAAAATAATCGTTGGCAACGCCAACCGTTTGGGTTTTAATGTATGCATGGAAAAGACACTTGCCAGGCACCGCCGTAGTGGTATTAGGTACCCTCTGATGGTAGCAGCTGCAAAATGGTGCAAGTACTGGACATTTAATGGCAGTGCATGGCAAATGCCCAATACGTATGCGCAAGCAAACACTTGCCATTGCTGGGTTTTAGCAGAACTTCAGTGAAGGAAATGCAAAGTGCTAATAGAGTGGCTGAAGGCATCCCTGGATGAGACATTTGTATTACACCAGTAGTATGTTCCCAACTCCAATTAAGTTATTAACTACCAGGGATTTGTAGTATGATATGATATATGGCCTTTATAACACACCTATACACAAGTGTTTCAAGGTGCGATGAGGCAAGGGAGGGGGAACAGAGGGAAGACAGACAGCAATCCTACTAGGCCAGTTGTCACTCAGATCGCGCAAGTGCATGGGAAGGTAGAAGAATTAAAGTACGGAGGGGGTGAGGGGAGGAGCCAGTGCAGTACATGGGATAATAAGATAAATAAACAAAGTAAAAGTAAGGTCAACAGGTGGCAAATGACAGAGTAAGTGCAGACAACAGGTGTCAAGTGCTGGTAGTGGGAATGTAGGGATACAGAAAACAGTCCCCAAGTGCGGGGGTTGCCAGGAAGGCAATGCAGGAGTGGGACTAGCAGGGTGGGGGCCTGGGCAGGAGATCAGAGGGTGGCCAGGTAACCAGTGCAGTTTCAGTATCAGCCAGGAAGTCAGCAGGGGAGAGGAGGAGAAAAAGCAGAAGCAAAGAGAAAGGTTTTGAGGTGCTTCCGGAACCGGAGATGATTCTCCTCAAGTTTCAGGGAGGCAGGGAGGCTGTTCCAGAGGGAGGCCCCAGCCGAAGAAAGAGATCTACCACCAACTCGTTGCTTGGAGGAGCGTCTGATCCTGAGGGAGTTGGAGGCGGATGAGCGAAAAGCTTGAGAAGGAAGATATTTAGGAAGAGAGAGTTGAAGGTATTGAAGCCCCAGAAGGCCTTATGGACAATGCAGAGGGTTTTGAACTTAATCCTCACAGCCACTGGGAGCCAATGCAGAGATTTCAGTCCTATAGAGATACGATCCCTGGGTTGAAACCAAGGGCAAGTATCGCAGTCCTGTTATGGATGAGTTGCAGAGGGCGGAAAGTAGCAGACAGATTTAGAAAGAGGCTGTTGCAACAGTCCAGCCTAGAGAGAACCAGATCTCTGGAGACAGTGAGCTTCTGGGGGAAGGAGAGAAATGGAAGAATACCTCTGAGGAGGTGCAGCTGGTAGTGAGACTTCTTAGAGACGTCAGAGACGTGAGGAGAGAAGGAGAGTGTGGAGTCAAAGATGACGACAAGGTTTTTGGCCTCCCATGTGGGAGCAGGAAGAGGGCCAAGAGAGGCTGGCCAGAGAGTGACACGAAAGGAGGGAGCGGGTGTGCAGATGAGGCAAATCTCGGTCTTACTGGCATTAAGGCAGAGATCATTGGCGGCACACCACTCCTGTATGGCGGGGAGACAGTCAGAGATGAGAGAGGGAGAAGAGGTGGATGAGGGTAGCCTGAAAGTGAGCTGAGTGTAATCCACATAGCACTGGAAGTTGGGACAGAGCGCGGCAATGCGGTGGCCAAGAAGTACTAGGTATTGGTTTAACAGCCAAGGAGAGAGGTTAGACCCCTGGGGAACACCACATGTCGAGATAGAGATAGAGGAGAGGAAGGACCCAAGTTGAACCTAGGTGGGTCGATCAGAGAAGAAAGAAGTCAGCCACGCCAGGGCCTGACTGGTGATCCCCAGGTTATCACGGAGACGGTTGAGCAGGATGGCATGGTTGACTGTGTCAAAGGCAGAAGAGAGATCAAGTAAGATGAGGACACAGGGGGTGTTGGAATCAAGGTTGGAGAGCAGGTCTTCACAGATGTTCAGGAGAGCAGTTTTCATGCTTCTGGCAGCTCTGATGCCAGACTGATGATCATGGAGACAACCAACATATTCAGTGTGAAGATTGAGCTGGGAGATGGCCATCTTTTCCAAGAGTTTGCCCAGGAAAGCAGTGATGGAGATTGGGCGATAGTTAGCTGGGCAAGGCGGGTTGGCAGAGAGTTTCTTAAGGAGAGGGTGCACAAGGGAGTGCTTCAGGGTTGAAGGGAAGACTCCAGTGGTGAAGGAGTGGTTGCAGAAGTCGGCCAGTGCAGCAGCCAGGGAGTCAATGTGGTCCTCGATGGCTTTGGAGGAACAGGGATGAACCTGTTTTGTCGAGACTTTCATAGATTAAACTTGTCTCGAAACCTCGTCTGGGGAGAAAAGGGAAAAGGCAGAGAAGGAGGGGGAGAGGTGGCCGAGGAAGGGTCAGAGGAAGAGCAGGGAGTAGAGGGAGGAAGGGGAAAGGAGGAGAGAGAGGACAGGATTTTTAGAGATGAAATGAGAAGCCAGTGCCGTGCTGTGCAAACAGCCCTAAATCAATGGCTTTATCTAAATCCGAAGCACATCCTATGCCATTTCTGCCCTACACCACTTTCCCTGTGTTCTGGTCTTTCCTGAACCCCTCTCTCCCCTGCACACACTAGTCACCCCGTGCTGCAAACCATCCTCATCTTTCATCTGCACTCCGTTCTTGTTCCCATCTCTCCCCTACCTTGCTCCTCTCTTTTTCTGTCCTCTGCACCCTTTCAACCCTTTTTCACTTTGTATTCCCCCACTCTACTGCACCCCAGTCCCTCACTTCCCATTCCCCCATGGCCAAAACCCCACAACTCTCATATGTACACTTACTCAGCACTTTCTCCTCAGTCTTCAGAGCACCCTCGATATCCTTGGGCGCTTTTCTACAACTATTAGTCATGCTCCATTATCGTTCCTCATTTTGGGGTCTTCTCCAGGTCCCTGTGGAGGCAAGGCCCAGCCAGTGCTGTGAACACATGCTTGCATTTATTATTTACACTATAAAGCTGCTTGCCGCTTGCCGGATGCTGCCCCCTCCCCCATACCGGCCTGCACCGCACTTGTCTGAGACCACATGTTTGCCTCATCTGCACTGTATGCAGTGTCAGTATACATACACTCATCGCTCTGTGATGATGAAGTCCAGGTATGGACCCAGCAGGGGGTTGAGTGGGACAAGTGGGTAATGGAGATTATAAGCCACTTGAACTTCCATAAACTAGTGCACTGTTCTGGATGTGCTAAGGGAACGGAAGGGAAGATGGCAACATGCTTCTTTTCACAGCAACAGCATTAATACTGCATACACCATAGGGACCCCTGGGAGCTCTGTGAGGCAAACACACAACACAAGGGAAAGGAAACTGCAACAGAGCATGGACAGGAATGTGCACTGGCACGCAGGTCCATGGGGGAAAGAGGCCCGCTAACAAGGCCATACAGTGCTGTCTCGGGTCACTGTCACCAGGTAAGTAGCACGATGTAAGTGACTGGCCTACACTTATTTTCAGGGTGTTGAGCTGTGGGGTCAGGTCTTTGTAGTATTCACACATTAGCCTGCAGTGCAGGTCTAAGTAATTTCGCATTTCTGCATTCATGTAATACAGACTATTCTTTGTAGTCAACACAATTTCCAAACAGTCATCTCCCTAGCATGGCTTTTTAATTCCCACATGGTGCAGGTGGCGTGGCAGTGGTGGTGCTCTGACCTCACACTACACTTATGGTTCCAAAATCCGAATTCGAACTCTGCAGAGCCTAAACAAACTCCCCCCTGGACCCGGCCCAACCGCTCCCTGCGACGCACACCTCCCCTCAGCCACAGCCACCACAGTACCGTAGTTGAGTTCAACTGCTTCAAATGAATCCACAGACGTGTGAGTGCATCCCTTTGCTGCGGGTACAGGCTAAGGCAACTTGCATTTCACACCCACTTTTAAGGTCCTCACGAATGCCCTCATTATCGGGAAGACCACACTGCACAATGCACCCCATTATGAGCTTCAACATAAACAAATAGCTTAATTTTCCAAACAATGGAGACCTTCCCAGAATAGCGCTTCGGTGTATGTGCTCCAGGTATGTCATCACAAACCAGTTTGCCTGCGGAGACCAACAAAGAGTTCCACCAGCGGGTAAAAATCGGTAAATATTGAATCCCTCTGAGCTGGGGGATTTTTTCTGAAGTCGCATAGGTTTGCGATACACTCGTGAGCACATTGCGCAACACAGGGGTCTTGGGTGTTGATTTATCATTTATGTTCTGTAATGGGGCTATGTGATACCTGAACAGTGCATGCAACACATCAGGGGCGTATGTATTTTGCTCATCGTTTAAAAGTGCACATTGCGTGCACAGAACAGCCCAATTTAGCACTTGTGTGCTGTTGGGTCACCTGCATGCAATTTGAAACCTTCACGAGGCATGGGGCGAAGCCTGTCTTTTCCTCTTATCATGAAATAAAATGAGGGTTCGACCCTCAGGTTTTTCAATTCATGATGAAACATTAAGAGGCCAGGATTCCATGATCAGTTTGCAACGTGCTGCACGTGTTTAGAAACTGTATAAATATGACGTTGGCACATTCCCCCTAATAAATCCTCCCTATGCCGGCCTGCACTGCACCTGGGAGAGGGGGGCCATTTGACTTACCTTAAGTACGGTAGCTGAGGTCTCAGGAGGGCGAGTCAAAGTCAGAGTCTGTCTCTGTCTCCCTCGATATTAACACACGCTGTTAGTCAGTCACTCTCAGCAGGAGCATGCGTCGCTGCCTGGCTTCTCCTTCGTTCTGGAAGCTGAGGCTCGGCAGCAGTGCACTGCGCAGGGGCACGTGCATTTCCCCAGCCTGGGCACATTCCAAATTCGCAGGCTCGGGGCACGCATGAGCAAGCAGCAGAAGTTCTTGTTTAGCCCGCTGCTGCAGACAGTCTGAAGTTAACTTGTACTTTTGCACGCATGACCAGGGATGTAATTTCACCAAAATGCCAGGGGTAGCGGACGTGACATCACACGACTTTTGACCTCTGATGACATCACAGGAGGTGATGTCATTTGACCCCACCCTGAAGTGATATCACGGGAAGCGATGGAACTCAACCTTTCACCCCGTGACAAAACAGTAAGTGGCATCACATAGCATTGTTCCTAAGTACACTACGAAAAATATGTTTTCGATATCACTATAATGTGATGTACATTTCATACAAGAATGGATCGTCACATGTATCGTTAGGATCAGTGTGTATAGACCCATATTACCAAATTACTGTGAATGCAAGCAGACATCCATGGCCAAATGATAATGATGTGTTATTATATAGCACTTACTCTTAAGCACTTTATATAGAAAAAATATACACCCAATATCACCCAACCTGTCTTGGTACCCATTTATCGACCTCAGAAGGATGAAAAGCTGAGTTGAGGTGTTTAAGAACAGACTAAATCAGTGACTCACCCCCTGGAGTGTGCCTGAAATGAAACTTTAATGAGTCTAGCAATTAGTGTATAGAATTCCAGAAAGACACATATGAAAGTGTTAGACTTGTGGCACCCCTGTTCTTTTTTTTTTTTCTTCTTTTTTTTTTTAGAGGCCTGAACAAGAAAGCCAGCCACTCCAGAAGTAAAGAGACACATGGTGCTGGCCAAAGCCCAGTAACTTGCATTACAAAAACAAAAAAAAAAAAAAAATGGACACTTCTTTTTATTATCATTTTTTTAGGGGTAGCCAGGGAGACCACAGGGGTAGCAAGGGAGATATGAGAGGTCTCCGTTGTGACCTCTGGCGACCCCTAAATGTCGTTCCTGCGCATGACATCTGCACCCTGAAGTGCAGGCTGCAGACGTATTTTACATGTTGAAGTGACACAAATTCTGGGGGGGATAAATTACATTATATCCCCCCCACCTAAAATTGTGGGGGGGATTTGTCCCCCCTGTCCCCCCCATGTCCTACGCCCATGGGCAGAAACACTTCCATGTGGCAGCTTACTGTCTCTGCCACGCCTTTGGTGGCCCAGTGGTGTGATCACGTGGTAGCCAGCCTCAGGCCCACCCAGAAGTGTATCAGAAACCTTGTGGAAGCAATGTGTATTCTTCCAGCATTCCTAGTTTGGGCATTAATGTAGGCGAATGGCAACCAGCATGATCCATTTTTGGCAAATGCTTCCTGAGTGCATGCTCCTGCCTGACAAAATGGCTGTCCCACTGCCTAGCCAAAATTATAGCCTGAATGTGTTGCTACCTCGTACTAGAAATCACCGAGCCTATAAAAACTCATCCACCAGATGTTGCTGCAAAACTATGACGCACATGGATTGTTCAGTATAGGGTTGCAGCAAAAAAATAAAATAATAACTCAGCATCACATCACTTACTGTGGCTGTATCTGTTTCATATGTTGGCATGCCCTCCGTCTCTACACCACATCGAAATATTGTGAGTGCCTTTCATGTGTCCACCTCTCCCCATGCCCTTTTTCCCTCTGCCATGCTGGCATTGTTATTTGCTGGCCTCTCTCTCCATTGGGCTACACTGGGACAGGGCTAGAAGCAGAAGCGACTGCTGCGTCACAGATGCATCCCTTCACGAATCAGAAATGCACTCTGAGATGCAGAACCCATGCAGTTCCTTCTTTCTCTCTGACGAAGCATGTGTACAGGCGAATTCCCTTTGGCGAATCATCCTGGACCCAGAACACAGGGTTTGTCCTCATTTTCGTACGTAAGAAAACAAAAAATCATGTGTGAACCGGCACCTATCCAGAGTTGTGACCAGGACTCTTTTGCTCTATTTTTAAGGTTACAACCAATATTTCCGGTCCATGAACGTTCAGCAAACATGGCACACCACTGACCAGGTGAAAACCTAAAGATGAACGTTTGCATGCAAAACATAATTGCTGGGGAAAAATGTTTTGCATACAGTGCTCCATTGAGGCTGACCAACGCACGATTAAACCAACTCGACCTCAAACATGTATACCTCATTTTGTGAGATTATTTGCTTATACCTTAGTCTGAAGCTGAAATAATACATGCATACAATTGTTGTAGTTCACTTAAGGCAATCTCTAGAAATTCACTTTTTAAGTTCTAGAGATGTGCTGCTATTTGTAAACATGCAGAGTAGGCAAAAAGGAACAAGAACAACTAAAGGAATACCTTAAAGGCACAAGACATTCTGCAGCCCTGAAACACGCACACTGACTGACATAAGTGATCAATTATGCACAGTAGGAACTGAGGGACAGAACCAAATAATAAAAAAATAAAAAAAACATATACTGCAAAATGAAAACTATCCCACTAAGTGCACACGATGATCTATCCTCCTTAAACATGTAGTTGGGCCCCAATACACACACATCACGATCAGAGGGATACATGAAAATGCGAAATACAGCACAACATTAAAACACATATTCCCTAAAACACAGAAAAAAACATTTGTAGCCTCAACGTTCATGTGTATTCACACACACACACAACTACCTAGTCATGCACAGCATGGGCAGAGGGGCAACATTAAGGGAACAATACAATGGACAATTAAAGGTACTCCACAAATGTGGACAAGGTGATCTGCCAGATTCAACCCACTAGTCATGCACAGCATGGGCAGAGGGGCAAAATTAAGGGAACAATACAATGGACAATTAAAGGTACTCCGCAAATGTGGACAAGGTGATCTGCCAGATTCAACCCACAGTAGGACCACAGGATTCATCTGCAGTAGGTGTGGAGGGACAAACAGAATTATACATACAAGTGCCACGATCATCAGACACACAAAGGAAATCAACAGGAACACATGTTCAAAGCCTTGTTCCTGCCCACATCACCTCCCTACCCGCCCAGCAGCTACTTACAGCAATGAACTGCCTTCATCTCCACCAAACACTGAAAGGTGGAATTGAATCAATGTATTGCTTAGAGACTCCAAAATGTGAAAACTGTGAACACGCCATGTGGTAACACTACTCAGTGGCCATGATACCCTGATGCACAGCTACACAGTGCCTTCAACCATAGACACATGGCCAGCAGGAACATGACAATCACTGCCTTTACCCACAGAGTATTGCATCTAACCTTGCAACACTCATGCCACAGACCCTGGACTTGGTGATGTGCCAAACACATATTGACATTGGTCACTAACCCACTGAGATTCAACAGCAAGCAAACACATCTACCACATGCTTCAATAACAATGGAAAACGATTGGCCTCATTATGAATTTGGTGGTAATTTGGTGGTCATTTTACTGAATTACCACCAACTTCATATACTGTTTCCGACACTTTGTCCTACTTTGGTTGCCATGTGATTACAACCGGGCATAACGCCCCGTTTTGGAGTACATATGAATTCCCGGGCCAAGACCAACTCCACCTGCATATTGGCCCCATGGAACCAGGCTTCCATATCCATGAATTGAGACTCTAGGGCCTGATTCATCCTTGCCTCAATGCCTTGGGTACCCTCTCTGATTGAAGCCCTATCACAGGCCATGTTGCCCTCTGCCTCAGCCTTGACCATGGAAATGGCAGCTGCATGTTCTGCAGCCCGGGCTGCCCACCTCTCCTCATCCTGCTATCGTATCTATGCGAATACAACGGCACCCTGTGTCCCCATCTGTGTAGCCTGGCCTCCTGTCTTGCACGGATGTTGCTGCCAATCTATTTTACCCTCCCATTTACCTTGATATATATGTCAAACCTTCTCTTATACAACAATTCCCTATGCATGGCAATGTGCCACAGCTGCTGGTTCTCACTCAGCAAGGATGATCAGCTGCATAGAGAGGAAAGCATGCTGGCCCTATCGTGGGATGACTGTTTGTGTTGGGCTATTACATCCTGCTCTGTAATGAGCCCCATGGCAGGACTAGAGGCCTGCACCTAGCCTTGAAGTCCACTAATATCCTGCACCAGATCTGCCTCAGTATGCCGACCACATTCACCCGGGACAAAGGCACATCGAAACTGGCCCATGGCAGGACAGAAACAGAGGTCAGTGCAGATGCCAGACAAAGAGGCCCCATTTGAGGTAGTCTGGTGCACAGATTTGGAGGTGCGGGAGCGGGTCATTGAAGCACCCTGTCCAAAGAGGCAGCCACTTCTGAGTGGTACTGCAAGGTCAGTGGATTTCATGACCACCTCTCTTTAATCCTGTGCAACCTGCTGTTGAGCGGCAAGCACAGCACCACAGACAGCATTGGTATGAGGCAATCCACCCACCAGCAGCGGCAGCAGCACTGTGGGCTGGATGGTCTTTTCAGCCAAAGAACAAGCCAATGTCTGGGGGGAGTTATTACAAAAGGTACGTAGAGCTGCAGATGATGAGCCTGGAACAGGAATATGTGCTGACATTTCCATGGTGTCCTCCACAGCCTCCTCTCTCACGCCCATGTCGCTGCGTGCACGTCCTCATAAGATCCTCCACCAGACACAAAGGCAGGGCCTTAATGTCCTCCTCCTCTCAAGCCACACCCAACCATAATACCACACTGAGATCTTCAATCTCCATTGCTCCACTACTTCCTTGGAAAACACGTCTCTGTCTCTCTGCTGCTGAGATGACTTCATTGCTGTCCTCTTACTTAGCAGTGGGGCATGAGAGGAGCTCTATGGCATGTCTATGGCATGTCGAGGGTGTCTGTGGTCTTTGGGGGCATCTGAAGGCATTGTCCTTGGCATGAAGCTCCTCCTCAGGGGTGGTCTGTCTTCAGCAGCCTTAGACATTGCAATCGAAGGGCGAGGGAAACGTGTTGTTAT